>NC_060140.1:840950742-842326566 GCF_021461385.2 Schistocerca piceifrons | reverse complement strand
AGGCGGGAGAACGGACAGGTTTGCGTGACCTCGTTGCGATGAAGACAGATAGCTTGCCCTATGACTCACTTCATGAAACTATAGGAGCTGGAGGAGGATGTGCTATAATGTCTCACAACAATTTCCCTATTTACTCATCCGAAACTGGCCAAGGGGAAAAAAAAATTCTTGCATTACTTATTGAACATCCCTTGTATATTTAGTATACTCTGACTACAATATATGATAACATAACATGTTACTATAGATGATGAGAGAAACCTGTCACAGTTTGAGGAATATTACATGCATTATGCTCCAGACAACAGTACCAAAAACTGAACAGGCAATCAAAATTCACCTCACTGACTAACTGTTATGATATCTGAAAGATTACAGATAAATAAATATAATTCCTAATATTGCTTTATCTAATGTTGTGCCGTGTTGACACAAAACTGCAATATCCTTGGTGTTGTTGATCAAAAGCAATATATTCTCAACATAACTGCGCTGTTAGTCAGGTAACAGATACTTAGTCATACTGTACTGCCATTCATCGTGCCCCCCCCCCCCCCATAGTCCCCAGTTTACAGAGTGTTTTTCCCACATGTGGCCAGTGTCAACTGAAATGCACTGTGGAGTGAGGGGCGAAATTGCCAGCCCCATCCAACAAACAGTGGTCTGTATTGTTGATGTGAATTCCAGATTAAATGCATGGTATAAAATACAAGGGTAATCTATTTTTTTATAAGTACAGGACTCTGTTTCTTTGGCAGTTGGTCACACTGTTAGGAAGAGTGCTTCACGCGCTGTGTGTAAACATGCACACGCTGCGCTGAGGCGTTCAGTCTTGGCTTGGCAGCTGTTGAGAATGGAGCTCCCGTTGGATGTTACTGCCAAGCTCGAATTGCATGCAGTTATTCGGTTTTTGAACGCAAAGTGCACTGCGCCAATTGAAATCCATTGCCAATTGACAGAAGTATGTGGTGAGTCATGCACGGATGTTAAAAATGTTCGTAAGTGGTGTAGAGAGTTTGCAGCTAGTCGGACCGAAATTCATGATGAACGAAGGAGAGGGAGAGCATCAATTTCTGAGGAGACAGTGTTGAAGCTTGAGCAAAGCATGCGTGAAGAGGAATGCTGAGCAAGGGCGAACACATTCTCCATGACAACGCTCGTCCACACACCGTTCGGCAAACCATTGCTCTTCAGCAAGAGTTTCAGTGGAACATAATCACCCACCAACCCTAAAGTCCTGACTTGGCACCCAGTGACTGCCACCTGTTCCCTAAGTTAAAAGAACATTTGGCCGGAAAGCCATTCAGCTCCGATGACGAGGTGAAAGAAGAGATTCATAACTTTCTGAACAGCATGGCGGCGAGCTGGTATGACATGGGCATACAAAAACTGCCACAGTGTCAACAAAAATGGCTCGAGAGAAAAGGTGATTATGTCGAAAAATAGCTAAATGTTAAAGCTGTAAACTAACGTAAACCATTGTAGAAATAAACAGGTCTATGTACTTATACAAAAATAGGAGACCTTACTTTTGGGATTAACCTCGTAGTATGGCCGTAGCCTTACAGTGTTGATTAGTCAAGAAACTCACAAAGTTTACATTCTAGGTGATGTGTGCCTGACAACAAATCAGCACCCCTTCTATACACCTTTACTCTTAAAGTATTTTCATTCTATGAGGACTTTCTATTACTAACATAAAGTTCAAATATTTTGAAAAATGTAAAAGTGTAATGGGCTTGGAAAAGGGAATCCTAAGAACCGAACCCACTGTGTTGGGTCACTATACCCAGACAAAACTGTCAAACGAATATGCCAAGGATCTCTCCAGATTTCATATTTGTGAGGTACCAATCTCTTGTTCAATGGTGTGTGGCTGTGGAACTGTAAGTTAGCAACAAATAAGTTGGACCTAGTTTGCACAATGCAGAACAAATGCACAATTGCTGGAACTGAAACAAATAGTAATATATATTGCAAATTTTTAAAAACTTCTTTCCATTCTTGATAAAACTGATCTTCAAGTATTCTGTAATGTAAAGGTATTACCGAATGAGAGCATCAACCTCTGTCTAGCTTAGGGATAGTCAAGAACTCTGCAAGCATGCAGATCTCTCACACTGGACTGCACACTCCCCCCACCACTACACCACCTTGTCCAAGAGAGAAGATGAGAAACTGTGAATGTGCCACATAAGATGGTGAAACAGTCACAAATGAAGAATGAACAACATACACAGCCTGGTTACATATTTTTCAACAACATGGAACCCAAACAAAAAAATTTTCAAAATAATGTCAATGAACATATAAAAAAAAAATCTACTCACCAAGCGACGGCAAGGAAAACACACACACAGACGCGCGCATACGCAGATACACATGCAGGCGCGCGCGCGCACACACACACACACACACACACACACACACACACACACACACAACGATTTAACTTTTACAAGCTTTCGGACCCAGTGGCTCCTCCTCCTAGCAGAAGAGTTGAAGGGAAAGGAAGAGGGGTGAGGGGTGTAGGAAAAGGGCTGAAGAGGCTTAGCGAAAGGGGCACAGTTTAGAAAAGTCACCCAGAAACTCGGGTCAGGGGAGACTTACCAGACGGGATGAGAAGGAAAGACTGATTGTTAGGGATTGCACTGGACGAGATTTGAAAACCTGAGAGCTCAAAGGTGGAAATCAACAAAAGCAGGTCTTAAATCGAAAAATCACTCCAAGCAAGGCCCCTTTTCTTAACCCAAATATTTCACTGTAATATACAATGTCTTTATACTCTTAATTCAATTACAAAAAAACTGTTGCAACTGACAGTGTAATAATGCGTTCAACTTCAAAAATTTACTGCCATATCACCAGTTTCATCAAATGCTCCATGCCTACAAATTTAGCACAAAGTGCTTCTATATGTACAATTCTCATACAAACTGACTGTTTGGTGTAATTTTTTGTTTACTCACCATCCATTAAATCTCTAAATTCTTTGTGCCTGACGTTGTGATGCCGTTCCCTAGCAAATTTGCAGCACCTGTCGATTATGTGAAAGAATAATAGATACTGAGAATTTTCATCTTCCTCTTCTGTGATTCCCACTAATTTTTAGAGGCTTGTGACAACAGATTGCTAGATTGCCTCTTTTGTGCAAACAGCCACTGGACCCGTGAACTTACTTCATACCACTAACAAGTAATGAAGAATAAAAAGTGCTGACCCCACAATTCTGTCGAACTGAAGGACGTTGCGCTGACCGAAAAAATGCTGCACCCAATGCCAAAAGAAACAGTATAGCATTGCACTACTAAATGGGATGTTGTGCTGTATCAAGTAGTTCCGAGAAGGACTAAGCAAAGGCCAACACGTATCAAGTAGTGTCAAGATAGATCGAACCTTGGACCGCACATTTTGCACACAGAATTTTTAAATATTGTGGCTGACTCTGGTCTACATGATGGCTTTGAGAGCAATTAAAAATGTTTCAGCCTTTCACTCAGCTCTGACTGCCACAGATCATGATGAGCAGGCGTCTGATGGCATCTGTTGTGAAACGATTGATTAAATTTGGAACATACCCAATGCTCTTTCAACACTGTCATAGTATTCAAACACAAGCTGATTAATGTAGAGTCATTCCCATCCTGCCAAGAACCCATCTACAGTGCCTCCTCCTGGTTGTTGTTCTATCTGGCTGGGGCCCCCACTCGTTGTATCAGTCCTTCTAGGAAGATCTCCAAGTACATGTTGGATGGAACCTCAGAGTCATTGAGCCGTTTTTCATTAACATGTTGTTTTTGTATATCACTTCAGGTATTTTACTGACGGTATTTAATTCACATGATTGAGTTTGAAATTATAAAATTTCATCTTTAGGCTTGCTTGCAGCAGTTCAACTCAACCACAAAAATTGAAGTACATAAATTGATCCAAAATTTGCAGGAAAGTTTTGGTAGAATGTAAATATTTTTGGATTAATGGAGACCACTCACCAAAAAGCAGAAGTGCTGATTCATCAACACGCGCACACAAAAAGAAAGAAAAGTTGCTAGTTTTCATAAGAGTAATCCTTTTTCAAGCTAGAGTAAAGTGGGCATTACACAACAACCCACTGTGAATGGTACTGGTCTAGCGCACCAGCCATCCAGTGGTATAACGAGTGAAACTATGAAAATTAGCAGACACATTATCCACGCACCAGAATAGAGAGCAGTTCTAGATTGCCGTCAATCCGCACATGCGCAATAGGCAGGGATAACTCATGCACGTGCAGAAAGGGGTGCCACAGTGCATTCTGCTTGTTATTTGCTTTTTGTTAGGTTGCTAGTAGCTAATTTCAGATTTTCTGTTGTGGATTTTCCGAATTTTGTTTCAGTAAGTAGGTTTCACAAATGCGGCAAATTTATTTATTTATTTATTTTATTTTATTTTATTTATTTTTTTTTTTTTTTTGCCAGTAGACTCTCTTTTATACAAGCTGTTTGTGAAAGCATACAGCGAGGAAAAGTGTATGTATGACCTGCTGTATCATAATAAGGTACGTCAGCAACCTCTTCTTTCTGAGTAATAAGCATATATCTCATCATACGGTGATTTTCGGTTTGTATCATAATGCATTAGTTTGCAAAAGTTCATGTTTGATTTGACTGCATCTCTTGCTTTATTTCAGCATGCCAGAAAAGGGAAACTGGCAAGTTATAAGGGAGAAAGTCTGTGCAGTTCGGCCCAGTGGGACAGACAAGGACTGCAAAACACTCAGGAGCACATATGTGCAGAACAGTAGTAACCTACATAAAAGAATAACAATAATAAATAATGATAAAAAACAATTTCTTATTAAATAGGAACCTTGAGATTACATAAACAATTTGAACAAATGATGTTCCAATATATCACACGGTCCCCCTTGTGTTTCACGTGGTAGAACGAATGATTTTACAAGAGATCAGGCAATTCCATTTGCGTTTCGCACGTTATCACCATCTACTGTGCATGCACGCCAGATATATGCCGCATGGATGGTGTAATAGGTCTATGTGGACCAGCCTGAAGTTACAGATATGCACGCTTGGGGCACTGGTGCATAGGTGTACGGTTTACGTGCATCGTGTAATAGAGGCTTCACACACACACACACACACACACACACACACACACACACACACACAGGTCCCTACTTGGTGCGGGCTGGAAGATAACTGTGCAGTGTGTTTGCAGCAGAGTTGGTATATGGCATGGCTGCTTTCTCAGCTGGCCTGGCTTCCCATGCAGCAGGATAAATGTGTGACAGATCTGGAATAGGAGGTGCAGGGTGGGTGGATCGGGCAGCTCTTGCGGCATGGTCTACCAAGGACATATGTCATCCTCACAAGAAGGGGCTGCGAATTGGGGTGGCACAGGGGAGGACTAAGATGCTGTGGAGGACAGGTGGGCGATGGAACACCACTTTAGGAGGGGTTGGAAGTGTCTTTGGTAGGACATCCCTCATTTCAGATCATGATGAGAGATCCTGACGAAGGACACGGTTCAGTTGTTCCAGTCCGAGTAATATTAGGTGACGAGGGAAGTGCTCCTTCATAGCAGATTCTTGGGTTTGGTTGGAGGACTGGTGGTGTGTGAGTATATGACATGGGAAATCTGTTTGTGGGTTTGGAAGGTAGTGTCTGTCCATGAAGGCCTCTGTCATACCTTTAGCATATTGGGCAAAGGCGTTCTCATCACTGAAAATGCATCACTCATGGTTTATCGGGCTGCATGGGAGGAATTTGTTTTGGTGTGGAAGGGATTGCAGCTGTTGAAATGCAAGCACTGGTGGCGGTTAGTGGGTTTAATGTGGACAGAGTTGTGTATGTAACCATCAGAGAAGAGGGGCTCAACACCCAGGAAGGTGGCACACTGCGTTCTACCAGGTGAAATGGGTGAGAGAGAAAATGTTGAGGAGTTTAAGGAATGCGGATAGGATGTCTTGGCCGTGAGTCCAGATCATGAAGCTATCATCAATAAACCTGAACCACACGAGGCATTGGGAATTTTGGAAGAATATAAATGTTTCCTCTAGATGGCCCATAAACAGAATGGCATAGTACGGTGCAACGTGGGTGCACACAGCTATGCC
Organism: Schistocerca piceifrons; assembly: GCF_021461385.2. Lineage (NCBI taxonomy): Eukaryota > Metazoa > Arthropoda > Insecta > Orthoptera > Acrididae > Schistocerca > Schistocerca piceifrons. The sequence continues at coordinate 842,320,451 of NC_060140.1, read as the reverse complement.
ACTAATTTGTTTTTATACCTTCCCTTCAAAGAAAAAGTCGATGTGAGTCAAGATATAGATGGTCAGGTATATAAGGAATGAGAAGGTGGATTTGGAATCTGAAGGGCATTGGGAGAGGTAGTGTTCAATAGCAACAATGCCTTAGGCATGAGAGAGATCGGTGTTTAGGGAGGTGGCATCAACAGTGATGAGTAGGGATCCAGGAGGTAAAGGGGTTGGGGATGATGGGGAGTCGGCGAAGGAAGTTGTTGGCAGGTTTGATGTGGGAAGCTAGGCTTCGGAGAATTAATTAGAGTTGTTGGTCAAAATAAGTAGAAATTCTTTAAGAGGGAGAAAGTGTGTGCATTTGTTTTCTATATGTATTTTACTCTAGCTCAAAAAAGGACGATTCCCAAAGCTGGAAAATTTTCTTTTTTTGTGTGTGACTATTGATAACATAACACTTCTGCTTTTCAATACATGGTCTCCTTTAATCCAAGGAGAAGAAGAAGGTCCCTAGAAACAGTCACGGATCAAACTCCAAACCTTTAGATTTGTAGAACGGCACTTACCCACATGTACTAAATGTCAATTTTGAGTAAAAATTTCAAAGAAATGTTATAGTATTCACACATTCAAATTAATAGGTGTTTTCATACTACTGGGAACATACAGTGCAGTTGCGTCACTCTTATGTAATAATGTGACAGATTTAATAGGATGGAAGGGTTACTAAATACACAATGATACCTTAATTCCTGTATGTTTTTCTAATGTGGCCTTAGTTACTTTTCCTTATAAAGCATGATACAGTCTGAAAGACCAATATCACATCTTGTCACACAGGTAATCAGAGTATGTGTCTTTTTATATTAATGAGCTGGGAAATTTTAATGCTTTGTTGTAACTCCTCTTCATGGAAAACATAAGGAAGATTAAAGATAGAAGAAGCCTTATTGATAACAAGGTCATCCATGACAGACCACAGGCTCTTGTTGGACAAGAATGGCATTTGCCTTCATTTAGGGAAACTACAAAAACTTACAATCTTGCCACACTGAAACCTGAGCCATATTCTGCCTGAATGTTAGTTCATTGCATCAAATACACTGTCATTTCACTTGGTGCGCCCCAACAGCTGTGTTGCAGAAGACTTGCACTAAAAGTGACAAAAATGATAATTCCATGCTCACTAAGTTTCATATCGATGCTTTCCTTAGAAATCACAAGAAATATAACAAAAATATTTTCTTACATCAACCCGAGTGTCTTAATTGTAACATCCAAATGCCCAAGGTTTAATAACCCTACTGAATGTTTCATGTAACTTAACACTTTAGAATGCCACTTCAGTTAATAAAAACTCATTTGTGAAGTAAAACAATGGAAACTCCAAATAGGAATATCAACAATGTAGAAAAGATAAGACTGCTAATTACCCTAAAGAAGACACATTAAGTGTCACTTACATAATGCTTCCGGCCACAGCCTTCATAAGCAAACACACACCATTCACACACAAAAGCAAGCACACCTCATGCATACAACTCCAGCATCTTGGGCCAGAATGCAGCTATCACGTGGGATACAAGCAGCAATCTGGAGGGGGCAGAGAAGGGGAAGGGATGATAGTGTACTGGTGAGGGGAGAGAAGTGAACACAGTCTGGCAGAGTGTGAAGGTCTAGAATGCCAACAGCCACAGCATCAGGAGATTATGGGGCAGGGAGGTGGGGAAAAAAGGAGCGAAAAAGGAAAGGAACAGTGAAAGATGGGCGGGCGTGTTAGCAGAGGGCGGTAGACAAGAATGGGGAGGAGGTGATAAGACAAAGGGGGTGGAAACTTGGATGGAGGGTGAAGGGACAGTTTGTAACTGTAGGATGAGGCCAGGATAATTATGGGAGTGGAGAATGTGTTGTAAGGATAACTCCCATCTATGCAGTTGAGAAAAGATAGTGATGGAGGGGAGGATCCAGATGGCTCAGGTAGTGAAGCAGCCATTGAAATCAAGCATGCTATGTTCAGCTGCATGTTGTGCCTCAGGGTGGTCCACTTTGCTCTTGGCCACAGTTTGGCAGTGGCTGTACGTCCTGGTGGGCAGCTGGTTGGTAGCTACACCAATATAAAACAATGTGCAATTATTGCAGCAGAGCTGGTGAATGACATGGCTACTTTCACAGGTGGCCCGTACCCTGATGGGGTATGACAAATTGCGCAGGCTACACATCTGGGTCTTCCACTGGAATATGATCCTTGTTACAAGGGGGTTAGGATTGGGAGGGACACATGGATGGACCAGGACGTTGTGGAGGTTGGTGACAGAATACCACTTTAGGGGGAGTGGAAGGGTCTCAGGTAGGATGTCCCTAATTTCAGGTCATGATGATAGATAATCAAAGCCCTGTTGAAGGGTATGATTCAGTTGTTCCAGTTCAGGGAGGTCCTGGGTGATGAAGGGGACACTTCTTTGTGGCTGGTTCTTGGGGTGTTGGGAGGAGTGGGGGTTTAAGGGGAAACGGCATGGGAGATCTATTTGTGAACTAGGTCTGGAGGACAGTGCCTGCCTGTGAAGGCCTTGGTCAGACCCTCGACATACTGAGCAAAAGAGTTCTTGTCACTGCAGGTACACTGTCCCCAGGTGACCAGGTTGTATGGGAGAGATTTTTTGGTGTGAAAGGGATGACAGCTGTTGAAATGCATGTACTGTTGGTGGTTGGTGTTTAATGTGGACAGAGGTGAGGATGGAGCCATCACAGAGGAGGAGGTCAACATCTAGGAAGGATGACATGAAGCGGATGGAAGAAAAGGTGTTGAGGTTGTGAAGGAACAAAGATAGTGTGTCTTGGTTCTGAGTCCAAATCACGAAATACCATCAGTGAACCTAAACCAGACAAGGGGTTTGGTGTTTTAGGAGGCTAGTACGGTCTCCTCTAGATGGCCCATAAACAGGTTGGTTGTGGTGTGCGTACTGTAAGACCTTCGGTACACACATCATCAGATTATTTGACTTGTCACTCTAACGAAGTAGGCGAGTGTCAGCAATATGTCTCGTGGTCTTATCGTGGCGTGTTTATCTTCCGCCATTAGGTTAGACGATAGAAATGCCACTTGCACGCTTAGATTAGCAGATTGATGGTGACCGACTTTAAACAGAACTTGATTAATTTTCACAAACATTTATTAAAATAATAACAAGCATAAAAATAACTTAACTTGGTTCTGGATGCTATTTACAATTGACATTCTGAAGTTCCTTTGGTCTTGGTACGTTAATCTTATTCTCACATATCTCTGATACTTGACAAGTGTCTAAACATTTATCTTCATGGCTATGTACAGGAATATGGTAATCTTATTAGGTGCAGACTGAAACTTGACTATAGACTAATGCAGACTAACTAATCGGAGGTCTGTACACTCGTTATAATACGTCGCGCGTTCAGGTATCACAGCCCAAGTGTGATCCGCGAGGAGAAAAGGTTCTACGTTAGCAGCAATTGGCTGCGTTACATACTAATACGCGGATCAGCGGAATCAGAATTTGGTCCGTCTCTAAGACAGCACCATCTCGTAGTGCGGAGACGGACAAGTGCTGCGCTGTTGTGCTTAGCGGGGCGCGCTCTATTGGGAAAGTTGTGTACGCGAATACGCGGAACTACGTACACAACACTGGCAATCAGTTTTTAAGTAGGGACGTGGTGTCAACAGTGACAAGTACAGTGGAGATGGTGAAAAGTTGGTGAAGGAAGTGGTTGGTGTCTTTGATGTGAGAGGCACACTTTCATATCTCATCATTTCTTTTCTCCTATGTTTCTGTACGCTTTTAATGTATTTGTGCGTATTTTTAAGTGCTTTTATGCATTTTTGCATATTTTTGTGTAGCTGTATGTGTGTGCATGTCTTTTGCCCCCCCCCCCCCCCCCCCATTCAGGTCCTCTCACAACCATCAACACCTATTTTGCCCATTCCCGGTTTATTTACACTATTCCAGCCCCTGTTCCATCTTTTTGAACCAATTCAGAAAAGTATTTCTTTCCCTGGCTAAAACCCAGTCCCATATTCTATTTCTCAAATGCTACCTAAACCATGGAATTTCCCTAACAGCTTAACCATAAAGACTTCTTTCTCTGTATCCCACCCTTCCTTTCACATTGATCTACACCTTTTCAGATTCTGCCAGTCCCTGGCCTTCACAAACCTGGTACTGCAAAAACACACCTCCATGGCACATGCATTGTAGAACCACCTCTACTTTCTCCACAAGATACTACTACTCTGCAATACCTACTCCATACAGCACATCTCTGAAATTGAAGTGCTTGCTCTCCAGCACTTGGAGGAGCATTCCAGACATCATCCCCATAAGTTATCCACTGTGTTGATATCCTACTGCAACTTTGGCGCACCACTATCCAAACCCTTACCCTACCCACAGTGTTTTTCCTCGTCCACCTCTCACTGCACCTAAACCCTGCCTAGCTAACCTTTTCAACTTGCCACATCCCCCAAAACTCCCTACCAACTCTCCAGGGCCCAAGCATTCCCTTAACTCTGTTGTTAACCTTTCCATAAAAACTCTCAGCTCCACAGAAGATTCACTCCCATCCAAAGGCTATACCTTCAGGCCTACGCCCAGATTTAACCGTAATAGACCTACCCTCCTCCTGATCCCAACCAAAACCATCTGAATTCCAACACTGAACCCTGACTCTACCAGTTCATACAACCATCCAACTGTGATCCTCTCACATTACCGGGTGGTCACCTTCCAGGAATTTGTTACCTCCAACTCACCATACCTCCCAAGGTACCTTCCTCACAAAACCAACCTTTCAGTACAAGAAAGAATAGTCATACACAGCCCCAAAACAAATCCTGATTTAATCGTCCTGCCTGCGGACAAAGGTTCATAGGTTCCACTACTGTTGCTATTAATCGCAGTGACTACCTGGCAGAAGACCTCCACCAATTACCTGACTCCTCCACCTATAAACTCTGATAGAGTGATCCCATACCAGAAGTCCATCATAACCTCCAATCCCTGCTTAAAGCCTTAGGCCCCTCCCTTGAATACATTTCCCTCCTCACTCTAACGATACCCTGCACACCCCCAAAATCCACAAACCCAACAATCCTGGAGCCCCATTGCGGCTGGTTATTGTGCCCTCATTGACCAACAGCTCCAACCAATTGCCTGTAATCTAGCCTCCCACATCAGACACCAACCACTTCCATCACTGCATCTCCACCACCCCCACCCCCTTACCTCCTGTATCCCTATTCTCATTGTTGATGCCACTTGCCTGTATGTCTACATCCCTCACGCCCATGGTCTTACCGCTATTGAACCCTATCTTTCCCAACATCCTTCACACCCACTGCCTAATACCTCATACATCTTACTAACTTTTCCTAACCCACAATTACTTCTCCTTTGAGGGGAAAGTATACAAACAGATCTGTGGCACAGCCATGTGCACCTGTATGGCACCCTCCTATGCCAACGTGTTTATTGGCCACCTAAAGGCCTCCCAAAATGCCGAACTGCTAGCCTGGTTTAGGTTCACTGATTATATCCTCAAGATTTGGACTCAGAGCCAAGACACCCTATCTTCATTCCTTCACAACTTTAACACCTCCCATCAGTTTCATGTGGTCTTCCTCAACCCAGCAGGCTATCTTTCTAATGTTGACCACCTCCTCTCTAATGGTTCCGTCCTCACCTCTGTTCACATTACACACAACCACCAACAGTACCCGCATTTCGACAGGTGTTGCCCCTTTCACACCAAAAAATCTCTTCCATACAGCCTGGTCACCCATGGACATTGTATCCGCAGTGACAAGAACTCCCTTGCACAGTATGCTGAGGGTCTGACCAAGGCCTTCACAGACAGGCACTATCCCCTATATCTAGTATGCAAACGGATCTCCCATGCCATTCTCTTATACCGTGGACTGGAACAACTGAACCATACCCTTCGCCAGGACTTTGATTACCTATCAAGTCCTGAAATGAGGGACATCCTACCAGAAATACTTACCACCCCTCCTATAGGGGTGTTCCATCACCCACCCAACCAATACAACATCCTAGACCATCCCTATGCCACTCCCAATCCCAGTCCCTTGTAACAAGGATCATATCCCTATAGCAGACCCAGGTGCATGGTCCGCACAGTTAATCCTAACCCATCAGGGAACATGCCACCAGTGGAAGAAGCCCTGTCATTTACCAGCTCTGCTGCAATCATTGCATACCTTTTTATATTGGTATGACTACCAATCACCTGTCCACCAGGATGAACAGTCACCACCAAACTGTGGCCAAGAGCAAAGTAGACCATCCTGTGGCACAACACACAGTTGAACATAACATGCTTGAATTCTGTGGCTGCTTCACTACTTGAGCCATCTGGATCCTCCTCTCCATCACTAGCTTTTCTGAACTGCACAGATGGGAGTTATCCTTACAACACCTTCTCCCATCCTGTAATTATCCCGGCCTCAACATAGTCATGAATACAGACAGTGATCCAGGTACCGTAAAGTTTTTAATTGCAGTCTTTTATCACAATATAAAGTCCTTCGACGATGACTGGTTCCACTCAGTAATGACCATCTTCAGATCTGTTATACACCATATCCTAATGTGATAAAGCTGTAATGGCATTGTCAAAACATATAAATACACTCAACAAAGCTTCGTCAGGTAGAACTAAAATATGGTGTAAAACAGGCCCATTGTCCACACAGTCTTTTTGCAACAGGCATTATATTCAATCTATAACAACATACTGTCCCTCCACCCAACAGTTTCCCCCCTTCTGCCCTGTCACCTAATTCCCATTCTTGTCTCCCACCTCTGCCAATGCACCCGCCAATCTTTCTCCTCTCCTTTTTCATTCTTTTTTTTCCTCCTCACCTCCCTGCCACAGATGCTGTGTCTGTTGCCATTCTAGTCCCAGCACATCCCACCGGAAAGTGTTCATCTCTCTCCTCACCAGAACACTATTATCCCTTCCCCTTCCCTGTCCCCTCCAAATTGCTGCTTGTATCCCACGTGATAGCTGCATTCCAGCCTGAGATTCTGGAGATGGCAGTTGTGTGCACGAGGTGTGCTTTCTTGGGTATAAATGGTGTGTATATCCCTTTTGCTTATGAAGGCTGTGGCAGAAAGCTTTATGTAAGTGATTCTTAATTGTGCCTGTATGCAACATAACGTGTCTTTTTCATGGCAAACAGCAAACTATCTTTTCCTGCATTGTTCATTTGTGAAGTATATCACAATTACTACCAAATCAGATAAAATGTTTTCAAAAATTTGATAAGTAAAATCTCACACGTAAATAAAGAATCACAGTTTTACTCACCCAAGCAACGATATTGTCTGTAAAGTTTTTCCTAAGCCCATTTCATCGGCGAGAATCCCATTAATACCATTTTCATAAAGAGATATCATCCAATTTAGACCACGCACTTGGTAATCTCTCATCTCCCCATTCTTGATGTAATGCGGTGATTGGTCAAACGATATTATGGTCTTTCGGTTTGAATTTGTCTCTGCAAGAAGCTCTTCATCTTCTTCCTGCTCAGTTTTCCGATGACGATGACTGTCAGACACAAGAAACAACACTCATTACCTCACACTGTGTTTTGATGAATTTACATTCACTCAATTGAGAAATTTGCTTACAATTAAATCAATATTGAGAAATAACTGAACCTCTTAACAATTTTTGAACAGCTCTTCAATGAGAGAAATAAATTAATTAATATAAATACTTTTTTACTTTGTACAAGCCACATGAAGGGCAAGTGACAGCACTGTTTACCACAATCCTTCTAGTTTCTTATTTTGTTCACTGAAACTAGTTTATCTATAACATTCTCCAAATCTAAGAAAAGAACTGTATTTGGTTTTTCTCATACATACACACACTACTTCCTTTGCATGTTATTCTGTAAAACAGAGGAATCCTGAACTGAGCCAAGTAGAAGATAACACATAGCAGATATGTCAATAGCATTTGCTCTCTGTCAGAGTATTGAAAATTGTATCAAAATTAGACCAACAAAAGTAAAAAGACATACATTATTCCTGGAGAATAGAAAACACAGTTTGATTTGAACCTCTTACTTCAATGTCTCATTATGGTACTTGTACATTTATTAAACTTCTCTGTGATGTTGCTTGAAAGTAAATTTCTCTTTCCTTAAAGATTGCTGAAAGTTGAACATTTTTAACTTATATTGCCAATGTTTACTCTTCAATTCATAGTCGCAAACTTACATTCCTTTGGTGCTGACTACATTTAATGGTGCTTCATCTTGCTCTGGGGAGTGCTGTAACTGGCAATCACACACAATTACGTTTCTCCTTCATATTAAATGTTTGTCACTGTTGACCCAGTCATTTCTCGTGCAAATGATCTTGTGGGAACAAGAGACCGACCAATGAAGTGCATTGTTTCTTCTTTGGATGAGTAGCTGATTTCTCTGGTTTGATGTTTATGCTTTGTTTTGTTCAGAGTTTTACTTCTGACATTAATCCAAATAAAATAAATGTCTCTAAGCATATGTGGGTTTGATTTCTCACCTACAAAATTGGTGACCCCGAAAACAAGACCGGTTTAAGTTGCAACAATTTTTCTTCAGATAACTTCAGTTAAACACGAAAGGCACACGTAATTTTTCACAAACCCTTGGCGACATGATCCTGCAGCTGCAAAAAGAGATTGAAGTCTTACAACAGTCGATGCTGAGAGACGACAGCATGACGGACACGACGAAATCACAAACTCCATTGATAACTACAGCTTCATGAGCGCGCACACACACCGAAAATTTTCCGCCTGCAGTTTCGTTTGTGCCAACTGTGCCACTTCCACAATTGCGGGCACCTCCATTTACGTCCTCACAACCAGACATTTGGTTTGCAATTTTGGAAAGCATTTTCTTACAACAATGGAGGACAGTGAGCAATTTACGCTAGCAATTAGCAACTTGGACCAGAGAGCAACAACAATAGTTTCCGATGTCATTCTACACCCACCCCATCAACAAGCATACCTTGCCCTGAAGACTTCGCTAATCACTCACTGCACAGAGTTACCCGAGCAGAGGCTTTCACAAGAGCTTTACCAGGAGAAACGTGTGGACAGAAACCCATCAGAATTTTGGAGAAATTTGTGAGCAATAGTGGACTGTAGCGTAATATCTAATGAGTTGCTGCAACATATCAGATGTCAACAGCTTCCGACTCAAGTACAGTTGACATTAATAGTGTATGAAGGACAACCATAGGATAAATTCCTGCAAGTAACTGATAGAGCATATGCCACATTGGAATCAACCACTGTGACATGCGTAGCAGTGACAAATAAGAGTGTCACAACAGAAGGTGAGGAACACACATCACAGTTTTTGGTAGAGCCGATGCCGAATTGTGCCGCCACATTTTGTCGATAATCACGGGACATTGCTGGGGAACTTCGAGAGTTACAGACCATAATGGGATGAATTGTCATGCAGTTAAAGAACTTGGAGTTACGGACGGATGCTGATAATAGAATGAGGTTGCCTCGTTCATCCAATTTACAGCTGTCAGACACCACACAAGATCTGCCGATGATATTTGCTGGTTCCACAGGCGGTTCGGCACCTGTGCGACAAGTGCACGAAACCATGTAAATACCCAAATGGCGAAGGCAGTTCGAATTAGACGCCACGGGCTGCGACACTCACAAATGGCACTGCAAACGTAAGAAGAGTCAAATTGCAGCAACACACAGATGGACACATGGCAAAAGTGAGGCCCATGATGGTATGTTTACTACTTTTTTGATGAGTTGTGGATGACTTTGCACCAGTTGCACATGATTGATAAGATTTCAGGCTTAAGAGTTTTAATAGACGCTGGTTCAGAGGTCAGCACCATTCCAGTCACGGGCACAGTTAAGACAACAATGCAGGAGCCCTTACAGTTGTTAGGCGTAAACAACTCCAGCATCAAAATGTATGGGTGCAAAGTTATGTCGATAGACCCATACAACTGGAGTTTCATGGTGGCAGACATTGCGCAACCCATATTAGGTGCTGATTTTCTGTCGCAGTTTGCACTGGCTGTAAACTAGGCAAATGCCTGCCTTACAAGTAGGGCACAATGTGACAGGGTAAAGGTAATTCAGAGAGGTTCTGTGGACAATATAAGAGGAGTAATAAACAGTCAATCCGGCATGCATTGGTGCAGCCAAGCAGTGTTCAGCATAATACAGTGCATTATATACGCCTGACACCAGGTCCACTGGTTTCACAACATGTCCGTAGAACAGCTCCAGAATGGTTGGCTGAAACTAAAGCAATGTTTGAGGATATGCTCTGTGCTGGTGTCATACAAAGGTTAGACAGCCCATGGGTGTCACCGTTACACTTAGTGCACAAAAAGGATGGCACATGGTGCCCCTGTGGCGATTACTGTAGACTGAATGCAAGAACAGTCCCAGATAAGTACCCAATACCTAATATCCAAGAATATACCTATTCTCTGTCCGGTGCAAAAGTTTTCTCAGTGCTGGATTGCCAGAAAGCTTACAATCAGATCCCAGTGGTGCTTACCGATGTTGCGAAGACAGCAGTTATTACAACTTTCAGCCCATTTGAGTTTTTGTTTATGCCATTTGGTCTTAAAAATGCAGTTCAACTCTGGCAGAGATTCATTGACGAAGTGTTACAAGGCTTGCCATTCTGCTTTGCCTATTTAGACAGCATATTAACATATTCAGCTGATGCACAAGTTCACAACAAGCATATATGTGAAGTACAACAGAGGTTGTGTAACTACGGAGTGGTGCTAAATGAAGACAAGTCCATCATGCGCAAAAGCGAGGTAACTTTCCTAGGCCACAGAGTCTCGGCCAACGGGATCCGACCTTTGCCTGAAAAGATTGCTACATTGTGTAATGTACCAAAGCCAACGGACTATAAGCAACTTAGATGGTTTTTAGGCACAGTAAATTTTTACCGCCATCATTTGCCGGTAACAGCTGCCACCCAGGTACCACTAACAGCCACACTTGCAGGTAAGAATGCCAAGGGCATGAGAGTATTACAATGGACACCAGAAATGAGTAATGCTTTCAGCAACACAATGGGCACCGGAAATGAGTAATGCTTTCAGTCAATTACAAACCAGCCTTGAAGACGCAATGTTGCTGGCCCACCCTGTCCCAGGCGCACCACTGAATGTTGTGGTCGACGCCAGCCAGGTTGCAATTGGGGCAGCACTACCTCAAGAAGTGAATGGACATTGGCAGCCTTTGAGTTTTTTTCAAAGAAGCTACTGCACAGACAGACAAAATGGAGTGCTTATGATAGGGAGTTACTGGTGATATATGAGAGTGTGAGACATTTTTGGCCTTACATTGAAGCCCGAACAGTGAAAATTTTCACACATCATAAACCATAGTGTCAGCATTCCACAACACCAGCAACAAATGTTTGCCACAGCTGTATCAACACATAGCGTTCGTCAGCCAAATCACAACGGACATACAGCATATTAGTGGCACAGAAAACACAGTTGCTGATTATTTTTCTTGAGTATGCAGCTTAGTCAGCATCTTACATTACGACGACCTTGCCACAGCACAAGAGAGAGATCAACAGTTGCAAGACTTACTAACAGATCGACACAAAGGATTGCGGCTTCAACAAATAGAAGTGCAAGGAAGTGACACCAAAATATGGTATGACATATCACAACAGAGACCACTGCCATACATTACATAGCGATTCCACAAAATGGCTTTTAAAGTGACTACAAGTTAGCACACCCAGTTGCAAAAGGATGTCAGAATTGGAGTCATTTGTGCCTTCAATGCCTTTGTGTAAAGTAGGACAACATGTTCGTGCAGAGGTCGGAAATTTTGCAGGCTTGCCAGCAAGGTTTGGTCACGTTCACCTGGGCTCAGCAGGTTATAAATACTTGCTCACGACAGTAGACAGATGCACAAGATGGGCAGAAGCTATAACAGTGACAGATATAGCAGCCAAGACAATAGCAAAGGCATTTGTTGCACATTGGTTAGCACGTTTTGAATGCCCCCTACATATTACAATGGATCAGGGTCAACAATTCGAGCCTAATCTGTTCAATGAACGGGTTAGACTGTGTGGATTCCAGCGTCATCACACAACCAGTTATCACCCGGCAAGCAACAGGATGGTGAAAATGTGACACAGAACACTGAAGGCGGCCCTCATGTGTCACCACGAGAGCTGAACAGAGGCGCTACCACTAGTACTTCTAGGTTTAAGAACTGCATATAAGGCGGATATGGGCGCATCAGTGGCGGAGATCGTTTGTGGGGAACCATTGTGAATTTCTGCAGACTCTCATAGCGGCACCACTACAACCACAAATGGAGCTGCCACTGCTGGTAACCGGTAGCCCACCATGGTGAATATCCTGTCTTCATGCACAAAGCCTTGGTGGTCTGCTCGCACGTCATGTTATGCATAGACGCCGTACGGGCTCCCCTACAACCTCCTTATACAGAGCCGTACCAAGTACTGCGACATAATGCCCATACTATAGACATCTCGCAAAATGGAAAAAATTGTCAGGATGTCCATTGAAAGAGTGAAACCAGCATGGACCTTACCATTGCTGAAGCACGAAAGCATCCTCTGGTTCATGATGATCAAGGGTCAGGCACGCCTACACCCAGTTTAACTGAAGAGACGTTATCAAGATGCCAAAGGACTATACAACAACCAGTCACATCTGTGCTCACACCGACACATCAACTGGTTGTACGTACAAGTGCTGGATGACAAGTCAAATTCAAGTACCCCTACATCCCAGGTGCTCTGCACTTTAAGGAGGGGGCTGTGTGGGAACAAGAGACCAACCAGTGAAGTGCATTATTTGTTCTTTGGACAAGTAGCTGATTTCTCTGGTCTGATGTTTATTCTTTGTTTTTGTCTTGTTTTTCCGAAGTTAACCCAAGTAAAATAAATGTCTCTAAGTATATGTGGGTTTGATTTCTGACCCACAATCTGTTAAACTTTCACATTCAAACAAGAGTTAAGTGTCACAAACACAAAAGAAACTTCAACTTCTTTGCTGGATTTAAACTGTGTGCTGGTCGCCATCTTTCATAAACATACCCCCTCAATGCAATTATCCAAATCAAAGGAAAACTTTGGCCACTGAATCATTCTATTGTGTAGATACCACCACATGGTTGGTTTAAAAGAAAAGGGGGGGCGAGGGGGAGACAAAACTGCGAGGTCATCGGACCCTTGTTCCCGGTAAAATTACACAAGGGAAAGAAGAAAAGAAAGGAGACATACAGCACAATAACAGGAGAAAGGAAGAACCAACACTACTATGGAAAACAGGAAAAGAAAACCACAGAAAGAAGCAAGAAACAGGTAGAAGAGGTAAAAACAAGAGAGCGGATGACTGTGGCTCACCGACCACAAGAATAAAAAGGAAAAGCCAACCACTCAGTGACACATTAAAACATCCACCCTACAAGCATTAGAGTGGAGAACACAAAGGGACAAAGGACATGCGTTAAAAATTTATATAGAATGATAAAACCCACCGTCACGTATAAAACATAAAACTAAATTAGCCAATGAGGTGTTGTCAATTAAAATTAATGGCAATGAGTCCGGTAATTGAAGATTCCGTCACAGGGCAGCCAAAGGAGGACAGCTCACAAGATACAGACAACTACCAGCCGAGTGCCGCACCACATTGAGGTGGGTCATCACGGCGCAGAAGGTAGCCATGTGTCACCCAAGTGTGGCCAATGCGGAGCCAGCAGAGAACCACAGAGTCCCTGTGAGAGGCTCGCATGGAGGACTGCCACACATTCGTAGTCTTCTTAAGATCACGCAGTTTGTTGTGCGTGCCGAGGTTATGCCATATCGCCTCCCAAAGCCGCAAAACCTTGTGACGTAGTACTCAACGCAGGTCAGTTGCAGAGAAGCCGACCTCCATAAGCGGTTTCCGGGTAGCCTGTTTGGCCAACCTGTCGGCAAGTTCATTGCCTGGGATTCCGACGTGACCTGGGATCCAGACAAACACCACTGAACGACTGGACTGTTCCAGGGCATAGATGGACTCCTGGATGGACGCTACCAAAAGATGAAAGGATGACGAGGCTAGCACTGGTTGACAGCTTGTAGGCTGCTCAAGGAGTCAGTACACACAAGAAATGACACCACAGGGCATGAACGAATGTGCTCAAGAGCACGAGACATAGCCACCAGCTCGGAATTGAAAACACTGCAGCCAGCAGGCAAGGAATGCTGTTCAATATGTCCTCCATGGACATACACAAAGCCAACATGAGCATCAGCCATCGTGCTGTCGGTGTACACCACTTCGTGTCCTCGGTTTATGTCAAGAATTGAGAGGAAGTGGTAGCAGAGAGCCACGGAGTTAACTGAGTCCTTAGGGCCATGTGAAAGGTCCAGGCAAAGCCGCAGCCTAGGCGTACACCATGGAGGTGTATGTGAATGGACCTCAAGTACAGGCGGTAAAGGCAAGGACTCCAATTCGGAAGGAAGGGATTGGACACGAACTGCAATTGGAAGCTGATGCGGGAGATGAACTGCCGTGGCTGGGAAAAGGAGATGGTGATTCAGATGCGCAGGAGAACTACGACTGTGTGCACACCTAACCTGCAATGGAGGGTCTCTGGCCTCCACAAGGACACTTGTCACCGGACTCGACCAAAAGCTCCTGTCGCTAGGCGAACGCCACAGTGGTGCACCGAGTCCAGTAAATGCAACACTGAGGGTGCCGCCGAACCATAAACCAGACTCCCATAGTCAAGGCAGGACTGAACAAGGGCTCTGTAGAGCTGCAGCAGTGTAGAGCGATCTGCACCCCAGTTGGTGTTGCTCAGGGTTGCTAAAGGATGGGGATGGTTCTCCCACGCAGAGGCTCGAGCATAGTGCTCAGCAAAGGTCTCGGAAATTGCATTTGTGTTGGTAGATAACATGCAATTTATGTTAACACCAGGAATACCTGTTGGGGTATGGTACCCGAAAACACATTTGATCTTTGCCTAGGCTTGGGAAGGTGGCGTATGGCACCCAATGGTCAAGACATATCTCTCCCAACACTCCTGCTTCCATCATTTTATAAGTTGGCAAACGATGGCACGGAGGAGATGTTTAAATGCTATGAGATGCTCCAGGGAAGGGTGCCACTTATGCTGCTGTAGAGCTTGCCAAAGCTCCTTAATTGCTTCAGTGACTTCCGACCACCAAGGGACTGCTGTTCGCCGAGGGCACCCTAAAGAGTGAGGGATCGTGTTTTCTGCCACAAAAATGATTGTTGTAGTCACATGCTCAATCATCACACCAATGTCACTGTGTGGAGCAGATTTAATGGTGACCACAGAGGTGAAAGTTTCCCAGGCCACCTCGTTTAAAGCCCATCTGGCAGGCAACCATTGGCCTGACGCTGGGGCAGTGACAGGAAGATGAGGAAGTGGTCACTACCACACAGGTCGTCATGTGCTCTCCAGTGGATAGATGGGAGAAGTCATGGGCTGCAAATTGATAAATCAATGGCCAAGTAACTACCATGAGCCACACTGAAATGTGTATCGGTCCCAGTATTTAAGAGGCAGAGATCGAACTGAGACAGTGAAGGTTCGACATTTCTGCCTCGGCCAGTAAGCACCTGGAGGGAATGCAGAAAGCAGGTGTAAAGCATAACAGTTGCTGTAGCTCAGCCAGGCGGTGGAAAAAACTGCCACAATTCCACAGGAGGATGATATCATCGTAAGACTGATAAGGCATGGAACATTCAATAAGGCAGTTTACCCCTCAGGGTCACCTGCTGCCACCGACTTTTTGCGTCAGCAGTCTACATCCATTGTTTCCAAGGGTCTGGAGAGATCTAGTTCCTCAGTGGATGCCAGAATCTCCGCCTCATCTGCAGTCGCAGAGCTTGTAGGTAGCGGTGGTGTGGGTGCCACCGCAATTCCCTTGGTCTTGTGGATCTTCTTTCTGGATATCTCTCGCTGCTCTTCGGGTTTCCCTGGCTGGGAGGTCTTTGATTCAGTCTCCGGGACTGAGGATGGATGTGAAGCCCTATGACCAGCTGCTTTCGGGCTCTTCAGCCACTGGCGGGTGTCAACTTTCCCACTAGCAGAAACCTGGGAAGGAAGGGAGTGACCCAAGGGAACCCTTCGTAGTGAGAGGAGCTGGAGAAGACTTATGCGTCTCTGACTCAGAAGTGAGGACTGATAGTCAGGATGGTTTTTTTTTTGGGGGGGGGGGGGGCGGTGTTGCTCCAGAAGGCCAGAAGAAGGCGGTGCAAGAGCAACAGGGAGGGAAGTGCCCCTCACCATCAAGGGGGCAGGTGTAGTCTTCTGGTTCCGAGAGTTGACAGGAAGGCGAGGAACTGATGGGGCAACATCTGTTCTCGTGCCGGCGGCATAAGAGGTGGTCATAGCCACAGGATGTAGGTACTCAAATTTCCTCATAGCCTCAGTGTAGGTCAGTCGGTCCAGGGTCTTATATTCCATAATTTTCCTCTCTTTCTGTAAAATTCTGCAGTGTGGCAAGCAAGTTGAATGATGCTCTCTGCAGTTGACACAGATGGGAGGTGGGGCACATGGAGTATTGGAATATGATGGACATCCACAATCTCGAAATGTGACACTGGAAGTACAATGGGAAGACAAATGACCGAATTTCCAGCACTTAAAGCACTGTATCAGGGGAGGGATATATTGGCTTGACGTCACAGCGGTACACCATCACCTTGACCTTCTCGGTCAATGTGTCACCTTCGAAGGCCAAGATGAAGGCACTGGTGGCAGCCTGATTA
Source organism: Schistocerca piceifrons (assembly GCF_021461385.2). Taxonomy (NCBI): domain Eukaryota; kingdom Metazoa; phylum Arthropoda; class Insecta; order Orthoptera; family Acrididae; genus Schistocerca; species Schistocerca piceifrons. Next base: position 842,303,604 of record NC_060140.1, on the reverse strand, counting down.
CCCACGGATCCCGAAGGATGCGCCAGATGAATTGAACACCTCGCTGCTCTAAATTGGTGCGCAATTTGTTGTCAGACTGCAAAAGAAGGTCACAGTGGAATATAATACCCTGGACCAATATTTAAGCTCTTATGGGGTGTGATGGTAACTGAAACATCCCCCAACTTGTCACAAGCGAGTAATGCCTGTGACCGCGCAAAGGATGCTGTTTTTATTAAGACTGACCCAGTCAAGCCCTCAACCTCCTCAAACTTGTCCTCTAAATGCTCTACAAAAAACTGAGGCTTCATGGACATGGAGGATTCCCCATCAACTCTTGTACATACGAGGCTCCGGGGCGAGTAAACTTCATTGCCATCCTTAGCCTGGTGTTCCTCCCATGGTGTGGAAAGGGAGGGGAATGATTTGGGGTCATATTTCTTAGCAATGAAGCTAGACTTTGCCCACTTAAGAGACTGCTGGCAGTGGACCACCAGTAAGAGATGACGTACTACACTTCATGGCGTGTCATCCATCCTGAAGCCACTCATTCCAACCAGGGGTGCTCCCCACAGGCGCCACCTAGCCTCAGCAAGGGCCACCTGGCAGGATGGCCATTGCCAGGAGTCCCGATGCCCTAGGGAGATGGGCATCTACTCCATGGCATATGTGGCAAGTTAACAGCGCAGGCATCAGCAGAGTGATCCCAGTTTTGTCAGAGGGCCACAACCAACAGGGTACATGGCGGCCCCACCACAACTGACTGGCTACCGTGCTGGATATGAGGTGCTAATAAGTCCATGGTTATTGTCTGCGCACAAAGTGACTCTACATAGTGCATGGTGGAAAATGCACCCAGGAAGGTGTCCTTGCCCAAGAGATGGAGAATAAGTGGGACAACGAGAAAGTGGGCTAAAGATCTCAATGCATGATAGACATGATGCACCCTTCCCCAAATGGCTCGCTCTTCGGGAAAATTTAGAAAGATAGAGGTCAAACCGATAGGGGACCGTCACATAAAGGTCGAAACATGTGAGACTCCTTTTAGTCGCCTCTTATGTCAGGCAGGAATACCTCGGGCCTATTCTAACCCCCGGACCCGCAGTGGGGGCCAGCACATGGTAAATTTTCTGGGATGTCAAACAAGTCTCAGAATACATTAACAGAAGTAGTTATCAAAAACTAGTGCTCGGCACTAAATTTACAACTCACTATTAATCAGCTTTATTCCACCACAGAGGCAGTCAGATGCTACAATCTCACCATCTCACTGTCCATATCTCCCACAATTATCCTCTTGGCTTTGCAACATGATGAACTTTACGCTAATACTGCCTAATGGCTAGTGCCAATTGGCTATGTCCATCACAGTTTTTTCTAACACATCCCATATACAGTGTGTCCCATTTATCTTGACCACCCTAAATAACTGACTGTCCAGATGCAAATTACAAAATGTTTCAAACAAATGTTCTTTAGCCGTCATGGGGACATCAATAAGCATGACTGCCTTCGTTGTAGCTTTGTTTTTTACTAAGATATGAACAGCAATATGACTTTTTTAAGTGGCACCCTGCATTTTTTATTCAGTAATTCATTTCCTCTCCTAAAGACCTATTTAAAAATGTATCACAGTGTACCATTCACTGAAATAAAAAGTTATTAATTACATAACACAACACTGACATTGACGCTCCCAGTGCTTAGTGCAGGTACTTGGGGTAATGGAACACATCCACGTGCAGACGTTGACAGAGGACAAAAGTGAAAGTAAGTAGAATGCACACCCGTCATTCCATCACCCATCATCAGTTGAAGAGTTGTGTGAGTAGAATATACACCAATGAAGGGAAGGTAGAAATGCTACTCATCTATGGGGAATGTAAGTTAGCAGAACAGTAATTGCAATACCGTTTTCTTATGTACGGGTACATTTAGTACAGTTGTTTAGTCCTTTTAAATGCTGTTGTGTAGAGTAGGCACACAGTAAAGGCTGTCCTTCCTACAAATTGCATCAACATAACGTTTCTTTTATTGTTGTTGTTGAAGGTAGGCGAAATGCTACTCAGGCAGCAGAACTGTACAGAGAGCGATATCCTGACAAGAACCCACCTTCCCAACAGATGTTTTCTCGTCTCGTTGCGACGCTTCAGGAAACGGAAAGTTTCAACCCACAACACAAACGTCGTAGTACTCACACAGACGAAGCTGCGGCAGCTTCGTCTGTGTGAGTTCTCGCTTCTGTTGCTATGAATCCACATGTGAGCACATGACGTCTTGAACACGAGATTGGCATTCCTAAAACCAGTGTACATCGTAAGAACTACTTCTCCAAAGTTCTTTTTACTGATAAATGTTCCTTTTCAAACAAAGGACAGGTAAATACAAGGAATATGCATTATTTGTCCAGCGACAACCCACGACGGCTCAGACAGGTGGAACATCAGCGTTAATGGAGAGGTAACGTCTAGTGTGGGATGCTTGGTACTACAATTATTGGCCCTTATTTCATCAATGCTAGTCTAAACGGCACAGTTTATGCCAATTTCTTCAGATGAATTCTTATCCTCTTCTGGATGAGTGCCGCTAAGAACCAGAATTCTTATGTGGTATCAACATGATGGATGTCCAGCACATAATGCCTTGCATGCACACTGTGTTCTGGACCGAAGGTATCCAGCCAGATGGATTGGTCGAGGAGGAACAGTTACTTGGCCTGCTAGGTCTCCAGATTCCTCTGAAATTTTTCCTTTGGGGATGCATTAAAGACGTTGTCCATCACAATATTCCACAACTCTAGAGGGCATGCAGGAATGTATCGTGCTTGTTTGTAATTCTCTTCAGCAGGCAACACTGGAAGCAATAAATAATTCTTTCATTCAACGAGTGCACCACTGTGTTGGTGTCCAGGGTCACCACTTTGAGCACCTTTGAATGTTCTACTCGTGGGCAATGGTACAGGGGAGTCAAAGTCAATTTTGTGTTATGTAATTAATAACGTGTTTCAGTGAACGGTACACTGTGATACATTTTTGAATAGGTCTTTAGGAGAGGAAATGAATTACCGAATAAAGAATATAGGGTGCCATTTAAAAAAGTAATATCGCTGTTCATATCTTTGCAAAAAACAAAGCTACAACGAAGCCAATCATGGCTGATTGATGTCCCCCTGACGGCTAAAGAACATTTGCTTGAAATATTTCGTAATTTGCATCTGGACAAACAGTTACTTAGGGTGGTCAAGATAAATGAGACACCCTGTATACTATAATTGCTTAAATTTGGGTGTGAGTATGTTTGTTACTGTTTCACACTGTAACGGCTGGACAGATTTGGAAGAAATTTGAAATGGCATTAGATTATACACTGAATTCACACATAGGCAACTTTTAAAAGTGTGTAGTACAAGATATTTAAAGAATTGAATATAACACAAAATGTGGAACAATAATTTCTCTTAGAAAAACCTGTTTACTCTTTGACTTTTGAACTGTATCATTTTTGTAAAATGCTTTTAATGTTTAATACATTCTTAATATGATTCAACACAACAAATACAATGCTTGTAATATCATTAAAGTGTTTAAGGGGAGCCGGAACGATGAAAAAGACAAAATTAATGTTTTTTGGTTTTATTCATTATAAAATTATTTGGAGTTTTCTGAATAAAACAAATCAATTTTCACCCTTCTAAGTGTGTTTTTTATCGCTGCAAAGTTGACACGCCGCGTAAACAGTTGTAGCGACTTGGTGTGTCACCTCTGACGCACTGCTCGCTGGCCGCAAGCAGGGTATCTTTGCGGAATCAGACAGTATTTTGTTTTCCAATGTTGTACGGCTTTATCTCTGTGAGAAGTGACTGTTCACATCGGTAAACATAAACGCTATACCGTGTGTGTTGACTTGTGGCATTTGCTTTGTGTTGTTTACCTGTTCAATTTTGCGCATTTGACGAATTTTGCTCATATCTGTTTTATGTATTTGGTTTGTGGATATCAATATGCCCTGTTTCAGCAATCGAGTGTTTAAGAAAAGGCACAATGAGTGGAAGAAGAAATATTTTGTTGTTTTGAAGGGAGATGCTGCTCAGACTGCTTCACCAACTACTCCAAATGAATGTGACAGAACTTCTTCCAGCAAGAAACTTTGTGACAGCAAAGAAAAATTTGAAAACTATGAAAGTGACAGTAATTATGTGAACGAAATAATTAACATTTCCTTGCTCTCTAATATTTTGAAACATAATGTATTATGCCAAGTTTGCAAAGAAAGAGGACTGGAATTAAAAATAACTTCACACATTGGTTTGGCATGTAAAATGTTATTGAAGTGTAGCAAATGTGTTGCAGAAGTTTCGTTTTCTAATTCTAACAGTATTCCTCGTAGTGGTAATAGTGGAAAGAAGGTGTATGAAACAAATGTTAGGCTAGTGTATGGCTTGCGTTGCATTGGCAAGGGCAGTGCTGCAGGGACAATGTTATGTGGAATTATGAACTTGCCAAAACCACCATCCAAGTTTGGATTTTATAATGAATATGGCAAACCTACATTTCTAGCATTTGTAGACTTAGAGAAAGCGTTTTACAATGTTGACTGGAATACTCTCTTTCAAATGCTAAAGATGGCAAGGGTAAAATACAGGGAGCGAAAGGCTATTTACAATTTGTACAGAAACCAGATGGCAGTTATAAGAGTTGAGGGACATGAAAGGGAAGCAGTGGTTGGGAAGGGAGTGAGACAGGGTTGTAGACTTTCCCCGATGTTATTTAATCTGTATATTGAGCAAGCAGTGAAGGAAACAAAAGAAAAGTTCGGAGTAGGTATTAAAATCCATGGAGAAGCAATAAAAAATTGAGGTTTGCCGATGACATTGTAATTCTGTCAGAGACAGCAAAGGTCTTGGAAGAGCAGTTGAACGGAATGGATAGTGTCTTGAAAGGAGGATATACGATGAACATCAACAAAAGCAAAACGAGGATAATGGAATGTAGTCGAATTAAGTTGGGTGATGCTGAGAGAATTAGATTAGGAAATGCGACACTTAAAGTAGTAAAGGAGTTTTGCTATTTGGGGAGCATAACAACTGATGATGGTCGAAGTAGAGAGGATATAAAATGTAGACTGGCAATGGCAAGGAAAGCGTTTCTGAAGAAGAGAAATTTGTTAACATCGAATATAGATTTAAGTGTCAGGAAGTCATTTCTGAAAGTATTTGATTGGAGTGTAGCCATGTATGGAAGTGAAACATGGACGATAAATAGTTTGGACAAAAAGAGAATAGAAGCTTTCGGAATGTGGTGCTACAGAAGAATTCTGAAGATTAGATGGGTAGATCACATAATTAATGAGGAGGTATTGAATAGGACTGGGGAGAAGAGAAGTTTGTGGCACAACTTGACTAGAAGAAGGGATCGCTTGGTAGGACATGTTCTGAGGCATCAAGGAATCACCAATTTAGTACTGGAGGGCAGCGTGGAGGGTAAAAATCGAAGAGGGAGACCAAGAGATGAATACACTAAGCAGATTCAGAAGGGTGTAGGCTGCAGTAGGTACTGGGAGATGAAGAAGCTTGAACAGGATAGAGTAGCATGGACAGCTGCATCAAACCAGTCTCAGGTTGGTTGGCTGGTTGTTTTGGGGAAGGAGACCAGACAGCGAGGTCATCAGTCTCATCGGATTAGGGAAGGATGGGGAAGGAAGTCAGCCGTGCCCTTTCAAAGGAACCATCCTGACATTTGCCTGGAGCGATTTAGGGAAATCACAGAAAACCTAAATCAGGATGGCCGGACGCGGGATTGAACCGTCGTCCTCCTGAATGCGAGTCCAGTGTCTAACCACTACGCCACCTCGCTCGGTAAACCAGTCTCAGGACTGAAGACCACAACAAACAAAAACAACAATGATTTGGTGGGATCTTCTGCTGAAGATATTGCTCGAGCAACAATGAAGAAGCTGTGACAGGTAATGGGAACTGCGGAGATTTAATTGTTGCTTTAGATGGATCGTGGCAACGTAGAGGTCATAAATCTCTAAATGGAGTTGTGAGAGCTACCAGTGGAGACAGTTGCAAAGTAATTGATGTTGCTATTCTCTCGAAACACTGTAGATGTAAGGCCAATAGCAAGGATGAACATAGTGAAAGTTGTGAAGCCAAATTTTCACGGCACAAGTGGAGTGATGGAAGTAGAGGGAATGAAAGCAATTTTTTCCAGATCACAGGAGTGGTATAATGTACGATACACTAACTATCTAGGAGATGGTGATGCTACGGGATATAAAGCTGTAAAGGAACTCAAACCTTATGGCAATGAAATTCACATTAAAAAACAGGAGTGCATTGGACATGTGCAGAAGCACATGGGGGCTTGCATGCGCTAACTAAAGCAGACACTAGGATCCTGGAAGCTTAGTGATGGTAAGACCTTTGGAGGAAGAGGAAGATTGACAGATGAAGCAACTGATAGATAGCAGATGTATCGTGGGTGTGCGATTAGGCAAAATACAAGAAGCATTGAGCATATGAGGAGAGCAGTATGGGCATTATTTTTTCATACGGGATCAACAAGTGAGCACCCACAACATGCACTGGGCCCCACAGGTGATGACTCATGGTGTAAGTACCAATCAGGAAAGGAATATGCCCATAAAAGTTTGCCAAATGCTGTAATTGATGTAACTAAGCCCATATTCAGAGATTTATCACAGCCAAGTTTATTGGAAAAATGTTTACACAGGAAAACACAAAATCCAAATGAAAGTTTAAATAATTTAATTTCGATTTGGATTCCCAAAAGAGTGTTTGTACAGATAAAAACATTGCATTTTGTAGTGTATGATGCAGTGGCTACATACAATAAAGGAAACATTATCAAATGTGATGTGCTGAAACGTTTAGGTTTCCAACCAGGACACAACACCATTTCCACAATGCGCCTAATTGATGAAGAAAGACTAAGAGGTGCAGGAAGAAGAGACAAAAGCCTACAACATGCAGCAAAAGGGAAGAAAAGACTAGTGAAAAGGAAACTAACACTGGAAAAAGAAGAGGATACTGATAATCCATCATATGGGTCAGGAATGTATTAAAAAACTTTGGAAGCCACTTCCCGTAACTTTAAAACTTTCATCTTTGAGGAACATTTTCTCAAAAACTGCTAACAGTATATCAATGAAATTTATAACAATTTTGTTTAGTTTTTTTCCTTCATTTTTATAACAAATTGTAAAAAAATATTGTATAATTCAAGAGTTATAGAAGAAAAAGTGCAAAATTTTAGAGAAAAAAATAAATATCTGTTTAAAAAAATTGTAAAACAAAAACCAATACATATTTCTTAACATGGCATTATAACTTCATAGAGAAATATTCACTGAACATGTAGTCCAAATTTCAGAGGATTATGTTTAATGGTTTTAGAAAAGAATGTTCCTTCTATTTGCTAAAATTAACATGGAGGAGATGGATTGTTCCGGCTCCCCTTAATCCATACTTCCATACAAGCCTGTGACATTTTAGCTGCTGAGCATAAGACATATCATATAGGTTCTGAAACATTTGAAGACTCAAAATGATGGTGCCATTTAAATGCTGTACAACAGACATATGTAGAATGTGATAGGGTGCTAGGGACGCTGGATTTGATTACAATATGTGAGAGTGTCCACTGGTAATAGACACGTGATGGCAGATGATGACATTGCACATATAAGTATTATAAAATTTGTGTTGCACCGAACTAGAAATTGCTCATTTTCTTTCTTCATCAAGTTAGTACATTTGCTGCTCCTTCAAGCTGAGGCAGCTGGACAGATTTGTATGAGCTTCGGAATGGAGATAGCCTATATCCTGAATTAACCCACAGAATACCTTTTATTCGGGGAGGGGGGGGGGTGTAATGCCCATCCATGAAAGTTAATGAATTTAATAAGTTTAGCAAAGAGATTAGCTTTTAACTGTTTTGACAAATGAAATAAGTACATACATAAATCTTGGACACTAGAAATACTCCTGTAGGATAAAGGCATCACTAAATTCTGTAACAATGTAATGTATGCACATGAAAATATTTCACAGCACATCAAATGTTTGGGAAGTGTATTGCATTGCAATTTTAATGGGATTCTTAAACACTGACTTGGCTTTTCTGTTTGGGTTTGAATGATTTGTAATTTCTTTGTAGATTTCGCAACATCAGTTCCTCATTTTAGGTATTACTGTTTAAATTTCTAATGACCGGCAAACACATAACGAATCTTTCACAAAGCTCACAACAAGCTTGAACTATGAAAATAGCCAGACAGCAACAAGTGTCAGTTCATGCTGAACAGTGGAGAATTGAGCAGGAGGAGCGTCAGCCAAATTCATGAGCAGCTTAATGCTTGACACAGGCTGACACTTGACATCATCAAAATGCTGATCACACTGCATCTCAGCGTGCAGCTGAGACGGCAGTGCAGTCATGTGCACGACAACAATGTACAACAGAATGCGTGGCCACTCAGTGTGCTTCTACATCTACGTCTACACCTACATACCTATCCTGCAAGCCACCTACAGTGCATGGCAGAGGGTACCCTGTACCACAACTACTCGTTTCCTTTCCTGTTCCACTTGCAGGTACAGTGAGAGAAAACCGATGGTCTATATGCCTCTGTAAGAGCTGTAATTCGTTGTATTTTATCTTAATGGTCCCTTTGCGAAATGTATGCTGGCAGCAGTAGAATCGTTCTGCAGTCAGCTTCAAATTCTGGTTCTCTAAATTTTCTCAGTAGTTTCCTTTGAAATGAATGTCTTCTTCCCTATAGCAATTTCCACTTGAGCTCCCGAGCATATCTGTAACACTTTCATGCTGACTGAAACTACCAATAACAAATGTAGCAGCTTGCCTCTGAACTGCTTCGATGTCTCCTTTCAGTCTGACCTGGTGCGAATCACAAACATTGGAGCAGTACTCAAGAATAGGCTGCATTAGTGCAGTATATGTGGTTTTCTTTACAGATGAACTAAGCTTTCCAAAAATTCTTCCAATAAACCAAAGTCGACCATTCCCCTTTCTTAACATGGTCGTTCCATTTCATATCACTTTCCAACGCTATATCCAAATATTTAAATGATGTGACTGTGTAAAGCAGGACACTACTAATGCTGTATCTGAACATTATGGGTTTGTTTTTCCTACTAATCCACATCAAGAGATTAAGAGCTAGCTGGCTCATTCACACACCAACTAGAAATTTTGTCTAGGTAATCTTGTATCAATCTACAGTCACTTATCTTTGACACCTTCCTGTACAACACAGCATGATCAGCGAACAACCTCAAAATTGCTGTCCACCCTGTCTGCCAGATCATTACTGTATACAGAAAATAGCAACAGTCCTATCCCACTTCCCCGGGGCACTCCTGATGTTACCCCCATCTTGGATGAACACTCACTGTTGAGGACAACATACTGGTTTCTATTATTTATGCAGTCTTCGAGCCAGTCACATATCTGGGTGCCTATTCTGTATGCACATGCCTTCGTTAACAGTCTGCAGGGGAACACTTTTCGGAAATCTAGAAATGTGTAATCTGGCTGTTGCCCTCCGTTCACAGTATATCATGTGAGAAAAGAACAAGCTGGGCTTCGAATGAGCGATGCTTTCTAAAGCCATGCAGATGCGTGGACATGAGCTTCTTGGTCTCTAGTAAATTTTTTATATTCGAACTCAGAATTTGGTCTAGAATTCTGCAGCAAATTGATGCTAAGAATATTAGTCTGTAATTTTCTGGGTCAGTTCTTTTACCCTTCTTATATACCAGATTAAAATGTGCTCTTTTCCAGTCACTTGGCACTTTGGGCTGGTCAAGAGATTCACGATACATGTAAAATAAGTAAGGGTCCAAAGACGCAGAGTAATCTTTGTAAAACTGAATTGGGACTCCATCCGGACCTGTTGACTTATTTGTTTTCAACTCTTTCAGTTGTTCCTCTACACCACGGATGCTTATCACTATGTCATCCATATGGGACACTGTTCAATGGCCAAATGATGGTACATTTGTACAATTCTCCTGTGTGAACAATTTCTTAAATGTGGATTTTAAAACTTCAGCCTTCCTTTTGCTATATTCTACTGCCAAACCAGACTGGTTAACAAGTGACTGGATGGACGCCTTAGAACTGCTTAGCGATTTTACACAGGATGTAATCTTTGTCTGTCGTCACTTGCACATCCTCTTCTGAGACAGCCAAAGATGCAACTTCTTGGCATCAGGAGAACGCAGACTGCATGGCCTCTGTGTGTGCCTCCAAAAAAGTAAGAGGCTCATGCGTGCCTGACTTGCTGTTGCTCAACACTAAGCTGAATATCAGCAAATATTTGCAATGAACACTGGGGACCCGTTTTTTTTTTTTTTTTTTTTTTTTTTTTTTTTTTTTTAATGTGCTTTCGACTTTGATCCAACTTTAAATTACACTATAACCACAGACTCATCAAAATTTGCCATTTGAACAAGGCATGCAAAATTTTGCAGGGCACTGAAATGGAAGGAGCAAATGGTGGGAATGTGTTGCTCTGAGGGCAAGACAGCCCACATTAGAAGAGAAACACTATCCATTAAAGGAATTATTTTCTAGAGAGACTGATAAGGCACAGCAGTTCCTAAACTATATAATTCATGTTTTCACACTCCCCCTTTGGCGCAAACAGAATTCTCTCCATGACTGGGTTTTCACCTCACCGATCTTTAAGGTGCACGGGAAAGTACACTATAAAATAGGGTTCCTTTTATCTTCATCCACAGGTGAAGCTCAATTTTTTGCAAGTTTACTTTATTGGAGACGACGCAGTGGAGACTCACAGACTCTACTGAAAATCCACAATCAAAATGTGTTGGTGCAAGAGTTCAAAACAAGGACGAGAGCTGCAAGACGGCTATCAACACGGATTGTGTGCTGAGCGGACAGCACATGCGCCACCCCACTACAAAGCACCAGCTGTGGCAGAGGTCATGGCTGTGGTCTTGGTGACACACCGCTGACCTCGTCAGGCTCGCTGACAAATACCACTACTACGATGCTCTACCATATTGCATTTATGTTTTGAAATGGGTAAGAAAGATATCACTTCAGCATCCCTCAAATGAATCTAACAACTGGGTGACCAAACCCGAACAAAACTGACATGCATGGATTTCTACACATTTCACCTGATGGTCTGCAAACATGAATACAATTTGTTGCTGTGGTGTTGGGTTTATCTGTACCAAATTTTGGTAGACAAATGCAGAGGAGGAGAGGGAATGTCAAAGGGAAATAGCAGGTGCAGAGAATTATGCCCACCTGCAAGATGCCATTGTGAAGGCCAAGAACGAGAATCCTAATGACTTAGGTCAGATGGTCATCCTCCAGCTGTCATTTATGAAAAGGACGAGGTACCTTCACAAATATATCCAGGACACTTTCTGCTATGCTGGGAACTATGGTTGGCTGGACTTATACATCACCTTCATGTACAACACAACCTGGTCCGAGATCAGAGAACAAATGATGAATGGGCATAAACTGACAGACTGCTGTAATATCTTCACAATGCAACTTTTTAATGTTAAAGTGCAAGAGCTGGTGGCTCTCCTCATAAAAGGGCATGTTTTTGGTAAGGCACAATGCTTCAAGTATTCCACTGAGTGGCAGAAATGTGGCTTGCCACACGTGCACTTATTGCTGTGGTTAAAACAGAAATTGCAGCTGAACCAAACCGATAGGTGATATCAGCAAGTTGCCTGACCACAATATGGACAAATAGCTATATGACATGGTCACTAAGATCCTACTCCTCGGTCCTTGCAGAATGTAAAACCCTACATCCCCAAGGATGAAAGACTGGAAATGCATCAAAAAGTATCCTTGGGCAAAAAGAGGCCAAAACAAACAAGAGCAGATATCTACTGTAGAGACACAGAGCAGTAGAGGGCAGGGGACGTACAGCCACAAAGCGAGAGGTACCACGTCAAGACATCATAGTGCACAACATCTGGGTGGTTCCATACTCACTGCTCTTTTCCAAAAATTTTAATGCCCAAATTAATGTGGAGTTTTCTATCTCAGTCCCAGCAACTAAATACATTTGCAAGTACATAAGCAGGTGATATTTACTGTGCAATGGCAGAGCTACACTAATACTGTCCCAAAAGACAAAGTGCAGATGTTTAGAGTAGGTTGATATGCGAGCAGCAATGAAGCAACACTACGGATAATGGGCCTGCTGATTTGTGCATCTTTCAGTGCAGGTGCCAACAGCAAGTGCCTGTAGTTCACTCTTGTGCAATTGAGTAACGACACGGCCTGCTACCACCCACACCACATTTTTCCATCTGTGCCAAACAGACGAGTTTTCTGTATGCAGAACTGCCGAAATATTGTACATGGCATACTTCACTGAAAGAATGGAAGTGTCGTGTGCAGGGCACCCTGGTTGAAGTTTGGCAATGTGTGAAGGGGTTAGATGCCCAAGGCAGAATTTACACCGTGCATGTAACATCTACATCTAGATCCATACTCCGCAAGCCACCTGACGGTGTGTGGCGGAGGGGTACCTCGAGTACCTCTATCGGTTCTCCCTTCTATTCTAGTCTCGTATTGTTCGTGGAAAGAAGGATTGTTGGTATGCTTCTGTGTGGGCCCTAATCTCTCTGATTTTATCCTCTTGGTCTCTTCGCGAGATATAACACACTGAGTATCAATGAGTACAGCTGCAACTGACCTGCGCCTGGGGCACCATCAGTTTTCAGGCTCTCAAACCAGTCTACGGCCATGAAAACGCCATGTTCCAAGCATGTAACGCAATGGGGCTTTTGAAAGGTAACTGCCTGCTGGCCTACGATATAGAACACTGTATTCTAACAGTCACTGACCAAGTTGGGAGAACGCTTCCCTGTCATGTAGAGCAACTGCAGACTCTTGAACCCCATAACACTTTGGAACAAACACAAAACCTCATTATCAGAAGAGATCATACACAGGTGCCAATAGAACGCACAGGCCAGCGACTAAATATATTTCAACGTAGGGCTGACACTTATTGAGGACAAAGTTTTCTCCATGGTGGGAAAACGGATGTCTGATTTCAGCATGCACACCTCATGAATGGGGGATCTGTGCACAGATTTGCTCAGGGAGATCAGTTTTGACACTACAGCCTTGGGAGCTGCACATTTTTAATAAAATAAAATTCTGAGTGAGTTGGAGAACGGAGTATGGGTCTTTATTTCTTGGATGCACCTGGGGATAATGGCAAGACATCAGGTTGAATTTGCTACTGACACATCTGCATAAGAGCAGGAGTGTTGCACCCCCTGAGATGGCTGCAACCTCGTTCAGTAGAGGAAGAATGATCGCTTGATGTTCAAGCTTCTACTGAATCTCACAAGTGAGGAAATGCCAATCTGCGACATAAGCTGCTGCGGCACTGCAAATTGATTGTCTGGGGTGAATGGTTGATGCTACACAAGCGTGTGATCAAGACACCAGATTGAAGCTTGCAAGACATCCGCGGTAACCGAATGTCGATGGGTAGGATGGTTGTCTTGCTCACGGACTGCTTCCAACAGATGCTGCCAGTCATTGAGCGAAGAACTGCAGCAGACGAGATCATCACATGCTTCAATTCTTTGCCAGTATGGGAAAATGTAGGAAGAATGCACCTCACAACTAATATGAGAGTCCGTCTATACCAAGAGTCTCGACACTTTGCTTAATACCTCTTGGAGGTCAGTGAGGTCCACTTGTCAATGGATGCAGAAGGCTTAATAAATTTTGAAAGCCAATTCTACAGTGTTGAAAGCTTGGGAGATAATCTAATTAACAAGGTTTTTCCGAGCTTTAAGCAAAACTTGTGCAACGAGTAGTGGTTATGTGAAAGAGCAATACCGGCGCCAAAGAATGAATCGGTGAGAAATATGAATAAAAATATTATTAGTGCAAAGTACCTGGTGAGGTGACCACCTACATGACAATTGATATAGTGATGACAAGGAAAAATGCTAGTACATATCCTGAAGAGTTTATAAACTCATCAGAGCTGTTGAGGTGCCATCCTACAAGTTGGAGCTGACGGTGGATTGGCTGTCATACTGATGCATAACCTAGATGCACCAAGATTGTGTAATGGCCCCATTATACATATTCTGGAGCTGAGAAGGCATACTGTGCAGTCCACCATCACCGGCGAAGTCAAAGGAGAGGTGGTATTGATACCATGAATTCCTATCATCCCAACAAACTTGCTTTTCCAGTTCAAACAACATCTCCAGTCGCCTTTGAATGTGGTCTTCAGATCACTAAAAATAAAGAGTCAAGGACAAACGTTAAAACTGGTCGGTATTCATATAGGCACACCATGCTGTTCGCATGGGCAGCTCTACAATGACTGCTTGCATGTATCGAGAGCCAGAAATCTCCACATATACACAGAGAACAATAAGACTCGGAATGTTGTTTACAGAGATTTATTACAGTAGTTTTCTGTCTCTCGGGACACACCAACAAAACTATTATCTTTTCTGTGGTAGGTGTGTTGCGAACAGTATTGAAATCATTTACTCCCTTTCCTGGTACATTTTCTAATTCACTAATGGTCACAGAAAAAGTTTTTCCCTTGAGTAAACGAGTGAGTGAGATGTGAATGACATGCACTCTGTCAGCTTCTTCCCTCGTCTGAAAAATTTGGTGATATCCTCATTCTTCCTGTAATCTCCATCATTTTTATAACATTTCTCTTTGTGCCATCCAGATTTCACCAGTTCAGTGTCTTCAAACAGACCACTTTAACTAATACTGACACATCATATAGACTAGCTTCCAGCTATAGCTACTACTCATCCTTTCTAAGTCTCTTGTTATGCTTTACACAAATAGATGAACACAAATTACTGATAATCTGTTATACTCTTATCTCAGCTTGAAAATGAATTTGCCACATAATTAATAAAAAGATCATTATTTGTATAGCCACTATTCCAGTTACATAGGTGGGCAATTACATCAGAGACTGAATCAGAGATATTTTATTTTACTTTTAATTTATGCTACAATTTTCTGAATCTACAAAAGTTAAATTTTACTGAGCTGAAAAATTTATTACACTTACAAAATTACTTGAGGAAATATAGATGAACGAAGTCTGCTCATTTGTAAATGAGGTTTGAGGACAATCAGTTCGCTTTCTATGTTGGCAGCTATTTCAAGTTAGGCTGCAGCCACTTTTCTTTCAGTTGTTACATTTCAAGAGCAGAATATTATCTTCTGGACATATTCCACATGTTTTAGATATATAGCTATTTTACAAAAATAAGCAGGTGTTTATGGTAATACGTATAAAAAAAAGCATTAAAAAGTATACTCTCCAACTCAGCAGTAACAGCAATTCTGTTTACATTAGGTAATGCATGAGAAAAACCAACAAAAATACTCAATGACCCATAGAGCAGTGCTTAATTTGTAAATAACCATTAGCTATGTAGAAATGTTAAAAGTACGCCCACCTGGACAGCCGAGGGCATTAAAGCACTTGCTTCCAGGACACAGGAATTTGTGTTGGCAGTAGATCAAATCCACTTCGTGGATTAACGATGGAGGCTAGTGGGCCAGCCACGATGGACATGGTCTTTAGGCATTTTTCCAGGATCAATGGAAGCGTCCGGTTCCACCCGTCAGCTTTGACCCGTGATGTAAGGCTGTTGCGGTACGTGACGTCACGACGACGCGGAGTTTACTTTGTGAGAGTGGCGTGTTTGTAGATGTCGTTTTGATGTGATCAGTGGTGCTTTCTGGTGGTGTGTTTGTGTTGTGTGACATTCTTGGTTTAGTTTGAGTGTTTATAGGTGGCGTATTGTTGCGGTCAGTGGTTCTTTCTGGTGGTGTGTTTATGGGTAGCGTGTTATGTGGCCTATGGGGTTCATTTGCACCGTAGCATTGCACGTGTGTGGTATCAGTGGTTAACTGTGCTTTTAGCGGAATATTTTTCAGTGAGTTAACGATTTTGGTTTTGTTATGTCGACGTTATTGTAGTTTTTTTTCTGTTCGTTGTGTGTGAATTTTGATGAATTGCTTTATTTATGTCTTTGGTAGGTATGGATATGACTGATAAGGTCAACAGTTTTTGGTTGTCACCAATGATGGGGGACAGTGCGTTGTCTAACAAAATTCCTTCAGCTATTCGGCCTGTTGGCTGAAGTCGTGAAGTGTTCAGTGTGTCATGAAGAAATGAGGCTTAATAAAGTTCCGGTGTCTCAGACAAGGGACGGCTGTATGTGAAGATGTCGTACGGATAACTTATGTCGCTCCATTAGGCGAGGTTCCTGGTTCGAGAAGTCTAGGTTGGGCATACAAGAAATTGTGTTAATGACGTATCATTTTTGAGGTCAAGGGAAGTGTTTGATTAGAATTTCGATTTTGTACGTGGGTGTTTTTTTTTTGAGATTAAGTGTGGTGGTGAAAGTTTTGAGATTTATAGTGCGGTATCAGTTGTTTCTGTTGGCCTATACAGGTCAAGGGAAGTGATCGATTCCAGTGGATTTTGTGTGTAGTGGAATTTGAGAAGGTTGTGATGTCTTGTTATTTTACTGTTTTTTGTTGTTTGGTGTAGTGGTGTGTGTTTATATTTAGTTTGGCCCCACCCAAAATTGCCCAGTTCCCCCGCTTGTCCTGTTAGTTTCATTATATTTTTGGAGGAATATCTATTTGGTGGTTTTTCGATCTATTTTCGTGTTTGTTGTCATGTTTACGTGACGATGTCATAGGAGCGGTATGGGAGTCGTCGTGAATGGCTGTTTCCGCCATATTGGTGACGTCATCTGTCAAAGTAGAGGGGTGGAATCGGACACATCCGTTATCCTGATGGTAAACTAAGGTAAATACTAATCTGATTCCCATGTCTTGCCTCAGATACATGATTCTCAAATACCTTGAGAAATGATGTCACATTTGACAGAATATGGACAGAGTAGGTACCATGGGTTCCTTCCTGGGGGAGGAGGAAGCTGGCAGTAGTTTTAAAATGATTTTGGGAATGGCAATAGCATTGTAATAATAGTCTATATATGTGTACGATTAGTTCTCTGTGAAACTGGAGAGACAGCATACCAGTACCAACCCAACACTGGTTGGATACAGAACACTAGAAAGGAAGATAATGTTAAAAAGTAAGTCTGTCCCAACAGTGACAATTTTTGGACTGTTACTAAGTCTAAACCATTTAACAGTTCTGGTCATTTTCAAGTTACATTGGTTAGTATAACAAGTACCTTGCTGGTTTACACTTATACTTATTTATCATTTATTAAAAGATTGGGATAACATCAGCAGAGTGTATGAGAAAACTTTGACAAAAGTTGCAGAAAGATATCCGCACAAACAACACCCATTAAGCAAAAGGATGGGACAGAAGAAGATGGGGAAAACATGAAGAAAAAGTATCTTCCTCTGAAAAATATTTAACTGAACATCACAAGGAGGAAGCTGAATGAAAAAGAAAGAACAGACTTAAATTAAAATATGTACCGATTGAAGATGTGTTTGGGAAAACCTTCTTAAAAAGGTAGAAAAGCAGAGAATATAAAAAAAAAATATTTCAAGTTGTAAAGTTAAAAATGATAATCTGCTCATAATGCATAATTTTTTCACAAATGGTGAAAGCAGCAGTCAAACACCTAGTATAAAGGATGTCATGTTGGCTTAAGTCAAGATTAGGGCCTGCAGAAGTCACAGAAGTGTTCTATAATGGTCAGTTGGAAACATGCAGCCAATGCATTTCTAGTACGGAAAGAGAAACCTTTCTCCGCTCCTATTGACAAAAACATTTGATTTTTTTTCTGTCGGGACTTGTGAGGTCTGTTCAGACAGTGATGTCACAAATTATGAGGTTAGGCTGACCTGTGACGGTCTGGATGTGAGACGGCGAAGCCATTGAACGTGGAAGCTCGAAACCCTGGTTGTAGTGAGAAAGTTATCTGTAGTTTAGCCCGAGGTTTCGGTTTGGTTGGAATGTGTTTGGTTATGAGCTGGTCGGTTGGTTGGTTTGGGGAAGGAGACCAGACAGCGTGGTCATCGGTCTCATCGGATTAGGGAAAGGATGGGGAAGGAAGTCGGCCGTGCCCTTTCAGAGGAACCATCCCGGCATTTGCCTGGAGTGATTTAGGGAAATCACGGAAAACCTAAATCAGGACGGCCGGACGCGGGATTGAACCGTCGTCCTCCCGAATGCGAGTCCAGTGTCTAACCACTACGCCACCTCGCTCGGTTTATAAGCTGGTGAAGCCAACAAAAGTGAAAGGTAAAAAACCTAGTTGTGACTGATCTGTAACTTAGCCTGAGGTATAAATTAGGTTGTACTACGACAGTTTTACTCCCAAAAATTCAATTAACAGGCTTCATTGTCATATCTTTGCTCTTTCTGAATATTTGATGAATTACGTCGTTGTGGTTAGACTGGTATCTGATAGCATAGGTTAAATTAAATTAATCATTCTGGTTGTCAAAATATTTGACTCTTTCTTCCGAGTGTGTCACGATTTCGGTTGTGCTATATTAATATGAGAATGTGACAATATCCCTGACCTCAGCAGCCATGGACAATGGTCACGTGTGTATGTTTTCTACTTTAGAGGAAGACCTTTTGGCCAAAAGCTTACATGTATAGCAGTATTTTTGTTGTGCCTGCCTGTGACTCAACATCTCCTCTATATGGTTAGCAGCAATCTATCTTTTTCGTAATAGTGTCATTATCCCATCTTGGATTTTTAATGATTAATATTGTGACATTTATTGATATTTCATTGCACAGAGCAGAGGTGTCCACCCTATGGCCCAAAGTAAGTATGAGTGTAGCCCAAGATGTGAACATCTATCACAAGCAAGGTGGGGGGCGGGCACAATCCATTTCTTTGAAGTTATGATACAATGAATATTTTCCATTTGAAACTTTCGTAAGCTCACCCTATACATCCCCCCTCCCCTCTCTTCTTTTTAAATGAGTGCATAATTCCATAATTCACAGAGTTCTTTTAAATGTTGGTGGGCATACAGAGCTATGTCCTTTTGCTGTATCATCATTATCAAAGTTTCATGGGTTATTAAGAGCTCAGTTTGTAAACCTCTGATATTCAGCATTAAAGGGAAAGTAGGACAATTATTCATATGATCATAAATCATCCTTTAATTTATTTCTTATTTATACTTGTTGATATGTTTGCTTGACAGTTTGAAAGTTGTCCCACCCATGTCTACGCAGATAACTGGGAAATGACAATCATTACTGAGTTGTATAAATGAAGGCATATTAACAATAGGCCTACGCATGTTCTTTATTTCTGTTAAAAAGAAAATGATCACAATATAAGTTTTGATTTGCTCAATTCTACAGGCAAAATTTTTTACTGTCAAGAGCTAATTCTTTATTGTTTTCCACATTTCTTCCTAGAGTGAAGTAACTCAATTTCCAGTTATAAGTAAGCACTGAAGTAGAGCAAACACAACACTGGTTTCCTTTTACTGTCCACTACATGTGAATTAAAGCACAAAAGAAATTTAAAGTGGACATGATTTAAATAGTGATTGCCCACAGGTTGTCCCAAAACCTTCCCTTAACCAAATAGGCTAGAAGTTGGTTGTATCTGTACCCTTCTCCCCCCAAGCCCAGGAATATAAACAAACACGGTTGCAGATGTGACGGCAGTTATTTTTAAGAACCCTCTTACTTATATGTGACTGAAGCAGTTAATGTGAGAAGTATTCTTTCTGCTGCCGGTTTCAACTGATATGGACAGCTATGAAATGACTACATCATGACTGGATTTTTAATACCTGATATTATATGATTACAAAGTTTAATGATACAGTCAATACATAACACTCTCACAACATATTCGTATTAGACCTAACAACGGAAACGGCACAACACACCTAGCATAAATCTGTCACATTTTGTACTGTGCTGGGGACTCTGGCTTTCACATGCAGTCGAAATTCAATACTCACTCTCCAGGATCAATTTTTGGTTGTTCTTTTCTCGGTCGCCCGGGTCGAACTTTTAATGGACTGGATGGTGTCTTCCCACCTTGGTTGTTGGACATAAAATGAGTGAAGATTTCGGTTTGTTTCAGTAAGTAATCAAAGCGCTTGCTCCGATCTGTAACCTTCGAAACACACAAATACACTTAATAGTAATTATACGTCTACATGGATGTTATCAAAAACATCACAGTGCTTTAGATCACTCACAACTTTCACTTCATAATCTTCTGGTTTCTCCCTCGATGACATCGTGTCGGCTGACGATGCATTCTACAGAAACATAACCAAAGTCATAAACTGCCAGTCTATAAACATGTTATTTCGTACTCCAAAACAAAAATAAAAACATAAATAGTAAGGTAATGAACACCAAAACGTATTCCAGACAAAGAACGTCTCGAGTTTTTCTTAAATTATAGGATACACCATAACGTACCGAGTTTTCACCAGTGTCCACTCCCTCCATAGCGTCTTCTGGTTTCGACATATTTACAAGTTATCTATAAACACTAAACGTACACTTCACACACCGGGTATAATTGTATACTAAGACAGCGCACTATACACATATAATGGCGGGCACAATTTACAGGGCAACCAACATTACTTTCTACACTAGAACTCCATTTCCACACAACACTGGCTACGCAGGTTAGGTGGTTACCTTCCTGAAATACCAAAGTTCCTACTATAAAGAGCGAAACGATTTTCACTTTATTGTGATTCCCGCGGGAGGGGAGGGATACCTGTGATCTCGGGATAGTTGCAGGTCACTGCGGCTAGGAAATTATGGAATGATCTTTGTTACATCTTATATAAAATTCAATAATTTGTTATTATTTATTGGATTTTTTATTCTACAATTTTGTCATTCCAAAATAGCGGGTTACAACGTAACTGAGCAATAGGCCTTCAATTTTTCTTGCATTAAGTCCCCCTCGGACAGATTCTGGCTTAATGCCTGTACTCACGTAACGATCTACCTGCGCAAATAGTTGCGCAAATGTCTGTGCATATTCACACGACACAAATTCCAATCCATTGCTCGCCTGCCATCTGTCGGTGTAGAAGAGGAATTTCAGTGGCTAGCGACTACACTCTCGTACGGTAACCTCAAGTTTTATTCCATTTCTTCAGAAATGAAGAAAATTCTATACTAGTCTATGTTCGCAGCTTGTGTTGCGAAAAACAAAAGGCCAGAAACAAATATACATATCGCAACGCCCTACATAGTGTCTGCTTAAGCAAAGGCGGTGTTCTCACATATATTTACTTAACGAAATGCAGGGCGACTTCGACGACTGGGGTCATTATTTGTGGTTGGATTTAGAAATTATCTCCTGGCTCTCATAACTCATAGCGTAATACGGAAGAAACTTGCATGAGGAGAGCAATTTCTCCACATGAGTGGCTGACAGTGATGTTAACAATCCTGGCAGTAGGAACGACAAGAATCTAGAATTTGCCACTGCAATTTCGAATCAAGCATGAAGTGAAGTCATACCCAACAAAGATGAGCTATTTACGCTGGCCTGAAGTATGATTTCATGAAGGCAATTCAAGTACTTACATCACTTTTGACGCGCTACAGATCAAACTTTTACAGTTTGAGACGCAATATATTCTTAGACGTTATATAGATGGGCAATGGGCTATAGTTCAGGTTGTTTCTAAGTTATCAATTCTCTGTCTGGAGTCTAACAGCAACTTTTGCACCAGAACATAAAGTTCCATTTTGTACTATAGACAGGGATTCATAACATACCCAGAGAGTTTTACTGTTAGTACTGTGATTGTGAATTCTACAGATCACCTCCAAATCACTCTTGTTATGCATAGATTCGTCACTTTGCTTAGCTCTTTGCGGTAAACAGTCCGCAACGAATTTTTGTTTTAAGTTTGTATCGTTTCCCTGTCTGTCATACGGTCAACCGACCGTAATTTCTCTGTTGAAGAATTATAAACATCTGCCAACTACCTGAACATCGATGTGCCATTTTAAAATTCACTCTGTAGATACAGACGAGGAACGCATGAGTAAAAAACAGCTGACTTGAACACGTTTTAGCTCATGATTTGCGACGATCTCCTGTCTACACGTTCCAACGTGTCTGCGAATATTTGATTTGAACCCACAGTATTGAGCATTTCGTTCGAACCTCCAACTCCAACTTCCAGGTTTGCCCACATCTCATATCTGCGCAAATCTCCTGTCCACACACAACCATCTGACTGTGCAGATGTGTGTGCACAGAAATTTGTGCAAGCAGATCGTTGAGGGCGGACAGGCATTTATTGCTAAAGACATCAATGTCGAACTAATATAAAATATCAACAACTCTGGTCGGTGAATGAATTTTACTTTGTATTATGGGTGCATACAGTCCCCTGAGTTCTTCTGATAACTTCGGCCACCCTGTAAGCAAATGGTTCAGAGCAGTAAATTCATGCTTATAGCTTTTACATTAGGGAGAGGCTCTCCAGAAAGTTGTATATGTAACTGTTTGTTCGTAGACTCCGTATTAGATGTTTTAGATTTCGGAAATGCTACTCCTTGAGTGTATCAGAATAAAAATGTTGCTGTTCAGAGTTATAGGTAAGCGAGTGGCCTTTTCATACCTAAAATTCTGCTGTATTAATGTTAAGAGTGTGTTAATAACAAGGTGAGTACATTAGCCTTTACACAGTGAACATTCTTACAGAACTGACTAACTGACTGTTTTGCTAAACACATTATATATACTCTACAGATGGCGCCTTATGCAGGAAAATTGTGAATTCTTCTTTGTTGAGAACCTTCTCGGCATTGTCGACATAGGTGTATTATATACTAACATGCCTCCTTACATTTATATCGTAATTAAAACACAATCAATTATAATAACAGTGCTTACTTAGCGGCATTCAGTATTTCTCGAAATTTTAAAAATTTATCTTACTGAGAGATTTGGTAAAAGTGTCTTCTACAGTGTTTCCTGAATCTATTTTACAGCGTCAATAGCTATGTTTACATAACATTAATTTATAAATGGTAGTGTATTTTGACATGCTTTGAATTTTTACCAAATTATCATAACTAGTGGTACTGACTGCTCTGAGTTGATGTCAGACAAATTAGCAGGCTTGTCAGACGTTACAAGAAAAGTATTTAAAATATCTAGAATTAAAGTAATCTCAGAGACAACTTCTGACAATATTCAGCAGAAGTATAAGATTCCATAACATTTCTTGTTCTCAGATTGCCAAAATATTACGTTTCCAAGTAACCCATTCTACAATATGGCTAAGTATATTAGCAGACAGTGAACAAAAGTTCATGTTGTTAGCAATAAACGTAATGTACCACATTATGAGAAACTAGAATTGCAAATTAGTGTTAGAAAGTAAACTAGAATTAAAACTACTCATGTAAATATAAGATCCACAAAAATGTATTTTTTAATATATGTACAGTAAATAATTTAGCTTTATTTATATACTATGCAAGATATTGTATGTTTTTGCTCTGTAACCTATTATATGCACATTGCCTAGATTGTAAGCACAATGATGTCTCTTACATTACAAGTACACTCCTGTACAAAAGATAATTTATGGGACCAATAAAAATCGCAATAACAATCACATTCACATAATTTGATGTGGACATATGATCTACCATCTACAAAACAATCTAAGAGAGCAATACTGTCAGTCCTTCCATACATTAATTTGAGACCTTTCATTACATACAAATAATTCAGTACTACTAGTAGTAGTAGTAGCAGTGCTCACAAAGCATACTGAAAGTATCATTGTAACAGTTTTGAAATCTACGCAAATAGTTTACACTGCAACTTGTACCTGGCTGTGTTCTTCAGCTACTGTACAAGCATCTAACAAATTCCCATATATAATACCATGACTTGTGTCTTGAGTTAGTTTCAATTTCAGATTAACTTCCATCAGTTTGCTATAAAATGTTGAATGTTGAATGAGGCATTAAGCTTTTTGGATAATGATATTTCATATTTATCCAAAGATAATTCTTTACTTGACCTAAGTCTTTCATATGTTGCTTTGCTAACAGGTTCTTGATTTCTTGCATTATACCTTTACGTTTGCAACAAATTAATAAATCATCAACAAACACAGTTACATAAATTACTTCATTTACAGCTATCAGTACATATAGCCAATAATCACACTTACTTCTGTTAAAACTTAGACTTTCCAAAAACACACCTAAACAATCATATCACATACAAGAAATTTCTCTCAAACCATATACCCTAAACGAGTTAATCCTCATATAGTGAAGGCTGCTTTACATAAATTTCTGACAAAATTTTGCCCTTGAGAAATGCAGTCTTTACATCTGTCTGTTAACAATCAAACTTTTTTTAACAACAGTATGACAGCTAAAGTTTTAATATTTGCAGCTCTCGAATGAATACCACCAGTGCTTTTTTTGTTGAAAATTCTTTACATCTGATCTTGCTTTACAAGTGTTTCCAGATTTTCTTGTAGAAACCAAGTTAACACCAAGAACATTTACATTCACTATGTTAATTACTATTTTCCAAGTTTTATTTTCATTTACACATTTATTTCCTTATTCATTGCTTGTTTCCAAAATGTTGACTCATTACTATTCATTGTCTCATCAAAATTTTCTAGACTATTGGCATTACAGGAATTTACATAAATGCTGGTACTCATAACGTAATCATTACATTTATCAGGCAGTTTACATTCTACACCTGGCCTTCTGAATTCCCATTCTTGATCATGTTTTTTGATTGCTTCATCTTCCTACAATACTCTTTTCTTCCATTTGATCACCTCCAGATTAATTTTCTGAGCATTTATAATCGGTATCACTAAAGTGTCTGGAAATGATAATTTTGTTGCTACTAAATATTCTTTAACCAACTCCACCACAGCCTATTAAACTTCCCAAATTTGCTTTACAAACCCTCTTTGACTTTCTTAGTTGTTCTGGCATGTGTACAAAAATCTTATTTCCATAAAGTTTCAAATGTTTAACGCTATGTTTCATCCCAAACAACATCTCATAAGGAGTTTTTCTGACAATAGTATTAACTGAAGTTTTGTTTTTAAGGTACACTACTGCACAAATATCTTCAGGCCAAAATCTCCTTATTTAAGCTAAAAGGCATAATGACATACATGTAACTGGCCTATTGTATGTTCAAGCTGTACTATTTAATTCATGTAGGTATGGGGGATACACATTTAAAATATTTTTAAATGAAAAATTCCGCTTTTGACCGTTAAAACATTATTTATTGCGATTGCAGTTCCGACATGTTCTCATTTTTAAGCATTGTGAGATGTAACCTACTCTAAAATATAAAGCTACAATATATTGTGAATTTATCAGCTGTTCCATACATTATACACATCATAGAGCTGGTGAAGTAATGGTGTAAACACTGAAGTTTAAATTTCATGCAGTAGATGTGGTAACTGGATGACAAAAGCGTCTAAGATGTAAAGATTTAACAACCAAAAACGGAATAATTTCATTAAAAGATTTTTATGGAGGTTGTGGATACAGTTATCATCCAATTTCTACATATAAAATGATTCCTTATGTTTTATAAATTGATAAACATCTGAATTTAAGTATTCTTTCCCACTGTTACATCTAAATTTCTTAATACTCTCAGTTTTATTGGTTAAATTTTCTGTTTAATTAACATAGTCAACGAAATACAAACTCGATTTTTAGATTGGACAATGTAGACTCCAATTACTCTACTTGAATCATCAATAAAAGAAAAATTTTTTCCCAATACAAACCATGAGTTATGTGAGGTCTATTTAAATCAGTATTAGTAATCTCTAATGTCTCTTTTGCTTTGCCTTTGTTGTTTTAAAAGGATAAATTGTTCATTTTATTTTCAATACAGACTTTACATTTCATAAATTCTGATTCTGTATTTGTTGACAATTCATTTAGTTAATGATGTTTACACAACACATTTAAATCGTTAAAAGTTACATCCCAGTGTAGGATGCCATTTGCCCTTTGCTGTCATACTATCCTTGTGACTCACAGTATTAGGTTAGTGCATAATTTCATAACGTTTTTGTTTTTCATGTTGGTATTCTGTGTTTGGCGATAATGCTATTGGGCAGGTCACAGCAAGAAAATGGTTTTCTCATTTAAGGGGGATCGTTTTGACATTAGTGACTCTTCATATTCAGGTAGACCTTTGGGGTTTGATGAAGACCATGTCAATGCATTAATCCACAACAATCCACAGCAGTATACTCAAGAAATGATATGTGATCATTCCACCATCGTGCAATATTTGCATGCAGTGGGGAAGGTTCAGAAATCGGGTATATGGGCACTGCATGCTCTAAGCCAAAATCACAAAAATCAGTGGGTCGCCATATTTCCATCCCTGCTTGCTTGTCATCAATTGGCTCATGAACAACACTAACGGTACCTATCATGTATCGTTACTGATGATGAGAAATGGTATCTTTATGCTACCACAAGGAAAAGGAAGGTTGGTTGAGCCAAAACAAAGCAGCAGCTCCCTGTACAAAGACCTGCGGAATCGAACAGTTACCTCAGCGTCTGCAGACTGTTTTAAATAGTGAAGGAATACATGTTATTGATGACTAAAGTCTCTGTTGTGTGTATGTGTTGTGTTTATTAAACTTATGGGGAAAAGCTATGAACTTAAGTACCAATTCAGTATTTATACTAATCTCTTTCTTATAAATTCTGTAAATTCTACTTGTCATTTTATACAGCCTGTCTTACTTCAAAGCAATCGCAGCTAAGTTATTATCTTTATCAA
Organism: Schistocerca piceifrons; assembly: GCF_021461385.2. Taxonomy (NCBI): domain Eukaryota; kingdom Metazoa; phylum Arthropoda; class Insecta; order Orthoptera; family Acrididae; genus Schistocerca; species Schistocerca piceifrons. Next base: position 842,276,747 of record NC_060140.1, on the reverse strand, counting down.
AAAATTTGAGCATTGCCTACGGATAGAACCTGATGTTTTTCTATCATTTTAGCAAAGTTAATCCAATTTCTATCCATGTCTTTGTCATAAAATACAATTTTTCGTTTCAGTTGGACTCGTTTCACCATAAACTGGAAAATAACTAGTTACATCTCCTATTTTTACATTTACAGGCTCTGTAAAGTAATGCACTCAGAAAAATATTTCTGGTACCAGGCTGTGCCGAAGTTGGACTCGTTTCACCATAAACTGGAAAATAACTAGTTACATCTCCTACTTTTACATTTATAGGCTCTGTAAAGTAATGCACTCAGAAAAATATTTCTGGTACCAGGCTGTGCCGAAGTTGAATGTCCACCAGAGTAAATGGACCTCGATGGATAGTAGAGGGCAGTGTCGCTGGAGTGTTGTAATCCACAAATGACTGCGCGACCGCCTCACCACGTGAATACACAGGCCAAAATTGTCCCTCTCCGCTGGCATAAATACCACCGCATCTGGACCACTCAGTGAGTTGCACACTTCATCCGATAGCGTTCGTTACTATCACCATCGTACTACTGTCTACTCGTCGACGACTTAGCTTTGGTATTGGTTGTCTCTTTGGTGTCGATTTGGATTGTGGCTTGTAGTTGACCTTGTAACGTCCCCTTTGAACAATTATTCATAACTGTGCTTAAACTGACACACAATATTTTGTTAGCGCAACGCAATCTGACTTTTAAAATTCCCTACAAAAGAATGGCCCTGACTAACATTAAACTATACCTTTCACAAATCACTTACCTCACAAAAATCTTCGCTGCTCAAGCTACTGCAATACAGCGAGCGCCACTACTGCCAGCTAAATAAAAGATTCAAACTATGGAAGGCACTAACTACTGATAGGGATAGTTAGCAAATCAAAGATATTAATAGAGAACAAACAATGTATTTACCTTGATATTATCATATATAAATATAGCAGTTCATGACAAATTTCAAAACTCCGCCATCTCTCTCCCCACATCCACCACTGCTGGCGGCTCACCTCCAACTGCCCAACGCTACGCGCTGTTCACAGCCAGCTGCCTAACACTACAATGGCGAGTATTACAACAATGCAAAGCAGCCACAGACTGCACACAGCACAGCCAGTGATTTTCATACAGAGGTGGCGTTACCAATAAAAAAACCTAAACAGCCTACTTACATAGCCCCCATGCTCCCCACAAAAATTTTTACAAATTGGATTGGGCAGTGGCCAATACAGATTTGAAAAAAAATTTTCATAATTACAATAACAAAGAAATCAAATGCACACACTCATTGATACAATGTTGGTCAAAAGCTAAAAATTTCTCACAGTCCATAAAGACAGTCCACATTGTTCATCACAGTAAAAATGCAGAGTTCTTCTCAAAGTCTGAGCAGTTAAAGAAAATGCACATAGAAGTAGTGGATTTCCATGCAGTCTTGAAGAAGTAGTGTTGTCCTTCCAACGGAAAGACAGTGCTGACTCTTGACATGCAGACAGGTAATGGGCCACAACATAGCAAACCCACAGCAGAGTCATTCGACGTTTTGAAGAATATTGGTAGGTAGGTCATCACAGAACAGACCCACTGTAGTCCTGGTAGAGATTACGGTATTGGTGGGCCACCAGAGGTGCAGACCCACTGCAGGCCTTGTAGAAATAATGGTACTGGTGAGTCAGCAAAGGTGTAGACCCACTGTAGTCCTTGTAGAAATGGCCAGCAGCCATCTGTTGCGACTGTGCAGGTGCACAATCACCATCGAAGAGTCTTGCAGAGAATATAGCAAGTCCATAAACCACCACTTGTGCACTCACAAAGGGTTTGGAATTGTCCTTAGAACCAGCAATGCTGTTATCCAGTCCCTTGCTGAATTATTAACACACGTGCAAACACTATCAGTCCCTACTTCTCACATATTGTCCATGTACTATGACCAACAGAAACGTGTGCAGTGAATGTTACTTAATTTGAAGAACTGGTAACAATTACAATTTGGTAACATAAAAATACAATAACAAAGGTACAAAATACATCATTAAAGAACATAATAATACAGATAACATTTGTAGTACAGGCTTTACAAAAGAATCGAAATAACATATACGTCAGTGTTCCAGGAATTATGACATGAGTACATACATAAAAGATCAGAATAACTTTCGAAACACCAACTTCACACATGAGCATTAACACAAAACAGAATAAATAATGTCTAAACATCTTTACAAAGTAAATAACATATTATTAATGCCAATTATATTCGAGGATAACAGTATTCCTCATCATAGTGAATGTAGCTTAATATTAAAAGAAAAAAAAAATTCTATGAAACTACACAGAGACAGGAAGAAAACAAATACACAAGGGTACACAAACACATAGTGGGATAACACCAATAGGAAAGGACAGGGTTCGTTTTCAGTGTAACATTTGGTACTGCAGTCCAACCCAAAACTTCATATATCTTTCCTCTTATTTCATCCTTTGTTTCCACCAAAAAATTCTATCTAATCATGCTTTCTGTATTTATATGTTCACACATTTCTTACCTCAACATTTCTTTCCAAGAAAATCCTACCTAAACCTGTTTTCTCAATGCATTTCTTCCAATTCATCGCAACTCATTCTCTTAGAGGCTACCCCCTCTTAAGCTAACTTAAATCTACTGAGCTCAGATGCTAAACTAAGGGACGAGGCAATGCAGCAGCACAAAATAAGTAACACAAACAGCAATGACCAAAAAATTGGAAAATTGCAAAGCAAGCTACAGTAAATCTAAATTACCAAGCAATGCAACATTACAACTAATATGAGCCAATGTGCAGCAACAAAAAAATAAATCTGGCTTAGCAGAGTAACACAAATTAAAGTTCAGTAGCACTATGCCTGGCAAACAGCAGCTTATATCTAAACATGACATAGCTCAAGCAGAAAAAATAGTACACTAAAGATAACAATGCAGATAAGGGAAATGTATAATCACATCTTAATGTCTAAGTAATTAAAGTGGTGCACCACAAGAAGTTATTCTACCAAAAAGTTACCAATTACTTGAAAAGAAAATTATGAATGCAGTTCCTGTGAAGGTAAATGTCATTTTGTGCTCCCTCATTTTTTTAAAAAAATTATTATTTACTCGATCTGTAGACAGAAAATATTTATATTAGTACATCTATAAAATTTTATTTTAACCAATACTGCAGTGCAGCTAGAAACTAGATATCAAATGAAATAAGCAACTATGTACAAAGCAAAGCATAAGAACATCGTTCAACAGTCATGTGGCATTTCATAAGTAGTAAAAAAATCTCTCATCTAGAAAGACACTTGCCATAGTCAGGTGTGTAGACAAACTATTTCTTGTCATTTCATTAGGCATTTCAGTAAATATCAGAAAGTACGATATGTTTCCAAGTAATCAGCGTGTCGGATTTGCAATGCTTTCTCTAAAGGAATGACAATGGCCAGGACAATGGCCTTCCTTTTTTTTTTCTGTGCTCTGAAAGGCACGCGCTAATGGCTTTTTCTCCAGGTGTCTGACACAGCTGGGTGCCCACGACGCATTACGTGCAGGTGGTCACTTAATTTTCTTACGGAAATATTTACGACAACAGTTTCCGCTACAGTGGCAGTCTCATATAAAAATATTTCACAGGTCAAGAATTAGCGTTGCAAATCTGTAGAAAGAAAATCCTATAAATATAAGTGTCCAAATAAAACATTCGTCAGCATTGTGATACAGTCACGCATTTACGAACATTTCATAACTCTTAAAGTACGATTCTTGGTTTCCAACATACTTCTTATTCCTCATATACGGTAGCATCATCTTATTGATCATAAACATATCTCAACAGCATAGTACACATCGTCGTCGTAATAATGACATCATAACACCTCAGTCAAATCTCAAAAACGTCGTAGCTTTCTGTAATAATTTCAAAACCTAAAAAAAATTCTCTGCTCATTTCAATAGTGTCATCTACCTCAAACGTACTTTAAAAATCATGATCTCATACCAAATACATCATTCAAAGCTCTCATAGTATCACAATGATTCCGAAAAAATATGAACAGTTTACAAAGTACAGACAAAATACAGTGTCATAAGTGTGAAGTTACCCAACTGTGTATTGCGTAAACACGTGTCACTGATGTAGTAAAAAAATGTTTATCTCTCAGTTAAATAATCAGATAGCTGTGTAATTTGTGTGTTAGAGAAATATGGTACTGATGTGTAAAGTTGTATAAGCAAATACCATATTAGCTAGGGTTCCTTGTGCTTGCCAAACACATGGTACACAAAGTAGGCGTGTACCCCCCTGAGGATTAATGTAATTATACCCTCAGGTGTTACAGATTACAGCAATGGAATGAAATGTATTACGGAAAACTTTCTTTGTAATTCAAAAATCTTGAAAAATAAATGGCTTAAGTACAAAATCTCTCAAATGCGTGTCCTGTAGCGCTAAATGTGCGTCTTGCTGTAAGATAATTCTGTGGAAGTGTCGTACTTATCGTCCTCCGAAAGCTAAGTTCTGCAGAAGTCAATGTACTTACCTCATAATACACAAAAGTGAAATGCTTTGCGTACAAATGTCTTAGTTATTACGCTTATTGCCGTGATGAGGAAAGTACTGTGCTGTAACGTATTGTTGTGCTATGGAAAAGGCAGTCTCATTGTAGCTATACCACAAAAGTTACTACTAAAACCTGTTTTACTTTCCAGAATAAAACAGAAAACTGTGCAGATATAAAACAGAAACACTGCAAAAGCAACATTGTAAATTGTCACTCATTAGTAGCGTCGTGATAAAATCGTGTAGCTGTCACATAAACTAACCACTGTGCCATCTGGTATCTCACTGAAAGTACTTTAAATCCAGAATATATTTTCAAGTAAACCAAAATGTTGCATTAAAATCTCATTAGCAGTACTGGTAAATGTTCTAAGTATGTAAGCCTGATAGTCGCTACGTAATCGTGCAACTAACAAGCAAGAATGTACAAATACAACACTGTGTCGTCTGTTCACTATAACAATGCATTCGTAATTTCTGTTTAAATAAGTTCTCTTGGTTCTTGACTGGATATTTCACTTCAAACATTCTTGTATGTTAACAGATTCTAAGTCTGACAAAGCATACTAGCAATGTAAAGTGAAAAGTTATAAGGCAAAGACAAAGTTAAAAAGCAGATTATCTTTCAATAAACGGTTTTACATGTGAAATGTGGTGTAAACCTTTACTCTTCCTAGTACGCAGACTTTCAACTGAAAAGCAATTGTCATGTTTTATACGTCGGTAAGGAATGCTAAAATTTTTCTCAAGGTTAGCGTCTTATGTTATTTTTTCCTGAGCCAGCCGGCGCAGGTGGCTGCCTCCGGCGCGAGTCATTGTCTGCCTCTTTGTTGGCGCGCGTCGTTATTGGGATTAGGAGACCTAACTTCTACAAATTCGCCTTGCCGAGAGGGCCCAGCTCTGTTAGAGTCCCGCCAGTTCTGATGAAATTCACGTCTATCGTTATGATTATATCGTCTGTCGTCATGTCGGTAGTTCCTGTAGTTTCTTTCTTGTCGGTCATGTGGTGGAGAATTTCTCCCTGAATCGTAACTGCGCGCTGGACCGTTGCGTCTGAAATTATTCTGTCTCCCTTGATAATAACAGTTCTGGTTACCATATTGTCTGTTTCTATGATTGTCTCTGTCATATTCATTACTACGGAAATGTGATCTTTCTTTGTAACTATTATTACTCTGCCAGTGGTTGTCATATGGGTGGTGTCTGTTTTGGTCACGATTTGCATTGTAAGAATAGCCTTGTCGCGTCCAGTTATTATCGAGGAATTGTGACGGATGTGACCTGTAATTGTTGTGTTCCTGTTTCCGCATTCTGCGATTGTCAGTGTCAATTTCTAATTCTTGTAAGAGTCCCTGAAATGCTTCAATGTCGTCTTTGCAACGTCCTGCCAAAATAATATGTCGTAAATGTTCAGGCAGTTTGATTAAGCAAATGCGGATGAGTTCTGAGGGGCTGTATGGGTTTGAAAGATATTGATTCTTATGCAACATGTCTTCAAAATATTTGACAAGACTGGAAAATTCAGATTGTTCGAAACGTTTCATCATTATGATGCTATGTTTTACCCGGTCTTGTGTGGCTTGAGACCAATATGCTGAGAGGAAGGCATGGTAAAACTCTCCTTCACTGTGGCAATCGTGAATTACCGATCGCATTCTTACAGCTGGTTCATTCTCCAAGTAGCCACACATAAATTCTAATCTGTGTTCTGACGACCAGTTGGGAGGAAAACAATGCGAGAATTGATGGAGCCATGCTTGTGGATGAATGTCGTTGCCAGAATTCTTAAATGTTTTGAATTTACGTGTAGTAATGAATAGCTTATAGTCAAAATCATCATGTCGGCGAGTCGCATATCGGTCATTGTTAGGTCGTGTCGGCCGTTCCATCTCAAAATTCGGTGCACATTGCCAATTTCTTTCATAACTTCCGAAATGCCCTGTGTTATTATATTGTGGCTGTTCCGTATTTCTGTGTCCCTCTTCCCGTATTGGGGCGCGAGTATCCTCTGAAATACGTAGTTCTTGTATTACCTGTGTCAGCTGATCTTGTACTTCCCGGATTTCTCTTTTGTACTGTGTATTGATTTGATTTTGATTTTGTTTGAATTTTCTAATTTCTTCATACTCTTCTGTGTCAGTGAAGGCTACAGGTCTTGTGTCATTCAGATCATCATCTACCTTTGTAGATAAGTTAGTGACCTGATCCGAAAGTTCGGCTACTTTCTCCGATAGTGAACACATTTCCTCAGTGTGTTTTTCTGAACCAAGTTTCAGAGTGTCCATTTGTGTTGAAATCGAATCTACTGTGTCCTTTAAGTTTTCCTGAGTTTTTGCAAGTTGCGTAACCGAATCGGTAGATGCAACTGAGTCAATTTTAGCCCACAAGGTCTCATGATTTTCATGAACAGTGGTTTGCAGTTCTTTTATGGCTGCTTCGTGATTCTGTAATGCATTTTCATGCCGCGAAAAAATAGGTTGAAAATGCTCACAAATTTGTGTTTTTACGTCATTACAGACTTTTTGACATTTCGATTCAATGTTATGTAACTCAGTAGTTAAGTCTTCACGTGTTTGTTCAAGAGTTTGTTCCAATGAGTCTAACTTTTTAAGATTTTGTTCCACTGTGTCTAACTTTTTGAGATTTTGTTCCACTGTGTCTAACTTTTTGAGATTTTGTTCCACTGTGTCTTACTGTTGCTGTGTTTGTCTCTGGTGTTGTTCCATTGTGTCTAACTTTTCAAGCTTTTGTCCCATTTGTTGCATTAATTGTAATAACAATGCACTGGTGTCTGAAACATGTTCCTCAGTGCTTTTCGGCAGTGAATTTGCACCGGCAACATTCACATTTTGACAAGCGGAAAATGTGTCTTGACTCATTTGAAAAAACGGTGAGGACGCAAACCCTGAATGCACAGTATTTGCAAAATTGAGTCCTGTCATTTCGGATTCCTGAGGCGAGCTGTTGCCGAGCGATCGATCGATAATACTTCCCTGTTCACTACCTGTTTCACTGTCTATACCATTATTTGACGCCCGCTCCATTTCCCTATGCACAGTTACCAAATTACTACTTTGAACGTCTGTTAATTCATTACACAGTGGTGCTGGCAAGCTACGCTCGTCGTCACTATTATTTCTCAGTTTACTTTGGAGCCTAGTGTTACGTTTTTCACACGCCATTATTGTCACAATATTTCACGCGATAACACAGAAAAACACAATTTGAAGATCAAAAATAAGAGAACACATTAACATAGCACTGAAAATAATATCTAGTTAATTGCAGCTGCGAAATACTTGGTGCAAATCTACATGCATGCCACAACTGTTTTACTGTACAACAATGAAAGACTGCAACTACAAAGGAGATTTTCTCTACAATTACGCGCTAGCAATAAACAATAGCTACACTAATTACGCAAACTACAAGAAAAAAAATCAGAAGATTCCAGTGAGGCATCCTAGGCTAAGGGTCGACATATGTAACGTCCCCTTTGAACAATTATTCATAACTGTGCTTAAACTGACACACAATATTTTGTTAGCGCAACGCAATCTGACTTTTAAAATTCCCTACAAAAGAATGGCCCTGACTAACATTAAACTATACCTTTCACAAATCACTTACCTCACAAAAATCTTCGCTGCTCAAGCTACTGCAATACAGCGAGCGCCACTACTGCCAGCTAAATAAAAGATTCAAACTATGGAAGGCACTAACTACTGATAGGGATAGTTAGCAAATCAAAGATATTAATAGAGAACAAACAATGTATTTACCTTGATATCATCATATATAAATATAGCAGTTCATGACAAATTTCAAAACTCCGCCATCTCTCTCCCCACATCCACCACTGCTGGCGGCTCACCTCCAAATGCCCAACGCTACGCGCTGTTCACAGCCAGCTGCCTAACACTACAATGGCGAGTATTACAACAATGCAAAGCAGCCACAGACTGCACACAGCACAGCCAGTGATTTTCATACAGAGGTGGCGTTACCAATAAAAAAACCTAAACAGCCTACTTACAACCTGTTGACAGCATCGTGTCCATGTTTCGTTGCACTTCGTTGTTGCATGGCTTGCTACTGACCTGCTCTTCTTGTGTCAGATCCGTCGTTCCGTCAGCCTGGTTGCTCGACTGTGGCATAGGTTTGAGTTGTGTCTGCATGCAGTCTTCCCATCTTGCACTGTCAACGTTTCTCTCCTGTTTTCTGAAGTGTGCACCAGTATCCAGCCACTGGCAGATATAGCAATAATTGTTGTTGATCACATGGTCTGTGCGACCACTACACAGTAACCCATCAGTATGTACGTTGTTGCCTGACTCATCGCTCTTACATGCCACTGTGGGTTGTACCTCTGTAGCCGGCCGCAGTGGTCTAGCGGTTCTAGGCGCTCAGTCCGGAACCGCGCGACTGCTAGGGTCGCAGGTTCGAATCCTGCCTCGGGCATGGATGTGTGTGATGTCCTTAGGTTAGTTAGGTTTAAGTAGTTCTAAGTTCTAGGGGACTGATGACCACAGATGTTTAGTCCCATAGTGCTCAGAGCCATTTGTACCTCTGTAACAAGACTGCTCATGCTGGTTCCGTTCTGTTGGTAGCCTCGGCTTCCCTGATGCTGACTGCTTCTTGATTCATATTCTGCCAAGATGACTGCCGAGTGGGATAGACAGGTATATTTCTTCCACAAGAAGTACTTATTTAAGAGTAAATAGTGTTAAATTTCAATTGATTTTGTTTTGCATACTTGCTGTAGTGGCTCTTCTTGTTACACAAGTCAATATTTAGCGTTCCTATTGTGCTTTTTCTTAAAAACAACACAAGTCGATAGAAATTTCGTATGACATATACATTGAAAGCTGTAATTAAGTTTTCTTAAAAGGTATACATTGAAAGGTGGCTACACTGTGCCACTGCGCCAGAGAGTGCGCCAAAGAGTACTATTAAGCCGCCTCCACAGTGCTTGTTGTGAGATTGTAGAAGTCAGTGGTTGTTGAGAGTTCGTGGCAGTCAGTGCTAGTAGAGAGCACAGTGTGTGTTAAGAGCTCGTGATTGTCGTGAAGTCGGAGTGAGATGTGGTAGTAAAGAGTGTTGCTCCTTGTTTTATGCAGTTATTTGATGGGAGAGATAGCAGATGTTATTGTAATGAGTGCATTTCGTCAATATATATGAAGGTAAAATTTATAATGTTTTTTTTTTATTAATTGTCTATCTGAAATAATGTGTCACTACAGGTTCAGTCAACAAAGCATCTGGCTTGTGTTCTTGGATTAGAGTGGAATTCTGGTTTTCTTGCGTAATTATAGTTTTCTAATTTTCTTTTGTCACGTCTGTATAGTTGGTATTTAAAAATTCTTGTCTTGTTGGAAAAGAACCGTGCCAGATGCATACGTTGAGTCACACTCCCACATACAGAACAGTTACATTTGTGCTTGGATTTTGTAGGTTTTTTAGTTGCTGGGGACTTAATTAATTAACTGTGTTTACGAAAATTTTCTTACATTGTTTGTTGCAGTCAGATAGCGTAATAATACTAGTCAGGGCCAACCGATTACGAGACACTGCGTAATCGGACATACAGCTACAGCTACTAAAAATATTTTCAATCTTATATTTAATTAAGCCCCCATGCACGTGGCGACCGCTGCTTCGGATCGTCCCTTGGATTCTTCTGATTGTGAAAATTGTAGACTGTAGTATTGTTGTAGTAATTTGTAGTTAGTAATTGTAGTCTATTTTGCATGTGTAGATTTGGTAATTGTCATTCTTCTAATGGTATTTTTCAAAATTTAATTTTTTTATTGCCTTGTATACGCGTTTGACAATTTTGTGCAATTATTTCAATTGTTCGATTGATCGTGTTTGAGGGAGTCATTGCATTTGAATGGTATTGTTGAGATAAAGAGTCACCGTGTGTAATTTTCGCACAGTGACGAATTCTTTGTATGTTTTGCAAATGATTACGCGATCTATGAAAAAGGCAAAAATGATGGATAGTGAGAATGACGAAATTGTTGACATGGCGAACTCGCCAACAGAGGAAAACAGCATGATGGATAATGAAGTGGAAAACAATTTAATAAGTCGGGAAGACAGTCTGGAACCAGTTCAAGGTTTTTCTCAATCAGAAAATTTACAGAATACGAGATTAATGACAGAAGATTCTGGAATAGTATCGAACACAGATAGCCTTATGGCTATGCAGAAGGAAGTTAGTTTTGTGGGAAATGTTAGGGGCGAAAAGAATTCTGAACAATTTAATATGGAGCAGTTGATGAGTGCTATATTAAATTTGGGAGCACGTATGGAAACACGGTTAGACTCACAGGGATCACAAATGGGAACAATGGTAACACGAATGGAAACAATGGAAACACAGATGGGAACAATTAAAACACAGATGGGAACAATGGAAACACGGATGGGAACAATGGAAACTCGGTTAGGATCTGAATTAAAAACAGAGATAGGAACAATTAAAACAGAGATGGGAACTTTGGAAACACGGTTAGATTCAAGAATAGGGACATGTTTCAAAAATATGAAAGATGAATTAAAGAAAGAAATCAGGGAAGAAGTACAACCGATTCTGAATTCTCACAATAATAGATTAATTGCAGTAGAAATCAGACAAAGGGAACAGGATAGAGAACAGGAAGAAAGAGATCGCGTGATAGTACAGAATTTTTCAGAGTTAAATTTACAACGTGCAAAGGATAAGGAAGAAATATTTGAGAGAATCGAAGGATCCGTACCAAATGACAGATTAAATAACCTAACACAACAATATGAACAGCTAGCTACCAAATGTGACAATACTGAAACCCGAGTCGCGGCACTTACGGAAGATGTAAACAAACAGAAAGAAAAAATAGGCGACTTATCGGAAAGAGTTGAGGAAATTTCAGATAAATTGACAAATCTTAGATTACATGGGGACAGAGATTCGGATGATACAGCTCCATTACCATTTGCAGAAACCGAAGAGTATCGGAACATAAATAAGCATGTTGAAAATCAGGGAAAATTTAATGAACGCGTTAAAAGGGAAGTTGAGGCATTACGAAAGCAAGTCAAACAGATCGAAGGCGAAATTGTAGGAAAAGACAGCAGAAGAAATTTCGAATCACAGACAGCAGAGGGGTTTGAAGAAAATAATTTGTTTCATTTACGGGATGCGACAAGAGAGCGCCAGGCGTGCGAACTTGACAATAATCGTCATTGGGACTGGGACAGACGCGGTAGGTCTTTGTCGCCACGAGGCGAAAACTTTGACTATAAACAGTTTTTGACTGTTCGGAAATTTAAGATCTTCCGCAATTCTAAAAATGACATACATCCATGTGCATGGTTAGATCAATTTATGTACGCACTTCCGCCAAAGTTGCCATTAAGTCACAAACTTGAAATTATGTGCGGCTATTAAAGTCCTCAGGGGATTCACTACTCTAAGTGAATATGTGCCGTAGCGAGCATAGGGCCCCGAGCTGTAGTGGTGCTATTTCTCTTTTAGTTTTCTGTACCGCTGCCTACTCTTTTACTATTCTTTGCATCTGTCAAAACAACTCTTCGACTATCAATCTATCTAGTGAGTAAGTGAACAATAACCGGATATGACTGTTTTACCCAAAAGTGACTTTGGAAATTACCGATTGGACTTACTGTACCTATTGCAGCATTCATTGTAGTTTAAATGAAATTTTACCTGTTTATCTTCGTGACAATATTACTTCATATGTTGACGACATTCTTATTGCTAAACATTCTTGTAGTGAGCACAACAAAATTTTGGATTCATTATTACGTATCTTTGCAAAAGTTGGCATTACAGTAAACTTGGAAAAATCTGAATTTGGTCGTTCTCAGGTGAAATTTCTCGGTCACATTATTGCTACAGAAGGTATTCTTCCTGATCCAGAGAAACTAGATGCTATTCAGTTCGCAATGACATTCTTTTTAAATGAAAATCGGTCGACAACTCTGTTTGGTTAGTTTGTATTCCTGGTGAGTGGCTTAATAAGCTGATTTGGTATACGCATTTCAGTTATGCACACTTTGGTCCCAGAAAATGCTTTCATAAATTACGAGAAAATTGTTATTTCAGTAATATGGAAAAACGTATTCGATCTGTTCTGGCCAAATGCAAATTATGTCAAATGGCTAAGCCTCCAACGATTTCTCACAGAGCACCGTTGTTTCCCATCATTCCTGCGAAATTAAAGGAGATGGCTGCAGTTGATTTGTTCAGTCCAGTGGTTCGTTCTACTAATGGTTTTGCGTACATTTTCGTAGCAGTGGAGTTGACGTCAAAATATGTGTGTTTTACACCTTTACGCAAAGCAACAGCTCGTTCAGTATCTAACGCTTTCATCAAACATTTTCTTAAAGAAGTTGGTCACGTTGATAAGGTTATATCAGATAATGGATCACAGTTTCGTTCTAAAATTTGGCTTCGTACTCTACAGCGTCGTAAAATTAAACCAATTTTCATTTCACTTTTTCACCCTCAATCTAACGCTTCAGAGAGATGGATGAAGGAAATCAATAAATTGTGCCGTCTTTATTGTCATCAGTACCTTCATATTTTTCAAAACATTCTGAATGAACTTCCTAATGACTCAACTTCTTTACCGCCTCTATTGATATTAAAAAATAAAGTACCAACAAATCGCATTTCTGAAATCGTTCCTTTTCCGCCTTCACGGAAACTACGGCATTCTGAAGTTGTGAACATGGCTCTACGAAATATTGCGTCTGCGGCTGCAAGAAGAGAGAAATCAGCGAAACGTCCTGGTCGTTTAAAAACTTTTTCAGTTGGTCAGAAGGTATTAATTAAGTCCCACCGTTTGTCTCACAAAGGAAAAGGCTTATGTCGCAAATTTTTTCTGCTTTATAACGGTCCATATAGAATTCGCAAAATTATTCATGATAACACTGTCGAAGTAGAAACTCTTAAATCACGACGCTCTAAAGGAATACATCATATATCAAACGTTAAAATTTTTGTGGAATGACATACTTGTGAGAAACTAACAGCTACATGTAAACACGCAGAGAGTACAAGGATACCGCGCTGTGTTTTGGCGGCGGCACATACTCAAAGCAACAGTGAAGTCTGCGCGCCGCACAAGGCAGTCGTTGACCGCAAACAATTGCTTCCTACGTCACGCGCCTACAGCTGATCGAGCGCTCAGTGCGAATGCACTGACAGCCGTAAACAAATACACAGTCTAATTTCTCCGACTAAATTCTGTATAAAGCTATAAGGACTTGTTGAATTGTGTTATTAACATTCAGTATTTTGCAGGATACGGTGTATAAAGTATTTAAGACCTTCAGGTAAATTCTGTGCGTGTCCGACGTTAAGACGACTTGCTATCGAGAAATTTTCAGGAAGAATGTAATTTCGAAGAAGAAACTAATAAACTAAAAAAAGGTAACTATTAATTGAGTTCATTTTTCAGGTAACATATTTCCACTTAGGTACGTACTTTAGACGTAATTTGCTGCTCGCGATTACGTGATTCATACTTTGTGCTAATTTCAGGTTCTATGAATTTACTTGTGAAGCGACGTGCTTGCGTACGTTAACTGATTTTGACAATGATTATTAATGAACTGGGTTGTAACTTGTGTATATTATGCATCGCTTGGCTGCGCTGCTTTTTCACTGATGTCCTATTTTTTTAATTATGTGCCTGCTGTGCTTATTTATTTAAATTGTAATGGTAACCTGATTTATTGTGCTGATGTGTTTAGGTATGTAAGTTATACTTTGTGATTTATCTGCTTGCGCCTCCATGTTTACTTGCTAAGATGACATATGAACATTTATTTGCTTATGCTGATATGTTGCTAATGACCTGTTTATTACGTAAGATATATGTTTACTGCTATGCGTATGGATTACATATTTACACATTTCTGTTTTGTTGCCATAACTGCTCTTTAATTTGGTGTATAGCAATGCTGATGTACAGTGTATAAACATAGAGTTTAGGTCACACTACTGTATTAATTATAGATTGTTCGCTTGGCAGAGCCTCGTTGTAGGAATTGTGCTGCAGCCACTGGTTGACATTCTGTTCTCTACTGGTATATTTACGCGCTATTGCATGTTTTGCTTACGCTCAGTGCCTTATATTTTTAAGATAAGAAAATGAACTGCTATAATTCGACGAACGACATTAGTACAAGAAAGTCATAGAAGTCACATGAGCTGAGGTTTTATGGAAGCTGTATAATTTATGCTAATAGGAAGGAGGCTAACGACATGACAGACCAAAACTAGGTTTAGACCATTGACAGTTATTACACTGCATTTTTCGTGAGCATTAATTATAGATTTTTCGCTTGGCAGAGCCTCGTTGTAGGAATTGTGCTGCATCCACTTATTGACATTCTGTTCTCCACTGGTATATTTACTCGCTATTGCTTGTTTTGCTTACGCTCAGTGCCATATTTTTAAGATAAGAAAATTAACTGCTATCATTCGACGAACGACATTAGTACAAGAAAGTCATTGAAGTCACATGAGCTGAGGTTTTATGGAAGCTGTATAACTTTATGCTAATAGGAAGGAAGCTAACGACATGACATACCAATACTAGGTTTAGACCATTAACAGTTATTACACTGCATTTTTCGTGAGCAATTGAAATAGGAAGTGACACTTGACACAAAAAATACTCCACATGTTTGCTTCTGCTATAATTCTTGAAGTGGTGTACATACTGTGAAATATTATGATCATTCACACTCCGTAATCGTACTTAATTACTGAGAGTTATACGAACTAAGTCTGTTAGAGGTCAGGTATGCATTTCTTTTATTTAATGATGGACAAGGAACCAAAATGTATCTTATAATTTATAATGAGTAGAAAATTTGGGTCAGATGGATTACACAGAGGTTGTGTGTGGACACTGTGTCTTCGGATTGTATGGGATACTGAATTGAAGTTGCATTATGTATCGACGTATTGAAGAAGTATTAGTGACGTATTGAGATTATGTGATAATGAGTAGAAAATTTGGGTCAGATGGATTACACAGAGGTTGTGTGTTGACACTGTGTCTTCGGATTGTATGGGATGCTGAATTGAAGTTGCATTAGGATTTTATCTGTACTTGTTCGAGGAGACTGACTAGAGGAAAGAGTTGTGTTGGAAGTGAGATGATATTGGCAATAAGGTTCACATTTATCGACGTATTATTGAGGTATAGAGATTATATGAAGTTGATGAGAGGTAAGGTAAATGATATTGATGATAAGACGTATTGAAGAGGTATTATTGAGGTATTATTGAGATTAAGTTGATGATTATTGGAGTTTGGTGTATAAGAGGTAAAGTAAGTGAGGAGCATATTTTTTGTTGTTGGTCTTATGGAACAAGGAGGATGAAGATAGCAGACTAGAACATTAAAATAGAAGGAAGATAGTCTATACACACACTTTGTTAAATAACTAAGCAGTATATATTGTTTTTGGAGAGAGGAAGTAATTGCATATCTTGGCTCACTGACAGTTGTTCAGCAACAGTACATTTGATCTGGCTTGGCAAACATTGGTCTTGACATGATGACTATGACGTTGACTAACTATTATTGACTGTTATACATTGCTGCCAGTACTAGTTGATACACATGATGAACATCAGATTTTGACAGAATTACATTTACACAGTTAACACTATTCAATTACACAGTAGTATTTAATGTGAATGAAAGATGAGTGAGTGCGTTCTGTGTGTTTTCCTTTCCTAATCCTACCCACCTATCTCCTAAATATTATTTTATTTGTTGGTAGTGGCTTGCACTGACACCCATGAATATTATAGGTTTACTGGTATTTGTGTATTGTAATAGTTAATAGGACAATTATCTGATATCATTTATGTGTTTGTTATGATTTGTATGTTTAGTGTAAAAGCACTGTATGTGCATTCAAACTATTGTTCATGCCTGAACTGTCTGATTAGTGAAGATAAATATTCTGAACTGTTACCTGCACTTTTCAATATGATGTGTGACATTTGGTCGTGTTTAATTTCTGCTGATGAACAGTGTGATCAGTGCTAGTGAATTTTATCGAACTGCTTCTGCTGAGAGATGTGACTTTTTGCTGTCTGCACCTGCTCAACATGGCTGGGTGCCTCTGATGGACTGCTTCTACTGAACTAATGTGACTTGTTGCTGTGTGTATCTCTGGAACTTTACTGGGTGCCACAGATGGAACTGCTTCTACTGAAATAATGTCACTTGTTGGTGTCTGCACCTGCACTCAACATTGCTGGGTGCAACTGATGAACTGTTTCTACTGAAATGAGTCACTTGTTGCTGTCTGCACCTACTCAACATTGCTGGGTGCCTCTGATGGACTGCTTCTACTGAACTAATGTGACTTGTTGCTGTGTGTACCTCTTGAACTTTACTGAGTGCCATTGTTAGAACTGTTTCTACTGAAATGATGTTACTTTTTGCTGTCTGCACCTACTCAACATTGCTGGGTGCCACAGATGGACTGTTTTTACTGAAATGATATTACTTGTTGGTGTCTGCACCTGCTCTCAACATTGCTGGGTGCAACTGATGGACTGTTTCTACTGAAATGATATCACTTGTTGGTGTTTGCACCTACTCAACATTGCTGGGTGCAACTGATTGACTGCTTCTACTGAAATGATGGTCACTTGTTGGTGTCTGCACCTGCTTAACATTGCTGGGTGCATCTAATGAACTGTTTCCACTGAAATGAAGTCACTTGTTGCTGTATGCACCTACTCAACATTGCTGGGTGCAACTGATGGACTGTTTCTACTGAAATGATGGTCACTTGTTGGTGTCTGCACCTGCTCAACATTGCTGGGTGCCTCTGATGGACTGCTTCTACTGAAATAATGTCACTTGTTGCTGTCTGCACCTGCTCAACATTGCTGGGTGCAACTGATGGACTGTTTTTACTGAAATGATGTCACTTGTTGGTGTCTGCACCTGCTTAACATTGCTGGGTGCCACTGATGAACTGTTTCTACTGAATTAATGTGACTTGTTGCTGTGTGTACCTGCTAAACTTTACTGGGTGCAACTGATGGACTGCTTCTACTGAAAAGATGTTACCTGTTGGTGTTCTTTTTTTGTATAAACTAATCATTGAAGGCATTTTATGTGAACATTTGCATAAACTAATTTTTTGTATATTGTAAACTATTATGTAAAGTCACATGTATGAAAAGAAGTTGTATTGCTTACTGTATTTCATACATTAGGTTAGTGAAAGGTCAGTGCAAAGCCAAAATTTTTAACTAATTATGTGATGTTTAGGTATTAATATTATCTTTTATTTTTGTCTGTATTTTTGTGGACGAATTTGGTGGTATTTTCACCACCAATGCTGGCAAAAATACCATCAAATTCTGGCCTGTGGAGGAGGGGCATATGAAAGGTGGCTACACTGTGCCACTGCGCCAGAGAGTGCGCCAAAGAGTACTATTAAGCCGCCTCCACAGTGCTTGTTATGAGATTGTAGAAGTCAGTGGTTGTTGAGAGTTCGTGGCAGTCAGTGCTAGTAGAGAGCACAGTGTGTGTTAAGAGCTCGTGATTGTCGTGAAGTCGGAGTGAGATGTGGTAGTAAAGAGTGTTGCTCCTTGTTTTATGCAGTTATTTGATGGGAGAGATAGCAGATGTTATTGTAATGAGTGCATTTCGTCAATATATATGAAGGTAAAATTTATAATGTTTTTTTTTTATTAATTGTCTATCTGAAATAATGTGTCACTACAGGTTCAGTCAACAAAGCATCTGGCTTGTGTTCTTGGATTAGAGTGGAATTCTGGTTTTCTTGCGTAATTATAGTTTTCTAATTTTCTTTTGTCACGTCTGTATAGTTGGTATTTAAAAATTCTTGTCTTGTTGGAAAAGAACCGTGCCAGATGCATACGTTGAGTCACACTCCCACATACAGAACAGTTACATTTGTGCTTGGATTTTGTAGGTTTTTTAGTTGCTGGGGACTTAATTAATTAACTGTGTTTACGAAAATTTTCTTACATTGTTTGTTGCAGTCAGATAGCGTAATAATACTAGTCAGGGCCAACCGATTACGAGACACTGCGTAATCGGACATACAGCTACAGCTACTAAAAATATTTTCAATCTTATATTTAATTAAGCCCCCATGCAACATTTCGTTAAAACAATACAGCTACTGGCTTCACGCAATAAAAATGTAATTAATCTTTCCTAAATCGAATTTCTCAACACATTTAGTATTGGTTACTAGCTAAATAGATACGATATAGACCTAAATTCTCGGAGCTGCAAATGCTTAAAAACCTAACCAACCATCTTGGTAACACAAATTCTCTAGTAACAAAAAAACTGTTAATTCACTTGAAAATCTTATACCTCCACATCAGCACAAAAGCAGTGGCAATAGCGCAAAATACTTCTAGTATCTCTCGCGTCCGTCGGCCGTCGTAATTTAATGTATATATTATTATTGTTATTATTATTTTTTGATTGTTGCCGACTTACGTGGTGGGCCTTAATAAAAATGATATTTAAGTTGAACAATGTAATAAACTCGGCTAGTCAGTTCACTTTAAAGCAAGAAATCTTTAGTTATTAATTAAAATTGCGGCCCACACACGCGCGAGAGTATTTTTCTTACCTCCGTTGACCATTGTATTGTAGTCAGAGTCCTGGCTCTGGGTCTCGGCTATGCTACTGAAAATAAGAATCTTAAAGCTAAGTATTTCTGCAACTTCGTGCGGCTGTGGAGAAAAATTAATATTATGCTAATAGCGGGCGAGTTTTCCGCTTCCGCTAATTTTTCATAAGTTAATATCGCCACGTAATGGCGTCGTTGGCTGCATCGGCCGCTGCGATTGTTGAGCTGTAAATTACTTGAATGCAGGTTAATTCAAGGAAGGCGGACATGAAATCGGGATCACCTCTTACAAATTAAAAGTGCACAATAATATTAAATCATTATATTATATGTTTAACTCATACAAATATGCTTACATTTGTCAGCACACGCAAGATGTCCCTCTAGACACATTCAAGACAAAAGAAGAAGTGAAGTCGACTAAAAAAATTAACAAAAGAGCGTATCTTGTCGTCTCTTTAGATCATTCTGTCATAAATTATTTCTTTGCAATCTAAACCTACACAGAGAAATTATTATTTTACGGCTACATGATAAAAAATTTGGCACTGGGGACGCTATATTGCCCCCCGAAATGTTTGTGTCATAAAAAATGTTCGTGTTTTTTGACACAAATATTTCCACTTTCATGTCCACAGTGTCCACACGCAGATTTTTCTTTCACAGTTTACATATGTCACATCGTATGTTGTAATTACTGAGGTGCGTTGCACACAAAGTGTAATACAGATGAAGTTCAAGGTATACAACCACGAGTTAGTCCGGAATATTTGAAGTCCCAGGGGTGTCAACTGTTCGCTCCCCATTTGGCGCGGCCGTAGGGAAACCTGGGGAAAACCTCGGCGGAGCGACAGACTAACTGCTTTGGTCACTTTCACTTAATTGTTTCTGGAATGTCATTGGAGTACAGGATGTGCATACAAATATTTTTGTTGCACTATGCAAAAAATGAGGTCATTAAAACAATTGATTGCGGTGTCGTTGATGATCTACGCCGCGACGTTTGGCTCGCGACGGCGTCGGTTGGTGTGTTCGGTGCTCGGCGTTCGCGGCGGCTGCGGAGAGGTCAACGCCCGCTCGACGCCAGCGTGTGTCTCGCCGTCGCGGAACGTCAGAATCAGCTGATCGGCTGCCCGGTTGGCGATGCGCTTCTGTGTCGGCCGGGCGTGGCGGAGTGGGATGATATCCGCCCCCCGCTCTTGTTGGCAGGAGTCAGCTCTGCTACGCATCTCCGACGTAGTACATGAAACACACACACAACCAACGTAATATTTGTTTCCCGCTGCAGATGGTTACGCTAGTGGGAAAGGAGCATTTATTAGTGCGGCAGTTGTTAAGTTTTCGCCAGTTTCCGAGTGTCAAGCTAGCACTGTCTTGCAGAAAACATGACATGGACCTTCTCCCGTGAATGCAGTTTTGATGCAATACTGTTTCCATCATACGTCAGTTTTTGTCTTGAAAAAATTATTTATGTTTTCGCCGCACTCGCAGGCACTGGTGAGTGTCCCAATACGCGCTTAGCACAAACATTCGCCGTTTCTGCGGTCGCTGTTTTGCAACAGTCCACGCATCGCATTCCAATCTCGCATTATTGTGCTCACTGAAACTACAGTCTGTCCCAAAAATATTGACTGTGGGTTCACTTCACGTTAACAGTTCACATTTATAAGCAAATTCACAGTTTTTCGTGCGTAATATTGGCGTTTGGCGTCCTCACCGCTGTTGAACGTTCAATACTAGCACTTCACTGTCCATATCACAGTTTCACCTTCACAGTATTTCACACTGTTTAAAGTAACTGTTTCGATTAGTTCACAAACACTAATGTATTTCATTCAGTCTGAACTGGATTTTGGCTTGTGCTGGATTTTACCAGTCTCTCGCACTACTTGTCTCTTTTCCTTTTCCACTTAGAGTCGTACTTGCCTTCAGATTTTTTGACTATACAATTGTATTTCCGTCTCATCTGAGGTCAGTCCCCATGTCATGTCTGCCCACTCATTGCGTACTTGCCCTCCAGAGCCAGGCTCGACTTTACAAAACCTTGCCTCTCGCATTATTGTACACATTTTATAATCTAGGCCTAGCGTGCAAGTTCCTAGATTAATGTTAGATTTGTGACTTTTGTTTGCACTACAAATTCGTGCAAATCTCTGCCTTAGCAGATGGCAATATATTTTAACAGTGCTTAGCGGTAATCGCGTTTACTGATTTGCTTTGTACCTTGTCCACAACACATGAGGTACCTTGGGTGATGTACACCCTGCACTCACATTGTTAAGTAAATTATGCTTGAGCATATTTCAAGATCGGTATAGACATAAATACATGAAACGACTTATACACTATAATATTGAATTTCATAAGTTGCATTACTACTACAGTTCAAAAATATTCATGACACACTAATGAAAAATTCTTTCATCATTACATGCTATTGAATGTTCTCTTTTTTTAAATATTTTTTTTTAGCGTTTTTCAACATGAAATTTTTAACATATTCTTAAACCTACGTTCATTTTTTTTCTTCAAAATGCAAATGCTTAAAAATATTATTATTCCTTAACATCTACAAAATTGAATCGCACTAATCTTGTGTGCATCATTGTTTTTAAATATTACACTAAAATCGGAACATGTACACACAGAAAAAATACACTATAAACTTAACCTACTACACACAAATGTAAGCGTTGCTCTACTGAGCAAACTTCTTTAAGTCTTTGTAAGTATTTTTCTTGTTTACTTCGTAATTGCCTCCTTCTTCGACCACGGGATGGTGTAGTTTGCGTGACAGAAAGTATCGTGAGGTACCACTTCGATGTTATAGGTGCAGCCCTCGATAACACCGGGTTTTTCCGAAAACACATTCTCATAATCTGTAAGTAGCTGAGTCAATTCGTTTTGTTGTGCTTCAGTCAAATGTTCTGACTCCCTAACTTTCATGACTATCAGTTTCCTTTTTTCCTCTTTATCTTCAGTAATAAATTCTTTATAATACGCTTGTCTTGTACTTAAGTCAGAATATAAATTCGTTACCTGTATTCCTTCGAATCTCGTTTGAAAGCTCCGGCAATATTTACCGTGCACTTCCCGTGTCCTCAACAATGGCAAAACTACACGTGTACCCTCATTCATAAGGCTTACTTCCCCGCACAAGAGGTCGATTTTTGCGTCCCTCTGGCGTAAAAATTCTATCCCCAGGATGCAAGCAACACCTAATCCCCTAACTACTAGGAACGAGCTTTTCATTACTTCATTTCCTACCGTAAACTCGGCTTGCACCTGGTGCTTTATGATATGAGATTGTGCACCTATTGCACCTGTTACACGACAATTCTTCACTGGCAATACTGGTATTCTATTATTTTGACTCAAGTACTTGTAAAAATTTGCACTCATGACATTGGTTGACGCACCGGTATCGACTATTATCTGTATTGGTGCTCCATACATATCTGCTTGCAATATAGCCTGCACAACACTTTTGTCGGTTCGGTTACATTTCTGCGGTATGTCTACAAGTTCCTTTTCTATTTTTGTTCCTTCATTGTATCTCAGCATACAAAGTTTATGGCTGTCATCCGTGAATGTGCCCTCACTACACCATCCTGCAGCCAACAACGGAGAGCGTATTGTGGCTGTCTTTAGTTTAACGGATGAGCATTAGTGGGTTGACAGTTGTCTGCCACTTCCACTAACCTCACATTGTGGTTCTGGTTGTTGTTGTTGCTACTGTTGGGTTGGCCGCCCTGCCTCCCCGATGGTGTATTTTGATATTGTGTATGGCTCTGGTTTTGTGGTGGTCGGTTGTAACTCCCTGACATGTTCTGTGACGGACCTGGGTTGGCGTTCCATTGTGGCGCTGTGTTTTGTTGCCACTGTGGTGTCGGTTCGTTACGACCACGCCACTGGTTTCGGTTGTTCCGCCATTGCGGATTGCCGTTACCATTATATCCATTACTCATGCGTCCATCATGATGTCTCTTTCGATTTTGACGATTATAACCGTTGCCGTTATAACCATTGCCATTGTTTGTGCCTCGATTCTGTTGCTGGTGCTCTTCCCTATTCCCGTTACCATTTGGTACTAAGTTACTACCATTACTGTGGCTGCTATTGTAATCGGCTTTTTGTTGATTACAGCCTGCGTGGTTCCACTTGTTTTCGGTTTTCATATCTTCGATCAATAAGTCAACAGAATCCACTATTTCCATGAATTGTTCTATATCGTATTCCGGCACATTGATGAAATATCTTTTAATTTCACTGGGCAACTTCATTTTTATTAATCTGATTATGTCACGATCGGACATTGGCTCTTCCCAGTACCTGGTTTTGTTTATATACTTTTCGAAATATTTGCGTAACGTTCCCATCTTAGGATTGTACATTTCTGGACTGTACAACTCCTTTCGTAGTCTTTCTTGGACGCTATCGGACCAGAATTTTTGCAAGAATGCACCTTCAAACTGTTGCATCGTTAGACATTTTTCGGACACGTCTGTGGCCCACAGTGCCGCGTCACCTTGAATAAAGGAGACCACGAACTGTATTCTTTGTCTTTCCGTCCATGTCCTGGGAAACACATTCCTAAAGCTCTTAATAAATACAACAGGGTGGACATTTCGTTTTTCGCTATTGAAGGGTTGGAATGTCCTGTGTTTTATTACATTGTCCTCTTTTTTGCACATCTGATTGCTACATTCTGGGACATTCATCACTTCGTGATGTGCGCTGCACGGTATCGCGTGTTGTTCGTGCTCATAATTCGCATTAGGTTGCGGTTGCGCACTCGCACCCTGCCTACCGTCAGTGTTATTACAGTAATCAGTACGCGGAGTCGGATTCATGATCTGTCCGCCACTGTTTACATTGCTTTCCAACGCAGACAGTCTCCGCGCGACCTCCTGTTGCCAATTTGGCAACTCCGCAGTCACACGGGATTTGATCTGTGTTAATTCGGCACGTAGTGCGGCAGCGCTAGCGTCAATATTTACACTCGCGGCCGCAGTCGCTTGTTCTACCGCTGTTTTTACATCGCTTTCAATCTTTGCAGATATCTCGCGATCCTTTACTTCTAGCCATTCATTTAATTCTTTTTCCACTTTTTGAGCTTGCACTTCCAAATATGCGTCAATACTTTTCCGTGCATCTATCTCCACATTATCCACGCGGTTGGTTAAAGTCTGGACATTGTCTTCAAGCCTAGCCTGCGATATCTGTAATTTTTGCATCTCTCCGGCTAAGCTTTGCACAAGATCGGGGATCTCTTTGCAAGCGTCCCGCATCTCGGCAAGTTCGCTTTGGATACTATCTAGCTTTGCTTCACTGCGCTGCTCTTGCTCAATGAGCTTTTGCGTTAATTTTTTCTCCTGCTCATGCAGCATCTGAGCCAGTTTTTCGTCTCTTTCCCTATCTCTTTCTTCTAACCTGCGCAGAAATTCAGCAAAAGGGTCTGCAATCGGTGAGCATACTGGTGCCCCGCTTAATCTAGCACTCGATTGGCCCCCCTGCCCAGGCGGTGGAGTTGTTACTCTATTCCCATTCTGCTGTGGAGCGTCATTCACCGACCACAGATCCTCGCCCCCCACTCCGGAAATTATGTTATCCGAGGCGGTGGCTTGGGATTCGTTTACGTATTGCAAATGATCCTCACTTTCCATATTAACAGAATTTTGTTCTTCTGGTACGGATGCTTTAGGTTGTCCTATCTTACCCATACTAAATTCACTTTAAGCCACTGACAAATCTTTAACACTGATACACACACGATTAATTATCCCCTCCAAAAATAAACATTAAATACACAAAACGAATAATTATCCCCTCAAAAATAAACACATAATAATACACAAAACACCGAAGGTATCTCATGTGCACATGGGTTCGATATTCCGCACAGAGCTACACAGGATGCTTGCACAATAGAGCTTACCTTACTTATTTTTCTTTCTCGCAATCCTTTTTCTTTTCTACACTTTTTCCTCTCCAGATCTCCTCAGGGTGTGGTTTTGTTGTTGTACATGTAAAAGAATTCATATAAGCATTAATATTTTACAACAATTAGACACATACATAATTACATTCATTACAATAGAATCATATTAATCGGGCCCCAAAGTTGCGGCGCCAATCTCGCGTCCGTCGGCCGTCGTAATTTAATGTATATATTATTATTGTTATTATTATTTTTTGATTGTTGCCGACTTACGTGGTGGGCCTTAATAAAAATGATATTTAAGTTGAACAATGTAATAAACTCGGCTAGTCAGTTCACTTTAAAGCAAGAAATCTTTAGTTATTAATTAAAATTGCGGCCCACACACGCGCGAGAGTATTTTTCTTACCTCCGTTGACCATTGTATTGTAGTCAGAGTCCTGGCTCTGGGTCTCGGCTATGCTACTGAAAACAAGAATCTTAAAGCTAAGTATTTCTGCAACTTCGTGCGGCTGTGGAGAAAAATTAATATTATGCTAATAGCGGGCGAGTTTTCCGCTTCCGCTAATTTTTCATAAGTTAATATCGCCACGTAATGGCGTCGTTGGCTGCATCGGCCGCTGCGATTGTTGAGCTGTAAATTACTTGAATGCAGGTTAATTCAAGGAAGGCGGACATGAAATCGGGATCACCTCTTACAAATTAAAAGTGCACAATAATATTAAATCATTATATTATATGTTTAACTCATACAAATATGCTTACATTTGTCAGCACACGCAAGATGTCCCTCTAGACACATTCAAGACAAAAGAAGAAGTGAAGTCGACTAAAAAAATTAACAAAAGAGCGTATCTTGTCGTCTCTTTAGATCATTCTGTCATAAATTATTTCTTTGCAATCTAAACCTACACAGAGAAATTATTATTTTACGGCTACATGATAAAAAATTTGGCACTGGGGACGCTATATATCGTATATATATACATACAATGTGTTACAAAAAGGTATAGCCAAACTTTCAGGAAACATTCCTCACACACAAAGAAAGAAAATATGTTATGTGGACATGTGTCCGGAAATGCTTACTTTCCATGTTAGAGCTCATTTTATTACTTCTCTTCAAATCACATTAATCATGGAATGGAAACACACAGCAACACAACGTACCAGTGGGACTTCAAACACTTTCTTATGGGAAATGTTCAAAATGTCCTCCGTTAGTGAGGATACACGCATCCACCCTCCGTCACATGGAATCCCTGATGCGCTGATGCAGCCCTGGAGAATGGTGTATTGTATCACAGCCGTCCACAATACGAGCACGAAGAGTCTCTACATTTGGTACCGGGGTTGCACAGACAAGAGCTTTCAAATGCCCCCATAAATGAAAGTCAAGAGGGTTGAGGTCAGGAGAGCGTGGAGGGGATGGAATTGGTCCACATCTACTAATCCATTGGTCACCGAATTTATTGTTGAGAAGCGTACGAACATTTCGACTGAAATGTGCAGGAGCTCCATCGTGCATGAACCACATGTTGTGTCGTACCTGTAAAGGCACATGTTCTAGCAGCACAGGTAGAGTATCCCGTATGAAATCATGATAATGTGCTCCATTGAGCGTAGGTGGAAGAACATGGGGCCCAATCAAGACATCACCAACAATGCCTGCCCAAACGTTCACAGAAAATCTGTGTTGATAACGTGATTGCACAATTGCGTGCGGATTCTCGTCAGCCCACACATGTTGATTGTGAAAATTTACAATTTGATCGCGTTGGAATGAAGCCTCATACGTAAAGAGAACATTTGCACTGAAATGAGGATTGACACATTGTTGGATGAACCATTTGCAGAAGTGGGCCGGGGAGGCCAATCAGTTGCTGATAGTGCCTGCACACACTGTACATGGTACGGAAACAACTGGTTCTCCCGTAGCACTCTCCACACAGTGATGTGGTCAACGTTACCTTGTACAGCAGCAACATCTCTGACGCTGACATTAGGGTTATCGTCAACTGCACGAAGAATTGCCTCGTCCATTGCAGGTGTCCTCGTCGATCTAGGTCTTCCCCAGTCGCGAGTCATAGGCTGGAATGTTCCGTGCTCCCTAAGACGCCGATCAATTGCTTCTGTCGGGACACGTTCGTTCTGGAAATCTGTCTCGATACTAACGTACCGCGCAACGGCTATTGCCCCATGCTAATCCATACATCAATTGGGCATCTGCCAACTCCGCATTTGTAAACATTGCACTGACTGCAAAACCACGTTCGTGATGAAGACTAACCTGTTGATGCTACGTACTGATGTCCTTGATGCTAGTACTGTAGAGCAATGAGTCGCATGTCAACACAAGCACCAAAGTCAACATTACCTTCCTTCAATTGGGCCAAGTGGTGGTGAATCGAGGAACTACAGTACATACTGATGAAACTAAAATGAGCTCTAACATGGAAATTAAGTGTTTCCGGACACATGTCCACATAACATCTTTTCTTTATTTGTGTGTGAGGAATGTTTCCTGAAAGTTTGGCCATACCTGTTTGTAACACCCTGTATATATATATATATATATATATATATATATATATATATATATATATATATATGGCAATTCTCATGTCCTTGACAAACTGAACATATTATTCAAAGGTCAGCTTAATTCTTCTTTCGAAACTGACAGGTGGGGAATGTGGCAGCTGTTACAGGTAGCGAAGAGGGCAAAACTTGTTGCCAAGCTAGTAGGAAATATTCTCACTGGCATAGCCTACACCTAAAGATTGGTGCAGCAGATTTATGAAAGTACAAGTGGGTGGATGTCAAGCCAGTGATGATGAAATACCTGTTTTTACAAGTAAAGGAAATACGTCTTTTTAAGAATGAATCCTGACAGTGGGTTCCTCTGCTTAAGGAGCATCTACAGCAGTTTAAAGTATTCTGAAAAAATAACTCACAAGACAGATTCTAACACTATGTGTCGTTAAGAAAAAGAACCAATTGGGAAAAGCAACATAAGACATTTCAGAAACTTAACAAATGCTTCATGAGAACACGCAATCAATAAAAAATAAAATACAACAACTTGAAGTTGAGCTCCAATTTTTGCACTGTCCTGCAGTTTATGTCATTCAGCACTAGTGTAGACGCATAGGAATCCGAAATGTGGCACTATCACCGTGTGAAACGACAGACTCCTGTTGTAGGAACACTTAAAACCAAGAATATATATATATATATATATATATATATATATATATATATATATAAACACATATGCATGTTTGAATGAAGATATGACCTTAGTAAAGTAAGATAAGACAAACACATTGAAATATCAGCTATTGAATTAACAGAGGGTGATAACAGCAATAAACTAATTATTTTGTGTGTGAATCGATCCCCCAGTGGTAGAGTGGGCACATTTTTCACTAAATTAAAAGACATTGTAGAAAAAAATCTCGAGTATGAAAGCACATATGATTTTGTGTGGAGACAAAACCATAAACACAAATATCATTAATGAAACTAGTAGAATACTGATAAATATCTTCCAGAGTTTTGGCATGTCCCTGTTGGTCAACAGAACAAAGAAAGTTACTATGATGACTGCATCACTAATTGGCCATGTGGCTGTGTATATGGACAGGATGTGTGATGTAGGCGTGAAAGATCTTGGACTGTCAGATCAATTCTGCCAAATAGTACTAGTAAAATTAGATATGGAAAAATTCCCTAAACTGCAAGCTTACAAAAGATATTTGTCAGAAATCAAAATATAAGATGTTTCAAAAGAACTATCAAACCAAAGATGGGATGCAGTGTATAGAGAAACCACTCTAAATACAAAAGTATCTATATTCTCAACATTATTTAAATTGAACTTTGAAATTTCACCAAAAAATAGCTACATCAGAATCAATACCTCATCAAAACAAATAGATAACAGCAGGTATTAAGCATTTCTTCCAAACCTTCAAGTATCTCAGTTTCATGGAAAAGAGTCATAATGATCCAGGTTATGCAAAAGCATGTGATCCAAAAGCACGTTCAGAATATCTGCCATGCTAGATATTGCTTTGCACGTTTAGAACAACTTCCCGACCTGTTACTCCACGCTATGACGTCAGAAACTCGGCACACTCAACGTTCGAATGCCCGGTCCGTGTGCCCATGGATCAAGGCATGGCACTGGGGCGCAGGAGCTGTGAGGGCAGGGTGGGGAGTGAGCTGAAGCAAAGTCAGCTGCACCTTCCTCTCCCATCTTTTTCCCTCCTCTCTGACCTCCTCGCCCTTGGCAGATCCATCCCAGCAGCTTTTATTCTTCGTCCTGTGTGCTCCATCTTTTACAGTGGTTTTAGTGTCTTTGTTCTGGAATGTATTAATATTGTCGCCAGTATTTAGCTTTATGTCGACTTTTTTAACTGTCCCACAATGAACGTCTGTGTCAGCGTATGTTTTAACCCCAATTTTCTCCACCTATTATGTTCTTATGTCCCCTTTCTTATTGCCTTTTATATGTATCGTTTTCATCTTTTTATTAAAGGTATCACTCGGCTGAAGAGAGGAGGGTTGGGTTGCTGCCAGCCCTCCCCTGCCGATGTGGGGTGGGGGAATAAAATCACAATTAAAAAAAATAAAACCTATTTAGGTTGTCACTATTTCCTTCTGAGGAATAAGTTTTTGTAAATGTTGAAACTGTGGTGAAATGGTTTAAATAAACCACCCGTTTTGCAGCTGACTGGTCGGTTATTATTTCTTCAATAAGACATACTGAGCCATGTTGCAGCTCACGTTGGTGCTGCTGGTAGGTTGGCATCGTGTAATAGGGAAAGTGGCGTCTCATTTTCTTCTTGTGTTTACTGGCGCCACTACGTTTGCTAGCGTTGTCTGACCTCGAGTGGCAACAGCAGCAGTTATCGATATCTAGTACCATGGAACTATCTCTGGAAGGACATCAAGTGTCAAGTGAATACAACTCTTGGCTGCCTGTCTCATCGTTACGAAATTGGGCGACTTTCCCATGTCTAGCCTTGGAGCACTGCCTGAAGCCCACTTCTCTCTTGATTTGGTCAGATTTTTTTTAAAAAAATTCTAATTTTGAATTATTCCTATTGGGGCCAACAAATAATTTGGATTTCTTGTCAATAATTTTTTTAAATTAAATATTGTCTCTTAATAGTGAAAATTTGATGATTGTCCTTTTATAATATTTTAGTATCTTTTGGAGGAGCTTAACTCGTTCTTAAGAATTTGCTATCCAGGCGTTTAGCCGTCAAATTGATTTTCCAGTTATTACTGTTGGGGTTTTCAGCTGACAAATAATTTGAATCTCTGGTCAATAAGGCCGTCAGCCATGAGTGCAACTTGCTTAAGAATTTTTTTATTGGACATTATGTCTTAACAGTCAAATTTGATAATTGTTCCTTATTGGTAACCTTGTTTGCGATTATTTCCCAAATAAAGTATACGTGATTTAAAAAAAAAAAAACACTGAGCAACCAACAGTAACTGAGTACGCCCCGTCCACACCAAATTCGGCCTTTCCCTAAGTCCCATGTTTCACATACAATATTTATAAACTACCAACTGGGCACAAGCCCTATACATAGGAGCTACATAAGCAGTCCCGAATGATTGTGGCACAGACAATGTTACCGATGTAAGTTATACAGGTAAGAACCAGTAAACTCTGCAAGTAAAATCGATGTTAACTCAAACCTGAAACAACAAAACACACGTAGTTTAAAGAACCGTATCACACAACAGATAACTCTGAATGATGGTTCATACATCCTTCACACAAAACTGCCTGCCAAATAATGGTCAACAACAATTGAGGACTACGGCTCAGTAATCCCACTTTGCCTGTGAATTCTGTAGACACAAATAGCAGACAAAGTTCAAAGGTTGTCTTCCACCAAATCCGCGTTACGTACCTCTCGATCATGTAAGTTGGAAGCATAACACACCTGCTCAAAGTCTAGTTCAACGTCGGCATATACTCAAAAATAGACTGGATTATATGCATCATACAAATCTTAAAATATGCATGCAAATATACATGAAAATTGCTTAAAAATGCATGAAAAGTGTCGCAACATGCAAGATCAGATAATAATACTTGCAGGTATATGGAAAAATGAGTGCTAATCACAGCAATGTATTTTTTAATACCGGTATGATTAAAAGCTGCCTTGGCAAACTGCCAAAGCCTCTGCACTATCGAAGTCGTTTACTACTCCTCTAATGGCCTCGAAATGTTCATTGTAAAACAACACAGCTTCGACCAACGTACTCCACTGGTTCGGGAGGTAAAGGCACATTTGGTAGTTTTTATTTGTAGGTGTTGATGCGAGCAGGAGACTTTAGAAACACTTTCTTTGTAGATGAAATCAGATTATTTACATTCACAAACCTGGGACGTACTTCTTCAGCAAGGCGATGTTCTCCATGAGTAAAGCACGTCAGATGAACCAGATTGGGCTCAAATACTTGGAGGGCTATTCCTGCTTTTATTATATAGGAAGCAGCATATTTCTATTGTTAGAGCAATTTTCCTTTTAACAGAATAAGTATTTGAATTAATGCTTATTAAATTTTACTTTTATATTGTGCACTATTTAGACTAATTTTCATCGAGAAAACCTTTGATACTTTCATAAGAAACACAGATAAAAATGCGATACAAATCGCTATCATAAATGGCTGCACTCCTTGCAGCGGAAAGAAATAATTAACACAGATAATGGTTATTGAGAGAGGAATTAAAGTTACAAATAATAATTCACTCATATCTATAATAATAATGAACTCTATTCTCAAGTAATAATTAACAGTTTCTTAACTGACTTCAGTTTGATATTCGTCTTGCGTCCGCAACCTACAGAAGCCAACCAAAAAAGGTAAAAACAAAGGAAGACAAACGCAGATCATAAAAGCAATTTACAATTATTATTGTCTTTCTATGATACACATCGATATGTCCAACTACATCATAAAATATTATATAAATAAGTAATATTTATCATAGTTTTGTTTTATTTCACTGTTTTTTCATATGTCGGATAGATAATGTATTTTATTCACAGTATTTACTGAAATAAACGAAGAAATCGAACAAAGACTCACTCAGTTTCAAGATACATAGAGTTAAAATATTAAATATGCACCTAAAAGGAAAGTTTATTGACTACAGACCGGATTATATGCATTTGCGTGTTGCATATGCATTTGCGTATCTGGCTGCTTTTCCCCGGTTATTGCATATTTTAACTAAAAACTAGTGACGATGCATATTTTCGCTCTATGTTTACAATATTTTAAAAATTTACACGAGCAGTCTCTAGGTCGATCTAGTTTTGATGTCCCACAGATTGACCGTAACCTAGAACTGCGTGCAATCGGTAACCGAGAGCCCACTGCCTAGCGAAACCATTACAGAAGAGGAACAGGAACAGGCAGACAGAGTCAATGCTCCTGCGCCCGCATCCTCGGCTAATCCCCTCCGCTGTCATACCGTACACGTCGGCAACAATTAAATTAAACTACGCAACCTTTTACTCGCTCGTCCATTGTTTCGGTTTAGCTTCCTATTTACTTCTACACAGTTGAACGTGTTTACGACGTGTAGTGTGTAACTTGCTGTGCGCCATGCCGCCCGAAAAAAGAAACGTCGCTTCGTGGATAGCTGATATCGTGGAACATTTACATACGACGGAATTGTTTTATATTGTCGAGTTCATATCCAAGCACTGCATGGGTCAATTTCAAATTTTCTGCAGCTGCTCAAGTCGACTGATGGAGACGTGCCTGTGAAGTGGAAACGCGGAGGGAGGATGTCAGCTATCCTGCATTTATCGGTGGCAAACGACTGAGGGACGGATTATATGCAACGCCGTTAAGTGGACGTCTTGGAGCACGTGCTTGCTTCTTGGCGGGACACGAAGGCAAATAGATCGTTCCACCGTTCGGTTCTTTTCTCGACAAGTGATAAGTGGTTGACTATTACAAAAAAATCACCAGTATTCTCCTATTGATTTTTTTGAAACTTTGATTAAAAATCAAGTCGTAATCGGAATACATACCACTAGTTTGACATAACGAATAGTCAGTGCTAAAGGGTGAAAGCTCAGGTTGGTGAACGCCATTTTTCGTGTTAATTTGTCCATTTTTTAAGAGCTATAGGCACATAAAGGCATTTTATGTAGACATGGACAGCAGATCAGCTGCTTTCTATTTTTATTGTAAACTATGAATGAGAGGTTAAGTTTTACGCTTTTTCCTTATATTATGCCACAAGTTGGGGGTGGTTCCTCCAGTTCTTAGTGTTTTAAATCAAGTGGGGCATTGTACTTCGTTGATACCACAGTTCGTAAAATACTTACAGACTTAGGGGGGATGCGATTTTGTAGTAAAAGTGATGTCTGACGACGGCAATGAGAGACTATCATAAAGGCCAGATGGGGCACGTACACGTGTACCATCTAACAGGACACACGACTTGGTAACATGCACATTATTGTATCAGCAACCCGGCACCAATTCTTATGCCTTGTGTTTGTTGCTCGTTTCTGTCGGCATTGTTATTAAAGTAACTCTGATCGGTTTTCCAATTTTCTATAATAACGCAACATTTTTAATGTAATGCGATTTTACGAATACAAACTGCTCGGTTTTTAAGAAAGGTTTATTTAAAAACGAAGAATTTTAGCAGCGTTGCTGTGGCCAACTGACATTTCGATTTTTTAGCCGGTTGTTAGTAAAAAAACAAAAACACCTGTTTTAACCAAACAAATACTGAAAAACACCTACAGACGGTGGCTGCTGTGAGGTGTCTGCCAGACAGTAAGGATACTGGAACCACGAGATGTAGATCCTGGTGGTCATTCTGCATTGGGGAACTGGTTACTGTGGCCCAACGAACTGAAGTGGCGGAGAGCGGTCGGGCACTGTACTAAACACTCGTCCGGAAGAGTAACATCTGCTTGACGTTTGGACAGCGTGTGATTCAAGGAGGCAAACCCGAGCTTCTCACTGTGGCACTGTTGAAAGGGACGAGTGTGGTGCCGGTGTCCACGCCGGCGCCTCTCGTGGCGAAGCTGGGGCTGCGTGTTCCCATAGTGGCGGCTGGCGCGCTATTTCAAAAGAGGCCGGCGTGTTTTGCACACAGTCCAACTTGCTTCGGTTGATACCCGGGGTTGATATATTCGGATGTAGTATTACTAGGCTCCTGCTTGACACAGTCACGTCGTTTAAATATCTGGGAGGAACGTTGCAAAGCGATATGATATGGAGCTAGCATGTGACGATTGTGGTAGGCAAGGCAAATGGTCGACTTTGGCTTATTGGGAGAATATTGGGGAAATGACGTTCATCTGTAAAGGAGTTCGCATATAAGACGCATGTCCGACCTTTTCTTGAGTACTGCTCGGGTATTTGGGATCCGCACCAGGTCGGATTAAAGGAAGACTTCTAAGCACTTAACAGGCGACTGTTAAATTTGTTGCCGGCAGGTTCAAACAACATGCAAGAGTGATGTACACTACTGGCCATTAAAATTGCTACACCACGAAGATAATGTTCTATAGACGCGAAATTTAACCGACAGGAAGAGGATGCTGCGATATGCAAATGATTAGCTTTTCAGAGCATTCACACAAGGTTGATGGCGGTGGCGACACCTACAACGTGCTGACACGAGGAAAGTTTCCAACCGATTTCTCGTACACATACAGCAGTTGACAGGAGTTGCCTGGTGAAACGTTGTTGTGATGCCTCGTGTAAGGAGAAGAAATGCGTACCATCACGTTTCCGACTTCGATAAAGGTCGGATTGTAGCTTATCGCGATTGCGGTTTACCATATCGCGACATTGCTGCTCGCGTTGGTCGAGATCCAATGACTGTTAGTAAAATATGGAATCGGTGGGTTCAGGAGGGTAATACGGAACGCCGTACTGGATCCCAACGGCCTCGTATCACTAGCAGTCGAGGTGACAGGCATCTTATCCGCATGGCTGTAACGGATCGTGCAGCCACGTCTCGAACCCTGAGTCAACAGATGAGGACGTTTGCAAGACAACAACCATCCGCACGAACAGTTCGACGACGTTTGCAGCAGAATGAACTAACAGCTCGGAGACCATGGCTGCCGTTACCCTTGACGCTGCATCACAGACAGGAGCGCCTGCGATGGTGTACTCAACGACGAACCCGGGTGCACGAATGGCAAAACGTCGTTTTCTCTGATGAATCCAGGTTCTGTTTACAGCATCATGATGGTCGCATCCGTGTTTGGCGACATCGCGGTGAACGCACACTGGAAGCGTGTATTCGTCATCGCCATACTGGCGTATCACCCGGCGTGATGGTATGGGTTGCCATTAGTAACACGTCTTGGTTACCTCTTGTTCGCATTGACGGCACTTTGAACAGTGGTCGTTACATTTCAGATGTGTTACGCCCCGTGGCTCTACCCTTCATTCGATCCCTGCGAAACCCTACATTTCAGCAGGATAATGCACGTCCGCATGTTGCATATCCTGTACGGGCCTTTCTGGATACGGAAAATGTTCGACTGCTGCCCTGACCGGTACATTCTCCAGATCTCTCACCAATTGAAAACGTCTGGTCAATGGTGGCCGAGCAACTGTCTCGTCACAATACGCCAGTCACTACTCTTGATGTACTGTGGTATCGTGTTGAAGGTGCATTGGCAGCTGTACCTGTACACGCCATCCAAACTCTGTTTGACTCAATGCCCAGGCATATCAAGGCCGTTATTACGGCCAGAGGTGGTTGTTCTGGGTACTGATTTCTCAGGATCTGTGCACCCAAATTGCGTGAAAATGTAATCACATGTCAGTTCTAGTATAACATATTTGTCCAATAAATTCCCTTTTATCATCTGCATTTCTTCTTGGTGTAGCAATTTTAATGGCCAGTAACGTAGTTTCTTCGAGAACTCAAAAGGGGATCCTTAGCGTGAAGGTGACGTTCTTTTAGAGGAACACAATGAGAAAATTTGGAGGACCAGAATTTGAAGCCAACTGCAAAACGATCCTATAGCGCCAACAGGCAATGCCCGTAAGTATCACGAAGATAAGATACTAGAAATTAGAACTCATATGGAGGCATATAGACAGTTTTTTCACTCGCTCTGTCTGCTACGGAACAGCAGAGGAAACGATTAGTAGTGGTACAGCGTACCCCGTCACGCAGAGTACGGTGGCATGAGGGGTACGTATGTAGATCTGGATGTAAATATGGCATGCCTGCTATGCTGTTGATATTTGGGTCTGCCGATGGAGGGTCCCCTTTGGAATCAGAGCGCAGGCAACTTGTCGACCATGTCTGTCATGCAGGTAGTCGTGATGCAGGCGAAGGCCTTGGTTGCATCAGAAAAATCCATGTACGGAGGCCCCGAGGAGAATAAACATTGCGTCGTAGAATGCATTCGTCATCGTTGTAAGGCGCCAGTATATGACTTGCTGGTATTGGGTGGCACTGAGCACACAGCACGATCACTTCTGCTTCGCACAGCCTGTAATTTGGACATTTCTGATATGTCAAGGCCGGTGCGTGTCCCCCGTGTTCGAAGTCTTCCTGGTGTTACCTTTCAACAAATTAATGAATTACGGCATGCTGCCCGTGCTGTCTTACGCAGAGGGTGTTCGCCTGTTGTTCTGCCCAGCACACTCTCCACATCTGTTACCACTGAAATCATCTGGTCGTCGATTTCCAAGCTACTACTCGCTAGTCACTACAGTTGATGAATTATTGCGAAAGAGTTGAAGCAGCGTGGAATGCGCTGCTCTGTATTTGTCACACAAGCTCAGTTCGACGCGATCTCCAGCCAACAGTAACGTTGGTTCGTCTTTGAAACACAACACTGCGGCGATTCTGCGTGACATGGATTCAACAAATCCTTGGCAGGTGCGGTCAGTCTGTTGCAATAAAGGTCACTCTATGCGATGCTTATCGGTGCGACCCACGTGTTCCCACTGTGATGATACGATGTGTGATAAGATGTATGACGTGACTCGCCATACGACAAGCAACAAGAAAGCGCGAATCACGTTTCTGTATCAGTTTCAGTTGCAATCAAAAGCGCTACTGAAAGGACGTTATTTGTGGCTTATCATTGCTCAAACCTCAAGAAACTGAAAAAGAAAAGGAAGTACTGGGTGCACCTGGCTATAAATATCAAACATTGTTCAGCTGTGGTTTCTCATGAACTCTCCCTTCAAGACCACAAATTCTACGAGATCTACAGAGTGACAGCAGTCAGTTTCCACTGTGCGGAGCAACAACTAACAACCAGTCTGACAATGCAGGACACGAATTTGCGACTCGCTATTTCTCTCTCCGAGAAGCTGCTCATTACAGTAAGGTAAATTGATGAAAGGGTGTGAATACGTTAAAAATACCGCCATGAGATGTTTATTTTTTTGCAAGACCACGTAGTACGGTTCTTTATTCACTCTGACACGTACAAAGACAATGGTTACAGAGTGATAAAACTAGGATAGTATTTCTGCAATAATTCAGTTGCGCAAAGTAGTAGGGGAACTCGGGGCGGAACGGGATACTTAATGTTTAACAATTTGTATAAAATAAGGAAACATAAGGAAACACTTCTTAAAGTTATAAAAAAACACCTTGTAGTGTAACCTAATGTACCTTATTTTAAAATCACTTAAAACAATACATTTTGCATTTTTTACAATTTTTCAAAGAAAGCCTTGCATACTTCCCGTTCCGCCCCACCCACGGGGCAGAATGGGATAAGGTTAATTTTTGTTAAATTATTGCGTAAACGTTGAACTTGAATTACGAATGTCGTATTACACTACGACAAAATGTTGCATAAAAGGCAGTTCAGACTAAGGAATGTGTAACTTAAAAAATTAAAAGGTCATTCTTCAAAATAAGAAAATATTTTAATGTCATTCTGGAAAACGTACAATGCTTAATAACCACCAAGCCATTAACTACTAGTCCTTTCGACAATAGTCACGAATCAGTATTTCCTCTTCGTCTTCACTGTCAAT
Source organism: Schistocerca piceifrons (assembly GCF_021461385.2). NCBI lineage: Eukaryota > Metazoa > Arthropoda > Insecta > Orthoptera > Acrididae > Schistocerca > Schistocerca piceifrons. The sequence goes on along the minus strand of NC_060140.1, from coordinate 842,238,477 downwards.
GCCAGCACATGAACTGTGTGCCCACATAAAACACCTCTGGCATGCGACCTAGCCCTCATTAGAAACGGAGTAGAAGTCCCCACAGTAGAGAAACTCAGCATCCTCTCTCTCTGATTCTCTCTACTCTCTCATTGTCTTCCTTTTATTTTTCTTAAGGTCTTTGATTTCCGCTGTTTTGGTTTTTTAGGTGTACAGTTAGATATTTTTGCCTTAAGTTCCATTGCACCTGACGTCTCTGTCCTGGCATTGTTCATATTTGTGCACCCTCCTTCGCTTTTACGTTCCATTGCCGTCTATCGGTCTTTTCATGTACGTTCGCACCATCTGGAACAGCAGGGGGAAAGAAAAAAAAAATATAGTTTGGTTTTTACTTGCATGAAAGCATGACAGGGCAGAATGGGACACTATCCCATTCTGCCCCGTCCCGTCCCGCCCCAAGAGCACTTTTGAGGTTAACAGCTTTTATGGAGTGTAATAACTGACGTATTTAAACGCATTAAATAACTAAAGTATAACAAATGCCATGCACTTTAAGGGAATGTGGCATTTTAGGGTATACAATTAACAATTAACAACTTACCTGGCGTTGAAATTCACCAAACCTTATAACAACTCAAGCGGTAACGTGACGGACAACAATTTACTTAGATCTCGCACTTCAAACTAAAAATGACTGCCCTGACTTCCCTTCCATTCGGAGAAATTGTGACATGCCCATACAACAGGTTGCAGCACTGTCCAGTCTAGAAAAGAGCAATTTCCGATTGTGCCCCGCTATTCCGTTCTGCCCCAAGTTCCCCTATAGGTTTCAGTCTGAAGAGTGTTCAGAATAAACTTTGCTGGATCAGTTACCATCAGTGGTGTAGCAGCGCACAATGAACAGTCTGTAGGGGTAGACAATCGTTTGAAGAAATGGGACAAGCCCATGATTGCAAGAAAAGTCGTGTTGTGTCACCTTAGCTTCGTCCAACTGCTCATTCAGAAGTAAAGGGAGTTTAACTTTCAGTTCTCTTTTATATCTGTTGCAAAGTTTCCTGAAATTAGGGTAATTAGATTACAGCAAAAATCTAGTCAGCATAATCAGCTGATGGCTCCTGGTGTCGTTTTATTTAGGTAAGTTTTTCATTTCCACCTTTGGTTTGTATCGGCGGGAAACGAGAAGCAGAAACGCGAGGTAGCCACGCTCCACATAGGAGGCCATGGCAGGGGGAAACATCCATGCGTGCGGTGAACTGCTGCAAACTTCATCGCGGAAAAACTACAATATATATCATGTATTTTCTGTAGAATGGAAAGAGGTATCGTTTCCCTTCGACCGTTAAAAAAATTTCGATATACTGGGTGATCAAAAAGTCAGTATAAATTTGAAAACTGAATAAATCACGGAATAATGTAGATAGAGAGGTACAAATTGAGACACATGCTTGGAATGACATGGGGTTTTATTAGAACCAAAAAAAAAATACAAAAGTTCAAAAAATGTCCGACAGATGGCGCTTTATCTGATCAGAGTAGCAATAATGAGCATAACAAAGTAAGACAAAGCAAAGATGATGTTCTTTACAGGAAATTCTCAATATGTCCACCATCATTTCTCAACAATAGCTGTAGTCGAGGAATAATGTGAACAGCACTGTAAAGCATGTCCGGAGTTATGGTGAGGCATTGGCTTCGGATGTTGTCTTTCAGCATCCCTAGAGATGTCGGTCGATCACGATACACTTGCGACTTTAGGTAACCCCAAAGCCAATAATCGCACGGACTGAGGTCTGGGGACCTGGGAGGCCAAGCATGCCGAAAGTGGCGGCTGAGCACACGATCATCATCAAACGACGCGCGCAAGAGATCTTTCACGCGTCTAGCAATACTTTGTTTTTTTTGTTCTAATAAAACCCCATGTTATTCCAAGCACGTGTGTCAATTTTTACCTCTCTATCTACATTATTCCGTGGTTTATTAAGCTTTCAAATTTATACTGACTTTTTGATCACCCAGTAGTAGCTATATTTTGTATGCGGCAATATATGACCTAAAACACACCAAATATAAACTGTGCAGCCGTCTGTGGTTGGTGCAATGACGATGATTCGGTGGTTTGGACATGATGCGAAGCTGTAGGCTCCGATTGGCATGTGCTGTGCATTCGGTGTTGAACCGAGAGCTCCGTAACTGAGAACTCCCACTGTGAACTGACCGACTAACAGCTGAGCGCATTATATAAAGCTGTCCGGTGGAAGAATGTCCGGAAATCATGATGGTGTCACGTGGCTCGTGGAGATGAGCCGGCGGTAGCGCCGTTGCATCCGGCGATTGTAGAGATTGTAGCACCACTAGCTACCGCATCGGCAGCTGCAGGTCTGATGGGCTGCGGCAGAGTTGTCGGCGCCTCGGATGCCGGCAACCCGCGATACACCAATGTATGGCTGGTGGCTGAACTGTAGGCGTCGGCCCAGGTCACAGGTTAAAAGTTTAACACACAAACCTCATGTATCTCACTGCACTATATTCGTCCAGTATTAGAGAATGAGAGGACTTAATGACTCGCAACAAAATTTACACATAATTTCAAAGCTTTTCTAAACTTTTCGCGCTGCTCCCCTCCGCAAAAGATGAAAGAAAAAAAACTTTCATCACTTACTACACTTTTGTTCTTCAAACAGTAAAACTGCCACATCAGGCATGACTTTTTAATTTATTACTTCTTTACTACTAACTCTATTCGCAAGACACTGTGCAGATAGTATCAGCAGATATCTCTGAATGTATCTAGAAAATTACACCCTTGCACGACAAACAGTTCAGGAGGTATGACATAATAAACATTGAGATACGTGAAAAACACATTTAATTATTTGTAAAGCACTTGACACTTGAAGGTATTTCATACACAGAAATTGGATCCTTTGAACGATCGGGGGTGGTGTTACTGGTTGACACTATCGAACGCTCCTGATATATCCACAAATAAAGCCGTTAGATAAGATTTCTTTGCAAACATTCTCTCTGCGCCCATCGTTTGGAATGCTGGTATCGTCTACTGTGCTTCTTCCATCTGTGAATACAAACTGTGTTTCGGGGAGAAGATAGTGGTGTGGGACTCCACTCACCTTTCAGAGCGTATGTCAGAAGACTTTCAAACGTATTCGCCACACATCAACATAAGACTACTGGTCCGTGTGACTCCGTATTACATAAAATGTGTTCGCATTTATGAATATGAACAACCTTAAGTTGTAAAAGGGAATGATGACAATGAAAATTTGTACCGGAACGGGGCTCGAACCTGGACTTCCCGCTTTACGCGAGCACTCGCCTTAACCACTTTGGCTACCCGTGCACGACTCACGAGCAGAGCCAAATTTCCGTACGTTGTCGTTCCTGCCTCACAACCTGTACCGGCTCTGAGCACTATGGGACTTAACATCTGAGGTCATCAGTCCCCTAGACTTAGAACTACTTAAAGCTAACTAACCTAAGGACATCACATCCATCCATGTCCGAGGCAGGATTCGAACCTGCAACCATTGCAGCAGCGCGGTTTCGGACTGAAGCGCCTAGAACCGCTCGGCCACAGCGGCCGGCTACCTGTACCGGCACACACGTTATGTAAGTCTCTTACATGGGGGACATTTTAATTGAAAGTCGCTGCCTGGTATCGGCAGATAAATAAGATACTGCATGCCTGTGTTGTTAAGAAGAATGATGCAATGTTCCTTCGGACATGCGTGCAGGAATGAAGTAATATGTGTACGAACACAGAATGTGACGCAGGCATGACGACATATGGAAATTTGATTCTGGCCGTGAATTGTACACGGATAGCCAGAGTGGTAAAGGTGATCGCTAGCGGACAGCACGAAATCCAGGAACGGCACGAATTTTCATTGGTGTCAGAGATATCATTGTTCGTATTCGCAACTACGAATACGTTTCATGTATTTCATAACTGCTGTAGTCACCGAAATGCCTGTTTCTTCGGCCATTCGTGCCTGCCCCGAATGAATATGCATCGTTACCCCTTAACAACACAGCATGTATTGCTATCGTCTTTGCCTGGATTCAACACTAGGCCTATGACTTGATTAGGCCATTGGTCAGGTATGATTACCGACTGTCGTATTTCATTCAATGTATGTAACAGAATAAGCTATGCTTCCTCTGGTAAGTTACATATCGTACTACAGTTTAAGCAATCGTTCCCTTGGCTCTGTTTCTCGAAACTTTTAAAAACTCTGCGGAATTCTTTAACAGTGAATGGTGGGACCAAAACATCGCTATTTACGGTAGGTATTGTCTACATCTACATTGACATGTATACTCTGCAAACCACTAAACCACTGTGACGTGCATGGCAGAGGATACGAGGTGCGACAATAAAGCAATGAGACTAATGTAAAAAAAAAATGTTGCTTACCATTTTAGCCACGTTTACTGTTGTCTCCTTCAAAGTAGTTGCCTTCTGATGGCACACACTTTTTCCAGCGCTTCTGCCATTGATGGTAACATTTCTAGAGCTCGTCTTCTGTAATATCCTCCAAGACCCTCGTTGTAGCTTTTTGGACATCTTGTGTTGCTTGAAAATGGTGTCCCTTGACCGCCGTTTTGACTCCTGAAATTAGAAAAAAGTCGAACGGAGCGATATCTGGCGAATAAGGGGGCTGTGGTAGTACCGAAATTTGTTTTGAGGTTAAAAATTGCTGTACTGATAGAGGAGAATCCAATTATCAGCAATGTTGGCACGGACACAAAGAACTCTTTTACGAAGTCATTAATTAAAACTTCCGGGCTGAATTGCCGTGGTCCATATATAAAACTTCTTCTCCTTCCTGACGTTTCGTTGCCTACTGCGGGCAGCATCTTCTGAGGTGAGTCGGCGACTGGCTGCTAGGCGCTAGAGGTCCCGCTTATACAGAGCGCTTAGATGGCGCCACACTCATCACGTGCTTTCGACTTTAAAACTATCTGGGACCTCCAGCGCCTAGCAGCCAGTTGTCGACTCACCTCGGAAGATGTTGCCCGCAGTAGGCAACGAAACGTCAGGAAGGAGAAGAATTTTTATGTATGGACCATGGCAATTCAGCCCGGAAGTTTTAATTAATGAAGACGTCGGACGTGAAAGCTTACATGTTATGATCTTTTACGAAGTCTTTCTAAAATTTCTTTGTAGTAATATTGGTTAACTGTTTGTCCAGGAGGCACCCACTCTTTATGAACAATTCCCTTGGAATCAAAGAAGCACACAAGCATGCATTTCAATTTGACGTGGACATGCGAGCTTTTTTTGGTCTGGGTGATCCCTTTGAGCACCATTGCGAACTTTGGTGCTTTGTCTCTGGATCGTACTGAGAAAACTAACTTTCTTCACCAGTGATAACACGGCTCAACAATTCTGGATTGATTTTCGTTTGCTCTAACAGATTGGCTGCACATTTTTTCGTGTTTCTCTTTGTTGTGGTGTGAGATTTTTGGGGATTATTTTTGCACAAATCTTTCTCATACCGAGATCTTCAGTTATTATTAGACAAACTGTTTCTCGATTGATGTTCAATTCTTCTGCAATCATTTTCATGGATAATCTTCCATCAGATCGTACGAGTTCACGCACCTGGCCAAGTTGACTTCCATCCGTGAGGTTGATGGTCGTCCACTGCGGCCTTCACCTTCAACATTCGTTCTGCCTTCACTAAACATTTTATGTCAACGAAAAACTTGAGCTCTTGACATAATCTCCTCTCCAAAAGCCTTCTGAAGCTTACCGTAAGTTGTCGTTGCTACCAATAAACCACAGTCTGCCACCTGCTTTGCCCACGACTGTGTATGTGATCGTTCCGCAGTGTTACACCCAGGTATGTGTATGAGTTGACCGACTCGAACTGTAACTCACTGATATCACAGTAACAGATTACTGCGTGGTTTCATTTTGTGGAGTGCACAGTTTCACATTTCTATTGTACGTGCATTACACTTAGATTGGTGGGTTTTGTTTGGTACAGCCGATGGTGCGATATTATCCATCAAATTCCGCATGCACTCTTGAAACGCAGCTGCTGATGTAGTTTTTCTGTTAAGCTTTCTCACAGTCCTCCATCTTCCAGGTAATAAGGCACTTTCTGATTCTTTTCCTCATATGGTTTTCCATAATCCTAACTAGTTGTCGAAATGCGGCTGTCTTGGCCAAGTTCCTTCGTTTCTCTCATAACCACAACATAGCGGCTACGAAGAGACGCTAGGACGCGAGAGAAAACACATTTGGATTTTGTGCGTACAAGAGTCTATCATATCATCTGATGTTTCAGATTTATGAAGAAGAACAAGTGGAACTTTTTGAAAACTGGTGCAAGGAACGGTGATAGTACGCTTGAAAACTGCAGCTTGGCCTGAACATTCACAGATTCATCAGAAAATTGATTCTGCTTCGTTTCACTTATGATTTACTCCTACATTCTGTTATCGTGGAAAAGAACGCCGTAAGTTGCAGAGGAAGTGAATAAATTGGATAACATATTAGGCAAACCTCCAGCTGTGAGTAATTAGTTGGAAAATCACGTCTCGTAACAATTCCGATGGCTCTTGAACAAAGTTGGAATTATATGTCAAACATGCCACGAGTGATGAAATTATAATGTACCAAGCAAGTATAAAATGTTATTAAAATGTGCAAAGGAACCAAGTTCTCAAATTTAAATCGAAGTCCACTTTTACGTACTTCTACATCTACATCCATATTCCGCAAGCCACCTGACGGTGTGTGGCGGAGGGTACTTTGAGTACCTCTATCGGTTCTCCCTTCTATTCCAGTCTCGTATTGTTCGTGGAAAGAAAGATTGTCGGTATGCCTCTGTGTGGGCTCTAATCTCTCTGATTTTACTCTCATGGTCTCTTCGCAAGACATACGTAGGAGGGAGCAGTATACTGCTTGAATCCTCGGTGAAGGTATGTTCTCTAAACTTCAACAAAAGCCCGTACCGAGCTACTGAGCGTCTCTTCTGCAAAGTCTTCCACTGGAGTTTATCTATCATCTGCGTAACGCTTTCGCGATTACTAAATGATCCTGTAACAAAGCGCGCTGCTCTCCGTTGGATCTTCTCTATCAACCCTATCTGGTACGGATCCCACACCGGTGAGCACTACTCAAGCAGTGGGCGAACAAGTGTACTGTAACCTACTTCCTTTGCTTTCGTATTGCATTTCCTTAGGATTTTTCCAATGAATCTCAGTCTGGCACCTGCTTTACCGACGATCAACTTTATATGATCATTCCATTTTAAATCACTCCAAATGGCTACTCCCAGATAATTTATGGAATTAACTGCTTCCAGTTGCTGACCTGCTATATCGTAGCTAAATGATAAAGGATCTTTCTTTCTATGTATTGTGTACTTGCAGCACATTACACTTGTCTACATTGAGATTCAATTGGACCCTGAAGTAACGCGTGACTTCTAGCGTTTATACTGGCACTGAGTGGTATAGACACACGTACTGCAAATGTGATAACGTATTCCTTTCAACATCACCTTAGATATCTGGTTATCACGAAGACTATCTATACTTCGGGCTACTGCATGTGGTCTGCTCTTACAACAAGGTGACAGACAGCAGGTATCCGGAATAATTTTGCAAATGTTTGTACATTTAGTGATTCGAAAGGTCCCGGAACCACAGACCACCAGTTCGCAGCTGACTTTGCTTCAGCTCACTCCCCACCCTGCCCTCACAGCTCCTGCGCCCCAATGCCATACCTTGATCCATGGGCACACGGACCGGGCATTCGAACGTTGAGCGTGCCGAGTTTCTGACGTCATAGCGTGGAGTAACAGGTCGGGAAGTTGTTCTAAACGTGCAAAGCAATATCTAGCATGACAGATATTCTGAACGTGCTTTTGCACGTTGAGCACTGAGATGGCAGAATGCCGCCTACGTCACATGCACGCTATCTCCCTTCCGTACAGAGTCGCTAGGCCCCAAATTGGCTTTAAGTTGAAGCCCATATGCATACATGCCGTTTCTGAGCACCAGCAAATTGTACGATTCGTTGTAATAACCCTTCGTTGTAATAAGATGACGAGAATCATCATATTCGTAGTTAAAGAGTTATCGTAACTTGCTGAAGAGAATACGTCGCTGAAAGGTCTGGTTGGGGATCGGTGCTCTTGATGGAGGGTGTCCATAAAAATGAGGTATCCATTAACATCGAAGGTGAGAAGACGGTATCTGGATATACATGAAAGAAAAACCTTTGATGTTTAAATGAACTGTTTCCGGATCTGCTCATTTATTATAGTTGAATAAATATTAAGTAAATAACTTGGCTGTATTTATCTGTTGCACTACCGATAGCAGTAGGACGTAAAGTGTAAGTTTGCGAGGGAATACGTAAGCATGTGGTCTCGTAAAAATATCACGTTTATTTAAGAACAGCTGAACCAACTAATAAGCTGTTGTTGTTGTTGTTGTGGTCTTCAGTCCTGAGACTGGTTTGATGCAGCCCTCCATTCTACTCCATCCTGTGCAAGCTTCTTCATCTCCCAGTACTTACTGCAATCGACATCCTTCTGAATGTGCTTAGTGTATTCATCTCTTGGTCTCCCTCTACGATTTTTACCCTCCACGCTGCCCTCCAACGCTAAATTTGTGATCCCTTGATGCTTCAGAACATGTTCTACCAACCGGTCCCCTTCTTCTTGTCAAGTTGTGCCACAGACTCCACTTCTCCCCAATTATATTAGTTATGGCTCTGAGCACTATGGGACAACATCTGAGGTCATCAGTTCCCTAGAACTTAGAACTACTTAAACCTAACTAACCTAAAGGCATCACACACATCTAAACCCGAGGCAGGATTCGAACCTGCGACCGTAGCGGTCGCGCGGTTCCAGCCTGAAGCGCCTAGAACCGCTCGGCCATTTCGGCCGGAATTAGTTATGGGATCTACCCATATAATCTTCAGCATTCTTCTGCAGCACCACATTTCGAAACCTTCTATTCTCTTCTTGTCCAAACTATTTATCGTCCATGTTTCACTTCCATACATGCCTACACTCCATACAAATACTTTCAGAAACGACTTCCTGACTCTTAAATCTATACTCGATGTTAACAAATTTCTCTTCTTCAGAAACGCTTTCCTTTCCATTGCCAGTCTACATTTTATATCCTCTCTACTTCGACCATCATCAGTTATTTTACTCCCCAAATAGCAAAACTCCTAAGCTAATTCCCTCAGCATCACCCGACTTAATTCGATTACATTCGAATATCCTAGTTTTGCTTTTGTTGATGTTCATCTTATGTCCTCCTTTCAAGACACTGTCCATTCCGTTCAACTGCTCTTCCAAGTCCTTTTCTGTCTCTGACAGAATTACAATGTCATCGTTTTTATTTCTTCTCCATGGATTTTAATACCTACTCCGAATTTTTCTTTTCTTTCCTTTACTGCTTGCTCAATACACAGATTGAATAACATCGGGGAGGGACTACTACCCTGTCTCACTTCCTTCCCAATCACTGCTTCCCTTTCATGCCCCTCGACTCTTATAACTGCCATCTGGTTTCTGTACAAATTGTAAATAGCTTTTCGCTCCCTGTATTTCACCCCAGCCACCTTTAGAATTTGAAAGAGAGTATTCCAGTCAACAGTGTCAAAACCTTTCTCTAAGTCTACAAATGCTAGAAATGTAGGTTTGCTTTTCTTTAATCTTTCTTCTAAGATAATTCGTAGAGTCAGTTTTGCCTAAACAACTAATAACTGGGTGATAGTTGCTGTTCTTCATAACACTCTCGGCTGAGTTGCAAAATTATACATTTACAACTGCGTCTTGGAGACCCCAAAACGATTTATCATTAATTATCAATTATGAATGGGTCAGAGGAATCTTTTGATGGCGACAATCACGCACATGTACACATATAATAGATATACAGGACGGATAGAAGAATAAAGAAAAAATGCAGCAATTTGCACTTGGTTGGCAAAAGGTCGTTCCCTTGGCTTGAGTTCACGAAGCAAGTGAACAAGAATTCATCGACAAGAATAAGCTGTTAACAGTTGCAGCATAGAAGAAATTCTGAAACTAATTTGGAAGTTTTACCTCGAGAATCAGTAAATCTGACATGTACCGACCCTCACAATCTGGGAACACGCGTTCGTCACAAACAAAAATTCTGCATAAAATGAGTGGTAAAATTCAGGACAGCTGACCAAATTGGGCAGGATACATTACTGTGAGCCACGATCTGCGAACGAAAGGCTCTCAGATCCGTACTTAACACGTGCTGAGACAACAAAGACATATGGAAACTAGATTCCGAACTGAAATCGAAATTAGCGACGTTTCAGAAATCTATTCAATTGTACCGCACTCGTGAGATCACCAACGAACTGAATCAGACTGAAATGAGAAGACACATCACGAGTCCACATGTTTGAAAAGAGGCAGAGCAGAACAGTGGCTTGCATGAGGGGCCAAGTGCAAATGGTTATATTGTTCCAAAAGTAACCAGAAAAATTCCGTACACCGTTCAACGAGCATTGTGCGATGAGAGCAAGACGCTAATTTTGACTGGAGCTGAAATCTAAAAAATGAGATAATGAATTAACTATGAATAGGCACACTGAAACTTAGTCGGTGTCGCCCGTCTCGCGTCTGCCGGAACACTGCCGAGCGGATCCTTTTGGAACCCTCGAGTTCCGTTCTTCCGAAAGTGCCAGAGAGCTCCCTATTGTGCGGTGCCAAGCTGTAGAAGATGTGGCGTTCGCTGTGTTATTCAGTGGTTTGGTATTTAACTAATTTGTAAATGAAAATGACAATCTTATTTCCATTACAGTGAGTAATTAGTAAATAATTTTTTCTCCCGGCTAAAGATTTGGTCAAGTTGCTAATGAACTCCAAGTTTCCAAGTTAACGTTGTGTTAAAGTGTGTCTGTAAGTTGTGTAATTGTCACTAAATCACAGTTCATACAACAGATTATATACAAGTATTGATTATGATGGAAACGCCGACCGGAGTGGCCGAGCGGTTCTAGGCGCTACAGTCTGGAACCGCGGGACCGCTACGGTCGCAGGTTCGAATCCTGCTTCGGGCATGGATGTGTGTGATGTCCTTGGGTTAGTTAGGTTTAAGTAGTTCTAAGTTCTAAGGGACTGATGACCTCAGATGTTAAGTCCCATAGTGCTCAGAGCCATTTGAACCATTTTTAGTATGGAAACAGTTATCTTCAACAAAATGATCATTAAAACCACCGAATATCAGCCGCGCACAACACTGACGTATGTTACCTGAAACAATATTCTTCGCATTCGTGAGTAATAATTTCGGCTCCATAAACCAGCAAGAGAAGTTTGTTATATGGATCGTGCTATGAGCACTATTTTTTAAAGAACCAATCTGATTCGAATTATTTTCATTAAAATGAGTTGCCGCTGAGATAATTGTTAAGATGGCGGCAGAAATTGACAGAGACTTTCTATTGTTAGAACAAATTTCCTTTTAACAGGATAAGTATTTGAATTAATGCTTATTAAACTTTACTTTTAGATTGTGCACTATTTAATTTTCATCAAGCAAACCTTTGATACTTTCGTAAGAAACACAGATAAAAATGCGATACAAATCGCTATCATCAATGGCTGCGCTCCTTGTAGCGGAAAGAAATAATTAACACAGATAATGCTTATTGAGAGAGGAATTAAAGTTATAATAACACTCATATCTATAATAATAATGAACTCTATTCTCAAGTAATAATTAATAAATAATTACAATTTCTTAACAGACCTCAGTTGATATGCGTCTTGCGTCCGCAACCTACAAAAGCCAACCAAAAGAAGGTAAAAACAAAGGAATACAAACGCAGATCATAAAAGCAATTTACAATTATCATTGTCTTTGTATGATACACATCGATATGTCCAATTACATCATAAAATATTATATAAACAATAATATTTATCATCGTTTTGTTTTATTTCACTGTTTTTCCATATGTCGGATAGATAATGTTTATAACTGTTAGAGGCATAATTTCCTCTTGTCGCACTGTGGCTCAAATTTATCTCGTGGATGTTACAAAGAGCTTCGTCCAAGGCGAACAGAGATCTCTTTGCTACTGGGTACGCGCTTTATAGGGTTAGCTATTCTGCCACAGCAGCAGGCTACTTTTACTCACACAGATCTAGATACTGAAATTTACCTTGTTCACCCCCATTCATGCTTTTCATTCATCAGGCGAGAGGAGGAAAGGATGTATATACTGACATACTGCAAGTAGATGTACGAGTAAAATAAGCGTGTGGGATTCCGATAATTTAAAAAAGTAAACTGTGAGTTTCAAATAAAGGTAATAAACTTATCTTGAGGCCACTGTAGACACACTCAGCTGCTCAGTCTTTTTTTTGTGTGTGTATGGTTTACAGTTTGCGCCCAGAATTGAGGTGCCAGAGGTGGGTACATTAAGTTAAATGTTAAATAGAATGATGAAGGGGCTCATGTAGAGACTCTTCATTGCCTATTATGAGGGTATGCCGTTTGAAGGCAATGGCACATTGAACTGAAATGAAATGCCGTGTGGCTAGGACCTCCAGTCGGGTAGACCGGTCGCCTGGTGCAAGTCTTTTGAGTTGACGCCACTTCGGCGACTTGCGCGTCGAATGGCATTGATGATCCCTCAGATACTCATTGTTCTTGGTATAATTTATCATAATTAAATTTCAATTAATAACATTGCTGGGATTAAAGCTCTCAGGAGCTGGACCATGTCAGGTACAGACATCAAATAACTGCGGTCGGTTTAGCGCAGTATGTAGTATCCAGTGGTCTCTATACAACCTGGATGTAGAAGTCTGGTCTTTGAATATAGAAGCGCAACTTGTCTGCAAATACACGTGCTTTGCATCGTCCGCCACACTGTAGTTTAGCAAACAAATTTCCATCGGTCTGCATGTGACAAAGAATTGCAGACTGATTTCTTGATTTGAACTTTATGGCAACATATGAAGTAATAGGCTTATGAGGGAGAGGAATTGAAAAGTATTTTTTTTTCGTGTTCTAGTGACATTTCATAACAGCATCTATGGATGGATGGCACGATAGAATGGCTGAAGTTCAACATCCAGGTAGCATAGAGATCACTGGTAGCATCGAAGGACAGTCTGCTTTCCGCAGTGCTGCGGCGAGGACGTCTTGTTTACGTCCCGTCCGCGTGGTCGCGAGTGCCCGTAGTTGTTTACTACTTCGTCGCCGCCAGTTTAGAGTCCATCACTACCGACGCAATATGCCACATTCATACAGACAAAACACCATCAAGATCAGTTTTCAACCCGATCATGCACGACCGCGGGTTTTTGAATTGGAACGTTTTCTAGGTGACGACGTTAAAATTGAACCGCAGGACATAATTGGTATCCATCTCTCTATCACGAGCAGTGTTGTCTACGTCAAGTTAGTAAGTGACGAGGTGTGCAACAGAATCGTGGGCGCACATGCGAACGATCTTAAATTCACACATTCTGATGGCCATATTTGGGCGGTCTCTATCGATCATGCGGGGCTTGGCCTCCGTACGACACGCGTCTTCGACTCCCTTTCGAAGTACCACCGGACGTCGTCACCACGGCTCCAGCCTTACGGCAGAGTGGTCAGCCACATGGCAGAAAAATGGACCACCTTTACAACGTACCCGGTTCTTAACGGGGTACGACAGATCAAAATTGAACTGACCAAACACGTACCATCCAAGAATGAGATTTTCACTCTGCAGCGGAGTGTGCGCTGATATGAAACTTCCTGGCAGATTAAAACTGTGTGCCGGTCCCGAGTTCGAGTCTCGGTCCGTCACACAGTTTTAACCTGCCAGGAAGTTTCATGTACCATCCTATCTTGTCATCGGTGGATGTAGGGCGATCATTATGTATGACGGTCAGCCACGCACTTGCTCCGGTTGTGGCCAAGAAGGGCACGTCAGGTCGCATTGTCTCCGATGACGGCTTACTCAAATCGCGACAGGTGAATCTATGCCTCCTTCTATGGTGGCAACCCTTCCTCTCAAGCCAGCCGCGGTGGCCGTGCGGTTCTAGGCGCTGCAGTCCGGAACCGCGGGACTGCTACGGTCGCAGGTTCGAATCCTGCCTCGGGCATGGATGTATGTGATGTCCTTAGGTTAGTTAGGTTTAAGTAGTTCTAAGTTCTAGGGAACTGATGACCTAAGATGTTAAGTCCCATAGTGCTCAGAGCCATTCTTCCTCTCAATTATGCCGAGGTTGCACAGGCGGCAACCCTTTCCGATACTGACCACATTCGTCCGATAGCCGCCCCAGATAGTGAGGCTATGATGGATTCTGCAGTACCGGATCGGGTCTCTACAACGGCGCCCCCTCCTGAAGATAATGACCGACCGACCTTGCAAGAAAGCACGGATGCCAGGATGGACATTGACCCACGGGTTGTGCCGACAGCGGCTTTTCTTCCTGACACCGGAGCAGCTGAAGAAATCCACCCAAATTCGGATACTGAAACGCACGTCCGTAAACAGCGTTCCCCGCGGAAACACAAGAGGCGGCGGCGTGCTCCATCGGACGAGTGCTTGCAGCGATCGTCTGACACGGACTGTGGATACTCCGACGACGGTACCGGCGGTACAGAGGCCGCTGTAACTTCAAACTCAACAGATCGCCATGGTGACGGCTGCAGTCTTTCCGACCTCACAGAACAGCAGGATCACAAGCAGACAGCCGCTGCCGATTCCCAGCCAGCAGCGCCGAAGGAGTCTACGCCGAGTGCCGAGTGCCGCAGCGGCCACAAACATCCACCAACAGCCTACGGTATTTCATGGCGACTGGGCGGACGACACGCGGGAGAATTCACCCCACCGGTGTTTATCCTTTTCCACCATCAGATACAGCGACGAGACAGGGTGTTGATGGCCAACTCGGGTGCTATGGATAGACATCAAACTTATCGCTTTGTGACTATAAACATCAACACTATACGGACGCACGCTAAGTTATCCTTGCTTCAGGATATGTTGAATACTGCTTCCATCGATATAGCCCTTCTCCAGGAAGTGTACGTCGACGCCTTCCCAGGTATGTGCGGTTATGATGCATGCGTCTCTCCCGCTTCCCCCATAGGCAGCGATGTCGCTATACTTCTTCGCGAAGGGACAGTGGCGAACCATGTCCTCTTTCTGCCTGGGGCAAGAGAAGTGGCACTCACAGTGTAACGTCCCCTTAGAAAAATTAATCAATTACTGTGCTGGTAAACCCCTTACGTTATCTGATTTTCAAACAGCTGAGCAGAACTGAGCGTACTCAGACATTTCTCTCTTTACTTATTCTGATCAACACTAAACTGACACAATATTTTTAGCGCAACGCAATCTGACTTTCAATAATCCCTACAAAAGAATGGCCCTGACTAACAATAACCTATACCTTTCATGAATCACTTACCTCACAAAAATATTCGTTACTCGAACAACTGCAATACACCGAGCGCCAATACTGCCAGCTAAATAAAGGATTCTAACTACTGAAGGCACTAACTACCGATGGGCATAGTTAGCAAATGAAAGATTTTGATAGAGAACAAACAATGTATTTACTTAATAGTGTTCAAAAGTCATAATATATATAGCAGTTCATGACATCCAGTCTTACAAATTTACTCTTTCTGGCGGACACACGTCCAGATCATCCGCTCTCCGCCATCTCACTCCCCACATCCACCACTGCTGACGGCTCACCTCCAACTGTGCAACGCTATGCGCTGTTCACATCCAACTGCCCAACACTACAATAGCGAATATTTCAACAATGGCAACCAGCCACAGACTGCACACAGCACAGCCAGTGATTTTCATACAGAGCCCTACGTGGCGTTACCGATATAAAAACCTAAACAGCCTACTTACAACAGAACTAGGTGTTACTAAAATGTAGACTTTCACGGCCGGAAATATCATGTCCATTATAATTATCCGGGCTGTTATGCCGTGGTCGGTTGATGAATTTGACAGTAGCGAGCCAGTGGGTGTGTTGGACCTTCCATCGACCTACAGACCCTCTTGAAGATGTCTCCCGCAGTCGGAGACGAAACGTTGGGAATTGAGACAAAATTAACAGCCCGGATAATTATAACGGACATGAGTACTAGGTGTCCCCCTTATCAATATCTACGCACCTTCCGGGACGGACAAAAGTCACGAACGTTCACGATTCTTTGCGGAAGACGTCCCACGCCCTTCCAAGGCCGCCACGACCATCACGGAACTCGAGACGCTAATTCGAGACCTGCAGATGGTGGACACCTGGGAACATCTTCACGGCCACCGACCGGGATTCACACAGTTCACGAGTCACTCTTCCAGTCGCATCTACCGGGTTTATGTCTCACGCTCTCTTGCCGCTGGGACACAGGATGCGGAAGTGTGGCCTGCAGCTTTCTCGGACCACTCAGCTTACATTTGTGCCGTCATACTGCGGCTGCAACAAGTGTGGAGAAGCCGCAGCCCGTGGAAATAAACATCGCTTACCTGTCATTCCCGGATTGTCGCCAAGCCGTTGAGGATACTTGGCATTCGTGTGAAAATCACCTCCGTGCATATCCCACTACGATCCGCTGGTGGTTGGACTGCGCCAAACCGGCACTGAGGCGAACGTTGATAACCTACTATCGCGACCACGCTGCTTGGCGTAGACATACACTCGATTTTTACTTCAGGGCACTGTATGACTGCGATACTATGGCGCCGTCTCCTGAACGACAAATGGCGGTCCATCGCGGTAGATTATCGCTAATATGCGACGCCACCTAGAGGGGGTGGTCATCCGCTCGAGGACGCAGGATCGGATACCGAGCGAACGCCCGTCGATGTTCCACGTACTTCCTGAGCGCTGATACGCTTCATCGGCACGGAGGACGGTCGTCGCCTCATCACGCAACAAGACATAAACACAGCGTTCTACGATCATTATTCCCAGCCCTATTCGGCTCAGACTCCTGATCCGACAGCACTGGAAGACGTCTCTCAGACGATTTACGGCCCCCGTCAATGGAACCGGCCTTCATGGAAGAAATTACGGAAGAAGAAGTGATCGATACCATTAGAAAAGGAGCTGTCAACAATTCTCCGGGTCCTGATGGCCTACCCTTGGAATTTTACCGGACTTTTCATTTTTTTTTCCGCCAGATGGACGGACATCTGTCGCGAACTACTATTCCCGGAAGTGCCGCTCCCTGCGGCCCTTGTGGAAGGGATGATTATTTCTATTCACAAACCGTCCGGTGGCTCAAGGCTGCAGGACTACCGCCCGTTGACGCTATTGAACTGCGAGTTTAACATCTTTTCTCGACTGTTGGCGGCGCGGATACGCCTGACCTTACGACACGTCATCTCACCCGATCAAACGTCATTAGGAGGCGACAATAATATTCAAACAGCACTCAGTGAATATCGTGACTTGATCTCACTGGCGAGGGCATGTCGTCTGAAGGGTGCACTGGCAGCAATCGATTTAAATCAAGCTTTCGACCGAGTGGACCACGACTATTTGGAAGCAGTCCTCCAACATACGCGGTACCCACAGCCACTAGTCACTGTCGTCATGCGACTACTCCGTGGCGCGACGTCCAAGGTGATCGTCAACGGCCGACCTACGTAGCCCCTCACCATTTCTCGATCGATACGCCAAGGCTGCCCTCTGTCCACTTTACTTTACGCTGTGGCCATGGAAACTCTCCTCTGCGGCCTGTGCCAACGACTAACGGGTATGACGTTACGAGGCCACACTTTCCGATGTACAACGTACGCTGACGACCTGGTGATTGTCATCCGCAACGGCGACGACACCGCCAGCGCACTGAATTGGATAGCGACATATAGCATGGCCACTGGTAGTTGTATAAACGTCGCAAAATCGGTGGCGATTAACATCGGGGTCGGACTGTCTGAGGACAGCGTCACCCCCTTACAGCTCGGAGATACTTTGAAATGCCTCGGCATTGATTTCACAGACGATATACGATGAACTGCTGCTTACAACTTTCGACGGCTTTTACGAAATGTTCGGACTGGGGTAGCCAACAACCGCCTACGAGCCCTGGACATCGTCCAACGGACTCACTATGTTAACACACATTTAGCATCGCATATTCTGCGCCTCGCCCAGATATTACCTATACCGGTGATGTTAGCTCGCCGTATACTGGCGGCTCTTGGGTCCTTCGTGAGTTCAGGAATGCTTTTCAAGATAAAATATGAGACTCTCACCCTTCCCACGGATCGGGGAGGGCTTGGCCTTTATCACGTTCATGACAGAGCGGTCGCCCTATTTGTGAGCACATTAGTCAGACTATGGCACCGCCGTCCGGACAGTCTGACGAGTTTGTTAATAGAAGAACTAGCACCGCCCGACCTGTTGCCACCTGTGCCGATACACCACGTCCCCTCCTCGCTCTTCTACATCGGTGTCTTTTACCTCGACCTCAGTTACGTTAGACTTGCCTCACTAGCGATTCAACTGGCGACGGAAAAAACGGTTTGTCCGCAGCTCGTGGTCTCGCGGTAGCGTTCTCGCTTCCCGAGCACGGGGTCCCGGGTTCGATTCCCGGCGCGGTCAGGGATTTTTCCTGCCTCGAGATGACTGGGTGTTGTTGAGTCATCTTCATCATCATCATTCATCCCCATTACGGTCGGAGGAAGGCGATGGCAAACCACCTCCACTAGGACCTTGCCTAGTACGGCGGTGCGGGTCTCCCGCGTCGTTCCCCTACGCTCTGTAGAGAAGTACGGGACTTCATCATCATCGGGTCCTGCAACGTCAGCGACCCGATAACGTCGTGGAGAAGAAGCACCCGAACGTCAACTGGCAAGTAGTGTGGAGGGCAGTTCACCACGTAACACTGGACACAGCCGTCACGGCGATGTGGTATATCACTGTCAACCGTAAGCAGGTGACCAGATCAAGGCTACATGCGATCCACTTGGTAGACTCACCCACGTGCACAACAACGACGAACACCGTCTTAGCTGTGGCGAGTCTACGGCTGTGTGGCACTTGGTGAGGCAAATGTCAGTATACTTCCTTCGAGTGACGCCGAATCATATAGACCCCAAGACTATCTTATTGCCGGATGAGACGTATTACCCACGCACGAACACTAACGCCATGAAGTGGCTTCGTGGACATGCAGTGCATTATTTGTTTTAGGACGGCACTAAGAACACTTTAGACTTTTGGAACTATTTGCAGGAACGACAGTGCAAGATCCTCCGTAACCCAAAGTATCGACAATATCTTTCCAATTATTTGTGGAGTGCGTTCCACGACCCTCCACGTAGCTGGAACATCACGGGTAAGAGAAGCTAAAATTACAAGACGATGATACAACACTACACGGTACAACGTGGGATCTACCTTGGTCATTGCGAGAAGCCATACCTGGATGATACAGCAGATGGAGAGCTTCGTCGTGACCCCTCCCACTCTGTAGCAGTATTTTCCACATTTCATTTTCCGTCCCTGGTGCGAAAAGTTCTTCGCAGTTTTTGTTTCCCATCCGGTGCAAGATGTAGTACCGGTTAATGGTGGTACGGACTATACCCTTAGGTTCCGTTTCATGGCTTCCTTAGCCTCACACTTTGCTCTCTTTTTTCATGCCCTTTGCTGCACCTACGAGCATGTTTTTTAGTTACGTGCGCCCCAACTAGACGCAACGAGTGTACTTACTAGTTTCGGTTATTTACTGTTAAAAAAAGTAAAGATAAAAATAAAAATAATAAATAAATAAATAAATAAAATAACAAAAAATTCAAAACAATACACCCATTGCATCCTTTGCACCGCATCCCCAGGATGAGAGGGAGGAGACAACGTGACCAGGCCTCGGGTTGCGACCCCTGCCCACCTTGCCATCGCCACCCCACGACCTGATCCATTCCCTACAAAAAAAGGCGGTTAAGGCAACCGTTCTAGAGAAGTGGATCATCTACGTTCGAGTCCGGAGCCAGCACAAAAAAAAGGATCATAATGGAAAGTGTGGTGCGTCCGTGGATTGTGTCCCGACACATTCAAAATTTTTTTTCACTAACCTTCGCGTTTTTAACAGGTCCTGTTACTTTCTTATTGGTTTAATGTAAGTACACTATTGGCCATTAAAATTGCTACACCACGAAGATGACCTGCTACAGACGCGAAACTTAACCGACATGAAGAAGATGCTGTGATATGCAAATGATTAGCTTTTCAGAGAATTCACACAAGGTTGGCGCCGGTGGCGACACCTACAACGTGCTGACATGAGCAAAGTTTCCAACCGATTTCTCGTACACAAACAGCAGTTCACCGGCGTTGCCTGGTGAAACGTTGTTGTGATGCCTCGTGTAAAGGGGAGAAATGCGTACCATCACGTTTCCGACTTTGATAAAGGTCGGATTGTAGCCGATCGCGATTGCGATTTATCGTATCGCGACATTACTGCTCGCGTTGGTCGAGATCCAGTGACTGTTAGCACAATATGGATTCAGTGGGTTCAGGAGGATAATACGGAACGCCGTGCTGGATCCCAACGGCCTCGTATCACTAGCAGTCGGGGTGACAGGCATCTTATCCGCATGGCTGTAACGGATCGTGCAGCCACGTCTCGATCCCTGAGACAACAGATGGGGACGTTTGCAAGACAACAACCATCCGCACGAACAGTTCGACGATGTTTGCAGCAGCATGGACTATCAGCACGAAGACCATGGCTGCGGTTACCCATGACGCTGCATCACAGACAGGAGAGCCTGCGATGGCGTACTCAACGACGAACCTGGGTGCACGAATGGCAAAACGTCATTTTTTCGGATGAATCCAGGTTCTGTTTGCAGCATCATGATGGTCGCATCCGTGTTTGGCGACATCGCGGTGAACGCACATTGGAAGTGTGTATTCGTTATTGCCATACTGGCGTGTCAGTCGGCGTGATGGTATGGGGTGCCATTGGTTACAAGTCTCAGTCACCTCTTGTTCGCATTGACGTGTTACGACCCGTGGTTCTACCCTTGATTCGATCCCTGCGAAACGCTACATTTCAACAGGATAATGCACGACCGCATTTTGCAGGTCCTGTACCGTCCTTTCTGGATACAGAAAATGTTCGACTCTGCCCTGTCCAGCACATTCTCCAGATCTCTCACCAACTGAAAACGTCTGGTCAATGGTGGCCGAGCAACTGGCTCGTCACAATACGCCAGTCACTACGCTTGATGAACTGTGGTAACGTGTTGAAGCTGCATGGGCAGCTGTACCTGCACACGCCATGCAAGCTCTTTTTGACTCAATGCCCAGGCGTATCAAGGCCGTTATTACGGCCAGAGGTGGTTGTTTTGGGTACTGATTTCTCAGGGTCTATGCACCGAAATTGCGTGAAAATGTAATGACATGTCAGATCTAGTGTAATACTTTTGTCCATTGAATACCCGTTTATCATCTGCATTTCTTCTTGGTGTAGCAATTTTAATGCCCAGTAGTGTATATGCTATTTTATTCGGTGTTATGTAAACATATGTGCGCTATTTTTAAGGAGTGCATTTGTTCGATAATCTTTATCTACAGGACAGCTTGCACTACTTGTAGTAAGATGTTACGCCTTCTTCTTGTAAGTTTTGTATTTCATTTGTTGTAAGGACTGTGCTACTGAATGGGAACAGTGATCAAGTAAGAATGACCTTAGGGTTTTACTAAACAGTGAGAATGATGAAATAACTTTTACCTCATGTGGAGAACTATTATGAAGTTGCATCGCACTATTTGTAATGAAGTTTTATAAGCCGAAGTCGTTATTGACTGGACATGCTACTTTCCTTTTTGCCTTATCATGCTCACAGATATTGCAGTTTTCATTTCCAGGGTGACAAATTATTGAATTATATTAAACAAAATCGTCATAATTTCTGAACAGTTTGCGTTAGGATGTTCAAACTACACGGTTTGACGCGGGGAATGATGGGAATTAGTATGGTTTGGTTTAGCAACGAAGCCTCCTTTCATTTGGATGGGTCCGTCAACAAGCAAAATTGGCGGCTTTGAGGGACTGAGAATCCCTCAGCGGGTGACTGTGTGGTGTACAATGTCCAGTCACGGAATAATTGGTGCGATATTCCTTGATGGCATGGTGAGTACCGTAAGGTGCGTGAAGATTTTGGAAGATGATTTCATCCCCATTATCCAAAGTGACCCTGATTTCGACAAGATGTGGTTCATGCAAGAAGGAACTCGACCCCATCGAAGCAGGAGAGTGATGTCCTGGAGGAGTACTTTGGTACCGCATTATGGCTCTGGGGTACCAGAGGCCACTGGCATGGGCCTCGATTGGCCTCCATATTCTCCGGATCTGAACACAGGCGACTCCGTTTTGTGGGGCCACATTAAAGACAAGGTGTACAGCAATAACCCCAAAACCATTGCTGAGCTGAAAACAGCCATTTAGGAGGTCATCGACAGCACTGATGTTCCGTCACTTCAGCGGGTCATGGAGAATTTCGCTATTCGTATGCGCCACATCCTCACCAACTATGGCAGGCATATCGAACATATCATAACCTATATACAAACATCTGTAGTGACGTTTACATGTTGAATAAAGTGTGTGCATGCCGTAGTTTGTACCTAATTTACGTTTTTTCTCATGTAGCTCAATAATTGTCACCCTGTACGTATACTACAGACAGAACAACCTGACTATACTCCATTCATCATAAGAATCTACATCTACATCCATACTCCGCAAGCCACCTGACGGTGTGCTGCGGAGCGTACATTGAGCACCTCTATCGGTTCTCCCTTCTACTCCAGTCTCGTATTGTTTGTGGAAAGAGAGATTGTCGGTATGCTTCTGTGTGGACTCTCATCTCTCTGATTTTACCCTCATGGTCTCTTCGCGAGATAAACGTAGAAGGGAGAAACATACTGCTTGACTCCTCGGTGAAGGTATGTTCTCGAAACTTCAGCAAAAGCTCGTACTGAGCTACTCTTGCAGAGTCTTCCACTGGAGTTTATCTATCATCTCCGTAACGCTATCGTGATTACTAAATGATCCTGTAACGAAGCGCGCTGCTCTCCGTTGGATCTTCTCTATCTCTTCTATCAACCCTATCCGGTAAGGATCCCACACCGGTGAGCAGTATTTTATTTGGTCATTCGATTTTAAATCACTCCTAATGCCTACTCTCAGATAATTTATGGGATTAACTGCTTCCAGTTGCTGACCTGTTATATTGTAGCTAAATGATAAGGGATCTTTCTTTCTGTGTTTTCGCAGCGCGTTACACTTGTCTACATTGAGATTCAACTGCCATTCCCTGCACCATGCGTCAATTCGTTGCAGATCCTCCTACATTTCAGTACAATCTTCCATTATTACAACCTCTCGATATACTACAGCATCATCCGCAAAAAGCCTCAGTGAACTTCTGATGATATCCACAAGGTCATTTATATATATTGTGAATAGCAACGGTCCTATGACACTCCCCTGCGGCACACCTGAAATCACTCTTACTTCGGAAGACTTCTCTCCATTGAGAATGACATGCTTCATTCTGTTATCTATGAACTCTTCAATCCAATCACACAATTGGTCTGATAGTCCATATGCTCTTACTTTGTCACTAAACGACTGTGGAGAATTGTATAAAACGCCTTGCAGAAGTCAAGAAACAAGGCATCGACCTGGGAACCCGTGTCTATGGCCCTCTGGGTCTCGTGGACGAATAGTGCGAGCTGGGTTTCACACGATCGTCTTTTTCGAAACCCATGCTTATACCTACAGAGCAGATTTCTAGTCTCCAGAAAAGTCGTTATACTCTAACATAATACATGATCCAAAATTCTACAACTGATCGACGTTAGAGATATAGGTCTATAGTTCTACACATCTGTTCGACGTCCCTTCTTGAAAACGGGGATGACCTGCCTATATGTAAACATTACGCCAAGTATTCTTCCGCGTTTGCTTGAATCTCATTGGATTTCGTTTCACGTGGAGCGGAAACCTAGTTGTGACCAGTAGAGTCAAGTATGATCGTAAGAATACGTTTTATGCTGTGTTACACGCACGTAGATAGACCGATAATGTGCGGGACAACAGCTTTACCGGCTCATTAAACTTGGGCAGCACTGACCAACCAGCGGTCCGTCTAGGCTGCAATGATGTGAACAGTTGCAGTTCAGACGTAAAAAGAATCGGGCAAAGAACAAATATAGCTTCGAATGTCATTTAATTTTAAAGAGAATGAAATAATATCCGGCAAAACTCCAGCGCTACAGCACGCTTCTTAGATGACCAGACGGAAAGCATAAAATGCTCTCGTTCTCACTTGACATAGTATTATAATCACAAACAAGAGTGATGAAAATTCCTAACTTAAGCACAGCGTAATTTTTCTGAGCGAGCCATGTGTGATGCAAAAGTATACTGCAGGGATGTCACAGTACTATTGAATACTGAAGCCAATGAAGGTATTAATTACTGTCAGTCGTCTGGCAATCTCTTAGCTCCTTCCTTATCCGTATCCGAGAAACATATTTCAGTACTGGAAATATCACCTGTAAACCGTGGCGGGACTGGCGCCAAGGATATCTTTGGCTTAGGCACTATCGATTCCCTCTGGCAGAAGTTTGTCTTTGGAGCCTAGGCCGGCTCAAGATATAGCGGACAGTACCGAGTGGAAGTGGCAGAACAAAATGTTGGGCACCGCACGCGGAAGTGCGCGTGTTAGCGAGAGGTTGGGTAGACGACAGCGACCACGGGATGCCCGAGTACGGGCGGCAGTTAGCGCTTGATCGTACTGAGGTCAGTAACAGCGGGACGGCGCTGTGGCTTCTTGGCAACCTCGTGAAGCTATGCATGTGCTCGCTTCCGTGAAGGAACACGCTGTTACTATCGGACTAAGCAACGTCTGGTGACTTCGCCACATCGATCCAGCAACTGGCATCAAGTTGAGTAATTCAAGTCCTACCAACGATTAGTGAAATATGATGATGACTGCTCTTGAGGCAGCAAAGCATTGCAAGGACTGTGATGTGCTTTTCTCCTTAATAGTATTGTTCTTACTTTTAAAAAAAAGTTGATACGTGTACCCAGCCTTACTGACCGATCTGCATTGTGTGTCTAAAGATTGCCGTGTGGTACCTTATAGGCCCACATTAGGTGCTTCATGTGATGCTTGGGTTTTAATGAGCCAGTTTCGTTTGCATCATTAGTGTACGTGGTTCTGCTTAAAGGAATGAAATTAGTTTTATTATTGTCAATTTTATCGAAGTAGTTTTCTGTAAAAGTTTGAGTATTAAGGTGAAGGAAGGTGTGTTTGGTTTCCTGTTGTCGCTTCTGATGTTTCAGAGATCGGAAGCAGTGGGCAACCGAAGTGCAGAGCCTCCACTTTTAAATTACTAGCGGGCGTACGGGCGGTGGACTTCGCCTGAGCTCGCGTGTGCTGTTTGGTTCCGATTTCGGCGTTCTGAACGGGGTGGAAGTACAAACGGAGTCCACATCTTAATTCGAAGGTAAGTACTCAGTCGCCGCCACCGTTCGTGGCCAGGCCGTGGCCTCACAATCTCGGGCCTCAGTTATTGTACAAGCTGCATTTTATTTAAGAGATTCATTCATTTGTGGTTTTATAACAAGCAGTTTGTAAAGTTTGCCTGAGTGGCGTTTCTTAAAGAAATTATCTGATTTATGATTGTAATTCTCTTAATGATTTATCTAAGATGCAAATAAATGTTGAAATGAAATGGTCACTGTATGGGTCAAGTTCTTCCACTCCATTTATATTAAAGGTTAAGGAAATTGCAGTTCAAAAAGAATTAACGTTCCAACCTGCTCCTTTGGTAACGAGTCGGTCAACAACAGAATCCACGAAGCCACCCAGGCGCCGCATTTTCTCCTCTTCTTTTGTGACGTGCCGTTCTGTCCCGCCAACGTTCGGCAGTGACATGTGAAAAAGTCACGTGCGGTAGATGCAGTGCGTCTGGCAGCTTAACAGTCTTGTTATTTCTCGAGCCAAATCCCTTAACTTGTCTCCAGATCAGTTCTGTTGTGTTCATATGTAATGGTGCTGTGGCAAATGAAAAAATGCAACATTTGTATGGTGTGCTCGACGCTGTGAAAATGATTTCATGTTTGTACGACACATCTGTGGTATAAAACAATGGACAAAATCCAAATAAAGAGTATTTAATTTTTCATTTTTGCCTTAAAAATTAAATTGTTATGTTTTCTTAATTTAAGCAAACTTTGTTAAGTCTTTCATAAAATATCGATAATTGAGAATTTATATTTGAAATGAAAACGGGAACTTTGCGCGCAGTATGCAATGAAAAACAAGAAGACGTGCATTATTCATAAAAAGTGATCATGAATTTTACGAGATGTAGGCAATTCAAATTGAACGAGAAAAAAAAAAGACTCAGGCGAGAGTTGGACCAGTCAACCATATGCTGCAATAAGTTACCAAGCCATTATGCTACCGATTCCGCTGTACACTAATTTTGCATTTGCGTGGTAACTGTGTCTAATAGAGTCCCTCGGAAAACTTCAAAGCCGATTTTCTCTGTCAATTTATGACAAACATTAAGAAAAACCTATTTATCGGCACTTTTTCACCGTGTTCCACATGCTTGTTTCACTACGGAACGGGAAGCAGCGTCAGCCATTTTCATACTGCGAATTAAGTGCGAAAATCAGAGCACAACAGAGTAGAGACTGTGACAATACACGATATTTGAAATAAAAAAAAATGGTTCAAATGGCTCTGAGCACTATGGGACTTAACTTCTGAGGTCATCAGTCCCCTAGAACTTAGAACTACTTAAACCTAACTAACCTAAGGACACCACACACATCCATGCCCGAGGCAGGATTCGAACCTGCGACCGTAGTGGTCACGCGGTTCGAAACTGAAGCGCTTAGAACCGCACGGCCACACCGGCCGGCTGAAATAAAATCTACATAGCTAAAGCGTAATTAAGAAAAACGTTGATGACTGAGTAGCTTACAGTTTCATTTAACGTAACTTAGTAATAATACAGGGTGTTTATAAATGAATATCTGAGTTTTAACGATTTATAGTATTTATTACATTAAACTTACAGTTATAAATGATATGTCAAATGAAAGAGCAACTCAGTTGTTTGGCACCAATGCGAATGCGCAGCACGCAATGTTTTTTGTGCCGTATCCCGGCGGAAAGTTTATGCGCCTTTCTTTTTTTGGTGAACCTACTGTAACTGGCACTTCTTACCTTGACACACTAGAGCAATGGCTCTTCCCTCAGTTGGAAGAAGATGAGTCAGAGAACTTCATTTTCCAGCAAGATGGTGCGCCACCTCACTGGCATAGCGATGTACACGACTGGTTGAACTTCACTGTACCCAAGCGGTGGATAAGCCGCAAGGGACCCAATGACAGGGCTTGCTTTGCATGCCCTCCAAGTTCACCGAACCTAACGCCATGCGATTTTTTTCCTTTGGGGCTTCACCAAGGATCGTGTGTACGTGCCTCCAGCAGACCTCCCTGAATTAAGAAACCGTATTGAAGGAGCTGTTGTTACAATCACTGAAGACACTCTTAGCAACGTTTGGGAAGAATTATAGACTTGATGTGTGCCGTGTGACAAATGGTGCTCACACTGAACATTATAAGTGTGGTGTCACCGCCAGACACCACACTTGCTAGGTGGTAGTTTAAATCGGCCGCGGTCCATGTAGTACATGTCGGACCCGCGTGTCGCCACTGTGATCGCAGACCTAGCGCCACCACCAAGGCAGGTCGCGTGATACGAGAGTGGACTCGACCCCAGTTGTACGAGAACCAAGCTACCGCCCCAGTTGTACGAGAACCTAGCTACCGCCCAGTTGTACGCGAACCTAGCTATCGCCCAGTTGTATGAAGCCTTTCTCTCTCATTAGCCGAGAGACAGAATAGCCATCAGAAGTTAATGGCTACGAACTAGCAAGGAGCCAATTGTATCAGTGCCTATAGCTTACTAGTATTCAAGAGCGATGTATTCCAAGGAATAAAGAAAAGATAAGTAAAAAGCATCTACATACTTTTCTTCGTATTCATTTATAAGTTCTCATGTTCCAGACTTCACGCCCGTCTGCTTATTGCCGTTCGTGCACTATCGGCCACAGCGTTAAAATAGCGTGCCTTTCTTTTGGCTACTACCGTGTGGCGTAACAGTCTTGTTACGTCACAACAGATTGGCGACGAGTAAAAACTTCTTTCTGATTGCTTACATTTAATTGTGTCATGGCTTCGCCACATTCTCCAGATGTACTGTCCGAATTTTATCGCTTGCAGAATCAGCAGACGCAGGCGTTACTGGATGCTCTTGGACAGCTCGTCCAGGGTCAACGTACCATTCAAACCGATGCGGCCGCCGCCGCTTCTTCGCTACCGCTGCCACTGAACGCTGTTGCACCTCCCTTTCGACCATACGTGGCAGCCGACGAAACCTGGCACGAGTGGTCTCGCCAGTTCCACTTTCATCTAGAAGCCTACAGAATTCAAGGTAAAGAGCGGCAGCCGTTTTTGCTTTCTTGTGTCGGTGTGTCCACATACCGTGTGATAGTGAAATTGTTTCCCCGACGAGACGTAGCAACTTTGTCATACGAGGAAATTTTGTCTGCATTAGATGCCTATTTCAAAGAAACAGTTAATGTGGTTGCAAAACGGTATACGTTTTTTCGTACAAAACGTACGGCCGGTCAAACTAATAGGGAGTGGGTAGCAACATTGCAAGGACTTACTAGGGACTGTGCCTTTGAATGTGACTGTGGTCTTTCTTATTCAGATACAATGGTGCGTGATGCAATTGCACAGAACGTTTCTGATGTTCGCATACGGGAGCAAATTTTGAAACTAGTTAATCCCTCCCTTCAACAAGTGATAGACATATTGGATAGACAGGACACACTGGACTGTGCTCAGGAATCTTTTGAAACTTCGCCAGCCGTGTGTAACATTAACCGGCCCGCTGCACGCGCTGAGCGGCCCGGTAACCGGGCCTCGCGCACGGACGCACAGCGACCGCCGCGTGCTAAGCCAGGTGTGCCGCGCCAGCCCACAAATGTAGTGAAGTCATGCCCGCGGTGTGCTACTAGACATTCGCGTGAACATTGCCCGTCACGCCAAGCTATTTGCTTTTTCTGCAATAAGAAAGGACATGTTCAAAGTGTTTGCCAGAAAAAGCTCAGATCAGACGATCACAATCATTCCAGGCCCTTTGCTTCGCGCCGGAATCGAACCAAGGACACTCAGGCTCGTGGACCTTCGCCTATGGACATTCATGTCGTTAATTCCACTTCGTCCAGCGACACTGTCTCTAACAGTAACTGTGTTCGTCCCACAAAAACTGTGCGTCGACGTCGCCGGAAATCACGTCAATTAGCCAGTGATTCTGTACCAGTGTCTGTTCCAATTGCACAAAACAGTCGCTCTTGTCGTCAGCAGGACAATAAACTTTTTGTGGACTTAGACTTGGAAGGCAAAGTGATATCATTCCAGCTCGATACCGGAGCTGCAGTTTCATTGCTCAATCACGACACGTACAAACAACTGGGCAAACCTCCGTTGCGTTCCGCAAATGTTAAGCTAACTACATATTCCGGACAGAAAATTCCTGTGTTGGGACAGTGCAGCCTTCTTGCAACATACAAGGGACAAACAAAACTTGTGTCATTTTACGTTCTTCGTTCTTCTTCTGCAGTGAACTTATTTGGTCTAGATTTATTTAAGTTGTTTAACATGTCTATTGTAAATCAGGTCCTATCAGTGAATCAGACTGTGCCTACAGACAGTGTTTCTCGGCTGTGTGACGAATTTGCAGACATTTTTGCACCGGGCTTAGGTTGCGCTAAAAACTATGAAGCACATTTAGAACTGAAGGTAAACGCGCAACCGAAATTTTTCAGAGCGCGCAATGTTCCCCACGCATTGCGTGATGAGGTCGCAAGAACGTTACACGATCTCGAATCACAGGGTGTAATTGAACGTGTGCAAGCTTCTCTCTGGGCCTCACCCTTAGTCATTTTGCCAAAACCTTCCGGAAAATTGAGACTTTGCGTGGACTTCAAGGCCACAGTGAATCCACAGCTAGTGACTGCTACTTTTCCTTTGCCCCGCCCGGAAGATCTTTTTGCTAAACTGTGCCCGGGAAAATATTTTTCAAAGTTGGACCTAGCCGATGCGTACTTGCAAATACCGGTGGACGACGAATCCCAGCGCATATTGGTGGTTAACACGCATCTTGGATTGTACCGCTTCAAAAGACTGCCTTTCGGGTGTGCATCCGCCCCTGCCTTGTTTCAGCAATATTTACAAACTATTTGTGCGTCGGTCCCTACTGCAGCAAACTATCTGGACGATATAGTGATCTCCGGACAGACAGAAGAAGAACATCTTGCGAATTTACGAACATTATTTCAGGTCTTGCGGCAAAATGGTCTTCGCTTGAGGAAGGACAAATGTGTGTTTTTTGCTCGTGACTTACCATACCTGGGACATGTCATTAATGCCCAAGGCATACATCCGAGTCCAGAGCACCTCCGTGCCATACAAGACTTGCCGTCCCCTAAAAATCTCAAACAGCTACAGAGTGTGTTGGGTAAAATTAATTATTACCATAAATATGTGCGCAATGCCTCTTCCATTTCAGCTCCGCTTCATCGCTTACGCCGTAAAGGTGTTCCGTTCGTCTGGACGACGGAATGTGAACGCGCCTTTCGCCAGTTGAAATCGGCGTTGCTTTCTAATACTTGCCTTACGCCATTCGATCCCCAGAAACCCCTTTTGTTGATGGTAGATGCATCGGATTTCGGGATCGGTGCTGTGCTTGCGCACAAAGTTGGCTCCCATGATCGCCCTATTGCCTTTGCGTCCAAATTGCTCTCGTCTGCGCAAAGAAATTATTCACAGATAGAGAAAGAAGCGTTGGCTCTCGTGTTTGGTGTTACTAAGTTCCATGATTTCTTGTATGGTCGTCACTTTACCATCATCACAGACCACAAACCTTTGACATCGCTTTTTCATCCGACCAAGCCTGTACCTCCACGTACAGCGCAGAAATTCATTCGCTGGTCTATTTTCCTCTCGCAGTACCGCTACGATATCTTGTATCGGTCCACTGCTAAGCACGGAAACGCCGATGCGTTGTCCCGTTTGCCTGTTGCTGAGGATAAAGCATTCGATTCTTCCGAACTTGCTTGCATGTTCATTGATTCGGAAACCGATGAAGTGGTCGAATCGTTTCCGATTGATTTTCGTCGTGTCGCTACAGCCACAGCTGCTGACCCTGTCCTTGCTACTGTTTTGCGTTTTGTTACTACGCAATGGCCTTTGTCAAAGTCTAGGATCGAGGATCCGTTGGTTCGCCGATTTTTTGCTCACAAGGAGAGACTTTTTGTTCGACGTGGTGTTTTGTTGTTGCGTTCTGATAATGATCAGTCCAGAGTCGTGGTCCCACGTTCGTTACAGTCCTCTGTTTTACGGCTTCTTCATCAAGGACATTGGGGTATAGTGCGAACGAAACAACTTGCTCGTCAGCACTGTACTTGGTTCGGAATCGATGCTGCGATTACGAATATGTGTTCTTCGTGCCCGGCGTGTGCCGAACAACAGTCCGCACCGCCGCGGAAAGTCTTTGCGTGGCCAAAAGCCACTTCCCCTTGGCAACGCTTGCACATTGATTTTGCTGGTCCCTTCTGGAATGCTCGATGGTTGGTTCTGGTCGACGCCTTCAGTAATTTTCCTTTTGTTGTCCGGATGTCTTCCACGACGTCCTCCGCCACCATCCAAGCGTTGTCTGCTATCTTTTGCATTGAAGGTCTTCCGCAGACTATTGTTTCCGACAATGGCCCACAATTCATGTCCGCAGAATTTCAGTCATTCTGCCAGGCCAATGGTATTCAACATCTGACATCCGCGCCGTTTTCGCCTCAGTCCAACGGTGCCGCTGAACGATTGGTCCGGACTTTCAAGTCACAGATGTTGAAATTGAAAGAGTCGCATTCTCGGGAGGACGCATTGTTGCTCTTTTTGTCTTCGTATCGCTCTCAGCCCCGAGATGGTCACTCGCCGGCTGAGTTGCTCCACGGTCGTCCTCATCGCACCTTGATGTCTTTGCTGCATCCGCCGCATCAGGTTCCTGCGCAGCGGCAGACTCCTGCTTTTGATCCAGGCGACGTTGTATTTTATCGCAACTATCGTGGTTCACGGCGTTGGCTCGCAGGGCGCATTCTTCGCTGCCTCGGCCGCGCGATGTATTTGGTTTTGGGGGCATCTGGTGAGGTGCGTCGGCATCTCAATCAGCTGCGCCTCTGTCGTCGCTCGGGTTCTGCCGCTCCCCGTCTGCTTTCAGCGACGGTGCCGTCCGGTCAGCGCCCTGGGGACCCATCTACTGGCTCGCCTCATCCCCAGGTGTTACCGACGATGCCTTCCATTTTGCCCGATGGCGACGCGCCGCCGCCGCCGCCGCAGCAGCAGCAGCCGCCGCCGCCGCCGCCGCCGCCGCTTGTTCTCCCGCTGACGCCGACCGCATTCGACGCTTCGTTGCAGCCGCCAGGCGCCTCCCAGGGTCACGCGCCGCCGTTAGCTTCCCGTGACCAGCTGTCCTCCGCCATGGAACTCCCGACCGCTCCGGACCACATGACGTCATCGCGCGTCGGCTACCCCGACGCAATGGAGGTGGACCCTTCCGTACCTCCTGTCTCTTTACGGGCGCATACACCGCATGTTGACGTGCACCCTGGACTAGTTTTGCAGGCGTTTCCTAGCTCCCCTCGGACCGGATGGCCGGGTGCGGGTGGCACAGCCTCGCCTGTTGTTAGGCTCCCCACCTCATCGCATACGTCAACATGTGGTCCTCCCCACGGCGGGCGGAAGCTTTATTACACGACCGTTCGCCGATTTGCGGGGGAGGAATGTGGTGTCACCGCCAGACACCACACTTGCTAGGTGGTAGTTTAAATCGGCCGCGGTCCATGTAGTACATGTCGGACCCGCGTGTCGCCACTGTGATCGCAGACCTAGCGCCACCACCAAGGCAGGTCGCGTGATACGAGAGTGGACTCGACCCCAGTTGTACGAGAACCAAGCTACCGCCCCAGTTGTACGAGAACCTAGCTACCGCCCAGTTGTACGCGAACCTAGCTATCGCCCAGTTGTATGAAGCCTTTCTCTCTCATTAGCCGAGAGACAGAATAGCCATCAGAAGTTAATGGCTACGAACTAGCAAGGAGCCAATTGTATCAGTGCCTATAGCTTACTAGTATTCAAGAGCGATGTATTCCAAGGAATAAAGAAAAGATAAGTAAAAAGCATCTACATACTTTTCTTCGTATTCATTTATAAGTTCTCATGTTCCAGACTTCACGCCCGTCTGCTTATTGCCGTTCGTGCACTATCGGCCACAGCGTTAAAATAGCGTGCCTTTCTTTTGGCTACTACCGTGTGGCGTAACAGTCTTGTTACGTCACAACAATAAGGTTCTTGGTATAACTGTCTGAGTTGCAGAGAACCATTAAATGAAGAAGGCAAAATAACTCTTCTTCCAATATTTACAGTACCTTTTGGGTTTATTTGTAAGTGACCAAGTAAGTTTTTAAAAATTTCTGGTCTTACAACAGAGTGATTTTGCCTTATGAAATGGAGTCTTATGCCTTCAATACGTACATACATACATATATATATATATATATATAACACTGCATTTCTTTCTGATGGTAGCTCATCATCAGCTGTTGTAAAAATAGCGTCCACAGCAGTTTGAAATGTTTCATTGTAACGCCAGAGATCCAAATTTTTATTTATCGCAATAACCATACAGATTTATCTGTTTTCATTTTCCATTCTTGCACAATAATCTATCATCGCAGTGAAAGAACACGTAAAAGAATTAGTGCGTTCTAATTCAGTAGTAATTTCACGCATTACACTGTAATTAGTATTGCACGACTGATTTGTTGTTCATTCAGTCTACAGCGAACAGCAGTGTCGGTGTCATAAAAATTTAATTGCGCATGACATGGCGAACGACGATACGTAGAAGTTATTGGACCTGAACTAAAATAAAAATTTGTCAATATTAATGAAATTCTCCAAGAGCCGTGTAACTAAGATGTTATTTTATTTAATTTTAACTACAACCAGTTTCGGTATTCCACTATGCCACTTTCAGGACCCACATGCATCTCTCAAAATAAAAGATAATACCATACAGTGCAATATCTCCCTAGGTTTCGTGAATTCGTACCGTTTGACAAGTGCTTCACTTCGAAGACTTGATGACAACTCTATTGCTATAATTAGTCAAAATAAAATAAAACATGTTAGATACTGGGCCGTTGGAAAATCTCATTAATATTGGCAATTACTTAACCAGCTGATGTCGCAGGTCCATAATGGATCAACAGAGATATAATAAATGTCGTGTATCTTAAATTAATACAATCCACGTAAAACTATGTCTGAAATTTTGGCCTCAGAATTGACCATAGCGCATGCTGCATTGTAACTACGAATATTATTAAAACAGTTCTTTCATTCCTCTTGAATTCTTGGATAATTTGAAGTGCCTCCTTGAAATGGTGCGCTGAAAAATAAATTTGTGTTAACACTAACAAATTATAACTTTTCCCATATGACAACACAATGTTCAAGCCGTTGTATCACGTACAGTAACCTCTGATGCGACATACACTCCCGGAAATGGAAAAAAGAACACATTGACACCGGTGTGTCAGACCCACCATACTAGCTCTGGACACTGCGAGAGGGCTGTACAAGCAATGATCACACGCACGGCACAGCGGACACACCAGGAACCGCGGTGTTGGCCGTCGAATGGCGCTAGCTGCGTAGCATTTGTGCACCGCCGCCGTCAGTGTCAGCTAGTTTGCCGTGGCATACGGAGCTCCATCGCAGTCTTTAACACTGGTAGCATGCCGCGACAACGTGGACGTGAACCGTATGTGCAGTTGACGGACTTTGAGCGAGGGCATATAGTGGGCATGCGGGAGGCAGGGTGGACGTACCGCCGAATTGCTCAACACGTGGGGCGTGAAGTCTCCACAGTACATCGATGTTGTCGCCAGTGGTCGGCGGAAGGTGCACGTGCCCGTTGACCTGGGACCGGACCGCAGCGACGCACGGATGCACGTCAAGACCGTAGGATCCTACGCAGTGCCGTAGGGGACCGCACCGCCACTTCCCAGCAAATTAGGGACACTGTTGCTCCTGGGGTATCGGCGAGGACCATTCGCAACCGTCTCCATGAAGCTGGGCTACGGTCCCGCACACCGTTTGGCCATCTTCCGCTCACGCCCCAACATCGTGCAGCCCGCCTCCAGTGGTGTCGCGACAGGCGTGAATGGAGGGACGAATGGAGACGTGTCGTCTTCAGCGATGAGAGTCGCTTCTGCCTAGGTGCCAATGATGGTCGTATGCGTGTTTGGCGCCGTGCAGGTGAGCGCCACAATCAGGACTGCATACGACCGAGGCACACAGGGCCAACACCCGGCATCATGGTGTGGGGAGCGATCTCCTACACTGGCCGTACACCACTGGTGATCGTCGGGGGACACTGAATAGTGCATGGTACATCCAAACCGTCATCGAACCCATCGTTCTACCATTCCTAGACCGGCAAGGGAACTTGCTGTTCCAACAGGACAATGCACGTCCGCATGTATCCCGTGCCACCCAATGTGCTCTAGAAGGTGTAAGTCAACTACCCTGGCCAGCAAGATCTTCGGATCTGTCCCCATTGAGCATGTTTGGGACTGGATGAAGCGTCGTCTCACGCTGTCTGCACGTCCAGCACGATCGCTGGTCCAACTGAGGCGCCAGGTGGAAATGGCATGGCAAGCCGTTCCACAGGACTACATCCAGCATCTCTACAATCGTCTCCATGGGAGAATAGCAGCCTGCATTGCTGCGAAAGGTGGATATACACTGTACTAGTGCCGACATTGTGCATGTTCTGTTGCCTGTGTCTATGTGCCTGTGGTTCTGTCAGTGTGATCATGTGATGTATCTGACCCCAGGAATGTGTCAGTAAAGTTTCCCCTTCCTGGGACAATTAATTCACGGTGTTCTTATTTCAATTTCCAGGAGTGTATATTGCATTAAGAAGCGTTCCCGCAAATTCATTAGATCGCAATATGTAAACATCAAAATTATGTGCATTTACATTAAGGGTACATTTAGAGGTAGCATTCAGTAAAACAGTTGCATTAACATTATGAATGTCCATATTCCTATTACTTACTCTACTCACAAAATGTGTCTGTCTCACACTGCGTCTTTCATTCCGACCCGTTACCGTTCTCCTTCTAGGCATAGCTTAAACAAATATAGTACTCGTGCAATAAGAGAAGTCAGAAGTCTTAGTTATTCAAAATGAAGAAATTGAAAATTACGAACTTACTTCAAATTTTCTGGCAACGGCAGCAAATGGCCACAAAGTTACTTTTACAGAAAAACAAGCCAAATAACGACGCCAACGTACAACGCTATTTACAGACTTCGTTACTACGATATGTTGATTTCCGCCGCTGACAATGTCATCGATCTTGGAGTTGTCGCGTTGTAACTGTCCTGTACGCCTGTGTTGCTGCAAATGAACGTAAACATGAACGTCCCTCTAACGCGATTTCACGAAATTTTATTTCTTTCGTATGTCATTTCTGCCATAGCACCCATTGCATACGCAACGCAGAATTTAGTAGCGTTCAGTTTTCGATGTTCACGTGTTGGGGACTTTAATGAGTGACAGAGAAGGTATCATCAGATTTATGAAAATAAAGGCATCTAATTCCTTCTACCACTCTTAAAGGGTACGTAGACACATAATTTTTTAGGACTCCTTCTATAATTAATGTTAAAATCAATACTTCAATTTTCATGTTCACGTTTTAATATTATGATTTTTTCGTCACATAGGCAGCTAATAGCGTCATGTGAGGTCGGTAGAGTTACATTAATACTTAGTATGAAGTATTACACAAAAAACAGGGGCTGATTAGTGAAACGGAAAGAACTGCGACGTTTTTCAAAGTAATGTA
This sequence comes from Schistocerca piceifrons, assembly GCF_021461385.2. NCBI lineage: Eukaryota > Metazoa > Arthropoda > Insecta > Orthoptera > Acrididae > Schistocerca > Schistocerca piceifrons. The sequence continues at coordinate 842,201,374 of NC_060140.1, read as the reverse complement.
GCAATAATTCCCATAAACATATGTAGAGTATTTTAAGTCATACTTGGTATCAAAGAGTTTAGAGACACAGCCAACGGTGACTTTTTCTGCCTGGTAGTGTATAACTTCATTCGTTCGACATACCTGAAAGCTTTTGTTCATGATAAGATTTACACAACATTAAGTGTGAATCTTACAAGAAAGAAGAGAAGAAAACGTACTTTACACCTTTTATAGATTTAGAGAGATATTTTGACGACGTCGACTGGAATACAATCTTTGAAATTCTAAAGTTAACATGAATAAAATAATGGGAGTGACTGGTCATCCACACATCGCACAAACCAGGCTCCAGTTATAATAGTTGAAATACACGAAAGGGAAATAGTGGTTGAGAAAGGATTGAGACAGAGTTGCATCCTAGCCACGATGTTACTCAATCTGTACACTGACCAAGCAGTAAAAGAAACGAAGGCGAAATTTGGAAAACGACGTGTAGAGTTCCAGGTAAAATAATAAGAATTTTCTGGTTTTCCAATGACATTGAAATTTCGTACGAGGGAACAAAGGAGTTGAATGGATAGTCAAGACACAAAGGAATTAATAAGATTAGCTGCTAGTAGGCACATTTAAATCAACGGGGAAAGTTGAAAATTTGTGCCGGATCGCGATTCGAACCCAAATATCCTGCTTACTAGATAGATGCTTTGACCACTGGCCGCTGGACACAATGGGCATTGCAAATTCACGGACTACCCTAGCACACCTCTCGCCATATCCAAATTCTCACCTTATCCACATACTACTGATTTAGTGCTCCTTGCTCATTATCGTCACTACTCACGGCATTTCGCCGATTCCCATAAGAGTTAGAGCATGGTGTGTACCCGCACTGAAATGATCATTCGCCATCATCGGTTAATTATATGCACTGAAGAGCCAAAGAAACTGGTACACCTGCCTTATATCGTGTAGGGGTACCGCGAGCATACAGAAGCGCCGCAACACGACGTGGCATGGACTCGATTGATGTCTGAAGTAGTGCTGGAGGGAACTGACATCGTGAATCGTGCAGGGCTGTCCATAAATCCGTAAGAGTACGAGGGGGTGGAGATATCTTCTGAACATCACGTTGCAAGGCATTCCACATACGCTGAATAATGTTCATGTATGGGGAGTTTGGTAGCCAGCGGAAGTGTTTAAACTCAGAAGAGTGTTCCTGGAGGTACTCTGAAGCAATTCTGGACATGTGGGGTGTCGCATTGTCCTGCTGGAATTGCCCAAGTCCGTCGGAGTGCACAATGAACATGAATAGATGCAGGTGATCGGACAGGATGCTTATGTACGTGTCACCTGTCAGAGCCGTATCTTGACGTATCATGGGACCCGTATCACTCCAACTGCACACGCCACACACGATTACAGAGCCTCCACCAGCTTGAACAGTCCCATGCAGACATACAGGGTCCATGGATTCATGAGGTTGTCTCTATACCCGTACATGTCCATCGGCTTGATGTAATTTGAAACGAGACTCGCCCGACCAGGCAATATGTTTCCAGTCATCAGCAGTCCAATGTCGGTGTCGACGGGCCCAGACCAGGAGTAAAGCTTTGTGTTGTGCAGACATCAAGGGTACAAGAGTGGGCCTCTGGCTACGAAAGCCCATATCGATGGCGTTTCGTTGAATGGCTCGTAAGCTGACACATGTTGATGGTACAGGATTGAAATCTGCAGCAATCTGCGGAAGGGTTGCACGTCTGTCACATTGAACGATTCTCTTCAGTCGCCGTTGGTCCCGTTCTTACAGGACCTTTTTCTGGCCGCAGCGATGTCGGAGATTTGATGTTTTACCGGATTCCTGATATCCACGGTACACTCGTGAAATGGTCGTAAGGGAAAATCCGCACTTCATCGCTACCTCGGAGTTGCTGTGTCCCATCGCTCGTGCGCCGACTATAACGACACGTTGAAACTCACTTAAATCTTGATAACCTGCCATTGTAGCAGCAGTAACCGATCTACCAATTGCGCTAGACACTTGTCTTATTGCTCTGCCTCGTGATGACTGGGTGTTGTGTGATGTCCTTAGGTTAGTTAGGTTTAAGTAGTTCTAAGTTCGAAGGGACTGATGACCATAGCTGTTAAGTCCCATAGTGCTCAGAGCCACTTGTTGTCTTATATAGGCGTTGCCGACCGCAGCGCCGTATTCTGCCTGTTTACATATCTCTGTATTTGAATAAGTTTCTTTGGCGCTTCAGTGTATGTGGTGTCTGTTCTTTTGAACATGTCCAACATGTCCGGCATGTCCGAAAAAACAGGCAACACATACAGAATGGATAGTATTCTGAAAAGTGGTTATAAGATTATCATCAAAAGTAAAACAAGGTAATTTAATGTAGTTGATTTAAAAAGTCAGGTGATGCTGATGGAAGTGGATTAAGAGTAGAGACATTGAAAGAAGTAGATGGGTTTTGCTATCTGGGCAGCAAAATAAGTGAGCACTGTCGAAGCAGAGAGAAGATAAAGTGCAGACTGGCAACAGCAAAAAAGCTTTTCTGAAAAAGACCACTTTGTTAACACTAATGTCAGTTTAAATGTCACGAAATCTTGCCTGAAAGTACTTGCCTACCGTTGCAACGATAATCATTTCATACAAGAACAGAATTTTGAAATGTGCTGCTGCAGAAGAATACAGAAGTTTAGATGGGTAGATTGTGTAACTAATGTGAGGGTACTGAATGGAATTGTGTAAAAATTGGGATCAGTTGATCGGTTGGGAGGGCATATCGTCAGACGTCAAGGAATCGTTAGTTTGGTAATGGAAGGGGGCGTACTGGCTAAAATTATGGAGGGAAAGCGAGGCCTGGCTACAGGAGATAGGCTGGTGTGGATGCAAGCTACACTAGTTTCGCAGAGATGAAGAGGCTTGCACAGGATAGACTAGTGTGATGAGCTACATCAGACCTGTCTTCGGACTGAACATGTGGGAATAAAAAAAATCAAAGAACTGGAAGTTATTAATCCCGTGGCAACGAGGGAGACAGTGCTTAGAAAGTGAATTCTTAGGAGAACAGCAGATTGTAGGAACTGCCACAACGAGATCCATCAGTTAAAGGTAACTTTCCACTAGAAGGTACTATAATAATTGCTGTCTTGACAGTACAGGACGTGCCTTAGTCTCAGACGCTTGGCTCGCATATCTTTCACAATAGCAAATTTTTATCCATGTTATGAACCAGCAGAAGTGAACTGATAGACCGGTGCAGTAATTACATTACGTTAGATTTAGGCCTACGTTATTTGCTGTGAAGTTACCTGCAATTCTGCTATATCTTCAAATCCCTGCGCCACAATTCCACAGACCACCTCTAGCACCTCGTATTACGTGAGCGATATAATGCGAACGCAGCTCGCCGTAGGACTAAGCAAATATTGGAGAAATCCAAAACGAAACGGTTTCTCCGTCCAGCCACGTTACGTGAATTGTCGGCAACGGTCCTGAGTGGACGTGTCAGCTGCCACGAAATATTTGCCATCCGATTACAAGAAAACTATTCGATCAAAAAACATGATTTTCTCACATCTTACAGCCTGACATCTTCGCTCGATAAATCACTAAATTTCTTTTCGTTATTCGTCATAGTTACCGTGCTACAGAAAATTAAGTAAATCATTGCACGAAATACAAGGCATGTCAAAAGGAATAATGCGATAAAAAAAAATGTTATTTGAGATATGTGCGTGAGCAACGTACTGTTGGAAAGTGCAAACTTTCGAGATTTACATGGTTCCCGCTAGGTAGCAGCAGTGTGCGCCCACTTCAGTTCTAGTAAAAATGGTGTCGGAACAACAGAAAGTGTTTTGTGTTCTACATTTTGCGCAGAGCGGGTCAGTAATAACTGTTCAGCCTGACTTTCGCACTAGGTATGGTGTACATCCTCCTACAGCACAGAGTATTAGACGATGGCGTGCACAATTCCGAGAAACAGGTTGTTGTGTAAAGGCAAATCGCCGGGCCGTCCCCGAGTGTCTGACACAGACGTCGAACGCATCCGCCATAGTTTCACAAGTGTAAGTAGGCTGTTTATGTTTTCTCTATGTAAGTAGGCTGTTTATGTTTTCTTATTGGCAACGTTACGTAGCGCTCAATATGAAAATCACTGGCTGTGCTGTGTGCAGTCTGCGGCTGCTTTGCATTGTCGTAATACTCGCCATTGTAGTGTTAGGCAGCTGGCTGTTAACAGCGCGTAGCGTTGCGCAGTTGGAGGTGAGCCGCCAGCAGTGGTGGATGTGGGGAGAGAGATGGCGGAGTTTTGAAATTTGTCATGAACTGCTATATTTATATATGATGATATCAAGGTAAATACATTGTTTGTTCTCTATTAATATCTTTCATTTGCTAACTATCCCTATCAGTAGTTAGTGCCTTCCACAGTATGAATCTTTTATTTAGCTGGCAGTAGTGGCGCTCGCTGTATTGCAGTAGCTTGAGCAGCGAAGATTTTTGTGAGGTAAGTGATTTGTGAAAGGTATAGTTTAATGTTAGTCAGGGCCATTCTTTTGTAGGGAATTTTGAAAGTCAGATTGCGTTGCGCTAACAAAATATTGTGTGTCAGTTTAAGCACAGTCATGTATAATTGTTCAAAGGGGACGTTTCATATGTCGACCCTTAGCCGAGGATACCTCACTGGAATCTTCTGATTTTTTTTCTTGTAGTTTGTGTAATTAGTGTAGATTTTGTTTATTGATAGCGCGTAATCATAGAGAGAATTTCCTTTGTAGTTGTAGTTTTTCATTGTTGTACAGTAAAACAGTTGTGGCATGCATGTAGATTTGCAGCAAGTTTTTCGCAGCTGCGCTTGCAATTAACTAAATATTATTTTCAGTGCTATGTTAATGTGTTCTCTTATTTTTGCTCTTCAAATTGTGTTTTTCTGTGTTGTCGTGTGAAATACTGTGACAATAATGGCGTGTGAAAAACGTAATACTAGGCTCCAAAGTAAACTGAGAAATGACAGTGAAGACGAAAGCAGTGTGTTAGCGCCGCAGAGTAATGAATTAACTAATGTTCAAAGTAGTAATTTGGTAATTGCGCATAGGGAAATGGAGCGGGCGGCAAACAATGGTGTAGACAGTGAAACAGGTAGTGAACAGGGAAGCGTTATCGATCGATTGGTCGGCAACAGCTCGCCTCAGGAATCGGGAATGACAGAACACAATATTGCAAATACTGCAGACTCAGGTTTTGGGTTCTCACCGTTTTCTCAAATGAGTCAAGACACATTTTCCGCTTGTCAAAATGTGAATGTTGCCGGTGCAACTTCACTGCCGAAAAGCACTGAGGAACATGTTTCAGACACCAGTGCATTGTTATTACAATTAATGCAACAAATGGGACAAAAGCTTGAAAAGTTAGACACAATGGAACAACACCAGAGACAAACACAGCAACAGTTAGACACAGTGGAACAAAATCTCAAAAAGTTAGACACAGTGGAACAAAATCTTAAAAAGTTAGACACAATGGAACAACACCAGAGACAAACACAGCAACAGTTAGACGCAATGGAACAAAATCTTCAAAAGTTAGACACCACACTTGAACAAACACGCGAAGATTTAACTACTGAGTTACATAACATTGAATCGAAATGTCAAAAAGTCTGTAATGACGTAAAAACACAAATTTGTGAGCATTTTCAACCTATTTTTTCGCGGCATGAAAGTGCATTACAGAATCACGAAGCAGCCATAAAAGAACTGCAAACCATTGTTCATGAAAATCACAACACCTTGCAAGCTAAAATTGACTCAGTTGCATCTACCGATTCGGTTACGCAACTTGCAAGAAATCAGGAAAACTTAAAGGACACAGTAGATACCCTGAAAATTGGTTCAGAAAGACACATGGAGGAAATAAGTACACTATCGGAGAAAGTAGCCGAACTTTCGGATCAGGTCACTAACTTATCTACAAAGGTAGATGATGATCTGAATGACACAAGACCCGTAGCCTTCACTGACACAGAAGAGTATGAACAAATAAGAAAATTCAAACAAAATCAAAATCAAATCAATACACAGTACAAAAGAGAAATCCGGGAAGTACAAGATCAGTTGGCACAAGTAGTACAAGAATTACGTATTTCAGAGGACACTCGCGCCCCAATACGGGAAGAGGGACATAGAAATACGGAACAGCCACAAAATAATAACATAGGGCATTTCGGAAGTTATGAAAGAAATTGGCAATGTGCACCGAATTTTGAGATTGAACAGCCGACACGACGTAACAATGACCGACATGCGACTCGCCGACATGATGATTTTGACTATAAGCTGTTCATTACTACACGTAAATTCAAAACATTTAAGAATTCTGGCAACGACATTCATCCACAAGCATGGCTCCATCAATTCTCTCATTGTTTTCCTCCCAACTGGTCATTGGAGCACAGATTAGAATTTATGTGTGGCTACTTAGAGAATGAACCAGCTGTAAGAATGCGATCGGTAATTCACGATTGCCACAGTGAAGGAGAGTTTTACCATGCCTTCCTCTCAGCATATTGGTCTCAAGCCACACAAGACCGCGTAAAACATGGTATCATAATTATGAAACATTTCGAACAATCTGAATTCTCCAGTCTTGTGAAATATTTTGAAGACATGTTGCACAAGAATCAGTACCTGTCAAACCCATACAGCCCCTCAGAACTCATCCGCATTTGCTTAATCAAATTACCTGAACATTTACGACATATTATTTTGGCAGGACGTTGCAAAGACGACATTGAAGCATTTCAGGGACTCTTACAAGAATTAGAAATTGACACTGACAATCGCGGAACGCGAAACCAGGAACACAACAATTACAGGTCACATCCGTCACAATTCCGTGACGACAGAAACAATAACCGGACACGACTGGTCTATTCTTACAACGCAAATCGTGACCAAAATAGACACCACCCGTACGACAACCGTTGGCAGAGTAATAATAGTTACAGAGAAAGATCGCATTTCCGTAGTAATGACTATCACAGAGACAATCAGAGAAACAGACAATATGGGAACCAAAACAAGTATTATCAAGGGAGGCAGAATAACTTCAGACGCAACAGTTCGGCGCAGAGTTACGATTCAGGGAGAAATTCTCCAACACATGACCGACAAACAAGAAACTATGTAAACTACCGACAAAACGACAGACGTGAATTTCATCAGAACTGGCGGGATTCTAACAGAGCTGGGCCCTCTCAGCAAGGCGAATTTGTAGAAGTTAGGTCTCCTAATCCCAATAACAGCGCGCGCCAACAAAGAGACAGACAATGACTCGCACAGCAGGCAGCTGCGTGCGGCCGCTGGCTCAGGGAAAAATAACAAAGACGCTAGCCTTGAGAAAAGATTTAGCATTCTTTACCGATGTAAACAACATGATAATTGCTTTGAAGTTGAAAGTCTGCGTACTAGGAAGAGTAAAGGATTGCACCACACTTCACATGTAAAACCGCTTACTGAGAGATAATCTGCTTTTTAACTTTGTCTTTGCCATATAACTTTTCACTTTACATTACTAGTATGCTGTGTTAGACTTAATAATCTGTTAACATGCAACAATGTTTGAAGTTAAATATCCAGTCTAGAACCTAGGGAACATTTTTAAACAGAAATTATGAATGCATTGTTATAGTGAACAGACGACACAGTGTTGTACACTCCTGGAAATTGAAATAAGAACACCGTGAATTCATTGTCCCAGGAAGGGGAAACTTTATTGACACATTCCTGGGGTCAGATACATCACATGATCACACTGACAGAACCACAGGCACATAGACACAGGCAACAGAGCGTGCACAATGTCGGCACTAGTACAGTGTATATCCACCTTTCGCAGCAATGCAGGCTGCTATTCTCCCATGGAGACGATCGTAGAGATGCTGGATGTAGTCCTGTGGAACGGCTTGCCATGCCATTTCCACCTGGCACCTCAGTTGGACCAGCGTTCGTGCTGGACGTGCAGACCGCGTGAGACGACGCTTCATCCAGTCCCAAACATGCTCAATGGGGGACAGATCCGGAGATCTTGCTGGCCAGGGTAGTTGACTTACACCTTCTAGAGCACTTTGGGTGGCACGGGATACATGCGGACGTGCATTGTCCTGTTGGAACAGCAAGTTCCCTTGCCGGTCTAGGAATGGTAGAACGATGGGTTCGATGACGGTTTGGATGTACCGTGCACTATTCAGTGTCCCCTCGACGATCACCAGTGGTGTACGGCCAGTGTAGGAGATCGCTCCCCACACCATGATGCCGGGTGTTGGCCCTGTGTGCCTCGGTCGTATGCAGTCCTGATTGTGGCGCTCACCTGCACGGCGCCAAACACGCATACGACCATCATTGGCACCAAGGCAGAAGCGACTCTCATCGCTGAAGACGACACGTCTCCATTCGTCCCTCCATTCATGCCTGTCGCGACACCACTGGAGGTGGGCTGCACGATGTTGGGGCGTGAGCGGAAGACGGCCTAACGGTGTGCGGGACCGTAGCCCAGCTTCATGGAGACGGTTGCGAATGGTCCTCGCCGATACCCCAGGAGCAACAGTGTCCCTAATTTGCTGGGAAGTGGCGGTGCGGTCCCCTACGGCACTGCGTAGGATCCTACGGTCTTGGCGTGCATCCGTGCGTCGCTGCGGTCCGGTCCCAGGTCGACGGGCACGTGCACCTTCCGCCGACCACTGGTGACAACATCGATGTACTGTGGAGACCTCACGCCCCACGTGTTGAGCAATTCGGCGGTACGTCCACCCGGCCTCCAGCATGCCCACTATACGCCCTCGCTCAAAGTCCGTCAACTGCACATACGGTTCACGTCCACGCTGTCGCGGCATGCTACCATTGTTAAAGACTGCGATGGAGCTCCGTATGCCACGGCAAACTGGCTGACACTGACGGCGGCGGTGCACAAATGCTGCGCAGCTAGCGCCATTCGACGGCCAACACCGCGGTTCCTGGTGTGTCCGCTGTGCCGTGCGTGTGATCATTGCTTGTACAGCCCTCTCGCAGTGTCCGGAGCGAGTATGGTGGGTCTGACACACCGGTGTCAATGTGTTCCTTTTTCCATTTCCAGGAGTGTATTTGTACATTCTTGCTTGTTAGTTGCACGATTATGGAACGACTATAAGGCTTACATACTTAGGACACATACTGGTACTGCTAATGAGATTTTAATGCAACATTTTGGTTTACTTGAAAATGCATTCTGGGTTTAAAGTACTTTCTGTGAGATACCAGAGGACACAGTGGTTAGTTTATGTAACAGCTACACGATGTTATCACGACGCTACTAATGAGTGACAATTTACAATGTTGCTTTTGCGGTGTATCTGTTTTATATCTGCACAGTTTTCTGAATTCTTCTGGAAAGAAAAACATGTTTTAGTAGTAACTTTTGTGGTATAGCAACAATAAGACAGCCTTTTTCGTGGCACAACAATACGTTACTGTACAGTACTTTCTTCATCACGCCAATAAGCATAATAACTACGATATCTATACGCAAAGCATTTCACTTTTGTTTATCATGAGGTAAGTACATTGACTTCTGCAAAACTTAGCTTTCGGAGGACGATAACTACGACACTTCCACAGAGATTATGTTACAAGACGCACAGTTTAGCGCTACAGTACACGTATTTGAGTGATCAATTTTATACTTAAAACATTTATTTTTAAAGATTTTTGAATTACAAAGAAAGTTTTCCGTGATATATTTCATTCCATTGGTGTAATCTGTAACACCTGAGGGTATAATTACATTAATCCTCAGGGGGGTACACGCTTACTTTGTGTACCATGTGTGTGGCAACCACAAGGAACCCTAGCTAATATGGTATTTGCTTATACAACTTTACACATCGGTACCATATTTCTCTAAAACATAAATTACACAGCGATCTGATCATTTAACTGAGAGATAAGTATGTTTTTTACTACGTCAGTGACACATGTTTACGTAATTACACCATTGGGTAACTTCATACTTACGAAATTGTATTTTGTCTGTACTGTGTGAAGTCTTCATAGTTTTTTGGAACCATTGTGATACTATGAGAGCTTTGAATGATGTATTTGGTATGAATTCATGATTTTTAAAGTGCGTTTGAGGCAGATGACACTTTTGACATGAGCAGAGAATTTTTTTAATTATTGGAGGAAGCTACGACGATTTTGAGATTTGACTGAGGTGTTATGATGTTATTTTTACGACGACGATGTGTATTATGCTGCTGAGGTATGTTTATGATTAATAGGCTGAGGCTATATGAGTTATTTGATTATGATACTTATCTGTTATGATGCAATATTGAAGAAGTGTCGACAAATAAGGTAAGGAGTAATGAATAGTGGTTAGGGACGCTGACTTGTGAAAAAGGATGTTGGAAACCGAGAATCGTACTTTAAGAGTTATGAAATGTGTGTGTAAATGCGTGAATGTATCACAATGCCGGCGAAAATTTTTTTGGACACTGTTATATTCATAGGATTTTGTTTCTACACATTTGCAACGTAAATTCTCGACCTGTGAAATTTTGTATATATGACTGTCACTGTAGCGGAAACTGCTGTCGTAAATATTTCCGTAAGAAAGTTAAGTGACCACCTGCACGTAATGCGTCGCGGGCACCCACCTGGGCGACAACCGCCCGAAAAAAAAGCCATTAGCCTTTCAGCGGCACAGGTGGAAAAAAAAGGGAGGCCATTATCCTGGCTATTGACGTTCCTTTGTAGAAAGCATCGCAAATATTACACGCTCATTACCTGAAAACATATGATTACTCGTACTTTGTGCTAATTACTGAAATGCTTATGAATTGATGGGAAATATTCGTACATCTGCACACCTGATTATGACAAGTGTCTTTCTGTGAGAGTTGAGAGCTACTGACTTACGAAATGCCACATGACTATTGAATGATATTTTTATGCTTTGGTTTGTGTAATTGCTTATTTCATTTGACATCTGTTTTCCAGCTGTGTTGCAGCATTGCTTTTATAAAATGAAATGCCTTTGCTAATGTGAACACTTTCTGTCAACAGATCTATTAAATTATTTTATGATCCACATTCTTTAAAAAAGGAGCACTTGGAAAGGAAAGAACAATAAGAAGGAACTAGTAACAGTAACACATAATTTTCTTTTCAAGTACATGGTAATATTTTTTTTACAATAAGTTGTTGTGGTGCACCACTTTAATTACTTAGACATTAAGATGTGATTATACATTTCCCTTATCTGCATTGTTATCTTTAGTGTACTATTTTTTCTGCTTGAGCTATGTCATGTTTAGATATAAGCTGCTGTTTGCCAGGCATAGTGCCACTGAAATTTAGTTTGTGTTACTCTGCTAAGCCAGATTTATTTTTTTGTGTGCTGCGCATTGCCTCGTATTAGTTGTAATGTTGAATTGCTTGGTAATTTAGATTTACTGTAGCTTGCTTTGCGATTTTCCATTTTTTTCATTGCTGTTTATATTAATTGTTTTATGTGCTGCTGCATTGCCTCATCCCTTAGTTTAGCATCTGAGCTCAGTAGATTTAAGTTAGCTTAAGAGGGGGTAGACTATATAAGAAACTAACTATTATAAATTTATAAGAAATAGGATACTGTACAGTGGAGAAAAACTATTATTGACAGAGGATGTGAACAAAATACAGAAAGCAGGTATAGATAGGACTTTTTGGGAATAATGTTGAACAAAGGGAGATCTCCATGCAAAATACTGCAGTAAAACAAACCCTGTCCTTTCCCTTTTGTGTTATCCCACTATATGTTTGTGTACCCTTGTGTATTTGTTTTCTTCCTGTCTCTGTGTACTGTTTCATAGAACTTTTTTCTCTTCTAATACTAAGTTGCATTCACTATGATGAGGGATACTGTTATCCTCGAATATAATTTGCATTAATAATGTTATTTACTTTGTAAAGATGTTTACACATTATTTATTCTGTTTTGTTTTAATGCTCATGTGTGAAGTTGATGTTTCAATAATTATTCTGATCTTTTATGTGTTTACTTATGTCATAATTCCTGTAACACTGATGTATATGTTTATTTCTATTCTTTTGTAAAGCCCCTATTACTACAAATGTTATCTGTACTATTATGTTCTTAAATGATGTATTTTGTACCTTTGTAATTGTATTTTCATATTGTAAATTTATAATTGTATAGACACCAGTTCTTCAAATTAAGTTACATTTCACTGCACACGTTTCTGTTGGTCATAGTATATGGACAATATGTGAGAAGAAGGGACTGTTAGTGTTTGCACGTGTGTTGATAATTCAGCAAGGGACTGGATAACAGCATTGCTGGTTCTAAGGACAATTCCAAAAACTTTGTGAATGCACAAGTGGTGGTTATGGACTTGCTATATTATTCGCAAGACTCTTCGATGGTGATTGTGCACCTGCACATTTGCAACAGATGGCTGCTGGCCGTCTCTACCAAGACTACAGTGGGTCTGCATCTTTGATGGCCCACCAATTGCTACAAGGACTGCAGTGGGTCTGCACCTCTGGTGGCCCACCAGTACCGTAATTTCTACCAGGACTACAGTGGGTCTGCTCTGTGATGACCTAACTACCAATATTCTTCAAAACTTCGAATGACTCTGCTGTGGGTTTGCTTCATTGTGGCCCATTACCTGTCAGCATGTCAAGAGTCAGCACTGTCTTTCCGTTGGAAGGACAACACTACTTCTTCAAGACGGCATGGAAATCCACTACTTCCGTGTGCATTGTCTTTTACTGCTCAGACTTTGAGAAAAGAAACGGCAGTTTCACTGTGATGAATGATCAGGACTGTCTTTATAGACTGTGAGAAAATCTGAGCTTTTGACCAACATAATATCAATAAGTGTGTGCATTTGATTTCTTTGTTATTGTAATTATGAAAAAAATTTTTCAAATCTGTATTGGCCACTGCCCAAAAAAAAATTTGTAAAATTTTTTGTGGGGAGCATGGGGGCTATGTAAGTAGGCTGTTTATGTTTTCTCTATGTAAGTAGGCTGTTTATGTTTTCTCTATGTAAGTAGGCTGTTTATGTTTTCTTATTGGCAACGTTACGTAGCGCTCAATATGAAAATCACTGGCTGTGCTGTGTGCAGTCTGCGGCTGCTTTGCATTGTTGTAATACTCGCCATTGTAGTGTTAGGCAGCTGGCTGTTAACAGCGCGTAGCGTTGCGCAGTTTGAGGTGAGCCGCCAGCAGTGGTGGATGTGGGGAGAGAGATGGCGGAGTTTTGAAATTTGTCATGAACTGCTATATTTATATATGATGATATCAAGGTAAATACATTGTTTGTTCTCTATTAATATCTTTCATTTGCTAACTATCCCTATCAGTAGTTAGTGCCTTCCACAGTTTGAATCTTTTATTTAGCTGGCAGTAGTGGCGCTCGCTGTATTGCAGTAGCTTGAGCAGCGAAGATTTTTGTGAGGTAAGTGATTTGTGAAAGGTATAGTTTAATGTTAGTGAGGGCCATTCTTTTGTAGGGAATTTTGAAAGTCAGATTGCGTTGCGCTAACAAAATATTGTGTGTCAGTTTAAGCACAGTCATGTATAATTGTTCAAAGGGGACGTTTCACAAGGAGTCCGCAGAAATCCGTTCGCCGTGTGGTTCGACAGCTAAACATGCCCCCGATGTCCGTCTGGCGTGTGTGGCGCCGACGTTTACGTACGAAACCATACGAAATTCAGCTACTGCAAGCTCTTCCTGAAGGTGACAAACAACGACGTTTGGCGTTCTGTAATGTCGTTCTTGGCAAGATGGAGAATGACAGTTTTCTTCCACGGTTAGTGTTTAGTGACAAGGCAAAATTCCATTTAAATGGAAAGGTGAACCGTCATGATTTGAGAATATGGGGTACGGAAGAACCACATGAAGTTCTACAGCATGAGAGGGACTCTCCAAAATTTAATGTTTTTTGTGCAATTTCACGGGAAAAGCTGTATGGTCCATTTTTCTTTGACGAAACTACTGTTATAGGAAGCACATATCTTGATATGCTGCAGAACTTTTTTTCCCACAGTTGGAGACTGATTCGAATGACTTCATTTACCAACAGGATGGAGCACCACCACACTGGTATCTGAAAGAGGGGGAATTTTTAAATGAAAGAATTGCTGAACGATGGATTGGTTGCACTGGACCAAATGATCAGCCTTATATTACTGGCCTCCAAGGACACCGGACCTGAGTATATGCGATTATCTCTTTGGGGGGGGGGGGGGGATACCAACAACACCGAATGAACTGAGACATCGCATAACAGCAGCTGTGGAAGCTGTAAGTCAAAACATGCTTGCTGCAGTGTGAGAACAATTTGAATACCGCATTGGCATATGCCGTACATCTCAAGGGGGCGCATATTGAACACTTATGAAAATGTGTGAAAATACCTTTTTGAGATTCCTGTTCATCAAAATACAAAATTCATTGAATATGTTTTTTAGTTTCAGAAATATAGACGTGCCAAACCGGATCATTGTATTAAGAGTCTATTGAGGTGCACTACTGGTTATTAAAATTGCTACACCAAGAAGAAATGCAGATGATAAACGGGTATTCATTGGACAAATATATTATTCTAGAACTGACATGTGATTACACTTTCACTCTGTTTGGGTTCATAGATCCTGAGAAATCAGTACCCAGAACAACAACAGCTGACCGTAAGAACGGCCTTGATACGCCTGGGCATTGAGTCAAACAGAGCTTGGATGGCGTGTACAGGTACAGCTGCCCACGCAGCTTCAACACGATACCACAGTTCATCAAGAGTAGTGACTGGCGTATTGTGACGAGCCAGTTACTCGGCCACCATTGATCAGACGTCTTCAATTGGTGAGAGATCTGGAGAAGGTACTGGCCAGGGCAGCAGTCGATCATTTTCTGTATCCAGAAAGGCCCGTACATGACCTGCAACATGCGGTCGTGCATTATCCTGCTAAAACGTAGGGTTTCGCAGGGATCGAATGAATGGTAGAGCCACGGGTCGTAACACGTCTGAAATGTAACGTCCACTGTTCAAAGTGACGTCAATGCGAACAAGATGTGATAGAGATGTGTAGCCAATGGCACCCCGTACCATCTCGCCGGGTGATACGCCAGTATGGCGATGGCGAAAACAAGCTTCCAATGTGCGTTCTTGCAAACGTCTCCATCTGTTGACTCAGGGATCGAGACGTGGCTGCACGATCCGTTACAGCCATGCGGATAAGATGCCTGTCATCTCAACTGCACGTGATACGAGGCCGTTGGGATCCAGCACGGCGTTCCGTATTACCCCCCTGAACCCACCGATTCCATATTCTACTAACAGTCACTGGATCTCGACCAGCACGAGCAGCAATGTCGCAATACGATAAACCGCAATCGCGGTAGGCTACAATATGACCTTTATCAAAGTCGGAAACGTTATGGTATGCATTTCTCCTCCTTGCACGAGGCATCACAATAACGTTTCATCAGGCAACTGCTGTTTGTGTATGAGAAATCGGTTGTAAACTTTCCTCGTGTCAGCACGTTGCAGGTGTCGCCACTGGCGCCAACCTTTTGTGAATGCTCTGAAAAGCTAATCATTTACATATCACAGCATCTTCTTCCTGTCGGTTAAATTTCGCGTCTGTAGCACGTCAGCTTCGTGGTGTATCAATTTTAATGGCCAGTAGTGTAAAAACGCACAGAGTAGACTTTATGTGTAGTTAAATTTAGGTGTGTATAAAATGTATGTAACATATCGAAACTGTAATTAGAGTGGAGAGCAGGGCGATATCTATCTATGTTCTCGAGATATTGGCTTTTATGTCTGTCGAAGGATCACGCGCAGTGCATCCACTTCTGTCAAAGAATGGCTCTGAGCACTATGGGACTTAACATCTGAGGTCATCAGTCCCCTAGAACTTAGAACTTCTTAAACCTAACTAACCTAAGGAAGACACACACATCCATGCCCGAGGCAGCATTCGAACCTGCGACCGAAGCGCCTAGAACCGCTCGGTCACAGCGGCCGGCCCACTTCTGTCCATTTGCAATGTGGATAATGTGGGTGTAGCACCGTACTTTTCCATAAATGCTTCAAGATATCAAAACAAGGTTTTTCGAAAATGGTAGTAGGCAAAGAGATGCGTATTTTGCCATATTATTAATACTCAAAACTTTTTTACCTATCGAGTTATGGAAATAAACAGTTTTCTGTCATGAACAGTGTTCTTTCTTAACCATTTAATATCTCGCCAAAGAAGAATACTGTGGGACTGAACACGTTAATATTTATGAATTTCATGTGAGATACTTAGTCTCAGTCGAAACCTGTTTGTTGTAATGTCGCAATATGTAATCGTTTAGA
This sequence comes from Schistocerca piceifrons, assembly GCF_021461385.2. NCBI lineage: Eukaryota > Metazoa > Arthropoda > Insecta > Orthoptera > Acrididae > Schistocerca > Schistocerca piceifrons. The sequence goes on along the minus strand of NC_060140.1, from coordinate 842,184,973 downwards.
AGCTATTTGTTTTAATTACTTCAGCTTCCATCGCGACCTTTAGTTTACTCACGAAGTTTATAATGCGACACTATTGAAATGGTCTTCGTATGGAAGCGTCCGGTTATTTCAGTTTCTTTTATTCTGGGATACTAAGTACGAGGTATACTGCGTAACTGCCTGTCATCATCTTCAGAGGTCACACATTGTGTAGAAAAATACAGCACACTATCTGAGCGTTCTCACTGATCAAAGACTCATTGGTGTTCATGTAGGGCCATAATTAACTTTGATATGTCTACTTTTCTGACCACAACTTGACTGACAAAATACCGAATATACTTTTGATTGGCCTTCATGTGGTCTTCAGTCCGAAGACTGGTTTGATGCAGGTCTCCACGCTACTGTAAGCTGTGAAAGCATCTTCATCTCTGAATAACTGCTGCATCCTACATCATTTTGAACCTGCTTACTGTATTCATCTCTTGGTCTGCCGCTGCAATTTTTATCCCCTCACACTATGAAGAAATTCTTCTGTTCAGAATTCAAAGCGCGAGGATAACTGCTAAGACTTTTTAATTGCGTGCGATTCAAATGCAGAATGGATTACTGCCTAGTATTAACTGAGTGAACGCTGCTAATTCTAGAGAATAAGATCATATTGTTAACAATGAAGGACAATAAAGGAAATTGAGAGGTCAATGTTAAAATATCCAGACTTCTGAACATGTGTCGTGAAGAAGTTCGCGAACTTACGTTACTTATTATCCCAACTGCCCCTTCCTGAACCAAACGTACGCTTTGTATATGGGAATAGTTACCGCAAAACACAATGCAGTATGTCAAAAGCGATTTAAAATTAGCGGAGTAGACTAATGTTCGTGTTGGACCGTCAGTTACTGTAGATGCTCTGCCGACCGGAGTGGCCGAGCGGTTCTAGGCGCTCCAGTCTGGAACCGGGCGACCGCTACGGTCGCAGGTTCGAATCCTGCCTCGGGCATGGATGTGTGTGATGTCCTTAGGTTAGTTAGGTTTAAGTAGTCCTAAGTTCTAGGGGACTGATGACCTGAGGTGTTAAGTCTCATAGTGCTCAGTGCCATTTTGTAGATACTCTTCTAATGTTAGATGTATCAAGAATCAGTTTCTGAACAAGATCCTGAACATGGGTCTTCCATGCTAGCTATTTGAGCACCTGGGAATTTCGATTGTTCAGACTTACTAATTACGCACCCGTTCTGTCTGATCAAATTGTCAGTTTTGGCTGAACTGTGAACTGGTCGAGGAAACTATTGTGTGAGAGGTGTTTCCAGAATGACAAGGCGAGGTATTTTGGAGGTGGAACCTCCCCTGAATTGCCGAAATGCAGACGTCTACAAATAAGGACTACTCCAAGTCATCCGTCGTTGGAAAAAAAAGGTAGAGGACTAATACCATCAGTATAACAATAATGGCGTGTGACGAGGGCCTCCCGTCGGGTAGACCGCTCGCCTGGTGCAAGTCTTTCGATATGACGCCACTTTGGCGACTTGCGCGTCGATGGGGATGAAATGATGATGATTAGGACAACACAACACCCAGTCCCTGAGCGGAGAAAATCTCAGACCCAGCCGGGAGTCAAACCCGGGCCCTTAGGATTGACAGTCTGTCGCGCTGACCACTCAGCTACCGGGGGCGGACAATACCATCAGTAAGCTTCGTCTTTGAAGCTAGATTGTTTGGAGATGACAATCAACTTTTTTTACGATTCCCTTCGTATCACGTAGTATTTTAGATTAGGTTATTTGCTGTGAAGCTGATACTTCTACTTCGGGCACACAGGTGTCCAGTCGACGGCACATTTAATCGTGTGGACGCACGAAGCTGACAGCGACGCACTTTGGCGCATGTTAGAACGTCGGGAAAGGACCGGCCTTTCCTCTGTCGGTTATGCAGCCCGCAGCACACGCCTCTGCCAGTGACGTAACAGCGTACTGTTCGCGCGTGCGCACACCGCTCGCCGAGGCGGGCATCAGCTGTTGGCGCGGCTCGGCGGGCACCAGTCGGCGTGCGGCGTCGCTTGTGTGCTGTTGCTGTGTCGCGTGCTGTCTCCTTGTGTACTGTCTGTCTGTCGCGCGATGCTGTCGGCTCGAGTGTGCGGTTGCGGGCGGCGCAGCCTCTGGTGGGGTCTGGCAGCGGGAGCAGCCCTGCTGGCGGTCGCTCTGGTGCTGCGCTGGGCCGCCTTCCCCGCCATCCTCACCGCTAAGATCAAGCAGGTAGGCGGCGTAGTGTCCAACTGCAAGTCTGACAAGCGCCTGCGAATCGCCTTCGACTCCAAGTAGTTCGAAAAGACTTATACAAGTATTAGTTACTGCTTAGAATCCGTGGAGCTCGCACAGCAACGAAATATTTGTTTGCAATGGGCGACACCGATACTGTAAAACAAATAAAGAAATAAATAAAATAAAATTAAAAAATATATATAAAAATGTAGCCTAAGAAGAAAATAGGCGTCTAGTGTAGAGGCTAGTTACTGAAACGAAAAACTTCTTCTCTTGTTAAGTTACTATGTGAATTGGTGTTGTTGTGGTCTTCAGTCTTGAGACCGGTTTGATGCAGCTATCCATGCTACTCTATCCTGTGCAAGCTCCTTCATCTCCCAGTACGAACTGCAGCCTACATCCTTCTGAATCTGCTTAGTGTATTCATCTCTTGGTCTCCCTCTACGATTTTTACCCTCAACGCTGCCCTCCAATACTAAATTGGTGATCCCTTGATGCCTCAGAATATGTCCTACCAACCGATCCCTTCCTCTAGTCAAGTTGTGCCACAAAGTCCTCTTCTCCCCAATTCTATTCAATACCTCCTCATTAGTTATGTGATCTACCCATCTAATCTTTAGCATTCTCTGTAACACCACATTTCGAAAGCTTCTATTCTCTTCTTGTCCAAACTATTTATCGTCCATGTTTCACTTCCATACATGGCTACACTCCATACAAATCTTCCAGAAACGACTTCCTGACACTTAAATCTATACTCGATGTTAACAAATTTCTCTTCTTCAGAAACGCTTTCCTTGCCATTGCCAGTTTACATTTTATATCCTCTCTTCGTCGACCATCATCAGTTATTTTGCTCCCCAAATAGCAAACCTCCTTTACTACTTAAGTGTCTCATTTCCTATCTAATTCCCTCAGCATCGCCCGATTTAATACGACTACATTCCATTATCCTCGTTTTGCTTTTGTTGATGTTCATCTTATAGCCTCCTTTCAAGACACTGTCCATTCCGTTCAAGTGCTCTTCCAAGTCCTTTGCTGTCTCTGACAGAATTACAATGTCATCGGCGAACCTCAAAGTTTTTATTTCTTCTCCATGGATTTTAATACCTACTCAGAATTTTTCTTTTGTATCCTTTACTGCTTGCTCAATATACAGATTGAATAACGTTGGGGAGAGGCTACAACCCCGTCTCACTCCCTTCCCAACCACTGCTTCCCTTTCATGTCCCTCGACTCTTATAACTGCCATCTGGTTTCTGTACAAATTGTAAATTTGTGAATTAAAGATATATATACTGAAGAGCCAAAGAAACTGACATGCCTGCCTAATATCGCGTAGGACCCCCGCAACACAACGTGGCGTGGACTCGACTAATGTCTGAAGTAGTGCTGGAGGGAACTGACACCATGAATCCTGTAGGGCTGTCCATAAATCAGAAATAGTAAGATGGGTTGGCAATCTCTTCTGAACAACACGGTGCAAGGCATCCCAGACACGCTCAATAATGTTCATGTCTGGAGAGTTAGGCGGCCAACGGAAGTGTTAAAACCCAGTAGAGTGTTCCTGGAGCCATTCTGTAGCAATTCCGGACGTTTGGGGTGTCGCATTGTCCTGCTTGAATTGCGCAAGTTCATCAGCATGCACAATGGACTTGAATAGATGCAGGTGATCAGACAGGATGCTTATGTATGTGTCAACTAACAGAGTCGTATCTATACATATCAGGGGCCTCATATCACAACAACTGCACACGCCCCACACCATTACAGAGCCTTCACCAGCTTGAACAGTCCCCAGCTGACAGGCAGGGTCCACGGATTCATGAGGTTGTCTCCATACCCGTACATGTCCATCGACTCGATAAAATATTGACACGAGACTCGCCCGACCAGGAAATATGTTTCCAGTCACCAGCAGTCCAATGTCGGTGTCGACGGGCCCAGGCGAGGCGTAAAGCTTTGGGTTGTGCAGTCATCAAGGGTACACAAGTGGGCCTCTGTCTCCGAAAGCCCCTATCGATGGCGTTTCGTTGAATGGTTCGCACGGTGACACTTGTTGATGGTACAGGGTTGACATCTGCAGCAATTTGTGGAAGGGTTGCACTTCTGTCACGTTGAACGATTCTCTTCAGTCGACGTTGGTCCCGTTCTTACAAGACCTTTTTCTTTCCGCAGCGATGTCGGAGATTTGATGTTTTACCGGATTCCTGATATCCACGATACACTCGTGAAATGGTCGTACTGGAAAATGCCCACTTCACCGCTGCCTCGGAGTTGCTGTGTCCCATCGCTCGTGCGCCGACTGTAACGCCACGTTGAAACTCACTTAAATGTTCATAACCTGCCATTGTAGCAGCAGTAACCGATCTAACAACTGCGGCAGATACTTGTTGCCTTATGTAGGCGTTGCCGACCGCAGCGCTGTATTCTACCAGTTTACATATCTCTGTATTTGAATATGGATGCCTATACCAGTTTCTTTGGCGCTTCAGTGTATTTGAGGATACTTAGTGTCTACATAATACGAACTAAATGGTAAGATTTACTATATATCTTTTCCCTTAAAAATTCGCTGGTCATCAGATGTAAAATTAGATGAATGGCGAACATTTTGAGATGACGCAGTTTTAATATCTACTTCACTACAAAAGTTTTCTCTGTAATCACCTTTTCTAATATGTTGTGCACATTATACTGAATTAAGTAAAAGTTATAAAACATAAAAGCTTAAGTTGTGTAAAATCCGTACATATGGGTAGAAAGGGATGTCATTTCTTATAAAAGTATAATAACACATTTCACACATATTGTTGAGCAGTCGTCAGAAAACTAAATGCTTGACGCCAAAATGACATTTCCTTTTCTGTTTCTGCGGAAACCGCAAATTAAATGTCTCACGGTGCAGCAGATATAGGAATTCACTGAAGAACTGTAACTCTGCCGCTTGCAAAAAGGAAAAAAAAAAATACAATTAATACGATACTTCAAACTATTTGTATGCTTGCACCTGCCAAATGTGAAAAACGATAAACACTGCATTAAAATATGGAATTTTGGAGAAATTAGATTAATTGAGCTGTTGCATGTGTAGTACTAATGCAGGAAGTCGTTCAGTTGCTACGCTAAAATCAGTGCTTGATTTCAGCTTTACGTGAGTAAAACTGTAAAAGTCGTCTTCATTTCGCATAGTGCCCATGTTTGGTCCAGGCACGAGCTATTTATGTTTCCATAGTTTTCGAGCAGCAATTAGTGCATAGGAATGAGTACAGAACGGTAATCCTAGGGTCTCGGGGTTGAGACCCTAGACGGAAATATTTTTTTTTAATCACCAGTTTTTACGTTACACAGCAAATCAACCGAAACGTTACTCAGTGTATTGTGATTTATTAACATTTTTCCTAAAAGGCATGAAAAGGGAAGGCAAAGGAAAATTTGGGATTGCAAATAAATTTCTACGATTGGAATGTAAGGCGTACATGAGAAATTCGTGTATCAAATTAGATACTTTATTATTTTACATCTGATGATTTACACGTGCTGGGGTGATATTCATCACAAAAACTTTATGAACCATAGGGGGTCAAGCGGGAATATTCCATGGTGTCCCACAACGAATTTCGCATTTTGCCAACTGAGATTGAGCCAGAAAAGAAATTACTTGTTGAACGACCCTTGTAAATGGCGTATGTTTACAATTACATGGTTGTTTTAAAGTTTCTACAGAAATGCGAACTTGGTTTACGTTCATAAAAGGTTCTCTCTCGTTGCACAGTTTTTCAATAAACTACACGTAACGCATCATTTCATGCTTGATATTTCCTCCGACGATGATGCCATCATGCAGCGTGCTTAGTATCCATGACACAAGGCCGGAATCATCTTTACGTGGTTTGAGACGCATGATAGAGAACTCATGTTGATGTCCTGGTCGCAAAATTTGACTGATATTGACCCGATGTCACACGTGTGGGCCACTATCGGATGCCATATCCACGCCCAAAAACCACACAATCGCAATTTACAAAAATTCCACGACCTGTACGTATGCGTCTGGTGCCACGTGCCTCTGGAAACATACCTGGAAATTGCGGCATCCATGCCTTGCGGAATCACTGCTTTCTTGTGTTCTAAAGGTGCTCCAACACACCACTAAGTCAGTGGTCGTTTTTTTCTTTTTGTCTCAGTAGTGTGTTTCGGAGACGCATTCGTGGTAGTAATCTGATTATTCCATCTCGGTACACATGAAAATGGCCGATAATTTACGAAACATGTAATGTGTTGAATGAAACAACTCGTTGGCAAAGGCCGAATCGGTTCTAGGGGCTTCAGTCCGGAACCGCGCTGCTGCTACGGTCGCAGGTTCGAATCCTGACTCGGGCATGGATGTGTGTGATGTCCTTAGGTTAGTTAGGTTTAAGTATGTAGTTCTAAGTGTAGGGGACTGATGACCTCAGATGTTAAGTACCACAGTGCTTAGAGCCATTTGAACCATTTTTGAAAGGTCGAAAGTTTAATTGCTGATTGTGATGCAAAGTAGGCAGAGGTACACAGAAGAGATGGTGACTGCTTTAGCCGACAGTGAGGAGGAGGTTCCAGATGGTGCGGTCGCTTACCAATTGCCTTCTATCAGTTTTCGGTAGATTTCCTATAACTCTGATAGTTGACACACACACACACACACACACACACACACACGCACACACGCACACACACACACACGCACACACGCACACACGCACACACGCACACACGCACACACGCACACACACACACACACACACACACACACACACACACGGTGTAAAAATCATAAATAGAAGTTAATATTGAACATATACTTCGTTAGGTTGGCAACAAATAGGTAAACATACGAAAGAAGATGAAACACGTAATGGAGTCACAGTATTTACGCTGCGAAAAGCAGTGTACGACGAAATAATTGTATCAAGCGACAAAAGAACAATAGTCCACCACAAAAAATAGTGAGAAACATGGTGAACAGTGTGTGGAAGGCGAGAACACAAAGATGTGATTATATGGCACTGATAAAAGTGAGGAAACGCAGATCAGTAAATCGTAAGTAATTACTTTTTTTTACAAAAAATGGCGAAGTGAACTGTTTGATAATCTATAACTAACAAAACTGTATCGTTATAGATCTCACTGATGATGCCTTAGAACAGGAGAATGCGAAACGCGTATAGGATAAATAAAGGAACTAGCAGCAGGAAAAGGGAGTTTTATTTTCAAAACAAATATTTATATGCTTGCTGTGGCGAACGGCCACACAAAAAAACTTGTTATAATATGTGGTGTTCACCCACGGACGCCATGCAGGTACCTCTTGAAGGAGATAAGCATTTAAACATACAGTGTGTTTCAGAAGTGATGGCAAATATTCAGGGATATGACAGGAATGATCATTCGAAGCAAAAAAGTCAAATAAACGTGGCCTCTAAAACGCAAACCTTGAAAGCTATGAGCAATTCTTGATCTCCGACACTGTGAAACAAATCTTTTCTACTGAAAGCTCTTTGATTTCCATATTTTGGGAAGTGATAGTGTGGATCAAAAGAAGAAAAAAAATGTCCAGTAAACAAGCGAAGATGAACAAGTGCTCATAGCTTTTAAGGTGTGCATTTTAGAACACATGTTTCAAATGGCTCTGAGCACTATGGTACTTAACTTCTGAGGTCATCAGTCCCCTAGAACTTAGAACTACTTAAACCTAACTAACGTAAGGACATCACACACATCCATGCCCGAGGCAGGATTCGAACCTGCGACCGTAGCGGTCGCGCGGTTCCAGATTGCAGCGCCTAGAACCGCTCGGCCACGCCGGCCGGCAGAGCACATGTTTATTGGACATTTTTTTCTTCCTTTGGTCCATACTACCACTTCCCAAACTATAGAAAGCAAAGAGCTTTCAGTAGAAGAGATTTGTTTCACAGTATCGGAGATCAAGAATTGCTCATAGCTTTCAAGGTTTGCGTTTTAGAGCCCATGTTTACTTGCGTTTTTGCTTCGAATGGTCATTTCCATATCCCTGAATATCGAGATCATCACTTCTGAAACACCCTGTATACTCAGTAATGAAATTCGTCATAAGTAATTGATCACAGTTTGAAAAGAACAATGAGGTAAATGCCTACAACACTAGAGGAAAAAATGGCGTTTGTTATCAGTTGTTAAAGCAGTCAGTGGCTCAAAGAGGAGTTCAATATGCAGAACAAAAATTTTTAACTGTTTGTCCGATAATATAAAATGTCTGACAGGTTTTAAATCTAATTTAAAATCATTTCTCCTGGACAACTCCTTCTATTCCACTGCCGAATTTCTACTTAAAAACTGATTGCCAGTAAAAAATTAAATAAATAGAAACAAATAAATAAAAAATATTAAGTGTAGTTGCATGAACAGAGCTAAAAATGATGATGTGTGCATTAATGTTAACACTAATCATGTACACATGTCGTATGAACTGACTCGTTCCACTCCATTTCCATAAAAGAATCGTTCATATGCTCTATGGAACATGTAGGTAAGTAAGTAACTAACAAGGTTGTTAGCCTCCGCGAGGAAGGTTGTCTGTTAGTGCGGGCGGGTTCCAGTTTCGCGTACGATGTCTGTCCCGGCACACGGACTGAGCGAGCAAGTGTTTAACTTGAGTGTGTGGCTCCCAGGGGCCGGTGGACGGCCTCTGGTCCCCTGACGCCAGCAGAACTCGTTCCGTGAGCTGGGAGTGCGGCGGTAGCCATCCGTCCGTCGTCTTTGCCGTCTAGTTGGCCTCGCTGGAGAAAGCGGTCAAGATCAGCCCGTGCAGAACTCAACAGAACCCGCTCCAATGAACGTTATGAAACTACTGAGGCCGTTTCGCGGTTTGCGACATTCGCGCGGCGAGATTCCCATCTTCGGGTCTGTAGAACTCGAGGCAGATGTGCTGAGTGAGGGTAGAGATTTGCGATGTTGCCCACCGTCAATATTCATTTCTGTTTCAGTACCGATTTCTAAAAGTATTTGAGCGATAATAATCGTCTCCAAAACATCGACGTCAAATGATGAATTTATAGAATCTCGTGAAAAGCAACATACCTGTACAAACGCTTCTACACTACTGGCCATTAAAATTACTACACCACGAAGATGACGTGTTACGGACGCGAAATTTAACCGACAGGAAGAAAATGCTGTGATATGCAAACGATTAGCTTTTCAGAGCATTCACACAACATTGGCGCCGGTGACGACACCTACAACGTGCTGACATGAGGAAAATTTCCAACCGATTTCTCATACACAAACAGCAGTTGACCTGCGTTGCCTGGTGAAACGTTGTTGTGCTGCATCGTGTAAGGAGGAGAAATGCGTACCATCACGTTTCCGACTTTGATAAAGGTCGGATTGTAGCCTATCGCGAATGCAGTTTATCGTATCACGACATTGCTGCTCGCTAGATCCAATGACTATTAGCAGAATATGGAATCGGTGGGTTCAGGAGGGTAATGTGGGACGCCGTGCTGGATCCCAACGGCCTCGTATCACCAGCAGTCGAGATGACAGGCATCCTATCCGAATGGCTGAAACGGATCGTGCAGCCACGTCTCGATCCCTGAGTCAACAGATGGGTACGTTTGCAAGACAACAACCATCTGCACGAATAGTTCGACGACGTTTGCAGCAGCATGGACTATCAGCTCGAGACCATGGCTGGGGTTACTCTTGACACTGCATCACAGACAGGAGCGCCTGCGATGGTGTACACAACGACGAACCTGGGTGCACGAATGGCAAATCGTCAATTTTTCGGATGAATCCAGGTTCTGTTTACAGCATCATGATGGTCACATCCGTGTTTGGCGACATCGCGGTGAACGCACATTGGAAGCGTGTATTCTTCATCGCCATACTGGCGTATCACCTGGAGTGATGGTATGTGGTGCCATTGGTTAAACGTCTCGGTCACCTCTTGTTCGCATTGACGGCACTTTGAACAGTGGATATTACATTTCAGATGTGTTACGACCCGTGGCTCTACCCTTCATTCGAACCCTGCGAAACCGTACATTTCAGCAGGATAATGCACGACCGCATGTTGCAGGTTCTGTACGGGCCTTTCTGGATACAGAAAATGTGTCCAATGAATACCCGTTTATCAGCTGCATTTCTTCTTGGTGTAGCAATTTTAACGGCCAGTAGTTTAATGTCATATTTATCCATACATGTTATAAAAATAATTGTATGTATTTGTGTACGTATATTCCACATAAACTTCATGCTTCTAATAGAGATTTCAGGTAGTTTTGAGCTGTGAAGGCAGATTCATTTCAGTTCCAGTTTGTAAATTATTCTTTCCTTGTGCTATTTTAGATTGGTCACTCTATAAATCGAGTTTGGTTTCTGCGTTTTCCAGTATTTCCCACACTACATGACACAGATACCGGAGAAATGTGGACATGGAGATGTGTGGACAGTAGGATGTACCGTCGATTTCCGGTCACCACCTGTTCCAGGTAGTTACGGCTGCGGTCCATCGGCACGAAGGAAGGCCTTCCTCGAGCTATCGGAATCCACAAATCTCCGTTTTCAACCGTCGTGCCCGTATCCGCCAGCACATAAGGGGCTTCTGCACGTTCAGTATTTCTTAACAGCACTATTTGGTCAATCTTTCAATATACAGAAACCACCATCACACCATCGATTGTTACTTACGCTGAAGCGCCAAAGACACTGGTATATGCATGCGTATTGAAATACAGAGATATGTAAACATGCAGAATACGACGCTGCAGTCGGCAAAGCCTATAAAAGACAACAAGTGTCTGCCGCAATCGTTAGGTCGGTTACTGCTACTACAATGCCAGAAGATTTAAGTGGTGTTATCGTCGGCGCACGAGCGATGGGACAGAGCATAACCGAAGTAGCGATGAAGTGGGGATTTTCCCGTACGACTACTTCACGAGTGTACCGTGAATATCAGGAATCCGACAAAACATAAAATCTCCGACATCGGCGCGGCTGGAAAACGATCGTGCAAGAACGGAACCAACGACGACTGAAGAGAATTGCTCGACGTGAAATAAGTGCAACCCTTCGGCAAATTGCTGCAGGTTTCAATGCTGGGCCCAAAAAGTGTCAGTCTGCAAACCATTCAACGAAACATCATCGATATGGGCTTTCGGAGCCGAAGGCCCACTCGTGTACCCTTGATGACTTCACGACACAAAGCTTTACGCCTCGCCTGGGCGCGTCAACGCCGACACTGAACTGTTGATGGCTGGAAACACGTTGCGTGGTCGGACGAGTCTCGTTTCAAATTGTATCGAGCAGATGGACGTGTACGGGTATGGAGACAACCCCATGAATCCATAGTCCCTACATGTCAGCAGGAGACTGTTCAAGCTGGTGGAAGCTCTATAATCTGGGGCGTATGGAGTTTGAGTGATATGGGATCGCTGATACGTCTAGATACGACTCTGACAGGTGACAAGTATGTAACCATCCTGTCTGATCACCTGCATCTTTTCATGTCCATTGTGCATTCCGACGGAATTGGGCAATTCCAGCAGGACCATGCGACACCCCACACCTGCAGATTTGCTCAAGAGTGGCCACAGAAACTTCTGAGTTTAAACACTTTCGCTGGCCATCAAACTCTCCAGACATGAACATTACTGATCATGTCTGGAATTCCTTGCAACGTGTTGTTCAGAAGAGGTCTCTACACCCTCGTACTCTTACGGATTTATGGACAGCTCTGCAGGATTCCTGGTGTCAGTTCCCTCCAGCACTACTTCAGACATTAGTCGAGTCCATGTCACGTCGTGTTGCGATACTTCTGCGTGCTCGCAGGGACCTTCCACGATATTAGGAAGGTGTACGAGTTTCTTTGGCTCTTCTCTCTATAATTTATTACTATTTTAGTATTAACTGTATTCGCGACACATCTTGCACATAGTATGCACATAAACAATGAGATGCGTGAAAAACTGCCTCATCATGAATGACGTCTAAATTCATTACTACTTTGCTACTGGCTCTATTCGTTATAAATTTAGTGGACAGTGTCCACATGTGTCGTTGAATGTAGCTACAATATTGTATCGTTGTACGACAAATAGTTCAGCATGGCGTCAACGAGATATACTGTACCTGCTTGTGACGTCACACTAGTCGTCTTGTCCGCCATACTTCGCGAACGCTCGGATCTGTGCAGGGCCCAAGGGAAATCAACATTTAACTGAAAAGGTAGCCTCTGAAGGTCTTGACTTTGTTCTGGGCTCTTGAGAGTTTGCTTGCATTTAAAAGCGCAGTCAAGAATTATTAAAATCATCTGAAACAGTTACCCGCTTCCCCCCCCCCCCCGCCCCCCCCCCCCACCCCTCCCCCAGAGACGGCTGCTAGCGCTCGTAAGACTTGCAGTGTCATTGTGACGTCCGCTCCACGGCCAATATTTCTAGTGCTCCTCGGTTCAGGAGATATGACGTCCTAAACAGTGAGATGCTTCAAGAGCTGCTGCTGTTAGTGCACGACGTTTAAATTTATTACTACGTTGCTACTAGTTCCATTCGCAATACATTTTGCATATAGTATCCACACACGCTACTGAATGTGCCTACAATATCATATCATTGTACAACACGTAGTTCAGAAGGTACGGCGTTATAAGAAGTAAGAACAAGGCCTCACGCTGCATGCTATGGGCGTGGTGGCACAGCTATAAACTAATTCCCGAGGAACGCCGGGGTTTTCTGCTACTCAAACAATAAATACAGTGATAATCAATATAATATGTCTCACAATTTTTTATCTGCAGACCGTATAAATACGCCCATGTTCAGAAAAAAACAAAACACCTTGAACGACTAGAGGCAGGATGTTCATATTCACACGACACGTACATCAGTATGTTCTGCAGAAATGATTAGCATTTCAGTCACCTCGGTTCAACACGTGTCCTGTTGTCTTGTAGGCACAGGATCCGCCGTGGGACCTGATAACTTGTTCCATGTGTGATGGCAGCGACTCATGTAAGGCGCCAATGACCTCCTGTGTTATAGTCATCCAATTGCATTCACCTGGTTCCAAAGTTCATCTGTGCTTGTTGGCATTGCGTCACAGCGCTGCATCCATGGTTTCACCATATCCCATGCATTTTCGGTTGGCGACAAGTCTGGTGGTCTGTTGGGCCAGGGCAAAAGGCTGACATGCAAAAGGCTGACACCCCATTACACGAAGAAGGCACGTGTTCGAGACTGACATCCTGTTACACCAAGAAGGCACGTGTTCGAGACTGACATCCTGTTACACCAAGAAGACAAGTGTTCAAGACTGACGTCCTGTTACACCAAGAAGGCACGTGTTCGAGACTGACATCCCGTTACACCAAGAAGGCACGTGTTCGAGACTGACATCCTGTTACACCAAGAAGACAAGTGTTCAAGACTGACGTCCTGTTACACCAAGAAGGCACGTGTTCAAGATTGACATCCCATTACACCAAGAAGGCACGTGTTCAAGACTGACATCCTGTTACACCAAGAAGGCACGTGTTCAAGACTGACATCCTGTTACACCAAGAAGGCACATGTTCGAGACTGACATCCTGTTACACCAAGAAGGCACGTGTTCGAGACTGACATCCTGTTACACCAAGAAGGCACGTGTTCGAGACTGACATCCTGTTACACCAAGAAGGCACGTGTTGAAGACTGACGTCCTGTTACACCAAGAAGGCAAGTGTTCAAGACTGACATCCTCTTACAACAAGAAGGCACGTGTTCAAGACTGACATCCTGTTACACCAAGAAGGCACGTGTTCAAGACTGACATCCTGTTACACCAAGAAGGCACGTGTTCGAGACTGACGTCCTGTTACACCAAGAAGGCACATGTTCAAGGCTGACGTCCTGTTACACCAAGAAGGCACGTGTTGAAGACTGACGTCCTGTTACACCAAGAAGGCACATGTTCAAGACTGACATCCTGTTACAACAAGAAGGCACGTGTTCAAGACTGACATCCTGTTACACCAAGAAGGCACGTGTTCAAGACTGACATCCTGTTACACCAAGAAGGCACGTGTTCAAGACTGACATCCTGTTACACCAAGAAGGCACATGTTCAAGGCTGACGTCCTGTTACACCAAGAAGGCACATATTCAAGACCGACATCCTGTTACACCAAGAAGGCACGTGTTCAAGACTGACGTCCTGTTACACCAAGAAGGCACATGCTCGTGCAGCAACATGTGGTAGTGCATTGTCTTGCTGGAAAATGACGTCTTAGGTGTTGTACAAAAAGGGTGTGGCTCCAGTTCGCAGGATGTCATTCATGTAGGTCACATTGGTTTCAGTGCCCTTGGCACGCACCAACTGTGATTTGTGTTTGTACTCAATAGCACCCCACACGATATCGACTTGAGGCGGCACCGTATGTCTTGCGCGAATGTAGTCACCGTGATGCCGTCCCCCGTGTTTGTGGGGAACCAAAATGCGTCCATCATTCTCACACAAACAGAACGTGGATTCGTCCGAAAACACTATCTGATGCCATTCTTGTCCCCAGTGACGTCGTTCCATACACCATTGCCGCCTGGCGTATTTCTGCACATTCGTCAAAGGTAGGTGCAGAAGTGGACGACACGCACGCATCCCATGCCGTAATAAACAGTGACGGGCTGTCACCTCTGATAGTGTACGATGTGTTGCACCGTTCCTCTGTTGCGCCAGAGCCAAGGGGGATGCAGATGTCTCCCGTAATGCCATTCAGATCAGGTGTCGATCTTCTCGGGGGATGGTCTGGGTGGTGAGACCTGAACCATCTCGTCGTGTTCTACGGCCTTCCGTGAACCGCGCCAAAAATAGGCCCTCTTTCAAGCTCACTGATTTGACGGTACGGTTCGCGCGTATGTGTGCGAGGCATACTGTACGTCTGCTCAAGTCACACTGATCCATTACCTTCGGTTTATAGCGACAACCAGAGCCGCAGGCACATTTTACGAGTAGCTAGTGTTGCGCCGCCATATCGATGCTGACCATGAACGCGCTGACCGACATGTTCCAATGCTAATCATTTCTGCAAAACATACTAATGTACATGTCCTGTGAATATGAGCTTCCTAGCTCTAGTCTTGCAAGGTGTTCTGTAATTTTCTGATGATTGTAACATATTTGAGATGAGGAACCCCTTCGATCTATTGCGTTGTTCAAATGTATGTGAAATCTTTTGGGAGCTTACACACTACTTAACCTAAATTGTCCTAAGGACAAACACACACACCCATGCCCGAGGGAGGACTCGAACCTCCGCCGACAACATATTGTGTCGTTGGTAGAGACCATAACTATAGCATGCTTTTGGGAACAGTATGTCAGATGCTGACGTTATAGCTCTACGCAGAGGTGACAAAAGTCGTGGGATGCCTTCTAATATCACGTCAAAGCTGCTTCTGCTCGGCGTAGAGTAGCAACTCGACGTGGCATGGACTCAACAAGTTGTTGGAAATCCACTGCAGAAATACTGAGCCATGCTGCCTCTACAGACGTCCGTATCTGCACTGACAACTCAACGTATACGCCGCTGCTCTCGATCGTTAAGTGAAGGCCGTTGGCCACTGCGTTGTCTGTGGTGAGACGTAATGTCTGAAATATGGTACTCTCGGCACACTCTTAACACTGTAGATGTAGGGATACTGAATCTCCTAATGATTTCCGAAATGGTATGTCCCATAATCTAGCTCCAACTACTATTCCACGTTCAAAATCTTTTAATTCCCTTCGCGCGGCCATAATCACATCGGAATCCTTTCCGCATGAATCACCTGAGTACAAATGACATCGCCGGCAAAGCATTGCCCTTTTATGCCTTTTGTACGCGATACTACCGCCATCTGTATATGTGCATATAGCTATCCCGTGACTTTGTCACCTCAGTATACATCGAACGGGCTCTGCACAAGCGTGAGTTAGCGCTCTTCGCTGATGAGACGGGTTTTATTCTAACAAAACAGCAATTTTTGGAAATGACGTCTTGTTTGGGATCGTATTCAGACACTACCGAGTTGCTCCGCTTGTTTGCCAGGCCGGACTGCTAGGTATTCCTGGTACGCGTCTGGAGTTCCGTGCAGAAGTGCGCGCTATCATCGCCGCGGTTTGTACACTGCGGTCGCGTCACGTCCCAGCGATACCGCACGCCTGCCCATTCAGGTCTGCGCTGTATGATACTAACCGCCTCACTTCCTCACGCTCGGATTCAACACGCGCTCCACTGTCGTCGACATCGTATTTACGCGCCGGAGAAAGCGAAAAAAGTGCACAGACCGTTCAAGGGGAGTACACCAGATTAGTGTCACGCAGAAACGAAGACTTAAACGAATTGAAACTCAGTTCCGAGAGCGGCAAAGTATCGATCACACTTAAGCGTCGACCGCGTGGCTGAAGTGTACTGTGACGCTGGCAGGTAGGCCGTGCTCGTAAAAGTTCTCAAATACGAGGGTTGGAGCTTTAATAATGGCAACTATTTATTTACAGCTCGTAAAAAAACAGGTAAGTGTTTCAAAGTTATACTGACCTTCAAAGTAGTCACCAGCATTGTTATAACACGTTGCCAGCGATGTGGAAGTCGTAGGATACTCTTAGCAGTGCCAGTTGTATTGACAGTTCGAGCAGCGCGGTCTATTGCCCGACGAATTTGTAGCAGTTCTGAAGCGAATGCCGTGAAGTGTTTCCTTCAGTTAAAAAATCGAGGTGAAATCACGAGGTCTTAAGTTAGGGGAGTGCAGTAGGTGGTATAGCATTTAGCAGCCCCATCAGTCAGACAAATCAGTAACAGTTTGCACTGTACGTGCTTGAGCATTGTCCTGCAAAATAATGGTCAGGTCCTGGAGAAAGAGTCATCACTTCTGTCTCTAAGCTGGTCGTAGGTTGTGTTCCAAAAATGCACAGCGTAGAGACAGAAGTGGTGACACTTTCTGCAGGACCTGTCCATCATTTTGCAGGACAATGCTCAAGCACGTACAGTGCAAGCTGTTACTGATTTGTTTGACTGATGCGGCCGCTAAATGCTATATCACCTACTGCTCTCCCCTGACTTAAGCCCTCGTGAGTTCATCGCGATCTCTAAACTGAAGGAAACACTTCATGTCATTCGCCTCAGAACTGTTACAAATTCGTCGGGCAATAGACCGCGCCGCTCGAACTGTCAACACAACTGGCACTGCTAAGAGTATCCTACGACATCCACACCGCTCGCAACGGGTTATACACAATGCTGGTGACTACTTTGATGGTCAGTAAAACTTTGAAACACGTATCTATTTTGTACGAGCTGTAAATAAGTAGTTGCCACTATTTAAGTTCCAACCCTCGTATATACATACAGCATGTTTCAGAATTCCATAGCCGGCCGCTGTGGCCGAGCGGTTGTAGGCACTTCAGTCCGGAACCACGCGGCTGCTACGGTCGCAGGTTCGAATCTTGCCTCGGGCATGGATGTGGGTGATGTCCTTACGTTAGTTAGGTTTAAGTAGTTCTAAGTCTAGGGGACTGATGACCTCTGATGTTAAGTCACATAGTGCTTAGAGCCATTTTTTTGAATTCCATAGACAAACTTTGAGGTGCTGTAGAAGGCTGCTTGAGGAACAAATTGAGATTGGGAACTCGTGTTCGAAAACGTCGTCCAATGACACTACAGAGCATCGAAGTTATAGACGACTGCGCCTGTTTACAGGGTGTGTCCGTAAGAGTGTGCAAAAATTTAATAGGACTTAAGGAACGCTCAACTGAACAATTTGAGGTAGGGATCTGGTGTCGGAGAAGCCAGCTTGACGAGATTTGGAAGTAAACTTGGCTACCGCTTTGCCTGTCATTACTGCTCTCCAGCTGATTTACAACTAACGTTCGTACAAGTTTACAAGCACTGTGCTGCTTATTTACTTGTACAGTCTTTATTTCCTGCAGCGAAACAAGGACGAAGAGCCGTATCATCTACCTGGCCGTCTGAATGGCCACCTGTTCTTGAGGTTCGTGCAAAGAGTTCTGCCTGAGTTGCTGGAGAGCGCAGTCCTGGCTGTTCGTGAGAGGATGTAGATTCAACATGACGGTGCACCGTCTCACTTCAGTGTGGATGGCCGCAACCATCTCAGTGTTGTATTTCATTCTTGCTGGATTGGAAGGGAGATACTGTTTCATGGCCTGCTAGGTCACCTGACCTGAATCCGCTTAATTATTTCCTATGGAGACATCTAAAGTCACTTGTGACTGAGAATCCAGTGGGTATGGACATGGAATTAGTTGTAGCTGCCTGTGATGTGATTCGAAACACACCACGGATATTCTTCAGGGTGCGTCAGAATCTTGTTAGCTGAAGTCATGCTTGCATTGAGGTTTATGGCCGTCAGTTTCAGCACATTCTGTAGATACAATACAAATGGTACGTTCATTGTGGCAAAATTGTATTTACAGTTTACTGTAACTCATGTATATAAAAAAGTACACAGTATTGCGATTTTATTCCTATTACCTCCTTAAGGCGGCTTCTCTGATCTCAGGTTCCCTACCTCAAATTGTTCAGTGGAGCATGGGCTATGTCATTTTAAATATTTGCACGCTCTTACGGAAACACCCTATATGGACGTACGTACAGGATGGTCCCACGATGATGCTACAGACTTTCAGGGGTGATGGAGATGGATAAATATAACAATTTCGGGTAAGGGTCCCTGGTCCGGAAAAGAAGAGAGTCCAAATTTATAAGTGAAAGTCGTTCTGATACCTCTGACAAAGTAATACCTGTATTGTTACTGTTGTTGCTAAGACTTCAGGTTACGCAACTTTCAGAGGTGGTAGAATGAACCAAAAGAAGAAAAACTTCTAGTAAAACGTCTAAGAAGAAAAAAGCTCTAAAATAATACCTTAAGAGCTATGAGTACTTGTTCAATAGATGAAATGCGTTACACAGCAGCGAAGATGAAAAAGTGCTCATATTTCCTCGTGTATGCATTCTAGAGTCCATGTTCGGCGGACTGCCGGGCGGAGTGGCCGAGCGTTTCTAGGCGCTACAGTCTGGAACCGCGCGACCGCTACGGTCGCAGGTTCGAATCCTGCCTCGGGCATGGATTTATGTGATGTCCTTAGGTTAGTTAGGTTTAAGTAGTTCTAAGCTCTAGGGGGTGATGACCTCAGAAGTTAAGTCCCATAGTGCTCAGAGCCATTTGTTTACCGGACTTGTTTTTTTCTTTGTTTTGGTCCATATTGCCACATCTGCAAGTTGCATGCCCTACGGTCTTGGCAACAACAGTACTGGTACATATACTGCTCTATCAGTGGAATCAGAACGATTTTCACTTACAAAATTTCGACTCAATTCGTTTCCGAACCCGGGACGCTCACCTCAGGTTGATGCATTCGTCCTTTTCCATCATCCTAGAAAGTTTGTAACATCATCACGGGATCACCTTGTACATACATACGCATACTTAAAGTAGTAAATGAGTTTTGCTATTTGGGGAACAAAATAACTGATGATGGTCGACGAAGAGAGGATATAAAATGTAGACAGGCAGTGGCAAGGAAAGCGTTTCTGAAGAAGAGAAATTTGTTAACATCGAGTACAGATTTAAATGTCAGGAAGCCTTTTCTGAAAGTGTTTGTGTGCAGTGTAGCCATGTATGGAAGTGAAACATGGACGATAAATAGTTTAGACAAGAAGAGAGTAGAAACTTTCGAAATGTGGTGCTACAGAAGAATGCTGAAAATTAGATGGGTAGACCACGTAACTAATGAGGAGGTATTGAATAGAATTGGGGAGAAGAGAAATTTGTGGTTTAAATGGTTCAAATGGCTCTGAGCACTATGGGACTCAACTACTGAGGTCATTAGTCCCCTAGAACTTAGAACTAGTTAAACCTAACTAACCTAAGGACATCACACACATCCTTGCCCGAGGCAGGATTCCAACCTGCAACCGTAGCGGTCTCGCGGTTCCAGACTGCAGCACCTAGAACCGCACGGCCACTTCGGCCGGCGAAATTTGTGGCACAACTTGACTAGAAGAATGGATCGGTTGGTAGGACATGTTCTGAGGCATCAAGGGATCACCAATTTAGTATTGGAGGGCAGCGTGGAGGGTAAAAATCGTAGAGGGAGACCAAGAAATGAATATACTAAGCAGATTCAGAAGGATGTAGGTTGCAGTAGGTATTGGGAGATGAAGAAGCTTGCACAGGATAGAGTAACATGGAGAGCTGCATCAAACCTGTCTGTGGACTGAAGACCACAAAACACACAGGCGTCGGTGACTATAATTTCGATGCTCCGCAGCGCCGATGGATGAAATTTTCGGAAAGGTCTTGCCATTTTGTTCCTCAAGACACCTTAAGCGGGTTTATAGAAAACTTCTTTACGGAAAAATTCGAGGAGCAGGCTTTGGGAACTGCGAACAACAATTCGAATATTTAGTTCCGTTACGTGGATGATACGTTTGTTTTGTGGCGGCGTTTTCGGTTTCACAAACGTCTTAACGGGCTCAATCCCAAGATTCAGTTTAGCATGGAGGAGGAGACAAGCGGAAGATTAAATTTTCTTGATGTGCTAGTTTTCAAGGAAGAAGATGGTAGCTTGGGCCACACGGCTTACCAAAAACTGACGCACACACACCGTCACCTACATCGGGACTCGAACCACTGCCAATAACAAAGCGAGGCATCATTAAAAACGGTGGCGGGTAGAGGAAGGAAAATCTGCGAACCAAAGCTGCTTGACGTGGAATAAAATATCTCACCACTGCATTGCTCAAGAATGGTTATTGGTTCGCCGAGGTGAAAAGATCGTCGAGGCCGCCTCGTAGAAATCGCTGCGACGCTCAAGTGCCTGTGAAAAGTGGTGACAAAAGTGGTAAATTGTTTTTGTCTGTTGCATCACGTTGTGCTATTTCTGCTTTTTGTATATAGGAGTTATGACCGTGCCACCATAACTACTGGACACTTGCCGTTGGTCTTCGTTGATCCATTATGAACCGCGGAACAACGCTTGGCATGTACTTCTTGATGCAATAATTTGCCAACAGCCGTATGTATTGTAGAAATTTATTTTATGAACTTCTATGTGCTACCAGTTTCGGCATTTCATTGATGCGTCAAGAAAAACTTACCGTTAGCTCCTTGTCGACGGCTTCACAATCGCAACCTCATCTCCAACAGCAAAGATACGAACAACGTCACAGTGTGGGAAATTCTCCAGTCCATCTCCTTCCGTGAAGCGATCTATAATGTCGGTAACGGCGTTTCCAACCACACGAGTCATACCGATTATTAGCGGAAAGTATCTCCTCACCCGCCGACCCCCGGTGAAAAATTGCCAGTGTGAATCGCTAAAGGCCGCTGTCTATATCGTAATCTGTATTATCTAGTACTAGTTACAAACTCGTTGGCAACAAATACATAATCACAAAGTCGGTTACCATCTCTACATGTTAGTTAGTTCTATGTCCCATACGTCGTATTCACTGTAAACATTAAGATGTGATGTATGTCAATCGGACAAAAGATTGTAAGAACAGTTTAAAAATTATGTGGGCACATGATTTCCGCGAATAAGTTTGTAACTGAATACTTACTTGTATTCGAAAATTTCTCAGTGCTATAGGCGGAGTTGCTACGGGAGACGTGTTTAATCTACATCTGAAAAGAAGTCTGTAAGACATTTTGTTTCCAAGGGAATATTATCAAAGAATTTTATATCTGCAGATTTCCCTCCTGTCTGTAGCGAAGTGCAGTTTACTTTTCCTTTTAAAATTGTTCTTTTAAATATCTGTATTACTGTAGAAGTGTCATATATTGTTGACAAAAGATTTGATCAGTGAACAAATGTACTGTGACAAGCACTTAATATTCCTACAATGTGAGAGAACCGCAGACACTACATGATAACTCGTAGCGGGTGGTTATAATTGAAGTGGAGCTACTCACGAAGGTCCAGTGTCGACTGTAATTATCGTATGGCAGATAAACTTGGCGTATATGCTAATGAATTAATACGGAACCTATTTACTCTGGAAAGAAATTAGTTAAATGAGATATTACTGTAACGAACTGTGGTTGACACGAGATGTTTTCCCTGCACTCATGCTGAATTTATGAATGGTTCAAATGGCTCTAAGAACTATGGAACTTCTAGGCGCTTCAGTCTGGAGCCGCGCGACCGCTACGGTCGCAGTTTCGAATCCTGCCTCGGGCATGGATGTGTGTGATGTCCTTAGGTTAGTTAGGTTTAAGTAGTTCTAAGTTCTAGGGGACTGATGACCTCAGATGTTAAGTTCCATAGTGCTCAAACCATTTTTGAAGTTAACATCTGTGGTGCCCTAGACTTACAACTACTTAAACCTAATTAACCTAAGGACACCACACACATTCATGCCCGAGGGAGGATTAGAACCTGCGACCGTAGCAGCAGCGCGGTTCCGGACTGAAGCCCCTAGAATCGCTCGGCCACAACGGCCGGTTGAATTTACGAGAGAAGTTACTTTTCACGGAGGAACATCATAATGATTGTCTACATCTACATCTACGTGATTACTCTGCTGTTCACAATAAAGTCCCTGGTAGACGGCTCAATGAACCATCTTCAAGCTGTCTCTCTACCGTTCCACTCTCGGACGGCGCGCGGAAAAAACGAGCACTTAAATTTTTCTCTGCCAGCCCTGATTTCCCTTATTTTATCATGATAATCATTTCTCCCTATGTAGGTGGGTGCCAACAGAATGTTTTCGCAATCAGAGGAGAAAAATGGTGATTGACATTTCGTGACTAGATCCCGACGCAACGAAAAACGCCTTTGTTTTAATGATTGCCACTCCAGTTCATGTATCATGTCTGTTTTGCGTTAGTACAAACGAGTAACCCTTCTTTGAACATATTCGATGTCATCCGTCTGTCCCACCTGATGCTAATCCCACACCGCACAGTAACACTCCAGAATAGGGCGGACAAGAGTGGAGTAAACAGTCTCTTTAGTAGACCTGTTGCATCTTCTAAGTGTTGTGCCAATGAATCGCAGTCTTTGATTGGCTCTACCCACAACATTATCGATGTGATCGTTCCAATTTAGGTTATTTGTAATTATAAACCTTAAGTATTTAGTTGTATTTACAGCCTTAAGATTTGTGTGACTTATCGCGTAATCGAAATTTAGCGGATTTCTTTTAGTACTCATGTGAATAAATTCACACTTTTCTTTATTCAGGGTCAATTGCCACTTTTCGCGCCACACGGATATCTTATCTTTATTATTTTGGAATTCGTTTTGGTCATCTGATGACTTTACAAGACGGCAAATGACAGCATCATCTGCAAAGATTCTAGTAGAGCTACTCAGATTGTCTCCTATGTCGTTAATATAGATCAGGAACAATAGAGGGCCTAAACACTTCCTTGGGGAACGACGGATATTACTTCTGTTTTACTCGATGGCATTCCGTCTATTACTACGAACTGAGACCTTTCTGAGAGGAAATCACGAAGCTAGTCGCACAACTGAGGCGATATTCCATAGGCATGCAGTTTGACTGGAAGAAGCTTGTGAGGAACGGTGTTGAAAGCCTTCTGGAAATCTAAAAATATGGAATCAATTTGACATCCTTGTCGATAGCACTAGTTACTTCATGAGTATAAAGAGCTAGTTGTGTTTCACAAGAACGATATTTTCTGAAACCGTGCTGAGTGTGTGTCTATAAATCGTTTCCTTCGAGGTATTTCATAATGTTCGAATACAGTATGTGTTCCAAACCCTACTGCAAATCGACGTTAGTGATATGTGCCTGTAATTCAGCGGATTACTCCTATTTCCCTTTTCTGGTATTGGTGTGACTTGAGCAATTTTCCAGTCTTTAGGTAGTCTTAGGATGTGCTCCAGGATACACCAAGAGCAAGACTTAAAGGACATGGCTGTGTTGAAGAACACAAGTAAAGAACTGTGGTTCAGAAACCGTAAACTGCGCTTATGACAACGCTTATGTGGTTTAAGAAGGAGGAAGGTTAGGGTTTAACGTCCCGTCGACAACTATTAGAGACGGAGAACAAACTCGGATTAGGGAACGATGGAGAAGGAAATGGCCCGTGCCCTTTCAAAGGAACCGTCCCATCATTTTTCTGAATCGATTTAGGGAACTCACGATAAACCTAAATCTGGATGGCCGGATGCGAGTTTGAATCGTCGTCCTCCCAAATGCGAGTCCAGTGTGCTAACCACTGCGCCACCTCGCTCGGTCTTAACACAGTTTAAATGTGCAACTCGGTTTCTTATCTCACGTTTCACACTCTTTTCTGTTCTCTACAAATAAGAAAGCATCAAGTTTAATTCAGGTATTGCGCTGATAGCACATAATTTTGTCACCAATATTGGACGGAGAGCTATAGGAAGATCAATCAGTCTTCTGATCACTAACGGATTCGCAAAAACTCGTTGGCTTAAGGAACAACACTGTGATGCAAAATTTGTGTATTCTGTTTTTTGAATAACCTGAGAATTATATTTTATCTCTCCAATTTATTCATGTTTTTCTCAGTCCTCCAAACATTATCTTCCGTTTCACTCTGTCTAAAGACCTTTCTTAGTTTATGAATGTTCCATATATTTTTCTGTTCATATTGATGATTCTTTCTACTAGGTCTACAACATTGCTTCCGCCGTTTTTTGTCGAAGTTCGGGGCTTTATTGTGAAAAACTTACAAATTGCCCATAGCTGGCCACTACGTTCTCCCAACTTCCGAATAGCATACGAATCCCGTGGCGGAAGAACTGGCCGTCTTTTCTGGGGATCCATGAATCGATTCAATTTTGCACTTGTTCATATGATCGGAAGTGCTGGTCAGCCAGACTGTATACCACTGATCGAAAAACGTGGTAGTCAGAGTTGCTTACGATAATGATGTCCTGTGACTTCATCTGTTTCAGAAGCTAAGAAAACGTTCTGTCTTCCACCGCCATGCCGGTCTTCGAGATTAAAATCACCGTTCTTAAGGCGTTGAAAACATCCTCTGCAAGTTCTTCCACTAATAGTTTCCTCACCATTGGTCTTACCAGGCATTTTAAGAGCCACAGTCGCAGATTCCATCATGTTAAAGCAGAAAATTAAAACTTCCCACAAATAGCGTGAAATGGGTACGTAAATTTGACGTGCTTAATCGAGAATAGCCTTATGATGCAATCACAAATCGACTAATATTTTTATGGCATTATGTTTACAGATGCCTAAGCTTATTGTATTACACCTGTGGTCAACCACTCGAACCCCATTTGCCGCTACTGCCGTCTATTGCAAAACGGCCGTAGTCAAAGTTATAGACCTAATAATATGATTGGTAGTGTTCTCATAGCTTTTGTCGTCTATTGTGCTTCCTTTTTAAAGCATGCGAAACTAATGTACAGTTTACTGAATTTGAACAATCGTTGGTGGTTCCTTTTTTGAGGAACGGTTATTTGTTTCACTCGCCGTAAATTTCACAGGTAATATTCTATCCTCTCAGCAGACGCATACTTATTAAAGAACGTCATTGTCGCCTCTGACAAACAAATTTATCTGCGAACTTTAGAATTTCAGTTTCAGCTTTTGGGGCGTCTTCAGGCGGAAGAGGGCGAAAAAATTGTGTACACATAAAATTGTAGCTTTTTACTAATGTTTGCCGTATAAATGGCGGTTCTATTACAAGAAACTACCGTTTGCATGATACGATCTTACTGAAGTGGTACGCTATTTTTTCGCACTGTTCCGTTTGGAAATAGGTGTAAGATGAAATTCCTATAGTGAAATTTATAAACAAAGAAATTTAAAGTCATGGGCGACAATGTCGTTTATTCAGTTGTTTTGTATGACTGCGAACAGTCATAGCGACAATGAAGTTGATTCAGTAGTTTTGTTTAGTGTGAACACACAAAAAAGATAATCATACAACTTTTAATAGTTATCTTTTCAACTTATCTCTATCATTATTCAATGTCTCAACAGAGATATTGTCAGTTCCAGTCACTTTAACGTTGTTTACGATATTTGCAGCACTGTTAAATTCTGGCCTGGTAATTGGTAGTCTCACGAGTTCGTTTCCCGCTTCTTGTGTCGTATATATGAAATCTAAAACATCTGCGATATCTTTTTCGTCATGTAATTCATCAATACGTCCTTTCTCTTGGCATATCACTTTTTCAGATTCTAAAACAGTAGTAATTCTTTTTTTTTCCTACACGTATCTACGTTATAATGAGATAATAAGCACTTCTCATATTAAACTATCTTCTCATATTAAACACCTATCATCATTCCACAACCGCAATACCAGATCGGATACGTCTAGCATCTTGGCTGTACCTTTACATAACACAAAATCTTTCTCCGTGTCATTCTCCATCTCAGCCATACGACTATGGAACGCGCCCCCCTGTGATCTGCGTCTTATCCAAAACCACTCAACATTCAAGAGGGAACTCAAGACTTACATATTAGGGACAGTATAGCCACCATTGTTGTGCCCCTCTCATCTTTTTCTTTCTCCTCTCCATCATAGCTTCGAATCTTACCATTCTATTTCTCTTCCTCTAACCTATCTACCTCTTCTATATCTCTTTCACCCCACTCCATCGTCTTATGTCTCTGCTTGATGAGAATAACTCACAAGCTGCAAGAATATAACGAGAAAATTCCCAACTAGCAATAGGACTGACATTCATAAAAGAAAAATATGTTTACTTTCATATACATAGTCATTACTATTATTATTATTATTCTTGATTGTCATAATTATTTTCTGATTGTTATAATTATCATTGTACTACTTTTATAATCTCTATTTTTTTCTTTAACATTGATACTGTATAACATGTTATATGTCCTTAATGTTCTGTAGAAACTGAAATTTGTTGAATCTGAGTATGCCTGGTTAGGTGTAAGAGAGGGCCTGAAGGCCCTAATCTTGCCAGGTAAAATAAATGCATAAATAAATAAAATAAATAAATAAATAAAAGAAATTTAATTTCTTTACCAGTTTCGGGCTTTAGTGCCCTTCTTCAGAAGGTTATACCTATCGCATTATTTGTGAGTGTCAACAATAAGGTGCACACAGCAAAATGCCCTAGTCATGTGGTTCGTAGTATGTATACAACTGGTTGCTTATTATTTCATTATATTCGACTACAGTTGCCGAAGATGGATAAAATACTAAACGTATCTACGTTGTTACGAAATATGACCGAATACTTGTGCGGTGATTTTCAGCGTTCCCAACCTTCCGCCACGAACTGCGCAACGCCCGGCTGCGATGGGAGGCGTCGATACTGAATACAGAAGCACTCGTCTGCTGCGTGCTCCAAATGTGGCGGCTGTAGGCCAGGAGGGACGCAAACAAATTAAGAGGCGTAGCTTTCCGTCGTTAGGATAAGCTGCACGTTTCACGCCGTCCGATGCTTGCCGCTTCGTGATCCAGAAAAAGCCGTCTCTCACGCCGAAAGTTCCCCATCACTAACTGGATGGCGACATCTTCTGGAACGTCCGCTCTTTTCACCTTTCGGCTCTCACACTGCCTCCTTCTTGCAGACGCTCTTGCACTTATTTTCTTTTCAGACAGAATTCACTTACTCTGTGCGGAATAACCTCAATGGAGCGATTAAAATTCCATTTAGTGACGGACAAACTCTTAACGGCACGCATCGCTTCCTCGGTCTTCCTTGAATTCTTCTCCGAGTTGGCTTAAATACACTACTTGCCATTAAAATTGCTACACCACGAAGATGACGTGCCACAGACGCGAAATTTAACCGACAGGGAGAAGATGCTGTGATATGCAAATGATTAGCTTTTCAGAACATTCACACAAGGTTGGCGCCGGTGGCGACACCTACAACGTGCTGACATGACGAAAGTTTCCAACCGATTTCTCATACACAAACAACAGTTGACCGGCGTTGCCGGCTGAAACGTTGTTGTGATGCCTCGTGTAAAGAGGAGAAATGTGTACCATCACGTTTCCGACTTTGATAAAGGTCGGATTGTAACCTATCGCTATTGCGGTTTATCGTATCGCGTCATTGCTGCTCGCCTTGGTCGAGATCCAATGACTGTTAGCAAAATATGGAATCGGTGGGTTCAGGAGGGTAATACGGAACTCCGTGCTGGATCCCAACGGCCGCGTATCACTAGCAGTCGAGATGACAGGCATCTTATCCGCATGGCTGTAACGGATCGTGCAGCCACGTCTCGATCCCTGGGTCAACAGATGTGGAAGTTTGCAAGACAACAACCATCTGCACGAACTGTTCGACGACGTTTGCAGCAGCATGGACTATCAGCTCGGAGTTGGCGTACTCAACGACGAACTTAGCTGCACGAATGGCAAAACGTCATTTTTTTTCGGATGAATCCAGGTTCTGTTTACAGCATCATGATTGTCGCAACCGTGTTTGGCGACATCGCGGTGAACGCGCATTGGAAGCGTGTATTCGTCATCGCCGTAATGGCGTATCACCCGGCGTGATGGTATGGGGTGCCATTGGTTACACGTCTCGGTCACCTCTTGTTCGCATTGACGGCACTTTGAACAGTGGACGTTACATTTCAGATGTGTTACGACCCGTGGCTCTATCCTTAATTGGATCCCTGCGAAACCCTACATTTCAGCAGGATAATGCACGACCGCATGTTGCAGGTCCTGTACGGGCCTTTCTGGAAACAGAAAATGTTTGACTGCTGCCCTGGCCAGCACATTCTCCAGATCTCTCACCAACTGAAAACGTCTGGTCAATGGTGGCCAAGCAACTGGCTCGTCACAATACGCCAGTCACTACTCTTGATGAACTGTGGTATCGTGTTGAAGCTGCGTGGGCAGCTGTACCTGTACACGTCATCCAAGTTCTGTTTGACTCAATGCGCAGGCGTATGAAGGCCGTTATTACGGCCAGAGGTGGTTGTTCTGGGTACTGATTTCTCAGGATCTATGCACCGAAATTGCGTGAAAATGTGATCACGTGTCAGTTCTAGTATAATATATTTGTCCAATGAATACCCGTTTATCATCTGCATTTCTTCTTGGTGTAGCAATTTTAATGGCCAGTAGTGTATTATTATGTGGAGAGGTAATCTCTCTCCACACATCTCGAGAGAATGCGTGGAGAAATATTACCTCTCCACAAAAGAATATTTAAGCCAACTGGGAAAAGACGTCAATTAATATGGGGGAAGCGGAGGGTACCGTAAAAGGCAAAACCAAAAAAGGCCTTATGCTTGAAGTGCTGATGATAATGGTGCTAAATAAATAAAATAAATTTCGCCTGTGGCTCCTGGATTGGAGCAAGTCTTTGACTTGACGCCACTTTAGTGCTTTATTCATTTAAACATCACGTGACTCAGTGAAATCACTTTCAAGCATTTCCTGCACGAGAAAATATAAAGTGGTCCTCAGGAATCGAAACCAGGACATGTGCATATGTGACCAACAACGCTAACCCCTTTAGGGTTTTACTACACAGCGTTTTACTGTGTAGAAGTACCATCAACTACAACGTTGTGCAAATGTTGAAGAAAAACTTTTTAATTATCACCACACGCTTCAAATTATTTTCACTGAGCAAGGCATTTTTTTAGAAATACCATAGTACTAATACGAAAGAACATTTTTCATCAACGAGAATACAATTTTTTGAAACAGCATCACTTGGTTTTAATTTCTTCATGTAGAACATTATCTTCGTGCTATGTTGATGTATTGTTTGAACTGGTTTTAGCTGTAAAGTAGAAAAATTGAAGAGCAGAATTTTTCAATTGTCACTGAATATATGTTTTCTTAAAATAAGAATTTCACATTTGAAAGTGAACATCTGATGTTTATGTTACGATATGATGAGTTGTTAAAATTAGTTGCAGATGAAAGTGAATTGTCCAAATTTTTGTTAACTAGACTGTAAACGTAATAAAAATTTGACATGAAAGACAACACACATCAGGCTCAATGTTATACTAAACAATACGTTTGCCCCTACAGCATTCTCATATGCTTTTTTTAAGTCTAATTTTTTGTAATTTTACACGATATCCTCAACTGTCTTGTCCAGTCATGGGTAGTGTTGCTCTTCTGAATGCGAACTCTTCATCATTTCCCTTTAGTAACCTATCGTAAGAATCACACGCATATAATTGTCATGATGGGTACTCAATCGCAACTTATAGCCTGGAAATCTTCGTTTGGATCAATTAATAGGCAGGAATATAAACAGATTTCTGATGCAGGCGGAGCCTCTGCATCTGCGTCTACTAGATCACTGTGCCTTTGACACTTAAGTGGATGGCAGAGAGTGCAAGACGCCATTATGTCCTTCGTTACTCTCTCAGACAGAGCTTTTCGTGCCAACTCTGATTTCTCTTTTTTATCCCTATGGTCACTCCCCCTCTGCAAGGGCGAGGCAACGGAATGTTTTGGCATTCGGAGGAAAAATTCGTTGGTTGATATTTCGTGGAAAAATTTAGTCTTTTCCTTAAAATTTTTAGAAATACTTTCCATGAAACGTATTTGAAAAGAAACCCATTCTGTGCAGTAATACTCCAGAAGAGAACGGATCTGCATCGTGTAGGCAGTTTTTTTAGTGAAATTATTGTACCTTGTAAGTTTTATTTCAATAAAACGCTCTCTTTGGTTCGCCACCCCTGCAGCCTTTCCACTATTATCGTTCCAACTTAAGTTGTTCTAATTATAATTCTTAAATATTTAGTTCAATGAACAACTTCCAAAAGTCGTGTCACTTATCAGGTGACAAATTCAACAGCGTTCCGTCAGTAACTCATATGGAACCTCACACTGTTTACTGTTCAGGGTCAACTTCAAGTTTCCGCGCCATTCAGGAGTTCTGTCTGATATATTGTACCGAGTACGCTGCTCACTGGAAGGTTCGCAGGACAGAAATCTTGAATGGAACAGTTACGGATCCACGATGAAGGAGAAATGTGGGTGTATACATGAAATCCCAGTGCCTGCCCATCGACATTCACTTACGAATTTTCCAAAATTTAATCGGCGTCCGTTAGTAGACACACGAGTCGACACAACTCCCGTGGCTGTACTTAACTTTATTTATGCCGTTTTGTCGATACACATCCACGGATTTATTTGATTTCCAGGAAGATATCATCTGGATGAAAGATATCGAAATGATGCGCTTAGAAACAGCATCACCCAATCGAAAAAAAAATCTTGTGTCAGTGCTGTAGGCTACAAATCAAACGCCTGTGTATAGAATACATCGAAATAAGATTCTTTAAATAAAGCGAAAGGGGTCTGCTCCAAATAAAACTTAATTCCGGTCAATATTTCAAGGTGCTCATGTCGTTTTGATTTTTGTAAGTTATCGATGTGAATATCAGAGAGAGAGAGAGAGAGAGCAAGTTGTGTTGCTGTTAAACAATCTCTGGTCTTGCCGTAGCACAGTCTTTGTGCAGTCCGTTACATTCTTAGTCGAAGCGTGGCAGGCGGTGCTGTGTTGACTTGTGATGGTATTTGTTAGATGAAGAAAAATTTAGAGTAAAAGACAGCATGGATGAATATGATGTATATATTGAAAGGGGAAAGGAATATAAATTTTGAATAATGTCGGTTTTCTTTGAAGAAAATATGTTTGAGTTAAGACTGCAGAACTGTGTACTTTATTTATAGAAATGATTATTGACAGCTAGTTAACTTTGTTCACTTGCTCAGAGCTGAGAGAAAGAAAGACAACCCCATTTCCCTGAGTCATGCATTAACAAGTCAACTGATTAAGTTGTTTTATTTTTATAGAAATTCTCTGTTAACGCTGCATCATTTTTAAATCATTGTTTATTTGTTAAGCTTAGTACTGTTGAGAGCAACGTTATGTGTGAAGATCACGCGAAGTTTTACTCTGACTTCTGAATACATACTTCATTCTAAAATCGTTATCTTGAAATCATCATAGGAATAATTACTCTCCCCATCTCACTGTTTATGATTACGCATTACCACATTGCGCCATGTGGTATCCAACAGTTTGAATATTTATTTAGAAATATAAATGTAGCTTAGCCGCTGCCTGCTTGCTGTTGTAGTTTCGAGAAATCCGCAACAATGTAGTCAAGATGCGGGGTGAATGGAAACTTCCGTTGGGCATTTAATATAAAGACAAGTTGCATTCAGATCAGTTACAGTTCAGTTCAAATTAGGTTCGGTTTAGTCAAAGGTCAGCATACGAGCTTAAGTTGGATAACACTTTGTGGGGACATAGTTTTGGTAATTCGCATATTTTTAAAGAGTGGGAAATAAATTTGGGCTAAATTTTATACAGAAACAATTATAGTGAGGAGGTTACACCACATTACTTGAATTTTTGTTTGTACGAAAATCACATTTCGTTATTGTGGTCATTGATTTACTGTCACTATATGATAGTGACCGATACGTACGAAGAGGTATGTGTACGCTAGTTGAGAACGTACGTACTGCTCCGACTGTGTGAGTCCTTTCGATTTTGTTTCACTGACTACGCGTTGTAAGATGCGACAGCCATGTGGAGCGGCGTTGTAATTGCGGAGTTATCTTATTTTCTCTGTTACTATGTTTTTCCTTTGTGGTGCACTGAATTTTGAGCGTCTTTATTTTGTTTTGTGTGCAATTTAGAAGGGTGTTTATGCCTGGAACAGTTGCACCGTATACGTTAAAAAATGTAACACCCGTGTATAGAAGTTTCAAACTTCTGAATACCGTACTTAGCAAATGAGTTCACGTGTTAAACATTTCAGGTTAAACATTCAAGCGGGAATTTTTTAATTAGATTTGAGGTTATGTTTGAAGTTTGTTGGAAGTGGCTAAATGCTTTCATTTTCGAATACCAAAAGAGTACAGTCCGTGTAATTCGTCCTCCGTTTTAAATAAAATCTAGTTTGTGACTTATCCCAGTGTTTATGACGTCATATCTTCTGAACTGCCGTACAAAGTTCGAATTTGGTAAGCACATTCAGTGGAGTACATGACTGCTGTCTGTAGAATGTGCTGCAAATAGTAATAAAGAAATTATATATTAAAACGTCATGCCTAATGTAGCAGTTTTACTGCGTAAACAGCGAAAAGGCCGGCCTGAGTGGCCGTGCGGTTCTAGCCGCTACCGTCTGGAGCCGAGCGACCGCTACGGTCGCAGGTTCGAATCCTGCCTCGGGCATGAATGTGTGTGATGTCCTTAGGTCAGTTAGGTTTAAGTAGTTCTAAGTTCTAGGGGACTGATGACCTCAGATGTTAAGTCCGATAGTGCTCAGAGCCATTTGAACCATTTTTCGATATAGTCTAGATAATGTTCGTGTTGAGAGCTGCGGTTACTCAAGATAAACACACCCGCGTGCTCTCACACACACACACACACACACACACACACACACACACACACACACACACAAACACACAAATTTCTACCTGTAATACTCGTCGCTCTGTGCTAAACTTTTAAAATGAGATTTTACCTGTTAATGAGTAGATTATGATAGCGTTTTAAATTTTTGAATTCCGTCCGTAATTATATGAAATACGGAAAATCAAATTTTTGTTTTCCTTGGAAGCCGATAGGTTACATGTAACTGATAATTGTAGCAATCGCAGTCTCACCCCTTCCGACTGCCTAAGCGTATATTAACAGGCGAGGTTGTTAACGAATTTACTACGAAAATTATTAGACAGGCATGTGGTGGCAGGTGGCTTTTACAAGCATAACACTTTGCATTAGGTCGCAATGAATACAACTGGATTGGAACTTGCCTGCGAAAAGCTGTATTTCGGCATATGCTGTGTTCTCCTTTCAGCTATTATTCTACAAGTGAACAACTGAACAAACAAGCCGTCGACGCTATACGTACTTTAAAGAAGAGGAAATATCGGAGAGGTGACATGATTTTGGAAGACTCACAAGGAGCTTATGGAGATAAACCTGTTGCACGATTCCTCATCAAAGTTTTCAAGCGGTGTAGTAACAACAGTGACGACCATGTGGACGTGACAGAATTTCTGGATTACATTAAGAGCGCCAAACAGCTGCCCCAAGTTAGGCGCATTTCCACCGAATAACCAGGTCGTTGGGATGTAAACAACTACTGCGTTTTGTCCGCCAGATGCGCCATAAAAATGCAAAATTGAACGCTAATGGCTGCTGCATGCGTCTCGTTACGAAGTGTACTTCCTGCTGCCGTAGTTCTGTGTAGCGCAACCCGCCTCGGCAGCCGTGATCGCTAATGCACGCGTGTGCGGTGGCGAGGAACGTGCAATCTGTCTGTTCGAATCCCGGTTCTGGATGAAATTTGCTCCACCTTTACGTGGCGAGCGAGGGGAGAGGAGCTGGTGGGACTTGGCGCCCATCGCCCGTATTGACTTCCAAATCTCCCAAAGAGAGACGGCGTCTGACACTGTTAATGATGATCTGTCCGTTGGATGGGGACGTTAAACTAGGCAATCCTTTGTTGCTGTTGAGGAGGAGTAGGATGTGTACCGGCGCTGCGTTTCGTCCTCTCCCTTCTGTCATCATCATTTATTTATCTACACTATCTACACTAAAAATTGCTACACCAAGACGAAATGCAGATGATAAACGGGTATTCATTGGACAAATATATTATACTAGAACTGACATTTGATTACATTTTCACGCAATTTGGGTGCATAGATCCTGAGAAATCGGTACCCAGATCAACCACCTCTGGCTGTAATAACGGCTTTGATACGCCTTGGCAGAGCTTGGATGGCGTGTACAGGTACAGCTGCCCATGCAGCTTCAACACGGTACCACAGTTCATCAAGAGTAGTGACTGGCGTATTGTGACGAGCCAGTTTCTCGACCACCATTGACGAGACGTTTTCAATTGGTGACAGATCTGGAGAATATGCTGGCCAGGGCTGCAGTCGAACATTTTCTGTATCCAGAAAACCCGTACAGGACCTGCAACATACGGTCGTGCATTATCCTGCTGAAATGTAGGGTTTCGCAGGAATGGAATGAAGAGCAAAGCCAGGGGTCGTAACGCATCTGAAATGTAACATCCACTGTTCAAAGTGCTATCAATGGGAACAAGAGGTGACCGAGACGTGTAACCAATGGCACCCCATACCATCACGCCGGGTGATACGCCAGTATGGCGATGGCGAATACACCCTTCCAATGTGTGTTCACCGCGATGTCGCCAAACACGGATCCGACCATCATGATGCTGTAAACAGAACCTGGATTCATCCGAAAAAATGACGTTTTGCCATTCGTGCACCCAGGTACGTCGTTGAGTACACCATCGCAGGCGCTCCTGTCTGTGATGCAGAGTGAAGGGTAACCGCAGCCATGGTCTCCGAGCTGATAGTCCATGCTGCTGCGAACGTCGTCGAACTGTTCGTGCAGATGGTTGTTGTCTTGCAAACGTCCCCAACTGTTGACTCAGGGATCGAGACGTGGCTGCACGATCCGTTACAGCCATGCGGATAAGATGCCTGTCATCTCGACTGCTAGTGATACGAGGCCGTTGGGATCCAGCACGGCGTTCCGTATTACCCTCCTGAACCTACCGATTCCATATTCTGCTAACAGTCATTGGATCTCGACCAAGGCGAGCAGCAATGTCGCGATACGATAAACCTGCAATCGCGTTAGGCTACAATCAGACCTTTATCAAAGTCGGAAACGTGATGGTACGGATTTCTCCTCCTTACACGAGGCATCACAACAACGTTTCACCAGGCAACGCCGGTGAACTGCTGTTTGTGTATGAGCAATCGGTTGGAAACTTTCCTCATGTCAACACGTTGTAGGTGTCGCCACCGGCGCCAACCTTGTGTGAATGCTCTGAAAAGGTAATAATTTGCATATCACAGCATCTTCTTCCTGTCGGTTAAATTTCGCCTCTGTAGCATGTCATCTTCGTGGTGTAGCAATTTTAATGCGCAGTAGTTAATTTATTTTCCCTTTCCAGAACACTATACATTAAAATCTAGTGTAAGTGAACTGTAATAAAATTTAAAGTTTAAACATTTTAAATATGTTTTGCCCAGTAATCAGTTACACATATGGCCTTATCATTAGCTAGCTGTAAATCCAGTAGGGTACGGGTTGTGCTGAGGTTAGGGCATATCTGTAGGTGGCTCTCCGTTTGGACATTCCCACAGTAATACAGTGGATACCCATCTAAGTAGCCGCACCCGGGTGGGAAGGAGCGCCTGGTCTCCGGCACGAATCCGCCCGGCGGATTTGTGTCGAGATCCGATGAACTGGCCAGTCTGGATGGTTTTTCGGCGTTTTTCCATCTGACTCGGCGAATGCGGGCTGGTTCCTCTTATTCCGCCTCAGTTACACTATTTCGGCGATTGCTGCGCAAACAAGTTCTCCACGTACGCGTACACCACCACTACTCTACAACGCAAACATAGGTGTTACACTCGTCTGGTGTGAGACGTTCCCTGGGGGGTCCACCGGGGACCGAACCGCGCAATAACCCAGGGTTCGGTGTGGAGCGGCGGATGGGTGAAGTGGACTGCGGTAGTCGTCGTGGGGTTGTGGACCACTGCGGCTGCGGCGGGGACGGAGCATCTCCGTCGTTTCTAGATTCCCGGTTAACATACAATACGAAGGTGAACATCCGTAAATGTTTGTGTGCAGTGTGCTGTACGATGCAGTTGATAAGAACAGCGTTGGATGAGGGTGAAGAGAGTTAAAGCGTCAGCAAGTGCAGAAACTGAATTCCATGAGCGGCCATGTTTAGGAAGTCCTGCCGCATGGCGCAGATGACGTTATTCATTGAGACCTGTACATCTAAACTCGACAATTGGCTGTTCATTTACGGTGAGCACTGGAAGTGTGTGTGTGCGATGACTACGACTCTTGGATATTCAAAGTGGTGCTCAAGACGCTTACCACGAATGCTCACAATAGACCAGAAGATTTAGTTGCACAGCTGATTGCAAAATATCCTTTTTAAAAAGCTGTTTCGTTTGAACTGTTTCAGCAGTTTGAGACAGGTGACGAAAGCTGGGTGCATTAGTTTGAGCCGGGAAGAAAAAGGCGGTTCAGCACTAGCGCCACCAGCTTTCACCAAAAAAAGAAGAAAATTCGTGGCACTTCCCCCCGCTGGTGAAGTCATGATGACAGTCGTTTTGGGACAGTGGTGGTGTCATTCTTTCGAATGCGTTGCCACAAGGATCAGCTGTTCATTCAGAAGCATATGTGTAGACCTTGAGCAAAGCCAAGAACCTTTCCCGAGGCGTTCCGTCTGACAAGAATAAAAAGCAAAACTTGCTCCAACACTTTATTTCACGCTCTCGCACACGTTTCAGAACGGGGGCGGACATCTCCGAATCGGGTTGAACGTAATTACCTTATCCACATTATAGCCAAGAGCTGGCGCCCTCGGAGCTGTAGATTATAAGCACTATAGGGAAAGAGAGCGATTTGCATACAGAGAACAAATAATTGAGGACGTAGGATGCACAGCCTACTCTGAAATGAAGAGATGACGCAACAGAGCAATTCGTGGCGAAAATAATACACATTTATCATATACCCCTTGCATACGGAGTCATGTACTCGTAACGTTAAGGCTACATCTGTCCCTACATCTATTCTCTGTGAACCATTGTGAAGTGCATGGCAGAGGGTACGTCCCACTGTACCGGTTACTACGGCTTTTCTCGTTGCATTCACGTATGCAGCATTGGAAAAAAATGACTGTTTAAAGGGTTCTGTAGGGCTGTAGTTAATCTAATCTTATCTACATCTACATCGATACTCCGCAAGTCACCGTATGGTGCGTGGTGGAGGGTACCCTGTACAACTACTAGTCATTCTCTTTCGTCTAGCCGAGCGGTTCTAGGCGCGTCAGTCTGGAACCGCGCTGTTGCTACGGTCGTAGGTTCGAATCCTGCCTCAGGCATGGATGTGTGTGATGTCAGGTTAGTTAGGTTTAAGTAGTTCTGAGTCTAGGGGACTGATGACCTCAGATGTTAAGTCCCATAGTGCTCAGAGTCATTTGAACCATCTTTCTTCTACCACTCGCAAATAGAACGTGGGAGAAAACGACTATCTATGCGCCTCCTCATGGGCCCCAATTTCTCGTATCTTATCTTTGTGGTCCTCACGAGCAATATATGTTGCGTCAGTAGAATCGTTCGGCAGTCGGCATCAAATTGCGGTTCTCTATATTTTCTCAACAGTGTTTCTCAAAAAGAACGTAGCCCTCCCTCCAAGGATTCCCATTTGAGTTCCTGCAGCATCTCCGTAACACTTACGTGTTGTTCGAACATGCCGGTAACAAGTCTAGCAGCCCGCCTCTGAATTGCTTCGATGGTACCGATCCTGAACACTCGAGTAATGATCAAGAATATGTCGCACCAACGTCCTACATGCGGTCTCTTTTACAGGCGAACCCGTCTTTCCTAAAAATCTCCCAATAAACCGAAGCTGACCATTCGCCTTCCCTACCACAGTCCTCACATGCCCATTCCACTTCATGTCGCTTTGCAACGTTACGTTCAGATGTTCAGACGACTCGACTGCGTCAAACAGGACTCTCGTAATACTGTATCCGAGCATAACACGCTTGATCTTCCAACTCATCCGCATTAACTTGCATTTTCCCACATTTACAGCTAGCTGCCATTCGTCACACAAACTGGAAATTTGGTGTAAGTCACCTTGTACCTTCCTACAGTCACTCAACTTCAACACCTTACCACACACCACAGCATCATCAGCAAACAACTGCAGATTGATGCCCGCCCTTTCCACCAAATCATTTATATATACAGAGAACAATAGCGGTCCTATCACACTTCCCTGGGGCACTCCCGACAGACCCTTATCTCTGATGAACACTTGCCGTGGAGGACAGCAAACTGGGCTGTATTTCTTAAGAAGTCTTCGAACCACATCTGTGAATTTGTTCTGTATGCTCATACCTTCGTTAACAGCCTGCAATGGTGCACTGCGTCAGACGTCTTCCGGAAATCTGGAAATATGCGTTCTACCTCTTCGCTTGATCCACAGTTCGCAGTATATGATGTGAGAAAAGGGCAAGCTGAGGTTCGCACAAGCGCTGCTATCGAAACCCATGCTGATTCGTGCAAATAAGCTTCTTAGTCTCAAGAAAGTTTATTATATTCGAACTAAGAATATGTTCAAGGATTCTGCAGCAAACCGAAGTTATGAATACTGGCCTGTAATTTTGCGGGTCTGTTCCTTTACTGGAGATACCTGCGCTTTTTTCCAGTCGCTTGGGACTTTGTGCTCGGTGGGAGATTCACGATAAATGCAAGCTAGGTAAGGCGCTAATGCCGTACTCTATGGGAGCGATATGTAGGAGGTTGTGGTATATTCGTAGAGTCATCATTTAAAGCTGGTTCTTTAAACTTTGTTATAAGACTCTCTAGGGATAGGTTCGATCTGTCTTCACGAGTCTGCTAGTTGAATTCTTTCAACGTCTACTTGAGAACCTCCCGCAGGCCAAAGAAACCTGTGACCATTCTTCCTGCCCTTCCTTGTATACGTTCAGTACGACCTGTCAGTCCTATCTGGTACGGACAAACTTGAGCTGTGTTCTAGCATGGGTGTTTTTTGTGTTTAACTATTCCATGCATGTATGCTGTGGGGCTGTTTACCTGGTTCCAGAGTGCTCTCGTACTGTGTAGTAGGGCTGTCGATAAAATATCGATATACGCATTTTTCCGATGTATGTCGATATACACTCCTGGAAATGGAAAAAAGAACACATTGACACCGGTGTGTCAGACCCACCATACTTGCTCCGGACACTGCGAGAGGGCTGTACAAGCAATGATCACACGCACGGCACAGCGGACACACCAGGAACCGCGGTGTTGGCCGTCGAATGGCGCTAGCTGCGCAGCATTTGTGCACCGCTGCCCTCAGTGTCAGCCAGTTTGCCGTGCCATACGGAGCTCCATCGCAGTCTTTAACACTGGTAGCATGCCGCGGCAGCGTGGACGTGAACCGTATGTGCAGTTGACGGACTTTGAGCGAGGGCGTATAGTGGGCATGCGGGAGGCCGGGTGGACGTACCGC
Source organism: Schistocerca piceifrons (assembly GCF_021461385.2). Taxonomy (NCBI): domain Eukaryota; kingdom Metazoa; phylum Arthropoda; class Insecta; order Orthoptera; family Acrididae; genus Schistocerca; species Schistocerca piceifrons. The sequence goes on along the minus strand of NC_060140.1, from coordinate 842,144,663 downwards.
CGAATTGCTCAACACGTGGGGCGTGAGGTCTCCACAGTACATCGATGTTGTCGCCAGTGGTCGGCGGAAGGTGCACGTGCCCGTCGACCTGGGACCGGACCGCAGCGACGCACGGATGCACGCCAAGACCGTAGGATCCTACGCAGTGCCGTAGGGGACCGCACCGCCACTTCCCAGCAAATTAGGGACACTGTTGCTCCTGGGGTATCGGCGAGGACCATTCGCAACCGTCTCCATGAAGCTGGGCTACGGTCCCGCACACCGTTAGGCCGTCTTCCGCTCACGCCCCAACATCGTGCAGCCCGCCTCCAGTGGTGTCGCGACAGGCGTGAATGGAGGGACGAATGGAGACGTGTCGTCTTCAGCGATGAGAGTCGCTTCTGCCTTGGTGCCAATGATGGTCGTATGCGTGTTTGGCGCCGTGCAGGTGAGCGCCACAATCAGGACTGCATACGACCGAGGCACACAGGGCCAACACCCGGCATCATGGTGTGGGGAGCGATCTCCTACACTGGCCGTACACCACTGGTGATCGTCGAGGGGACACTGAATAGTGCACGGTACATCCAAACCGTCATCGAACCCATCGTTCTACCATTCCTAGACCGGCAAGGGAACTTGCTGTTCCAACAGGACAATGCACGTCCGCATGTATCCCGTGCCACCCAACGTGTTCTAGAAGGTGTAAGTCAACTACCCTGGCCAGCAAGATCTCCGGATCTGTCCCCCATTGAGCATGTTTGGGACTGGATGAAGCGTCGTCTCACGCGGTCTGCACGTCCAGCACGAACGCTGGTCCAACTGAGGCGCCAGATGGAAATGGCATGGCAAGCCGTTTCACAGGACTACATCCAGCATCTCTACGATCGTCTCCATGGGAGAATAGCAGCCTGCATTGCTGCGAAAGGTGGATATACACTGTACTAGTGCCGACATTGTGCATGCTCTGTTGCCTGTGTCTATGTGCCTGTGGTTCTGTCAGTGTGATCATGTGATGTATCTGACCCCAGGAATGTGTCAATAAAGTTTCCCCTTCCTGGGACAATGAATTCACGGTGTTCTTATTTCAATTTCCAGGAGTGTATATCGACAATATTTTCTCCTCCATATGTAGATATATTAATATCTAAATGGCAATATCGAGTGCCAATATTTTTATTTTATATTACATTTTATACAATTTTCGGTAAATATTTGAAATTCCTCTTTAGTACTTGTAGGAAAAAATAATTTTACTTTCATTGTGTGAAGGAACTTTATTAGTTTTTGAACTTTCATCACGTACAGTCTTTCTCTTTCATTGTATGGAGCAAGTATAGATGGCGCAATGTTGAGGTCCAACTGCACTCGGGGGTGGCGGCGTGAATGGAATAACAAGATATCCGATGTGAAGAAATAGCACACCAGTTGAGTTAAAAAACAATTTTTAACGCAGTTAGTGTACTGTTTCTTCACATCGGTATTCTTCGAAAGCAGTTGCTGCAACTGATGAACAAACATCTACATGACAGGACTTGTCTTTGAGATGGGCGGAGTCGTGTGAGGGGAAATTTCGAAGTAATCGGCGCTCGGCGCTGTCAACAGAAGCTGCAATGTTTAACTTCACCACGCAGTTTTGACACTGCAACTGCTAGGTTGCTGGCGTTTGCAGAGATGAAAAAAACAGGGAAGTCGACATGAAGTGTTCGGGAAAAATCCGATATGTGACGAAATCGAACGACTTACTCATCGGATGCGTTTTATCGTGCCACATACAGGGTGTCCAGAAAAGGGCTCCCTGATTTCAAAAATAAATATCTCGAAAACAAAGATCGATAGAGGAATGCAGTGAACGGTATTTATTGTGAAAGCTGTAAGAAGTTTATACAGCAGTTTGAAATAATAGTTACAAAAGCTGCTAACAGATGGCGCTGTACGCTGTACAGCTCATATCAGCATACATAAGTGAAATAATCGTATGAAAACAATCTTTGCAAACAATCACATCACAGTGTTTTCAAAATGTTCACCATTGGCACTACAGAGGTGGCGCAAACGAAGAATGAAATTCGCCATCACATTTCGTAGTGTCTCAACCGAAATGGATTCACATGCCACAGAGATTCAAGCTCGTCCAGCGTGGCGGGATGCTTCGGGCAGACCATGTCTTTCACTGTGCCCCACAAAAAAAAGTCACAGGGAGTCAAATCCGGCGAATATGGAGGCCAATCCATGCCTGCACCAGTAAATTAAGGATATTCCAAAGCAATGACTCGATTCCCGAAGTATTCCTCAAGAAAGCGAAACATTTGTTCGGTCCGATGTGGTCGGGCTCCATCTTGCATAAACCATTCAGTACCTGGTCGATCTTCTAACGCTTGCTGTGTGGCGACAAATCGTTCCAAAATTGCAACGTAACGTGCACCAGCGACCGTTTCTCGAATGAAAAAAGGGCCAATAATGCCTCTGCTGCATACTGCAGCCCACACAGTAACTTTAGGAGAATACAGGGGTTTCGCTTCACACCAATATGGCTTTTCGGAACCCCAAAATCGCCAGTTCTGCTTATTCACGTATCCATTCAGGTGGAAGTGTGCTTCATCTGTAAACCAGATGCAGCCAACATCAAATCCTTCACTATCAATCATTGTGAGCATCTAATTAGCAAAGGCAACTCTTTGTTGCACAGCTCGTACGGGTATGGTCTGGTGCGTTTGAATTTTGAATAGAAACATGTGTAGGCTCTTTCTCAGTATTTTCTGCGTGCTGGAACGCTTCAAACCAGTCTCAGATGCAATTCTACGGACGGATGACATTGGATTTCGCTGAATAATTCCAGAAACTGTGGCGATATTTTCAGGCGTAACTGCGGTTTGCTTGCGGCCAAAATGCCCCACCAGATCATCAGTTACGCTGCCTGTTCGTTGAAATTTTGCGAAGAGCGTACGAATGGTTTTCGCATTGGGTCCTTTTGGAACATTAAATCGTGCTTGAAAACTTCGCCTTGTTGCCGTAGGACTCTCTTCTAACCTGTGGTACCTAGCACCAGAAAAACGCGTTGTTCAATGGGGTACATGGTTTTAATCTCTTCCTTCGGTACGCTAACCTCCTTTCACGTTTCAGTAGTGGGACTGATCGCTCTGGCCTTCGGATCACTATTTATACTAGGCATTAAGTATGGCAATTACAGCGCCATTTGTTAGCAGCTTTTGTAACTATTATTTCAAACTGCTGTATAAACTTCTTACAGCTTTCACAATAAACATAACGTTTACTGCATTCCTCTATCGATCTTTGTTTTCGAGATATTTAATTTTGAAATCAGGGAGTCCTTTTCTGGACACCCTGTACCATTCCAATAAAGTGGTTATCGCCAAGGACGAACGTGCAACGTTTTCCTTTCAGTTCCTGCTCTAAACAAGCTGCTAGCTTGTTAATGTACAGGATGTGTAAAACTAAACCAATACTTAAATATACAGCTCTAAAACTGGCATTATATTTACAATATGCAGCCTATATTTTTTCTGGACTGTACATAGGTATCCCGCCTGGTAGGCGGCGCGTGGGTCTGCTCCTGTAAACTGAAAGGTAGGCCGAATGTAGGAAGCGAGTAGGAGCAGGTGAGGCAAAAATATCTCCGTACTGCTCTTAGAAATGGTTTTACTATATCACAACAATATTAACTTTAATACATAACGTGAATACCAAACTTCGCACTGGGGAGCACGTAGGTGCGAAGCCGGATGTATCAAAGCTCACAAAAGTTAACAGGCAAAATCTGTAGTGGCTCGCCCACTAGGAAATACACTACAGGCCATTAAAATTGCTACACCACGAAGATGACGTGCTGCAGACGCGAAATTTAACCGACAGGAAGATGATGCTGTGATATCCAAATGATTAGCTTTTCAGAGCATTCACACAAGGTTGGCGCCGGTGGCGACACCTACAACGTGCTGACATGAGGAAAGTTTCCAACCGATTTCTCATACACAAACAGCAGTTGACCGGCGTTGCCGGCTGAAACGTTGTTGTAATGCCTCGTGTGAGGAGGAGAAATGCGTACCATCTCGTTTCCGACTTTGATAAAGGACGGATTGTAGCCTATCGCGATTGCGGTTTATCGTATCGCGACATTGCTGCTCGCCTTGGTCGAGATCCAATGACTGTTAGCAGAATATGGAAACGGTGGGTTCAGGAGGGTAATACGGAACGCCGTGCTGGGTCCCAACGGCCTCGCATCACTAGCAGTCGAGATGACAGGCATCTTATCCGCATGGCTGTAACGGATCGTGCAGCCACGTCTCGATCCCTGAGTCAACAGATGGGGACGTTTGCAAGACAACAACCATCTGCGCGAACTGTTCGACGACGTTCGCAGCAGCATGGACTATCAGCTCGGAGACCGTGGCTGCGGTTACCCCTGACGCTGTATCACAGACAGGAGCACCTGCGATGGTGTACTGAACGACGAACCTGGGTGCACGAATGGCAAAACGTCATTTTTTCGGATTAATCCAGGTTCTGTTTACAGCATCATGACTGTCGCATCCGTGTTTGGCAACATCGCGGTGAACGCACATTGGAAGCGTGTATTCGTCATCGCCATACTGGCGTATCACCCAGCGTGATGGTATGGGGTGCCATTGGTTACACGTCTCGGTCACCTCTTGTTCGTATTGACGGCACTTTGAACAGTGGACGTTACATTTCAGATGTGTTACAAGACGTGGCCCAACCCTTCATTCGATTCCTGCGAAGCCCTACATTTCAGCAGGATAATGCGCGACCGCATGTTGTAGGTCCTGTACGGGCCTTTATGGATACAGAAAATGTTAGACTGCTGACCCGGCCAGCATATTCTCCAGATCTCTGACCAATTGAAAACGTCTGGTCAATGGTGGCCGAGCAACTGGCTCGTCACAGTACGCCAGTCACTACTCTTGATGAACTGTGGTATCATATTGAATCTGCATGTGCAGCTATAACTGTACACGACATCCAAGCTCTGTTTGACTCAATGCCCAGGCGTATCAAGTGCGTTATTACCGCCAGAGGTTGTTGTTGTGGGTACTGATTTCTCAGGATCTATGCACTCAAATTGCGTGAAAATGTAATCACATGTCAGTTGTATTATAATATATTTATCCAATGAATACTCGTTTATCATCTGCATTTTTTCTTGGTGTAGCGATTTTAACGGCCAGTAGTGTAATTCCGTCGATATATCACAATGGTCATGTATACATCGAGTAAGGGTAATAACAGTTTTTTAAATGTTGATGTACCGGATTCCCGATATTTGTAGAAATATCAACAGTCCTACTGCGTAGCCACTGTGTGACGTCAGCAGACGGCCTGCCGCCGCAGAGAGACAGTCGGAAGTCGGCGCGTGGCGGCGGCACGTGTGTGTGTGTGTGTGTGTGTGTGTGTGTGTGTGTGTGACAGGTAGCTGCGGCTTCAGTGCTGGCACAGTGCTTCCGGCAGTAGGCGGAAGTCACGGCCTCGCTGTCACGGCACATCAGGCTGAACACACAGCGCAATGAGACAGCCAGGCAGCCACCATTCGGCAACCTAAGCGTCCGCGTTCGTCGGTATTCGCAGCTACTTCTGCAGAACGCAGAACACTTACGGTGGTAGGAAGAAAATACGGCGAAAAACAAAACGGTCTCAGTGTTGTTAGTTGCCATATACAATGGTGTCCAAAAATAAAGCGACAATCGGAAATTTTGCAAGGTTGCCTTTATTTTGCCATAAAACAGTATAAACGGCTTATAGTAAAGTAGAAACAACGTAAAGAATACAGAACGTAAACAACTACAACGTGCATAACCTGCAGGGCTGCTCACAAGTCATGGAGAGTGGCTGGTGGATGGTGATGCAACCCGTCTCCCTAGTGCATTCCCGATGTGCCCTATGGGGTTTAAATCGGGAGAACGAATAGGCGACGCCATGCGTGCAAGATCTTCCGTTTCCAAAAAAACATGGACCACCTGTGCTTTATGAGGTCGAGTATTATCGTCCAGCAACACGATATGTTACCGCACAGAACCTCCAACAGCCGCACTTGCGGCCCCAAGACCTCCTCCCGGTACTTGACAACAGTTCGTGCTGATTCACCTGTACAATTTCATCAAGAGATTTTCGAGTGGTCAACATAATCCCTGCTCACACCATTTGGAATCCTCCTCGATACCTGTCTCTTTCCACAATGTTTTGGTCCCGAAATCGTGATCCACGTGCCCTCCAGATGCGAATCCGTCGAAAATCACTCGCCAGATCAAATCGTGACTCACCTGTGAAAAGAACGTTGGCCCATCGTTCGAGCGTCCAGGTGGCATATTGACGGCGCCACACTAGACGTTCCCTTCTGTGAAGACACGCCAGAGGTAAACAGACAGCGGATCCCCAATATTAAAGGCCACTCTGCTGAAGCTTTCTGTACACCGTTTGCTCAGTACCACACGTCCAGGGGGTGCTGCGAAGTCAGATGCCAGTTGCAGTGCAGTAGTAAGGAAGTGCTATCGTGCCTTTAGAGCCAAATAACGGTCCCCTCTTTCTGTGGTCGGCCCTGTCCTGGTCTCCGGGATACAGTTTTTCTCTACAAACTGTCGCCTCATCCGAGAAACAACAGAACGCTTGACATTAAGCGATCGGACCACATCAGTTTGCGACTGTCCTGCTTCCATTCTTCTTATGGCCCTACGCCGCAGAGAGGATGTTGGCGTCTTCTCTGTGCCTACTGCACCGTCTGTGACTGCGTACACAGCGGATGTGGATGTGGGACTTACCCAGCAAACAATACCCCGCTTGATAGTTGGCCTGACGTCATTGCTGGCGTGGTTGTCCGTTGATGGGAATTCCATCTTCCGTGCAGAACACGATCGCAATAACATCTGTTGACAGTTTGTATGATTCTCAATGGAGAGAAGTCTTCCGAAGTAAGAGTGATTTCAGGTGTGCCGCAGGGGAATGTCATAGGACCGTTGCTATTCACAATATACATAAATGACCTTGTGGATGACATCGGAAGTTCACTGAGGCTTTTTGCAGATGATGCTGTGATGTATCGAGAGGTTGTAACAATAGAAAATTGTACTGAAATGCAGCGGTATCTGCAGCGAATTGACGCATGGTGCAGGGAATGGCAATTGAATCTCAATGTAGACAAGTGTAATGTGCTGCGAATACATAGAAAGATAGATCCCTTATCATTTAGCTAAAATATAGCAAGTCAGCAACTGGAAGTAGTTAATTCCATAAATTATCTGGGAGTAAGCATTAGGAGTGATTTAAAATGGAATGATCATATAAAGTTGATCGTCGGTAAAGCAGATGCCAGATTGAGATTCATTGGAAGAATCCTAAGGAAATACAATCCGAAAACAAAGGAAGTAGGTTACAGTACGCTTGTTCACCCACTGCTTGAATACTGATCAGCAGTGTGGGATCCGTACCAGATAGGGTTGACAGAAGAGATAGAGAAGATCCAACGGAGAGCAGCGCGCTTCGTTACAGGATCATTTAGTAATCGCGAAAGCGTTACGGAGATGATAGATGAACTCCAGTGGAAGACTCTGCAGGAGAGACGCTCAGCAGCTCGGTACGGGCTTTTGTTAAAGTTTCGAGAACATACCTTCACCGAAGAGTCAAGCAGTATATTGCTCCCTCCTACGTATATCTCGCGAAGAGACCATGAAGATAAAATCAGAGAGATTAGAGCCCACACAGAAGCATACCGACAATCCTTCTTTCCACGAACAATACGAGACTGGAATAGAAGGGAGAACCGATAGAGGTACTCAAGGTACCCTCCGCCACACACCGTCAGGTTGCTTGCGGAGTATGGATGTAGATGAAGATTATATCGTGAATTAGACACACAACAGGAAATGGCAGTTTGTTGCTTTAATTTTGGACACCAGTGTAATAAGAAGCCCACCAGATCAGGAAAAAATAACTGTGTATCTGGTGGCACCGTTCTGTGCAATTGACAGGGAATCATTTTGGAACTTTCAAGGTTTGAAAATGTGTATGTTTTCTACCTGGCCTAATATAGCCCTTTTCTTTTTATTGGTGGAGCCCCTCCACGTCCACGCCGGCGTGATGGCGAACACAAAAGGTCCACTCCCATCTCTGCATAAGAGTCAGTGTTAGTACAAGGGAAACTTCTCATCGCATCTCCTCCCCCCCCCCCCCCCCCCCTCCCTTTCCCAGTGGATATCCGGTCAAAAACTGGACTCAAGACGTGCAACATCGACTGAGTTTCAGTAGCCATGGCATCATGGTTCTGTGGTTACGCTGTTGGACTACAAAGGGGGAGATCCGTGTCCAAACCTCCCTCGTGTTCCATATTTTTCTCATAAAATTATAAACTATTCGTCCGATCACTGATGTGTCTACTAGCCGTATTCAAATTTGTATCTCCGTCACGGTGTAACGTGCGTTACGACAGCAAGGTGTAAGGAAGGGATCCCCACTCGTACATATCTACTGTTTGTTCTACAGGAGTTCCACTGTTGCGTTCCGTTTTGAAAGTTTTGACTCTGGAATTCCTTTGTTACAACACAGTTCACAGCCGTTTGTTTGTTGTTTTCATTTCTGTGAGAGGTCTACGCGGCATCTCGCCTGCCCTCACTATTAATCACATTCACTTGCGATGGTAATATACACTCCTGGAAATTGAAATAAGAACACCGTGAATTCATTGTCCCAGGAAGGGGAAACTTTATTGACACATTCCTGGGGTCAGATACATCACATGATCACATTGACAGAACCACAGGCACATAGACACAGGCAACAGAGCATGCACAATGCCGGCACTAGTACAGTGTATATCCACCTTTCGCAGCAATGCAGGCTGCTAATCTCCCATGGAGACGATCGTAGAGATGCTGGATGTAGTCCTGTGGAACGGCTTGCCATGCCATTTCCACCTGGCGCCTCAGTTGGACCAGCGTTCGTGCTGGACGTGCAGACCGCGTGAGACGACGCTTCATCCAGTCCCAAACATGCTCAATGGGGGACAGATCCGGAGATCTTGCTGGCCAGGGTAGTTGACTTACACCTTCTAGAGCACGTTGGGTGGCACGGGATACATGCGGACGTGCATTGTCCTGTTGGAACAGCAAGTTCCCTTGCCGGTCTAGGAATGGTAGAACGATGGGTTCGATGACGGTTTGGATGTACCGTGCACTATTCAGTGTCCCCTCGACGATCACCAGTGGTGTACGGCCAGTGTAGGAGATCGCTCCCCACACCATGATGCCGGGTGTTGGCCCTGTGTGCCTCGGTCGTATGCAGTCCTGGTTGTGGCGCTCACCTGCACGGCGCCAAACACGCATACGACCATCATTGGCACCAAGGCAGAAGCGACTCTCATCGCTGAAGACGACACGTCTCCATTCGTCCCTCCATTCACGCCTGTCGCGACACCACTGGAGGCGGGCTGCACGATGTTGGGGCGTGAGCGGAAGACGGCCTAACGGTGTGCGGGACCGTAGCCCAGCTTCATGGAGACGGTTGCGAATGGTCCTCGCCGATACCCCAGGAGCAACAGTGTCCCTAATTTGCTGGGAAGTGGCGGTGCGGTCCCCTACGGCACTGCGTAGGATCCTACGGTCTTGGCGTGCATCCGTGCGTCACTGCGGTCCGGTCCCAGGTCGACGGGCACGTGCACCTTCCGCCGACCACTGGCGACAACATCGATGTACTGTGGAGACCTCACGCCCCACGTGTTGAGCAATTCGGCGGTACGTCCACCCGGCCTCCCGCATGCCCACTATACGCCCTCGCTCAAAGTCCGTCAACTGCACATACGGTTCACGTCCACGCTGTCGCGGCATGCTACCAGTGTTAAAGACTGCGATGGAGCTCCGTATGCCACGGCAAACTGGCTGACACTGACGGCGGCGGTGCACAAATGCTGCGCAGCTAGCGCCATTCGACGGCCAACACCGCGATTCCTGGTGTGTCCGCTGTGCCGTGCGTGTGATCATTGCTTGTACAGCCCTCTCGCAGTGTCCGGAGCAAGTATGGTGGGTCTGACACACCGGTGTCAATGTGTTCTTTTTTCCATTTCCAGGAGTGTATTCTTACCACATGACTCATATTCTATAAACAATGTACAGTGTGACAATTGCGAAGACTACAGGAGGAGAACACACACGTCGATGACCGGACGAACAGTTCACAAATTTGTGGAAAAAAAAAATGTAATGGGGCACGAGAGACATCTCTTGCTCGACACCGTGACCACACAACCGCGCCATCTTGTTTCTTGCAGTTCCCTCGATGTTGCCCATCTTAAGCTTGGACCGTTCAATGCTTCGATTTTGCTTCTTTTTTCGCAGTTAACCGAAAAATACCGGTTCTTCAGAACTAAAATACCGGTATCGGCTTTAGGCGGCCCGTTTTTCCCATTCCTATTTCAAATTTCGCGCTGCACGATACGCGTTGTTGGTAGTGTCGTGACTTGCCGTTAGGCGCAGATGCTGGCACGACGAAATGGGGCTGAAACACGAGCACCAGTGGGCATTGCAGTTGCAGTCGACAAAGGGCCGGATACGTTGGGCAGGGTCCTTCTCGGTAGGTACGTGGTCAGCGCGGCGGAATATGAAGCGCCCGTGTTCGATTCTCGGGCGGGTCGGAGATTTTTCTCCACTCAAAGACTGCGAGTTGTGTTGTGATTACGTTCGTATCGTCATAAACGACATTGCCCTATTGAGATGACTGAATGGACACGTTGCGATGACCAATCAATAGAAAAAAATGTGACCAGGGCGTTGCTCGTAAAGCTGTTTTATTAAAACAGCAATGTTGCTACTGCTATTTGCGAGTACCGACGCCTTAAAAGAATACAGAGGGGTCCTCTTTACGCACCGGGGTTGAAGAACATGATTCGGAAGTTCGAATTAATGGACCATCTGGCAATTGCTACTGGGAGAGACCGCAGACCGATTGCGCCACAAATTGTTGAAGAAGTTTACTGTTGCCATGGCCGGGAATGCAGCACGCAATGTCCGATCTCCAAGCGGCGCACGAGCTGTAACACCTCGGTTGAACATCCCACGGTCCATCGTTGTCGCGGGCAGCAGTAGAGCAACTTCTATTGCGACTGCAGGCTGCCGTGGGTGCACGCTGAGCAACGTTCGTAACCTGGATCGTAAAATGTTACTCCCTCATGTGGATATTAAAATGTGTTTCTTTCAATGGGTTGTTCTTTATTTCTCCTCATCTCCTTACAGGTATTCCCATAAAGTTTCATTGCCTCCTGATCACTCAGAGGCTCTCTCAGATAGCGGAAGTTTAATTATAACTACGCTGTAAAGTGGCCAATGAAAATAGCACGGACAAGCCTTAAACATTCAAGGTGAGATGGCAGCATCGGCATACGATGTTCCGGTAGGTTCTATTCAACTGTGGGGAGTGACCGATACTTAACTCTACTGCAGCAACGAGATTGGTTACAGCGGAGCGGATCGGACTCTCACTATCCTTTAAACAATCAGTCCACCTACCTGGAAAGGTCTCAGGTTGTCTGCCCCTTCACTCTGCGATGGTAGTCACTGGTTTAGCCAACAAAAGCAGCGTTCACGAAAATTCGACTAAATACCTACCACGCGAAGGCCACGTAACTCCAGTCCATGGGCAGTAGTTGAAAGTTAGATGAACTATCGAGCGTTCGGGATTCTTGCATGACTCGTTTGAAAGAAAAAAGTATAAATTTTCCTTTAAGTTGATTTGTTGTCTTTAAGGGGAGCCGGAGGTGCCTATGCTGCCCATGTTAAAATCACTAAGTTTGAGGAATATTTATGAATAAAATACCAAATAGAAAAATTTGAATTTTTTTTACATATAGAGTGGTTTAGTATTGCAGTTATGACAGAGGGATTTTGGAGCATCTTTTCTAGTTTCCTTCCAATTATTTTTTTTATTAATGACCCAAATTTTTTTACAAATAATTGCTTTATAATTAAACTGAAATGAAACTACTGAACATATTGCCAAATGGCTGTGTTACAATGTAAGTTTGACTACTAGGAGTGCTGTATAAAAATTTCATCTCTCTAGCTTGAGTGGATTTTGAGAAAATGTTTCTTATATTCGAAAAATTCTAATTTACAGGAAATGGCTATCAAAGTTTCTCAATACATTCCTGCACTATAAGATGGATTATTAGGGTCTTCTTCTTCATCCTCCAAAAGATTCCTCTTCTGTCTTCTTTTCTGGCCTGTTCCATCATACTTCATATGCCTTTCTCTTCTTTCTGCTCCTCTTATCCTTTCTCTGTCAATATTTCTTAGTGCTCGTACAGTGTTCACCCCAATTGTAAATCCTAATGCCTTCAGAACTTCACACTTCACACTGTTCCCTTGGTTGTAGGTTGCTATTGCATCATAAATGCCAAAGTGTAGTGTTTTTATGCTTACAAACACCCTTTTAGGAATCACTTTCCAAATCAAATTGTTTACGCTCTCATTAGGATTCTGCGTCTTTCCGTGTAGACATTTGTGTAACAATTCTGGATGTGCTAAGTCGTGTAAAATTGGTTTTATTGCATTTATCACAGCTGCTGGCAAACCATGTTTGTGATCATAGCCCTTTTTTGCATTATATGTGCACCAGGAATCTTTTGGGCACAGGCGGTGTTGAGGATATTAATTGGAAGAGGCAGTATGAAGGAACAATGCCCACACTGCTTTTCGCATGTCACTAACATTACTAGTATTTTGCCTTATAGCATATCCATAGTATCTCTGTAGACGTTCAACCACCTCATCAGTAAGCCTGCCTCTCCCTCCTATTGTCTTTCCATTACTGAGCCTACTTGAACCCAAAGTTTGTTTGAGCCTTCGAAGCCGTGCACCCATACGCTTGTGGCGACGTCATTTATCCACTGCGCGAAAAACAGCGGGTGAAAGCTGCAACTGATAGATATTTATCTTTGCCGTAGTCGGCTTGGTTACGAGTTGTTTATTCTTGTTAGTTTTTGATATGTGCTTGAAAAATAAAATGTTTTCTCATCTCATGAAAAAGCTGTTACTTCCTAAAATATAAAGGCTCCCATAGTGGTGTCCCCGAAAAATCGTAGCAGAAGGATAAAGAAAATATATATACCGACGAGAATAATGAATTCAGAGACAAAAGCATGGGGCAGTGGAATCAAGATTGAAGACTACAGTCTGTTCGACCAAGGATCGCGGTCCACGCCCTTTGATTCGCCACAAAACGGAACGACAGATGTTAACGCAAAAGATGGGAGTACCTACGCGCGACACGGAAATGTTAAGCTTTCCGCGTTCTGGCCGACGCGCCCCCAGCTTTGGTTTACGCAGGTTGAATGCATATTTCGGCAGCGTGGGATGTCTAACAACACTGACAAATTTAATATAGTGGTTTCACATCTAAATTTAGAAGTAGAAGAAACCTTGTCGCAACAAAATTACTTTGTGCCAGAGGAAGCTCTCATACAGCATTATACGTTGTCACCAGATTTGCGACTACAAAAAATTTTCGCATACGAAGATTTGGGCGACAAGACTCCGTCACAAGTACTCAAAGCCTGTAACCTCCCCACCGTAATTTAAAAGGGAATGACAAAACTTAATACAAATGGGAGCCGTTTGTAACCTCTCCACAAAAATTTGAAAGAAAGAAATATGACAATATTTAATTATGAGTGCTAATGGACACTGCTCTAAGCGTAACCTGCCCACAATGAAATGTACTGACAATGGCAACAAAATGTGAAATTCGCAATCTGACTCAAATATAAGTTTTTCATAAAAAAAATTAAAGTCCATTCAGTGATAAGAAAATTCAATTAAACCGAAATATCGGTCTTTGGCCCTGTGTAAAACAATCAGAGTTAAAGTCTTACCTCAGAATAAATGGATGTCACATTTCTGCTCTTGTTGTTGCGCACCGCTTGGAGGAACTGCATTGCAAATAATAATATTCTCTTTTTTTGTGATTTTAGTGAAATTTTTCTTCAAAAGAAGTGGAATGAAATGGGAAATGCAACGAAATCTTTAGTTCAATAAAGAATCAAATTTTTGAAAAAATGCTTTTGAAATAAAAATTATTATTGGGGGGCTTGTTGGAGAATAATTACAATAAATAAAATTTTTCATTATCTAATGATTATATTAATTAACAGTATACCTTATTCACCATCTTGACCAGTGTTGCCGACCGCCTACATCACACAACCGCACTGGGCTGCTACTACTGACCGACCGCTCTCCATGACGACTATCAGCGTACTGCACGCGACGACTACTGACAGAGTACTGCTCTCAACTAGATAGAGCTACAGACTCGCAACGACTGACTGACTGACTGAGAACCGCTCGCAACACTCGCGCGGTCAAGCGCAAACTCTCTGGTCACAGATGCTACAATGCCTCGCCATCGCTGCTGCGTTACATACGTGTTTCATAACCCTCCACTGGGGGGGCAAAAATTTGGCAGCGATGGTGAGTCATTTGGACTTGCCAAGCGCGGCAAAATTTTTCTTTAATTAACAAAATTCTACAACTTACAGAATATTTAAATGTTGTGCACACGCACTAAGTACAATATATATCAGACAAAGACAAAATGTGAGTACAAAACATAGTAGCAAATCAGAAAAATGCATATACAAATTATTTGACAGATAACAAAGTGCAGAGGCACTGAAAAAATTCTTTAGCATTTTCAGAATAAATAAACTGACTGGCAAAAATATTATGTTGACAAGTGACATGAGTGCACATGCACTGCAGTTGAGAACATATCAGTAATTGATGAAATGTATGTACAATTAGTAACAAATGACATAAGTGCATACGCATTGAAGTATTGAATATACAGTATAGTACAAATCATATTGAAAAATGAGAAAAGTGCACAGGCACTGAAGTTCAGTAGAAAACATATTAACACCTAACAGAAGTGCACATGCACTGTAGTTCAGAACATATCATAAAAATAAAAATGTATATACAATATAAAAGACAAGAGTGTACATACGTATACTGTATACTGTACTTCAGAACAAATCGAAAAATGTCTTTAGCATTTTCGCCATAAATAAACATAATGGCAAAAAAATCATGTCCAAAGTGCACACGCACTGGAGAAATGTCTTTAGCATTTTCACAACAAATAAACATAATGGCAAAACATCATGTCGACCAGTGACATAAGTGTACTCGCACTGGAGTTCAGCGAATCGAAAAAAATGTATAACCTACGAACAGAAATGATGTTACCAAAAAATGATTTTCATTATGTGACAAGAATTAGGATAGGAAAGGGAAGGATTGCATCATGGTTGTAGCACTTTAGATTGCACACAGCTGTTCTGAAAGTCCATATCTTTCCCCAGAAGTGCAACACCAAGTGACACAACTTGAAGTTCTTTTCCCATCAGAATTTATCAGTGTAGCCAAGACACTGAACTGTCGTAGTAATGTTCCATATTTTCATTTTGGCAGTACATTAGGTACACCAAACAGTGGGACCATAATAATGTCTTCATCGCTCATGGTGGTGGACAGCATGTCGTGTCAACACCACGCTCTTACAAGGCGCACCAACGTAGAATTAGTGCAAAACCAAAGATAGTGCTCCATGATCACTAGGATAAACAGGACAAATGGACATTGCAATAATTCAGGGTAGTCAGCTTATGAGGTGAAGGACATCAAGTCACATAATATTGACAATTAGAGACTTAATTAGTTTGTGGCATTCATAGCCCAGTTATTGAACATTTCTGTACCAAGTATGTAGTATTACAGAAAAATGTTCATTAATTGTTTTACATGGAATCAGTAGCCTTCTTTTCCTGGTTACAAAGCATTATTAAATAATCGCATTCTTTTCAGTTACAGAGTGTAATTAAGAATCATTAACCTTCTCCTAATTACAGTTAATTAATCATTTGTCATTCCAATAATAATCATTAGCCTTTTCCTAATTACAGTTAATTAATCATTTGTCGTTAATTAATCATTTGTCTAATTACAGTTAATTAATCATTTGTCGATAATTAATCATTTGTCATTCCAATAGTAAGAATTATTAGTCTTCTCCTAATTACAAAGCATTATTAAACAGTATCATAGTTAATTAATTATGTGTCATTCCAATCTATTAAGAATCACTAGCTGGCATCATGGGTAATCGTATTACAATAAACAGTGGCGGTCCTTGGCCAGTTACAAAGTATATTTAGTATGACAGAATAATGTTCATCAGAAGTCTTAGTTGAAAAGGAGAGTCAATTATTGGCCTAGCATTAACATAATACATTGAGTGATACAAATTATTGGTACTCATTGGCCATTAACCAAAACATGAAAACTCAACATGGGAAAAAAAGGGCTAATTAATGGCATAATTAATAACAATTCTTCAAGTGACATTAATTATTGGCACTCAGTGGCCAGCAAGTATTGAATAGAATCATCTTTCAGTATTATTCAGATTATTACGAAGTCATTATTAAAAATCAGTTAATTACAGTCATAGCATTAATAATCACAGGCATTATAAGTAGTCTCATTACAATAAACAGTGTTTCTCCTTCAGTAGTATTCAGATCATTACAAAGTCATTATCAAAATCAGTTAATTACAGTCATAGCATTAATAATCATAGGCATTATAAGTAGTCTCATTACAATAAACAGTGGCAGTTATTAACTAGTGACAAAGCATTATTTTAAATATATACTTTTTTTTGTATCATTAAGAAGTCATTACTCAAGCGACATACTATTCAGAGCTAATCAGTATTATTCAGAATTTTCATAAACTAGTGACATTATGTGGGACTGGTAATACACTTTTTTTTTTTTTTTTTTTTTTTTGTTAGCAATGCATTGCGTTGGGATCGATAATTGATTGCTGAGGCATAACACTATTTGTTTTTGACCTATTGCTGCAAATGAGGATAGGTAACGTCATTCGTCATGAGTCAGCTGTAGCAAGGTTATGCAACAAGGCAGTATATGTGATCACATTCATAAATGATAAACACAAATGGGTAAAAAAAAAATAAAATGCAAGTACTAGAACAGGTATAATAACTAACAGGTTTAGTAAGTATAATGAAAAACTTCTCCTGAAAAAAATATACAAAATGGATTATTGACCTGAAAGAAGAAACGCACACTATGCTGAAAAGTAGTGAACTTCGAATTAACAGGTAGTGAAATGTGTATAAAATGTGTTCCATAGCTGTCCTTTCCAAAACTTTCCGTCATCCTACTATGCAATATAATACTTGCTGTCAAAACAAACTGCAACAAATACTTAAATAACTACGTAGCATAAATACATAACTTCAACATTATCCTCATCTGTAAAGAAAAAACTTCATTATCAATATCATCATAACTTCACTATTATCATCACCTGTAAAGAAAAACTTCATTATTCATAATACCATTTCCTTCATCATTATTCATCAGTATTCATTATCATCTGCAAAAAATCACTTCATTACTCATTACATAACTATTCCTTATCTCTAGCATATTTCATCACTAAAACTAAGATGTGTAGTTCAGTCTGACAGCCTGCATCAATCACCTTGTATTCTGAAAGAAAAAATTAGTTAAGACTGCTATTCTGTGATGAGTATAGTATATTCTTGTTAATGCCTGCCAATCCTGATCCATTTACTCTTCCTCATAAAGTTATTGCATCTCCTTTCGTTTATTCCGTAGGTGAAATTCCCATTTCTGTTGAATTTATTTCTTACATGCATCATTTCTTTCTGAAATTGATGAACAAAGATTAATGTCTTGCATTTAAATCCTATACCCACTAAATAATGACTGGTTTATGGTGACACAATTAACCATACAGCATAACATGACAGAAAACGTAATATGTCAAAGACATTGACAGTGTTCAGATGCAAAAATGTACACAGAATAATACGATGCAGCAGCAAAAAATGTAAAACAGTCACGATCTTGAGATGTCATAAAGCAAAAAATGTCAAAGTCAACTGTGTGTGTTATATCCTAACTATTTCACAATGCATACAAACAAAACATGTAAACAATCGTACATAAAAAGACAAAAATGTGACGTTCGTTGTGTTCAGCTTGCATAGAGTGTAGTTAATAGAGGCGAGAATTAAAGCCTTTAATAAAAAAAATGTAATGAAATTAACATGTCATTAGCTAACATTGCATAATTAGTCATAAAATACGTAAGTGTGTCTGAAAAAATATGCACGGTCTGTTGTGTAACGACAAGAAGAGCGACCTGCTAACCTTACCTTGCCGGGCACTTGCCAAGAAAAAAATACGATAATCATCAGTAATTAGTCAGGTGAATATAATTGCATTAGTAAATGGCATCATAGTGTGTTGAATCATAAAGTGTCTTCATTCAATAAACGGTTTAATGTTTGAGATATGGTGATTGCCTTTCGATTTTCTGGTTCTCAAAGTTTCGACGTGTACAACATTGGGGTGAGGGATGCTGCGAATCCGATATGGACCTGCGTATAGAAGTTCAAATTTACTGCACTTACCTTTTAATTTGCTGGATAAATAGTGTGTACGTACTAGTATCTTCTGTCCAACGTGAAAGACGCGGCGTGTACAAACCTGTTTTTGCTGTCTTCTCCGGCGCTCTGCGGCACGTTTGATGTTGTTCAGCGCAATGTCAATTATTTCGTGGTGTCGTAATCGACGAGATGTAGGAAATGTTATTAATTCTTTAATTTTGTTAGGTGGTTCAGCATTTTTCAGTATAACAGACGGAGATAGCATAGTGGATTCATTTGGAATGGAATTAATTACATCTTGGAATGAGAATATGTGTGTGTCCCAATCAATATGTCTTTTGTGGCAGTATATTCGGCACAGCTTACCAATTTCTTTCATTAATCTTTCACAAGGGTTCGAAGAAGCGTGGTACTTGGATATATAGATCGGAGAAATGTTTCTGGCTCGTAACATGCGTGTCCATATGGTACTACGAAATTGTGATCCATTGTCAGAAATTACTTTCATTACATGCCCTACATGAGATAGAAAATGTTTTACAAATGCTTTCGAAACAGTTTTAGCAGTAGCTTTGCGTAACGGAGTGAAAGTAACAAATTTTGAAGTGAGCTCAACAGCGACAAAGATGTAGCAAAAACCTCTGTTAGTTCTCGGAATCGGACCAAAAATATCTACTGCGGCCATGTGTCTTAATTTAACAGGTATAATGGGATATAAAGGAGGAATATGTGAAGTGGTGTCTGATTTAGCTTTCTGGCAAATTTTACAAGACGCTAAAACTCGTCGTATACGTTTCTCCATGTTGGTAAAATAACAGTTCTGTCTCAATATAAGAAAACATTTTCTTGCTCCGTAATGTGCGTAGCTTAAATGAGTGTACCAAATTAATTTATTAACCAGTTCGTCAGGTATGCATAATAACCAATTGTTGCTGTCAGGATGAGAGCGGCGAAACAAAATGTCATTTCGTACAGTGTAGTGGTTCCTAATCGTAACATTATTCTTATCTTGCCAAAGCTGTTTAATTTCTTTCCACACATTGTCTTTATTTTGCTCCTTTGCTATGTCCTGTAATGACGATGAAATAAAGTTTTCAAATGCAACTTGCTGAATGTACATGACACTGAAATTTGCTTTGCAGAAGTTGGTTGCTACGTCTTGCTGATTGTTGCCGAGAGAACGCGATAGTGCGTCTGCTATAACATTTTGTGTGCCGGGAATGTGAACAATCGTAAAATTAAATTCCTGTAAATACAGTTTCCATCTACTTAATCTATCGTGAGTGAATTTAGCCGAAAGTAAAAATTGTATCGCTCTGTGGTCTGTGTAAACGGTGGTATGTCTGCCATAAAGAAAGTGCCTAAATCTCGTGAAAGCCCATACAACACATAATGTTTCCAATTCTGTAACAGAGTAATTTCGTTCAGCAGGTGACAAAATGCGGCTTGCAAATGCGATGTTTTTAATTACTGTAGAACCATCTTCTTCGATTTCCTGGAAAATGTGTACGCCTAAAGCGGTGTTGGAACTGTCGGTAGCAATGGAAAAATTTCTAGTAAGATCTGGGTGCGATAAAAGTGGAGCATTCAACAAAGCATGTTTCAAATAACATTCTCGTGAACAAAATTCTGCGTGTCAAAAGTAATGTTTCCGTTACTGTAATATGCAATCTGTGCTGTATCTGGTTAAAATCTATCGTACGTGCCGTTATTTATTTTACGGGAGGATGCTGTGGCATATCCACTATATGAACTGTTCTGTTGTTTCTTACTGACGTGTTACGCTATAGATGACACCTATTGTCTGTTTCATTCATCATAATATGTTGTTGCTGATGTTCTTGCTGCTGAAAAGATCGACTGTTATTAAATGTACGCTGAAAATTGTGCTCGTTATTTTTACGTCTGTCATGATAGTAATTTCTATACGGCGCATTGCGATGCGAGTTGAAATAGTGTGTTGTCTGTACGTAGTTATTTCTTTGCTGCCATGCGTTACTATTTGTTGGGGCTGGGACTATACGTGCACGCGGCGAAACATTAAAGTTTGGTTGACCTTGTAGACTGCATTGTTGGTTACGTATGCTAAGCGGCTGACTTTCATGCTGTTGTGGTGAAAAGGTCTATTATTACCAAAAAACGCGTTTGCTGTTAATTTTACACATACTGATGATTACGATTTTATCCGTTATTAAAATTCTCGTGATTCTGGAGTGCCTAATGAAAATTGTCACATTCGGTAAAAATTTGTCACATCGGGTTTTCTTTACAACGTTTCTTAATTCTACATAGAGCAATAGTTAAAGAGCTGTTTTGATAGATATAAAGGATAGTAGAAGAAAAGGCAGCAGTGCAGAAAACTAAAGATGAAACAGCACTACTACAGCTCGGGGCCCTATGCTCGCTACGGCACATATTCATTAAAGCGTAATGAATCCCCTGAGGTCATTTACGCACTGCAAATAATTTTTAGCTTTTGTGTTATAAGCAATGGCGGTACAAATTCAG
Source organism: Schistocerca piceifrons (assembly GCF_021461385.2). Taxonomy (NCBI): domain Eukaryota; kingdom Metazoa; phylum Arthropoda; class Insecta; order Orthoptera; family Acrididae; genus Schistocerca; species Schistocerca piceifrons. The sequence continues at coordinate 842,123,651 of NC_060140.1, read as the reverse complement.
AAATAAATTCCTGTCTGCATGCTAATTCTAGTTTCTTCATTATAGGCAATGCTGTTGTAAATACAAAAATAAATTGTCGCATCTGGTTCAAAGCTAGTTTCTGCATTACACGCAATAGCGGTGAAAGCATAAAAACAAATTGTCGTATACACCTCAAAGCGTGTACCTGTGTTCTGTCATTATTAAATTCTTTACATTTTCTTACAAATACAAATTGCTTATTATCAACGCTCTCGTCACTGAATTTGAGAACACGTTCAGGTTTGTGTGAAAGTCTGTTCGTCTGTGTAATTACGGATTTCAAGTTGCGTAGCTTTTCATATTTTAAGTCGCGTAGCTTTTCGGATTTTACGTCTCGCAGTCTCTGTAAATTGCTCACATTATACACGCTGCGTAAGTCTGACAAATGTTCACAACGTGGCGGGTTCTGTGACGTATTGGTGACTGAAATAGTTTTTAATTCTGTTACTTGAAAACTTTCGACATTTTGGTTGTTCTGTCGTTCACTTTTATTATTGACTTCCGTATTCGCAGTGTGTGAAACTTCCACTGACTTCAAATTAAACTCGTCGCGTATCTGTACTGCGTTTTTACGGCATTGTTTGGTGACTGCATTAATCCCGTCTTTATGTGATTCTGTTGTGTCTACACGTGTGCTACTTAATTCTTGTGCAACAGTGCCAACTTCTTCATTACTGTTATTAGCACAAGTCTTAGTATCTACACGTAATTGTACTTTATTGTCCCGACATTGCACGGTAATAGCTGTATTCTGTTCACTAACTTGTTTGTTCTGTTCTTTAAGATCGTCTTGTTTTTCGTTTGTGAGTTCGAAACTTTTATCAATTGTTTCGCTAGGTTGTCTGAAATGGTTGTCGAAAATTTCATCAAGTTGTTGTTTGAGTTTTTCGTTATCTTGTTTGATGTCTTCCCTAAGTTGTCTGAAATCTTCACTCTGTTGTTTGACCTGTTCGCTAAGTTGTTTGAGATTTTCGTCATTTTTATCAAATTTTTCATTAAACTGTTTGAAATTTTGCCGCAAAAATGCCATAATTGGATCCGATTCAAAATTAGCATTTCTATTCTCTATGCTGTTCAATAGTGGATCTGGAACTTTCTCGCTTACTGTAACCATTTGGTTATTCTGAGATTTAGAAAAAAGTTTGTCAGTCGAATGTACACTGTCAGACATTATTTCGGAATTAAATAAATCCGTCCTACTTTCAGTACATTGTTCATTTTCACTAGACAAATTTGTCTGTACGTTACTTGAATTTTCCAAATCGGGTGTGTTAAGCTGGGGAGCGCTCATTACAATAGCGTGTCCCGCGTCATCAATTGTCGTCCAATTAACAGAAGAGACAATTGAGTTTGTTTGTTCATCATTAAGATAAAATTCATCATTAGTGGTTGGAATACATGGATTGTTAGTGAACGCAGGATTGACATCATTACACTGCGTGTCACATGTCCTATCGGTAACGTTGTTTGAGTCGGTAATTTCGTTCGTAATACCTCGCGATACACTATTCACAGTCTTTCGCGGCATTTTTACAATAGTCACAAATATTCACAAAACAATAAGCACACTGCAAAAACAACACACAAATACAACAGAGCAACGAATTGCCGTTGACCTGTAGAAAGAAAGTTACAAGTTAATAAAAGCGTTGCGCCAAATCCTAATTATATCTAAGCAAATAAGAGCAGATATCTGACTGTTGTTCAAAAGACTCTCAACGAAATACGATCCTGGACTGGGTGTCGCCAAGTGTAACCTCCCCACCGTAATTTAAAAGGGAAAAAAGACAATATTATTTAATACAAATGGGAGCCGAGTGTAACCTCCCCACAAAAATTTGAAAGAAAGAAATATGACAATATTTAATTATGAGTGCTAATGGATACTGCTCTAAGCGTAACCTGGCCACAATGAAATGTACTGACAATGGCAACAAAATGTGAAATTCGCAATCTGACTCAAATATAAGTTTTTCATAAAAAAAATTAAAGTCCATTCAGTGATAAGAAAATTCAATTAAACCGAAATATCGGTCTTTGGCCCTGTGTAAAACAATCAGAGTTAAAGTCTTACCTCAGAATAAATGGATGTCACATTTCTGCTCTTGTTGTTGCGCACCGCTTGGAGGAACTGCATTGCAAATAATAATATTCTCTTTTTTTGTGATTTTAGTGAAATTTTTCTTCAAAAGAAGTGGAATGAAATGGGAAATGCAACGAAATCTTTAGTTCAATAAAGAATCAAATTTTTGAAAAAATGCTTTTGAAATAAAAATTATTATTGGGGGGCTTGTTGGAGAATAATTACAATAAATAAAATTTTTCATTATCTAATGATTATATTAATTAACAGTATACCTTATTCACCATCTTGACCAGTGTTGCCGACCGCCTACACCACACAACCGCACTGGGCTGCTACTACTGACCGACCGCTCTCCATGACGACTATCAGCGTACTGCACGCGACGACTACTGACAGAGTACTGCTCTCAACTAGATAGAGCTACAGACTCGCAACGACTGACTGACTGACTGAGAACCGCTCGCAACACTCGCGCGGTCAAGCGCAAACTCTCTGGTCACAGATGCTACAATGCCTCGCCATCGCTGCTGCGTTACATACGTGTTTCAAGCCTTACGTACATTAGCCTGCCCGGAACTCCTACCTGAAGAGTCTTTACGTCTAATATGGCTTCATAAACTTCCTGCCAACATCCGTGCCGTCATTGCAGCAGAAACAGACTTACCATTGCAAGCCTTAGCAAAAAAGGCAGACACCATCGCAAGCACCTTAACCGAAGTTTCTGCGTGTTCCGAATTCAACTACAGCCAGGATAGAGGCCCAAGAACGTGTAGTGTGATGGAATCTGACGTCAGTGAGCCAGGAACATGCAATAATACTTCCCAACAGCAGTGCTCATCGACCGAACCCACCATACAGCAACTGGCAGCACAAGTGGCAAAACTCAACGTGCAAGTAACTTCACACCACCAGCAGCTACGAAGTCGCAGTTGGAAAAGACGAAGAAATGCTATCCAACAGGAATTGACAGATCAATGGTGCTGGTACCACAGACGCTTCGGTAACACTGCCCGTCAATGTATTCAACCCTGCAGCTACCCAAACTTAAAAGGCGGGCGTTAAGGGGCGCTAACGTTCGTCAACAACAACATAGGCGCCCGAGTCATAGCGTGATTCAAAGAGGTGAAAACGCCACGGTATCTGCAGACAACCAATCACACCGATTGTTCGTGTTGGACCTCTCTTCAGGTGAGAAGTTTCTGATTGACACAGGTTCAGAAGTCAGTGTTTATCCAAGAAAGAGAGGTGATATACTCACGACAACAACGCAACATGTGCTGACTGCGGCAAACAATTCCAGAATATCTACCTATGGTGAGAAACAGTTGGCATTACATCTGAATTCCAACTTCCATCCAAAATGGACTTTTGTGGTTGTTGATGTGCTGAGTCCTATAATTAGAGCGGACTTTTTACGGAACTACCGACTTATGCCCGATCTGGTTAACCGTCGTTTGGCGACAGTTCCCACAGAAGGGATATTGCCTACTGCGTCTTCCGCGTCGGTTCAAGTGCAGTGCGATGTGCCCGTGTCTTTCCGCACGAAGATTTCCGGCTCCTCTACCGCGTCATCCGCGTCGGGATATTGTGATACGATTTCGTACCCGCAACTAAGCGGGGCGCACACGTGTGCGTCACGCAAGAAGACACCCAACAGTCGTAACGATTCGTATGCTGTAGGCAATATCAGAGCACTGTCGGAGGAATCACTTTTTCGTAAACTGCTTCAAGACTTTCCAGCACTTACCGAACCCGTCAACGCAACCAGGAAATGCAGACACAATACCCAACACCACATCAGCACGACACAAGGTCAACCCGTTGCCTTCCGCCCGCGGCGTCTGCCTCCAGAGAAGCTGCTCGCGGCGCGAGCTGAGTTCGACAGACTTCTAAAAACAGGTATTCTAAGTAGGTTTGATAGTTCGTGGGCATCTCCAATTCACATGGTCCGTAAAAAAGACAATTCATGAAGAGTATGTGGAGACTACAGGGCGCTTAATGCTCGCACAATTCCCGATCGCTACCCAGTACCCAATGTGACTGATTTTAACAGTACGATTAGCAATGCCAAAATATTTAGTGTGATTGGGAAAATGCTTTGGCGTAATCAGATTCCCATGGCTCCATTCGGTTTGTTTGAGTACAATTTTATGCCATTTGGCCTCAGAAACGCTGCCCAAACATGGCAAAGATTCATGCATGAGGTGCTTCGAGAATTACCATTCGTATTTTGTTATATGGACGACATTTTAGTATTCTCTGGTTCTGTATATCAACATGTCGAACATCTGCGGCAGATTTTCCGCCGTCTGACAGAGTGTGGCATAATTATTAACTAAACAAAGTGCACGTTTGGAAAACGCGAGGTTAAGGTCCTGGGATATTTGGTTTCAGCAGCAGGCCTGTCACCTTTGCCTGAGCGGGTTGAAGCAGTACAACAGATGCCCCTTCCCACAACTTACAAAGGACTTCGCAGATTTTTAGGCATGCTCAACTATTACAGACGTCACTTACCTAAATTAGCTGCCGCCCAAGAGCCACTCGCAACGTTACTTGCAGGTAAAAATACAGCTGGTTGATGCGAGCCAAACAGCAGTGGGTGCAGCGCTACAGCAAGAAGTTGATGGCAGATGGCAGCCGCTCGCATTTTTCTCTAAAAACCTGACTCGACAGCAGCAAAAATGGAGTGCTATTGACCGTGAGTTGCTTGCTATTTACTTAGCCATAAAGCATTTTCGCACGTCTGTCGAAGGGAGGCGCTTTGCAATTTTTACCGATCACAAGCCGTTAGTAGCTATATTTCAACGAGACACAGAGCTCAATTCACCACGTCAGTGCAGGCAAGTCGAGTACATTGCACAGTTCACAACTGACGTGCGTCACATTTCAGGAAAAGACAACCTGGTCGCAGATTGCCTGTCTAGGAATTGTGCCAGTTTAAATTCAATTCGTTGGACCGAGTTAGCGTCTAAACAACGAGAAGATCCTTTCTTGCGCCGTCTAATAGAGGAACAGAGAACTGCGCTGCAGCTCAGACGTGTGTCTGTCCCAAATGTTCCAGAAGGAATTTGGTGTGATGTAGCAAAAGGAAAGGAGCGACCTTACATACCAGAACAATATCGTCGGGAGATTTATAGTGCACTACATAACCTATCACATCCAGGAGTACGAGCTACAGCCAAGTTAGTTTCCTCCAAAGTAGTGTGGCCTGGAATACAAAAAGATTGTCGTGCATGGGCGCGTGCATGCCTAACATGCCAGCGTAATAAAATCAGCAGACACGTCTTTGCACCTATTGCTGACTTCCCGACGCCATCTGCAAGATTTTCACATATACAAGTGGACATTGTGGACCCGCTATCATGCTCTTCAGAACAACGCTATTTGCTCACAATCATTGATCGTTTTACCAGGTGGCCAGAAGTAGTTGTAATACAAGACATTTCTGCGGAGTCTGTTGCAAAAGTACTGTTGCATTCATGGTTCTCCAGGTTTGGCGTTCCGCAAAACATAACAACAGATCGCGGAAGGCAGTTTGAAAGCCAACTTTTCAATGAACGTTTACTACTGTGCGGGTGCAACCACCTACGCACCACAAGCTATCATCCATCTAGTAATGGAATGGTGGAACGACTACACCGCATGCTCAAAGCTGCATTAATGTGTAGTTCCACTTCATGGCCTGAAGCACTACCGCTGGTCCTACTCGGTTTGAGAACGGCCGTGAAGGAGGACTTACAATGCTCTTCCGCAGAATTGGTTTATAGCGAGCAATTGAGGGTTCCTGGAGAATTTATCGTTCCAGCATCTACACAGCCGTTCGCCCCTGAGCTATGTACGCAATTCGCGAGACAACTCAGCGTTAGAATGAGAAACATCAAACCCACTAACCCTGTCAGACATGGAGACCGGAGAGTGTTTGTACATAAAGACCTGCAAGCAACGTCCCACGTGTGGCTTAGAGATGATACGGTACGCCCGCCGCTTGTTTCGCCTTACTCTGGACCATACAGGGTACTCACAAGAGGAAACCACAGCTTCAAAATCGATAAGGATGGTAAAGAAGAGACAGTCTCAATTGAGCGGCTTAAACCTGCTTACACCGAAGAGGGTACACTCCTTCCTCGGTCTGCAAAATCACCCTCAAACGTGGAGGCCAAAGAAACAGCAGATAGTCTCCCCGAGCCCTCGGTTTCAGAAGAGGACAACGAAGCAGCAAGTGCAGAACAGGAGCAGCCATTGCCTGCACCAGATGTTTTCACGAGAGCTGGTAGAAAAATCAAGTGCAAGTTTCCCCACATACCTGGTGCACCCGGTATCAAATGGAGGGGGGCTGATGTGGCGACGTCATTTATCCACTGCGCCAAAAACAGCGGGTGAAAGCTGCAGCTGATAGATATTTATCTTTGCCGTAGTCGGCTTGGTTACGAGTTGTTTATTCTTGTTAGCTTTGATCTGTGCTTGAAAAATAAAATGTTTTCTCATCTCATGAAAAAGCTGTTACTTCCTAAAATATAAAGGCTCCCATACGCTCTTAGCGCTTCATTTGTCACAGAAGACAACGTAGCCAACCCTTGCACACTCGCTGTATGCGTAACAGGCCGAGAAAATCCCAAGCAGTTTGCCAGGAAGTCACGAGAGGGTGTTAGATGCATTCAGCGGCCGCCCATTTCCTTTGCAGGCGTGGGGGAAAATGGTAATAACTCCACTTCTAGGGCGAGTAGAACAATAATTCAAAGTTTACATTAAACAGGAATGTTCCAATTAATTTTCAGTGGCAAAAAAAATCGTAATTTTTTGGATTTCACCACCTCCGGCTCCCCTTAAAACACAGAAAATGGCTGTCAAGTCCGTATTTCATATCTCGACTTCAATTATGCGTTGTTACTGACTGTCTCTGTTACAAGTTCGCACACCGAAAGCAGCCAGAAGATATTTAGCTCGACACGATATTCTGAACTTCATAAACAGTCCCTGACCCACGACTACTTGCAAGTTGACACATTCAGTCGTTCAGTAGACTCCCTGTAAATAAGTACAATCCATAATGTCTCGTAACCTGCACGAAACACGCCACACGGGGTTTATGTACGACATGGAACGTTCACACACGAAAATCTCGTAAGATAAACCACTCACAAAGCTCGAACTTCCACAAGGTACTCAATACTGTAATCGTTTTTCGTCAACGATACAAGAACTGATCTAAAGTGCCAATTTCTTCATTTTGGTACAAATCTGATTTTACCAGAAGACGGCTCCCGAGCGACTATCTCGACTCATAGATTTGAGGCAGAAAGCCCTACTCAAATGCACGGGAAATTCTGAATTCCTATTGGCTAGTATCTTAAGGAGCCAATCAGATCATCTCGAGCACTTCTATACTCGTGGTATCTATAATGTCAGCCAATGAAGCTACTACAAGTAATTTAGTCTAGAAATCTCGTAATTCCGAAACTAAACAAAATTTAATGAAAACAAAATATGATTCCCTTCCACTAAATAAATTTAATATTCAACGCCGCCCCTTCTCGCCGCCCCTAGCAAAATCAGGCTCACTCGGACATGTCACAAATTCTCCTATTGTACAACAACTTTCTCACGTATACATTAACATAGTTTTAATAAAATATCACATTCTCACTTTACATATGTCCTCCACTCACTCAGTCTCTCCAAAACACTGACACAATGAAAATACTATGAAATAATAATTTTCCAAATTACTTTTAATTATGTCATAAATCTGTGGTAATGAAACTAAAGAAAATACCAGGAAATGAGATTCTATGAACCTATGCTCTTGGTTGTAGTTTCAGTTGATGCCATAGATGAACACATTCCGACTCTAACTCAGTTTGACAATGCCAGACGGTTAATATGTGCTTTAGATAAAACTTTATATCTCCAAATGTATTGAAGTTATTAATTTGAAATTATAACAGTATGGTTGTGTTATCTACAGGATTTGGTATACTACGAAAAAATTTGATTAATATTTAATAGTACTTCTTCAGATTCGTAGAGAGTACTGGCACGTAGTGTTAGTCAAGTACACAGTTCGCTCGGTCCATTAGCCAGCGTCAGCTGTGCCAGCGTGAGAACCAAAATCTGCTCTCTCTCCACTCAGCTGCACGGCAAGCTACGCTTTCAATGCAAGATGAAAACTCTTAATAATTTGTTACGTTACATCGGCTTATATAAGGTTAAGCTCCGTTCACCTTACTTCACGAGAACTACACACACACACACACACACACACACACACACACACACACACACACAATTTACACACGAACGCTCCTAAGTTGAGTATTGTGAAACGAAGTCCCGATGGTCGGAAATTAATATTTCATGCCTTAGGAATTCTGGAATGAGCAATGCGCGTGGGGAACGTGTTTGTAAACTGCATGTATTTCAATTTCATAGCAAACAACTGCTTTCCACATCCATGCTGCTGACTACCTAGAAAAACAATACGCAATCGTCTGTGATGTGTACGTAGTGGAGTTTAACACTGTTTACAGTTCACAACTGGTTATCGAAAATGGAGCACACGTTCTTCTATAATCTTTCTGGCATAGATTTAACGTATGTAGCAACAGGGTGTAGTGATCACAGTCCAACGAAGAAATAAAAGTTAATCAACACCCACCATTCTAACTGGAAGAAATTTGTCACAACCCACAGAGTGCTTTCAGGTGTTCAGTTGAGACGTTGATTCTATTTTGACACACGCTACTTTGACGCAGGGGTCTTCTTCAGACGCTGCCAGACGTTTTGTCCTGCATGTTCGCTGCCTGGACTCCAAACAGACATTTTCTTATTTAAACATTTTATTCTATCTCTTGAGCTTTCGCTTTCCGCAGTCACAGATATGGTTGACCCATTGCTAACGAATTTATGTATAGCTGAGGGAGACTGGAGAATTTAGAATTTATTGTCGGCTGTTGTAAGTTATTTATGATTCTGAGCTTTGCCGGCCGCGGTGGTCTCGCGGTTCTTGGCGCGCAGTCCGGAACCGCGCGACTGCTACGGTCGCAGGTTCGAATCCTGCCTCGGGCATGGATGTGTGTGATGTCCTTAGGTTAGTTAGGTTTAAGTAGTTCTAAGTTCTAGGGGACTGATGACCTCAGATGTTAAGTCCCATAGTGCTCAGAGCCATTTGAACCATTTGATTCTGAGCTTTGATTTTGTTTTGAGACTGTGAAAAATTGTCGGTGTCGCTCCATGAGTTCGACTCCTGCCACCACCTGCTACGCTGTTTGATTGCCATTTGTTCTTCTAAGATAGCACTGTTATTCCGTGAAACGCTTGTTCTTCTGGAAGAGCTCACAACAGCTTGTGTACGTCGTGCAACATAGGCGACAATTTGACGATTGTTCCAGTCACAGAGTTTGGTATCTGACAGTGATTCGGATTTGCCGCCAAGGCCCAGTATCGATATGGAGGTAAGGTCCGAGAGCCACGTGCCTCGTACTACATCCACTGTCTGTAAATACCGCGCCCCCGCACATGTCTCATTGTGTATTTCTTTCATTTACCATCTGTACTGTACTGCACTGTACTATACAGTAGTAGTTCTTTGTATGCATCTTCCAAATCTCATCGAGCTACGTTACCTGCCGTCGTGAGGAAATTACATTCGCCCTTACGTTTCGCACACCAGTGTATTTCGTGCGAATATCTTTCGGCCATTCTCGGAGTGTGCCAAGGGCCAGCGTCTCGTCTGGATTATTCATTACGCCGAAATGCACTTAACACTGTCGTTTCCTTAACGGAATCTTATTGATTTAAGCAGTCAAATGGCTTTCCACAGATCTTTGAAGCCAGTAAGCAAAAGCAACAGAGTTGCAAGAAAAACTTCACTAACGTCACGGATGGAGCACACGTCGTCTTCGCCAGCGCCGTCAGAGCTCCATAGGAAACCTCCCAGGATACAGGTGTTACGTTAGAGCGTGGGATTTCTAGCGCACTGAGAATTGTGTCACGTAAAGCGACTCTTAGGCCACGTGCCGTGGCATTATGCACAGGCTGCGAGGAAAAGCACAAGTCGCCTTTCATCAGCGCCAACAAACAAACCGGTCCGACGTCTGTTTAGGAAATCCATGGGTGGATGTCTGCACAGATAAGCGTATCGCCAGAGAACATCTTACGGGAATGGTGCAACGCTCTGCGATTAGACTATACAGGCTCCTATTTCGTAAACATATCAGTGGTTAGTAACTCTTTTTTTCGTTTTCCCGTTATCCATCATTTGATTGTTTTGATCTGGACCGACACGACTTCGTTTCCTTCCAATCTCTTCACCTCAAATTAGCGCTTACTTCCAACGCCCTCAATTAATTGTTGTATTCATACCATTCTCTGTCTTTCCCTACAATTTTTGCTCTCTCGTGTCTCCCTCTAGCAGCATGAAAGCTACTCCCTGATGTCTTAGCAAAAGTCCAGTCCGTTGTTTCAGTTTGTGTTTTGCGGAGAACCACCTAAATTCTTCGCTTAGTCTTCACTTAATTTGCAGCATACTTCTGTAATACTTCTCAGACACTTCCAGCCTCCTCTTTGCCACAGTCATGATTTTCTTTCAAACAACTCTCTGGTTCAGATGAAATTCTCAGGAATTTCTTCTTCAAAAAAATGTACCGGTAGAGTTATTGTAGAGAGGAATACCCTTTTTGTCCATTGATTTTTGTATCGCCAACGCTTGGTCCGTCGTTCGATCTATTTCTTCCAAGAGAGCAGAATTTGTTTACTTCATGTACTATCAGGTCCCGAATTCTAGTGTTTAGTTTGTCGCTAATTTCATTTCTGTTGACTTTGGTACTTTCTTCTTTCCTTGGTTTCCTCCCAATTGATATTTTGTACTCGGTACTCTGTTTATCCCATTCAACAGGCCGTGCAATTCTTCATCACTCTCGTAGAAGGTAAAAATGACAGCGAATTTACGTCTTTGATATGATTCCATCCTGAATTTTAATCCCAATATTTGTTTTATTTCCTTAAGTGGTTCTTCAGTATACAGATTAAACAATAGGGGAGAGTAACTACATCCCTGCGTTGCGCCCTTCTTAACCAACTTGCACAATGTCTTGCTAACGGCTTCGGTCCATGGCTTCGTGGTGTCTGCGCCGCACTGGAAACCTACCATGAGTTCTTCCTAACTGAAATCGGCGCTCATCTGAATAGGCCGCGGTTTCCTAGTACGAGGGCTGTCCAGAAAGTAAGTTACGATCGGTCGCGAAATGGAAACGACTATGAAAATCAGATAAAGCTTTGCACACATGTGTTGGGCAGTGTCTCTAGTATAACTCTAGGTAGAATTATGTCCCTCTTTTCATTCCTGAGCTCTTAGTGAGCGCGTAAAGATGTTATAGAAAATAGTGTGTCCCGCCAAGTACGAGGGCCTGGTTAGAATTTTCCCCTGAAGCTATGCAACCAACATTACGTAACTGTCGTGCGGTTTCTTCTTCAAGACAGTTCTCAGCCTCATTCTGCAGGGGCAATGAAGATGTTCCTGCATCGTTTCAATTGGAAATGTTTGGTTACCCACAATACAGCCCGTAATTGTCTCCCGCTGAGTTTCATCTCTGCTCAAACGAACAGCTGACTATGAAGACAACATTTTGGCACAGACAACGAGCTATAGGCCAGCGTAGAGAATTGGCGGAAAGCACTGGCGGCTGCCTTCTATGATGAGGGTATTGGAAAGTTGGTACAACGCTACGACGAATGTCTGAGTCAGAACGGCGACTACGTAGAGAAGTAGCTGAAAGGTGTAGCTAACTGTTACAAATGGAACATTTCTGATTTTTCACTGTGATTTTCATTTCGCGATCAATCCTAACTTTCTTTCTGGACAGCCCTCGTACTCTAAGGTTAAACCGATGTGGTCACGAGCCTAGGAGAGGCGCTGCAGGTGATGTCGTGCTGTTAGCAAAGCCACTCGTGTCGGTCGTCTGCTGTCACAACCCATTAACGCCAAATTTCGCCGCACTGTCCTAGCCGATACGTTAGTCATACGCCTCACCTTGATTTCTGCAGTTACTTCACGCAGTGTTGCGTTTTTGTTAACACTGACAACTTTATGGAAACGCCGCTGCTCTCGGTCGTTAAGTGAAGGCCGTCGTCCACTGCGTTGTCCGTGGTGAGAGGTAACGCCGGAATAATGAGTTCGCTAATGATTTCCGAAACTGAATGTCCCATGCGTCCAGCTTCAATTACCATTCCGCGTTCAAAGTCTGTGAATTCCAGTCGTTGCGGCCATAATTACGTCGAAAACCTCTCCTCAAAAACCACCTGAGTGCAAATGACAGCTCCACCAATGCACTGTCCTTTTATACCTCGTGTACTCGATACTACCGCCATCTGTATATGTGCATATCGCTATCCAATGAATTCTGTCATATCAGTGTATAAACACCCGGCAGAATGCAGTTTGCGATCACTCGCACTGAAAGGTGACGCATAGACCCGTAGAACACACAGGCGGTACTTGTGGCTGATGACCGCGGAGTTTAGAAAGTGAACGTCCAGCCAGAAGCAAAGCCCAGAGCGTAGCGTAAGTGTGCAGTCGTTTTACCCGTGCGCGAACAGCGCAGGGAGCAACCTATTGAAGGCTTTAGAGAGTAGACGTTAGGTAACACAGCTCGATGAAATTTGGACGTGCCATACAAAGAACTACTCTGAAGAGCCAAAGAAACTGGTACACCCGCCTAATATCGTGTAGGGCCGCCTCGAGCGCGCAGATGTGCCACAACACGACATAGCATGGACTCGACTAATGTCTGAAGTATTGCTGGAGGGAACTGGCACATGTAACCTGCAGGGCTGTTCATTAATCCGTAAGAGCACGAGAGGGTGGAGATCTCTTCTGAACAGCAGGGTATCCCAGATATGCTCAATAATGTTCACGTCTGGGAAGTCTGGTCGGCAGCGAAGGTGTTTAAACTAAGAAGAGTGTTCCTGGAGCCATTCTGTAGTAATTCTGGACGGGTGGGTTGTCACCTGTCAGAGGTATCTTTCCCCTGTCGAGTCGTATCTTGAGTTATTAGGGGTCCCATGTCAGTCCAACTGCACACGTCCCACACTAGTACAGGCCGTGCGCCCGCATCTCGTGGTCGTGCGGTAGCGTCCTCGCTTCCCACGCCCGGGTTCCCGGGTTCGATTCCCGGCGGGGTCAGGGATTTTCTCTGCCTCGTGATGGCTGGGTGTTGTGTGCTGTCCTTAGGTTAGTTAGGTTTAAGTAGTTCTAAGTTCTAGGGGACTGATGACCATAGACGTTAAGTCCCATAGTGCTCAGAGCCATTTGAACCACAGGCCGTGCGGTTAAAGGCGTTGCAGTCTGGAACCGCAAGACCGCTACGGTCGCAGGTTCGAATCCTGCCTCGGGCTTGGATGTTTGTGATGTCCTTAGGTTAGTTAGGTTTAACTAGTTCTAAGTTCTACGGGACTAATGACCTCAGAAGTTGAGTCCCATAGTGCTCAGAGCCATTTTTGAACCACACTAGCACAGAGCCACCACCAGCTTGAAGAGTCCCCTGCTGACATGCAAAGTCCATCGATTCATGCGGTTGTCTCCATAGTCATACACGTCCATCCGTTCGATACAATTTGAAACGATACTCGCCCGACCAGGCAACATGTTTCCAGTCATCAACAGTCCAATGTCGGAGTTGACGGGTCCAGACGAGGCGTATAAGTCTTACGTCGTGCGGTCACCAAGGGTACATGGCGGGATGGATCACTTCGGCACCGAAAGCCCGTATCTATGATATTTCGTTGAATGGTTCGCACGCTGCCACTTGTTGATGGCCCAGCGTTGAATTCTGCAGCAATTTCCGGAAGTGATGCACTTCTGTCACGTTGAACGATTCTCTTCAGTCGTCGTTGGTCCGGTTCTTGAAAGTACTTTTTCCGGCCGCAGCGACGTCGAAGATTTGACGTTTTACCAGACTGCTGATATTCACGGTACACTCGTGAAATGGCCGTACGGAAAAATCCCCACTTCACCGCTACGTCGGAGATGCTGTGTCCCATCACTGGTGAGGCGACTATAACACCACGTTAAAAGTCACTTAAATCTTGATAAACTGTCACTGTAGCTACAGTAAGCGATCTAACAAATGCGCCGGACACTTGTCTTGCATAGGCATTGCCGACCGCAGCGCCGTATTCTTCCTGTTTACGTACCTCTCTATTTGGGTACGCATGCCTATACCAGTTTCTTTGGCGCTTCTGTGTACTACTACGGTACAGTACAGTACAGTACAGGAGGTAAATGAAAGAAATACACAATGAGACGAACGGAAACCACACTTTTATTCAAAGACAGTGATTACAGTGAAGTCACCACGATTTATGCGGCACGTTGGACATTATAAAAGACGGGACATGGTCCTAAATAGCGTGTGTGATGTTCACGGACAGCACTGCATACTCTACAACGTGCCCCCGTGCTGACCACAATGGTGGCAAGGAGTTTTTCTCTCAGAAGGTTCCATCCCTCTGCCAGCGCGGCTGACAATTGCTGGATAGCTGTTGATGCATGTGCACGTACTGCGGTACGTCTCCACGTCTCCACGTGCGGTATGTCCTTAGGTTAGTTAGGCTTACGTAGTTCTAAGTCTAGGGGACTGATGACCACAGATGTTAAGCCCCATAGTGCTTAGAGCCATTTGAACCATTTGAAATCTTGATAACCTGCCATTGTAGCCGCAGTAACCGATCTAACTACTGCGCCAGACACTTGTTGCCTTATACAATATAGGCACTGCCGATCGCAGCGCCGCGTTCTGTCTATTTAGATATTTCTGTGTTTGACTACACATGCCTATACCAGTTTCTTTGGCGCTTCAGTCTAGATTTTATATCGCTACTTGAATATAATGTTGATTACCACTTCCCCCAGTGATTTCACAAATGGCGAAGGGGTGTTTTTTTGTGAAATCTTATGGGACTTAACTGCTAAGGTCATCAGTCCCTAAGCTTACACACTACTTAAACTAAATTATCCTAAGGACAAACACACACACCCATGCCCGAGGGAGGAGTCGAACCTACGCCGGGATCAGCCGCACAGTCCAGGACTGCAGCGCCTAAGACCGCTAGGCTAATCCCGTGCGGCGGGTGGTTTGTATCGCTAGTGACTTACTAGATTGCAATTCTTCCAAAGGTCTATTTAAACTCTGATTATAATACTGGATCCCTTGTATCTTCCATATCGATTGCAATTAATTCCTCGATCACGCCCATCAGACAAGTTGACGCTTTCAACGTACTCTGCCCTCTGCGCGTGACAGTGTACTTGGCATGTTGGAACAAGAAGAGGGACCTAACGAGTCTACAACCGCAAAGTCGGCCAAGAACGCCGGGGTCGGCTGTTGGCTGTGACGTGGTAACTATTGACAGCCCACCGCGGCACGCTTCATCCTGGCTGCTGCCGATGCGTCAGCCTGCTGGTTCGTCGGCCTGCTACTAATACAGCCACCTGGCGAGGTGGCGCAGTGGTTAGCACACTGGACTCGCATTCGGGAGGACGACTGTTCAAATCCTCGTCCGGCCATCCTGGTTTAGGTTTTTCTTGATTTCCCTAAATCGCTTCGGACAAATGCCGGGATGGCATCTTTGAAAGGGCACGGCCGTCTTCCTTCCCTAATCCGATGTAAACGATAACCTCGCTGTTTGGTTCCCTCCCCAAAAGTCAACCAACCAATTAATACAGGCTAGGTGCCGCGGAGGAACGAAACGAAACCAACAGTCGCACCTGTGGGCTAGGGATGGCGGTTATCGCTGAAACGACAGGTTTCCTGTTATATATATTGCAATCCCGTTTAAACTGACTGTCAAAACCACTCATAATAACCGGTTCCCGAAATAACCGAGTTTCGGTTTTTCATTTCTATTATTTCCTGTGATAGAAGTAGAAATCGAACAAAAACTCGAAAAAAATTTGAGTCACTCAGTTTCAAGATATGTAGAATCAAAATATCAAATTAAATAGGCAAATAAAAGAAAACTTAGTATATCCACCGTTCTCTGTTTGTTCCGATAAGTGATAAGTGACTTTTTTTTCTTTTATTTTTAATAAAATGAATTTTAACCGTCTGCTGTTTATTTTCCCATTAGTCATCTACCGGTTTTGGTTATTGACAGTGACCCAGAATGTAGGGTGCAACGGATTAGTTAAAACATCCCACATTCTTTTGAAGCTGAACCGAAATTATCCACAACCGTACAACCAATTTGTCTTCGAACACAGACAGTCATATTTTATGTCAAACGCACAGACACCAGAGGAGAAACAAGACAGCGTCAGCCAGTCAAGAAGTTTCAGCATTTTCGTAACGCAGTCTCCCGTGGATGAAACGAACCTGTAGCCATTCGTGCTGCCCTTCTTTGTGTACGGTCAAAATTCCTCAGTTAGTCTAATTTATAGTGCAGAAGAACGTCGCAACCGCTTCAGCGGTGAATCGCGGTTCTGCACTACTCCGGATAACCATCTGAGGCGAGTACGGCGGCAAACTGTGAACAGGAACCGTTCTTCCTATGCTTTTTGGGAAAGTCGCAGCGATGTTTCTCCTGAAGTCATGCAGTGAGGAGACATCAGGTATGACGTCAGATCGTGTCTTGCAGTGATTGGGAAAATTCTGACAGCACGGTGGTACGTCACGTACTTCACGTGTTGCCGCTCATGCGTCAGTAGTGTGGTGCCAATTTTCAGCAGGACAATGCTCGTCCACACATGGTACGTGTGTCTATGAACTGTCTGCGTGATCGTGAGGTACAGCAAGATCCCCGGATCTGTCCTTGTCAGAAACGATTCCTTTCTTTATGCATAGCAATTTTTATAGGGTCCATCTTATCCCGTAAACTGATGCATCAGGCCCATACAACTATGGATCACTCATACATATTTTCAGTTTATCATATCTCTTATATTTTAAGTGGCAGTACCTCAATAATATGTTTTACTTACGTTTATAAGACCCTCTACAAGAACATACATTCAGAAGTGAAGAAAAGTTCAAAAACACACAAATTTTATGCTGAAGAAAGAAAGAGGCCGAACGCTTCCGGACTTAAACTAAGATTAGATACGCTAAAAACGTCAGCATTACTGTGTTTGTTACGTTACTCCGTACTGTAGCGTTTAGTTACGCTCACATTATTATAAATTATCATTTATAAAATATATATTATAAATTGTTACACTACTGGCCATTAAAATTGCTACACCACGAAGATGACGTGCTACAGACGCGAAATTTAACCGACAGGAAGAAGATGCTGTGATATGCAAATGATTAGCTTTTCAGAGCATTCACACAAGGTAGGCGCCGGTGGCGACACCTACAACGTTCTGACATGAGGAAAGTTTCCAACCGATTTCTCATACACAGACAGCAGTTGACCGGCGTTGCCTCGTGAAACGTTGTTGTGATGCCTCGTGTAAGGAGGAGAAATGCTTACCACCACGTTTCCGACTTTGATAAAGGTCGGATTGTAGCCTATCGCGACTGCGGTTTATCGTATCGCGACATTGCTGCTCGCGTTGTCGGGATCCAATGACTGTTAGTAGAATATGGAATCGGTGGGTTCAGGGGGGTAATACGGAACGCCGTGCTGGATTCCAACGGCCTCGTATCACGTGCAGTTGAGATGACAGGCATCTTATCCGCATGGCTGTAACGGATCGTGTAACCACGTCTAGACTTCTGAGTCAACAGATGTGGACGTTTGCAAGACAACAACCATCTGCACGAACAGTTCGACGACATTTGCAACAGCATGAACTATCAGCTCGGAGACCATGGCTGCGGTTACCCTTGACGCTGCATCACAGACTGGAGCGCCTGCGATGGTGTACTCAACGACGAACCTGAGTGTACGAATGGCAAAATGTCATTTTTTTCGGATGAATCCAGGTTATGTTTACAGTATAATGACGGTCGCATCCGTGTTTGGCGACATCGCCGTGAACGCACATTGGAAGCGTGTATTCGTCATCACCATACTGGCGTATCACCCGGCGTGATGGTATGGGGTGCCATTGGTTACAAGTCTCGGTCACCTCTTGTTCGCATTGACGGTGCTTTTAACAGTGGGCGTTACATTTCAGATGTGTTACGACACGTGGCTCTACCCTTCATTCGATCCCTGCGAAACCCTACTTTTCAGCAGGATAATGCACGACCGCATGTTTCAGGTCCTGTACGCGCCTTTCTGGATACAGAAAATATTCGACTGCTGCCCTGGCCAGAACATTCTCCAGATCTCTCAGCAATTGAAAACGTCTGGCCAGTGGTGGCCGAGCAACTGGCTCCTCACAATACGGCAGTCACTACTCTTGATGAACTGTGGTATGGTGTTGAAGCTGCATGGGCAGCTGTACCTGTACACGCCATCCAAGCTCTGTTTGACTCAATGCCCAGGCGTATCAAGGCCGTTATTACGTCCAGATGTGGTTGTTCTGGGTACTGATTTCTCAGGATCTATGCATCCAAATTGTGTGAAAATGTAATCACATGTCAGCTCTAGTATAATATATTTGTCCAATGAATACCCGTTTATCATCTGCATTTCTTCTTGGTGTAGAAATTTTAATGGCCAGTAGTGTATATTTTAAGCGGCAGTACCTCAATAATATGTTGTACTTAATTTTATACGACGCTCTATAAGAACATAAATTGAGAAGCGAAGTAAAGTTCAAAAGCACACAAATTTTATGCTGAAGAAAGAAAGTGGACCAACGCTTCCGCACTTAAACTAAGATTAAATACGCTGAAAGCGTCAGCAATACTGTGTTTGTTACGTTACTCCGTACGTAAGAATTTAATTACGCTCACACTATTAGCATTTATATAATATTGTAAACAACGCAGATCCTTCAAGTTATGTGATAAGTACATGAATAAATATCATACTAAATTCGTACCAGTACAGACCCCTTAACAAACGAAATGTTATTTCGAAAATATAACCAAAACTTACATATTGGAATGACTAGTTGGCTCTGTTTGCTCATCTTGAGGGAACGAAATGGCTCCTTGAAGTACACAAAGCCGCGCGGAGTGGCCGCGCGGTTAGAGGCGCCATGTCACGGACTGCACGACCACTCCCGTCGGAGGTTCGAGTCCTCCCTCGGGCATGGGTGTGTGTGTTGTTCTTAGCATAAGTTAGTTTAAGTAGTGTGTAGGTCTAGGGAGCAATGACCTCAGCAATTTGGTCCCTTAAGAACTGACACACGTTTGAACATTTGAAATACACAGATACGAAGCAGCTTGAGACTACGGTGGTTTCTCCTTCGTGAATCACAGAACAGACTGGTACCTCCAAGACGACATTTACAAGTTTCTGTCTCATACTAGGTCTGTTCGAAAAATTCCGGAACTTTTTCCACAAATTTTTTCTAGGCTTACCTTTCAAAAAAATATTCAAATGTGTATGAAATCTTATGGGACTTAACTGCTAAGGTCATCAGTCCCTAAGCTTACACACTACTTAACCTAAATTATTCTAAGGACAAACACACACACCCATGCCCGAGGGAGGACTCGAACCTCCGCCAGGACCAGCCTCACAGTCCATGACTGCAGCGCCTTAGACCGCTCGGCTAATCCCGCGCGGCTGGCTTACCTTTCACTTATTGCGCATTGTCTCCTTAAATACTATGCTGCACAACTGACACACCGCTCACAACTTCCGGAAACAGTCCTGGTACGCCTGTTGATGGATCGCGCGAAGCGCCGTCTGCGAATTTTCTTTTATCCTGTATAGCGTTGCAAATCTTCGCCCATTCAAACTGGGTTTCCATCTTTGAAAATTAAAAAAAAATATCCGCAGGGAGCAGGTCTGGAGAGTACGGAGGATGAGGCAGTAAAGCGACTTCGTGTTTTGTGCAATAGTGACGCACCAACAAGGATGAAAGTGCGAGTGCGTTATCGTGACGCAAGAGCCACGAATTGTCTCGCCACAATTCAGTCTATTGTCTTCTCAAATTTTCTTGCAGGAGTCGCAGCACGTCCCGATAGTACCTCCGATTAACAGTTTGTCCCTGTGGCACTAATTCATGATGAACTAATCTTCCAAAGTCAAAGAAAACTGTTGTGGACTGGCAAGACAGCCAATCCACTATGACAGGTAGCCGAAAGGCACGCGTTTAAGCTCACGCAGGCTGGCGTGAGGTCTGGAAAATGACAAGGAATTGAGACTAGCAAAAAAGGTATGTAGCTTCTGGAATACTTAACTTTAATCCATAATTGGTGAACATCGGTCTGACGGTACAAGCATCACATGATAAATAGCAAATGATAATGGCGCCTTGCTAGGTCGTAGCAAATGACGTAGCTGAAGGCTATGCTAACTATCGTCTCGGCAAATGAGAGCGTAATTTGTCAGTGAACCATCGCTAGCAAAGTCGGCTGTACAACTGGGGCGAGTGCTAGGAAGTCTCTCTAGACCTGCCGTGTGGCGGCGCTCGGTCTGCAATCACTGATAGTGGCGACACGCGGGTCCGACGTATACTAACGGACCGCGGCCGATTTAAAGGCTACCACCTAGCAAGTGTGGTGTCTGGCGGTGACACCACAAAAACTATCACCATGGCTTTGATATTTGACCTGACCTGGCAAGCTTTTTTTGGACTTGAAGAACCCTTCCGACTCATTGTGAAGATTGAACCTTGATCATAAAATCATAACCGTAGACCCATGTCTCATCACCAGTTCCTTTTTAAGGAACATCTCACTCACACGATCGAAACGCTCTTCACAGATTTCGAGGCGAAGGTCTTTCTGGTCTAGACTCATGAGCCGTGGGACAAACTTGTTGGCAATACTATGAATTCCAAGATGCTGTGTCAGGATGTCATGACATGATCGAACTGAAATTTAACATTCTTCTGCAGTCTCTCGGACAGCCTGTCTTCGGTTGGCACGCATACGAGTCTCTCGAACGAGGGTCATCTAACTTCCCGCCGTTTTTTAACCCTGTGAACCATTAGTAACACCGAGTACGGCTTAAGCACTCATCACCGCAGGTTTCCTGCATCATTTAGTGTGTCTCAGTAAAGATTTTCTTGAATTTAGTGCAAAATTCAAC
This sequence comes from Schistocerca piceifrons, assembly GCF_021461385.2. Taxonomy (NCBI): domain Eukaryota; kingdom Metazoa; phylum Arthropoda; class Insecta; order Orthoptera; family Acrididae; genus Schistocerca; species Schistocerca piceifrons. The sequence goes on along the minus strand of NC_060140.1, from coordinate 842,102,446 downwards.
ATACAAAGGAGAACTGATTTCATTTTGCAATGTCCGTTCCTTCAGATATGCATACCCGAAGTAGCAGGCGTTGTTGCCGATCAACAGCTGTAGTAAATAGTATGAAATTTATTCGCGGATGGCGAGTTCTTTGACACCAGCTATGTTAGACATAGATATACAACCTATTCGTCGCACATGAAAACTTGTGCTGGGCCGGCACTCGGAGCCGCAGTTCCGCCTTACCGCGAGCGGCAGCCTTAGCCACTTACGCTACCGGTGAAAAGTCCCCAAAACGATCCAGACCGCCATGTCACACACGATGTCTACAGCCAGTAATGCTCGCACGTTACGAGATTTCTGCAACAAGGAGAATGAGACTACAAGCAATTAAGATCAACGTTATTATTGTCGAGGATTGTAAGAATGATTTAATTTTACAACCTACAGTTAAATCAGTGTTACAAGCCTCGACGTGCAAAAACGACGATAACAACACTACTCTTAATTCGGTGCAGTCTCTTCTGGCGAGCGTGCACGGATAGCCGAACTCGTTAAGGCGACGGCTCGCGATAAGCGGGAAATGGGGGTTCGAATCCAGGTTCGGCACAAATTTTCATGTGTCAAAAATATAGCTGATGTCAAAGAATTTACTATCAGCGAAAACGTTCGTACTATACATCGTGTTTCCGTAAGAGAGTGCAAAAATTTAATAGGATATAGAGAATGGTCCACTGAACCATTTGAGCCGGCCGCGGTGGTCGAACGGTTCTAGGCGCTTCAGTCCGGAACCACGCTACTGCTACGGTCGCAGTTTCGAATCCTGCCTCTGACATGGATGTATGTGATGTCCTTAGGTTAGTTAGGTTTAAGTAGTTCTGAGTCTAGGGTGACCTCAGATGTTAAGTCCCATAGTGCTCAGAGCCATTTGAACCAATTTGAGGAGGGAACCCCGGGTCGGAGAAGCCAGTTTGAGATATGGAAGTAAACTTGTCTACCGCTTTGTCTAGCATTACTGTTTTCCAGGTTATTTACAACTAACATGAGTAAAAGTTATACGTACTATGCCGTTAATTTTCCTGCAAGGAAACAGGGAGGACGTGCTACGTCTTCTACCTGGCGGTCTGAATGGAAGTTGAGGTCCCATTCAGTGGCCTGCGAAGTCACTTGACCTGAATCTCCTTGATTACTTGCTACGGGGATATCTAAAGTCACTTGTCTATGTGACCCCAGTGGATACGGAGATGGAATTTGTTGCCAGAATTGTAGCTGCCTGTGATGTGATTCGAAACGCACCAGAGATATCTGTCAGGGTACGTCAGAATCTTGTTCACAGAAGTCATGCTTCCATTGGCCGTCAGTTTCAGCACACTCTGTAAGATACCGTACAAATGGCAAGTTCCTTTGTGTCAATAATTGTATTTGCAGTTAATTGTAGGTAATGTGATTTTATTCCTATTATGTCCTTAAGCTGGCTTCTCTGAACCCAGATTCCCCAACGCAAATTGTTCAATGGAGCATCCTGTATGTCCTGTTAAATTTTTGCCGCTCTTGCGGAATCACTCTGTATGCGAAGAAAATTTTTGCACTAAATATGCCGATATCTGCAACACTTCCACGCGCCTACTTCGGAGAGTGATGTATACGTCCTTCTAAAGACTAATATGTTTTGCACGAACAGATTACCTCGGCTTGGACTGAAAGGCCCTCAGCGTTTTGTTTGTTCACGGGGCTACGATTATGGTAATCACACAGCTGCAGAGGGTTGCGTAGCGCTTGCCAGTGGGTTTTATAGACCTTCCTGAGAAACTGTTTTATTCCCCCACGTTACGCAAACCCTCCACGAGGCTGAATTTCTTTCTGACGCGCAAGCCTGACCATTCGCAGCGGCAAGAGGTCGTTCACCCCTCTAAAGACTCGGGGAAGTCCGCCGGGACGTACTACGAAAGCCGCGCGAGTCGCTCCTCGGTGTGGTTCTCAGCGTCAAAGCCGAAAACACTCCGCAGGTCACCTTACGGTGTATGGCGGAGGGTACTTCCGGTGCGCTATTGAGAAAATTTAGAGAACCGGCTGGTCGTAGGTTGTGTTCCAAAAATGAACAGCATAAAGACAGAAGTGATGACACTTTCTCCAGGATTTGACCATCATTTTTCAGGACAATGCTCAAACACGTACAGTGCAATCTGTTACTGATTTGTTTGACTGATGGGGCTGCTAAGTGCTATACCATCTACTGCACTCCCCTGACTCAAGCCCTCGTGAGTTCAACTAGATTTCTGAACTGAAAGAAACACTTCACGGCATTCTCATCAGAACTGCTACAAATTCGCCGCTCGAACTGTTAACACAACTGGCACTGCCAAGAGTATCAAAATGGTTCAAATGGCTCTGAGCACTATGGGCCTTAACTTCTAAGGTCATCAGTCTCCTAGAACTTAGAACTACTTAAACCTAACTAACCTAAGGACACCACACACACCCATGCCCGAGGCAGGATTCGAACCTGCGACCGTAGCGGTCGCGCGGTTCCAGACTGTAGCGCCTAGAACCTCCCGGCCACCGCGGCCGGCGCCAAGAGTATCCTACGACTTCCTTATCACTGGCAACGAGTTATACACTATGGTGCTGACTACTTTGAAGGTCAGTAAAACTTTGAAACACGTATCTATTTTGTACGAGCTGTAAATAAAGTTGCCACTATTAAAGATCCAACCCTCGTATAAAGCATTGATGCTCAAACCGTTATAGGCACTGAAAGCTGGCTAAAGCCGGAGATAAGTTCAGCCGAAATTTTTGCGAAGAACCTAACGGTGTTCCGAAAGGATAGGCTAAACACGGTTGGCGGTGGCGTTTTTGTTGCTGTTAGAAGTAGTTAATCTTGTCGTGAAATTGAAGTAGATAGTCCCTGTGAGTTAGCATGGGCAGAGGGCATTGTTGGCAACCAGAATAAAATAATAATTGGATCCTTTTACCGATCTTCCAATTCAGACGATACAGTTACTGAAAGGTTCAAAGAAAACTTGAGTTTGATTTCAAACACGTACCCAAATCATACGATTATAGTTGGTGGTGAATTTAACTTACCCTCGACATGTTGGCGAAAATACATTTTTAATTCCGGACGTACGCATAAAACATCATCCGAAATTGTGCTAAACGCATTGTTTGAAAATTATTTCGCGCAGTTAGTTCATGAGCCCACGCGAATAGTAAAAGGTTGTGTAAACACATTTGACCTCTTAACAACAAATAATCGTGAGTTAAAAACGAGCTCAAAACGGGTACAGGGATTAGTGAACACAGGGTTGTCGTAGCGAGACTGAATATTGTAACCCCCAAACCCTCCAAGGGTAAACGAAAAATATACCTATTCAAAAATGCAAATAAACATTCACTTGAAGCCTTCCTAAGAGACAATCTCCATTCTTTCCAAATTGATAAGTGTAGATCAGATGTGGCTTCAGTTCAAAAAAATAGTATCGACAGCAATTGAGAGATTTATACCAAATAAATTAACAAACGACGGAGCTTATCTTCCTTGGTACACAAAACGGATCATAACACTATTGCAGAAACAACGAAGCATATATGCCAAATCTAAACAGACGCAAAATCCCCAAGATTGACGATCTTTTACAGAAGCTCGAAATTTAGCGCGGACTTGAATGCGATATGCTTATAATAGTTTCCACAACGAAACTTTGTCTCGAAACCTGGCAAAAAATCCAAAAAGATTCTGGTCGTATGTGAAGTATGTTACCGGCAAGAAACAATCAACGCCTTCTTTGCGCGATAGCAATGGAGATACTATCGAAGACAGTGCTGTCAAAGCAGAGTTGCTAAACACAGCCTTCCGAAATGCCTTCACAAAAGAAGACGAAGTAAATATTCCAGAATTCGAATCGAGAACAGCTGCCAACATGAGTAACGTAGAAGTAAATGTTCTCGGAGTAGTGAAGCAACTTAAATCACTTAATAAAAGCAAGTCTTCTGGTCCAGACTGTATACCAATTAGGTTACTTTCAGAATATGCTGATGCATTAGCTTCATACCTAACAATAATATGCAACCGTTCGCTCAACGAAAGATCCGTACCCAAAGACTGGGAAGTTGTACAGGTCACACCAATATTCAAGAAAGGTTGTAGGAGTAATTCACTAAGTCACAGGCCCATATCATTAACGTAGATATGCAGCAGGATTCTGGAACATATATTGTGTTCGAACATTATGAATTACCTCGAAGAAAACGGTCTATTGACACACAGTCAACATGGGTTTAGAAAACATCGTTCTTGTGGAAAACAGCTAGCTTTTTATTCGCACGAAGTGTTGAGTGCTATTGACAAAGGATTTCAGATCGATTCTGTATTTATGGATTTCCGGAAGGCTTTTGACACTACACCACAGAAGCAGCTTGTAGTGAAATCGCGTGCTTATGGAATATAGTCACAGTTATGTAACTGGATTTGTGATTTCCTGTCAGAGAGGTCACAGTTCGTAGTAACTGACGGAAAGTCATCGAGTTAAACAGAAGTGATTTCAGACGTTTCCCAAGGTAGTGTTATAGGCCCTTTGTTGTTCCTTATCTACTGTATATCAACGATTTGGGAGACAGTTTGAGCAGCCGATCAGGTTGTTTGCAGATGACTCTGTCGTTTATATTCTGATGAAGTTATCAGAAGATCAAAACAAATTGCCAAATGATTTAGAAAATATCTGAATAGTGCGAAAATTGGCAGTTGACCCTAAATAACGAAAAGTGTGAGATCATCCAAATACTGGTAAAAGGAACTAGTTAATCTTCGGTTACACGATAAATCAGTCTAATCTAAAAGCCGTAATTGTAACTAAATACCTAGGTATTACAATTGCGAACAACTTAAATTGGAAGGAACACATAGAAAATGTTGTGGGGAAGACTAACCAAAGACTGCGTTTTATTGGCAGGACACTTAGAAAATGTGACAGATCTACTATGGAGGCTGCCTACACTACGTTTGTCCGTCCTCTTTTAGAATACTGCTGCTCGGTGTTGGATTCTTACCAGATGTGGCTGACGGAGTACATCGAAAAAGTTCAAAAAAGGGCAGAACGTTTTGTATTATCGCAAAATATGAGGGAGAGTGTCACAGAAATGATACAGGATTTGGGTTGGACATCATTAAAAGAAAGGCGTTTTTCGTCGCTGCGGAATCTTCTCACGAAATTCCAATCACCAACTTTATCCTCAGAATGCGAAAATATTTTGTTGACACCGACTTACACAGGGAGAAACGATCACCACGATAAAATAAGGGAAATCAGAGCTCGTACGGAAATATGTAGGTGTTCGTTCTTTCCGCGCGATGTGCGAGATTGGAATAATAGAGAATTGTGAAGGTGGTTCGATGAACCCTCTGCCAGGCACTAAAATGTGATTTGCAGGGTATCCATGTAGATGTAGATATTTTCCTTTATGATGTCAGCAAGATCACTGATACTTAACACTTGTAAAAGAAGCTAGGCTGGAGAAGCTTCCAGTGCGAAATAGCGGATTATGAATGCTTCCCGAAGGAACTAAACGTGGCAGCAAAAACAGTCCGTGGATGACTGTACACCAGATGTCATTAAGAAATGCGGTGGACTAGTGGGTCAGTTTGTTTCGCCTCGAGATCACCAAATGCTCAGTGCACAAAATCTCCTCCTTCGATTGAGGTACTTAAATTATTTCCATGTACTGTTTCTAAAAAGTGCTTTTATATCAGGTTTCTTTGGATAAAAACGAGACATAATTTCGAAAAAGGAGACCAAAAGCGAATACTTTAAGCATCCAGTGACAAATAGTAGAATAAATACAACTGAAATGATTTCAAGAATTTTTTTGATGTAGTCGCAACTGTTATGTTACTGAAAAATTAATTTACAGAAGTAATGCAGTTTCAGCCAGCGAACAGTCTGTAAGATGTCGATCGAGTGCCCGCTATGCTATCAATATTTGAAGGAGCGGCGAATTCCAGAGAGCCTTATGTATCACACCTTTTAGACACACGACAGAGAGCTATTGTGTAACTTCTTGACTGTGTTTTTCACATCGGGCTGGTGAACCGGACAGTCAATCCAGATAGCAGGTAACATGTGCCTGGTGGATTGCGTTCACAGTCAGTGGGAATACCGGAAGCGGGTCGAGGACAAGTCGACCCACAAGGCGATTTCAAACTCACCCTTGTTCACTGTTCGAGTCATCCCAGCTAACGCAGTAATCCACTTGGAACTGTAATGCAGGCAGAGCGCTCCTAACATTGGCCGCTGATGAGCGATGCATCTGTATCAGAGCTGTGATGGACAGTAATAGGCAAAGTGGCGATCTCGTTGCGACACACGGCTCATATTCCGTAAGGGTCAGGGATCAAATACTCCTCCGGTTATTCAGATTAAGTTTCTTCCAGTGGTTTCCCTAAACGCCTGGCACAGTTTCTTACAACGGCTATCGATGCTTTCTTTTCACGTCAACTATAATGACCTCGTATTAGACGTGGACTTTGAATGAAGAGTGGGAATGTCAAACGTACTAAAGATCACATTTGTCGGAAGAATCAGAAATGTATCTCTTTTTGTACATAATTTATTTGTATCAAAAGAACTGAGAAGATATTATGATACCACAGAATTATGCTGCTCACGTCATCACTTAAAAAGAATAATGTTACAAATTTGAAAGTAAATAACTCTAACTCGTTGAAGTGTGGGTTCATGGTGAATCATTTTATAAGGCATTTCCTAAAAGAAACACTTTTTTAGCCTTCTTTCACATACTTTCTTATTACCGTACGACTTCGGATTCGTGTTACAAGCCCATTTCCCAGTATGCAACTGGTTCCAATGACAAGGACCAAGCAAAGATAAACACATCAACTCCTCAATTTATCGATTCTTGACTTAAAAACATAAAAGTTATCCCTGTTGATAATTTTGACACAGTTACATACGGATTTACAAAATACATTAGAAGAGCATTTACGAGAACACTGATTAACCACACACTGGAGTAGAATTATGCACAGGAATGGCATTTTTTTCTAGATCCCATATCGGTGAACTGATTGGTTCTAAGGGCCAGTAAGAAAGTTTTGGTTTAAAGTGTCCTTGATACTGCGGCACTACATTTTACTTGTGATAATGCAAGTACAGAAACACAGCAGTAATATTTTAACTAGTAGAACTGTAGTAAAAAAATAATGTCTCACAACTTTAAAATTATTACGAGGGGATAACAAAATTAAATACAAGAAACAATCTTTCAGTATTGACTTCTTTTTCTTGCACAACTCCATTCTTGGGATCAAATATTCCAAAGTTTACTTTAGAAGTCCCGCTGATATCGAGGAAATTGCGTTTCATAACATTTTCAAAAAAAAAAAAAAAAAAAAAAATGGCTCTGAGCACTATGGGAGTTAACATCTGACGTCATCAGTCCCCTAGAACTTAGTACTACTTAAACCTAACTAAACTAAGGACATCACACACATCCATGCCCGAGGCAGGATTCGAACCTGCGACCGTAACGGTCACGCGGTGCCAGTCTGAAGCGCCTAGAACCGCTCGGCCACACTGGTCGGCTAACTTTTTCCAGTCACAGTTTGTTTTGTCTGTTCATTTCTCCAACACTTTTTAACCGTTTCTGAAATATAGATGATTTCCTTCCATGACAAGAATATTTTACTGATACAAACTAAAGCCTGTCGCGCAAACTGTACATCAACTATATGGTGAAGATGTTGGCGTATTGCTTGGCACCAAGACCGTGGGCCATCTAACAAATAATGTTTTAAGTTCTTCCTCAGATTTTGGCACTTGAAACAGGTCTAGGAACATGAAATATAGTACGGAGAACACAACAGCACTGTAAACACGTTTTTGAAAAAATGGCACTTAGACTGTTTGACATTTTCACTCTTCGGAAGGTATCGGTAAAAATCATACCAGTTGCAGTTACGTTAACTTTAGGCTCAGCGTTTCGGTACAGTGGTCTCTTTATCAGGCCAAATGTAAAGCTAAGTAAGACACGCAGTAAAGCAACGAGACAGATCAAATGTGTTTTACTCCATTCCAAAACGTCGAACTGTGCTCTATGATCTCCTTCCGGGTTTATATACCGCTTAGTCGGATGATAGCAATCTAAGAAAAGCGTAACAGAAAAATAAAATCATCCTCAGCATATTGCACCTACGAGAGCTAGAAAAATACACGTAACCAACTTTGTCGAACTAATTACGTACAATGAAGTTCGTATTCACTGCAGGCTTACTAGAGAAAACGTCGCAAACGATTCGTCATCCTCCCAGCATAGGTAGATTCCAGCAGGCAGCGTTGTCCTGTAGCGCTTATGACGTCCAGTCGAAGGCCGTCAACGTTTTTCTACCGAACTCCAAGGTGCCGGATGCGCTTTTAACCTTCGGTGGCGTGTTAAAACGTTCAGGTGCAAATTCGAACCTTCAGCGTTATTCGCTTCATGGAAATTCCTTGAATTTTAGGACGCCACATTAACACAAAGTATACCTCAGGGTACACATAGTGGTATCATAGGATTTAATGCGATTTGTCGCGGTGGTTGAGACATTTAATTAGCGCTACGAGGAGGAAAACAGGTATGAAATTGTGGTAGGATAAACAAAAATTTACGTTTCCTGCTGTTTTTCAAATCACTCGAGGCAAATAAAGGCATGTGTTAAGAGCTTTCACCGGCTCTCAATGTGACTTCTTTTGTGATACCTAATTGAAGAGTGAAACTAAGTTCTAAGTGCCAAATATGACGCTTGTCTCAAGAATGAAAAGACAACGAGTCTACCTTTGGACACAACTGATCTGTATCCAAAAAAAGCGGAGAAGTGCGTATATATATATATATTTCAAATATACGCCTTGATGAGTGAGTTCTCCAAGTATAAAATTATATGACATAAATGGCCGTATCTTTTTGCTTGCGTTGAGTTAGGTTACATTTTTTTTACACCGCCAACGGACTTTACACCTTAATACTTGACATACATTTCAACTTGATAGCTGTCCGTTACTGAGAAATATTAGGTCGTAAGAGACGGCTAGAGAGATGGACAAGAACATTATTCTATAGTGAGTCCGTTTTACTGAGTGCTTCGCGAAATCCTAAAAATTGAAAAGTTATTCTGATACAGCAGACTTATGCTGCTCACCGCATCAACGCAAAAAAGAGTCGAATTGGAAAATAAGTAGTTTATTAAGAACTTTCTAAACGCCATAGTAGGAAACTGACTGGTTCTAAGGGCCAATAAGGCAGTTTTAACAAGCTGATTTGTGTAAAGAAGAAAACACTATTATTTATTTACGCAAATAGTGACGTTATCGGTTTCGGACAACCGACAAATTCATCCTCAGACGGTTGTTCACGTTTTTATTACATTTGTTGTTATGTTAGTTGGCTAGTTTATTTCCAACACCTAATGAAAACAACAAGTGTACTATAAATGTGAATAGCTGTTTGAGGATGATGATGTGTGTGAAATCTTATGGGACTTAACTGCTATGGTCATCAGTCCCTAAGCTTACACACTACTTAACCTAAATTATCCTAAGGACAAACACACACTCCCATGCCCGAGGGAGGACTCGAACCTCCGCCGGGACCAGCCTGTTTGAGGATGAATCTGTCGGTTTGAAAGCGGTAACGCCGCCATCAGTATAAATAAACAGAATTATTAACAGTGGCTGATTGCTATTTTGCCGGCTGCAGTGGCCGAGCTGTTCTAGGTCCTTCAGTCTGGAACTGCGCGACCGCTACGGTCGCAGATTCGAATCCTGCCTCGGGCATGGATGTGTGTGATGTCTTTAGGTTAGTTAGGTTTAAGTAGTTCTAAGTCTAGGGGACTGATGATCTCCGATGTTAAGTCCCATAGTGCTCAGAGCCATTTGAACCATTTTATCGCTATTTTCTTTTTTACACGAATAAACCTGTATTTTTTATACAGTCGCACCTACAAAAATGTCAGTTTTCGAGAGGATACTAGGAAGAAAGATTCCGTTTCGAGTGCTATGAATACTAAGGCACTACGTTGTATTTATGATTGTACAAGAAGAGAAATATGCGAACAGCACTGTAATCAGAAAAAAGAACTTCTCATGTCTTTTAAATTTTGGAATTCCAGAACGCAACACTGTTTGGCACAAATAGGATGCGTCCTCTACTAAGGTATGTTTGAAATACTTTGTCCGTGGTTTGGCGTCTCGATTAAGTCTAGACATATGCGACAGAGTACAAAGAACATAATAACATTGAAAACGTGTTTCCTGAAAAAATGTTCCTTAGAACGTTTTCCATTTCCACTCTTCAACTGATGACTTGTCCGCCCCAGTAGCTGAGTGGTCAGCGTGACGGCTTGCCGTCCTCTGGGCCCGGGTTCGATTCCCGGCTGGGTCGGAGATTTTCTCCGCTCAGGGACTGGGTGTTGTGTTGTGTTCATCATCATTTCATCCCCATCCGGCGTGCAGGTCGCCCAATGTGGCGCCGAATGTAATAAGACCTGCGATATGGCGGCCGGACCTGCCCCGCGAGGGGCCTCCCGGCCAATGACGCCAAACGCTCATTTCCATTTCCACTGATGACTTGGTAATGGCCGGACGTGAAAATAAACATGTTTTATTCAACTGGTAATGCTATTTAATCAGACTAAAAACACACCGCCCCTGTGTCCTAGATGAAACGCATGTTGGGCAAAATAACAGATACAGGCACTGCACATTCGATAAAGATACGGCGTCGATCCACATGCAATATGAGACCGTGCTCCACGGCTAGTGTTGTCAGCGTAGAAGGTGCAGCTACATCTGTGGTCTGCGAATCACAACACATTATATAGCACAGGGCATTTTCTATTGAATGGCATTTCATATCGCTACATGCAGATTATCAAGATTTAAGTGAGTCTGAACGTGATGTTACAGTCGGCACACGAGCGACGGGACACATTTCCGAGGTAGCGATGAAGTGGGGAAATTCCCGTACGACCATTTCACAAGTGTACCGCGAATATCAGGTATCCGTTAAAACATCAAATCTCCGACATCGCTGCGTCCGGAAAAAGTCCTGCGACTGAAGAGAATCGTGCAAGGTGACATAAGTGTAACCCTTCCAAAAACTGCTATAGATTTCAATGCTGGGCCATCAACAAGTGGCAGCGTCCGAACCATTTAACGGAGGATCATCGTATGGGCTTTCGGAGCCGCAAGCCCACTCGTGTACCCTTGATGACTGCACGACACAAAGGTTTACCTCTTGCCGGAGCCTGTCAACACCGGCATTGGACTGTTGATAGCTGGAAACATGTCGCCTGGTCGGACGAGTCCCGTTTCAAATTGTATCGAGCGGTTGGACGTATATGAATTCATGGGCCCTGCTGTTTAAGCTGGTGGAGGCTCTGTAATGGTGTGGGGCGTGTGCAGCTTGGGTGATATGGGACCCCTGATACGTCTAGAAACGACACTGACAGGTGACACGTACGTAAGCATCCTGTCTGATCACCTGCATCCATTCATGTGGATTGTGCATTCCGACGGACTTGGGCAATTCCAACAGAACAGTCCGACACACCACAGGTCCAGAATTGCTACAGAGTAGCTCCAGTAACACGCTTCTGAGTTTAAACACTTCCGCTGGTCACCAAACTCCTCAGACATGAAAATAATCGAGCATATCTGGGATGCCTTGCAAATTGCTCCACCCCCTCGTACTCTTATAGATTTATGGACAGTCCTGCACGACTAATGGTGTCAATATACTCCAGCACTACATCAGACATTAGTCGGGTCCATGCTACGTCGTGTTGCAGCACTTCTCCGTGCTCGCGGGAACTCTACAGGAAGGTGTACTAGTTTCTGTGGCTCTTCAGTGTATAATAGTATATAATGGTATATAATAGTAACATTTAAAATTGCCTGTCAGTCTTATTTGGTATAGGTCCCACACATTAGAGCCATACTGTACAAGTGCTTGCACGAGTCTTTTGTAAGCACTGTCATTTGTAGAGAACATATTCCCAGTACCCTGCTAATGGACCGAATTCTGCCATTTTCTTTACCTGTAATAGAGCCCATGTGTTAATTGTATTTCATATTCCTACAAATTGTTACACCTAGTTATTCGCACGAGTTGATTGATACTCTAGTCGCAGGATACTACGTTTTCTCCGTTTTGTGAAATGCACAATTTAAGTTTCTGCTGTAGTTAAAAAGATGACCCAGTTCAAAATATTTCTTCTATAAAACTATTTAATTTTCATGTTTCTAATGCTTGTGTGGAGTCTGATATGGAGCAGTGATAAAGAACGAAGTCATTTATAATATATTAATTTTTTTTTTGATTTTCTCTAGCGTTTATCCCGTCTAGTACGGGATCCAACTTTTCAAGATTTGGAAAATACTTTTTTTATTATTTAATTTTGTGGCCGGATGGCATTTCTGACGGATTAGTCGTCAATGCCAAGGGAAGGAAGTAGTGTGTATCGTCTGCCTCAAATTCCTGTAAACTTTGTTCTGTCTGTTACCATATTTTGTTTATCATATTCTCTATTATTTAAATAATCAACAAATTGTGTCTTTGAAATTTTTGTGAGTTTACAGTGAGTTACAGGTTACGATCTATCAGCTGTACTCAGAGTCCACCATGTGAAGCAGACTACATGCCCACCCGGTTCAAATGGTTCAAATGGCTCTAAGCACTATGGGACTTAACATCTGAGGTCATCAGTCTCCTAGACTGAGAACTAATTAAACCTAACTAACCTAAGGACATCACACACATCCATGCCCGAGGCAGGATTCGAACCTACGACCGTAGCAGCAGCGCGGTGCCGGACTGAAGCGCCTAGAACCGCTCAGCCACAACGGCTGGCTGCCCACCTGGTCTTAATTTAAAATTTCTGCTAAAGTTAAATAGAGAGTGTAACAAAAATGTACGCCACAAATTGCAGGACACATTCTTCACACATAGACGAAGAAATTACTTTATATGAACACAGGTCTGGAAACGCTTTATTTCCGTGTTACAACTCATTTTCTCCTACTCATTACGCATGGGAAACACACAAGGACAGAACGTTAGAATCTTGGGGAACTTGCACGCTCCGTGACGTCTGGTTACCTTGTGCACCGCCAGCGTTTTACTTTATACGTCCCTGTTGCCATACGACGGACGTCATTGCTTCTTTACAGGTAACATCAGCTGTTCCAGCGATCAGTACGACCGCTGCAAGCACACGGGCGTATAGTTAATCGCAGGCTTGGCTCATGCAATGGCAGTGTACGCAATCTCAGAGATGGCAGGTGCCTATTTGATGTGTAGATAAGCTGACATTGTTGATAATTGTTTGGTAGGACCCCACTGTTTTCCATACAGGCTCCAGGGACAAAGTTATCACAATTTCTTATAACATTCTACCTGAACTGCCAGCAGATGTACCTTTAGCTTGCGACAAATATATACTTCATGCATGTTGGTGCAACTTCTCATTTTAATCTCGGTCGGCTTCTAAACAATACATTCGGTGATAAGTGGATAAGCAGAGATGGAACAATTACCCAGCCTCCATACTCTCCGAACCTAGGGTGTGTGTGATGTCCTTAGGTTAGTTAGGTTTAAGTAGTTCTAAGTTCTAGGGGACTTATGACCTAAGATGTTGAGTCCCATAGTGCTCAGAGCCATTTGAACCATTTTTTTCTCCGAACCTAGACTAACTGGACTCTTATTTGTGTCGGCCTTTGGAAGCTCTTGTCTATGGAACCCAAGTACAATATGCTCAGGCTCTCCGTGCCCGTATTATGGAACGCTGCTAAACCATACGCAGTACTCCAGGAATCCATCAGCGCATCAGAGATTCACTACGCGGCGGGTTGATGCGTGTATCAGTGCCCACGGAAGACATATTGAGCACATACTGTGAGAAAGAGTTGCATGTGGTATGCTGATGGTTCTGTTCGTGTGTGTTCCCCGTGGTTAAAGAGTAGGAGAAAATGAGTTTTAACGTGGAAACTGAACGTTTACAGACCCATATTCATATAACATAATTTCTTTATCCACGTGTGAGGAATATGAACTGCAATTTGTGCTGCACATTTGTGTTACACCCTTCATAATGTTAAGAGACAGTGTTGAAGATTAATTGTATAGTCCTGTAACTAAGACGTAGTACGAGTGTTGGCCAGAAAGTAATGCACCGCATCATTTTTCTTCGACAGTTCTGTTGTTGTTGTGGTCTTCAGTCCAGAGACTGGTTTGATGCAGCCCTCCAAGGTTCTTTCTCCTGAGCAAGCTTCTTCATCTCCAAGTAACTACTGCAACCTACATCCTTCTGAATCTGCTTAGTGTATTCATCTCCCTCTACGATTTTTACCATCCACGCTGCCCTCCAATGCTAAATTGGTGATCCCTTGATGCCTTAGAACATGCCCTACCAACCGATCCCTTCTTCTAGTCAAGTTGTGTCACAAATTCCTCTTCTCACGCATTCTATTCAGTACCTCCTCATTAGTTACGAGATCTACCCATCTAATCTTCAGCATTCTTCTGTAACACCACATTTCGAAAGCTTCTATTCTCTTCCTGTCTAAACTTTTTATCGTCCATGTTTCACTTCCGTACAGGGCTACACTCCACACAAATACTTTCAGAAATGACTTTCTGACTCTTAAATCTATACTCGATGTTAACTAATTTCTCTTCTTCAGAAACGCTTTCCTTGCCATTGCCAGTCTACATTTTATATCCTCTCTCCAGGTAGTTTGGTCCGCATCTACTACTTAGTCTCATTTCCTATTCTAATTCCCTCAGCGTCCCCTGATTTAAGTCGCATACATTCCTTTATCCTCGTTTTGGTTTTGTTGGTGTTCATCTCATATCCTCCTTTCAAGATACTGTCCATTCCGTTCAACTTCTCTTCCAGGTCCTTTGCCGTCTCTGACAGAATTACAAGGTCATCGGCAAACCGCAAAGTTCCTACTCCAAATTTTTCTTTTGTTTCCTTTACTGCTTGCTCAATATACAGATTGAATAACATAATGAGAATTACACACATAAAAGAATGGTGAAACTTACTGGCAGATTAAAACTGTGTTTTATCTACACACCTTACTTTTACACGTAATCTCCATCCCGTTCTATGGTCTTTCTCCAGCACGAAACAATGGCGTGTATGCCTTGTCTGATGACCTAAGATGTTAAGTCTCATAGTGCTCAGAGCCATTTGAACCATTTTTTTTTATGCCTTGTCCGTACCAATCCTTATTCTGCTGGCAGAGCCAGTCCTTCACCGTGTGAATAGCCTCCTCATCGTCCTCAAAATGTCTCCCACGAATGGCATCCTTTAATGGCGCAAAGAAGTTGAAGTCCGAGGGGTCTACGTAACATGTGTTTGGTGTGACAACCGTGCATGGTATCCCCGACCGCTGCAAATCGTGGAGCTCTGCCGAACAGCCTTCTGATGACCTCACCCTCCGTGCCGGGCGACTAATAGTGTTTTTGTCGACAGCAGATGCTACATAGACTTTGTAAAAGTGTTTGTGAATATTCCGCACAGTTTCTTTCTCTGCAGTGAGAAATTACATGACGGCATGTTGCTTGTAACATACACCACATACAGACGCCATTTTGAAACTGTCCTGCAGCTACGCTATCTCTCGGAAGTGACTGAAACTTGGCGCGCTTAGTCAGGAAACTTCAAATAATACATACGTAACGTTTGGCATTCGTAGCATTATTTTCGGCAGAAAAAAGAAAAATGCGGTGCATTACTTTCTGGGCAACCTTCAGAGTTGCCAGAACTGGTTCAAAATGGTTCAAATGGCTCTGAGCACTATGGGACTCAACTTCTGAGGTCATTAGTCCCCTAGAACTTAGAACTAGTTAAACCTAACTAACCTAACGACATCACACACATCCATGCCCGAGGCAGGATTCGAACCTGCGACCGTAGCGGTCTCGCGGTTCCAGACTGCAGCGCCTAGAACCGCACGGCCACTTCGGCCGGCCCAGAACTGGTGATAAAAGAAATACTTTGCAAAAGCAGACATAATGTCTGATGGGATAACCACAATCACTGGTTTTACTATGTTACTTATAATGTATAATGTATAATAATAATAAATAATAAAGCGTAATCGAAACAAGGCCCCGGGAGTAGACAACATTCCATTAGAACTACTGATGGCCTTGGGAGAGCCAGTCATGACAAAACTCTACCATCTGGTGAGCAAGATGTATGAGACAGGCGAAATACCCACAGACTTCAAGAAGAATATAATAATTCAAATCCCAAAGAAAGCAGGTGTTGACAGATGTGAAAATTACCGAACTATCAGTTTAATAAGTCACAGCTGCAAAATACTAACGCGAATTCTTTACAGACGAATGGAAAAACTGGTAGAAGCGGACCTCGGGGAAGATCAGTTTGGATTCCGTAGAAATGTTGGAACACGTGAGGCAATACTGACCTTACGACTTATCTTAGAAGAAAGATTAAGAAAAGGCAAATCCACGTTTCTAGCATTTGTAGACATAGAGAAAGCTTTTGACAACGTTAACTGGAATACTCTCTTTCAAATTCTGAATGTGGCAGGGGTAAAATACAGGGAGCGAAAGGCTATTTACAATCCGTCTTGATTGCAAAATGTTTATTCATATTCGGATCCTCTAGAACCATCTTCAGATCTGATATGTGAAGCAGCATGTGGAGGTTGCGCCGGCCGCGGTGGTCGTGCGGTTCTAGCTCTGCAGTCCGGAACCGCGGGACTGCTACGGTCGCAGGTTCGAATCCTGCCTTGGGCATGGATATGTGTGGTGTCCTTAGGTTAGGTAGGTTTAAGTAGTTCTAAGTTCTAGGGGACTGATGACCTAAGATGTTAAGTCCCATAGTGCTCAGAGCCATTTGAACCAATTTGTGGAGGTTGTTGTGTGTGGACGGGTTACTCCTATAACCGAAATATCAGATCTGAAGATGGTTCTAGAGGAACTGAAACCGGTCATATGAATAAAAATTTTGCAATCAAGACGGATTATAAGTAACAAAGAAATACGTGTCATAACTTGACCGAAAGATGGGATCGGTTGATGAGACACATTCTCAACCATCAGGGAATCATCAACTTAGTACCGGAGGGAGGTGCGGGGTAAAAATTGTAGAGGAAGACCAAGAGACGATAGCAGTATACTCGTGGGTGTAGGTTGCAGATAAAGAGGCTTCATGGGACAGAGTAGCGCGAACATCTGCATTAAACCAGTCTTCGGACTCAAGACCCAGCAATATGATATAATTTATGTAAGTCTGCAGGCTTTCGTGGCCGTTATCACTAAGGTTAAAATCTTCTGAGTTGTTAAGCCGCGTCATATTTCCTTCCAAAATAATCGATGTTTCGATCCCTCTGCTGGGATCTTCTTCAGTATGTTTCGATGTTCACTATTGTTAGAACACGGTAATAGTTGACATCGAAACATCCTGAAGAAGATCCCAGGAGAGGGGTCGAAACGTCTACTATTTTGGAAGGAAATATGACGTGGCCCAACATCTCAGAAGATTTTAACTTTAATGATGTAATTTGGCATAATAAGAAGGAAGTCACTGTGGACCGTTGAGCCGTGTGAGTCTTATGTGGCACTCAAGTTACCAGACATTGTGGTCATTGGGCCAGAGGCCCGTCTTGCCGCTGTGGCGGTGCCATGTAGTGTGGAGGCGGGCAGAGAGAAGTGGTCCCGACACTGTGCCCCGGGGGTCCGCGGAAAGCGCCAGCTGAGCCGTTCGGCTCGCCCTGCGGGGGACTTTGGCAGCAGGCGCTGCTGTGCCGTGACGTAACCAGAGGCGGCGCTGACCTTGGGGCCGCTCACGGTGGCCTCTGCACCTGCAGCCAACCAGTTCCGCCGTGGCCTAGGCACAGTAGGCTCCGCGCTGTTTGCTCTCACTCGGCTCCAGCATCCGCGGAAAGTCACTGTGCTCAGCTCCGCGGTGTAGTTAACGTAAAAATCTAAAAACAATTCCGTCGGCGTCTGGCGTCTTTCCGCTTCGAATCCTTTATCTGAATAGCGCAAATGGCAAACGTTTCAAGTGCCAAAGCCAATATTTGTCAGGATAATCTCTTTCTGTACACAACTTATTTGTATCTGCTAAACTACATTGGTCCCAGGATAAATGTGAGGTGAAGGTCATGAAAAGGTATTTGAGGCCTAGTGCCTTATACCGGAGGCGGTTAAGTGGGAGATGTGTCTCAGAGCTGGATAGCGACAGATGGTGACGCCAGACTGGACGCGCACGTAGTTTATGTATCAGCCGATAGAGGACAATATTGGATAGGAGGACTGTGATTTCAGTTTCGATTGTGCCCACTAGAGTGCACTAAAGTAATAGAATGTTTTTCATAAACTGTTCTAATATTTTCATAAAGTGTTATTATGTCTTTTGGTGTATGTAAAATGTTATAAATGTGTTTTAGCAGTATGAATGATGCGTGAGTGTGGTTTAAGGTTGATATGAAGATAATTGTTAAACGAGTTATGTAGTGGGATTTAGTGTGGGAACATTTCGAAGAAGTATGGATGTGGACAAAGGGGATTTTTGTAGAATAGATTTGTAAAGCAAGTTTATGGTAAAGGGAAAGTTAATTCAGGTATAAATAACAATAGTAAATAACTTTATGCATAAACAAAACTTCAGCGTATTAGATAATTACGTCGGTAAAAACTGCAGTCGTTAGGTTTACTATTTTGCGATTGGTTATTGATGAAAAACGCGGACTGACGCAGGAGAATGTTGCTTTGCTATTGGCTGTTGAGTAAACTGGTCAATGGTAAAGCAATATTCTTCGCGCGCTTTTCTCTGCTGAGTATTCTAGAGAGGAGTAGGAGCCTAGCCATGAAACAATTCGGACGTGTGTAGTAGTAGTTCCGATGGAAATGATAAGTTGCCGCATCTAGGAGTGTTTAATACATCAAAAATGTTGTAAAGTGACAGCATAATTATTCCGATGATTGTGTAGAAATTTCGGAATTTTTAAGTGAATTTTGTGACGAGAAAAGACAAATTCCGCGTGGCGTATTGAGCAGGTCGGTGGCTAAAAACTGTGACTGTATTAGGCACCAACAGACATAATACACTCCTGGAAATGGAAAAAAGAACACATTGACACCGGTGTGTCAGACCCACCATACTTGCTCCGGACACTGCGAGAGGGCTCTACAAGCAATGATCACACGCACGGCACAGCGGACACACCAGGAACCGCGGTGTTGGCCGTCGAATGGCGCTAGCTGCGCAGCATTTGTGCACCGCCGCCGTCAGTGTCAGCCAGTTTGCCGTGGCATACGGAGCTCCATCGCAGTCTTTAACACTGGTAGCATGCCGCGACAGCGTGGACGTGAACCGTATGTGCAGTTGACGGACTTTGAGCGAGGGCGTATAGTGGGCATGCGGGAGGCCGGGTGGACGTACCGCCGAATTGCTCAACACGTGGGGCGTGAGGTTTCCACAGTACATCGATGTTGTCGCCAGTGGTCGGCGGAAGGTGCACGTGCCCGTCGACCTGGGACCGGACCGCAGCGACGCACGGATGCACGCCAAGGCCGTAGGATCCTACGCAGTGCCGTAGGGGACCGCACCGCCACTTCCCAGCAAATTAGGGACACTGTTGCTCCTGGGGTATCGGCGAGGACCATTCGCAACCGTCTCCATGAATCTGGGCTACGGTCCCGCACACCGTTAGGCCGTCTTCCGCTCACGCCCCAACATCGTGCAGCCCGCCTCCAGTGGTGTCGCGACAGGCGTGAATGGAGGGACGAATGGAGACGTGTCGTCTTCAGCGATGAGAGTCGCTTCTGCCTTGGTGCCAATGATGGTCGTATGCGTGTTTGGCGCCGTGCAGGTGAGCGCCACAATCAGGACTGCATACGACCGAGGTACACAGGGCCAACACCCGGCATCATGGTGTGGGGAGCGATCTCCTACACTGGCCGTACACCACTGGTGATCGTCGAGGGGACACTGAATAGTGCACGGTACATCCAAACCGTCATCGAACCCATCGTTCTACCATTCCTAGACCGGCAAGGGAACTTGCTGTTCCAACAGGACAATGCACGTCCGCATGGTTCCCGTGCCACCCAACGTGCTCTAGAAGGTGTAAGTCAACTACCCTGGCCAGCAAGATCTCCGGATCTGTCCCCCATTGAGCATGTTTGGGACTGGATGAAGCGTCGTCTCACGCGGTCTGCACGTCCAGCACGAACGCTGGTCCAACTGAGGCGCCAGGTGGAAATGGCATGGCAAGCCGTTCCACAGGACTACATCCAGCATCTCTACGATCGTCTCCATGGGAGAATAGCAGCCTGCATTGCTGCGAAAGGTGGATATACACTGTACTAGTGCCGACATTGTGCATGCTCTGTTGCCTGTGTCTATGTGCCTGTGGTTCTGTCAGTGTGATCATGTGATGTATCTGACCCCAGGAATGTGTCAATAAAGTTTCCCCTTCCTGGGTCAATGAATTCACGGTGTTCTTATTTCAATTTCCAGGAGTGTATTTGGCGAGCATTCTCAATCAAAAACAATCCGTATTTTTTGTAGCTATTACGTTTTCGGGAAATGCAGCACCACAAACTTGCTAACGTGAGTGAAAGGGATTGTGAGTGACTGTGTTAAGACTAGCACAGGCTTGGCAGTGATACTTGTTCCCCTAAGTTTCAGAATATATTAATTAAGGACAAAATATCCAACCTTTCATTTCGTGTGAAAACTTTCTCCCGAAACGTAGATTAGTGACTTTAATTCCAGCCTGGTTCACGTCGAAGTACCGTAGGTTTCACTCGGCTCCCCTACCGATGATCTGCTGAGACAATGTTCACAGGTAGGTGCAGGTTTTGTTGTAAAGGGACGGAAGGAACTGCGCCGCCGCATATGGACAACCAGATGACCAATCATTTCAGATATACAGGGCGTTTCCGTAAGAGCGTGCAAAAATTTAACAGACCATGGAGGATGCTTCACTGAACAATTTGAGGCAGCCAGTTTAATGAGATAATAGGAATAAAATCACATTACTGCTCCATTTTTTAATTTACATCAGTTACAGTTAATTGCAGATACCATCATTGACGTAATGAACGTACCGTTTGTACTGTATCTTACAAAATGTGCTGAAACTGACGGTCATCCACCTCAATGCAAGCATGTCATCGGCGGACAAGATTCTGACACATCCTGACAAATATTCCTGGAGCGTTTTGAATCACATCACAGGCAGCTACAACTTTATAAACTACACAACTGGCCATTAAAATTACTGTACCACGAAGATGACGTGATACAGACGCGAAATTTAACCGACAGGTAGAAGATACTGTCATATACAAATGATTAGCTTTTCAGAGCATTCACACAAGGTTGGCGCCGGTGGCGACACCTACAACGTGCTGACATGAGGAAAGTTTCCAACCGATTTCTCATACACAAACAGCAGTTGACCGGCGTTGCCTGGTGAAACGTTGTTGTGATGCCTCGTGTAAGGAGGAGAAATGCGTACCATCACGTTTCCGACTTTGAGAAAGGTCGGATCGTAGCCTATCGCGATTGTGGTTTATCGTATCGCGACATTGGTCGAGATCCAATCACTGTTAGCAAAATATGGAATCGGTGGGTTCAGGAGGGTAATACGGAACGCCGTTCTGGATCCCAATGGCCTTGTATCACTAGCAGTCGAGATGACAGGCATCTTATCCGTATGGCTGTAACGGATCGTGCAGCCACGTCTCGATCCCTGAGTCAACAGATGGGGACGTTTTCAAGACAACAACCATCTGCACGAACAATTCGATGACGTTTGAAGCAGCATGGACTATAAGCTCGTAGCTCATGTCTGCGGTTACCCCTGCCGCTGCATCACAGACATGAGCACCTGGGTGCACGAATGGCAAAACGTCATTTTTTCGGATGAATCCAGGTTCTGTTTACAGCATCATGATGGTCGCATCCGTGTTTGGAGACATCGCTGTGAACGCACATTGGAAGCGTGTATTCGTCATCGCCATACTGGCGTATCACCTGGCGTGATGGTATGGGGTGCCATTGGTTACACGTCTCGGTCACCTCTTGTTCGCATTGACGGCACTTTGAACAGTGGACGTTACATTTCAAATTTGTTACGACCCGTCGCTCTACCCTTCATTCGATCCATGCGAAACCCTACATTTCAGCAGGATAATGCACGACCGCATGTTGCAAGTCCAGTACAGGCCTTTCTGGATACAGAAAATGTTCGACTGCTGCCCTGGCCAGCACATTCTAGAGATCTCTCACCAATTGGAAACGTCTGGTCAATGGTGGCCGAGCAACTGGCTCGTCACAATATGCCAGTCACTACTCTTGATGAACCGTGGTATCGTGTTGAAGCTGCATGGGCAGCTTTACCTGTAGACGCCATCCAAGCTCTGTTTGAGTCAATGCCCAGGCGTACCAAGGCCGTTATTACGGCCAGAGGTGGTTGTTCTGGGTACTGATTTCTTAGGATCTTTGCATCCAAATTGCGTGAAAATGTAATCACATGTCAGTTCTAGTATAATATATTTGTCCAATGAATACCCGTTTACCATCTGCATTTCTTCTTGGTGTAGCAATTTTAATGGCCAGTAGTGTAATTCAGTCTTCGATTCCACTGGGGTGTCATACACAATTGACTTCAGATATCCCCATAGGAAATAATCAAGTGGATCCAGGTCATGTGACCTGACAGGCCATGGAATACGAGCTCGCCTTCCAGCCCAGCGACTAGGAAAAACAGCATTCACATGGTTGCGGCCATCCATCATGAAGTGAGGCGGTGCACGGTCATGTTGTATCCACATCCTCTCACGAACAACCAGGAGTACGTTCTCCAACAACTCGGGCAGAACTCATTAGATGTACCTCAGGCTCAGGTGGCCATTTAGACGACCATGTAGAAGATATGGCCGAATGAGATTGTCGCCTACAATGCTGGCCCAGGTATTCACAGCAAAACGTACTTCCTCATCCCACACAAGGCTATTCCTGCTCTTCGAAATACGATCACGATCAATTGAGGCCCCCTCAGTAAACAGCACGATCTGAAGGAAATCTGGTCGATCGATCAATTGTTGGAGCAACCAGTGACACAATGCGACCCTTGGTGCAAAGTCAGTCACAAGCATTGGACGGAATCGTTGTGTGTGAGGTGGGTGTAATTGTTGTACGTGGAGTACTCGCCACACGCTAGTATGAGCAGCGTCATATCACCTGCAATACGACGAGTACTTGTAGTGGGATCCGGTATAGTGCGTTCTAGCACCTCCTCTTCAGGATCGGGTGTATGACTGGTCCTCATGTTCACAGGTCCCTCTGTTCTTTTTTCAACGAACCAGTCTCCCGCATCCGTCAATCGAGAGAAATAAACACTCGCGATTCCTGTTAGGAAATCCCTGTACAGCTTTTCAGCAGCGAGAGCTCTGCAACGTACTTCCCCGCACACAAGGTGCATGTCAGTGAGTTCTGCGAAACTGTACCGGTCCTGCTCCATCGTATTGTACTGTACGTCTCTGAATAGCGCAGAGTAATGAATGGGTCTGTCGTTGATTAATAGCACGTTCTGTCATGGGACAATGTAAATACAATACAACAGAGCCACCTGATGGACAAGTAAAGTACACAAAACCTGCATCATGACTTTACAGTAATCAGGCTCGTCCTTCTTTTCTCGCGGGAAATAAGGGATGTACATGTAAATAAACAACACAGTACGTGTAAACTGGTACGCATGTTAGTTTTAAACGAGCTTAAAAACGGTAATGCTAGACAAAGCGGTAGACAAGAGTACTTCACCTTAAGCTGGCTTCTCCGACCCCAAGCTCCCTACCTCAAATTGCTCAATGGAGCTTTCTCTGTGCCCTGTTACGTTTTTGCACGCTCTTACAGAAACACCCTGTATTAAGAGTGTTGTCCTACAGACAAAAGAAATCACTCAAAGAATCCAAGTAGGCAGTAAATACACTCCTGGAAATGGAAAAAGGAACACATTGACACCGGTGTGTCAGACCCACCATACTTGCTCCGGACGCTGCGAGAGGGCTGTACAAGCAATGATCACACGCACGGCACAGCGGACACACCAGGAACCGCGGTGTTGGCCGTCGAATGGCGCTAGCTGCGCAGCATTTGTGCACCGCCGCCGTCAGTGTCAGCCAGTTTGCCGTGGCATACGGAGCTCCATCGCAGTCTTTAACACTGGTAGCATGCCGCGACAGCGTGGACGTGAACCGTATGTGCAGTTGACGGACTTTGAGCGAGGGCGTATAGTGGGCATGCGGGAGGCCGGGTGGACGTACCGCCGAATTGCTCAACACGTGGGGCGTGAGGTCTCCACAGTACATCGATGTTGTCGCCAGTGGTCGGCGGAAGGTGCACGTGCCCGTCGACCTGGGACCGGACCGCAGCGACGCACGGATGCACGCCAAGACCGTAGGATCCTACGCAGTGCCGTAGGGGACCGCACCGCCACTTCCCAGCAAATTAGGGACACTGTTGCTCCTGGGGTATCGGCGAGGACCATTCGCAACCGTCTCCATGAAGCTGGGCTACGGTCCCGCACACCGTTAGGCCCTCTTCCGCTCACGCCCCAACATCGTGCAGCCCGCCTCCAGTGGTGTCGCGACAGGCGTGAATGGAGGGACGAATGGAGACGTGTCGTCTTCAGCGATGAGAGTCGCTTCTGTCTTGGTGCCAATGATGGTCGTATGCGTGTTTGGCGCCGTGCAGGTGAGCGCCACAATCAGGACTGCATACGACCGAGGCACCCAGGGCCAACACCCGGCATCATGGTGTGGGGAGCGATCTCCTACACTGGCCGTACACCACTGGTGATCGTCGAGGGGACACTGAATAGTGCACGGTACATCCAAACCGTCATCGAACCCATCGTTCTACCATTCCTAGACCGGCAAGGGAACTTGCTGTTCCAACAGGACAATGCACGTCCGCATGTATCCCGTGCCACCCAACGTGCTCTAGAAGGTGTAAGTCAACTACCCTGGCCAGCAAGATCTCCGGATCTGTCCCCCATTGAGCATGTTTGGGACTGGATGAAGCGTCATCTCACGCGGTCTGCACGTCCAGCACGAACGCTGGTCCAACTGAGGCGCCAGGTGGAAATGGCATGGCAAGCCGTTCCACAGGACTACATCCAGCATCTCTACGATCGTCTCCATGGGAGAATAGCAGCCCGCATTGCTGCGAAAGGTGGATATACACTGTACTAGTGCCGACATTGTGCATGCTCTGTTGCCTGTGTCTATGTGCCTGTGGTTCTGTCAGTGTGATCATGTGATGTATCTGACCCCAGGAATGTGTCAATAAAGTTTCCCCTTCCTGGGACAATGAATTCACGGTGTTCTTATTTCAATTTCCAGGAGTGTAGTTACAGATCTAATATGGAAGGCGAAAGTACTGATAAAATGAAAGAGTCTCATGTATCAAACCTTTTACATTCCCATGTTGACCTATGGTTGTGAAACATGAACCATGAGAAGAATAATCATCAGCAGAATTCAGGCAGCTGAGATGAGTTTTGTCCATGGTGTGGCAGGAAAGACACGGAGGGATAGACTCCGAAATGAGTAAAACCAAGAACAGGCTCAAGTTGCAAGACTTGAAGACGAAACGACCGCGCAGCGGCTGAGATGGTGCAAGCATGTGTGACACATGGGTGCTAACAGCCAGTTAAGATGATTTACAACACAGAGATAAAACACCAGAAGTAAGATAAGGCTCAGCTACAAGGATATGTTGAAATGTGACGTGTAACATACCTGGGTCTCGATCGAAGAGGAAGCGAAGTACCATAATTGGTAGAGCAGCTTCGTTTGCCTACTCATCGAATAAAAGTAAAGAACGTGGGCTGAAGTTGACATCGTGATGATGATGATGATTATTATTTCTCTCCCATCACTGCAAAATTAATGAGACAAAGTAGAAAATGAATAATTTATTAAAAAAGTTCTAGATGCCATACCACGGAAATGACTGGCTGTAAGTGCCAATAAGATAGTTTTTCGATATACCATTAATACTGAGACACTACATGTGTCAGTAATGTCTCAACAAACCATTTCTCGGATCCTCCAAATTTTTACAACAGAATACCCGAATTAATTTCAAGAAAAGAGTCTCCTATACTTACTTCCGTTACTCACTCAATAACAGTTCGCCGTAGAGCCCCCCTATGCTGTCGAGGGAGACACAGGAACATCAACAGGTCTTTCTGTTTTGCAGCTTATAAGCATTCCTGGTCTTTCAGATGAAGTATGGCATTGCTTGCATCAGACATGATCATTCATGTTTTGATTACATTGACATTTTTCAATTCAGCTCTTTCATTATAAGAATTTTGAATAGTTGTTTGAGATGGACGAGTATGTCACACTTGGATCATACTGCATTTGGAGATCTTACACTCCTGCATTGCCAACAACGTACATTGCCAGTAATATTTCACCGTCAAAATCAGAGAAATTAGTTGTATGCATTAGAATTGCTTGAGATGTGTTCATAGTTTTAACTGACTCAACAACCTTGTCTAAATTTTGCGCAACAAAGACTGGCGCGTGGCACTAGGAACTCGAGGAAAACGCTGCTTGCCACAAAGACCGTGCACCAACTAGCAATGAACGTTTGAAACATTTTCTCCCTGATTTGGCCCTTAGAACAAGTCTAGGGGCAAGCAACATAGTATCGAGGGCACAACGGCGCTGGAAACGGGTTTGTGACAAAAATGGGGTTTGGAAATTTTGACACTTCCACTCTTCAATGATTCTTCAGTAACAGAAATGCATATCTGTAGCTACAATCAACAGTACAAAGACTGGTTTGATGCAGCTCTCCCCGCTACTCTATCCTGTGCAAGCCTCTTCATATCCGAATAACTATGCAACCTACATCATTCTGAATGTGCTTACTGTATGTATTCACGCTTCGGTCTCTCTCAACAATTTGTCTCCCTCCTTCCCCCCCCCCCCCCCCCGCCCCTGCTCCCCCCCCCCCCCCCCCAGGACTGCCCTTTATCAAATGAAGTATTACACGGCGCCTCAGGACGTGTCCTGTTAACCATTCCCCTTTTTCTCACGTTTTACCATACATTTGTCTTTTCTACAGTACCATTCAGTTCCTCCTCATCAGTTATCCGATCTAACAATTTATTTTCCAACACACTTTTGTAGCACCCTATTTCAAAAACATCTGTTTACGTCTCACTGGATGTATTCTTTATCATTCACTTCCTTAAAAGGATACACTTCAAACAAATTAATGCCAGAAAAGACGTTGTGATTCTTATGTTTATATTCGACCTAAATATATTCCTTCTTTTTAGGAAACGTTTTGTTGCTATTCCCAGTCTACTATTTAAATACTCTCCACTTGTTATTTTTCTGCCCACACAGATAAACACATCTACTGATTTCAGCGTTTCATTTCCTAATCTAGTCTCCTCCACTTCACCTGACCACTACACTGCATTAATTTTGCTATTTTTTGTTCATGTTCATCTTATGACCTCTTTTCAAAGTGGTATCCATCCCGTACAGCTTGTCTTGCAGGTTCTTTGTTGCCTCTGACAGGATTACCATGTCGCCGAAAGCCCATAAGGTTTTAGTTTTTCCACTCCTGAAACGAAGGTATATACCATGAAAAGCGTTATGCTACCAATTATAGAGTTTTATTCTAGCCTTTGGGGTTTTCATCAAGAAGGCTGGACAACAGAGATCGACCAAATTCATGAATGTGCAGCTAGTGTCTTAACAGATCGATACAGCGCATACCAAACTCTAACGTAGATACTCACGGAAATTAAATGCCAATTCTTGGAATAAATATGAAGTTTTCCTTGTGAAATCGTGTTCCGTACATTAAGAGCGCTAATATTCGAGGAAGAATGCGACAGTTCTGCTGCTATAATGGTATTTCCCGAAAGGGTAATGAGATTAAGATGGAGATGAGAACGCGTACAGAGGCAAAGACAGTCCGCTCAAAAAATTCCGAAACCCGCTTTTATTCCTGACGTATAAGCGACGTCAGTGCACTAATTACAGGGGTAACTTGAATTAATAATTTCAAACAGCAGTGTGGATTGGACCAGTCACCTCAAAGCAGGCCGTGCGACTGTTGTGTGTCAACGTTAGTGGGTCGCAAACTGAAAGGGAGCAGCGAACTGAACATCCTTAAATCAAGTGTTCAAGACATTTTCCAGAGTGTTTTTAAGAAGAGAAAAGTGTGTGCAAATTTGCTCCGCACACCTTGACTCGCGAACAAAAACAACGACGAGTGGACGCCCGCCCCGACTTGACTGAAATGGAAAACGCGGACAATTCTTTTCTGGAAGAAATATCACGGTTGACGAGACTTGACGTTATTAATGGTTTTCTGATGGTTCGCCAAGACCATAGAAGGCGCAAATGTGACGTGCGATTTGAACAACTTCCCAAAGGACTTTTCTGGCTATTCCACAACTATTTTAGCTTTTCTTTATTTTTTTAGTAATCCAGTCCCCAAACTTTTTGGATTGACATACCATAGACAGTTCAAAAATGTTCAGATGTCTGTGAATTCCTAAGGGACCAAACTGCTGAGGTCAAGGGACCCTAGACTTAAACACTACTTAAACTAACTTATGCTAAGAACAACACACACACCCATGCCCGAGGGAGGACTCCAACCTCCGGCAGGAGGGGCCGCGCAATCAGTGACATGGCACCTCTAACCGCGCGGCCATTCCGCGCGGCCCATAGTCATTTTTGCCTTGCTGTATAGGGGAATGTAACTGGACTAAATCGCTAATTATGGTATGAAATTTACTCCGCTACACACTGTACAATGGCATCTGGTGTATATACGCATGTGTTGAAAGTCGTTTTAAATGGGCTTCAGAATACAGTTTCGGGTAATCTGATTTTGTAGCACCGCTTGTGGACTTTCAAAGAAACAGGTCAACATCGATTCTGGGAATGCGGGTTTGGATGCCGGATTTCAGCTCTTGACATCGATATTCACTCCACTGCAATGCCGCACTGGAGTCGTGACTGGGTTGTCAGGTTGTCAGTTTCTTTTTAAAATGTGTCATGATGTCAATGAAGTGATTTTGTGTGGAGTGGACAAAAAGTAATATTGTACATACCGGGAACTTATTCATTGCCTTTATTTAGGAAATCTTTATTATATCGAAAGAGATACCAGTTTTTACAGACTTTCATCGAAAAATTGCCTTCAAAAGTCATCTTCGTCTTATACTCGAAATTAATATAAAAAAGGTCAATGTCTGATTTCAAATTCCCGCCAGTCTTAAAAAATGGCCATATATTCGATGCCGCGTGAAACCTATCTCTATTTGGCTACACTGTATTCAACTGGGAGCAGCAGTGCACCGATGCGACGAACGTGAGTTGTGAGGATTCACAAGACTGCTAACACAGCGTCCCTTGCGCCCCGTCATGACAAACCCAGGGCACTGTCTAGCCTATAATGCACGTTGCAGTTCAAATGGTTCAAATGGCTCTGAGCACTATGGGACTTAACTTCTGAGGTCATCAGTCCCCTAGAACCTAGAACTACTTAAACTTAACTAACCTAAGGACGTTACACACATCCATGCCCGAGGCAGGATTCGAATCTGCGACCGTAGCGGTCACGTGGTTCCAGACTGTAGCGCCTAGAACCGCTCGGCCACATTGCAGTCTACGGTGTCAGTGAACGTCAACTGAAAACGATATGTGTTGTCGGTAATAGTACAATATTTTTATTAGTAGTTAGTTTTGTAACGGAAAAAATAACAAGTATCCATATAATGCTGATTTTAAATTGAAAGTAATAGCATATGCAGAAGAACATGGGAACAGAGCAGCTGAGCAGCATTTCGGTCCTCCACCAACGGAAAAAACCATTCGCGATTGGCGGGCTAATAAAGAAGAACTGAAAAAAATGAGGAAGACTAAATATGCAAGTAGAGGACTGAATGCAAAATGGGCAAAACTAGAAGATGATGTATTGAAATGCATTCAAGGACACAGTCAAAATGGCATTGGGATTAATGGAAAAGTGATTCAAATACATGCTAGAAATTTATCGCTACAGTGGAACTTAACAGAGTGGAGTTGGTTGGTGCTACAGGTTTATGAAGCGTCGTGGACTTAGCATGCGAGTCAAAACCAAAATATCTCAGAAAATACCCCAAGAATATGAAGATAAAATATTATCTTTCCATCGCTTTGTTATTCAGCTTCGATAGAAAACCAACGTGGAACTAAGCCAAACAGCGAGTATGAAAGAAATTTTTCAGACATTTGAAGTGCAACAGAACTGTTGCCATGAAAGGTGCTGAAATTGTAACTATACACTGTTGTCCTTTCATGTTGCCCTGACGGTACTAAACTTAATCCACTGATCATTTTCAAGTGCAAAACAATGCCAAAACCTTCCGAAATACCGCCAGGTGTT
This sequence comes from Schistocerca piceifrons, assembly GCF_021461385.2. NCBI lineage: Eukaryota > Metazoa > Arthropoda > Insecta > Orthoptera > Acrididae > Schistocerca > Schistocerca piceifrons. The sequence continues at coordinate 842,071,938 of NC_060140.1, read as the reverse complement.
TTTTGTTGTTCACGCACATGACAAGGGTTGGATGGACGAGACTGCTATGAAATTATAGATTAACAGAGTGTGGAAGAGAAGGAGAGGGCTTTATTGAAGAGTTCTCTTGTTCTAGATCAATTTACTAACCACTTGAAGAATTCTGCGAAAGAGAAATCGAGACAGTGAAATACAGAGCTTACTGTTATTCCGGGAGGACTTACTTCACAATTGCAACCTCTTGAGGTCTCGATAAATAAACTGTTTAAACTGTATATGAGAGAGGAATAGAACAAATGGATGATGGATGAAACCCAGCACGAATTCACGCCAAAGGGAGCTTTAAAACTACCTGAAATCAAACGTGTCAGTGGATAAAGCAGTCGTGGTTTAGAATGAATGAAGATGTTATTGTTAGATCTTTCAAGAAGTGCGGCATAAGTAACGCTCTCGATGGCGGAGAAAACCATCTTATATATGAAGACAACGACGAAGAGGAAGAAGAAGAAGAAGTAAGTTCAGATGATGATTTTCAGGGATTTTAAAAGTCAGTTTGGTTTTATAAACTGAGAATTTTTTTAAATCTGGGTTTGCAATCTAGTAATGAAACTAGTAAAAATGTTATTTTTTAAAAAAATCCTTCAAAATTAGTGTGCGTCATATAGTCCGTAGCGTCTCGTAGTCCGTAAAATACGGTCCGCATATGCTGATACACTTGATCATCACCTTCCATCGCAAACGGAAGCGCAGGAATGCAGCCATGTGATAAATTGAGCGTAAGAATCTATTAGCTTCGGACTGCAGTAAAATAAAGATCTTTCTTGACACTTGGGCCTGCAGTGAAATTTAAGTCTTGAAAGGATGTTGTAAGTATGATTCTAGTATCACTGCTTCAAACATTTATTGATTATTACGACAGCTGTTTCGGAAGATTTCCATTTTCAAGCACGTCCAAGTTGTCCTGACGTATATATAACATATGGTGTAACTTTGCAGGATGTGAGGTCAGCCAGTTATGCAAAACATAGTTTTTTCTCAGTACCCAAACATGTTTCAGCACCACTGTGCCATCATCAGTGGGTTTCCGTTTTATTTATTCTTTACACTTGATGTGCATGAATTTTTCGGATCACTTGTGTATTATTTACTACAGGTAGCTTGTCATGTTTTCGTGTGGCAAGCCCTTTTATTTTCCGCATCATTGTGAGGTGTCGTGATGCACACGTACATATAACACGTATTTTCCACAAATAAGGTAGTAAAACACTCAACAAACCACAATCACACTGTGTTTTGGTGAAGCGATACTGGAGTGGTAAACCACGCTATATCCTGTGGCAATTCGATGGAAGGGTTGGGTTTGACGAATGCGCCTAGAGCACCTGCCGTCATGTGTAGCTCAAAAGAGAAGGTATCTAGCCGTAGTGAAGCGGTGCCAACAATCTGACTTTTGCCGCACAGACGAAGGTAATGCTGATAGGGAAGGACAGACATAAACATCGACCCAAGGTACAATAAGTGATGTTTCTGAGAAATGAGGATATTTGGTTCTAAACTCCTGTAGCCTTTTGAAAGATTCTTCTTTAGTCATTTCAGTTACAAATAATGACTGTTCGCCATTGGTCAGCCTCAGTACATGAATCATATGCCATTACAGAGAATATTCTCGTTTGACCGCCGGACTCGAGATTATTAGTCGTACTATAAACGTCAGTTACACCGTACAATTACAATGCTTTTTCATTCTGTTTAGTTCAATTCTTACAATAAGGTGCACCGAAGGTCTTGGGAAGATGTCGCCTCCCCCAATGCCCTCGCGGTCCGCTAGGTGTCACCTAATACACTGTAAAACAATAAAAGTGACGCACCACGAAGGAATTATCCGTATGGGATGGAAATCGGTAGAAGTTACGTACATGTATAGACAAATGATTACAGTTTCAGAAAAATTGGATAATTTGTACAAGAGAAAAAAATTTCAGAAAATGAACAAGTCAGTAACGCGTTGGGTGAAGCTCTTTTTCTTGAATAAATTATCCAATTTTTCTTGAAACTGTAATCATTTATAGTCTATAGAAATCTAGCAATTTCCATCCCATTAAGATAATTCTTTCGCGGTGAGTTTTTCTTTATTTTTTAATTTTTTATTTTATTACAGTGTACATCGCGATGACCGCCCCTGCGAAGCTTTGAGGCAACAGTGAAATATTTTGAACGCTACACGAAACAGAGAAAGAAACACATCTGTGTGAATACGGTCAAATACAGGTAACATAAATACATGTCATTTCTTATGGGGTTCCAACAGCTACCGCCGCATCCCATATATCTTTCGCCATTAGTTTCTACCTTTCATGCACTGCGCATTCTTCTAGTTCTCTTTTTCTCGTTGCCTCCTTTACCTCTTCTAACCAGGCAACCTTCGGGCTTCCTCTTCTTCTTCCCTGAAACTAGCACATCAAGATCTTATTTGGCCGTCTGTCATTTGTCGTTCGGATTGTCCATACCAGGCGATGTCCCGTTCTTCTATCTCTGATGCTTTCTTTGATTTCGGTGATTTCCCTAATCGTTATATTTCTTACATTATCTAGCCGAGATATTCTACACCATCTTCTGACACACTCCATTCCTACAACTCTCAGTTTATTTTTATAACTTCGCTGCACTCGCATTCATAGGTCGTTCTGGACTCTACAATACCTCTACAGAACATCCTCGATACTTTACAGCTTAACTTAGAGACCATAGCAGAGGGTTTGGCTTCTGAATCGCTGCTTTTCTATGGACTACTACTTGCTGTGTTTTCCATTTTCAATAAGATCTACCCAAATATTTAAATGTTTTACGTGCCTTGATGTGCTGCTCCTCTACTATTATTTTTCTTACATTTTCTCACTGCGCAGGTATTCAATGTTTTGAAAATTCACCTCCAATCTCCTCTTATCATATTCTTCTAACAATTTTCTTAGCGTAAAACAGATATTATCCGCTTCAGAGTCCAGCACTACCTTATCATTTGCTAAGAACAAGGTGTACAAACCAAAGGAAAAATGTTTATCGCTTACTCTATTTCCGCTGTCCATGCAGTAAAACTTTGGTATCGGGCACGAGGTTTCAATTATTACTTCTTTAGCATTATTCGAACTGTATCCAAATATACCACTCAATGTACCCTCAAAATTATGTAATTCTATGACATAGTTCAGGAGACATGACGTCCTAAACAGAGATGTGTGAAGAAGAAGCTTTTTTTTATAAAAAAACGGACCGCAAATTACCCATAGTTGGATAACGAGAGCACCTAGCTAAACGGGAATTCGTTTTTTTAAACAATCGGGGGTAGAGGGATTACTGGTAGCGTCTGCCTTCATGCTTCTGTCATTTCAGGTTTCTCCACACTTCTGTAACGCCATTCCGTTAGTCAAACAAACCTGTGACCATTAATGCCGGCCTTCTTTGTGCACGTTAAAATATTCGCTGTTTTTCCTGTACCCTGCGAGTGAAACACACTCGAGCAACATTCTAAAATGGGACGAACAGGTAAAACGAAAGTTAAAATACGCTTCGCCAGGACATCACTATCAGCCTACAAACAAAAGGACCGCCTCATCGTAGGCCCCAACTCTACGCTATGAAAACACTCATTATTACCCACACGCTTCTGCTTTCTGAATAGTGTTTCAGCTTCTCCCCGTTCGCCCCCCCCCCCCCTCTTCCGCCCCTAAATATTCACGTTGACTGATCCGACACTTGTTCCGATCACGCTTTCGTTTGTAGCGAGAACCATAACGAGGGAGGCAGGAGACTTTTAGGTCGCCCGTCGACCTTTTCAATTTATTCAGTCAGTGAAAGAGCGACTGGAATGTACTCTGACAAAGGTCAAAGGATAGCCATATGCTCAGATCTGTGTGAAATAAACGCAGAAATCCATGTGAGACTTACGACGAACGTATCCTTTAAGACAATGCGGCGAAATTAGGCGTTATGGGGCTATGGCAGCAGACTACCGAAGCGAGTGTCTTTTCTAACAACATGACATCGACTGCAGCTCCTCTCTTGGGCTCGTTGCAATATCCGTTAGGAGCTAGACGACTGGAAAACCATGGCCTGGTCAGATGAGTCCCGATTTAAGTTGGTAAGAGCTGATGGTAGGGTTAGAGTATGACGCAGACCCCACGAAACCGTCAACAAGCCACTGTGCCATCTGGTGGTGGCTCCATAGTGGTGTGGGCTGTGTTTACATGGGATGGACTGGGTGCTCTGGTCCAACTGAACGGATCGTTAATTAGAAATGATTATGTTCGGCAACCTGGAGACCATTTCAAGCCATGTTCCCAAATAACGATGGGGAATTTTTATGGCTGACAATGCGCTATGTCACCGGGCTACAGTTGTTCGCGATTGGTTTGAGGAACATTCTAGACCGTTCCAGCGAATGATTTGGTCACCCAGATTGCCCGACGGGAATCCCATCAAATATTTATGGGACATAATCGAGAGGTCAGTTCGTGCTCACAATCTTGCACCAGAAACACTTCCGCAAACATAGACGATTGTAGCAGCAGCATGGCTCAGAATTTCTGCAGGGGACTTCTATCGATTTGTTGAATCCATGCCACGTCGAATTGCTACTCTACATCGGACAAAAGGAGGTCCGACTCGATATTAAGAGATATCCCATAACTTCTGTCACATCAATGTACATTTTTAAGCAAACTATTGCAATCTTTATACATTGAAGAGACAAAGAAACTAGTAGTCCTGCATAATATCGTGTAGGGCCCCCGCGAGCACGCAGAAGTGCCACAGCACGGCGTGCTGGAGGGAACTGCAGGGCTGTCCATGAATCTGTAAGAGTACGAGGGGGTGGAAATCTCTTCTGAACAGCACGTCGCGAGGCATCCCAGATATGCTCAATAACGTTCATGTCTGGGGAGTATGGTGGTCAGCGGGAGTGTTTAAACTCAGAAGAGTGTTCCTGGAATCACTCCGTAGCAATTCTGGAATGGTAGAGTGTCGCAGTGTCCTGCTGGAATTGCCCACGTCCGTGTCGGAATGCGCAGTGGACATGAATGAATGCGGGTGATCAGACAGGATGCTCATGTACGTGTCACCTGTCAGAGTCGTATCTAGACGTAACAGGGGTCCCATACAACTCCAACAGCATACGCCCCACATCGTTACAAAGCGTTCACCAGCTTGAACAGTCCCCTGCTGCCATGCAGGGTTCATTGATTCATGAGGTTGTCTCCATACCAGTACACATCCATCCGCTCGATACAATTTCAAACGAGACTCGTCGGACCAGGCACCATGCTTCCAGTCATCAACAGTCCAATGTCGGCGTTGATGGACCCAGGCGAGGCGTAAAGCTTTGTGTCGTGCAGTCATCAAGAGTACACCAGTGGCTCTTCGGCTCCGAAAGCCAATATCCATGATGTTTCGTTGAATGCTTCGCACTCTGACACTTTTTGATGGACCAGCATTGAAATCTGCAGCAATTTGCGGAAGTGTTGCACTTCTGTCGCATTCAACGATTCTCTTCAGTCGTCGTTGGTTCCGTTGTTGCAGGCCGCAGCGATGTCGGAGATAAGTTTTACCGTATTCTTGATATTCACGGTACACTCGTGAAATGGTCGTACGGGAAAATCCCCTCTTCATCGCTACCTCTGAGATACTGTGTCCCATCGCTCGTGCACCGACTATAACACCACGTTCAAACTCACGTAAATCTTGATAACCTGCCGTTGTAGCAAAAGTAATCGATCTAACAACTGTGCCGGATACTTGTCGTGTTATGTAGGCGTTGCCGACCGCAGCGCGGTACTCTGCTTGTTTACATATCTCTGTATTTGAATACGCAGGCCGTTGTGACCGAGCGGTTCTAGGCGCTTCAGTCCGGAACCGCGCTGCTGCTGCGGTGCAGGTTCGAATCCTGCCTCGGGCATGGATGCGTGTGATGTCCTTAGGTTAGTTAGGTTTAAGTAGTACTAAGTCTAGGAGACTGATGACCTCAGATATCAAGTCCTATAGTGCTTACAGCCATTTGAACCATTTTTTTGTATTTGAATACGCATACCTAAACCAGTTTTTTTGGCGCTTCAGTGTATATTCTGCACATGTGCAGCGATGCATATAATGGTGAATTTCCTTACTCTGTAACAAATTAGAGCAAGAAACAGCACTGACCTTCCATTCCTAAACCTTTCCCTAAACTCTTGAGTTATGAACGACGTCGTGTATGGTGTGTTCTAGAAAGTCCAGAATACAGTCTTAGATCAGGTCCGATATAGATGGAAAGTGTGTCCCAGCTAAATCTGTCTGCCTGTTGCCTTTATATGCGCAGTACCTTGCGCAGTAGCCGGCTCGAATGACCTAACCTGACATCACCAATTCCCACAGCCTCATTAGGCGGCCTGCCGTATATCTCGCATCTGGACGGGAAAAGGCACCGCTGTGGCAGCGAACGTGTGCCCGTCCGGCCGAGTCCACGTTCACTCGCTGCCTTTGTTCCGCGGACCGTGGAGAGCGGACGGACGTTCGCTGTGTGGACACGGATGCGGTTCTGCTCTCGCTATACCGTGCTGCGAAGCGAGAGGCGTACGATGGCTGCCGCAACTTTCACTACACGCCGGTGCGGACTCTGCCTGATGGACACTTCGCATCGCCAACTGGGTGGCAGAAGTAATGGTGTAAGGCCTAACCAGTCCCTCTGCTTCAGCTACATCGTTGAGAATACACTACTAGCCATTAAAATTGCTACACCACGAAGATGACGTGCTACAGACGCGAAATATAACCGACAGGAAGAAGACGCTGTGATATGCAAATGATTAGCTTTTCAGAGCATTCACACAAGGTTGGCCGGTGGCGACACCTACAACGTGCTGACATGAGGAAAGTTTCCAACCGATTTCTCATACACAAACAGCAGTTGACCGGCGATGCCTGGTGGAACGTTGTTGTGATGCCTCGTGTAAGGAGGAGAAATACACACCATCACGTTTCCGACTTTGATAAATGTCGGATTGTAGCCTATCGCGATTGCGGCTTATCGTATCGCAACATTGCTGCTCGCGTTGGTCGAGATCCAATGACTGTTAGCAGAATATGGAATCGTTGGCTTCAGGAGGGTAATACGGAACGTCGTGCTGGATCCCAACGGCCTCGTATCACTAGCACTCGAGATAGACATCTTATCCGCATGGCTGTAACGGATCGTGCAGCCACGTCTCGATCCCTGAGGCAACAGATGGGGACGTTTGCAAGACAACAACCATCTGCACGAACAGTTCGACGACGTTTGCAGCAGCATGGACTATCAGCGTGAAGACCATAGCTGCGGTTACCCTTGACGCTGCATCACAGGCAGGAGCGCCTGCGATGGTGTACTGAACGACGAACCTGGGTGCACGAATGGCAAAACGTCATTTTTTCGGATGAATCCAGGTTCTGTTTGCAGCATACGTGTTTGGCGACATCGCGGTGAACGCACATCGGAAGCGTGTATTCGTCATCACCATACTGGCGTATCACCCGGCTATGTCTAGGTCACCTCTTGTTCGCATTGACGGCACTTCGAGCAGTGGACGTTACATTTCAGATGTGTTACGACCCATGTCTCTCCCCTTCATTCGATCCATGCGAAACCCTACATTTCAGCAGGATAATGCACGACCGCATGTTGCAGGTCCTGTACGGACCTTTCTGGATACAAAAAACGTTCGCCTCCTGCCCTGGCCAGCACATTCTCCAGCTCTCTCACCAACTGAAAACGTCTGGTCAATGGTGGCCGAGCAACTGGCTCGTCACAATACGCCAGTCACTACTTTTGATGAACTGTGGTATCGTGTTGAAGCTGCATGGACAGCTGTACCTGTACACGCCAACCAATCTCTGAGTCAATGACCAGGCGTATCAAGGCCGTTATTACGACCAGAGGTGGTTGTTCTGGGTACTGATTTCTTAGGATATATGCACCCAAATTGCGTGAAAATGTAATCACATGTCAGTTTTAGTATAATATATTTGTCCAATGAATACCCGTTTATCATCTGCATTTCTTTTTGGTGTAGCAATTTTAATGGCCAGTAGTGTATGTTGTAGGGTGCCGATCTTCCATCTACGTATGATGGCGCAAGACTGCAACAGTTTTTTGTAAAAAAAAAGACTGGCTTCGCAGAAGTGTGAGTCGCACACTCTTCCGTACACAATTCATTCCGGAAATTCCAATTTAAAAATAACTTTTTTCGTAATGGGAAATATACCGACACTTTTCTTTGATGCTGGGCGTCGTATGAAATATGTCATCAGCAGTAATTGTTTGCACTGAATACAGCTGCACGTTATAAAAACGAAACTACAAATATCTACCGAAACACAGAGAAAATGTGCCTGACGACGCATGGGAGAGACACCGGATATAACTGTCAAAATGGTTTTCTTCGAATCAAGTACTAAATTCAGTACATTTCGAGAAAAGAAGACGCTAGAGAAATGAGGTGACAATAAGATTGTGCTTTCTGAACAGAACTTGAAAGTAAGAACCACTGAAAAATAATCTGACATGTTTTGTGAAGTTATTTGACTAAAAGTAAGAAATAAAATAGATTACAGAAACATTTGATGCGACTTTGAACGATGCTCGAAATTCATGTACAGCAAATGAGGTTGCATCAAATGTTTCTCTAGTATATTTTTTTCTTACGTTTGAACAAATCGTTACACAAGACGTTGATAGATTTTTTTCAGATATTTTTACATTTAAATTCCGTTTTTTTGCAAACAGTCTTTCCTTTTTTAGTTATTATAATTAGGAGAAAACGAAAAGGACAACGTATTTACCTTGTTTCCTAGTGATAATCGTGAGATAAAAGGAAAAATAATTGTTTTGCTAAGAGCAGAGTTAAAAAAAACTCCAGCTAATGGCGATGCGTTTTCGACTACGCTGTGAAGAGGACCACCTGGACTGGGGTGTAGATTACACGACATTTTCCAACGATGCGAAATCTTCTTTTAGCGACCACAGAGTATGAGCCTAGTGACTCTCACTGTATTGCCTAACACGTTGTCGTGCCACGCGCCACGTTAATGAAGCACTTCTGTTGTGACCGTGTGAAGTTATTTCCACCAGGAACACTAATTTATGCTACTCTCTGGTAGTTAATAACAGACTTTACTGCTGTGTTTCATGCAACTGGTAAAGAGACATACGCCGTAAGGTAGCTGCGAAGTGTACATGCAGACTTTGTACACCTTGTGAGGTGAATAAATCATGAAAAGCGAGCTTCAGTTTCGTAAGATGCATTTTGAGTGTATTAACAATATTACAGTCTTAGGAATTATTGGTACCACTATTATTTCACTCTGTGTTTTCAAAGTCGACTAAGTCAAAATATTTCATTTATATATTGATGTCAGCGGCGTCAGGGTACGGCTGATAACAGCTCAAGGGTTCAATGGAATCCCTGTCAGATGCAGTACAGAATATGAGGCAGAGTTAACAGTCATTCTGGTCATAATACACAACTGAGCCTAGGAAAAACTGCCACGTAACAAGCACAACAGGGGCAACTGACTTGCATAAAACTAAAAACTGCCATCAAAACATACACCGAAATGAGTGGCTTGTGTAACTAATCTAGTGGTTGGATTACAATAGTGCTAAAATGACAGATGTCAACACACAGCGTGTGTGTGAGTCAGAGTACAAAGTTATTAGTATGTGCAGTCGATATAAGATGGTTTGTAAAATGTGTACCGACAACGGAGGAATGTAACCGAAGAATGTATATTAAGGTAAAGCAATAAAACGAGTAACCCAGTATTCTTAGCTGGTGCACTCGCCATATATTTTCTTCCCCCAGAACTGCTAATCTGGTACACTTATAAATTATTTTTTTCCCTCCACTATCATTAGTATTATTTTTTATTATCATTTGGTAATTCTCCCAGTAAACGGAAGATGCTAAGCAAATAACTCAATAAGCTGCTCTTTAGGTTCCTTTTGTTGTTCCAATAGACTTTTATTCTTTCCGAGAGGAAGGACTGTTTAGGTTATTCCGACCACTTTGGTCTGTACTATTTTTGTTTCGGTTGCTCTGATATACTTCCCATTTGTCTACTTTGTGTCTGAAGGTGTCTGTTTCTAAACTGTCAGTTGGACTTATGTTTTCGTTTTTGAAGTTCTTTCGAATTTCGTCAGCTAAGGTAATTGAGTTCTTAAGTGATGTTACTTAGTCTGTTATCCTTTTTGTCAATCGCTTTTCAGGCAGTCTGTTGATACGACCAAAGAATTTCATTCACTTTTTCTTAATAACAGTTTCGATGTTTGAAAACTTGTCTGTTGTTTTGATTGATTCTAGCCTGTAACTGTCTTCGATATGTCTTGCTCCTAAAATTTTCCTAATCATTTTTCTCTCTCCTTCTTTGATTTCTTCAAGTTCGTTTTTTCTATTAAGTGTCGGTGTTTCGCTTGGGTAGAGGACTATTGGTTTTATGACTGTGTTGCAGTGCCGAATTTTTGTCTGTCTTAACAAGGATTTTTGTTGTAGAGGTTTCGGGCTAACCCCAACGATTTTTTGACTTATTTAAAGCGATTTTGCTGTGAGATTTTTTCAAGGCTGTCAGTTCGATAAATACTTCGAAGTATTTAAAATACAGGACCCTGTCGATTTAACCGTATTTTGTTTTCGGCCACGCGATTTCTGTTTTTGAACCGGAGACCTCAGGTTTCTTGAGTGAGATTTGTAACTCTACTTTCTCTGCACAGTCTTTAAGTATCTCGAACTGTTTGACGGAAATCTCTTCGCCCTCAGTATGTATTATTGCCATTATTATTATTATTATTATTATTATTACTATTGTCAGCATTAGTGATAACGGCTGTACTAGTACAATTACTGCAAGTATTAACTTCATTAGTTCGTAGTCAGTATGAATTACTCACATCATTTTAATACTATTTGTCAATTAAAATTGTTATTTTTTAGGGAACCGCGGTATATAAAAAAAGATAATGTATGTGTGAAACCCTGGTCTGATATAAGAGAAGGCTGATGGCTCTAATAAGATCAGGTTCAATAAATAAATAAATAATGAGAATAAAACCATAAATTCAAATTAAATGTCGATGATACGTACGTATATAATAACATATACATTTAATCGTGTCGTACACGACGTATGCCGGCCGCGGTGACCGAACGGTTCTAGGCGCTTCAGTACGAACCGCGCGACTGCTATGGTCGCAGGTTCGAATCCTGCCTCGGGCATGGATGTGTGTGATGTCCTTAGTTAGGTGTAAGTAGTTCTGTTCTAGGGGACTGATGACCTCAGATGTTAAGTCCCATAGTGCTCAGAACCATTTGAACATGACATACGGTAAACATGAAGTGACTTACCTACTCCTAGCAAAACACATACCTGTAAAACAGAAGTGTAACGGGGGCAAGGGTCCTCAATGTAAATTAAAGATGGAGGTCCACATACATAAAGCACTAGCATTCAGTTGCACATGAGTGTGATAACATGCAAGTAATGTGCCAATGTGAGGTTTAAAGGCAGGTACTAATTAGCAATAAGTGCAGCATGACTGAGAATACTTGTCAGGACCGACAATTTGCAACTAAATGTAAAATTGCCATCTTTTAAGATATTCTGGATAGACTTTTTGCAGCCAAGATTGCATGTTGAAATATTTTTATTCGCCCAATGACCGTATTGGACAGGTCTAGCTGTCACCTTCGTAACTTCTGGAATTTGTATTCTTGAAACAGTCTAAGAACATCTTATATTTGAGGTCGGTCTGTCCGTTTTTAACATCGATAGGCGGAGTAACTGCATTTAACAACTGCATTAAGCCTGTGTCCCAGTCTTCATCGACAATTACATGATGTGCCTTTTGCTTTGAGGAACTCACGTATGACGAATTTTCCACAGCTACTCTCGTGGTGTGATTTTAGTTTATTACACGGCAACCAGTTGAGGTACTCAATAAACGATCCTCAAATCTGTATTTGTAAACGATAATGATAGCGTCATCAATTTACCAATCATGTAAACCCAAAGACAGATTATACCACCATAAGAATCAAGGACAATACTCTATAAGTGTATTTACAGTAATCATTTGATAAAAACCAACAGATACATCCATTGTCACATAAATAGAATCACAAACAGAGTACCATAACGAAACTGCAAAAAAGTGGGAATTGAAGGGGATGGGGCCTGGATAAACTGAAAGAACCAGAGGTTGTAGAGAGTTTCAGAGTGACAATTAGGGAACGATTGACAAGAACTGAGGATAGGAAACAACAGAAAAAGAATGGGTAGCTTTGAGTGATGAAATGGTGCAGGTAGCAGAGGATCAAGCAGGTAAAAAGACAAGGGATGGTAGAAATCCTTGGATAACACAAGAGATGTTGAATGTAATCGATAAAAGGAGAAAATATAAAAATGCAGTAAATGAAGCAGGCGAAAGGGAATACTAAGGTATAAAAAATGAGATCGACAGGAAGTGCAAAATGGCTAAGCAGGAATGGTTAGAGGACAAATGTAAGGATGTAGAAGCATGTGTTAGTAGCGGTAAGATAGATACCGTCTACATAAAAATTTAAGAGACCTTCGGAGAAAACAGAACTATCCCTATGAATATCAATAGCTCAGATGGAAAAGCAGTTCTAAGCAAAGAAGGGAAAGCAGAAAGGTGGAAGGAGTATATAGAGGATCTGTACAAGGGAGATGTACTTGAGGATTATGGAAATGGAAGAGACATAGATGGAAGATGAGAAGGGAGATGTGGTACTGCATGAAGGATTTGACAGAGCACTGAAAGACCTAACTCGAAACTGGGCCGCGGATATAACATTCCATTAGAACTATTGATAGCCTTGGGAGAATCAGCCATAACAAAACACTTCTATATGGCGAGCTACATGTATGAGATAGGCGAAATACCCCCAGACTTCAAGAAGGATGTAATAAATCCAGTTCCTGAGAACGTAGGTGTAGTCAGATGTGAAAATTACCGAACTATCAGTTTAATAAGTCACGTCTGCAAAATACTTATACGAATTCTTTACAGAAGAATGGAAAAACTTGTAGAAGCCGATCTCGGGGAAGATAAGTTTCGAATTCGGGGAAATGTAGAAACCCGCGAGGCAATTCTCACCCTGCGGCTTCTTGTACAAGATCGTTAAGGAAAAGCAAATACACGATTCTAGCATTTGTAGACGCACGAAAGCTTTTGACATTGTTGACTGGAATACTCTCCCTTTCAAATTCTGAAGGTAGCAGGGGTAAAATCAGTGGGCGAAAGGGTTTTTACAATTTGTTCAGAAACCAGATGATGGTTATAAGAGTCGAGGGGCACGAAAGGGAAGCAGTGGCTGAGAAGGAAGAGAAAAGGGGTTGTAGCCTATCCCCGATGTTATTCAATCTGTATATTGAGCAAGCAGTAAAGGAAACAAAAGAGAAATTTGGAGTAGGAATTAAAATCCAGAGAGAAGAAATACAAACCTTGAGGTTCGCCGATGACATCATAATTCTGTCAGAGTCAGGAAAGGACTTGGAAGAACAGCTGAACGGAATAGAAAGGATCTTGAAAGGAGGATATGAGATTAACATCAACATCAACAAAATCAAAAAGAGGATATCGGAAAATTGTCGTATAAATCAGGTGATGCTGAGGGAATAGCTACTTTGGCAGCAAAATAACTGATGATGGTGAGTACATAAAATGAAGGCTGGCAATGGTAGAATAATCATTTCTGCAAAAGAGAAATTTTCAAACATCCAGTATAGATTTGAGTGTCAGGGGGTCTTTTCTGAAAGTATTTGTACATTGTGTGGTTTCGTATGGAAGTGAAACTTGGACGATAATCATTTTAGACAAGAAGAGAATAGGAGCTTTTGAAATATTGTGCAACAGAAGAATACTGAAGATTAGATGGGTAGATGACGTAACTAACGAGGAGATACTGAATAGAATTACGGAGAAGAGAAATATGTGGCACAACGTGATTAGAAGAAGGGATCGGTTGGTAGACATTCTGAGACATCAAGTGATCACCAGTATAGTACTGGAGGGAAGTGTGTGTGTGTGGGGAGGGGGGGGGGAGAAGGGGGTAGTGGAAATAATAGAGGAAGACCAAAACATGAATACAGTAAGCAGATTCAAAAGGATATACGTTACAGTTAGTTACACGGAGATGAAGAGATGTGCACAGAATAGAGTAGAATGGAGAGCTGCATCAAACCAGTCTTTGGACTGAAGACAACAATAGGAACAATAACGAATTTGCACTCTATAGATTGTACAAATGTACTATTTGTTAATAAAATCATGAATTAAGTATTCCATGATTAGAAATAGGTCCAATAGGAGATACACTAAAATGAAAAATCCTGAAGTATCTTAACAATCTACAAACACAATTGTAGGAAATGACAGATATGTGAAAGAAACTACAACAACATAAGAACTAAATAAGTAGAAGAAATAGTTAGCAATGTGCAAGTACTCGTTCCAAAAGGACAGCAGTAATAATATCTAAGTGTAAATATCGGTAAAGTTATAAAAATGACGATATAAATTTATCTATAAGTCATGTCAAAACAAAAAAAAAAACAAAAAAAAAAAAATGCTGAGGTGCTAACCGTAGCGGGGAAGACTTATGTCACGTGCATAAAATGAGTGTCCAAAACATAGTATGACATAGGTGTGGCTTGTAGCGAGTAGATTTACTACAGAGTAGCCATCTTAGCACTAGTCTGTCTATCACCTAGTTAGCCTTGCAACCCTAAGGCCTGCGACATTTGTTGATAGTACATTGTAATATCGGCTGCTTTTGCCTGTTTAGACTAGTTGTACAGAGGTTTTTTTAAGTGCTTGTCTTACCCGTTACATGTGTTTGCGACATTACCCAGTTGTGTATGTTGGTTCCAGACACATACTAAGTGATTTGTTTTATAGGTCACATATATATTTTGTGTTTTGTGCTCTATGGTTGTTGATTGCTCTGTCTGGACAGGATTGCTGGATTTCATATTAATAAGTGTAATACGATTTTCATAGGTATCTAATTCTTCTTCGCTACGATGGATACGTATGAAATTTTTTTCGCCTTTGCAATTACTTATCATACACTGAAGCGCCAAAGAAACTGGTATAGGCATTTGTATTCAAATACAGAGATAGACAAACAAGAAGAATACGGCGCTGCGGTCGGCAACGCCTATTTAAGACAACATGCGTCTGGCGCAGTAGTTAGATCAGTTAGTGCTGCTACAATGGCACGTTATCAAGATTCAAGTGAATTGAACGGCGCACGAACGATGGAACACAGCATCTCCAAGGTAGCAATTAAGTGGGGATTTTCCCGTACGACTATTTCACGAGTGTACCGTGAATATTAGAAATCCGCTAAAACATCAAATCTCTGATATCGCAGCGGCCGGACAAAGATCCTGCAAGAATGCGACCAACGAAGACTGAAGAGAATCGTTCAACGTGACAGAACTGCAAACCTTCCGCAAATTGCTGCAGATTTCAATGCTGGGCCATCAAAAAGTGTCAGCGTGCGAACCATTCAACGAGTCATCATCGCTACGGGCTTTCGGAGCCGAAGGTCGACACGTGTACCATTGATGACTGCACGACACAAAGCTTTACGCCTCGCCTGGGCCCGTCAAACCCGACATTGGACTGTTGATGACTGGAAACAAGTTGCCTGTTCGGACGTCTCTCGTATCAAATTGTATCGAGTGAGTGGACGTGTACGGGTATGGAGACAACCTCATGAATCCGTGAATCCTGCGTGTCAGCAGGGGACTGTTTAAGCTGGTGGAGGCTCTATAATGGTGTGGGGCGTGTGCGGTTGGAGTGATATGGGACCCCCTATACGTCTAGATACGACTCTGACAGGTGACACGTACGCAAGCATCCTGTGGGATCACCTGCATCCGTTCATGTCGATTATGCCTTCCGACGGACTTGGGCAATTCCAGTAGGACAATGTGACACCCTACACGTCCAGGATTGCTATAGTGGCTCCAGAAACAATCTACTGAATATTATTGAGCGTTTCTGGGATGCCTCGCAACGTGCCATTCAGAAGAAACCTGCACCCCTCATAGTCTTACTGATTTATGGACAGCCCTGCAGGATTCATGGTGTCAATTCCCTCCAGTACTACTTCAGACATTAGTCGAGTCCATGCCACGTCGTGCTGCGCCACGTCAGCGTGTTCGCATGTGTTCTACAAGATATTAGGCAGGTGTACCAGTTTCTTTATCTCTTCAGTGTATCTTGTGGGGATTTTTCATATATTCTGTATATTTGTACAACGCATAGAGTACTAATTCGTTACCGTTTACTACATGTAATTCTGTTTAAGAATGCGACAAGGGATGTATCTGTTGGTTTTTATCAAATTATTAATGTAAATTCTCTTGAAGAGTACTGTCCTTGATTCTGATTCCGGTTTCATCTGTCTTTGTATTTGCGTGACTTGCAGGCTGATGATATCATTACAGTTTATGCGTATGGGCTTTAAGATGGTGTACTGAGCCACCGAAACTGGTTGTTGTATAATAAAATAGCATCGAAACGACGGCTGCAGGTGTTTCGCGTTATCACGTAAGTGAACAGCGGAAGTACCAACGACGACCGATCACAAGTATGGACATACAGAAATTCATAGTTTCATGTTGAGGTCTTTGGACACTTTGGACTTCTCTCGGATGAATGTAGCGTGCCCGAGGCGGCGTGTTAGTGGGACCTCACCTTCTGGCAGCCGCTGAAGGTGAAGGTCGCCGTCTTTCCATGAGGATGTAACTACAGGCAGCTTCGCATCTCTTTAGTTTGTTTTGCCACCAGTTTTTTATTTCTTTGGCCTTTTACGTTCCAGGTGGTCAGCTTGTGCGCGCAACCACACATACATCCACACAAAATCCACATGAACGATCGCGCGCCCGCCACACACACACACACACACACACACACACACACACACACACACACACACACGCGCGCACGCGCGCGTTTCAATAACTTGTCAGAAGTATGACAAGTGAAACAAAGAAGCGTTATCTGATAGTTGCCCTTCGCTTTTATTTTGCGACGGACCTGATTTCGTATTTGTTATTCATTTCGCACAGGGTGGGTCACGAGAAATCTGACGCATCTTAAGGGATGATAGTACGGGCGTCTCTAAAAAGGAAACAGATATATGCTGCATTCAGTATACCGGATAGTTGTAATTAAAGTGTAGCTGTTCATAGAGGTCCAGTGAGGGTTGTAATTTTCGTATGGTAGCGAAAATTGGTAGATGTGCTAATACGTTAATGCGGAATAGATTTACACTGGAAAATATTAGTTCCAGTTTTGTCATCGGGTGCAAATCTGTAAATGAAAGAGATATGTAAAGAAATCTTTCCATATGTTTCAAAAGCTGCACATGGACGCGAATAAAGACAGTGATCCGAGTATAGAATAAGTTTCCTTTACTTTACGTCTATGGTCACAAATTTTTTGTCATCAGAGTACCGGTTTTGGCCTATAATGGCCATCTTCAGATCCGTTTTATAAAAAACATGTCTTAATGTACTGCGTCCGCCTCGATAGCTGAGTGGTCAGCGCGACGGAATGCCGTGCAAAGGGACTCGGGTTCCATTCCCGGCTGGATCGGAGATTTTCTCCGTTCAGGTACTGGGTGTTGTGATGTCTTCATCATCATCTCATCCTATGGTGTGGCGACAGGAAGGGCATCCGGCCAAAATTAACCATGCCACATCCGGCCATAACAATACCGGCCCTGCGAAACTGTTGGACAAAGGCACAAGAAAAAGAAGAAGATGTCTTAATGTACTGCAACCATAGTGGCATTGTAAAATGTGAATTTGTGTTCAACATTTGACGATGCCTCTATGGCTGCAGTACATTAGGACATGTTTTTATAAAACAGATCTCAAGATGGTCATTACAGACCGAAACCGGTAGTCTGATGACAAAGAATTTGTGATCATAGACGTAAAGTAAAGGAAATTTTTTCTTTCCATATGTAATAGATTAGGAACTGGACATGGGGATACGGAACCAAACAGGTTGCAAAAAAACTTTGTGTTCTGCCTTACGGGAAGCCTCGTCAGATAGGTCCACTGCATGAGCGTCTAGGGAGGTGATTCCAGTGATGGTTTCCCGTTGCCTACCACTGGTGATGATGAAATGATAATGAGGACAACACAACATCCTGTCCCTGAGCGGAGAAAAATCTCCGACCCAGCCGGGAATCGAAACCGGGCCCCCTGGCGTGACAGACCGCCGCGCTGACCACTCAGCTGTCGGGGCGGACGGGTTAATCCACCGCTTACAGAATCTGTTCAGTATGAGCACCGGAGATGTGGAGGAGATGCTGCATCCGTAAAACAACGCGATCAACAGTTGCTCAGAGAAAGTCCCGTGAAATCTGAGCAACCTGTTCCTGTATCTTGGCCTTCAGATCAGGTAGAGACGTAACGTGCCTCAGGTAAATGCGTTGTTTTTAGATTAGATTAATTATTCATTCCATAGACCCATAAAAGAGGGAATCCTCCTAGTTGTGGAACATGTCAGATAAATACATTACATAAATGTAATTCATTAAATCCATCATTCAGACATTTGCTAGTTTCTTGGCTATTACAACCAAGTATTGTCAAAAATTAAATTATTCATTTCAGTGATCCTCAGTTAAAAACAGTCAGATTATGTTCAAGATGCAAAATTAAACTTCCACTATTTACGGACTTAAGACCTACATCTGTTTTCCATACATCCATCATTCACACAGTAGGCAGTTACTTGGCTGTTACAACCAAGTATTGTCAAAAATTAAAGTATAATAAATCTTCATTAAAATGGTCTACTGTACTTGTCGAGAAACTCATGGATGGAATAGAAGGAGTTGGCCACCAAAAATTCTTTTAAATTATGTACAAATTGTGCCTTGTCTGAAACTAAACTCTTAATGGTTGTTGGTAACTTATTGAAAATATGCATTGCTGAATACTGGACTCCTTTCTGGGCAAGAGTAAGTGATTTTAAATCTTTATGTATATTGTTCTTATTCCTGGTATTGATACTGTGTACTAACAGTTAGCTGGAAAAAGAGATGTATTATTTTCAACAAACTACATTAAGGAATAAATATACTGAGAAGCTGTGGTTAATATGCCCAATTCTTTGAATAGGTTTCGACATGATGTTCTTGGATTTACACTACTCATTACTCTTATTATACGCTTCTGTACTCTAAAACGTTTTCTCTGTTTGTGGAGTTACCCCAAACTATGATACCATATGACATAATGGAGTGAAAATAAGAAAAATATGCCAGATTTTTTTATATTTATATCTCCTATGTCTGACATCATTCGCATTGCAAACACAGACTTGTTTAGGCGCTTTAGCAGTTCGTTAGTATGTTGCTCCCAACTGAATTTATTATCAAGTTGTAATCCCAAGAATTTTACACTCTCAACTTCTGCTATTTCCATGTCTTCATATTTTATACACACACCAGAAGGAAATCTCTTGGAAGTTCTGAACTGCATATAGTGGGTCTTTTCAAAGATTAATGACAGTGAATTGGCTATGAACCATTTATTGATGTCAGTAAAAATTTGATTAGCTGCCCTTTCTAAATATATATTTGATTTATTATTTATTGCAATGTTTGTATCATCTGCAAATAAGGCAAACTTAGCATCTGGTAATGTAACAGATGACAGGTCATTAACATACACAAGAAACAGTAGTGGACCTAGTATGGAACCTTGGGGAACACCACATGTAATTTCTTCCCAGTCAGATGATGTCTGATTGCCTATTGCTGAAGTGTTACGTAATGGCACCCTTTGTTTTCTATTAGTAAGATATGACTGAAACCACTTTGCAGCACTACCAGTGACGACATAATATTTTAATTTACTTAAAATAATGCTGTGATTGTTTTAGATATCCCCAGAGCCAAAGGTCACATGGATTCAGATCAAGTGATATGCAGGCTATGTATCTGGAAAACCTTTGGATATAACACGTTCGTGGAAGGTTGCATTGAGCAGAAGTTTCAATGGGAGAGCGACATGAGGTGCCGTCCCAGCTTTCACGAAAGCAGTGTTCTCCACACAGTTGCACCCTTCCATAGCAGATCGCGTGCTGTGCAAGGAGGTTTCAATGACTTGCCAGACGTCACGATACGCCTGACGGGTCCTATGGGTGTACTCTCTTCAAAAAAGAACAGACCGAGAATATAGATGCTTGTGAATGCACACCACACAATGGTTCTTCGCGCACAACACGCGGTTTAACAGTGGCCCAGATTCGGCAGTTCTGTGTATTTAGTGCACCCAATAGTGTAAAATGTGAATCTAAAGAATTTTGACCGGCCACACGTCATCAACTTCGATCTGTGTCAAAGAGGACAAGTTCAGAACGTTGTTGTGGATGATGACTTTCCAGTTGTTGGACCGTCTGGATCTTGGACGGATGCCAGTGTAATATGGACTGCAAAAATTTATTTACTGTTTCCCATGGGATAGACAATTCTCGTGGCACTGCACGTCCAGTAGCAGGAACTGGGGCACTCGCTGCATGGTCAGATAAAGCAACGGCAACCTCGACAGTAACTTCCACCGTGATCTACATCTACATTTACACTCCGCAAGCCACCCAACGGTGTGTGGCGGAGGGCACTTTATGTGCCACTGTCATTACCTTCCTTTCCTGTCCCAGTCGTGTATGGTTCGCGGGAAGAACGACTGCAGGAAAGCCTCCGTGCGCGCTCGAATCTCTCTAATTTTACATTCGTGATCTCCTCGGGAGGTATAAGTAGGGGGAAGCAATATATTCGATACCTCATCCAGTTACGCACCATCTCGAAACCTGGACAGCAAGCTACACCGCGATGCAGAGCGCCTTTCTTGAAGAGTCTGCCACTTGAATTTGCTATACATCTCCGTAACGCTATCACGCTTACCAAATAACCCTGTGACGAAACGCGCCGCTCTTCTTTGCATCTTCTCTATCTCCTCTGTCAACCCGACCTGGTACGGATCCCACACTGATGAGCAATACTCAAGTATAGGTCGAACGAGTGTTTTGTAAGCCATCTCCTTTGTTGATGGACAACATTTTCTAAGGACTCTCCAAATGAATCTCAACCTGGAACCCGCCTTACCAACAGTTAATTTACATTTCACTTCAAATCGTTCTTGACGCATACTCCCAGATATTTTACAGAAGTAACTGCTGCGAGTGTTTGTTCCGTTAACATATAATGATACAGTAAAGGATCCTTCTTTCTATGTGTTCGAAATACATTACATTTGTCTATGTTGAGGGTCACTTGCCACTCCCTGCACCAAGTGCCTATCCGCTGCAGATCTTCCTGCATTTCGCTGCACTTTTCTAATGCTCCAACTTCTTTGTATACTACAGCATCATCCGCGAAAAGCCGCATGGAACTTCCGACACTATCTACTAGGTCATTTATACATATTGTGAAAAGCAATGGTCCCATAACACTCCCCTGCGGCACGCCAGAGGTTACTTTAACGTCCGTAGACGTCTCTCCATTGGGAACAACATGCTGTGTTCTTCTTGCCAAAAACTCTTCAATCCAGCCACACAGCTGGTCTGATATTCCGTAGGCTCTTACTTTGTTTATCAGGCGACAGTGCGGTACTGTATCGAACGCCTTCCGGAAGTCAGGGAAAATGGCATCTACCTGGGAAGCCTGTATCTAATATTTTCTGGGTCTCATGAAGAAATAAAGCGAGTTGGGTCTCACACGATCGCTGTTTCCGGAATCCATGTTGATTCCTACAGAATAGATTCTGGGTTTCCAGAAATGACATGATACGCGACCAAAAACATGCTCTAAAATTCTACAACAGATCAATGTCAGAGATACATGCCGATAGTTTTGCGCATCTGCTCGACGACCCTTCTTGAAAACTGGAACTACCTGGGACCACCTGGGACGCCTTCCTCTTCCAAGTGCCACACTTGGATCACTCACGTGTTCGGATTTCATTATCATCTTTCTAAACTATTTAATGGTACCGGGCCTGTCTTCAGACATTTCAGGCGGCGATGCTCTCTCAATGCAGCACTGCAACGGCTGCCATTGACATAAAATAGTCTCACTAAGAGCGCACGATCTCTCTTCTCGATTGCCATACTGTTCACTTGCGTTCTGGATTTCAAGTGACAGCGTGGACGTCATACCGTCATAGAAACAGTGTATAGCGCCAGATTTGCACCTGGCGGCGACAATTCGAACTAATTTTTGTGCAGCTTAAATTGGTTCCGCATTAACGTAGCAGTATATCTACCCACTTTCTCTGCCATACGATAATTACAGCCCACACTGGACCTCGGTTAGCAGTTCTGTTGTACGAGGTGGTTCTGGAGTCTTCCGTTAATGGAGTCATAAAACAAAGGGTAAAGAAGGTACAGACAAGATACATTTGAATCTGTACTCCGACTGAGGGTACTTTGGCGCCACTATTATTTCCCGTTCGCGAATGGTGCAGGGGTTGAACTACAGTCGTAGTGATCTTTTCGGCAGATGTATGCGGCAGGAAGTAATGTGATGGTTGACTCTTAAAGGAACGTACGCCCTCGAAATTGCAACAGTAAACTTCCCAGAAATGCGCAACGCCTCTCCTATAGTACTGGCCGTTATGGTTTGTTGAGGATCTTCGTTAAGTTCTCGTGCGCCACTGACTTCCACTTCATTCAGTGACCTGTTGTATGAACAGACAGATGTGATTGCGAGGGGGTACCTTTTCTTACCTATTGTTGCCAGTCTCTCCGTGATAGATTTCTGGGAACGTGCCCTAGAAATAGGCAGCATAAAACCTGACTGCCTTTTTTGGTAGATACGTAGAAGACACTTTCCTGGCCTCACGGCAGTGACAATTTTGTCACTTCGCTATGGAGGTGGAAAATGGTGGTTGCCTCTTCTTTCTTCATGTGTTACTTAGGATGAAGCATTATTGTACGTTGGGACATGCCATTTATGGGAAGCCAACTCACAGTGATTTGTATCTTCAGACTGATAGTAGTCACCGTCGAGCTCAGTGTGAAGGAGTACGTCGTAGCGTGGTTCACAGAATGCATGTCATCTTAGGTCATGAAAGTTTGTCAGCTGAGTTAGCCCACCTTGGGGTTACGTTTCGTCAGACTGGGTGTAATTAAGGACATATCAGAGCAACTGTAATTCGTGTGAGTGATGAGAATAATGAAGTGGCATCTAAAGCTGTTTTGTCTTACGTAGGTAGTATGACAGGACTGCGGAATTTTTAATGCACAAGTGCTATTGGAAAATACGACAAACTACTTGGTGGCGTCTGTCTCGGGTTCTTCGGTCGACGTTTGATTGATTTTTCTGACGTTTAGCCAGCATGAGAGGCTGGCATTGTCAAAACTTCACCATCATTGCTGATGGTGAACAACTATCTACATCTACATCGATACTCTGCAAATCACATTTAAGTGCCTGGGTTCATCGAAGCACTTTCACAATTCTCTATTATTCCAATCTCGTATAGCACGCGGAAAGAACGAACACCTATATCTTTCCGTACGAGCTGTGCTTTCCCTTATTTTATCGTGGTGATCGTCCTTCCCTATGTAGGTCTGTGTCAACAAAATATTTTCGGATTCGGAGGAGAAAGTTGGTGATTAGAATTTCGTGAAAAGATTCCGTCCCAACGAAAAACGCCTTTGTTTTAATGATGTCCATCGCAAATCCTGTACCATTTCAGTGACACTCTTTCCCATATTTCGCAATAATACAAAACGTGCTGCCATTCTTTGAACTTTTTCGATGGACTCCGTCAGTCCTATCTGGTAAGGATCCCACACCGCGCGGCAGTATTCTAAAAGAAGACGAACAAGCGTAGTGTAGGCAGTCTCCTTAGTGGATCTGTTACATTTTGTAAGTGTCCTGTCAATAAAACGCAGTCTTTGGTCTGCCTTTCCCACAACATTTTCTGTGTGTTCCTTCCAATTTAATTTGTTCGTAATTGTAATTCCTAGGTATTTAGCTGAATTTACGGCCCGTAGATTTAACTGATTTATCGTGTAACCGAAGTTCAACGAATTCCTTTTAGCATTCATGTGGACGACCTCCCACTTTTCGTTATTTAGGGCGAACTGTTAATTTTCGCACCATGCACATATCTTTTCTAAACCGTTTTGGAATATGCTTTGATCTTCTGCTGACTTTATTACTTCGATAAACGACAGCGTCATCTGCAAACTACCTAAGGCGGCTGCTCGGATTGTCTCCCAAATCGTTGATATAGATAAGGAACACCAAAGGGCCTATAACACTACCTTGGGGAACGCCAGAAACCACTTCTCTTTTGCTCGATGACTTTCCGTCAGTTACCTCTCTGACAGGAAATTAAAAATCCAGTCACATAACAACATACTACGAAAAATCTTAGACAATAGATGGATTAAATGAAACTATATAGTTCGAGAGACTTTTTCAAGTCTCAGAGATCTATGATGTATATATGCAGACTGATGAATAAAAATTTGTACAAATTACGGGATTCGAACTGCGTCTCCTGCTCACTAGACAGATGCGCCAACCACTACGCCACCCTGGCACATCCGACAGACTACCACAGCACGCCTTCCTCCTCGATCCTAGCGCCCACTCACCCCTCAGCCCACGCTTCATATTCCCCCTAAACTCCAACAGTGCAAAAGGCTTTCCAGCTGTATCGGAATAGCATCTCAGCAGCGAACGAAACGGGGGACCATGCCTGAAACTTTGGCATAGGTGACTGAGAGTTTAAAAGATTTCTGAAACTATGTATCTCCATTTGATTAAAACACCTTCACCTGGGTTTCAGAATGCCCCATTCCATTCGATGCTGGGGTGCTATTACAATACAGCTGGAGACCTCCCGGCTACGCTAATTGAATTTAGGGGGAGTATCGATTGTGCTGAGGTGTAAAAGGGAATTTGGATTGAGGAGGGAGGCGTGCCAGGATAGGCCGTGCAGTTCAGTTGTGTAGAGCCACTGTGCGGGGGAAGGAGGGGGGGTGGAGAGGGGGGGGAGGGGCGGAGGGGGGGCGTAGTGGTTGGCGCATCTGCCTAGTGAGGAGGAGAGCTGGGTTCCCACTCGCCATTGATACACATTTTCAACCGTCCCTTCAGTCTGCGTATAGACATAATACACTACTGGCCATTAAAATTGCTACACCAAGAAGAAATACAGATGATAAACGGGTATTCATTGGACAAATATATTATACTAGATCTGACTATCCAATTTGGCTGCATAGATCCTGAGAAATCGGTACCCAGAACAACCACCTCTGGCCGTAACAACGGCCTTGACACGCCTGGGCATTGAGTCAAACAGAGCTTGGATGGCGTGTACAGGTACAGCTGCCCATGCAGCTTCAAAACGATGCCACAGTTCATCAATAGTAGTGACTGGCGTATTGTGACGAGCCAGTTGCTCGGCCGCCATTGATCAGACGATTTCAATTTGTGAGAGATCTGGAGAATGTGCTGGTCAGGGCAGCAGACGAATATTTTCTGTATCCAGAAAGGGCTCGTACAGAACCTGCAATATGCGGTCGTGCATTATCCCGCTGAAATGTAGGGTTTCGCAGGGATCGAATGAAGGGTAGAGCCACTGGTCGTAATACATCTGAAATGTAACGTCCACTGTTCAAAGTGTCGTCAATGCGAACAAGAGGTGACCGAGACGTGTAACCAGTGGCACCACATATCATCACGCCGGGTGATACGCCAGTATGGCGATGACGAATACACGCTTCCAGTGTGCGTTCACCGCGATGTCGCCAAACACGGATACAACCATCATAATGCTGTAAACAGAACCTGGCTTCATCCGAAAAAAATGACGTTTTGCCATTCGTGCACCCAGGTTCGTCGTTGAGTAGACCATCGCAGGCGCTCCTGTCTGTGATGCAGCGTCAATGGTAACCGCAGCCTTGATCTCAGAGCCGATAGTCCATGCTGCTGCAAACGTCGTCGAACTATTCGTGCAGATGGTTGTTGTCTTACAAACGTCCCCATCTGTTGACTCAGGGATCGAGACGTGGCTGCACGATCCGTTACAGCCATGCGGATAAGATGCCTGTCGTCTCGACTGCTAGTGATACGAGGCCGTTGGGATCCAGCATGGCGTTCCGTATTACCCTTCTGAACCTACCGATTCCATATTCTGCTAACAGTCATTGAATCTCGACCAACGCGAGCAGCAATGTCGTGATACGATAAACCGCAATCGCGACAGGCTACGATCCGACCTTTATCAAAGTCGGAAACGTGATGGTACGCATTCCTCCACCTTGCACGAGGCATCACAACAACGTTTCACCACGCAACGCCGGTCAACTGCTGTTTGTGTATGAGAAATCGGTTGGAAACTTTCCTCATGTGAGCACGTTGTAGGTGTCGCCACCGACGCCAAAGTTGTTTGAATGCTCTGAAAAGCTAATCATTTGCATATCATAGCATCTTCTTCCTGTCGGTTAAATTTCGCGTCTGTAGCACGTCATCTTCGTGGTGCAGCAATTTTAATGGCCAGTAGTGTAGATGGACTGATGGATACGTTCGTTTGAGATCCAGTAAAGAAGCATATGCGGAGATGGAATCAATAAAAAGAACAAGTTCCAAGAGGAAGTTATTTTCTATAGCCACTCATACTGTACACGTAATGAAGGTCTCACTAAGAAAATCTGGAATTTTCTACGGAAGTCACACAAGTTAATATGGTCTCTAGACTGTGACAGAGATCTACCAGAAATGGACTTTGCTGTAGATAAAATGACAGGAACAGTTTCAGATGGATGGTGAAAAGCTAGCACAATTTAATGGTGAAACCCAAACCCACGAGGAGGACAGGGTCTTTACCAGACGAGCGAATAGAAGCGCTATTTCACGAACTCGTAACAGACACCGACAGCATGTCATAGCTGGTTGGCTAACAAGATCTAGACGCTGAAAATGAGATTGGCTGTTAACAGACAGTCCATGGAGGATCAGTTTGAATGAAGGAAAAAACAGGACAGCACAGAACTGAGAAACTAAAATAATTCAAATACCTAGGTATATTAATCAAAGACAGAGTAGAAATGTAGTGAAATAGTAAGCACGTGGGGTAACTGAACTTACAACTACATCGACACGATTACTCTGAAATTTACGTTTCAGTGCCTGACAGCTCTCGGGGAAAACAGGCTCTTAAATCTTTCATTGCGAGCTCTGATTTCTCTTATTTGATTACGATGATCATTTCTCCATATGTAGGTGGGATCCAACAAAATATATTCACACTCCGAGGAGAAAGTTGGTGATGAAATTTCGCGAGAACATCCTGCCCCAGCAACAAAACGCCTTTGTTTTAATGACAGCCACCTCGATTCGTGTGTCATATTCGTGACATTCTGTCCCCTATTTCGCGATAATACAAAACGAGATGACCTTGTCTGAACCTTTTTCGGTGTCATACGTCGATCCTATCTGATTCAGATCCCATACTGCACAGCAGTACTCCAGAAGAAGGAGAACAAGCATAGTGCAAGCATTCACTTTAGTAGACCTGTTGCATCTTTGAAGTGTCTTTGGTTTAATTTCCCCACAACATTGTCTATGCGATATATCAAATTAAGATATTCGTAATTGAGGTCCCTATGTATGTAATTTAATTCACAGCCTTTAGATTTGCGTGATATATCGTGTAACCGAAATTTAGCGGCTTCCTTTTAGTACTCATGTGGATGACCACACTTTTCATTATTTGGAGTCAATTGCCGCGTTTTACGCCATACAGATATCTTGTCAAAGTTATTTTGCAAATCGTTTTGATGATATGATGGCTTTAAAGGATGGTAAATCACAGCGTCATCTGTAAATAATCTAAGAGGGCTATTCAGATAGTCTCCTAAATCATTTATGTAGATCAGGAACAACAGAGGGCCTATAACATTTCCCTGGGGAACTCCAGATATTACTTGTTTTACTCTACGACTTTTCGTGACTTACTGTCAAGTGTGAGATTTCGATACTCCATAGGCACGCTATCTGATTAGGTTTGTGAGGAACGGGTTCAAAAGCCTACAAATAAGGAAAAGGCTTGATCAAGTGAAGTGTGGAGGAATAAGATTTAAATGACCAGAAAGAACAAAGGACGAAAAAGCAGTGACATAGTTAGTGGTAATAGACGCAGTACAGAAAACGAGAATGAGGAAAACAGAACTGGCTAAGGTATTCCCTAAGAAGGTAATGCTTATTCACAGATGCAATCACGCAAAAGTAGGAAAGTTAAAATGAAATGGAAGAAGGGCGAAGAAGAGATATGACGTCCAGGTAATGTGAAACAGCAAAGCAGTTATGCAATTTCAAAAGGATGTCAGAAGATAGATCAAGAAGATAACCTTTTACCTGTAAAGAATTGCATACGGAGCAGAATGCTAAGTACTATATGCATAAATAAAGAACCGAAGAAAGAAAGAAAGAAACTGAGCGTTGTAAGCGGGAAAGAACCTCGCTCGCCACCTAGAAGGCATCTCTGTGTTCGAAGGCATCAAGAAATATCCATGTAACGTCACATTGTTCTGCCTCTTGATGATCGCTGACAGTAGTTTACAGACGTCGCCAAGTAGAAATTATGCTACTGAGAGGTTTGGGCCAGATGTTTAGGACAAGAGTTCTGTATTCAGTGGAACTCTAACAGTTAAATCACGAGTGGCTTTAAACTTCTCGTTATATACATTCTAGATGTGCAGGCACACAAGGAAAAGTTGATTGTTCGGAACTACGTGAGATGGAGAAAAATGAGAAAGAGGCTGAAATTAGACGAGGAAAGTCTTCAAGGAAGTCTGAAACTCGTGTAGCGGAGAATGAACTCGGGAAAAGCCTCACTCAGGGACTACCAGATCACTTAGGATGGCTGCAGATTAGGAGGTAATGCGCCAGCAGGCAACTTTGTCAGTGCATATCATGAATTATAAAACAAGTAGTAATCTGAGGTAACATCTGTACGTGGTTCACGTGAAATTCAATTAACTTAAAGGCCAAACAGCATGGAAGAAAGAAATTAAATCGCGCCCTGGTATTCCCGATACTCCAGTGACATAATTTCCGTTAAAATCTAGAGCTGCGTCTCTACATGAGATGAAATGAAGGAATTTGACTCTGGACAAGATTTTCTTCGTGGTCATCAACACCGAGAAATTCATTAGTCACACGAAATGATGTTACGAAAGCGCGCAAAGAAATAGACACAATTTTTACAAGTTTGAGAATGTAAGGTTTCTTGGCAAAAATCACTGATGAAACCTACTCGTGTTATCGGACTAGTAATGTTTCAACGAGTTTCAGGCCTGAAGAGGGCGCGTAGGAAACTGTTTGAAACGTTGCTTCAAGGCGACACCGACACTCGTCTGGTAATTGGCAGATTTCATCCGTTTTTGTAAGAATTTTAAGTAAAACATTTTGAGGAATGAGTCAATTTTATTCTGTGGTTCTAGCGTGGTCCAGAATTTAAGAAGAGGTGTCAACGGAGCGGGTGCAGTGAGCCAGTGTGAAGAGAAATCACGCATTACTCGACAGCGGAACCTGGAAGCGACGGGAAGACGGGAAGAAAGCAGATCGTGTTCTGCTACGCTCGTAAAAGAGTGAAGGAGCATGTGAGGCAGTAATTCACGCTAAGAGAAAATAACTGAGCAGGAACGCCGCAATGCTGCGGAACGGCCAGGAAATGTTAAACACGAGAAGCTGCAGTCTTTATACCCGCTTCTGTGTGTAGGAATGTGTGTGTGTGTGTGTGTGTGTGTGTGTGTGTTTGTTTTCTTTAGTGGCGCTCAACTGCAGGTTATCGGCACTCTTGTTAAAACATATTGAAACAAATGTGCGCCCGACATTTTTTAAAAAGCGTAAAATACCTCCTATGTTCAAGTCGATTCTTGCAGAGAAGATAAAAGCAACCAGCCACTATTGATTTACGTAAATAGCACCTTAACCGATTTAGAACCAACAGGTTCATCATCAGAGACTTGTTTACGCTAAGATACGTTTCTGTTGTAGTTTACATTAGTTTTCACTTGCTATTCCCCCATGTAGCGAAACTTCCTTGGGGTGGTGTTGCCCTACGACGAAAACTTGATGTGAGAAACTGTATTTAACTATAGTTGTGCCTCATAATGATTTCAAACGATGTAAACAAATTATCAAAGTGAAAATGTTTTACTTCTTGAGGGTGTAGGAGAGTGGAAGGGGGTGAAGGATGGAAAAGGGTCTTTTCTTTTTCATGTAATTTCATCAGTTATTCTATATAGTGACTGATTTCCAATATTTATCTGGTTGTTAATGCTTTTTGTATGTGGAAATTTTCTTGGAAAGGAAGTGTCTGTCTTTACTGATTTTTGTGATATTCATATCGTTTTCAATATTGCTTGGTTTATGGTTTTCTTCTTTTAGGGGATCCACAAATGTTGAATGATTTCTTCTTCATCATCATCATCATCAGCCAATTCAATCATTAGATGATGTGGCCTCTTCGAGTCGTGGATTCAGGTAGGCTTTCAGAAGTCTTCTCCAAGTGGGACGGTCTTGGGCAGTTCTCTGCCAGGTGTTACCAGCGATCTTCTTGATGTCTTTGTCCCATCTGTCTGGTGGTCTTCCTCTAGGCCTCCGGTGCTCTCTCGGACTCCACTCCAGTACTAGCTTCGTCCATCTGTTGTCTTTTCTTCTTGCGACGTGGCCAGCCCACTGCCATTTCAAGGAACCTACTCTCTCTAAGATGTCATTGACCTTCGTCACTGACCGGATGTCATCTTCCCTTTTCCTGTCCTTTCTTGTATAGCCCAGCATTGATCTCTCCATGGCTCTCTGTGCTGTCCTAAGTTTCCCTTTTGTGAATGAGTTCAGTATCCATGTCTCGCAGCCATACGTCATCACAGGAAGAATGCATTGATCAAATACTGCTTTCTTCAGATTTACTGGCATTAGTGATCTGAATACTTTTGAATTCTTCCCAAATGCTTGCCAGCCAAGCTTGATGCGTCGATAGATTTCTGGCCTTATGTCTCCCTTCATATTTATAATCTGGCCAAGGTAGACATATTCACTGACCTCTTCTAGTAGACTGTCCTTGACTTCCACATCTCCAGCTGGGACCCATTTGTTGGATATTACTTTTGTTTTGGAATGGTTCATGTTCAAGCCAACCAGCTGGCATTACCGTGCAGGATCTGTAACTAAGTTTTGGAGATCTGCGAAGTCTTTGGCCAGTAAGGCAATATCATCAGCAAATCTCAAGTTGGTAAGCCTTCTTCCATTAATTCTAATTCTCTTACCTTCCCAGCTCAGCTCTTAATACGAGAATATTTTACTGTCGCCAACTTACACAGGGAGAAATAATAAAGATTTTAAAGTTCATTTTTCCAATGCGCTGTTCGAGTGTGGAACGGTAGAGAAATAGTCTGAAGTAGGATCGATGAATCCTGTGCCAGGCACTTATGTGTGAATTGGAAAACAGTCACGTAGATGTAGATGTAGCCTTGTACAGAAGTGGGACGTGAACGATAAATAGTACACTGAAGCTCCAAAGAAACTGGTATAGGGATGCGTATTGAAATAGAGAGATATGTAAACAGGCAGAATACGCCGCTGCGATCGCCAACGCCTATAAAAGACAAAAAAAGTCTGGAGCAGTTGTTAAATAGATACAGTGGCAGGTTATCAAGATTTAAGTGAGTTTGGACGTGGTGTTATAGTCAGCGCACGAGCAATAGGACACAGCACCTCCTAGGTAGCGATGAAGCGGCAATTTTCCCGTACGACCATTTCACGAGTGTACCGTTAATATGGGCAGTGCGGTAAAACATCAAATCTCCGACATCGCAGCCTCCTGCAACAACGGGACCAACGACGACTGAAGAGAATCGCTCACGGTGACAGAAGTTCAACCCTTCCGCAAACTGATGAAGATTTCAGTGCTGGGCCCTCAACGTCAGCGTGGGAACCATTCAACGAAACGTAATCGATATGGGCTTTCGGAGCCGAAGAATTACTCATGTACCCTTAATGACGGCTTGACACAAATCTTTACGCCTCGCCAGGGCCCGTCAACATCGACATTGGACTGCTGATGACTGGAAACATGTTGCCTGGTCGGTCGAGTCTCGTTTAAAATCGCATCGAGCGGATGGACGTGTACTAGTATGGAGACAACCTCTTGAATGCATGGGCCCTGCATGTCAGTAGGGTAATGTTCAAGCTGGTGGAGGCTCTGTAATGGCGTTGGGCGTGTGCAGTTGGAGTGATACGGAACCCCCGTTATGTCTAGATACGACTCTGACAGGTAACACGTACGTAAGCATCCTGTGAAATCACCTTCATCCATTCATGTCTATTATGCATTCCGACGGACTCGTGCAATTCTAGTAGGAGAATGCGATCCTCATACATCCAGAAATGCTATTGAGTGGCTCCAGGAACTGAGTTTAAACACTTGGGCTGGCCACAAAACTCCCCAGACGTAAACATTATTGAGCATACCTGGGATGGCTTGCAGTGTGCTGTTCACAAGAGATCTCCACCCCCTCATACTTTTTACGGATTTATGGACAGCCCTGCAGGATTGATGGTGTCAATTTCCTCCAGCACTACTTCAGACATCAGTCGAGTCCATGCCACGTCGTGTCGCGGCACTTCTGCTTACTTGCTGGGGACAAGTTCCTTTGGGTCTTCAGTGTAAAAGGGTAATTATAATCAGTACAGATAAATGATAAAGAACAACGTCACAAATAATACTGCATGTGAGCGACAAATTCTCCTTTTTCTACGATGTTCATAAACGTTCTGTGTGGCCACCCTTCGTCACACGACACACATGCACTCCCCGCTACCTGACCCAGGATATCGAGAGTGGCGATAAGTAGAGCTGCGATGCAGTGGTTGCAGACATGGAACACGAACACTATTCTTGATGTACCCCTCCCCCCCCCCCCCCCTAGTCGAATAGCGCCAGGTCAACAACCTCAGCACAGCCTGTCCAGCGACGCTGCAACGTGTCCTACTCAATTGTGGAAATGTGGAGGAACGCGTCCTTGTTGGAAGATCAAATTACTGTTGGCAGTTTCAAGTTGCGATCTTAGCTACAATTATAGCATGTCGAGATAGGTGATACCATGACAGTTCTCTCAGCGAAGAAGAAGGGTTCATACACTCCCTTCTTGGACTCGACCCAGGCTTTGTTAACTTGCTCGGAATCCCGGACATGTTCGACAGTTGTGTGTATATTCTCTGTCCCACGACTAGTAAGTGCGGAAAAACTCTTCGACACAATGAAGAAAAGAAGAACTGATTTTTATGGACACACTCTCAAAATGAACCAAATCCGATCACAAAAAATTTTTTTTGGTACCTCTTCTACAAAAAAACCCAACCAAATTCGTTTAAGGAAACGGAGAAGGGCTTAAGAGAACTCTAAACCACAGAAACTGTTCAAAGTCAGAAGCAAAGGCAAACGAACGAACCAAATGTCAGAAGACGTTCAAATGTTCAAATGTGTCTGAGGTCATTGGTCCCTAGACTTATACACTACTTAAACTAAGTTCTGCTACGATCAACACACACACCCATGCCCGAAGGAGGACTCGAACCTTCGACGGGAGGGGCCGCGCAATCCGTGGCATGGTGCCTTAAACCGCGTGGCCACTCCGCGCAGCTATCTGAAGAAGAACAGAAAGCAAAATCAGAAATAATGATACAATACTGGGCTAAGAGAAAGGCTCAGACAACTGATTCATTTAACGTATCGCAGAGTCGGGTGAAACAAAAAGGAATAAGAAAAACAAAATTAAAAGAATTTTGAGAATTTGTCTTTCATGTACTGTGTCATTTGTCACGCTATATTTAGCTGCTTATCTGTATTGATTTTTTAAAATGTTTCATCGACTTTACAATAGCCCCGTATAAGCTTTTGAATTATGCTGTTATAGAAGACGGCTTGAAGATACATCACGATGATAGTGAAGAGATACGGAATCGAATCAATGAGAAACACGACTTGACAGAAGAAGGGATAATTTATTATAGCGGCCAGAGGCTTCGTGGGGAAGTTAATTCAGCAATGGGGGGAGTTAAGGGGACATTTAGCGGGAGACAAAGGATTGACTTTTTTTTTAAAAAAAATATTCTTTTCCTCTTACAGGTAAAGCCACATGTTCTAATTCTGACCCAATGTACAGTCAGTGCTTTTGCCGCTAGTTTGTGAATAAAATAGTCTACGTCGCACAAAAAACATGTCTTTACAATGTCGTTTCGGCTACTGCCATCATCAGGTTAAAATTTAGAACTTATGAAACAAAGTTCAGTGTCAGTACCAATGGAAACTACGGTATGGAGTTGCAGCTTCGATCATGTATGGGTTTTATTGATATAGACGTTTAACCTAGTTTTATAATTTCTAAGTTTTGATATGATGAAGGCAATAGCAGAAATGACATTATAACTACATATTTTCTGAGCGTTGTGGACGATTTTAGCCACAAAACATTTCACAATGATTGCGGAAAATTTGTATACTTTATTAATATCTGCAGCTAGCTAGTAGTGGAGCAGGAGTATCAATCATGAATATTTTTGAGGTTTCCTCCATTTTCAGCATTTTCCTCACAATCGACGCAAACATCACTAAAACCTTGCTCAGGACTGGGCAATGAGAACAATGTTTAACTCTGGGACAATATGTATCAGACCATAATTTGAATGCCTAACTTACAGGATGAGTCACGTAAAACATAACATCCTTTTTATTTCGTAAACGGTTACACGTATCGAAAAGCGATTTTTGGCAGATGTTAGAGCATCGAGGAGCACTTTTGTTCAGTTAATGGTTTTAGCGCTGGTATCAACGGAGATACTGCACCAAGTACTTTTTTAAAAATGGAACCCTATACTTTTTATAACTGCATTTGATAGCGCTTAAGAAGACGATTACTATGATACATCGTTTGTTAATATTGACGTTGAAACCTGTCGTAATAAAATTCGAGAAATGTCCTAGAATGCGAGAGCACGGTGACCGCAATCGGCATTAGCGATGCAAACACCGCCAAGCAGAGCTCTCGTGCAACGCTGTCAGCCCATGCCCATGCCACTTCGTGTCACGGCATTTCTGCGTGCTCGCGCGGGCCCTACACGATATTCTTTTGCTATTCAGTGTATATTCGCTTATTACTGAGCGAGGTGACGTGGTGGTTAGCACACTGGACTCGCATTAGGAAGGACAACGGTTCAAACCCGCGTCCTGCCATCCTGATTTAGGTTTTCCGTGATTTCCCTAAATCGCTTCAGGGAAATGCTTGGTTGATTCCTTTAACATGGCACGGCTTGCTTCCTTTCCCATCCTTCCCCATTTCGATGGGGCCGATGACCTCGCTGTTTCGTCCCCTCTTGCCGGCCCAGGTGGCCGAGCGGTTCTAGGCGTTACAGTCTGGAACCGCGCGACCGCTACGGTCGCAGCTTCGAATCCTGCCTCGGGCATAGATGTGTGTGATGTCCTTAGGTTAGTTAGGTTTAAGTAGTTCTAAGTTCTAGGGGACTGATGACCTCAGCAATTAAGTCCCTTAGTGCTCAGAGCCATTTGAACCATTTTTCGTCCCCTCCCCAGATCAGCCAACCAACCATATTTGCTTGTGTGTAGGCCAACACAGAGTAAAATCCAAGTGCTGTGCACCTTTGTCACCACCAATCCTAGTTGTTGAGATCTACAGCCGACGAAAGGTTGAATACCTCAGACAGGTTTAAATGGATTTGATTTGCGTTAGTTGTGCAGAAATGAAGAGACTGGCATAGGATAGGCTAGTGTGGAAATCGTCAATAAAACTGTCTTCGCGTCTATGACTGCAATAAAAAAAGAGCACCACGTGCTGGGATCCTACGATACAATGGTTCGGTAGTTAGTTGCAGTCAATACGGGGCTCTGAAGTCACGGACACGGACTCGCAACGACTTCAAGGCAGCCGTATTACCAATCCGCCGAGGTTGCGGAACCTGCAGTTGCGACACGCCGTCTATAATTTACCTCACGACGTCCGCTTTCAAGTATTTCTTCGCCTTTGCTGCTAGAGGAAGAAAAAGCGCAGCCTCGTAGAATAAATAGCCATCACAACTTATTTACGTATATGTTATTCGTTTCCAGCTCATCAACATAAACCACGTAAAGTCAGAGACCGGACAACTGCAGTAATAACTAACACAGGCAATAAATTGCTGTCAGTATAAGGCTGTTGATTATTACGAGCGGCTTATTGCGCTGCGAGTACGAAGTAGTTTTTCAGTCTTTCGCAAATCTTACCGCCTATATTACGAAAACACGAAACCTTTTTATGTGCCAAAAATGATTACGTGAGTGTAGCATTATCGATCGCTCATGTCGTCACTGCTGTGACGCATGGGGTCAACATCCTTCTACCATTGCCCTCCTCTACAAATCCCTCATATGCACCATCCTAAAATATGCCAATATTGTCTAGATCTCCGCCTCGCCTTATTTATACAATTCCCTTGAAATGCCACGAAAACATTTACCCCGCATCAGCTTCCACATCCGTCTACTATCATCGACTCGCAGTCGATACCAACTTATATATTTCCCACACCTTCTTCTCATCTTGGTGCAGCTTCGGATACTAACTGTAAAACCCAGTCGCTGCACTCAACCCTGTCCACTAGTCGCTAGTCCAGTCACCTGCTACGCCACCACAGCCTTATCCCACCTCCCATGCACTTTCATACTTTATCCATCCTCTCCTGCCGGAACTTCAACCAAGCATTACTGCCTAACGACGGGGCACGTCCCAAGAAATATTCTTCTTTCCAACCCTGGTGACAACACTTCACCTCACACCATCCATACATTTTCCTCCCTCCCCCTCCGTCACCCTCTGTGACTTTTGGTCGCTACCTGAGGTTCCACAAGGCCCCATAGTCATATCATTCCACCTCTATCACGGATCACCGGCATCAACACTATCCCATAGCGGCAGTAACATTAATCATCAGTGATGATACTTCACATTTAATATAAAATCATCTAAAAAGTTTTAGAAATAGTGAAACTTATCCACGGAAGTGTAGTTTAGGAAGCATTATTTATTTTCATTTGCTTTTTAGGGTTCCGTTCCGCAGTCGGTAAAAACGGAACCCTTATATGGTCACTTTGTTGTCCGTCCGTTCGTCTGCCTGTCTGCTCGATTGTTAAAAATAATTTTCTAAGGAGTGGGTGGAGGTATCGAGTTGGAATTTGTCAGATACTAAGCTGTACCGTGCCTTGGCTGTGTAAAAATTTGAAGCTTCTAAGTCAGTCCAAACAAAAGATAGGGTCATTTAGGTCATATATTTGGATTAAAAATTAACAGCAATAGCAGCCCTCGGTCGTAAAAAATGAGTCTGTTGACACATGTTTCGGCACTGCAATGAGTGTCTTCATCAGAAAAAAAGTCTCAAATTGTCCTATAACATAATAACAAAATTACAGGAAAGAAAAAAAAATTAAAAAGAAACAGTACTTACATGTGTCACGTATTAAACTAATAATCAAGCGATAAAGCTTTAGTCACAAAAGAATACATAGAAGGCAAGCCACTATGGGCTGCTCACATGCGTCGATCTACGGTAGCATCTGACTGAGGCGCTCGCGTTAGCAATTGCGGGTAGGTGAACATTACACCAAGACTGCCATCTAGTAGCCGCAAATACAAACAGGCTACTTAACATTCAAAATGTAGACAGACGAATGTTGCGATGAGCATTATTTTACACATGAAGTAAAACGCAGTAATTTTATCTGACAGCAGCAGACACGGTAACAAATTGTCTGCGTAAAAGTTTATAAATACAGATTAAAGGCTGAAAACGCCATTTTAGAAATACAAAGGGAGCTGAATAACTCAGCGAGCAGAAAAGAATGGTATAACATGAAATGCAGTTAATAAAAACTTTTAAGAAACAAAAATTTTGAATCGATTTAGATAGAAAAGATATTTCGGTAGCTGCACGAGGGAACACGAAATCAAATATCAAGTAGCGGCTTTATACCACTGAAGAGACTTTAATTATGTAATTGTAGCTGCTTATTAAGAATGAGACCATCATTACGAGAAAGGTGTTTAAAGATTTCTAATTCTTCGAGCAGGTCTAATGTACGGCCTTTCTTCTCAGTGTGCAAAATGTTGATATTGTGAACAGCTTTGCGTGCGTGACCTATAATCAGACGATGGTCGGCAAAAGACGAATTCTGGGTGCTAGTGTCATTTTTTCTTAAAAAATGTTCTTTGTATCCAGTTTGCGTCCTGTTTCTCCTATGTAGTAAGATGAGCAAGTCTCGCAAAAAATCTTATAGATACCAGAGTTTTTCAAAGGGGAACAGGGCGATTTTAAATTGTGAATAAATTTTTTTTCAAACTGTTATTGTTTGGAAAGGCGACATAACAGTTGTGTTTATTACGAAGAAGGCGTTGAATCTGATAGGATATGCGACCCAAAAAGGAATAGAATAGACTACTTCTTTTGGTTGATATTCGCAAACTTACTCATCAAATCTATAAGATATTTCCCGTTGGTCTAAAATTATGGAATTTGGCGAAAAGAAAGGTTTCGTATTACAAGTAAAGGCAACAGTCCGAAACTGTTAATTTGTAATTATGTCACATGCAAAAAACTTGTCTTTTGTTATCTGACTGTCGGTCTGTCCCACCATTTGTTAAGACCCCTTTTCCTCTGGAACGTGTAGACATATCTCGTTGAAATTTGTGCCACAGACTGAGGTCTACGGTCCTTTGGTGGCGTAAAAAAGTTAATCTTCTAAGTCGAAGGAATCAAAAGATACGGACATTTACGTCATGTATTTTGATACTCGCAAACTTACCCGTTAAAACCCGTTGACGTAGGATCATGAAATTTGGGAAGAAGCAAGGTTTCACAGTAGAACTAAAGGAAAACATGAGAAAATTATTAATTTGTATTTCTATCACACGAAAAAACATTTCTGGTTTCATTTGTTACCCGACTTTGTAACTTTCTTTAAATAATCTCTACTACAATACTTAAGTGAGTCCCTGTGCACATAACGAAAAAATTAAATTATCTTACCTGTAAAGCAGCAACGGTGGAACGAGATTTATTCTGGTCTCTCATAAAAAAATAAAAAGATGTTGGTTACAGGCTCAGCGTTGTGCGATGCTCTCCGTAATACTTTGAAATTTACATGAAATTCTTGTGGCTGATAAATGAAAACGTTTGAGAAAAATCCAACTTCTTTGAAAAACATATGACCAAGTTAAGTTTGGCTTTTCAAAACACCTGACAATTGAAATTACATTACTCAGAAAAATTACATCATTTTTACAAATTGATTTATAAACAATGAAAGTTATACAGTAATTATTACCTAACCTCACTAAAAACGCATAAATGCAAATCATCAAATTACATATGCCTGTGTTAATAAATCTTAGAAACATTAGGAAAGGGAAATATCTAACTAGCCTTTACATGAAATCAACTTCCGTGCATTCTGGGTTTACTCAACAGTTGACAGTTATCAGCCAGCTCATCTATAATAACGCACCGGCAAAACGAAAGTCATAATTATTTAACATCTTTACTTTGCTTGTGTCAAGACTTCTGCTTCCACGTTTCTATTTCCAGTAGTATATGTACTCATAATTCCTACATCGTCTTCCGCTCACAGACAGCTACCCACTACTGTGCGACCAGCGCTCTCTTACTACAACACTACAATCTCAGACCAGAAACAGTATTTCAAGATTTTGAACATGGCTGCAGCAGCAACTGTTAAAATTCTTCACAATAAAGGATGACAGCCAAAAACAGTTGCAGGATAGAATTTTTTTATTAAAATTCTATCCTGCAACTGTTTTTGGCTGTCATCCTTTATTGTGCAGAAACAGTATCTTTGACTCTGCGATCGCGCACAATCAGCGATCCGCTTCATAGAGTCCATCAGAAACATACATCGTTCATACTATCATAGTTTCATTTTAGTTTACATTAGTATTGTCACATACAGATGTACCCCAACAGACTCCTTCAACTTCAAACTTGAAATTAAAACTCTCTCGAAAGTCTTGGAATCCATGCGACCGATATCTTGCCCGCATCAATGTCGATAACAGGCAAAAATCGTTGAGATTCTGGATTTTCAGAATGGATGTATTGTCTATATATACATAATTAAATTTGTACGGAACCCTCAGTGTAGCCGGCCGGTGTGGCCGTGCGGTTCTAGGCGCTTCAGTCTGGAACCGCGTGACCGCTACGGTCGCAGGTTCGAATCCTGCCTCGGGCATGGATGTGTGTGATGTCCGTAGGTTAGTTAGGTTTAAGTAGTTCTAAGTTCTAGGGGACTGATGACCACAGATGTTAAGTCCCATAGTGCTCAGAGCCATTTGAACCTCAGTGTACGGGTCCTTGTCGCACCTGGCCAACTATGGCTGGCTGAAGATCTCTTGTCCACTCCCAGCCTGCCCCTTCGTCAGGAATTAAAATAACAATGAAGGAAAAAAAAGGCGTTGCTGGGATTGTGTTTTGGACCATTAATTTCTGTTCACCGTTAGGATCAGTTACGTCTGACAGAATTGCTGTTACGAAATTTCAACTGGAAATTAAATCTCTTTCTGTTCATTAGTAATGAAATATAAGTAGTTTGCAAAAACAGACATAGTGTCTGATGGAATACCGCAATCACTGGTTATACAATGTTACTTATTATCCATCTTGATTGCAAAAATGTTTATTCACATGACCGGTTTCGGTTCCTCTCGAACCATCTTCAGATCTGAAACGATAATGATACTAATGTACTATTTCACAAATGCAAACCTTTTTCATCCTATCCAATCAACGTCAAATGTACCAGAACGTACCTGCAATTTCGGTTACAGGAGTAACCCGTCCACTCACAGCAACCTTCACATGCTGCGTTACATTAAATTGGTTGGTAGAATGCACGTCATTTATATTAATTATAAAACTATTACCGACAGGTGGCGTCTGGTACATGTGTTACATTACATATGCACATACTGTATTAAGTAGATCTGTCCTTGATATAGCCCTTGAAACAAAAGTCAAGGGTCGTAATATCTGGAGAGTGGGGTGGCCAGGGTGTTGGACTGTTCCTTCCAATCCACCGATCCGGACATTACTCCCCTCTCCATACATTACGCCCCTTGACTTTTTTTTCTGGGACTGTATCAAGGACAGAGTCTTCATCACACCAATTGCTGACGTCGACGAAGTGAAGGCTAGGATACAAGCTGCTGTGGGTACTGTGACAAAACACATGTTACGAAACACCTGGCGGGCACTGGAATACCGCCTCGACGTTCTCCGAGCTACCAAGAGAGCACACGTTGCGGTTTTCTAACGTAAGTGGTCTTAAAAAAAACTAATAACACTAACCTATGTAACGGCATCAAATGGAAATTATTATGTAAAACAGTTATTCTGTAATAAATTGAAGCCGGCCGCCTTGGACGAGCCGTTCTAGGCGCTTCAGTCCAGAACCCGGCTCTTGCTACGGTCGCAGGTTCGAATCCTGCCTCGGGCAGGGATGTGTGTGATGTCCTTAGGTTAGTTAGGCTGAAGTAGTTCTAAGACTAGGGGACTGATGACCTCGGATGTTAAGTCCCATAGTACTCAGAGCCATTTTTTTTGTAATAAATTTTTATAATCAGGGCAAGACTTTGCGCGCACCATGTACATTAAGGGGAGAGAGGAGAAAAGGAAATGCAATTTGTGTCTCCCCTGTCAGATTTAATAGTTTTTGTAATAATGACATTAACAGTATATTACAATTGTACAAAAATGCATATGTCTTAAGTATGTTGTTGTGGTCTTCAGTCCCGAGAATGGTTTGATACAACCCTCCGTGCTACTCTATCCTGTGCAAGCTTCTTCATCTCCGAGTAACTACTGCACCCTACATCCTTCTGAATCTGCTTAGTGTATTCGTCCCTTGGTCTCCCTCTACGATTTTTACCCTCAATGCTGCCCTCCAATACTAAATTGGCGGTTCCTTGATGCCTCAGAACGTGTCCTACCAACCGATCCCTTCCTCTAGTCAAGTTGTGAAACAGATTCCTCTTCTCCCCAAGTCTATTCAGTGCCTCCTCATTAGTTACGTGATTTACGCACCTAATCTTCAGCATTCTTCTGTAGCACCACATTTCGAAAGCTTTTATTCTCTTCTTGTCTAAACTATTTATTGTCCATATTTCACTTCCACACAGGGCTACATTCCATTATCCTCGTTTTGCTTTTGTTGATGTTCATCTTATATCCTCCTTTCAAGACAATGTCCATTATGTTCAACTGCTCTCCCAGCTCCTTTACTGTCTCTGACAGAATTACTATGTCATCGGCAAACCTCAGTTTTTATTTCTTCGCCATGGATTTTAATTTCTACTCCAGATTTTTCTTTTGTTTGCTTTACTTCTTGCTCAATATAGAGATTGAATAACAATGGGGACCGGCTGCAACCCTGTCTTACTCTCTTCCCAACCACTGCTTCCCTTTCGTGCCCCTCAACTTTTGTAAATGCCATCGGTTTTTGTACAAATTGTAAACAGCCTTTCGCTCCCTGTATTTGACCCCAGCCACCTTCAGAATTTGAAAGAGAGTATTCCAGTCAACATTGTCAAAAGCTTTCCCTAAGTCTACAAATGCTAGAAATATAGGTTTGTCTTTCCTTAGTCTATCTTCTAAGATAAGTCGTAGGATTAGTACAGCCTCGTGTGTTCCAACATTTCTACGGAATCCAAACTGATCTTCCCCGATGTCGACTTCCACTAGTTTTTCCATTCGTCTGTAAAGAACTCGCTTTAGTATTTTGCAGCCGTGACTTATTAAACTGATAGTTTGGTAATTTTCACACCTGTCAGCACTCGCGTTCTTTGGAATTGGAATTATTACATTCTTCTTGAGGTCTAATTGCATATGATTGTATAATGTACTAGCTGGTTACCTGTCGTTCATTCAGCATGGAAATTAAATTTTACAATATTTCTTGCTAACATGTGTAACTCCAAGAGAAGTTAATGGGGCATCGAAATTTAATTTAAAAAACTGTGAATAAATTAACCGAAAACTATCCACAAAAGGGATTTGTGCACAATATTTTCGATCCTTCGGCCTGTCATGTGAAGCACAGCCGCTTGAAGAGTATGACTCTGCAACTTTGTATCTTCATAGAAGAGGCAACCTTTAGCGGAAACTGAAAACACTGAATATGAATGAGAAGTGTTTTACACAATAGTATTCCTAGGTATGAACTCAACTTCTGTTTCACAAATGGCTCTGAGCACTATGGGACTTAACATCTGTGGTCATCAGTCTTCTATTTCACGCACATTGTTAACGTAGTGACTTCATTTACTTTCCACAACAATAAGTTCGCATACAGCCTGGTTCCAGAATGAAATTTTCACTCTGCAGCGGAGTGTGCGCTTATATGAAACATGCTGGTAGATTAAAACCGCGTTCCGGACCGAGGCTCAAACTCGGGAAAGTACGAAGTGAGGTACAGGCGGAAGTAAAGCTGTGAGGACGCGTCGTGAGTCACGCATGGGTAGCTCAGCTTGTAGAGCAATTGCCCGTGAAAGGCGAAGGTCCCGAGTTCGATTCTTGGTCCGGCACACGGTTTTAATCTACCAGGAGATTTCCGCCTAGTTCCATTTCACAATATGAACGTCGTTGACTTCTAAAGTAGCGTTAATGGAAATCTACTTTCAGATGAAGTAGATGGGAGGGAACTCTAAGTAGTGCTCAGGTGTTAAGGAATTCAGCCGTGTAATGGACTGCTTGCTTCTCTTCGATGGTAGTATCGGTAAGCACCTGAGACGTGTCTAGCCAGGAATAGAGCTGACCATTTTACTGTTGTTGTGGTCTGCAGTCTGAAGACTGGTTTAATGCAACTCTCGAAGCTGATAATCCTTTACCTTTGCGCGACTACCGCAACCTACGTGCCTTTGAACCTACCACCTGCATTCGAGCTTTGGTCTCTCTCTCTCTCTCTCTCTCTACTTATTTTACCCCTCCCACACTTCCCACCATTATCAAATTAACAGGAGGTCTCCTATCAAGTTCTCCTTCTTTTAGTCAAGGTGTTCTCTTTTCTCCCCAATTCGGTTCAATTTTTCTGCAATTTTTGTCCGATAGACTCATCTAATCTGCAGCATTCTTCTACACCATTACATTTCAAAAACGCCTGTTTTATCCTTTACTGTTGAGGGTGTTCCCTTGGTATTTTTTGAGAACATGGAAGGTTCTATTACACAGTCAATCAGTAGGGTGCTAATTCTCTTCCAAACCGGGGAACACTTTCCAGATTGCTCTAATTTTATCTACGAGCGTGGTTTGAAAAGTTCTCGGAATCACCACGAAAGGTCAGCGCTAACGCTACGAGTTGTTCACGTGATCTTCATTGGACTGTTGCCTGTAAACACGTGTCACGGCAGTGCTCTTTGAAGAGAGCTGTGGCTCTGTTGATTGAAAAAATCTAGATTCGAGCAGTTATTAAGTATTTCGTAAAGAGAAGTATGAAAGCAATGGACATTCATGCCGATTTCCAGAATAGATGATGATCCGCGCGGTGGTCGGCCAAGATGTCACTACTCCAGAAATCATTGCAAAAGTGCACAAAATTGCCATGGAGGATCGCTGATTAAATTTGCAAGAAAATTCACACACTTACTAGGTGTCATCTGAAAGAGTACATCACATTTTAGCTGAAGAATTAGAAATGAAAAAAAATATTTGCAAGATG
Source organism: Schistocerca piceifrons (assembly GCF_021461385.2). Taxonomy (NCBI): domain Eukaryota; kingdom Metazoa; phylum Arthropoda; class Insecta; order Orthoptera; family Acrididae; genus Schistocerca; species Schistocerca piceifrons. The sequence goes on along the minus strand of NC_060140.1, from coordinate 842,027,049 downwards.
GGTGCCGCGACTGTTGACGCTGAATGAAAAACATGTGCTGTAGCCATGGCAAAATTACACAAACTAAGGTATGAATTGTTACCACTCCCGTATTATTCACCTGATATCGCTCTATCAGACTTCAATCCCTTCCTAAAACTGAAAAGTTTTCTTGGTGGACGAAGATTCACTTCAAACGAAGAACTGTTAGCCGGACTTGACAACTATTTTGCAGGCCTGAAGGAAACTCATTTTCGAGATGGGATCAAGGCATGGAACATCGTTGGACCAAGTGCATTAATTTACAAGGAGACTACATTGAAAAAGAAAAAAATCAGTGGTGTAAGTACTTTTTTTCTATTCCATTCCGAGAACTTTTCAAACCTCCCCGGTATTTTGTGGAGTCGCAGCCGAGCTGTCTTCATACAGGGACTACTGCAGATATTAATACTCGGATGTCAAAAAAATCCTTTATTGTTACAAGTTAATTGCTACAAAAAGTAAAATTTGCAACCAGCCGCATTAATCCCATTTATTAGGAACAAACTGCATCGTTATCAGTTTCGAACCGACAGGTTCATCGTCAGACAGAGTTCGCCTTTATAATTCCATTTACTTTGTGCTGTAGACGAGAAGTTACCCGACTTTGGTTGTGGCGAAATGTCCTCGGGTTAGCGGCGTCATAAAAAAGTTCTACGTCGTTTTATAGGGCTGCTGTCCTTTTGAAGAGGCTCTTATTTCACGGAGTAATGAGCGAGATTCAACACTTCTCTGAATCTCTGAACTTTCAAGACACCGAAAGTGTAGACCAACAGACTAACACACACACACACACACACACACACACACACACACACACACAAACACCTCAATGTTTCGACCGCATACGTATTTGTACTTACTTATAGATACTGAATGTTTTTATATGATTGTATTTGCTACATAAGACATTCGTGGCCGAAGTATTGGTTAGTTCGGTGTGTGTGTGTGTGTGTGTGTGTGTGTGTGTGTGTGTGTGTGTGTGTGTGTGTATGTGTATGTTGGTCTAAACTTTCTGTGTTTTCATAGATCCGAAAAGCCTTGAATCATGATCACCTTGAGGTAATGAGGAAGTATTAACCTTTGAACAACAGTCAACAGCGACGGAAAATGAAGTATGATTTGCGCTACGAAGTCAGATAACTTCTCGTGTTCAGCATAAGATAAATGAAATTACGAGGGCTGGAACTTTAGTAGTGGCAACTATTTATTTACAGCTCGTACAAAATAGATACGTGTTTCAAAGTTTTACTGACCTTCAAAGTAGTCACCAGCATTGTGTATAACCCGTTGCCAGCGATGTGGAAGTCGTAGGGTACTCTTAGCAGTGCCAGCTGTGTCGACAGTTTGAGCGGTGCGGTCTATTGCCCGACGAATTTGTAGCAGTTCTGAAGCGAATACCGTGAAGTGTTTCCTTCAGTTTAGAAATCCAGTTGAACTCACGAGGACTTAAGTCAGGGGAGTGCAGTAGGTGGTATAGCACTTAGCAGCCCCATCAGTCAAACAAATCAGTAACAGCTTGCACTGTACGTGCTTGAGCATTGTCCTGCAAAATGATGGACAGGTCCTGCAGAAAGTGTCATCACTTCTGTCTCTAAGCTGGTCGTAGGTTGTGTTCCAAAAATGAACAGCATAGAGACAGACTCGTATATCACGCTAGGTATTTACACTAATTAAGAAGTAATATTTTGACGATTTTCACTTCTGAGTCCACAAATGTATTCTAACACCATTTCACACAAGCTGAGTTTTTAATCAAAACACATTTAAAAAATGAAATACATTTAAAAAATACTCCTCAGAACTCCCCTAATTTTATAAAACAGGAAGTGCACAGTGTTCCATAAGTAATAAAAATTTCTCTTCTTCGACTTCCTTGTAGATCCTTGTATGTGATGACTGCCCCTCTTCAACATTCAACAACAGTCAGCCAACATGGCTGCTGTCCAGTGCCGCTGGTACGTCCTTTAATGTGTCGGTGAAAACATTCACCCTGCTCTTCAGTATAATGTCACAAATTTGCGGGAAGTAGTCGATATGTGAGTATAGAAAGTGGACTTTCACAGTCATTTAACAACCCATTTTCTTGAAATTTTGCAACTTTTCTCAACACTGGTCTTGTAATTAGGACCTTTGTTACTCCAGATCAGGTTCTCAGTAACTGATCGGAAGCCGGTCATGCACCTTTTCCTGTTTTCTTCACTGTCTTCTCAGAACCTTCATTCTTGATCAGTTCTTTTATTTGTGGGCTAAAAAAGAATTCCACCTTTAAATTTCTCATGTGGTGAAGGGAAATTTCTTGGAAAGGTACTTGATGCTGGGTCCATCCTGTGGTAGAGCGTTTATAAATTACTTCATCAAGCCCAATTTAATATGTAGAGGTGGTAGGAACACTTTTTTTTTTTGGTTCTACAAGCGTTTCATGCAGTATGCTTTTAGTTACAGGCTCCCTCCACACCGTTGGAATCACAAATGGATGAAAATTTTCTTTCCTTTTGTCCACACAATAGCGGCAATATGTCTCTGGCGCCCATTCCTTGTGCTCGTCACCAAGATTCAGTTTAGAATAATCATGGTAAGCTTTTTGCACAAGGTCTGTTTAGCCACAGTGTAATTCCCAAAATGTAACAGAAAATATTTCGGTTCTTCACACACTTGCGTGTTGACACAATAGTAACTAGCAACAGTAGGTGATGTGGTCTATTAATACTGTCATAAATATACAGAATAATCACAATATAGCACTGGCAGTCCAACCCTGTGAGAGAAGCAACACTTTCATGGTCAGACAACAGCAACCAGCATCAACAAGTGTAACAACCTAAAGGTATACAGGGCCGTACTGAAAAATTTCTCTCCAACAATACGGATAAAACCTACTGGCACAGCAATATATCTTTGAAGTCAAATTGAAGTCAAACTGTACTTGATAGGAAAAAATCTAAAACAAATTTGGAATCAGCGTAAAAGGTCATTCAAGTATTAGTTTTCTGTCATCTGATACCATGCAGACTGGTGTAATCTCAAACGCACTTTTTAAAGCTCATTGTACTAGTAGGTTTCTTAAACTTTGCCAATACAATATCGGAACCTCACAGCGGATCATTATAAGAAACGTTGCTATTTTATCATTGTCAGTTTACTGCAATAGATTCACTTTAAATACAAATTTGTGGCTGTCTGAAAAGTAAGGTTGTTTCACCTACATTCACCCATATATGAAACATTATGTTGCCAATTAACTTTTAATAGTAACTGACTTAAAAAGATGAAAGCTACAACAAAATCAACGCTGTCACCAGACAATCTATTCCTCAACGCACACAACTCACAGCCGAAAATGTGACTCCAAAAAAGCAAGTAGTTCACATTGATCTAACTAAAGGTCGGATAGTGTAAGAGGTATGAATTTTATAAGGGTGTGGAGGCGGTACAATCCCTTCTCCATGTTCTGAGACAGTGAAGTTCACGACGCACAAATTGGCCAGTTTCTGTTCATTCAATATTTCAGAATGAGAGCAGGTAACGACTTCCAATGAACTTTACACTTCTTTTGCATCCTTTTCCAGACTTTTTCACGCTGACATACACCTAAAAATATTGAAAGGAAAAAAAGTTTATCGCTTACTACATTTTCGTTATTCATGCAATAAAACTTCTGCCCGATGCATGATGTTTTAATTTATTATTTCTTTACTACCAACTCTGTACACAGCATATTTAGCAGACAATATCTACATACCAACTAAATGTACCTGCCAAATAATACCAGTACATGACACATAATTCAGGCGATATGATGTCATAAAAACTGAGATGCGTGAGAAACTAGCTTGACATGTTAACACAATTGTAAATTAATTAGACTTTTGAAGCTGTGGGAATTCGGTTATTTAAGCAAATAGAGAATGGAGGGGTGGGAAGGATACTTGTTATCAACTAACGAAACGACTCAAATACCGATCAAGGCAATTTCGTTTATAAAATCTTGAACACTCAGATTGATAGTTGTAAGGTCGTCCTCGATCGATGTAGGGTTTATGAGGAAAGCGGGGATACCACTGCATTGCGCCAGCTTCCAAGTTTCTCGAACGTCAGAGGAATGATGAGATGCAGTTCGATCAGCATTAGTGCCTAACAGCTCCAGAGGAACGCTGGGATTGTGTTCTGTTGACGCTAGCGTCTTATCGCGCCTGGTGCGGTTCTGGGGTTTCTGAAGCGTGCCGGGGGACTGATTGGGCAACGAAGTGGAGATTGACCTACAAAGCCAGGAAGAGATGGGTAGTCGTCACTACCCACCGAATACCGGTGGTAGAGGATGTTAACAGCGCGGAGAAGAGCCGCTGTTACGCCACGTTTACATAGGAGTGAACGTGAGAGAATGCAGTAGAACGAGCATTCGCGGGCGATTCGCCGGCGTTCAGTACCATTCGCTCATACCTGTGAGCAAGCGTTTACACTGCAGATTTTTCGATGCAGTAATCGGCACTCATTTTTTACTCGCAACTGTCGTATCGCTAAACTGTGATACACTGGTTGGATTGATTTGAATAACTGAAAGTTCTCTCTAAATAATAACAACACGGCTGACGTACTCTGTTTTGAGTTGTGAAGAAGTAATAATCAGTCGTAATAGAAATCTGAATTGCCGTAATGAGAAAGCAAGCCTTTAATACTGCTGAAGTAAATTATCTGACAGCAAGAATTTTGAACAGTATAAACTATCTGAATAATAAACCTAGACTTAAACCGACCGTAATTGGTTCTGCGAAACTGTTCACAGATCCCAGAACTAAAACTGATACACAACACAGAAAAATCTGTCTCTGAATGACATAAGTTGACCCTGATTGAATAAAAAAAATATCAAAATATTTAGTCCTTACATCTATCCTGCGCAAATCTGGATAATGCGTTGCAATACTGCTTTGTCTTGCGCGCCGCGATACTAAAGCTGCAAATTACTATATCTACACAGAGACACTCGTGAGGTGCAATGAGTTCTCTGTTAGTTGCAAATCGAAGTATTTTTGGAACACACTTGGTTCCTTTTCTACTTTTTAAAGAAACCATGATCAATTAAAAATTGTAAGAGAAAGATGGGTGAAAAATGGCGCTGGAGTAATAAGAGTGATTTAAAAAAATTACCTTATAATTCCTCTTCACGTAAACAAAAAATTCGATTAGATTTCCTTCTTCTCAGATCAGTTATCATTACATAATCATCTTAATTAAACTCATCGATAAATTGAGGCTTTACATTTGAAACATAACATTACAACTGCTTCTTCACTTTAACACAGCTAACCACTATCTGCTACTGCGCCTACGCGGACATAAAAAATCATAACCTAACCGTTCGGTACAGCTAACAACACATGTAACAGCTCGAGAGCAAAGATATGACATTATCGTACAATCGATTAATACTCAAATGCCCCCTATCATGATGAGCACGGTATTGATGACGAAGCCAGCAAAATGGCGTAGAGAAACAAATACAGCGTGACAATTACGGAACTATATGAGAAAAAACATAAATTAGGTACAAACTACGGCATTCACACGCTTTATTCAACATGTAAACATCACTACAGATATTCGGATTTACGTTGTGACATGATCCATATGACTGCCATAATTGACGATGATATGGAGCAGACTAATAGCGAAATTCCGCATGACCCGCTGAAGTGTCGGAACATCGATGCTGTCGATGACCTGAATGGCTGTTCCCAGCTCCGCAATAGTTTTCGGGTTACTGCTGTACGCCTTCTCTTTAATATATCCCCACAAAATGGAGTCGCACGTCCTCAGATCTGGAGAATATGGCGGCCAATCGAGGCGCATGCCAGTGGCTCCTGGGTACCCCAGTGCCAGAATGCGGTCCCCGAGTGCTCCTCCAGAACATCATACACTCTCCTGCTTCGATGGGTCGACCTCCGTCTTGCATCAACCACATCTTGTCAAAATCAGGGTCACTGTGGATAATGAGGATGAAATCGTTTCCAAAACATTCTCTTACCGTTCGATAGTCACCGTGGCATCGAGGAGTATCGCACCGATTATACCGTGACTGGACATTGCACACCACTAAATCACCTGTTGAGAATAAAGAAACTTCTCGACCGTAAAATGCATATTCTCAGCCCCCAATATGCGCCAATTTTGCTTATTGACATCATCATCATCAGTGTTCTGCCAAAAGGCAGGTTTTCACATGGTAGTCCTCCAGGCTGTCCGGTCTTCTGCCACTCTCTTCAGGTCTGCATAATTTCCTCTTCCCTTTATGCTTCAAATGGCTCTGAGCACTATGGGACTTAGCATCTGTGGTCATCAGTCCCCTAGAGCTTAGAACTACTTAAACCTAACTAACCTAAGGAGATCACACACATCCATGCCCGAGGCAGGATTCGAACCTGCGACCGCAGCGGTCGCGCGGTTCCAGACTGAAGCGCCTAGAACCGCTCGGTCACCGCGGCCGGCTGTGATGTAATGTCAACTACCTTGAACATAAGTCACGAGAGTGATTACGGCATTCGCATGTTTTTAATTTTATGTTAATCAGTATTGTAAATACAGATTCGATTTGTTTACTTATTATTACGAAATTCATTAATAAAAACATCAATAAATAACATCGTTCTGTTGTATTTCTGTTAGCTTCTGCTAGGCCTCCCTATTCAGGGCATCCTTCTTACGTACACAGCGACGTTCCATTATTTCATTGATGTCGTCTCTCGAAGAACGTTGAGGTCTGCCGTATTTGCGTCTGACAGGTGGTTTCAACTCAAAATTGATTCGGCATTCTCGACAAATGCCCATACTACGTTAATGATTTTCTTTCGATTACCACTGTCTCATTTGCCCTCACTCTAGCTCTTACTTCATCGTAAGTTTTTTTTCTCGATACCTCCTACTGTGGTGCTCCTTTGCAAATAATCCACTTCCACAGCCATATGTCTTCTTTTGAGGTCAGAATTTAAAATCTGAGCCATAGCAGAAAAGAAGATTCCACTATTAGCCTGCTCACTTTTTTATTTGTTCTTAGAAAAGTTCTTCTCCCACGAAAAAGAATCCATGCACTTAGGGGGCTACCTTCTCGGGAGTGTGTTTGCAGTAAGCACGTGGCCCTTAGCTATGGCTGACATTACTTCCGCTGAGTTGTCAGACTACTTCTCTTTCCTGTCAGCCTCTCTTGGCCAACTCTTGCTCTTTTGATCACGTCGGTATTAGGTTGCGAGGCCCTAGTGCGCCTTTCACTTTCACTCACTAGTATCACCTTAGTGAAGGGGGTCTCTTTAGGCATAGTGAAGTCAACCATCCTAGGGTAGTGAACCCTGCTGTCAAATCCTGCCCCTCCAGGTTGGGAGTTGGGTCAATGGACCAGCACTCTATTATCCATACAAATTTCTAAGACTCCAAAATTTAAGGCGAAGCCTTTGATGGAAAAACATTGTTTTCTTTCAAGGAAATTTATTGTACTGTTAGTTTTTAATAAAAAGAACTGCAGAAGCTTGTGCCTTTTCACCTTGTTCCAGGCCTAATGGAAGCATATCATGAATTTATCGTCTATTTCACGTCCCTATTTGAACTTTGAGTGCCAGCCACATGTCTTTTTGTTCACCATTTTGCGCTGTGGATGTTTTGGACCCCACAAGCACCTGTGATGTCTATATTACTCTAGTACCAGCGTAACATTCTCTTCTGGCCACTCCATCACTCAAGGTCCACAACACAAGTAGTTTACGCCGTGGTAAACTGCACACTGTGAAAAAGGCTGCTCTGAGGGCAGCAAAAGCCGGGAAGAGAGAAAGCGAACTTGCTTTGATGGCTCTTTGGAAGACTGACAACCGACGGTACACGTGCGACTACCTGCGAATTCGAACCGATCACGACCGAATGATTTGCGCGTGAATTCGACCTTCGTCTGCTCTATAGACGACGCTTGTTCACTTGTCTTCACTGTGGAATAACGAACTCTTAAGGTTGTCGTACATAGCACTAGATAAGAAACTATCAGAGCGCACACTCATCGACGAACCGGGGAAGAAAGATCTGGGCACTATACGGCGCGCTGTATGTCCCGACAACCAGGAGTGGTGGTCAGGGGTGACATTTCTGTTCATAGCAGGACCCCTTTGGTTGTCATCCGTGGTTCCCTTACAGCACAGCGATACGTCGACGTTATTCTAAATCCCATTTTGTTGTCCTTCATGGTAAGCCATCCTGGGCTTTCATTTCAGCAAGATAATGCTGAAGGTGGCAGGGGTAAAATACAGGGAACGAAAGGCTATTAAAATTTGTACAGAAACCAGATGGCAGTTATAAGAGTCGAGGGGCATTAAAAGGGGTAAAATACAGGGAACGAAAGGCTATTAAAATTTGTACAGAAACCAGATGGCAGTTATAAGAGTCGAGCAGTGGTTGGGAAGGGAGTAGGACAGGGTTGTAGCCTATCCCCAATGTTATTAAATCTGTATATTGAGCAAGCAGTAAAGGAAACAAAAGAGAAATTTGGAGTAGGAATTAAAATCCATGGAGAAGAAATGAAAAATTTGAGGTTTGCCGGTGACATTGTAATTTTATCACAGACAGAAAAGGACGTGGGAGAGCAGTTGAACGGAATGGACAGTGTCTTGAAAGGAGGATATAAGATGAACATCAACAAAAGCAAAACGAGGATAATGGAATGTAGTCGAATTGCCGGCCAAAGTGGCCGAGTGGTTAAAGGAGCTACAGTCTGGAACCGCACTGTTGCTACGGTCGCAGGTTCGAATCCTGCCTCGGGCATGGATGTGTGTGATGTCCTTAGGTTAGTTAGGTTTAAGTAGTTCTAAGTTCTAGGGGACTGATGACCACAGATGTTAAGTCCCATAGTGCTCAGAGCCATTTTTTTCACTGCAAAACCGAGCACTGCAACTTGCACATAATGTCCCGTAGTACTTCCACATAGAAGACCTGCAAGTCAGTTCTCGACAACGATGCAGAGGTAACGCAGCGACTTTCTGCACCATTGCTTAGACTTTGCAAAAAGAAAAGGTTCACGACGACTGCGAATTTCGGTTTCAGACTCACGTAAGTTACTAGCGATACTGGTTTGGCGGGAAAAGGAAGTGTGGTAGCACGAATAAACAAGATGAACTTACTACGAACATCTACGACGAGATGAATCTTTAGAGCTATACAAAATTTAAGACAATAGCAGACAGTGACCCGACGTGAATCATGTTAGTAAGGCTGAGGCTTGTAAGAACTGAGTTAGAAACTTGGAACTTGTGGAACCAGTTCTCAGGAGGGTATTGGACCGTCGAAGAACAGGAGGAGGTCAATACAGAACACGAGCGAACCAAGAACTGTTTACCTTGATAGGTAGGATCTCTGACAGCTTCAGGAAATATGTTCGTACATCCATCTTCTGGTGGATGTAGGGAAAACAGCTTGCTGCATTTTATATGTAATATGGATAATACCATCAACTCTACATCTAATGGAATATGGTGGAGGTTACTTCCTGTATCATTATGTGAGCGCTCCAACCCCGTTCCACTCGCTTACAGCGCGTACGAAGAATGATTGTCGCTAAGCTTCTGTAATGGCTCTAATTTCTCGAATTTTCGCCTTGTGCTCATTACACGAGACGTATGCTGGGGAAAGTAACATTGTCCGACTCTTCCCGGAAACTGCTCTCTCGAAATCTCAGTAGTAAATCTCTCCGTGATACACAACGCCTCTCTTGTAACGTCTGACAACGTAGTTTGTTTAGTATCTCCGTGGCGTTCTCTCGCCAGCTAAACGATCCCGTGGCGAAACACGCCGCTCTTTATTGGATCTCCTCTATCTCTTCTATGAGTCCTACCTGGTGAGAATCCGAGATAGATGGACAATACTCAAGAATCGGTCGACGAAGCGCCTTATATGCCACTTCCTTCGTGAATCTCAGTCTGGCATCTGCTTTCGCTACATTTTATGTGGTCATTCCACTGAAGATCGTTCTGAATAATTAATCCTAGATATTTTACGGTAGCTACTGTTCCCAGCGGTTTCTCATAAATAGTGTAGCTGTACAGTAGTGGATTTCTTTTCCTATGTATGCGCAATATCTTACATTCTATTACATTCAGGGCAAAGTGCCAGAGCCTGCAGCATTCATCAGTTCTCTGGACGTCATTCTGCGAATTGTTAATGTCTTCTGGCGTTGATTCTTTGTTATAGACAACCGAATCATTTGCCAACAGCCTTACATATCCTATGCTTTCCACTAGATCATTTATATATATTGTAAACAGTAACGGTCCTACCACATTTCCTTGGGATACTCCGGAAATTACCTTTACATCTGTCTAATTTGTTCCGTTAAGAGCAACGTGTTGAGTTCTATCTGCAAGAAAGTCTTGAATCCAATGACAGGTCTGCTCCAATACTCGATAAGCTCGTATTTTTTCCACTAAACGGCATTGCGGGACGGTATCACGAAATACGGCATGAACGTGAGCGTCGTTCCCTGCGCCACTGTGGACCTCATGGAGGAACAGAGCGAGCTGAATTTAGCTGGATCTCTGTTTGCGGAATACATGTTGATTTTTATAGAGGAGGTTTTCATTCTCCTAAAATGTCATAATTCTTGAGAATAAAATACGTTCCATAATTCTACAAAAGGTTGACGTCCACAATATAAGTCTATAATTGTGTTGATAAGCCCTACAGCCCTTATTAAATACAGGAATGACATGAGCTTTCTTCCGGTAGCTAGATATTCTTCGTTGCTCAAGCGATCTACTATAAATTACCGTATTTACTGGTTTTATTGATACGCAACAGTTCTTCAGGCCCATCTATGACCGGCTGATATCGCTGAGTCGTAGAGGCGCCTGAAGGAGTCGCACTGTAACACCGGAACCTGCTGCATATGAACAAGTAAACACAGTTGATCCTGTTTTCCTTATTATCAGTGGGTGATCAAAAAGTTTCCATTTGAGGGCGTTGCTGCAGCGTATATGCAATGCAGGGCGATTCCGATGCAGGTATATAAGCACCGACGTGTGACCAAGGGATCAGCGTGGCATTCGTGTCTTTCCAACGTGCTTGCGGTAAATGCGGAAACGTGAACTACGGCGACGCTATTACCAAATGCGTCCAGACAGGACCAGCGTGCTGTTATTCTTTTATTAGCTGCCGAAGGACAAACACCGATCGACACCCATCGGAGAATGAAGAATGTGTATGGGGGTAGTATGTTTGTCGAAAAGCGCTGTTGTGGAATGGAGCGCAAAGTTCCGTGGTGGTCGCGGTTCGACAGAAGACGCCATATGGCAGACAGCCGAGCACCCGCCATATTGTCGTGATCTCTCCCCATGCTTCGGTCCCTGAAAAAAGCCCTGGAAGGGTCGACGATTCCTGTAGGAGGAAGGAGTGCGTGTTTTACCAAGCTGGTATCTTCAAACTGGTGTGTCGGTGGTTGATTGCCTTAATACTCACGGCTGTTTTGCCGGCATGTCATATAGATTCTGGACTGTACGGTCTTCTAACGGAAGATTTTTGACCGTCCTATATACATGTAAGAAGTAGTACTGTGTTCTTTGGACACAGCGTTAGAATGGGTCATCGGAGATTAAAACGTTCCGTGTGAACAAGAGAACCAAAGTATGCTGGATCCTAGACGTACGAAGGAATCTGAAACGACTGGGAATGTAGCAAACAGAGATTTACAAATGGGTGATTTTAAAATAAAAAAGCGAGGCTGCTATAGGTTTGCAAACTGTAAACTTTCACAGTTAGAAACGGCACACATACCAAATATTCCGTGATAGAATGAATTTCTTGTAGAAACCCAATATTTCATCGTCATGAGCAGACACCTTCAGCAGAGGTTGTACTTCTGCGACTATCCGATTCACACCGTATCTCGCTACTGAGTCAGTGCCACAGGGTGAATCGGACAGTCTCAAAATCTGCAACCTCCACTCAAGATGTCCGTGGATGGGGGCGAAGCATTGTGTCCTACACCTGCCTCTACATACGTACTTCGCAAGCCACCGTACAGTGCGTGGTGGAGGGTACCTAGTACCATTTGCAAATAGATAAGTAGTTCAAACGGGTCTGAGCACTATGGGACCAAATTTCTGAGGTCATCAGTCCCCTAGAACTTAGAACTACTTAAACCTAACTAACCTAAGGACATCACACCCATCCATGCCCGAGGCAGGATTCGAAGCTGCGACCGTTGCGGGTGCGCGGTTCCAGACTGTAGCGCCTAGAACCGCTCGGCCACACCCGCCGGCGCAAATAGATAGAGGATAAAAAGGACTATCTATATGCCTCACTACAAGCCCTAATTTTTGCGTATCATCGTTGTCCTTATGCGAAATGTACGTTGACGTCAGTAGAATCGTCCTGCAGTCAACTTAAAATGCCCGTTTTCTAAATTATATCAACAGTGTTCCAGAGAAAGAACGTTGGCTTCGCAGCAGAGATTCCTAATTGAGCTCCCGAAGCAGCTCCGTAATGTAAGACCCGAATTTACCCCGGCGTACACAGTTTTCAAATGATTAGTATGAATAAAGGGAGCGTGTCTTGCCAAAATATTGGTGATTGTCAAAGACGTTACACGGCTGCGATCCCGTAAGTTATTTGAATATCTCCGTAATACTGGCATATTGTTTCGAATCAATCGGCAACAAATCTAGCAACCTGCCTCTGAATTGCTTCGATGTCTTGCTTTAACCAGACCTAGTGCAGATCCCAAACACTCGAGCAGTACTCAAGAAGGGGTCGCACTAGTCTCCTATACGTGGTCTCCTTTACAGGTGGACCACACTTTCCTAAAATTCCCCCAATAAATGAAAGTCGACCATTCGCGTTCCCTACAAAAATTTCATATCGCTTTGCAACGTTACACATAGATATTTAATCGACCTGACTGTGTCACGCACAACATTACTAACGCTGTATCCGAACACTATGGGCCTATTCATCCTACACATCCACATCAACCTATACTTTTCTACATTTAGAGCTAGCTACTATTCATCGCATCAAGTAGAAATTTTGTCTAAGTCATCTTGTATCCTCCTGCAGTAACTCAACTTCGTGAGGTAACGGGTGAGTTGCGGCGCCCTGAAAATATTGCAAGTTTGGAGTTGACCTGGCCTTGCGGGGGCCTCCTTGGCGGCCGGCGACTCGTGGGCCGGAGCAAGAGGGGCAGCCCCAGTGCGTGGTCCAGGCCGACCGCGTGGCTGGGAATTCCATGTTGACGCGGCGCCGACGACTGTGCTTTGTGTCGATGAAGGAGATGTGTATGCCGAGAGTGCCAAAGATGGCGGACTTTGTGAAACCATAAAAGCAGACATTTCACACCTCATGTAGAAATTACACTACAGGCCATTAAAATTGCTACACCACGAAGATGACGTGCTACAGACGCGAAATGTAACCGACAGGAAGATGATGCAGTGATACGCAAATTATTAGCTTTTCAGAGCATTCACACAACGTTGGCACCGGTGGCGACACCTACAGCGTGCTGACATGAAAAAAGTTTCCAACCGATTTCTCATACTCAAACAGCAGTTGACCGGCGTTGCCTGGTGAAACGTTGTTGTGATGCCTCGTGTAAGGAGAAGAAATGCGTACCATCACGTTTCCGACTTTGATAAAGGTCGGATTGTAGCCTATCGTGATTGCAGTTTATCGTATCGCGTCATTGCTGCTCGCGTTGGTCGAGATCCAGTGACTATTAACAGAATATGGATTCGGTGGGTTCAGGAGGATAATGCGGAACGCCGTGCTGGATCCCAACGGCCTCGTATCACTAGCAGTCGAGATGACAGGCATCTTAGCCGCATGGCTGTAACGGATCGTGCAGTCACGTCTCGATCCCTGAGTCAACAGATGGGGCCGTTTGCAGGACAACAACCATCTGCACGAACAGTTCGACGACGTTTGCGGCAGCATGGACTATCAGCTCGGAGACAGTGGCTGCGGTTACCCTTGACGCTGCATCACGGACAGGAGCGCCTGCGATGGTGTACTCAACGACGAACCTGGGTGCGCGAATGGCAAAACGTCATTTTTTCGGATGTATCCAGGTTCTGTTTACAGCATCACTATGGTCGCATCCGTGTTTGGCGACATCGCGGTGAACGCACATTGGAAGAGTGTATTCGTCATCGCCATACTGGCGTATCACCCGGCGTGATGGAATGGAGTGCTATTGGTTACACGTCTCGGTCACCTCTTGTTCGCATTGACGGCACGTTGAACAGTGGACATTACATTTCAGATGTGTTACGACCCGTGGCTCTACCCTTCATTCGATCCCTGGGAAACCCTACACTTCAGCAGGATAATGCACGACCTCATGTTGCAGGTACTGTACGTGCCTTTCTGGATACAGAAAATGTTCGACTGCTGCCAGCACATTCTCCAGATCTCTCACCAATTGAAAACGTCTGATGAATGGTGGCCGAGTAACTGGCTCGTCACAATACGCCAGTCAGTACTCTTGATGAACTGTGGTATCGTGTTGAAGCTGCATGGGCATCTGTACCTGTACACGGCATCCAAGCTCTGTCGACTGAATGCCGAGGCGTATCAAGGCCGTTATTACGGCCAGAGGTGGTTGTTCTGGGTACTGATTTCCCTGGATCTATGCACCCAAATTGCGTGAAAATGTAATCACATGTCAGTTCTAGTATAATATATTTGTCCAATGAATACCCGTTTATCATCTGCATTTCTTCTTGGTGTAGCAATTTTAATGGGCAGTAGTGTAATAATAGCCAGAGGAATCACGATATTTTAAAAAGAAATGTGTACATTACCATTATTTGCACAACGATTCTGATGGTGTAATCAGATTTTCAATATCTTTATTAGTTTAAAGTTCAGTATCTGACTGTAAATTATACAAGTAACACTCAGCAACAAATTTTCAAATTATAAACGCTTCATCCCATTTTGTCGATCGCCGTGTCTTTAGAAAGCTATTAGTGTAAACCTAAATTGGTATGAATTACAGGCATGTAACTCAAATAGCAGATGAGTTATTGGAGGTCAAAGTGGCCGATTACTATTGATCGCGTCAGGCCATGAGTACTCCACAGTTACACGAAAAAACGGTAGCAGCATGCTTATAAATATATTTATTTGTCTATGTCTTTGTTTATATCCGATATATACTATTCATGAAGAAATTGATTAAATATTTACTGTGTTTTAGAAAGCACAGAGACATTAGGCTACTGGCCTACTTTTGTTGCTATTCCTTTGATAAATGATTATTTAATTTGTTTGTGTATTTAATAATGCGTGTTAGAGCGTGTTTATGGTGCAGCCATTGGAATATTTATTTAATTTCAAGTTATTTAAATGTAAATCCATTATTTCCTATGTGTTTCAATATGTTTGTGACTGTGCGTTGGCTTGGAGACATGGCGGGAGCGCTCTAGCCAATCACAGCTCTCGTTACTATGGTAGGCGACTACCGAAGTCGATGGAGAGACTGTATGGAAGTGGGGGAGGAGTATCGGGTTGCACAGGACACAGGGGAGTGCTGGAGGGGAAGGCATGACGGACGGTCGCGGGAAAGACTTGGAGAGCGTTGAGCAGTCTGCGCGTGGTCGCGCCAACTTGTGCACTTGTGAGATTTCCGTGGTTTCTGCAGTGAACACGTAGTATGTGTTTAGAAGTGAATATCACGCGAGCTATGTTGTTGCCCATAACTAATAATATGATGTAGGAATCTATTGTTTCCCTGTTATTCAACTTGTTGTTGTTGTGGTCTTCAGTCCAGAGACTGGTTTGATGCAGCTCTCCATGCTACTCCATCCTGTGCAAGCTTCTTCATCTTCCAGTACCTACTGCAACCTACATCCTTTTGAATCTATTTAACAACGTCCTCCTGAGTAGTCCCCGCCCGGAGATCGGAATGGGGGACTATTTTACTTCCGGAATATTTTGCCCAAGAGGACGCCATCATTTAACGATACAGTAAAGCTGCATGCCCTCGGGAAAAATTACGGCTGTAGTTTCCCCTTGCTTTCAGCCGTTCGCAGTACCAGTTCAGCAAGGCCGTTTTGGTTAGTGTTACAAGACCAGATCAGTCAATCACCCAGACTGTTGCCCCTGCAACTACTGAAAAGGCTGCTGCCCCTCTTCAGGAACCACACGTTTGTCTGGCCTCTCAACAGATACCCCTCCGTTGTGGTTGCACCTACGGTACGGCTATCTGTATCGCTGAGGCATGCAAG
Source organism: Schistocerca piceifrons (assembly GCF_021461385.2). Lineage (NCBI taxonomy): Eukaryota > Metazoa > Arthropoda > Insecta > Orthoptera > Acrididae > Schistocerca > Schistocerca piceifrons. Next base: position 842,010,781 of record NC_060140.1, on the reverse strand, counting down.
CCTCCCCACCAACGGCAAGATCCATGGTTCAACTTATATTTTATTTAATTGCTGGACCAACGACACCAATAAGTGTTTTGCACTAATAAACGGCATTCTTAAAGGTACTTCAGCTATCGTACTCGTCATTTAAAGTCGTTAAAAATAGTACTTATAGTTTTATTTAATTGAAATCTTTCATATATAAATTACTATGTCACATTCAAAATTTGCAACTGCCGAGTGATAGGAACCTTCGACCATTCGATTAATGTGGATATTCACATTGTGTGCTGTCGATTCAGCAGTATTTGGCTTGTACTGCGGCAACTACGTGTCCCAGCCCCTAGACAACGAAACCAGCCAAAACTTTCAATATTTCTACTCTGAGTTAGGTGGTACATAGTTGAGGGCCACACCACACCACATCATTTTATTTGGAAGCCCAAAATTTCGACACCTTAACGTACACCACACCATCATCAGAAAACAAAAAAATGGTTCAAATGGCTCTGAGCACTATGGGACTTAACTTCAGAGGTCATCAGTCCCCTAGAACTTAGTACTACTTAAACCTAACTAACCTAAGGAAGTCACACACGTCCATGCCCGTGGCAGGATTCGAACCTGTGACCGTAGCGGTCGCGCGGTTCCAGACTGTAGCGCGTAGAACCGCTCGGCCACCCCTGCCCATCAGCAAACAACCGCAGACTGTTGCTTACTCTGTTCGCCAGATCATTTATATGCAGTATATAGGAAATAACAGCGGTCCTGACACGCTTCCATGGGGCACTCCTGACGATACGCTTGTCTCTGATAACCACTCGTCGTCGAGGACAACGTACTGGATTCTGTTACTTAAGAAGTCTTCGAGCCACTCAGTCAGCAGACTGTAGGCTTGCACTTCGTTAACAGTCTGCAGTGGTGGTCTGGGGCGCCATCTCATTTCATAACAGAACCCCTTTGACGTCATCTGCGGCACCCTTACAGCTCAGCAGTAGGTCCACGATGTTCAACGCCCCGTTTTGTTGCCCATCGTGGAAAGCCACCTTGGGCTTACATTTCAGCAAGATAACGCCCGCCCGCACACAGCAAGAATTTGTCTTCCTGCCTGCCAAACCGTACTTTGTCTGGTAAGGCCGTGGATCTCTGCCCAAGTGGGAATGTTTGGAGCATTATGGATAGGATCCTCCAATCAGTTCCGAATCTTGACGATCTAACGCATGATTTGGACAGAATTTGGCATGATAACCCTCGGGGACATCCAGCAATCCTGCCAACGGATGCCAAGCCATTTACTACTTGCATAAGAGCCAGAAGCGGACCAGCGTGTTACCGACTTGCTCATTTTGTGAAGCTCTTTCTCGTGTATAAATCGTCCAATTTTTCTGAAATTGTGATCACAAGTACCGATTTCCATCCCATTCGGATAATTCCTTCGTGGTGCGTCGTTCTTTTTGTGTTAGAGTGCATATAGTAAATAGCAGCTGTCCTATCACGCTACCTTGGGGCGCCGCTGATAATACGCTTGTCTCTGGTGAACAGTCGCCGTCAAGGACAAGTGCTGGGTTCTCTTGCGTAAGAAGTCTCTGAGCAACTCGGATATCTAGGAACCTGTTCCGCATGATGGTACCTTCGTTAACCTTCTGCAGTGAGTTTCTCTCCGAACTGTATTCGACGATGCAAACCAGCACGTAATATTTTAATGAGTGCAGCATAGATTTGCATCATAGAACAAGTCGCAGAACATTATGGACTGGAGAGCAAAGAAGGCTGCAAAGTAAACTAGAATTAGACACCGTCCGAACAGCCCTCGGAACGCCCGACGGTACTGACCGACCGCCGTGTCATCGTCAGCCATTGGCGTCACTGGATGTTGATATGAGGGGCACGTCGTAAGCACACCGCTCTCCCAGCCGTTGTGAGTTTTCGTGGCTGGAGCCGCTTCTTTCTCTATCAAGTAGCTTCTCAATCGGCCTCATAAGGGCTGAGTGCACCCCGTTTGACAACAGCCCCCGGCGAATCGGATGGTCACCCAAACAAGTGCTGGCCAAGGCTAACAGGGCTTAACATCAATGATCTGATGGGAACAGGTGTTACCACTGGGGCAAGATCGTCGGCCTACAAAGAACGAGAAGACATGAAGTGAAGCGCCAAAGAAACCGTTATAAACATGCTTATTCAGCTACAGAGATATACGAGGTGTGGCTAGAAAAAAACCGGACTAGTACTGGTGAAACAATAAAACGAATGCAATAAGGCTGAAAGTCGCGTGGCTTGTCACGTGACTCTCGCTCCGCCTACTGCTCGAGTTTCATCTGCCTCCTGCACTCAGTCTGCCCGTGGCGTCTGTTTTAAGTAGTTGACGTTTTGTCTGCGCGTCGGAAAATGTTGAGTGTACAGAAAGAACAGCGTGTTAACATCAAATTTTGTTCCAAACTAGGAAAATCTGCAAGTGAAACGTTTGTAATGTTACAACAAGTGTACGGCGATGATTGTTTATCGCGAACACAAGTGTTTGAGTGGTTTAAACGATTTAAAGATGGCCGCGAAGACACCAGTGATGACACTCGCACTGGCAGACCATTGTCAGGAAAAACTGATGCAAACATTGAAAAAATCGGTAAACTTGTTCGACAAGATCGCCGTTTAACAATCAGAGCAGTGTCTGAGTTAACAGGAGTTGACAAGGAAAGTGTTAGGCAGATTCTTCATGAAAGTTTCAACATGAACAAAGTGTGTTCAAAAATGGTTCCAAAGTGTCTCACAATTGAACAGAAGGAACGCCGAAGAATGATTTGGTCTGACATCCTGGAAAACATTGAAAGTGATCCCACCTTCTTACAAAATGTTATTACTTGCGATGAATCGTGGTTTTTTACTTACGATCCCGAAACTAAACGCCAATCGATGCATTGGAAAACTCCTGGTTCTCCACGACAAAAAAAAGCACGAATGTCAAAATCGAAATTCAAGGCAATGATGATTGTTTTTTTTTGACATCAGAGGGATTGTGCACATTGATTGGGTACCAGAGGGACAAACAGTGAATCAGCATTACTACATTATCGTCCTGGCTACCCTACGTGAGCGAGTACGGAGAAAACGGAACGATTTGTGGAGAAAAAAGTCATGGATCCTTCACCAAGACAATGCCCCAGCTCACAGTGCGTTGTCAGTGAAGACGTTTTTGGCAAAACACAACATTCCCATGTTAGATCATCCACCCTACTCACCTGATTTGGTCCCCTGTGACTTTTTTCTTTTCCCTAAAGTCAAGTCAGCTTTGAAAGGAACTAGATTTGAGACTGTTGAAGCAGTAAAAGAAAAAGCGACGGAAGTAATGTATGGACTTACCGAAAATGATCTGCAGCATTGCTATGAACAGTGGAAAATTCGTATGGAGCGGTGTAGAGACCGAGGAGGAGAGTACATTGAAGGAGATAACATGAAATTGTAAATAATTGTAAATAAATGTTTTTTCCAGCATCAGTCCGGTTTTTTTCTAGCCGCACCTCGTATAAACAGTCAGAATACGGCGCTGCGTTCGGCAACGCCTATGCAAGACAACTAGTGTCTGGCGCAGTTCTTAGATCGGTTACTGCTGCTACAATGGCAGGTTATCAAGAATTGAGTGAGGTTGAACGTGTTGTCATAGTCGGCGCACGAGCGATGGGACACAGCATCTCCGAGGTAGTGATGAAATGGGGATTTTCCCGTACGATCATTACACGAGCGTACCGTGAATGTCAGGAATCGGATAAAACATCAAATCTCCGAATCGCTGCGGCCGGAGAAAGATCCTGCGAGAGCGGGACCAAAGACGGCTGAAGAGAATCGTTCAACGTGAGAGAAGTGCAACTCTTCCGCAAATTGAAGCACATTTCAATGCTGGGCCATTAGCAAGTGTCAATGAAACATCGTCGCAATGGGCTTTCGGAGCCGAAGGCCCAATCGTGTACCCTTGATGACTGCATGACACAAAGCTTTAAGCCTTACCTGGCCCATTCTACACCGGCCTTAGACTGTTGATGATTGGAAACATGTTGCCTGGTCGGACGGGTTTTGTTTCAAATTCTATCGAGAGGATGGACGTGTACGAGTGGGGATAGAACCTCATGATTCCAAGCTGGTGGAAGCTCTGTAAATGGTGTTGGGCGTGTGCTATTGGAGTGATATGGGACCCCTGATACGTCTAGATACGACTATGACAGGTGACACATGCGTAAGCATTTTGTTTGATCACTTGCATCCATTCATGTCCATTGTGAATTCAGACGGACGCGGGCAATTCTACCACGACAATGCGACACCCCACACATCCAGAATTGCTACCAAGTGGCTTCAGGAAAACTCTTCTGAGTTTACACACTTGCGCTGGCCACCATACTCACCAGACATGAACATTATTGAGCGTATCTGTGATGCCTTGCAACGTGCTGTTCAGATCTCCACCCGCTCGTACTCTTACTGATTTATGGACAGCCGTGCGCGATTCATGGTGTCAGTTCCCTCCAGCACTACTTCACACATTAGTCGAGTTCATGCCACGTCGTGTTGCGGCACTTGTGCGTGTGTCGCGGAGGCCCTACACGACATTAGACGGAAACACTAGACGAGCGAGGGCAGTGACGTAGGAGAATGGTGCACAGCCTGATAGCGACATATTAGTCGCGCCTCTCCTTCCCGCAGCGGCAACCTACTGGTGCTGATAGTTTCATCCGCCAGCAGCTCTGGAACCGGATACCGGTGTTTCGATGTTCCACCGCACTGGCGTAGCGCGCGGCAGCGACCTGTGCAGGTATAGTGTGTGGAGAGCGAAGGCCTTGGCAGGTGCAGATGACAGTCATCAGGCGACGACAGGCGTCAGACGTCACAGGCGGGCGCCCTTGGCCGACGAGGAAAACCCACCTCCTGCCGGCAGAGCAGAGTACACCGTACCAGAGCGGGGGCAACGCAGGCGGGACACGTCCTCCCAGTTCTGCCAGCCGGCCTCGCTCAGTGTGCTGAGTAACTCCTGTGTGCCCTCAGCGGCTCGAGCCACGGTACCTTTATCTGACAGACGGTAATGGCCACTCGGAAGTGGTGATCTCGGCCTGAAACTGAAAGACTCTTCTCTTTTATTAAAAATGCATTTTAATAACTCAAATATAAAGTATTTAAATGGTTCGAATGGCTCTGAGCACTGTGGGACTTAACATCTGAGGTCATCAGTCCCCTAGAACTTAGAACTACTTAAACCTATGTCGGAGCGCCGATGTTACTCACTATAGCACGGAAAGGAACCCCTTTCTTATGAACCTTCGGAAGGCCATATAATCTAGGGGAACAGCACTATAGGTGTTAAGACTCTTGATAGTGTCCTGCGACAAACCAGTTTTCTTTAGGAGGCTGTTGGTCTTTCTCTCAACACATTTTGTGGGGTCCGCATCGATTCTGCGATACGCTGAATCAGATAATTAACATTCCATCTTTTGCACACAATCCTCTTTATTTAAAACAACGTTGGCATTGCCCTTGTCCGCACGTAAAATAACAATATCAGGATCAACTTTGAGAGAGCGTAAAGCAGCCCTCTCTGCTGCTGTTAGATTACTCTTGGGCGGACGAGCCCTAGTCAACACACGGGATGCCTCCCTCCTAACCTCCTCTGCAGCGTCAGGAGGTAGTTTGCAAACTGCGTGTTCCTATAGTGAATAACCTCGGTGCTCAGACATATCGTGTAGCCAAGCATCTTGCTTCTCTGTTGAGTCCACAAGTAGGTCGGTGTGAACATCATATCAGGAACTCAGCTAATTTTTTACGTTTGGAGGGACTGCGCTCGAATGACTCTGATATTTTAGTGAGTTTCGATGTGGTCTCTCTCTTCACTCGTGTTTCTCTGTCTGATTCGTTGCGGTTAATTGAGGTTAGGTTTGGTGCTGAATTAACTAATCTCTTTCGGCAATTGTTGACATCCACTTACTTTTTATTCAATTACCAGTATTACGAGCAGACAGATGGAGTTGCGATGGGTAATCCGTTGTCTCCTGTGATCGCAAATTTGTTTATGGAAGACTTCGAGGAAGGTGCATTGGAGTCGGCGTCTTTCAAACCCGTCTGTTTCTTTAGATGTGTTGACAATACCTTTGTTGTTTGGCCTCATGGTAGGGAGAATTCGAATGCCTTTCTAGAACATCTGAACTCGATACACCCGAACATTCGTTTTACGATGGAGGTGGAAGAGGATGGTTGCCTTCCCTTTCTTGACGTGTTGGTTAGGAGGAAGGATGACGGATCATTGGGACACGCAGTCTACAGGAAACGTACTCACACCGACTTGTACTTGCAGGCTAATAGTTGTCACCATCCGGCTCAGCGTGAAGGGGTACTTCGTACCTTGGTACACAGGGCACATGTCGTTTCTGACGCTGAGACTTTGCCAGCTGAGCTGTCCTATCTTGAAGTTACATTTTTTCAAAATGGTTATAGTGACAGACAGATTGAACGTGCGTTGTGCTATCGACCAACTGTACATCGGGTGATTGATGATAATTCTGAGTCGACACCTTACTGCCTTTTTGCCTTAAGTAGGAAACACTTCCAACAAGATCGGTCGTATTTTACGGAAATACGATGTGAAATGTGTTTTCCGACCTCCATCTAAAATTAGAGCTCTTTTGAGTTCTGTTAAGGATGATCTTGGTCTGCATAAGGCGGGTGTATATCGCATTCCTTGTAGCTACAGCATGGCATATATTGATCAAACTATCAGGACCGCGGAGGACAGATGTACTGAGCATAAACGGCACACACGATTACAGCAGCCAAATAGATCTGCTATTGCCGAACATTGCTTGGATACTGGTCACCCCATGTTATATAATAACACCGAGATATTGGCATGCACGTCCAGCTATTGGGACAGTGTTATTATGGAGGCAGTTGAGATTAAATTAGCGAGCAACCTCGTTAACAGGGATGGAGGTTTCTGTTTAAACTCTGTTTGGAATCCGGCTCTCTCCCTTGTCAAAAAAACAGAGGGACAGAGTCAATGCTACCTCACCTGCGAGTTCATAGTCTCACTATCGATAGCTCTGACTTTGGTCATCTTTGGTGGCACTAGTGTCCAGTGTGTGTGTGTTATCTTTGCTGTATCAGTCCGAGAACCGAGGTTTAAAATTGGCATGTACGTTGCCTGTCCGTTGCAGTTTGCCTTGAAAATGGCGGTGTGTTCTCCCGCAGAAATATCGGCGGTCGCTGAAAGTGTTACCTGGCTGAATTGCCGGAAATTATTTGAAAGTTGTATACGCCAGGAGAAACTCAGGTCTTACGTAAACCTAACTAACCTAAGGAAATCACACACATCCATGCCCGAGGCAGGATTCGAACCTGCGACCGTAGTGGTCGCGCGGTTCCAGACTGAAGCGTCTAGGACCGCTCTGCCATAGCGGCCGACTACAAAGTATCAATGTTCCACAATAATACAGGGTGTATCAAAAACAATCATCCGATTTGGTACGTCTACATTTCTGAAACTAATAAACAATACACTACGTGATCAAAGGCATCCGGACACCCCCTAAAACATACGTTTTTCATATTATGTGCATTGTGCTGCCACCTACTGCCAGGTACTCCATATCAGCTTCCTCAGAAGTCATTACACATCGTGAGAGAGCAGAACGGGGCGCTCCACGGAACTCACGGACTTTCAACGTGGTCAGGTGATCGGGTGTCACTTGTGTCATTCGTCTGCACGCGAGATTTCCACACTGCTAAACATCCCTAGGTCCACTGTTTCCTATGTGATAGTGAAGTGAAAACGTGAAGGGACACGTACAGCACAAAAGCGTTCAGGCCGACCTCGTCTGTTGACTGACAGAGACCCTCGAAGTTGAACTGGATCGTAATGTGTAATAGGCAGACATCTATCCAATACATCACACAGGAATTCCAAACTGCATCAGGATCCACTGCAAGTACAATGACAGTTAGGCGGAAGGTGAGACAACTTGGATTTCATGGTCGAGCGGCTGCTCATAAGCCACACTTCACGCCGGTAAATGCGTAACGACGCCTCGCTTGGTGTAAGGAGCGTAAACATTGGACGATGAACAGTGGAGAAACGTTGTATGGAGTGACCAATCACAGTACACAATGTGGCGATCCGATGGCAGGGTGTGGGTATGGCGGATGCCCGCTGAACGTCATCTGCCAGTGTGTGTAGTGCCAACAGTAAAATGCGGAGGCGGTGGTGTTGTGTTGTGGTCGTGTTTTTCATGGATGTGGCTTGCACTCCTTGTTATTTTGCGTGACACTATCACAGTACAGGCATACATTGATGTTTTAAGCATCTTCTTGCTTGCCACTGTTGAAGAGCAATTCAGGGATGGCGATTGCATCTTTCAACACGATCAAACACCTGTTCATAATGCACGGCCTGTGGCGGAGTGGTTCCTTGTAATGGACTGCCCTGCACAGAGTCCTGACCTGAATCCTATAGAACACCTTTGGGATGTTTTGGAAATCCGTGCCGGGCCTCACCGACCGACATCGATACCCCTCCTCAGTGCAGCACTCCGTGAAGAATGGGCTGTCATTCCCCAACAAACCTTCCAGCACCTGATTGAACGTATGCTTGAGAGAGTGGAAGCTGTCATCAAGGCTAAAGGCGGGCCAACACCATATTGAATTACAGCATTACCGATAGAGGGTGCCACGACTTGTAAATCACTTTCAGCAGAGTGTCCGGATACTTTTAATCAGATAGCGTACAACGAATTTTGTGTTTTGATGAACGAGAAACTCAAATCTTTTTATGGGTGTTCAATATGCCGCCCTTGAGATGCATGGCATATATCAATGCGGTATTCAAATTGTTTCTACAATGCACCAGCCGGCCGGTGTGGCCGATCGGTTCTAGACACTTCAGTATGGAACCGCGCGACTGCTACGGTCGCAGGTTCGAATCCTGCCTCGGGCATGGATGTGTATGATGTCCTTAGGTTAGTTAGGTTTAAGTAGTTCTAAGTTCTAGGGGACTGCAGACCTCAGATGTTAAGTCCCATAGTGCTCAGAGCCATTCGAACCAACATGCATATGGAGGAAACGGACAGGGGCTGCCGACAGGTGGCGCTTGATGGGAATGTGGGTCGGCCGGGATAGCCGGTGCAGTTGTGATTGTGTGCCGAAATGGGGCAGAGGTTACCGCACCTGCCAAGTAAGCAGTAGATCCCGGGTTTGAATCCGGCCCGCTACACATTTTCAGTGCACGCCGCCGATTCCGCGTAATGTCCCAATGCAGCTACCCATCCCCTTTCCTTTCTCCCCTCTTCACCTTTAGTTGACATATAAAAACGTATCAGTTTGAGGGTGGGGTCATCGTAACGGAAGCGAACCAGACGAGAGTCATGGGTGAAAACGAGCTGATAACTCTGACAGTGGAATACGTTTGCCGGTACTGTTACTGCTAATATTGTAGAGCAGGCAACTTTCAGAGCTGACAGTATGAACCAAGACGAGAAAAAAATGTCTTGTCGTTTATATAAAAGAACCCCCAACCCCTGATTCCTTAAACAATCAAGCCCCATGTATAAAACACCTTCAGACATTTGATTACTTTACAAATAAGTTAACGTGTTAAATATTTGTCCTTAAGGACCTACGCAACCATAAGTTTAGGAAAGACTTAATTGTTTAAAGTTTGAGGGAAGTTGCGAAGTACTTTCTTTGTCAGAAACACTGGAAGATTATAGTTTGGGTAATCTGCGATCCGTTTTGAGCAAAAGTTAACTGCTCACGCTCTTCACAGTTTACGACGTCATATATCCCGAACTACGCGTCGTACAACAGTCTAATTTTGCAGATACATTCGGTGCTGTATGTGGAAAAGCTCTGCAAAATGTGTTGCGACTAGAGTTAGCAGTAGAGAAATACTAAATTAAAACGTCATGCAAGATGCGGGAGTTTTACTGCACGAACAGTGAAAATGTAGGGAGTGATGAACTTTCTTCCTTTCGTTTCATGTTGAATCTCAGCGAGAAAAGTTTCGAAAAGGTTTGAAATTATATATAATGGAATGAAATTATTTGATTCCAGGGACCGTTCTTTCAGGAGTGCTAGTTCTGCAAGAATCGCAGGAGAGCTTCTGTAAAGCTTGGAAGGTAGGAGACGAGGTACTGGCAGAAGTAAAGCTGTGAGGACGGGGCGTGAGTCGTGCTTAGGTAGCTCAGTTGGTAGAGCACCTGCCCGCGAAGGCAAACGTCCCGAGTTAGAGTCTCGGTCCGGCACACAGTTTTAATCTGCCAGGAAGTTTCAAGATTTAACTGAGTTTGAACATGGTGTTGTAATCGGCGCACGATCAATGAGACACGGCATCTCCGAGGTAGCGATGAAGTGGGGATTTTCCCGTACGATTACTTCACGAGTGTACCGTGAATATCACGAATCCGGTAAAACATCAAATCTTCGACATCGCTGCGGCCGGAAAAAGATCCTGCAAGATCTGGACCAACGACGACTGAACCCTTCCATAAATTGCTGCAGGTTTCAATGCTGGGCCATCAGAAAGAGTCAGCGTGCGAACCATTCAACGAACATCATCGATGTGGGCTTTCGGAACCAAAGGCCCACTCGTGTACCCTTGATGACTGCACCACATGAAGCTTTACGCCTCGTCTGGGCCCGTCAACATCGCCATTGGACCGTTGATGACCGGAAATATGTTGCTTGGCTGGACGAGCCTCGATTCAAATTGTATCCAGCGGGTGGCCGTGTACGGGTATGGAGACAACCCCATGAATCCATGGACCCTGCACGTCAGCAGGGAACTGTTACAGCTGGTGGAGGCTCTGTAATGGTGTGGGGCGTGTGCAGGTGGAGTGATATGCTACTCCTGATACATCTAGATACGACTCTAAGACGTGACATGTACGTAAGCATCCTGTCTGATCACCTGCATCTATTCATGTCCGCCGGCCGCGGTGGCCGTGCGGTTCTGGCGCTGCAGTCCGGAACCGCGGGACTGCTACGGTCGCAGGTTCGAATCCTGCCTCGGGCATGGGTGTGTGTGATGTCCTTAGGTTAGTTAGGTTTAAGTAGTTCTAAGTTCTAGGGGACTTATGACCTAAGATGTTGAGTACCATAGTGCTCAGAGCCATTTGAACCCTTTTTTCATGTCCATTGTACATTCCGACGGAATTGGGCAATTCCAGCAGGACAATGCGACACCCTACACCTGCAGAATTGCTCCAGAGTGGCCACAGAAACTTCTGAGTTTAAACACTTTCGCTGGCCATCAAACTATCCAGACATGAACATTATTGAGCATATCTGGGATGCCTTGCAAAGAGCTGTTCAGAAGAGATTTCCACCCGCTCGTACTCTTACGGATTTATGGACAGCCCTGCAGGATTCATGGTGTCAGTCCCCTTCAACACTACTTCAGACACTAGTCGAGTGCATGCTACGTCGTGTTGTGGCACTTCTTCGTGCTCGTGGGGCCCTACACGACATTAGGCAGGCGTGCCAGTTTCTTTGGCTCTGTAGTGTTTGTATTAATATACATTATATATAAAAATCGTTGGAAGTCGCCAGGTGCTCTCATTCGCAAATAGTGGGTCAACATAGAGTCGGTAATTTGCGCTCTACGATCTTCACTGCCTCAAGACTTGTAGCTACACAGTTTCTAACTGTAATGCTTGATTTATTGCCTTAAACCTTTGACATAAGATTACAGCTCTTCATGAGTATATTATTATAGCATTTGCAGTTTTCAAATGCGGCCAGAAACTGTATGAAATATTGAAAATCAATCCTTTTTGCCCCTGGAAGCCGATAGATAAGCAACCTGCAACTGTGATTATGTCCCGGGTGAACAGTTTAGTTGGCAATATACGAGGAATGTTTGTCAACTTGTGATCGATAGCGAAATTGAAAGCACAGTGAAAATAAAAGATACTTTATGTATAACATTACGCTACATTGTTTCCGCTACTTACGTACGTAGTCGCCGCTCCGACATAAGACGTTTGTGTTAGCGTTGTACCATCTTTCCAATACGCTCGTCATAGAAGGCAGCCGACTGCTATTTCGGCCCATTCCCTACGCTGGTCTGCAGCCCATCGTCTGTGCCAAAGTGCTGTCCTCAAAGCTAGAAGTTCATGTGAGCGAAGAGACGAAAATCAGAGGGCTCCAAGCCCTGGCTATATGATGCGCGATCAGACACTTCCCATTGGAAAGCCTGCAGAAGCTTCTTCGTTGCACCTGCAGTGTTCGGCCGAGAATTGTCTTGAAGAGCCGGCGGAGTGGCCGAGCGGTTCTAGGCACTTCAGTCTGGAACCGCGCGACCGCTACGGTCGCAGGTTCGAATCCTGCCTCGGGCACGGATGTGTGTGATGTCATTAGGTTAGGTAGGTTTAACTAGTTCTAAGTGCTAAGGGACTGATGACCACAGATATTAAGTCCCATAGTGCTCAGAGCATTTGAACCATTTTTTGTCCTGAAGAAGGAAAGGCATGGCAGTTACATAATGTTATGTGCCCTGCATGAAATCAGGCAAAACCTTTCAGCAGACACTTGCCACTTGGCGAGAGATATTATTGTTCTAATTTTGCGTGAGATACTGTTGTTGTGTCCGCAGCTCTTGGTCTTGTGGTAGCGTTCTCGCTTCCCGCGCACCCAGTGTCCTGGGTTCGATTCCCGGCTAGGTCAGGGATTTTCCCTGCCTCGAGATGACTAGGTGTTGTATCGTAGAACGGTATACGAGGCGTGTTTTTTTTTTAAAAGTAAGTACCGTTTTGAAATTAAAAAAGACATGCTAATATATCTCAATAATTTTGTTTTTACATGAAAGCCTGTATCTTAATCTACTTTCCTACATAATTTCCGTCAATATTGAGGCACTTCTCATAACGTTGTACCAGTTTTTGAATACCCTCCTCTTAGAAGTCTGCCACCTGACTTGTTAACCACTGCATCACCACTGTTTTGACTTCGTCATCGTCTTGAAGACGCTGATCGCCCAGGTGTTTCTTCAAGTGCAGGAACAGATGGTAGCCACTGGGCGCAAGATTGGGAATGTACGGAGGATGATCTAGAGTTTCCCATCGAAAAGATATGATGAGTTCTTTGGCCTCATTCGCCATTGAGGACGGGCATTGTCTTGCAGCAAAACGATGCCCTTGCTCAACTTCCATGGACTGTTGCTTTGATTCTGGTGTGACGTAGGCCACCCATGTTTCATCGCCCGCCACAATTTGGCTTAAGAAATCATCACCGTCGTTGTGGTGCGGCTCAAGGAAAGTCAGTGGACTGTCTAAACGTTTGGTTTTGTGCACATCCGTCAACATTTTCGGTACCCAACGTGCATACAATTTTCGGTAATTCAAGTGCTCGGTCACAATGCCATACAAAACACTACGAGAAACATTAGGAAAGTCATCCCGCAAGGAGGAAATCGTAAAGCGTCTGTTTTCTCTCACCTTATTGTCCACTCCCTGCACCAAACTGTCATTAACGACCGAAGGACGCCCACTCCGTTGTTCATCATGCACATTTGTGCGGCCATCTTCAAATGCTCTCACCCACTTTCTTACCATTCCATCACTCATAGTGTTTTCTCCGTGAACCGCACAGATCTCACGGTGAATATCGATCGCTTTTAGGCCTTTGGCACTAAGAAATTTTATAACAGCCTGTACTTCACAGTCGGCGGGACTCACGATTATCGGAGACATCTTAAACACTCAGTGCACAACATAAACAAGGAAGAATCAGACTGTAATGGCGTCAGTGCGTGGATTAAGGAACAGGCTTTCATGTAAAAATAAAATTATTGAGATAGCTTAGCACGTCTTTTTTTAATTTCGAAACGGTACTTACTTAAAAAACACGCCTCGTACTACAGATACTGCCCAACACACCTGTGCAAAGCTTCACCGGATTTTCGGGGTTGTTTACGTTTCGAGAGCGATCGGAAGTTGAGGAAAAACAAACCGTCGTAGATGGGAGCACGCTGCCACAGCTTGCGTGCTGATGCAGTCTGTGAACTGTGGGGATGTTGTTAGCTGCGGTTTTCAATCAGCCTCACGGAAATGCCAACGGCTACGGACGCTGCGCAATTTCGAAACTCGGCGCCGACCTTGGGAAGCTTGGCCGGGCGCGAGTGGTAAGCGATCGAGTGAAGAAGCTGTGCGTCTACGTGTCTAGTCTCGCCCACCGGGATTCCCAGTGCTTAGGCACCGCTCGGCGTCCGGCAGTTCGAGTGGATCGGTCGCTGCAACTGTAGGTCATTAAGACAACGCGCCTGGCGCGGCTGCCGAGAGACCGCGGTCAGGAATGGAGATTTGAAGAGGAAGAGAGATTTATCTGGTCGAGGTGACGGACGCCTCTGCGCCCACTCTTAGCGACAAGCGGCCAGGACAGGGAAGTCACACGTAGAATCGCTGCGGTTTCCACCTCGCACGTGGACATGTCCTGGAAGAGTTTCCTCGACTGTCTAAACGCATCCCACCGCGACGTAATTGGCCATTTCCAATACACATCCTCACAAAAGTCTGGCTTTTCTGCTTGTTTTGCTTCTGCACTTCCGTCAAGTGTAGGTGTCGATTAGCACTGGACGTGACGCAGCGGAATGCCACATCCAAACATTCGACAACGCATTTCAAATGGCGACATTCAACGCTTACGGTACCTGATTCTAACGGGACGTCAACGTCACGGATTCGTGGAAGAACTTAATATGAACGGTAGTGGCTAGTGCGGAACTATGGCTTCGTTCCCTAACCGTCCAAGTGTTCACTCGTGTAATAGTAGTGAATATCGTACTATGTCGACTTAATGTGTATTTTATTACTTGCTTTATTTTCGAAACTCTTTGAGAAGGTTCCACGAGGATTTGGATATTTTTCCTGCGAGTATTCTTCCAGAAAAGAGCTAATTTATCTGGAAGTAAAAATGGTTTAGGTTTTGCAATAACTGGACATTAAATAGCCTCAGCTGTGCTCAAATCAGAAAATGGAAATAGGTGAAAAAGTTTCATTGAAGAAAAATGTTTTTAACAGCGAAAATGTTACCCCTTTCGAAGGTGAGAAATAGAGCTGTTTTTGAGGTTATTTGGTACTTACAGAGGAACCAAAATACAATGAATCGATCATAATGCGACTTCGTACTACCTTGATGTGCATATACAAGGTGTCACAGGAGGAATGGTCAGTATCCAGGGATATGACAGGAATTAACATTCGAAGTAAAAAACGGCTGGTAAACATGGGTTCCAAAATGCATATCTTAAGAGCTATGAGCACTCTTCCTGATCTTCGCTGCTGAAAAACCTCTTCTACTGAAAGAGAGCTCATTGCTTTCAAGGTGTGCATTTTGGAGCTTATGTCTACCAGACTTTTTTACTTCGAATGTTCGTTCCAGTCATATCTCTGAATATTGGCCATTCTTCCTGGGGTACCCTGTTACATAATGGCAAAGAAAGTGAAGCATCCAGAAGACAAGGTCAGATGTCAATGTAACTTCATACGTGCGGACACCACACGCAGTCATGTAAACAATCAGAGTGCCAATTCTCTGTAACAAGTACAGCACCCACGAGGGTGCACTACTCTCGCTCGCCTTCACTGTTGTTCCCATTCTTGGTGCGGTAGATAAGGGCTGTGAACAGTGTCAGGTGTCATCTGATCACAGTGAACGATACAGAGATGCCTCGTACTCGTGTGAGACAGCGTGATCAGCACGTGACAGTGTTCGAAAGCGGTTTAATTGTGGGCCTCCGTGAGGTCGTCTAGTGAAATCGTGTCATGTATCCAGATTTGGGGGGAAATTTGGATGTGACTGTGGTCCAATGCTGGTTTGCTGGAAACATAAGGGTTGGCATACCCGACGTCAAGGTACCTCTCGACCACATCTGAACACCCCAAGGTTTGATCACAGAATGAAGGCTTTCACGGCAGGTGTTGTCGTCGCTTAACATTTCCGGGCTGAGATGCCGTGGTCCATACATAAGACTCTCCCTTGACGTTTCGGCTTCGACTGCGGAAGGCATCCTCCGAGGACAATCGGCGAACTGCAACGAGAGCACGAGTGAGCGCCGTATATACAAGCCATCCAGAGGGCGCCGCTGTCAATCACGTGAGGTCGGCTGTGCTATGATCTCTGATACTGCCAACATTCTCAATTGAAATTAATCGATTGTCACGCTGTTGCTACAATGTTGACATCCATATCTTATCCAGCTTGATGCCTCCATGTTTTCTATCAAAATTATTGCAGTGTTTGGCCATCTCAATGGCCTCTCTGTACATTCGCGCATAATAATGCGAAGTCTTTGCTATGACTTCCCTTTAGTGAACTGACCGTCATAGCAAAGACTTCGCGAGGTTTGGTGTTCTCGTAAAGATAAGTTATGTTAGATTATAAAACACATAGATTAGTACTGATTACGTGGTAAATAAGTGTATTAGTGTGCCGTTTAAGTGTACCATTAAAGGTTTCATTTCTCATTACGTAATATAGCAGAAAACGCGAAAAGACCGTACAGTCGTATTTTCTGTTTACGTTCTGCTGCAGCAAATCTATAGAATTTCGTTTAGTTGTTCCTTTCTCTCTCCAGCAATTTAACTTAGCGTACCTCTTCATTATTTAACTAGCATTTCCGGAAAGTAGCGTAAAGTTTAACTTGTTGTTTCAGAAACTTTGCACTTTTGTTTTTGTTTACACACAGTTGCGTATAGGCCAAATTTGTGTAACCATATTTTCGTGTTTATCTGTAATTTAACTGACTTATTCTTAATAAATTATTACGTTTATCATGAGTGAAAAGTGCTTGACTTGCCGTAGAATTGTTAGGTCGGGGCTTTGGTGTGATGGGTGCTGTAGTTTTTTCCATGTGGGTGACTGTAGTGGCGTGGGAATAGGGGAAGTAAATGAGACTCATCAGTGGTTTTGTAGGATTTGTAGTAGAGATAGGAAGATACTGGAACAGGAGGGGAAAATTGCTGCCCTTCAGGCTGAGTTAGACAAGGCCAGGGGAGATCTTGACAGGTTAAGGAGGGAGAAGGGTAAAGAGAGGTGGGAAGTGGCAACAGGCAACAGGAGGAACAGGCCTAGAACTTTGTCTGACAGCTTTATGGTGAATGTGGAAAATAGATTTGACCTGTTGCTTCAGTTAGAAGCTGGTGAGCCTCAAGCAGTTACAGGTGTAGACAGGGCACAACAAACTTTCAGCAGCAAATTGAAAAGTAAGAATGTAGGGAAATCAGTAAAGAGAAAGAAAGTGTTGTTGTTAGGTAGTTCCCATGGAAGAGGTGTTGGCCAACTCTTGCAGGATGAACTAGGATCAGAATACCAGGTCACCAATTTTTTTAAACCTAGTGCTGGTCTGGAGCAGGTGACAGAGGATTTAGGATCACTTTGCAAAGATTTCACTAAGGAAGACACCGTGGTTATAGTGGGTGGGGCAGGTAACAGTATTGACAGAGATCCTGGGTACAGCATAGAGTGTGACCTGGCGAAGATTGCATCAGCATCGAGGCATACCAGTGTTGAGTTTGTATCTGTTCTTGGGCGCCATGACCGACCTCATTTGAACTCTTCTGTCAAGAGAGTTAATTTGGAGCTGGAACGGCTGCTCATGTCGGGTGCGGGGTCACACATTGGTGTGGTTCATGTTGATTCTGTCAGTAGGTGGGATTATACTAGGCATGGCCTTCACCTCAACAGGAAGGGGAAGGGTAAATTGGCTGGGGAAATTGCAGGAAAGTTAAAGGGGGGAGGCACTGTCATGAGTGGTAAAATACCAGTGGTTATAGGATTCAGAAAAGACCCTTTTTTAGGGTAGGGAGGACAGAAAGAAAACAAATTTTAAGAGAGGTTAGAACTGAGACAAACCTTCAGTTTGAGAAAGAAATCAAAAAACATAATTCCAGCTTATTACATCAACATAAACAGCCATTGGTTAAGAATTTTCAACTGTCAGCAGATATTTTAACTCCATCCAATTTTAAGTCTGTCAATGTGAAATGTCAGCTATCTTTATTGCATCAAAATATTCGAGGACTGAGAAATAAAATTAATGAATTAACTATCTGCATAGATGAATTAGAGTCTTCAAACCCAGCTGACATAATCTGCCTCTCTGAACATCATGTGACCACTGGTATAGAACTTTTAAGTGTTACAGGGTTTAGGTTAGCATCTCACTATTGTAGATCAGAAATGGAGAAAGGAGGAGTTGCCACATTCATCAGGAACTGTCATAAATTTAAGAACATAGACATTCATAAATTTTGCCTAGAACAGCATATGGAAGCATGTGCAACAGAATTAGATTTTCACAAAAAATCTTTCATAATATTAAGTGTATATCGAGCACCTGCAGGTAACTTTAATCTGTTTGTAAACCACCTTGAAGCTGTACTGGCCCATTTAACAACCAAAAACAAAGAAATAGTGGTTGCTGGTGATTTCAATGTAGATTTCCTTAAAGACTCTCCCAATAAGAACCTATTTGAGTTAGTAACACTATCATTCAACTTAATTCCCACAGTAAAGTTCCCCACTAGGATAACCACTTGCTCACAAACAACCATTGATAATATCTTTATAGAAAAGTCAAATGAACAAAATTATATTACAAAACCAATAGTCAATGGCCTCTCAGACCATGACATGCAGTTCCTTCTGTTAAATGTTAATACTGAACAGGATATAAAATCTGTTAAATCTGAGCTCAAGAGGGTAATCAGTAAGCCAAAAATTGATTATTTTAGGACACTCCTCAGAGACATTCACTGGACTGATGTTTACAGTGCTCATGGCATGAATGAAAAATATAACATTTTTGCTAATAAAGTGCTTACCTTATTTGAACACTGCTTTCCCCCAAAACTTACCAAGGTTAGAGCAAAGTCTACAAAGAAGCCATGGATTACTCGAGGAACAGGGGTATCTTGTAAAACAAAAAGAAAACTGTATCTGTCAATCCGAAACATTTCCAATGTTGATGCTATAGCACATTATAAGAAATACTGCAAAATATTAAAGACTGTAATACGGATGTCAAAGCAAATATATTACAAGGAAAAGATAGTCATATCAGATAACAAAATAAAGACAATATGGGATATAGTGAAGGAGGAGACCGGTAGAACCAGACATGAAGAGGAACAAATAGCATTAAGAGTAAATGATGCATTGGTGACAGATGTGTATAGTGTTGCAGAACTTTTTAACAAACATTTTATAACTGTTACTGAAAAGATGGGGTTGTCAGGTTCGGTAGATGCTGCTATGGATTACCTTAGACCAGACATTTCAAGTAACTTCCATAATATGAATTTGACCCTCACTACCCCAACAGAAATAATGTCCATCATAAAATCTTTAAAATCAAAAACATCTAGTGGGTATGATGAAATATCAACAAAGTTAATTAAAGAATGTGATTCTGAGCTAAGTAACATATTAAGCTATCTGTGTAACCAGTCGTTTATCAGTGGAATATTTCCCGAATGGCTGAAATATGCTGAAGTTAAGCCACTGTTTAAGAAGGGAGATAAAGAAATAGCATCAAATTTCCGTCCAATTTCACTGTTGCCAGCATTCTCAAAAATTTTCGAAAAAGTAATGTACAGTCGTCTTTATAACCATCTTATCTCAAATAACATACTGTCAAAGTCACAGTTTGGATTTCTAAAAGGTTCTGATATTGAGAAGGCTATCTACACTTACAGTGAAAATGTACTTAATTCATTAGACAAAAAATTGCAGGCAACTGGTATATTTTGTGATCTGTCAAAGGCATTTGACTGTGTAAATCACAATATCCTTTTAAGTAAACTAGAATATTACAGTGTAACAGGAAATGCTGCAAAATGGTTCAAATCTTATATCTCTGGCAGGAAACAAAGGGTGTTATTAGGAAAGAGACATGTATCAAGCTATCAGGCATCATCCAACTGGGAACTAATTACATGTGGGGTCCCACAAGGTTCCATTTTGGGGCCCTTACTTTTTCTTGTGTATATCAATGACCTTTCATCAGTAACATTACCAGATGCCAAGTTTGTTTTGTTTGCTGATGATACAAACATTGCAATAAATAGCAAATCAAGTGTAGTCTTAGAAAGATCAGCCAATAAAATATTTGTAGACATTAATCACTGGTTCCTAGCCAATTCTTTGTCACTAAACTTTGAAAAAACACACTACATGCAGTTCAGAACTTGTAAGGGGTGTCCCAAGAGTATATGTCTAACATATGATGACAAGAAGATAGAAGAAGTGGACGGTGTTAAATTCTTGGGATTACAGCTTGATAATAAATTCAACTGGGAGGAGCACACCACAGAACTGCTGAAGCGTCTTAACAAATCTCTGTTTGCAATGCGAATTTTGTCAGACATAGGGGATATAAAAATGAAAAAGCTGGCATACTATGCTTACTTTCATTCCATAATGTCATATGGGATTATTTTCTGGGGTAATTCATCAAGCCAAGCTAAAGTTTTCCGGGCACAAAAACGTGCAGTAAGAATTATATGTGGTGTGAACTCAAGAACATCCTGCAGAAGCCTGTTTAGGGAACTAGGGATACTAACTACAGCTTCCCAATATATTTATTCCTTAATGAAATTTGTCATTAAAAATATATCACTTTTTCAAACCAACAGCTCAATTCATGGAATCAATACTAGAAATAAGAATAATCTTCACAAGGATTTAAAGTCACTTAGTCTTGTACAAAAAGGTGTGCATTATTCAGGAACACACATTTTCAATAACTTGCCAGCAGCCATAAAAAGCTTAACAACCAATGAAATTCAGTTTAAGAGAAGCCTAAAGGATTTATTGGTGGCCAACTCCTTCTACTCCATTGATGAATTTCTGAGGAAAACCAACTGATTTGTATATAAGTACAACATAACTTCTGCACAATTTCAGTGCAGTAATGTGTTCACTGAAAATTTGTGTGTGTGTGTGTGTGTGTGTGTGTGTGTGTGTGTGTAAGTATAATCTAACTTCTGCACCATTTCAGTGCAGTAATGTGTTCATTGTAAATAAGTATTACAGTAGTTGTATTACATGTTTCTTACCTTATAAATAAATATAAAACTTTTTTATTTTAAATTCAGTGCAATAGTATTTGTAAAATGACTCTTAGTGTTCATTAAAAAATGACGATCATTCCACTTGGGACCTGTGGAATGGTACATTAGCTTATTTGTTTTAGTTTAAATATTTGTCATGTATTGTTGTTTTTCTGACATGTTCCACATCCTGGAGGACCTCCTCACTACGGATCAATTGGAATGAAAGTAAATCTAATCTAATCTAAATTGTAGCAACAGCGTGACAATCGATTAATTTCAATTGAGAAAGTTGGCAGTATCAGAGATCATAGCACAGCAGACGTCACGTTATTGGCAGCGGCGCCCTCTGGATGGCTTTGAAACGTCCCCTTTGAACAATTATACAGGACTGTGCTTAACCTGACACACAATATTTTTAGCGCAACGCAATCTGACTTTCAAAACTCCCTACTAAAGAATGGCCCTGACAAACATTAAACTATGCCTTTCACAAATCACTTACCTCACAAAAATCTTCGCTGCTCAAGCTACTGCAATACAGCGAGCGCCACTACTGCCAGCTAAATAAAAGATTCAAACTACTGAAGGCACTAACTACTGATAGGGATAGTTAGCAAATGAAAGATATTAATAGAGAACAAACAATGTATTTACCTTGATATCATCATATATAAATATATCAGTTCATGAAAAATTACAAAACTCCGCCATCTCTCTCCCCACATCCACCACTGCTGGCGGCTCACCTCCAACTGCCCAACGCTACGCGCTGTTCACAGCCAGCTGCCTAACACTACAATGGCGAGTATTACAACAATGCAAAGCAGCCACAGACCGCACACAGCACAGCCAGTGATTTTCATATTGAGCGCTACGTAACGTTGCCAATAAGAAAACATAAACAGCCTACTTACATAGAGAAAACATAAACAGCCTACTTACATAGAGAAAACATAAACAGTCTACTTACATAGAGAAAACATAAACAGCCTACTTACATAGCCCCCATGCTCCCCACAAAAATTTTTACAAATGGTGTTGGGCACTGGCCAATACAGATTTGACAAAAATTTTTCACAATTACAGTAACAAAGATATAAAATGCACACACTTATTGATACAATGTTGGTCAAAAGCTAAAATTTTGTCTCACAGTCCATAAAGACAGTCCTAATCGTACATAACAGGAGAATAGCAGTGTTTTTCTCAAAGTCTGAGCAGTAAAAGAAAATGCACACGGAAGTAGTGGATTTCCATGCAGTCTTGAAGAAGTAGTGTTGTCCTTCCAATGGAAAGACAGTGCTGACTCTCGACATGCAGACAGGTAATGGGCCACAACAGAGCAAACCCACAGCAGAGTCATTCGAAGTTTTGATGAATATTGGTAGGTCATCACAGAGCAGACCCACTGTAGTCCTGGTAGAGATTACGGTATTGGTGGGCCACCAGAGGTGCAGACCCACTGCAGTCCTTGTAGACACGGCCAGCAGCCATCTGTTGCGACTGTGCAGGTGCACAATCACCATCGAAGAGTCTTGCGGAGAATATAGCAAGTCCATAAACCACCACTTGTGCACTCACAAAGTTTCTGGAATTGTCCTTAGAACCAGCAATGTTGTTATCCAGTCCCTTGCTGAATTATTAACACACGTGCAAACACTAACAGTCCCTACTTCTCACATATTGTCCATGTACTATGACCAACAGAAACGTGTGCAGTGAAATGTTACTTAATTTGAAGAACTGGTAACAATTACAATTTTATAACATGAGAATACAATAACAAAGGTACAAAACACATCATTAAAAACATAACAATACAGAGAACATTTGTAGTACAAGCTTTACAAAAGAATAGAAATAGACATATACATCAGTGGAATTATGACATGAGTACATACATAAAAGATCACAATAACTTTTGAAACATCAACTTCACACATGAGCATTAAACAGAACAGAATTAATAATATCTAACATCTTTACAAAGTAAATAACATATTATTAATGCCAATTATATTCGAGGATAACAGTATTCCTCATCATAGTGAATGTAGCTTAATATTAAAAGTAGAAAAAATTCTATGAAACTACACAAAGACAGGAAGAAAACAAATACACAAGGGTACACAAACATATAGTGGGATAACACCAATAGGAAAGGACAGGGTTCGTTTTCAGTGTAACATTTGGTACTGCAGTCCAACCCAAAACTTCATATATCTTTCCTCTTATTTCATCCTTTGTTTCCACGAAAAAAATTCTATCTAAGCATGCTTTCTGTATTTATATGTTCACACATTTCTTACCTCAACATTTATTTCCAAGAAAATCCTACCTAAACCTGTTTTCTCAATGCATTTCTTCCAATTCATCGCAACTCATTCTCTTAGAGGCTACCCCCTCTTAAGCTAACTTAAATCTACTGAGCTCAGATGCTAAACTAAGGGACGAGGCAATGCAGCAGCACATAACACAATTAATATAAACAGCAATAAAAAAATGGAAAATCGCAAAGCAAGCTACAGTAAATATAAATTACCAAGCAATGCAACATTACAACTAATATGAGCCAATGTACAGTAGCAAGAAAAATAAGTCAGTAGTAAAATTAGCTTAACAGTTAAAATTCAGTAGCACTATGCCTGGCAAACAGCAGCAGCAAATATAAAAATATAAAAAATATAAAACTTATATCTATACATGACAAAGCTCAAGCAGAAAAAATATTACAGCAAAAACGACAATGCAGATAAGGGAAATGTATATTCACATCTTAATATCTATGTAATTAAAGTGGTGCACCACAAGAAGTTATTCTACCAAAAAGTTACCAACTACTTGAAAAGAAAATTATGAATGCAGTTACTAGTTCCTTCTTATTGTTCTTTCCTGTCCAAGTGCTCCTTTTTTAAAGAATGTGGATCATAAAATAATTATTTAATAGATCTGTTGACAGAAAGTGTTCACATTAGCAAATGCATTTCATTTTATAAAAGCAATGCTGCAACACAGCTGAAAAACAGGTATCAAATGAAATAAGCAATTACGCAAACCAAAGCATAAAAATATCATTTAATAGTCATGTGACATTTCATAAGTTAGTAGAAATTCTCTCAACTCTCATAGAAAGACGCTTGTCGTAATCAGGTGTGCAGATGTACGAATATTTCCCATCAATTCATAAGCATTTCAGCAATTAGCACAAAGTGCGAGTAATCATATGTTTTCAAGTAACGAGGGTGTCGCATTAGCGATGAAAGGCACACCCTAATGGCTTGTTCTCCAGGTGTTTGACACAGCTGTGTGCCCACAACGCATTACAAAAATCATATGTGGTTAATGGCGTCCCCTTTTTTTTCTACCTGTGCCGCTGAAAAGGGCTCGCAATAATGGCTTTTTCTCCAGGCGTCTGACACAGCTGGGTGCCCGCGACGCATTACGTGCAGGTGGTCACTTAACTTTCGTACGGAAATATTTACGACAACACTACCGTGGTAGTCTCATATAAAAATATTTCACAGGTCAAGAATTAGCGTTGCAAATCTGTAGAAACAAAATCCTATGAATATAACAGTGTCCAAAAAAAATTTTCAGTGGCATTGTGATACATTCACACATGACTCACACATTTCATAACTCTTAAAGTACGATTCTTGGTTTCCAACAACCTTTTCCACAAATCAGAGTCCCTAAACACTACTCATTATTCCTTACCTTATTCGTCGAAACTTCTTCAGTATTTCATCATAAGAAATACGTAGCATAATAAACATTCCTCAACAACATAATACACATCGTCGTCGTAATAATAACATCATAACACTTCAGTCAAATCTCAAAATCGTCGTAGCTTCCTCCAATAATTAAAAAAATTCTCTGCTCATGTCAAAAGTGTCATCTGCCTCAAACGTACTTTAAAAATCATAATCCCTTTACCAAATACATCATTCAAAGCTCTCATAGTATCACAATGGGTCCGAAAAAATATGAACAGTTTACAAAGTACAGACAAAATACAGTTTCATAAGTGTGAAGTTACCCAGCTGTGTAATTACATAAACATGTGTCACTGATGTAGTAAAAAAATGTTTATCTCTCAGTTAAATGATCAGATAGCTGTGTAATTTGTGTGTTAGAGAAATATGGTACCGATGTGTAAAGTTGTATAAGCAAATACCATATTAGCTAGGGTTCCTTGTGCTTGCCACACACATGGTACACAAAGTAAGCGTGTACCCCCCTGAGGATTAATGTAATTATACCCTCAGGTGTTACAGATTACAGCAATGCAATGAAATGTATCACGGAAAACTTTCTTTGTAATTCAAAAATCTTTAAAAATAAATGTTTTAAGTACACAATTAATCACTCAAATACGTGTACGGTAGCGCTAAATGTGCGTCTTGTTGCAACATAATCTGTGTGGGAGTGTCGTAGTTATCGTCCTCCGAAAGCTAAGTTCTGCAGAAGTCAATGTACTTACCTCATGATAAACGAAAGTGAAATGCTTTGCGTATAGATATCGTAGTTATTACGCTTATTGTTGTGTTGAAGAACGTACTGTGCTGTAACGTATTGTTGTGCTATGGAAAACCCTGTCTCATTGTAGCTATACTACAAAAGTTACTACTAAAACATGTTTTACTTTCCAGAATAAAACAGAAAAACTGTGCAGATATAAAACAGAAACACCGCACAAGCAACATTGTAAATTGTCACTCATTAGTAGCGTCGTGATAAAAATCGTGTAGCTGTCACATAAACTAACCTCTGTGTCATCTGGTATCTCTCAGAAAGCACTTTAAATTCAGAATGTATTTTCAAATAAACCAAAATGTTGCATTAAAATCTCATTAGCAGTACTGGTAAATGTTCTAAGTATGTAAGCCTTATAGTCGTTACGTAATCGTGCAACAAACAAGCAAGAATGTACACACACAATAACACTGTGACGTCTGTTTACTATAACAATGCATTCGTCATTTCTGTTTAAATAAGTTCTCTTGGTTCTTGATTGGATATTTAACTTCAAACATTGTTGCATGGTAACAGTTTCTAAAGCATACTAATAACGTGAAGTGAAACGTTTTATGGCAAAGACAAAGTTAAAAGGCAGATTATCTGTCAATAAATGGTTTTACATGAGAAATGTGGTGTAAACCTTTACTCTTCCTAGTACGCAGAGTTTCAACTTCAACGCAATTATCATGCGGTATTCGTCCGTAAAGAATACTGGAATTTTGCTCAAGGTTAGCGTCAATGTTATTTTTCTCTGAGCCAGCCGGCGCACGCGGCTGCCTGCGGTGTGAGTCATTGTCTGTTTCTTTGTTGGCGCGCGTCGTTACTGGGATTAGGAGGCCTAACTTCCACAAATTCGCCTTGCCGAGAGGGCCCAGCTCTGTTTAAAGCTTGCCAGTTCTGATGGAATTCAGGTCTGTCGTTTTGTCGGTAGTTTACACAATTTCTTTCTTGTCGGCCACGTGGTGGAGAATTTCTCCCTGAATCGTAACTGCGTGCTGAACTGTTGCGTCTGAAATTATTCTGCCTCCCTTGACAATAATAGTTCTGGTTACCATATTGTCTGTTTCTCTTATTGTCTCTGTGATAGTCATTACTACCGGAATGCGATCTTTCTCTGTAACTATTATTACTCTGCCAGTGGTTGTCATATGGGTGGTGTCTGTTTTGGTCACGATTTGCGTTGTGAGAATAGCCTTGTCGCGTCCAGTTATTATTTCTTTCATCGCGGAATTGCGACTGATGTGATCTGTAATTGTTGTGCTCCTGCGTTCCGCGATTGTCAGTGTCACTTTCCAGTTCTTGTAACAGTCCCTGAAAAGCTTCAATGTCGTCTTTGCAACGTCCTGCCAAAATAATATGTCGTAAATGTTCAGGTAATTTGATTAAGCAAATGCGGATGAGTTCTGAGGGGCTGTATGGGTTTGACAGGTACTGATTCTTGTGCAACATGTCTTCAAAATATTTGACAAGACTCGAAAATTCAGATTGTTCGAAATGTTTCATCATTATGATGTTATGTTTTACGCGGTCTTGTGTGGCTTGAGACCAATATGCTGAGAGGAAGGCATGGTAAAACTCTCCTTCACTGTGGCAATCGTGAATTACCGATCGCATTCTTACAGCTGGTTCATTCTCTAAGTAGCCACACATAAATTCTAACCTGTGCTCCAATGACCAGTTGGGAGGGAAACAATGAGAGAATTGATGGAGCCACGCTTGTGGATGAATGTCGTTCCCAGAATTCTTAAATGTTTTGAATTTACGTGTAGTAATGAACAGCTTATAGTCAAAATCATCGTGTCGGCGAGTAGCATCTCGGTCATAGTTACGTCGTGTCGGCGGTTCCATCTCAAAATTCGGTGTACCTTGCCAATTTCTTTCATAATTACCGAAATGCCCTGTATTATTATTTTGTGGCTTTTGCGTATTTCTAAGTTCCTCTTCCCGTGTTGGAGCGCGAGTGTCTTCTGAAATACGTAATTCTTGTATTACCTGTGTCAGCTGATCTTGTACTTCCCGGATTTCTCTTTGGTGTTGCGTATCAATTTGATTCAGATTTTGTTTCAGTTTCCTAATTTGTTCGCTCTGTTCTGTGTCATTAAAGAGTACCGGTTTTGCGTCATTCAGATTATCATCTACCTTCGTAGCTGATCCGAAAGTTCAACTACTTTCTCTGATAATGAACACATTTCCTCAGTGTGTTTTTCTGAACCAAGTTTCAGAGTGTCCATTTGTGTTGAACTCGAATATACTGTGTCCTTTAAGTTATCCTGAGTTTTTGCAAGTTGCGTAACCGAATCGGTAGATGCAACTGAGTCAAATTTAGCTTGCAAGGTGTCGTGATTTTCATGAACAATGGTTTGCAGTTCTTTTATGGCTGCTTCGTGATTCTGTAATACATTTTCATGCCGCGAAAAAATAGGTTGAAAATGCTCACAAATTTGAGTTTTTACGTCTTTACAGACTTTTTGACATTTCGATTCAATGTTATGTAACTCAGTAGTTAAATCTTCACGTGTTTGTTCAAGTGTGGTGTGAAGATTTTGTTCCATTGCGTCTAACTGTTGCTGTGTTTGTCTCTGATGTTGTTCCATCGTGTCTAACTTTTTAAGATTTTGTTCCACTGTGTCTAACTTTTTAAGATTTTGTTCCACTGTGTCTAACTTTCGAAGATTTTGTTCCATTGTGTCTAACTTTTGAAGCTTTTGCTGTGTTTGTCCCATTTGCTGTATTAATTGTAATAACAATGCACTGGTGTCTGGAACATGTTCCTCAGTGCTTTTCGGCAGTGAATTTGCACCGGCAACATTCACATTTTGACAAGCAGAAAATGTGTCTTGACTTATTTGAGAAAACGGTGAGGAACCAAAACCTGAATCTACAGTATTTGCGAGATTGTTTCCTGTCATTTCGGATCCCTGAGGCGAGCTGTTGCCGACCGATCGTTCGATAATGCGTCCCTCTTCACTAATTGTTTCACTGTCCACGCCATTGTTTGCCGCCCGCTCCATTTCCCTATGCACAGTTACCAAATTACTACTTTGAATGTCTGTTAATTCATTACTCTGCGGCGCTAACACACTGCTTTCATCTTCATTGTCATTTCTCAGTTTACTTTGGAGCCTAATATTACGTTTTTCACACGCCATTATTGTCACAATATTTCACACGATAACACAGAAAAACACAATTTGAAGAGCAAAATAAAATAACGTAGCAATGGAAATAATGTCTAGTTAATTGCAGCTGCGAAATACTTGGTGCAAATCTACATGCATGCCACAACTGTTTTACTCTACAACAATGAAAAACTACAACTACAAAGGAGATTCTCTCTACAATTACGCGCTAGCAATAAACAAAAGCTACACTAAATACACAAACTACAAGAAAAAATCAGAAGATTCCAGTGAGGTATCCTCGGCTAAGGGTCGACATATGAAACGTCCCCTTTGAACAATTCTTGCAAGACTGTCCTTAAACTGACATACAATATTTTTAGCGCAACGCAATCTGACTTTCAAAACTCCCTACTAAAGAATGGCCCTGACAAACATTAAACTATGCCTTTCACAAATCACTTACCTCACAAAAATCTTCGCTGCTCAAGCTACTGCAATACAGCGAGCGCCACTACTGCCAGCTAAATAAAAGATTCAAACTACTGAAGGCACTAACTACTGATAGGGATAGTTAGCAAATGAAAGATATTAATAGAGAACAAACAATGTATTTACCTTGATATCATCATATATAAATATATCAGTTCATGAAAAATTACAAAACTCCGCCATCTCTCTCCCCACATCCACCACTGCTGGCGGCTCACCTCCAACTGCCCAACGCTACGCGCTGTTCACAGCCAGCTGCCTAACACTACAATGGCGAGTATTACAACAATGCAAAGCAGCCACAGACCGCACACAGCACAGCCAGTGATTTTCATATTGAGCGCTACGTAACGTTGCCAATAAGAAAACATAAACAGCCTACTTACATAGAGAAAACATAAACAGCCTACTTACATAGAGAAAACATAAACAGTCTACTTACATAGAGAAAACATAAACAGCCTACTTACAGCTTGTATATACGGCGCTCACTCGCGCTCTCGTTGCAGTTCGTCGATTGTCCTCGGAGGATGCCTTCCGCAGTCGAAGGCGAAACGTCAAGGGAGAGTCTTATGTATGGACCACGGCATCTCAGCCCGGAAATGTTAAGTGATGACCCCAAGGTTTTTATGGCCATATGTTGCACGAAGCACACTGTAACCATTCACATCTGCATCTGCCCTCTGTGAACAGCTTATGGGCTGTTTTGACGCTTCAGTCTTTTGCAGCGGATATGTTCTAAATCGTCTTCACGGGTTTGCCGCTGGATGACGTGCCAGTTCCACAGTATTTCCTAGGAGCAGCTGTACGACATCATCAGGTGGTTGAATATTGCTGGTGGCTGGGTACGACTGGTCGTACCAAGCCACAACCAAAGTTCAACCACCTGATGTTGTCGGACAATTGCTTCGAGGAAATATTGTGGAATATGCGAAACGTCATCCGGAGGCAAACCCGTGAATATTTAGAACTTATGGACTCCTTACAACATACCGAGCGAGGTGGCGCAGTGGTTAGCACAATAGCATTCGTTAGGACGACGGTTCAAACCCGCGCCCGGCCAACCTGATTTAGGTTTAGCGTGATTTCCCTAAATCGTTTCAGGTAAATGCCGGGATGGTTCGTTTGAAAGGTCACAGCCGACTCCCTTCCCCATCCTTCCCTAATCCAGTAGGACCAATGACCTCGCTGTTTGGTCCCCTCCCCAAAATCAACCAAACAAGCAGCCTTGCAACATTCTGTGCAATCCCACATCATTTGTCGAAGACTAACAGCAGTTGGACTCGGAAATTACCGTCTCGTAAGTGGGCTACCGTTAACACAATACCACGTGACAGGCAGCCGTGGACTAGTGATGAACAATGTTGCACATTGTTCAGTGGTGTGTCGCTGTTCTGCGCTATGCGGGATGACCATCGGCGGAGAATATGGTGGCAACTTTGTAAGAGGGTCCACTCTTCCAATATTTTGCAGAACCACAGCGGTGTTATTCCTGGTCGTCATGGGGTGGGGACCCGCTGCGCATGAATTTAGGTCCCATCTGTTAGTGATTCTGGGAACTCGCTGACGGCACAGCGCTACGTCACGGACGTTCTGTGTCGTCAACTGTTACCTCTCAGGCGACATTGTTGGAGTGCCATTTTTCAACAGGACAATACTCGTCCACACGCCGTACGTGTCTATGAGCTGTCTCCGTCAAGCCGAGGTACTCTCGTGGTGAGGAAGATCCCCAAATCCGTCCCAGGTAGAACATGTGTGGGAGCAGCTCGAATGTCAACTCTATCCCAGTGCCTGTACCCTGGATATCAACGACCAGTTATGTGGCACGTTGCCTCAGGAGAGGATACGACGGTTTTCTACTTACGCTTCCCATCTGAATCAGAACTTGCATGCAGGTTATAGTGAGTGCAACACGTTACTGGCGACGAGTACGCTCACAGTGCCTACTTCTTTGTAAATTTGACTCGGTTTTGTAATTTGACTCGGTTTCGTAATTACTTAAATAACATGACATACCCTCTCGACCCATGAGGTTTCATTCCGCTTCTTTCTCCCTTTTGTTGTTGTTGTTGTGGTCTTCAGTCCTGAGACTGGTTTGATGCAGCTCTCCATGCTACTGTATCCTGTGCAAGCTTCTTTGTCTCCCATTAACTACTGCAACCTACATCCATCTGAATCTGCTTAGTGTATTCATCTCTTGGTCTCCCTCTACAATTTTCACTCTCCACGCTGCCCTCCAATACTAAATTGGTGAACTCTTGATGCCTCAGAACATGTCCTACCAAGCGATCCCTTCTTCTAGTCAAGTTGTGCCACAAATTTCTCTTCTCCCCAGTTCTATTTAATACCTCCTCATTAGTTATGTGATCTACCCATCTAATCTTCATCATTGTTCTGTAGCACCACGCTTCGAAAGCTTCTATTCTCTTCTTCTCTAAACTATTTATAATCCATGTTTCACTTCCATACATGGCTACACTCCATACAAATACTTTCAGAAACGACTTCCTGACATTTAAATCTATACTCGATGTTAACAAATTTCTCTTCTTCAGAAACGCTTTCCTTGCCATTGCCAGTCTACATTTTATATCCTCTCTACTTCGACCATCATCAGTTATTTTGCTCCCCAAATAGCAAAACTCCTCTGCTACTTTAAGTGTCTCATTTCCTAATCTAATTCCCTCAGCACCACCCGACTTAATGCGACTACATTCCATTATCCTCGTTTTGCTTTTGTTGATGTTCATCATATATCCTCTTTCAAGACACTGTCCATTCCGTTCAACTGCTCTTCCAAGTCCTTTGCTGTCTCTGACAGAATTACAATGTCATCAGCGAACCTCAAAGTTTTTGTTTCTTCTCCATGGATTAATACCTACTCCAAATTTTTCTTTCGTCTCCTTTACTGCTTGCTCAATACATAGATTAAATAACGTCGGGGAGAGGCTACAACCCTGTCTCACTCCCTTCCCAACCACTGCTTCCCTTTCATGTCCCTCGACTCTTATAACTGCCATCTGGTTTCTACATAATTTGTAAATAGGCTTTCGCTCCCTGTATTTTACCCCTGCCACCTTTAGAATTTGAAAGAGAGTATTCCACTCCATTTATGGCTGCTTAATTTTTTATTTCAGGCAGTGTGTATTCCTATTCATTCACTTCTCAGTATACCGTACAAATTTTATCAAGAACATCTTCTGTAAAAGAAAAACTCTCGTCCTTCCAGCCGGGTTGCGATGATAAGAAACCGCGACGTTTCGACGAGCGTTCATACTCGTCATCTTCACCAAATGTTAATGGTGGTGATGATGATGCTGAGCCAGCCGGAGTGGCCGTGCGGTTCTAGGCGCTACAGTCTGGAGCCGAGCGACCGCTACGGTCGCAGGTTTGAATCCAGCCTCGGGCATGGATATGTGTTAAGTCCTGAGGTTAGTTAGGTTTAATTAGTTCTAAGTTCTAGGCGACTGATGACCTCAGAAGTTAAGTCGCATAGTGCTCAGAGCCATTTGAACCATTTTTTGATGATGATGAGTATCACATTTGTCGAAACTTGACGGTAACTTAACATTTCCACCCGGACGAAAGCGCTAGAGTATTCCGTCACTAGTATTTCAGATTGATATTATTCATTAGTCATTCGGCATTATTACATGCAATAGACATCGTCAGTTCAATTAACCTATTAATTTTATAAAATCCATTTGCACATATTTTAGCTGATATCGGGCATTGCTAAAAATTGTTCTAGTATACAGAATGGGTCAGTTAACAAGAAGTCAACTTTTCCTTAAGTGCTTTGATTGGTATGCTTGAGGCACTTTCAGACAATTTGTTACATATTTTAATTGCCGTGTACTTATGACTATTGTTAGTTTTTGCTAATCTATTTTGTGGCAAGAGCAAAGTAGTACGGATTCTTGTATTGCAGGATTCACACATTCCTTGGGCATTTATCCACGGCCGTGAATAAACTCTGCTGTCGTTTCTAGTCCGTTAATTCTGGTACTACATTCAGACGTTCCGTATCGCCGGCGTATCTCACAGCCTGAGTTTCACCGTTTGGTGGTGGGCTAAACGAAATGACGTTGTGTTGACGTTCCATCCAGTGTGAACAGTCCAAGACTTGGCGCTCTGCTCGTATGTCGACCAGCGTTAATCGTTCTTACTTCTGCATGTCGATATCTGCTAGCTTTGAGAGGAGGTCCAACATCATTTACCAAATATCGCAAAATATGTGGTGGGTAGCAAAAACTCTTAGACTCCAGGCTGAGATTGTATATTCACATAACATGAAGGCGTACTGACCACGTCGTGAGAAAGTGCGCTTGCATGGCTGCAAAGAGACCAGGAAGAGAAAAGTGCCTGACAAATATACAAACTCTAACGAAGAATCTACGCCTCAATGAAGATGACGCCTAGCAATGGGAAAAACTGTGTTGTACGATTAGGAGGGCCGATTCCGAGAATGGGAAAAAAGCTAGGATGTAGAACTTTGACAGGTAGCAAGGAATATTTTAAATCTATCCCCGAATTATTTCTTCTAGAATGGTTCTCTTAGTTCAAAAATGTTCAAATGTGTGTGGAATCTTATGGCACTTAACTGCTAAGGTCATCAGTCCCTAAGCTTACACACTACTTAACCTAAATTATCCTAAGGACAAACACACACATCCCTGCCCGAGGGAGGACTCGAACCTCCGCTTGGACCACCCGGTTCTCTTAGTCCACAGCCCTTTACTCGTCTTCCGTACTATTAATGTTACGCTCTGATCTCACTTAATATCGCCTCTTACTACTAGTTCTAAATATTTAAACTTTATCTCGTCTCGTATATCTACCACTGATCTTGTATGCATACATTATCAGATTCTTTTTCTTTCTAGTGACCATTGTAGTGGTCGTGCGGTTCTAGGCGCTCCAGTTCGGAGCCGCGCTGGTGCTACGGTCGCAGGTTCGACTCCTGCCTCGGGCATGGATGTGTGTGATGTCCTTAGGTTAGTTAGGTTTAATTAGTTCTAAGTTCTAGGGGACTGATGACCACAGCAGTTGAGTCCCATAGTGCTCAGAGCCATTTGAACCATTTTTGACCATTGAATTCCGTTTGTCCACATCAAAAAGTGAGTTGCCTTTTATTACGGTACGTGAAAATATTTTCCAATTTTTTCTGCTTTTATTTTGAGAAGTACAATAACGAAGATTTTCTGCACACGGAAAATTGTCAGAAAACATAATAATCGTACTGATGATCCTATCTGATAAGTAATTTACATATTTTAAGAAATTAGAGGTTCTTCTATTTCGCTTATTTAGGGACGGCCGATGTTTCATTGGTTGCACTTGAACGTACAGATTTCCATGAGTCAACCGTGAAGACATTCCGTATTATCGTATCTTGGTTAGTAATGGACAAAAACGTAAATGTCCAACGGTTTTCGGAAATCTAAGATGACGGAATCTACCCGTTAAACAGCACACGCTATTTGCAAGAGAGCGTGTCGATAAAGCAAGCTGTGTTCCACACGAGTGTTTTCCTGAACCCGTCCTGATTCTTCAAAGAGTGTATAAGGCAGTTTTTCTACAGACACACCACGGTATTCGAGAATAAGAAATGCCATTTGATCCTGCAGCAGTCCGCCGTCGACGATACTCGTCAGTAACTCTGCAAGATCTGTTATAACGTTCTTCTGCCCTTTTTGTACGGGTCCTTTAGCTTATTTTTCATAAATCTTCGTTCCTTTATCAAGCATAGCATCAGATTTGCCACTATGGTGTCTTCATCTTCCCTAAAGCCAAACTAATCATCGTCCAAGATATTCCCAATTCCGTTTTCGATTGTTTTGTACATTATTCTGGTCAATAACGTGAATACATGAGCTGTCAGTCAGATTGTACGATAGTTGGACTTCATGATTTTGTGGGTGACCTTTTTCCGAAAGTCCGATGATATGTCTCCAGTCTGACAGATTATACCCTCCCAATGATTTCATAAGTTCCAAAGGAATGAATCACATTGCTCTAGTATTAAAATGGACTGGCGTAGACGAATTATTGTTTGGATGTGTTCCATTCAGAGCATTTCGGCTTCAGCTACGCTGGTGAGGAATCTGAGCTTAGCAACGAGACTGGCCACAGCATGGACGTAATGAGACACACGTGGTTTCCGCGTCATTAGGCCAGTGGACGGCGGTGCATGCAAAGTAATGAGCGAGCCGGCCCAGGAAGGGATTGCTTAAGTGTTTAAACAGTGCAGAGACGCGCTACGGACCGAGTGCTGATCGCCGACAAAGTAATGCAGCCCCGTTCTCCTACGTGCGCTGCGAAACCATTTCTCCGTATGGCGGTGCAGGCTGTGATTTTCCTGTCAAAGATGGATTTTACCTTATCCGTGCTGGCTCCAATTGAACTTCGTGGCTGTCACTCAAATGTTAGTGAGGGAGATCGCAGCCAGCCACAAACACCTCTAAAAATGCTTCATTTCGTCACCACGATGTTCGGGCCATTGATCTTCACACAGCTGCGCTTGCTTTAGTCTGAGTGGTTTAGATTCTGACACTGTAGTGAAATAAGTGCAGCCACCTGAATATGGGAATAATGGCTCGAGACCTGTCGTGGCAATAAAATAAAGCTTTCTTAAAAGCACTTGTGGCTGGTTGTGTTGCCCTTGAGCATTCTTTACATTTACTGTTCTTAAAGTTTCAGATCAGTCCAAACCGTTAATAGATTCCAACTCTGAATGACGATCCCGGTTATGTCGTTGGGGTCTTCAGTCTGAGCACTGGCGTGATATAGTTCTCAACGCTAATCTATCCTGCGCAAGTATGTTATCTATTCTGTGCAAGTCTCCAATGTATCCTGTGTGAGTCTCTAATCTATCCTGTGCAAGTCTCTTCATCTCCGCATAACTATTGCAACATACATCTACTTGAACTCACTTACTGAAGTTACGTCCTCCATCTATCGTTTCCCTCCTTTAAATACAAAATGATTATTCCTTGATGCCTCACTATGTCTCCTATCAACCTACCTCTTCATTTAGTCAACTTGTGCCGAAGAGCTTTCCCGCCGATACTATGAAGGGTTCTTGTGTCATAACTTTGGCATCTGCTCATGAAAAGTACATTATTCTTTAGGAGAAATAATCCAATAATGGTGGAGGCTCCACTATTATTAAAATAGGTCGAATGGATGCTAGAAATGCAAGATTAGGTACGATACGAGATGCCAGCCCACTGTTAGCGGAGAACCCAGAGAGAATTTGAAACGTCTCCCAGCAGCACTCTTACACTGAAATTCTGCTTTTTAACACCAAGTGAAGTGGAGAGAAACTTTTTAAAATGGAAAAAAAATATTGAAAGAAGCAAGATAATTTGTAAAAATCCTTAATAATGTATAACAGCTGACAGAATCTTAGGGAATGCAGAGATTTTGAGATAGTTGAAGTTTGGAAAGACGGAAAATATAGTCAATGCAAGTAATCCATCAAGAATTTTAAAAAGTATGGCACCACCGAGAAAGCAAATAAGTAAACATCTGTGTGAAAATATAAACATAAAAAAATGAAAATGAAGCAACTAAAATCAGAAGTGTGAAGGATTTAAAGAGCATACATGAAAAGTGACAAATCTGTACAATGAAAAATGATTTTTTTCAATGATGTTGAATTAAGGCATTATAATTTAGTCGTAAAACCAGAGTCGCGCGGAGTGGCCCCACGGTTTGAGGCGCCATGTCACGGACTGCGCGGTCCCTCCCGCTGGAGGCTCGAGTCCTCCCTCGGGCATGGCTGTGTGTGTGTGTGTGTTGTTCTTAGCATAAGTTAGTTTAGGTTATTTAAGTAGTGTGTAAGTCTAGGGACCGATGACCTCAGTAGTTTGGTCCCTTAGGAATTCACACACATTTCATTTCATTTCGTAAAACCAGAAGTCTTCTGTGGGTTGGAAACACTACCTTCATTTGGATGAAAAATGGCATTGGCAGATTAGGAAAATATAGACATAAGTATCTTGCTAAAAACATAAAGTTGAGTTAGGAACAAAGTGATCAATTGAATGTTAAGACCAAATAAGGAAACATACTCATTCTGCCATAAAATAATAGATGAGATCAGGAAAACACGTGTTACCCTCTATGAAGGCTTAGAGAGAATGAAGGCAGGTTAACAAAGAAGAGCTACGTATTCTTCCAGTACAGTAAAGCAGACAAAGAAAATGGATGGGGAGGTTCAAATGGCTCTGAGCACTATGGGACTTAACATCTTAGGTCATCAGTCCCCTAGAACTAAGAACTAGTTAAACCTAACTAACCTAAGGACATCACACACATCCATGCCCGAGGCAGGATTCGAACCTGCGACCGTAGCAGTCGCGCGGTTCCGGACTGCGGATGGGGAGGCAAGACGAAAAAAGACATAGAGGAAATGTACATTGAAAATGAGAGCTTATTCAACGGAGACAAATTCAGGCTACAAGTCACAAAATTCTAAGGTTTTATTGAAAATAAAAGAAACGGAAGCGCAGCTCAAGTCAAACGGTCAGATGAAAGGAAATGAGATCATACAGATAAAATGAGAAAGTTTTGGAGAACGACGAAGGAAAAGATAAATAAATAATTATCTTTACGTGGTCCTTGGCTGGCTTGAAACGAAATAAAAGAACGGAAACGACGTGTTAGGTGAGATTAATAGCGACTGTTAGAAATTTCTAATGAAGTGTCTGATAGTGTAAGGTGATCCTATGTTGTATTCGTTCGTTACTCGTAAGCGCCTTCTTGAAGTATTTTTATTGCATATTTCATACGTGGTAGTGCATATTTCCGAAATTCTTATAGCAGTAGCGTATATATAATTTGGTTATAAAAACAATCACTATTAA
Organism: Schistocerca piceifrons; assembly: GCF_021461385.2. Classification (NCBI taxonomy): domain Eukaryota; kingdom Metazoa; phylum Arthropoda; class Insecta; order Orthoptera; family Acrididae; genus Schistocerca; species Schistocerca piceifrons. The sequence continues at coordinate 841,972,714 of NC_060140.1, read as the reverse complement.
TAACACATGAGGTGATTGTAAAAACTGCTGTAAACTTTCATCAAGAAAGGTTATTAGGTGTCCATACTCTTTAAAAATAGCGACGTAAATGTGTTTCAAAAACAGCAATTACGTATGCATAAAGAAAGCGTCAGGAACGGTGTCGGACTGTAGAAGCAGAGCACTGTCATCCCTACATAGTGGCTAGTTTTAAGAACAGAAACATATCATGCTGAAACCTGTATGGGTGAGAGAAAAAGGTCTTGCAGAAGTTGAAATCTGCGTACTATTACTCTTTCCTCAAGCACACTAGTGAAGAACTGTAACATCCAAAAAGCAACATTTACCTGTCAATGGCTGACTTAACCTTTTCAGTGGAAACGAAACTTTTTCCAGTGGCAGGTTTCTTGTATCTACCGAAAGTCAGACTATGAAATATCTGCTGAACGAAACGAATGTTTCCACGGTTCGTACTTCACATCATAAACAACTTCTCATTAAAAAAGCGACATTATGAACAGATATACTGCTGGAAAAGGACGTTTTTTTCTTTGGCAGTTTAGGAGTTTTTCTAAAAAAAATTAACTCGCAGTTTAGCAGCGGTGATACGTAGCCCTGTTAGATTCATCGTAGTTAAATTTACTTCTTGCGATACACAGAAACACTACAAACAATTGGATCAAATATCAGGCAGATCCCATCTTCCTACAATTCCCTAAGACTTTCCGCACTGATCCACAGCGTCGAACACCAAATAAGATACGATCATACTATCTTCGCAGATATGTGAATGTTTTGCGAATAAAACCGTCTAGATACCTTAGTAAATTTATTTATTACGCCGTTTCGACCATTGCCGTTATCAGATATCAAAAAACTTATAACTTTCGAAATATGCTTGAGTGGTAGTATTAAAAACCGGCCATCAACTTCATGATTAGTTGGCGCCCCGATTAGATATACGTTTGTAATGCTGACGCTCAGCCTTGTTTTACAAGTTATAAGGTTTTTGATACCTGAAGATGGCAGTAGCCGAAACTGTGCAAATTAACAAAGAAATTTATTAAGCGCTGTAGAAGGTTTTCTGCATAAAACACAGTGTTCATGAAATCATACAGGAAATTTAATTCCTTTATTAATAAGATATATAATATTTTATAAATAGCTGGCTCCAGCAGAAGACGAATGCTCTTAGCACATATTGAGAGAGTGGTCCGCTACGGAGTTACGTGGGCTACTGAGAATGACGTGTGTCGAAAGTGGTGTAGACAGTAAACAGTAAACGTGAAAATAGAGTGTTAACCCCTGCATAAAATACTGAATGCGTTATTTTTTGGCGAAAATCGAATGTAGTATTCCTGATTTGAAACTATGTAGTCTCGTTTACACATGACACTCGCTTATTCTTGTGGCCTTTCGCATCGAACCGTCTAAGCGGAACAAATTTCTCACTGTCTGAGTGCTAGCCTTGAAGTCCAGTCCAGCTGTGAAGTTTACACAAAAAGTTGATCTTTCCTTGTATTGTTCACAGTACCGCCGAAATTGCTGCCTAATTACGCGCACATGGTGGGAAAAACGGAACAGGGTTGGAAAATAATTCGTGCACCTTAGGACAGGCAACCCCCCCCTTCCCCCCCCCCCCCCCCCAAAAAAAAAAAATGGTTCAAATGGCTCTGAGCACTATGGGACTTAACATCTGAGGTCATCAGTCCCCTAGAACTTAGAACTACTTAAACCTAACTAACCTAAGGACATCACACTCAACCATGCCCGAGGCAGGATTCGAACCTGCGACCGTAGCAGTCGCGCGGCTGCAGACTGTAGCTCCTAGAAGCGCTCGGCCACTCAGGCCGGCCAGGCAACCCAACTTAAACGTCCTTACACGGGATGGATGTTGTAAGCTGGGTTGCCTGTCTTAAGGAGCACGAGTTATTTTCCACGACTCTTGTATTTTGCATACCCTGTATGTCTAAATTGGTAGTGGTACGTTTGTAGTGTGATTATTTTAGATGCTAGAACCCCACTACGCGCAGCATCATGCTCCTCCTATCTCCATCTACACACCAAAGACTTACTGACCTTTAGCATTTTGATTGCTCATTCCACCATTTTTCCCACGAGCAATGTTACTGATTTCTCCTTGTCACCATAAATAAATTTAATGATGTTAAGAGCAAGCCATCGCAGCTACCCATGAAAGCATTATCCCTGGTCACTTTCCGTCCGGTAACAACGCTCTCTACGTTAAACTGTAGCGTGGTATCTGTAATTAATCGCTTGATCAAGCTAGTCCACCCTGAGGCTGGTTCTGCAATTCACTTCGTCCTCTAATGAAGTGTAGTGTGGTGTCTGAGTTGTTGTCATGGACGAATGGGAAGAGAATGGTACGTTTGATGAATAGCACCGAAGGGGACACTGGGCGTAGCGTCGCCATCCGACGGATGGCCCACCACTAACACTGTATGCATTAAAGACCTGACCATTATCAAAACAGTTCAGTACGTTGCAATATTTTATATGTTCCAGCGACCAGGATCCTTACGCAGCCATCTTTCCTCCATATCTGGTAAAATATCTGTGCTCCAGAATAAATTTTAAATGAAAATGATAATATTCTTTGGCTATCAGGATTCGAACCGGCTACCTTCGAGTCGAGCGCCTCCGCAGAAGCGTGCGTTACAGACCTCTGTTACGGAGCCAGCTATACACTGATCAGCCAGAACATTATGACCAGCTACCTAATAGCCGATATGTCCACCTTATAACAACAACGACGCGTCGTGTCATGGAGGCAATGGGGCCATGCTATGTCGCTAGAGGGAGTTCGTACCGCATCTGCACACACAAGGCACCTAATTCCCGTAAATTCCGACGAGGGGACGACGAGCTCTGAGGTCACGTTCAGTCACATCCCAGATGCGTTCGATCAGTTTCAGATCTGGCGTGGGTGGGGGGCACCACATCAATTGCAACTCGGCACTGTGTTCCTCGAACTACTTCATTACACTCCCGATGGCCCCATGGATGCCCATGTGAATGTTCCCCAGAGCACAAAGGACCCGCCGCCATCTCGTCTCCATCCCACAGTACAGGTGTCAAGGAGCTGTTCCCCCGGAAGACGCATTCGCACCCTCCCTTCGGTCTGATGAAGAAGGTATCGGTATACATCAGACCATGTAGCGCTCTGCCACTGCTTCAACGTCCACTGCCGATGGTGACGTGCTCATTTCAGCTGTGGATGCCGAAGTTGTGGTGTTAATTGTGGCACATGCATGTGCCGACTGCTGTGGAGGCCCATCTTTAGGAGTGTTCGGTGCGCTGTGTGTTGAGGAACACTCGTACCCTGCACAGCACTAAAGTCTGATGTCAGTTCCGCCACAGTTCGCCGCCTGTTTTACCAGTCTGACCAGCCTACAACTTCCGACCTCTTGGTGAGGGGTGGCCGCCCTACCTCACAACGTCTGGGCGTGGTTCCACCTTGGTTTCGCCACATGTTGAAGACACTCACCACAGCACTCCTTGAACAACCTGATAAGTTGTGCAGTTTCGGGAATGCTCGTGCAGAGCCACCAGGCCATCACAATCTGCCTTCGGTCATACTAAGACAGATCGCGCTCCTTCCCCATTCTACACACGGACAGCACGCTCACTAATACTACATACATTGTGCGTGTGTCTGACTGGCAGTCATTCCTCGCCAGCTGACGATGCTATCGCCTGGACGGGTTTATATCGATAGTAGGTGGGTGGTCATAATGCTCTGACTGGTCAGTGCACCAGGACTGCACAAAAATTTGGAAAAACAGTGAAAATGCATGCCTGAACGTAAATGCAGACGGAGGTGCTAGACAAGCCTGCAGGTTGCGCTGTTGTGTTTGACCACGCACGTGCAGTGCGCTCAGTACGTTGCAGATGTCAGAGAACAGTGTCCTGTGTACTTGTAAAAGCTAAGTGATTTCGATAGTGGGATAGTATAGTGTGTATATCCGTAACCAAGGGAGGCGGCGAAGTGTTCGGTGTTTAACGAGGCACCGGATAGAAGATTTATAGTGCATACAGGAAAAGCAGAAAAAGTGACATCGCGGACGAAACTGTGCAGTTGCGTGATTGTGGCAGACGGCTGTTGAAGGGGATTGTGACGAAAAATAAGATGACGACATCTGCAAATGTCACTGCAGAACTGAATGTCGCACTAGCGAACCCTGTCAGAGCCAAAACAAGGTGAAGGGAGCTGCCTAAGGAGCGAACTACAGGGCGAGCTGGAATTCTAAAACCACTCGTCAGTGATGCAGATGCCAGTCACAGGAAAAGCTGGCGCCGAAGGCTCAAAACCTGGACAATGGAGCAGTGGAAGAAAGTCATTTGGTAGGGTGACTCTTGTTTCACACTGTTTGCAACTTCTGGGCTTGTTTTCGTCCCAAGAGTAAAATATGGGTGGGTTCTGTGATGATTTGGGTAGCAATGTCATGGTATTCCATGGGACTTATGGTTACTCTGCAAGGTCACATTGCTTTCAACGCTTAACTGGCCAATATTGCTAGCTGGACGGATCCCGTAGTAGATTCTTTATTCCCCAGTGGTGACGCTCTGTTCAAGGGCGAAAGAACCCCTGTTCACGCAGCTCGCACCGTCCCGGACTGCTTTTGTGAGCACTAGAATGAATTGTCGCATCTCTCCTGGCCACCACAATCACAAAGTGTCGATATTATTCAGTCTTTGTAGTGTACTTCGAGAGAAGGCTGCATGGTCGCTACCCACCACCATTATTGTTACCTGGTATTGCCACTACATTGCAGAGAGAATGGTATAATATTCCCGTGAAAACCATGAAGGACCTTTATTCATACATCCACAGACGACTGGAAACTGTTTTCATCGCCAAAGGGTTACCTACACAATATCAGGCGTGGTAATCATTGTGTTTTTGGCGTTTGGTTATTTTTGTCCACACCACCTATATAGGTGGTTGTTTTTGTATCCTGTGGCTCCTGCTCCTGTGATATACAAACTACGTAGAATGAAGGAAGCGAATAGTAGCAGGTAAGGTAAAGCACTTCGGTACTGCAGTTAAAGTTAAAGATGTTTACTATAGGCAGAAACAAGTTAGTAAATGGTTACACAACTTTGCGATGATGAGCACGTAGGTGCGAAGCCGTATTCCCGTCGCAAGTAGTACAAAGTCTCAATAGCAAGCCAACACACTCTGAAGTTGAAGCGATGTTTCCAGGCCGTCTGCTCTTGATGAAAATGGGGAGAAAGGAGAGCGACGCTCTTTGAGCTCCACAGCGTCGACTAAAGGGCGCTGTGGTCGGCGTAGTTTGTCCGCTCTCGTAGTGCCAACCTACGAGCGTGAACCTACTCTGTGGCATCGGAACTATCGATATCACAGATGTTAAAGTAACCTCTGGCGTGCCACAGGGGAGTGTTATGGAACCATTGCTTTTCACTATATATATATATATATATATATATATATATATATATATATATATATATATATATATATATATAACCTAGTAGATAGTGTCGGAAGTTCCATGCGGCTTTTCGCTGATGATGATGTAGTATTCAGAGAAGTTGCAGCATTAGAAAATTACAGCGAAGTGCAGGAAGATCTGCAGCGGATAGGCACTTGGTGCAGGGAGTGGCAACTGACCCTTAACATAGACAAATGTAATGTATTGCGAATACATAGAAAGAAGGATCCTTTATTGTGTGATTGTATGATAGCGGAACAAACACTGGTAGCAGGTACTTCCGTAAAATATCTGGGTGTATGCGTACTGAACGATTTGAAGTGGAATGATCATATAAAATTAATTGTTGGTAAGGCGGGTTGAGATTCATTGGGAGAGTTCTTAGAAACTGTAGTGTACCAACAATGGAGGTGGCTTACAAAGCACTCGTTCGACCTATACTTGAGTATTGCTCGTCAATATGGTATCCGTATCAGGTCGGGTTGTCAGAGGAGAAAGAGAAGGTCCGAAGAAGAGCGGCTCGTTTCGTCACAGGGTTATTTGGTAAGCGTGATAGCGTTAGGAGATGTTTAGCAAACTCAAGTTGTAGACTCTGCAAGAGAGGCGCTCTGCATCGCGGTGTAGCTTGCTGTCCAGGTTTCGAGAGGGTGCGTTTCTGGATGAGGTATCGAATATATTACTTCCCCCTACTTATACCTCCAGAGGAGATCGCGAATGTAAAATTAGAGAGATTCGAGCGCGCACGGAGGCTTTCCGGCAGTCGTTCTTCCCGCGAACCATACGCAACTGGAACAGGAAAGGGAGGTAATGACAGTGGCACGTAAAGTGCCCTCCGGCACACACCATTGGGTGGCTTGCGGAGTATAAATGTAGATGTACATGTTCTAACGGAAGAGTACCCATACCACCTCAGAGGCGTTTAAAATTGTCCAATGTGTCTTATGAATGGAGGGCACGACCTTAAACGATGGCTGCGTATTTTAGTGCGCCCCAAGAACAGCCGTGGAAACTGCACAACCAGGTCGGATTATGGCAAATTACTAAGCTGGGGGCCCTGAATTTCCACCGTGACGTAAAACACTCCGTTGGCTCGGCGGTTGTGAAACAATACCTTAGGAACCGTAGCGACTGCTGCTTTTATTTTTAAACGGCGCTGACGTACATAGCTCCGGACAGTGCGTACGTCACTCGCGGGAACAGGCTCCACTGGAAGCCGCCAGCCGCCAGGCAGGAAGCCGGGTGGTTCCAGCGGGTGTCCAGCAGCCGCGGTCGGCCTGGAGGACGCGTCCACGCCCCGCCTGGAGTTGCGAAACGCTTGTCGCTTCTCACGCCCGCCGACACGCGAAGGCAGCGGGTTTAACGAGAGGAACGTGGAAACTCTGCCGGATGTTCAAGGACGCTGCCGTCACGTAATTTCTTACTGGAGTTAAGGCAGTCCCAACAGCAGTCTATGAGCTAAATGTAGCTCTCGTACAGTTAAGTAGTATAATAATACGAGGCTGTTCGTTCATTCAGTCACTGTGTTCCGTAGAGCCCACAAGGATGTGGAACGAATGAAGGTACAAATTAACAAAATAAAATAACCCTTTAGAAACTTAATGTGTACTCTGCCTTTACCATAAACTATCACTGTCGTGCTTACTTCTATATGTGTTGCCGCCACCTAATTATAACTTAGTAAATTAGCAGGAATGCCGCTACTTTTAAAAACATCTGCTGCTTCCTCATGTGTATAAAGTAACTGCAGTTTGTCTTGCATTTGTAACTTAACATTTACCCGATTAAGTATTACAATACACTACCACTCCCCTAGCAGCTTTATAATAAACACTGTTTGTCCTTGAACCTAATAACATAAACCAGTGGTTTCCAACAGGTGGTTCGCGGACCCCCAGGGGTCCGCGAGCTATGCCAGAGGGGTTCGCAAGATGCTATTAGAATAAAAAATATATTAAATATATTTCGTATTATAACAGATTTTTAGTTTGGGCCGCTTCCTGCATGAGCAGAGCTTTAGCGAACCCTAGCGTCTTCCTAGAGCCAACTGACACTAGCACATTCTAGCGCAAAACTAGAATTAGATAGATGCAAATAGTTCTGCTCTATGCCGTTAGACTACGCGCGCTGCCTCTTTGCAGCTGACAACTGACAGTCACTTTACACAGAAACTCGCATTTCAGACGACAATCGGCTATTGTTAATTTATTTCCGGTGCTTTCACAGACCGTGTTGTTTACATCTTCAATATTCTGTATTAAAACTGTAGTGTTTGTAAAACGTTGTTTTTTGGGGAAGCTGCAGTTCACGTAGTTAAAAATGGACCGTTGGTTAAAAAGTGGTTCGTTAAAACGAGAAAGGCTTACAGATGAAGAGGAAGGTAATGCATTTGTTATACTAAACACCCAGATTTGAAGACAACGATTTTGAGCAATAATCAAAAATTTAACAATAACAATGGTGGCTAAGTTGAAAAATTTTCAAGCTCAATATTTTTTCAATAATGAATATTCGGTGTTTTTTCTAAGTACCAGAAATATAAAACGTATAAGGATTCTTAATTTGGGTTTTTTAGGTACTTAATACTGTGATTTGACAAGGTACCAATCATGCTCGATGAGAGGGTCCTCGAGAAAATTTTGTTGGGAACCCCTGACATAAACTGTCAGAGTAACTAATGAGGTATTTTTTACAAAATCTTTTAAAATGGTAGAAATTTATTTCTTGTCCCTTTCTATTAAACGGCAGTTCGTACATAAATGTCTACATAAGTATACACTGATATGACAGAAGTCGTGGGACAGCGATATGCACATACACAGATGGCGATAGTATCGCGTATGCAACCTATAAAGTTGCAATGCGTCGGCGGAGTTGTCATTTGTACTTAGGAGATGCGCGTGAAAAAGTTTCCGACGTAATTATGGCCGCACAACTGAAATCAACAGACTGAACGACGCAAAATGGTAGCTGCAGCTAGATGCATTGGACGTACTATTTCGGATGTCGTTAGGGAACCGAATATTCCGAGGGCCACAGCGTCAAGAGTGCGCCGAGAATACCAAATTTCAGGCGTTATCTCTCACCGCGGGCAATGCAGTTACCAAGGTCTTCACTTAAAGACCAAGAGTAGCGGCGTTTGCGTAGAGTTGTCAGTGCTTACAGACAAGCAACACTAAGTCAAATAACAGCAGAAATCAACGTAGGACGTGCGACAAACGTATCCGCTAGGAGAGTGTTTCGAAATTTGGAGTTAATGAGCTACGGCAGCAGACGACCGAAGTGAGTGCCTTTGCTAACAGCACGAGATCGCCTGTAGCATCTTTGCTGGACTTGTGACCATATCGTTTGGACCTTAGACGACTGGAAAACCGTGGCTTCGTCAGATGAGTCCCTGTTTCAGTTGGTAAGTGCTGATGGTAGGGTTCGAGTGTGGCAGATACCCTGCGAAGCATGGACCCAGGTTGACAACTGTGCAAACTGGTGATGGTTCCTCAGTGTTATGGGTTGTGTTTGCAGTGAATGGGCTGAATCCTGTGGTCCATCTGAACCGATCATTGACTGGTGTTATGTTCGCTGCTTGGAGACCGTTTAGAACCATTCGTGACTTTATGTTCCCAAACATCGATGGAATTTTTGTGGATGACAATGCGTCATGTCACCTGCCCACAAGTGGTCGTGATTGATTTGAAGAACATTCTGGACAATTCGAGCGAATGATTTATCGCCCGAGTTGAATCACACCGACCAATTTATGGGCCATAATTGCGAGGTCAGGTCGTGCAAAAAATCCTGCATCGGCAACACGTTCACAATTATGGACGGCTATAGAGGCAGCATGGTTCAGTATTCATGCAGAGAACTTCCAACGACTTATTGAGTCTATGCAACATCGGGTTGCTGCACTGACTAGAGCAAAAGGAGGTCCGACGCGATATTAGGAGGTATCCAATGACTTTTGTTACGTTGGTGTAAAGTGACTGTTGTTTGTCTTCTGTTCGCAGCTTAATATACTACTTGCTGATTAGCTTTGCAATACACACTGTAACTTTCCAAATATCTTACATGAATTTTTTGTCCTTGAATCTAATGAAATAATCCGTCAGAGCGGCTAATGGGGAATTTAAAAAAAATTTGAAAAGTGAGAGATTCCATATTTTCTTCCTTTATATTACATATTACTTTGTACACAACAGATAAGTTTACATGAAATTTTGGTGTCTTGCACCGCAATTGCGTGAATATTTCAACTGCTACTGAGTTTTACCGTCAGCAACAAAATCCATTAAGTAGTTAATGTACTGGGTATTAAGTGTAAGAATTCCAACACCTTTGAGGAGGCCTGAACTGATTCTTATGTAAAAGACTCATATCATTTCATTGGGAAACTCAAGGGACTAACTTTGGCTCCTGAGGATATTCTTGTCAGTTTTGACATAGTGTCTTTATTTACGGTGATTCCGCTTAATGAAGTTATGCTTTACATAGCGGACGTTTTCCCAGTAGATTTGACTGCTCTTTTCAGACACTGTCTCACCTCTTGTCAGTTCCAATGGGAGGATGAGTTTACGAGCAAGCTGATGGTGTGGCCATGGGTAACCCATTGAGTCGTACGGTCGCCAATTTTTACATGGAAAAATTCGAACAATTAGCTCTGGAAAAAGTGAATAAGAAACTATGTTGATAGTATCGATACGTGGGTGATACATTTGTGGTTTGTTCACATGGCAAAAAAGCTTTAGAGGAATTCTTTTGTTATTTAAATAGTATAAATCCTAAAATCCAATTTACCATGGAAATGTAGATAGACAATGCAATATCCTTCTTGGGTGTCTTCGTTATGAGACAGACTGATGGCAGTTCGAAACATGAAGTCTTTCGGAAGGTTACACATACCGACAGATATTTGCATAAGGATTCCAATCACCATCCACAACAGAAAAGAGGTGTAATTAAAAGTCTAGTGGACAGAGCTAAAAGGATTTGTGCGCCGGAATACCTGGACGCCGAGTTAAAACATCTAAAGCAGGCTTTGGAGAAGAATGGGTACTCTAGTAAGGAAATAAATAGAGTTTTGCGACCGGATAATAGGAGGCCTAAGGACAACGATAGGACACAGCGATGAAAGAACACGGTTTCTCCACCCTTCATTAACCCTTTGCTTCCTGACATAAGAAAAAATTTACTTTTTAACATTTTCTATGCAGAATTTATGCTATTGTGGCCTCAAATGACGGTAGGATTTTTTGTAAAATTTTATTTTATTTTTTGCAACTTTTTTCTCTCCTGGTACTCAGAAGTACCGTCAGACTCCATGGACAGAATCACAACATGCGCAGAAAAATGCTCCAATTTTTATAACTTGTACTTTATTCCACATAAATATTAAATATTTTTACATTAGAAAATTAATTAACAGAAATACGATATTTCTGAATTTTTTTTTAATTTCGCATAAATTTATTCTAGAGCAACTTCACAATACATAGTATCTTAGCTATACATTTTTGACAGTATATACGTATCACATATTTAGTGATACCTCATGAAATTGTAGGAAACAGTTCTTTTTCTCATTGCAGCACAAATACACTTTACATGTACTACATTGTGAATGTGGTCTCGACTGAATTTTATTTTTCGCACACATTTCGCATCGTCCTCTTTTACAACTGAACACTACAAAATGGCTTCCTCGGTTGCCAAGACGTACATCCTTCGGAACAGAAAAGTTATCCTTCTTTCTCTTTGGGAGAGTTATTTCATCTTTACCAGTTTCTCTTTTTGAGATTTGGCACTTGCTGTTCATTCATTAGCCCTAGTGCCACAGCACGCCTGAATTCCAGCAGTGGCAGTGCCCCATGCAGGTCACTGAAAATGACGTAAGCATTGACAAAAGCAATTTCTATTGCTCCCCAGAAGAGACGGTGCCACCATTTCCTTGATCGCTTGTCAAGACCATAAGTTGAACGTAATCTGATCCACACCACCCGTGTTTTTATTGTAATGACATACAACAACTGGACATGGTATAGTCATACTAGTTCCATCTTTCTGTTTTCTTGTCACTACGCTCTTTTCAGTGCCATGGAAGTTTGACGCAAAATACACTACTTTATTTTCCTTCCATTGAAATACTGTTAGGTCTAAAGATGACTCTCTGTGATTTGATTTAGACATTTTTCTTTAGGTAAATTTCCTGGCAAACTTTTCCTGTTTGTTCTAATTGTTCCACAGGCAGATGTATTTACGGATTTCTGTGTGAGAAAAGTGGACAGAACAACTAGTGAGAGGTAACGCGTTGTTGCTACAATAAAGTGTTCGCACAACCTGACGGTACTAATAAGTCCGCCTTATATTTTCCACTTTATCTCATTCATTTGTAACGTAATGCTTCAAACTGTTATAAAAAAAACAAAGAAGGTAAGTACGTACAATGGAAAACTCAACGGAAGTTTCAATAAATTGCGCACAAATTCAGGCAACACCATGGAAACAAGCACATACAATCTTCTGTTTTCACAGCAGCGCGCGAAAAACAATTTCAAGCTCTGACCGCCAGAGAGGTCTATGTATTGCACAATAACATCTATGAAATAGTAGAGCAGAGTTACTGTTACGTACCGACAGGCTCTCAGATCACGAAACTGCACCACGAGAAAATAATGAGAGTCAAAACTTACTGGTACTTTTAAGTACCGTTAGGCAACAAAGGGTTAAAAAAGTAACGGATCGAATCGGCAAGATATTAAGGAAACAAAACGTCCGACCGATTTTCAGACCAACTAAGAAAATAAGCCAAGCTCTTCGTTGCGTTAAGGATAAACGTCCCCTCTATCTGTAAGTGGTGTACACAAGATTCCGTGTACATGTGGTAGGGTCTACATTGGAACTACAAAGAGAAGTGTGAATACACGGTCGAAGGAACATAAAAGTCTTTGCCGACTAGGGAAAACAGACAAGTCAGCTGTGGCGGAACATGCTCTTCAGTCGGGTGATCACACAGTGAAATTTTCGGGAACTGAAGTTTTATGTACTACAACGAACTATTATCCACAGCTATATAGATAAGCCATCGAACTATACAGACATGGGGATAATTTTAACAGAAAAGAAGAAGATATATAACACAGCGATATATGGACAGTGGCGCTACAGAATCGATGAGAAATTTTTATCTTTCACGTACTATGATCGCTAATTATATTTTATCCTTGACAAGGTTTATCTCTGCTATCACGTGAAATCCAGACCACGCCGACTTTCCACGGTATTTAGGCCGTTCTTCGACGTCTGACTCGTCAGTCGGCAAGACAGCACAACCAGGAGAACCTCCGAAGATGTCCAACGTAGCTTTGGACGAAACGTCAGGGGTAGAAGAGTTCCATGGACCACGGCCATACAACCCGGAAGAATCATCGGCATCTGAAACATCCGGTCGTGAAAGCCTTCATTCTATGAAAAGAAGTGAAGCAAGCAAAAAACATGATAGGATGTCTTTGCAACTTCGTACAGATACACACCATCGGTGGGTACGTAAATGGTTCGGGTTGCAATTCTCTGTAACAGATAGAGTGGTCACCAGAGTGCGTTAGTCTCGACGTGTTTACCGTTCTTACCAGGCCTGGTAGCGTCTATAAAGGGAATAAACAGTGTAAGATGGTGTGTGGTCACTGTGAAGAGCCCTCGGATGCTGGGCACTCGTGTGAGACAGTGTTGCCAGCGCCCAACAGCGTTTGAGAGAGGTCTTATGATGGTCGATTCACGTAATATCCAAATTTGTGGGGAGGGGGCTTCGGTTGTGACAGTGGCCTGATGTTGAACTGTATAGGAACGTGAGTTCAGACATACTCATAATTAAGTTTCTGGTCGGACACGTATTATTACCACAATATTGTGCAACATGGTCCCTTCACTCCTGTATCTGTCCGCCCCCGGTAGCTGAGCGGTCAGCGCGACAGAATGTCAACCCTAAGGGCTCGGGTTCGATAACCGGCTGGGTCGGAGATTTTCTCCACTCAGGGACTGGGTGTTGTGTTGTCCTAATCATCATCATCATTTCATCCCCATCGACGCGCAAGTCGCCGAAGTGGTGTCAGATCGAAAGACTTGCACCCGGCGAACGGTCTACCTGGCGGAAGGCCCCAGCCACACGACATTTACATTTACTCCTGCACCTGTCATGAGAAAATAAGTAATGGACCCACTGCAACATTATGTGTCATCCCACATCATTGGTCGCAGTGTGGAAGCAGCAAGTCAAGACATTATCGTCCAGTGCGTAGGCTACCGTTAAAAACACAACACAGATGGCTGCTTTTGCGGTGGTGCTTACCTTCTAATACTTTGGAGAGGCATAGCTGTGTTACTTCCGAGGTCAAGATGTGGGGCGCGATCTGGCATAAATTCAGGTCACGCCTGGTAGTGATTCAGGGAGCTCTGGCGGCATAACGATCCTCCGTACTCATGTGTTACCACTAATGCGATAGTGCCATGGTGCCATTTTCTAACAGGACAATACATGCCCAGACATGTCATGTGTCCCCATGAACAGTCTTCGTTCTTTTCTTGATGGCTGGGACTGCAGTGAAAGAATTGTCTTGAAATGACATTGTAAGTAAGGTTCCAGTATCACTGCTTAAAACATATATTGATTATTACGACAGTTTCGGAAGATTTCAATTTTCCAGCACATATACGTTGTCCTGACGAATATATACTGGAGAGCCAAGGAACTGGTACACCTGCCTAATATCGAGTAGGATCCCGGCGAGCACGCAGAAGTGCCGCAACACGACGTGGCATAGCCTCGAGTAATGTCTGAAGTAGTGCTGGAGGGAACTGACACCAGTGAATCCTGCAGGGCTATCCATAAATCCGTAAGAGTACGAGGGGGTCGAGATCTCTTCTGAACATCACGTTGCAATGCAACCCAGATATGGCCAAAATGTTCATGTCTGGTGAATTTGATGGCTAGCGGAAGTATTTAAACTCAGAAGAGTCTTCCTCGAGCCACTCAGTAGCAATTCTGGAGGTGTGGGGTGTCGCGCTGTCCTGCTGGAATTTCCCAAGTCCGTCGGACTGTGCAGTGGGCTTGAATGGATGCAGCCGATCAGATAGGATGTTTATGTAATCGTCACCTGTCAGAGTCGTGTCTAGACGTATCAGGGGTCCCATATCACTCCAACTGCACACGCACCACAGTATTACAGAGCCTCCAGCACCATGAACAGCCCCCTGTTGACATGCAGGTCCATGGGTTCATGAGATTGTCTCTATACCCGTACACGTCCATCCACTGGATACAATTTGAAAGATATTCGTCCGACCAGGCAACATGTCTCCAGTCGTCAACAGTCCAATGTCGGTGTTGACGGGCCCAGGCGAGGCGTAAACCTTTGTGTCGTGCAGTCATCAAGCATACACGAGTGGGCCTTCGGCTCCGAAAGCCCATATCGATGATGTTTCGTTGAATGGTTCCCACGCTGACACCTGCTGATGGCCCGGCATTGAAACCTGCAGCAATTTGGGGAAGGATGGCACTTCTGTCACGTTGAACAATTCTCTACAGTCGTCGTTGGTCCCGTTTTTGCAGGATCTTTTTCCGGCCGTAGGGATGTTGGAAATTTGATGTTTTACCGGATTCCGGATATTCGCAATACATTCGTGAAATGGTCGTATGGAAAATTCCTCACTACATCGCTACTTAGGAGATGCTGTGTTCCATCGCTCGTGCACCAACAATAACAACACGTTCAAACTCACTTAAATCTTGATAACATGCCCTTTTAGCAGCAGTAACCGATCTAACAACTGAGCCAGGCACTTGTTGCGTTACATAGGCGTTGCCGACCGCAGCGCCGTATTCTTTCTGTTTACATATAATATCTCTGTACTTGAATAGCATGCCTAGAGCAGTTTCTTTGGCGCTTCAGTGTATATATTTAAGGGCAATGTAGGCGAAAATGGAAATTTTCCGAAACAACTATCGTAATGATCAATAAATGTTTTAAGCAGTCATGCTGAAGCCTTACTTAGAAAGCTTTCGAGATGTTGAGGTACTTCTATGACCAGCAAGATCTCTAGAACTGACACACACAGAATACTTGTGCGATCAGCTCGCACTTCGACTACTTCCCGTTGCCATTATTCAGGATATCAAGGACGACTTAAAACACTTGTTTTCGTGCTTGCCTCATGACAGGACACAACAGCTGTTTTACCATCAATGCGGTGCATCCAGGCTAGAGCCGTTGCGACATCTTCGTGATAAATGGGATCAGATTGCTAAGTTCTTTGTAAGTTTGATTCGATTTTGTAATCACTCAAATAATATCGCATACCATTTCAGCCAGTTAAGTTTCATTTCATTTTCTCGTCCGCTCCTGGGTGCTTTACTTTTTTTTTTTGTTACGCTTTGTTGTTGCTGTAACAAACGCTCCAAACAGTGCATACCAACATCAGCCAATACCTGTTGCATTCCATTCGTGCAGAGAGGCAGTGAAAAGTGGTTGCAATCAAGCAGGAGTACCGGTTCCAGTTTAATTTATTTCCCCAACCGGTTTCTCTCTGGCAGCCACTAGCGAACATAAGCTTGAGTAAAAACTATACCATTAACAACTCTCGTGTAAATCAACGACTCTCTGGAACAGTTCTTTTTACGGTTGTGAAGACTTCTTATTAAAAATACACTTTTTATGCGTCTTTTCGATGACTTCTATCCAGTCAAATCAGTCCATGGAAATAAACGGTAACTTGTTCACCAGTTTAATTACAGGACGCCACTGCAGTTGCCGAACACGCTCGAGGCTTATAATAATAATAGACAAAACAACAAACGACACTAATTATGGCTCTGTATGCATCCCTCCTATCTTACTCTCGTGATCTATACACGTGCTGAATGTTGGAGAACTAAAAATGTCGCACTGACAACCTGGCAGTCTTGCTTTTGTTAAGCTCACAATTTTATAAGCTAATTTATTTTATTAAGCTAGAGAATCTTATGTACTGTAATAATACGCCCACTGGAATAAATGTCAGTCACCTCTGGTAAATGCGCACAACGGTGGCCTTGCCGTGCTGTGGATGGTGTCAGATTGGTACGAGGAAATATCTCAAAAGTAATACTGCGATCCATGCAGAGTGCAGTACATGATCGTAATAATGGCAACAACTATTGCCATATTATTTTTTATATACAGATTAAATGAGTAGGAGGAATTTCGTCAAATAGCCTTAAGCGGTGTAAAAAAATAAGTAAATAAATAAATAAAAGAAACCAATAAAGACTTTAATTTACTATATTCGAAAAATAGATAAATAATAATGTCGCGTGACGAGTGCCTTCCGTCGGATAGACCGTTCGACTGGTGCAAGTCTTTCGATTTGACGCCATTTCGGTGACTTGCGCGTCGATGGGGATGAAATGATGATGAGTAGGACAACACAACACCGAGTCTCTGAGCGGAGAAAATCTCCGACCCAGCCGGGAATCGAACCCGAGCCCTTAGGATTGACATTCTGTCGCGCTGACCACTCAGCTACCGGGGCGGACGAAAAATAGATTATTCCTGAATGTCTATACCCAATAATCAAGTCTCTGGCGATAACGCAGATACGAACATTACTCTCAATGTATGCATATACAAGTCTGACAAAATGCCTCCAGTGCGCAAGCAAGCAACAACTACGTGCAACAAAAAGGCAAATTACCAAAAAACCCTCAGTTGATACCAAAATTCTCCTCCGGCGCTACTAGCACGATTACGGCAGGCTGCGACCTCTCAATCCGCGCGACTTCTCTCCACCGCACGCTACGTCTAACGGCTCCCGACTTCTCTCGTGTTCGCCCGCTACTGCTAGCGATAATAATATCTCAGACTCAGAATCTGTGTATGCACATCACATCAAACTCATTGGTCAACTTTGCAAAGAAGTATTTACGCCCATCTTTCGAAATCAGTATCTACCATCGCAGAGTGAATGGGCAGAGAACCTGAAACGTATCCAAGTAGGTGGATTGATGATTTAATGTATAGTGAGAGAACAACCTGCCCCGCCGCAACTACCTAAACGACATGGATCGAAGGCGAGTGCTACGCCTTGTTAGTAACAGTAGGTTTGAAGCAATTGCTGCTCTAAGTGAACGCAACTCCGAGCGAAAAATTTGAAGAGAACTGCTTGCAATTGAAATTTGAAGTCGGGCACTTCCCAAAATGCCATCGTTCTCAGCCACACAGAAAGCTTCCCGCCTTCAGTGGCCCAAACATCGCAGAAACCCGACTGCAGCTTACTGGAGGTATCAAGTGTGGTCGGTCGAGTCGCGACTTCGCTTCTTTTCAAGTGTCATATGACGTCGAGTACAGCTACGGCACAAGCGTTTAACCTGCCCTGTGTGCACGCTGTACTTTATGAGGCTGGATATTCCGGAATTTGGTTGGAAATGAGGATGAAATCGAACGTACACTTTGGTCTTCTTCTGTGCCAGAACTGCGATCCATTCAAAGCAGTCTGTAAACGAAAAACAAAGTATTGAAGGACCCCTAAACTGTACCTAACATCTCTTGATCTACAGGGAGTATCAAAAAACAATCATCCGATTTTTAAAAAAAATCATAACTATTATGTTATTGTGTGCGTAAACAACGTACTGTTGGAAAGAGCAGCCTCTCGAGTTTTATATGGTTCCTGCTACGTAGCACCAGTGTGGGCCCACTTTAGTTGTAGTAAAAATGGTGTCGCGACAACAGAAAGCGTTTTGTGTTCAACGTTTTGCGCAGTGCGGGTCAGTAATAACTGCTCAGCGTGACTTTCATACTAGGTATGGTTTGGATCCTCCTACAGCAGAGCATTAGAGGATGGTGGGAACAATTCCGAGAAACAGGTTGTTGTGTAAAGGCAAATCGCCCGGACGTCCCCGAGTGTCTGACACAGACGTCGGACGCATCCGCCATAGTTTCACAAGCAGTCCGCAGAAATCCGTTCGCCGTGCAGCTCGACATGATCCCGATGTTCGTCTGGCGTGTGTTGCGTCGACGTTTGCGCGTGATACCATGCAGAATTCAGCTACTGCAAACTCTTCGTGTTCAAATGGCTCTGAGCACTATGGGACTCAACTGCTGAGGTCATTAGTCCCCTAGAACTTAGAACTAGTTAAACCTAACTAACCGAAGGACATCACAAACATCCATGCCCGAGGCAGGATTCGAACCTGCGACCGTAGCGGTCTTGCGGTTCCAGACTGCAGCGCCTTTAACCGCACGGCCACTTCGGCCGGCTAAAACTCTTCGTGGAGGTGACAAACAACACCCTGTGGAGTTCTGTAATTTCGTTCTTGGAAAGATGGAGGATGACAGTTTTCCTCCAAGCTTAGTGTTTAATGAAGAGGCGACGTTCCATTTAAATGGAAAGGTGAACCGTCACAATGTGAGAATATGGGGTTTGGAACAAGCACTTGAAGCTGTACAACATGAGAGGGACTCTCCAAATTTAAATGTGTTTTGTGCAATTCGAAGGGAGAAGGTGTATGGTCCGTTTTTCTTTGCCGAGAACACACATCTCTCGATATGCTAGAGAACTTCATTTTCTCACAGCTGGAGACTAATTCGAGCGATTTCATTTACTAATAGATGGGGCACCGCCACACTGGCGTCTGGAAGTATGGGAATTTTTAAATCAAAGGGGTACTGAACGATGGATCGGTCGCACTGGACCAAATCATTCTGCCTTGCATTACTGCCCACTAAGGTCACCGGACTTGTCTGTATATGATTATTTATTGTAGGAGTTTATAAAAGACTGTTTATGTGTTTCCGTTACCAATAACAGTGTATGACCTGAGACATCGCTTAACAGCAGCTGTGGAAGCTGTAACTGAAGACATGCTCGCTGCAGTGTGAGAAAAATTTGAATATCGCATTGAAATATGTCGCGCATCTCAAGGGGGCCATACTGAACACCGATGGAAAGGTATGAAAAGAACTTTTTGGGTTTCCTGTGCGTCAAAAAAGAAAACTCATTGTATGTGGTTATTAGCTCCAGAAATGTAGATGTGCCAAATCGATAATTCTTTTTGATACACCCTGCATTACTGTAGTGTCTTTCTGAGGACCGCACTGGCCAATATTTATTATTCACAGCACCTCCAGGAAGATGAATGTAACCGCACTTAGTTAGTTGCGTATTTATGGTACTTTGTCCAGCCCCTGTAGAACTGCACGAGCGTCATCTCAGGGGGGAGGGGGAGGGGTGGTAGTCATTTCTCAGGCTGCTCCACCGTGCCACGAGGCCACTGGTTGAGAACAGTCGAGCAGCACCCTCCTTTAGAGAGGGCCGTAATTATCGTATGGCTAGGAAACTTCGTAGATATGCCAATGCATTAAAGCGAAACAGATCTACGCTGGCAAAAAATTAGTTTCAGTTTCGCCCACAAGGTGCAAAACTGGCACTGCGAATACAATGAATATGTATAGAATCATTTCCGTATCTAATGGATTAGGAGCTGGATGTGGGCAGAAAATGTCAAACAAGTAAGAAGGACATAATCTTGATTTTATTATTAACCGCAGCTTACACAATTTGTTCAATGTAAGCACCGGAGACGTCGGAGAGATGCTGCGTTCGTAAAATGACGCGATCAATAGCACTAGATATGCACCTGGTGGGTAAACTTGGAACTAATTTTTTTCCCGGCGTAAATCGGTTCCGTATTAACGCATTAACATGTCTAGGAAGATTCGCTGGCAAACGATAATGACAGCCCACGCTGGACCGCCGTAGGTAGCTGCACTTTAATTATTAACACCCGGTAGCAAAGTGCAGGCTGAGTGCGCGCGCTTGTGAGTGCGTATGCGTGCGTGTTTGAGAGAGAGAGAGAGAGAGAGAGAGAGAGAGAGAGAGAGAGGGGGGGGGGGCTGTCAGTTCAGCCGTAAGATAGGCGAGCTGCGGCGGAAGCTTTGTGCAAGTGCAACTGTTACATTGTACTAGAATGAAATTTCCAGTCTGCAGCGAAGTGTGTGCTGATATGAAACTTTATGGCAGATTAAAACTGTGTGGTTTCTCGGGTAAGTGCTCCACCGACTGAGATACCCAAGCGTGACTCACGACACGTCCTCACAGCCTCAATTAGGCCAGCACCTCGTCTCCTACCTTCCAAGCTTCACAGAAGCTCTCCTGCTTGCCTGTGACTGTCCGTGTTGCATGCAGTGCAGTTGTGGGACTGACCAGCTGCTATTGAGGCTGTTGTTCAGCTGTTCAGCAGTGTACTGGACAGCTGTGTTCGTGTGTGTTCCAGGCAGTGCAGGTGCAGCACGGGTCAGCTGCCATGGAGCACAACTTGCAGCTGTTGTGTACTGTACTGAACACCTGTGTTGGTGTGTGTTGCAGGCGGTTCAGCTTCACGACGGTTCAGCTGCCATGGAGCGCTTCGTGCAGCTGCCGCAGCCGCTGCTGTACAAGGTGTACCTCTTCAACGTCACCAACCCAGACGAGGTGGAACAGGGTGCCAAACCAGTCCTGCAACAGGTCGGACCCTACGTTTACGAGTGAGTACCCTCCAGATATGTACCACATGCAGATGTATCTGCACCTAAATATCCTACCTCACAAAAAAGCCGAGCACTTGGTCGATTCTCTGTGTTACTTCGTACATGTGCACACCATCCGCGCGCATGCAAATGTTGACGCGGCCCGCCACGAATTCCTCTCTTGTGTCAACCGTTTCATCTCCAAGTAGCACTTGCAATCTACTTCCTCAATTATTTGCTTCTTTTTTGTCACTGTTTTCCATATATTCCTTTCCTCGCCGATTCTGCCGAGAACCTCTTCATTCCTGACCTTATCAGTCCACCTGATTTTCAACATTCTTCTGTAGCACCACATACCAAATGCTTCCATTCTATTCTGTTCCGATTTTCCCAAGGTCCATGTTTCACTACCATACAATGCTCCAAGCGTACATTCTCAGAAATTTCTGCCTCGAATTCAGGCCAATATTTGATACTAGGAGACATGTCTTGGCCAGGAATACCCATTTTGCCTGTGCCAGCCTGCTTTTGATGTCCTGCTTGCTCCGTCCGCCGTGCTTTATTTTGCTGCCTAGATAGCAGAATTCCTTGTCTGGGCCTACTTGGTGATCCCCAATTCCGGCCGGCCGGGGTGGCCGAGTGGTTCTAGGCGCTACAGTCTGGAACCGCGCGACAGCTACGGTCGTAGGTTCGAATCGTGCCTCGGGCATGGATGTGTGTGATGTCCTTAGGTTAATTAGGTTTAAGTCGTTCTAAGCTCTGGGGGACCGATGGCCTCAGAAGTTAAGTCCCATAGTGCTCAGAGCCATTTGAACTATTTTTGAACCCAATTCCGATGTTCAGTTTCTCGCTCTTCTCATTTCTGCTACTTCTCATTACTTTCGTTTCTCTTCGATTTACTCTGAATCAATACCCTGTACTCATTAGACTGTCCATTCCATGCAACAGATCCTGTAGTTATTCTTCACTTTCACTGAGGATGGCTATGTCATCAGGGAATCTTATCACTGACATCGTTTCACCCTGAATCTTAATCCCGCACTTGAATCTTCCTTTTATTTCCCTTATTGATTCTTCGATTTATACATTGAACACTAGGGGAGAAAGTGAACATGCCTGTCTTACATCTTTTTTAATCCGAACACTTTGTTCTTGGTCTTCTACTCTTATTGTTCCCTCTTGGTTCTGATACGTATTATATATTACCTATTTTTTCCCTATAACGTACCCCAGTTTTTCTCAGAATTTCGAACATCTTGACATTGTTGAATGCTTTTTCCAGGTCGACAAATCCTATGAATGTGCCTTGATTATTCCACAGTCTTTCTTCCATTACCAACCGCAACGTCAAAACTACCTCTCTGTGCCTTTACCTCTCTTAACGCTGCACTGGTCGCCATCTAGCAGATACTCAATTTCCTTTACCATTCTTTGTATATTATTCTTCTCAGCAACTTGGATGCATGAACTGTCAAGCTGATTGGGCGATAATTCTCGCACTTGACGGCTCTTGTAGTCTTGGGAATTGTGTGGATGATGTTTTTCAGAAAGTCTGTTCGCACATCGCCAGTTTAATAGATTCTCTACACCAACTCGAATAGTTGCTAGGTTGCCATTTCCCCCTATGATTTTACGAATTCTGCCTTATTTGATTTAATGTCTTCCAGAGTTGTTCCAGAGAGTATAGTATTATGTACGTCATTCACTGATCACCTGATGCGCGGTGGACTCTTGGAAAAAATGCCACTGCATGTGCGTTAAAACTTGTGGTTCAAGCACGATGACACGCCGTCTCATTGTTCACGTGCAGTCCGAGGTCATGTGGACCAACGATTTCGGACCAGCGAGTAGCTCGTGGTGGTCCTATTGCTTGACCTGCACGTTCTCCCGACTTGAACTCGCTAGACTGCAGCCTGAATGGTGTCATGAAATCCTTGATTTACGAGACCTCTGTGGCATCCGAGGAAAACCTACTGGTGCGGGTAATGGCTGCGGCTGATGCTGGAGGACTAGGGAGTGGCGGTCGTGTGCACCAGAACATGGAATACAGGTAGAAAATCGGTTTTGACGTCGATGGTTGCCACATCGAACCCTGCTGGTTAAGTGGGCCCAGACGACAAGTACTTAGCAAAGAGTGTTGTGGTATTTTGCGTGTAGCAGGAGAACAGTACGTTTCCGGACATCCTGTGGTAATCTTAAGCGTCTTGGTCGCCTCTAGAACTCCTTACAGTCTGTAAAGGAAATTTAGTTACACCCTGTTTAAGGGACGTGAACTGCTGCAAGCTTGATAATGGTTCAAATGGCTCTGAGCACTATGGGACTTAACATCTGAGGTCATCCGTCCCCTAGACTTAGAAATACTTAAACCTAACTAACCTAAGGACATCACACACATCCATACCAGAGGCAGAATTCGAACCTGCGACCGTAGCAGCAGCGCGGTTCCGGACTAAAGCGCCTAGGTCCGCTCGGTCACAGCGGCCGGCGCTGCAAGCTTGCTACTCTCATTATCTTCAATAAAAATCATATTAAGTATTTCCAAATGCAACTTATCTGCCGTTTCTTTCTGATCGTACGAAAGACCTTAGGAAACGGTGAAACAAGATGCCCTATCTCAACAAAGGCAGGAAACAACCTGTCTACGTAGGTTACGTCTCACCCTTGTCTATCATGTGTGCAGTGCAGGCCGATCGGGACTGTTTATTAGAAACTGTGGTCTTAAATAGCACAACTGTGGAGTCCCTGTGATGCTGTCCCGCTACATGGAGAAGTGGTGTAGATCACATACGCAAGAAAATCCATTAATTATAATACTGAATCTACTAAGTTTCCCTTTATCTTTTGAGGGGAACGTATGAGATCACGTGTAATATTTGTACAGCAATGATAGCATTTGATTTCTACTAGTGATGAACGGAACAAGGGAGTCGCGTATACTTGCTAGTTCTGTGTGTAATTAAGTCTTAGATATTATTAGACAATGTGGCACACTGTCGATATCCACCTCTTCACCGGTATCTAGTATAACAAATATATAGCGAGTGAGTAAAGTAACAATAACTTAGCCAATGCAAATCCGTCTTTGTCACAACTCAAAAGTAATTATTTATTATACAACATACGTTTAGTTTTATTTGTTTAAAACATTGTCAGTGCTCTCGAATGAAAGACTGCTATAATCTTGGTTTGCTTATACGTCTAACAACATTTAGTTTCAACAGATATGCTTGGTAATGAGCACAACTTAATCATAGCTAACACTTGGTTCAAGAATCATAAAAGAAGGTTACATACATGGAAGAAGCCTGGAGATTCTGACAGGTTTCAGATAGATTGTATAATGATAAGACAGAGATTTAGGAACAAGGTTTTAAATTTTAAGATATTTCCAGGGTCAGATGTGGGTTTTGACCACAATCTATTGGTTATGAACTGTAGATTAAAACTGAAAAAACTGTAAAAAAGTGGGATTATAAGGAGATGGGACATTGAGAAACTGACTAAACCAGAGGTTGTACAGAGTTTCAGGGAGAGCATAAGGGAACAATTGACAGGAATGGGGGAAAGAAATACAGTAAAAGAAAAATGTTTTGAGGGATGAAGTACTGAAGGCAGCAGAGGATCAAGTAGGCACAAAGACGAGGGCTACTAGAAATCCTTGGGTAACAGAAGAAATATTGAATTTAATTGATGAAAGGAGAAAATATAAAAATGCAGTAAATGAAGCAGGCAAAAAGGAATACAAACGTCTCAAAAATGAGATCGACAGGAAGTGCAAAATGGCTAAGCAGGGATGGCTAGAGGACAAATGTAAGGATGTAGAGGCTTATCTCACTTGAGGTAAGATAGATACTGCCTACAGGAAAATTAAAGAGACCTTTGGAGAAAAGAGAACCACTTGCATGAATATCAAGAGCTCACTTGGAAACCCAATTCTAAGCAAAGAAGGGAAAGCAGAAAGGTGGAAGGAGTATATAGAGGGTCTGTACAAGGGATATGTACTTGAGGGCAATATTATGGAAATGGAAGAGGGCACAGATGAAGATGAGAAAGGAGACGTGATACTGCATGAAGAATTTGACAGAGCACTGAAAGACCTAACTCGAAACAGGGCCGCGGAAATAGACAACATTCTGTGAGCAAGATATATGAGACAGGCGAAATACCCTCAGACTTCAAGAAGAATATAATAATTCCAATCCCAAAGAAAGCAGGTTCTGAACTTCTTTTGCTAGGAAATGAACCCAATTAAACAAAACATTAGATCACAATTCTTCGTTTGGTATCACCTGCATGTGTCCTGTTCCCCACTGTTTTCATTACTTTCCTCAGGAACTGTGATGGGAAAATTACCGAACTATCAGTTTAATAAGTCACGGCTGCAAAGTACTAACACGAATTCTTTACAGACGAATGGAAAAACTAGTAGAAGCTGACCTCGGGGAAGATCAGTTTGGATTCCCTAGAAATATTGGAACACGTGAGGCAATACTGACCCTACGACTTATCTTAGAAGCTAGATTAAGAAAAGGCAAACCCACGTTTCTAGAATTTGTAGACTTAGAGAAAGCTTTTGACAATTTTGACTGGAAAACTCTCTTTCAAATTCTGAAGGTGGCAGGGGTAAAATACAGGGAGCGAAAGGCTATTTACAATTTGTACAGAAACCAGATGGCAGTTATAAGAGTTGAGGAGCATGAAAGGGAAGCAGTGGTTGGGAAGGGAGTGAGACAGGGTTGTAGCCTCTCCCCGATGTTATTCCATCTGTATATTGAGCAGGCAGTGTATTAAATTCCCTGGAGAAGAAATAAAAACTTTGAGGTTCGCCGATGACATTGTAATTCAATCAGAGACAGCAAAGGACTTGGAAGAGCAGTTGAACGGAATGGACAGTGTCTTGAAAGGAGGATAAAAGGTGAGCATCAACAAAAGCAAAACGAGGCTGATGGAATGTAGTAGAATTAAGTCGGGTGATGCTGAGGGAATCAGATTAGGAAATGAGACACTTAAAGTAGTAAAGGGGTTTTGCTATTTGGGGAGCAAAATAACTGATAATGGTCGAAGTAGAGAGGATATAAAATGTAGACTGGCAATGGCAAGGAAAGCGTTTCTAAAGAAGAGAAATTTGTTAACATCGAGTATAGATTTAAATGTCAGGAAGTCGTTTCTGAAAGTATTTTAATGGAGTGTAGCCATGTATGGAAGTGAAACATGGACGATAAGTAGTTTGGACAAGAAGAGAATAGAAGCTTTCGAAATGTGGTGCTGCAGAAGAATGCTGAAGATTAGATGGGTAGATCACATAACTAATGAGGAGGTTTTGAATACGATTGGGGAGAAGAGAAATTTGTGGTACAACTTGACTGGAGGAAGGGATCGGTTGGTAGGACATGTTCTGAGGCATTAAGGGATCACCAATTTAGTATTGGAGGGCAGCGTGGAGGGTAAAAATCGTAGAAGGAGACGAAGAGATGAATAGACTAAGCAGATTCAGAATGATGTAGGTTGTAGTATGTACTGGGAGATGAAGAAGCTTGCACAGGATAGAGTAGCATGGAGAGCTGCATCGAACCAGTCTGAGGACTGAAGACCACAGCAACAACAACTTGGTAATGCGCCTGGACACACGAAACCTGCCTTACACCACTTAAGGATCAGCAGTGCCAAGCTTCGGGGTTACAATACTCACAAAACCTTCATGAGGCAAGTTTTTGCCTTAGCGAGTTTCGTACACTGTCCGAATGAGACAAGGGACGAAAAAAGTAGTCGTAAAAGCGCAACGCGAGTCATGGTGTACTTTTCTGTTAGCGTACAGATACTAAGTAAACTGCGACTGGACCTAGAAGGAAATACTTCATATATGAAGTAAGAGGTCACCTTTACATTCCAAGTATCGGTTACCACAAAGAGTCCTAAGAAGCTGTAAGTCTGTATTCATACAAACACCAGTGACGCCAAAGTCAGAACTTTGCTGCTCTATGATGAACACCTGAACACCGGGAGGGGGGGGGGGGGGGGGAGACCTCTAGTGCACAGCACCAATGGTTAAATAATAAAAC
The DNA here is from genome assembly GCF_021461385.2 of Schistocerca piceifrons. Classification (NCBI taxonomy): domain Eukaryota; kingdom Metazoa; phylum Arthropoda; class Insecta; order Orthoptera; family Acrididae; genus Schistocerca; species Schistocerca piceifrons. The sequence goes on along the minus strand of NC_060140.1, from coordinate 841,945,675 downwards.
TACCGTCGAGTGAAAAAAAAAAAGACATCAAACATGCAAAACTACATAGCTGCGTAGATAATATCTGTCATGAAGGGTCCCGAAACAAGTGCTAATATCAAAGTACAGACTTCTTCGTTTGTACAAAAACGTATTGTCTAAAAGAGCACACGAATTAGAGAAGCTAAAACATATTAAATAAAAAGATATAAATTATACTCCTGCCTTAAATTTTGCTCTTGTTATCATGAGTAAATGTATGAACGTATGTAATTAAGTAATCGTTGGTAAATGGTTTGATATATAGCAAGCCACAATCATTTGTCAAAGGAGAGGTACTAGAATTAATTTTTTTGAGAGAGAGAGAGAGAGAGAGAGCTTCTTTATATTTATTTAACTAACTCTCGCTTGTTTTCCAGGAGGAGACAGATATTGGTATGTGAGTGGCTGTCTTTTAATTGCATTTTCAATGAATAATTATTTGAGATAATTCCAAACGTGGTTATAATTGTCATAGTACCATACAGATTTACCACACACGTTTTCCTCTATGTTGGATATTTTCTGTCCTAGCAAAAGATGTCTCAGAAAGCGTAACATACACTGTTAGAAAGCCAGCAGACCAATCGCTTATCGTGTCATTCTGTTTGAGCATTTCATTTCAATTGGAGCGTGCATCTTTAATCACTGATTCCGAAGTAGTGTCGATACCACTATTTGAAGTGGAAATTAACACTTGTCATGGCCAACCCACTTTGTGAACAATAGTACGTTCTGCAACACACACAGCCTGATAACAATTGACGATAAGGAAGAATACTTATTTTATATTTGAGAAGTTAATCACCACCAAACAGGTCAGATAACGATTAAATAATGAGACTTACATCTTCCTGTCGTTTTCGTGACATGTCGTTTGCTTGGCTAACCTTTACTCATGCACTGCATGTCACTGAGCAAATTTAATTATCTCCGTCATTTATATTCACTATTTATTGCCGAATGATACATCACAAGACGTAATTCGTATGAAGCATTTCATTCTCTTCATGTAAGTCGATTGTGTTAAAAACACTTCTAAAAGGTGCTCTACACACCACCGCATCCTGAAAGAAATGCTTTATACAAATGGTAAGCTCTCTGGTATTACAGGTGATCCTAAAATATTTCTGTTTACTGGTGACACCAGCTTGGTAGTAAAGGATGTTGTGTGCAACGTTGGCACTGTTTCTAATAGTGTAATTCAAGACATAAGTTCATGGTTTGTAGGAAATAAACCAAAAATTACCACCTTTCACTCAGTTCCTCCCTTGTCTATATGCTGGTCATGTTGTTCTGTCTGTTGTATACATAAATACAGGGTGAGTCAGGAGGAAAGGTACATGTTTTGAGGGATGATAACATTAGTGATTCTGAACAGAAAAACGTCATATGAACATAGGTCCTGTTCTCAACAGTTCCTGAGGAAAGTAATGAAAACAGTGGGGAACAGGACACATGCAGGTGATACCAAACGAAGAATTGTGATCTAATGTTTTGTTTAATTGGGTTCATTTCCTAGCAAAAGAAGTTCAGAAACTCCACTATCAACTGCAATGCATTATGCAGCTCTTGTAGACAGCTACTGTGTTGCTGATCTGTACTCATTCGTATAGTTGTTTACTTGAGAACACGCATGTAAAATAGGAGCTCCACCGTCTGCAAGTGAAGTGTGCATTGAAATGGTCAGTAAACTTATCATTACGTAGCCTGATATGGCTTTGGATGTATTCGCATGTGAATTATTGTGAAGAAGGTTATGCGACTAATGCCCGTGATTTTCAAACGGCTGAATGTAACGTACGGTTAAGAAAAGGGCGTACGTTCATTGGAAGTTGTTTGCTCAGAATCATCAACACCCTCAAAGCATGTACCTTTCGTCATGACCAACCCTGTGTGAACTTCAATATCCATGAACATGTTATAAGACAAAAGGAAGGTTTTATGGCCCGTCAGTAAGGACATCAGCGTATAAAAGTCACAAAATCGAACAAACTCACTGCTGAGAAGAGCGCAGTCATATTTCCATAACATCGAATACTACAGGAAACAATCGTCTTGTGATGTTGCAGTTATTCTTATTTTTGTGCCTGCTAAGAAAAGTGGATGAGGAATTCCGCGCTGTGCAAGACATCTTTGGAGCTTTGTTTTACCCAGACACGTTCAGCACTTTTGTACTATCTTCAGAAGATTACTTTATTTCCTTCCTGTAACATTATTACATAGTGACGTTGAGACGACACATTTGGTACAAAATATTTACATTTGTGAATGAAGCGATTGTTGTCAAATATTGTACATGTGTAATATTAGACATGATGGTTGTCAAATGTTGTTCGTATATAATATTATACTTGTTTAATATGTGACAACAATCACTTCATTCACAAATGCAAATATTTTGTACCAAATGTTTCGTCTAAACGGTAATATGTAATAATTTCACAGAAAGGAAATAAAGCATCCCACTAAAGATTGCACAAAAGTGCTGAAGCATGGCTGGGTGAAACAAAACTCCAAAGATGTCTCGCGGAAGACGGAATTAATCATCCAACTACAGAAAATACTTATATTAAATTCATAAGAAAGTCCCACAATATTTTATAAAATGCGACGATCATTGAAAATTTTTTTTATTGCAACTATATCTAAACCCACTCCACATCACTTAGTAATTGTGATCTATCCACTACGCTACAGTGAACTTCCGTATCGTGCGACCTTGTATTTTATATTACGACTTTCAGAAGGCTTCAGCCGCCAATGTGTTATTAACTGACCTTTAATTGTAACAAATACTACCAAGAACAAAGCGTCAATGTGCTGTTACCTTAAAACGGAACATATTCATAACACGCAAATTATAATTCGAAAATAACTAAATATGAAAATTCTTTGACCGCGAATATGATGTTTCTCGTCACTTTCATACAACAAATTCCACCGATAACGACGCGTTTGCGAGAGACTCTCAATATTCTGCTGCATGTATTCATAGGATGCAATTGATAATATAGTCCCGCCAAACTTTTGCTTCAGCTGAAGACGACGGAATCGATAAATACAAGTTTTAATTATGGCGGAGACAGCATTGTTTCCTCTTATTGGTTCAACGTTTCCTAACACTTTGAGGAGATATCGCAGAACTTTTGCTGCTCTACGTGTAATAACGGGAAGTGACGTCAGAGAACTCGTGCAGCTGCGGTCCATTTCAACAAACTCGTCCCTTGTGTGACAGGAAATGTATCCTTTGGAATGATGACTCACGCTACAACCGGCGGAAATCCGATGGAAGTTAATGCTTGGGGAACGTTACCAGCCATCATGAGTGGTGCCGACATTGAAGTAAGGGGTAGGTGGTGTTACGGTATGCCGGCCGGAGTGGCCGAGCGGTTCTAGGCGCTTCAGTCTGGAACCGCGCGACTGCTACGGTCGCAGGTTCGAATCCTGCCTCGGGCATGGATGTGTGTGATGTCCTTAGTTAGGTTTAAGTAGTTCTAAGTTCTAAGGGACAGATGACCTCAGAAACTAAGTCCCATAGTGCTCAGAGCCATTTGAACCATTTGTTACGGTACGGGGATGTTTTTCGTGGTTAGGGTGTGATCCCTTTATTGGGCTTAAACCACTGAATGCGGAGGGATAGGAAAACATCTTACTGTACTGTGTACTGCGCACAGTAGAGGGACAGTTCGGAGATGACGATTGTGGGTATCAGCTGACGATGCACCCTGTCATAAAGCAACATTTGTGATACAATGGTTTGCGTACAATAACATTCCTGAAATGGTCTGGCCTACCCAGAGTCCTGACGTGAACCTGAGAGAATATCTATATGATATCCTGGAACGTCGTCTTCGCTCCCAGACCCCTGCGTCCAACATCTCTGGTTTCCACTCTTGGGGAAGAATATGTTGCCATTACAGGAACTAGTAGTTTTCACTCAGTTAGTACTAGGCATAAATCCGACCTGATTTGGGCTGCAGTATTTCTCTGCATCCAATTTCGATGACTTACGAGAATAATTGAAAAATCTAGCAGCAATTACTGTTTTTTGAAGCCTACATTGAAGAATTTCCTGCTGGCGTAAGCTGTCACCAGAACACTGGTCAGCAAAGATGTAGTGCGAAGATCGATAGTAGGCGCTGGATCAAGCACACCTATCACGAGAGAGGCCACAGACACACTGACAAGCTACACGCCGCCAACACCCTCTCCACAGCATATATTTAGGCGGCCGCCGGTGACTGCAGGTCCTCACTGACTCTCAGGCTATGACATTGCATAGCGACCAGATCGAGATTAGCAGACTAAAGTTTATAGTGGCAAGATTACTGATACTGTCTGTAAGAGGGCTATTATGGATGAGCTTGTACCACAACACATGGACTCTATTAAAGTTCAGTGGCAGCTGTGTGTTCACATAAGTAAAGAACAATGGTAATCGACGTATGCATTTGTGTTGTAGAAAGAGGATACCAGCCACCCATAAGAACATCCTCTCCCTTGCTCCCTACAGTCCAAGACTGTATGTATTGTTTATTGGTTGGTTCATTTGGGGGAGGGGACCAAACAGCGAGGTCATTGGTCCCACAGGAATAGGGAAGGAAGTAGGCCATGCCCTTTCAATGGAACCATCCCAGCATTTGCCTTGAAGCGATTTAGGGAAATCACAGAAAGCCTGAATCAGGATGACCAGATGTCGGTTTCAACCATCTTCCTCCCTAATATGAGGAAAGTGTGCTAACCACTGCGTTTTGTTTATAATGCTAGTATGTACTCAGCATCTTGTGGTCTGCACAGGATTTGTGTACATTTTATTTTATCTTTTTTTTAATTTTTTTTTCTATGCACTGACTTGTTCTATGACCATGGAAAGTTGCTCCTCAGTTTCATCCTACGCAAGTAGTGTAAAAACGATATTTAGACACCTCATTCAAAGTATGCCCAGCGTAGTTCAAGCAGTGATAACAGCAAAGAATGGATACATCCTATATTAATGTTTACTAACAGGTGTTGGGATAAGTTTGATCAGATAGTGTATTTGTGTGGATTTTAGCATATGTATGGAAGTGAGGGAGGATATACAGTTCAGGCAAGAAGAAAATAGAAGCTTTTGAAATGCGGTGCTACACAATAATGCTGAAGATTAGTTGGGTATATCGTATACTGATGAGGTATTGAATCGATTTGCTGGGAAAACAGAAATTTATGGTACAACTTGACTAAAGAATGGGATCGGTCAGTTGGAAACGTTCTGAAGTATCCAGGAATAGTCAATTTGTTAGTGCTGAGCTGTGTGTGTGTGTCTGTGTGTGTGTGTGTGTGTGTGTGTGTGTGTGTGTGTGTGTGAGAGAGAGAGAGAGAGAGAGAGAGAGAGAGAGAGAGAGAGAGAGAGCAATGCTTGAATATAGCGAGCAATTTCACATCGATGTAGGCTGCAGCAGTTAGCAGGAATAGCTCGTGCAAGATACATTGGCCAATGCGCATTGACCAGTTTCGTTCAAAGCCCTGGGCGAGTTCATTCGTTTGTTCAGAAGAGGAGACCGATGAGTGTTTTCCGTCTTTCGGCTGGTCAGCGATGACAGAATCAAGCCGTTGGCCCTCCAATATTTCTCAAACGATTTTACAGAAAGTACCTGGTAAAAAAAAAAAAATCGTTTTTGCTTTACTTATAGCTTTATGTGTCGGGTTAATGACGATGTGCCCATCGTTTCCTTAATGGTGTAGTTATTGTGATATTTACGTGGAAGTAAGACAATATGCGAAAATCGGAAAAGTGTGCAATGAAATATAGATGTCGCTAAGATTTTGCGTTTGGTGCACGTTACATAATATGTTGTTGGGTATGAAATTTATCTAACATGTTGAATTTTTCTTTTGGCTTGGGTAGAGGTATGTATCTCTCGCCAGTCTTGAGAAATTGATATGATGCAGCACACTCATTTGGGATCGCGCTGCGCCAGCAATAAAGCCAGAGTGAAATGTTCGCATATTTCACAAACGGTTGCAGATATCGAAATGAGATTTTGGCAAATGATAGCATGCAAAGAGGAGAGTACTTCACCACATCATTATTATGTAAAACTTCATTATATAGTATGTTATTCCAATAACTATAGACTTTTTCGATGAAAGAATGTAATTTTTAAGGGTCATCGATAGCTGGTGAAATGAGAAATGATATGGGTTTTGGAACAACATATATGAAGACACTACACCTTCTTTTGCACCGAGGATGTGTTTTCATAAGCTATGGCCTTACTTTTCCTCAGTTCCTCACTTAATAAACAACTGCTCCAGAATTCTCTTCCAGTTGTGTCTCCACATCATGTTAGGTGTGACAGTGCAAGCTCCACTGTGTTTCAGCAAAAGAAGCCAATATTAACATAGCAACAAGAGACACGTGTAGTTTTAACTCAAAACTCGTGACTCATGACGCTTCTCTGAAAGTTACAAATCTCTGAATTTCTTTTCATATAACTAACGAAAGCAGAGGTGACAGTAGATATTTTTGAACAGTCATCTGCAAGTGTGGGCTTGGAGGGCCCCCACTTAATATTTACAAAAAAAATATGGGAGTGTAGTCTTCAGTTTGGAACGGAGCTTCCCCTCCATCCCTCGGCATTTCCCCTACAGCGCCCCGAGCGACCCCCCACCACTGCCACTCTCCCCACGCTTCCCCAACAGACTGCGCATCTGGCGGCCACTGCGTTTAGCGAGGACTATATTAAAGGATTTATATAGGACAGAGTAGCGTGAAGAGCTGCATCAAACCAGCCTTCAAACTGAGGACCGTAACACGGCAGGGACTGGCGAGATCAAACAACCTAATGTTACACACATATGTCAGTCATCTTCACGATAGTCGAGTGACGGAGTTCTCACTGCAGCAATGAGGACGCAATGCGAGAGATGTACTAATGCAGGCGACCTTGGACGCTGTAGACCTCAGGGAAAGTCCTAGCTAGCCTTAGTCAGCTTATCGTGTCGTTTAGCGCCTGCAGCGTCGGCCGTATGCCACTCTCTGCGACGTAACGCTCTCGCTACAAAGGCGCCGCCGTAACAGCGCTTTAAATGTGTCGCCTGGGCGAGAGGTGGCGCTGTTCAAAGTAAAGGCACCACACACGAGGCTGGAGCAGTGCTTTCTCACCTAGTTAGGTGAACCTAAATTTTTTTTAATTGCTAAAATCCAAAGCCGTTCTACTGCACGAAAAATCACACTTTTTCTGCCACTAATAATTCGTTTTTGCCACCTAACTTTCGAGTTATTAGTCGGTTGGCAGACATTACTGCAAAGACGTTATTCTGCACACTGGTGCGAACAGAAAGAAAGCGACGAATTTAATTTACCATCATGAAAAAACTAACGCCTGAAACGACGTATGTGTGGGTTGGCCACAAAGTAATGCACAGCATTTTTTTTCTCAGCCGTTAACAATGTTACGAATGCGAAACGTTACGTATGTATTATTTGAAGTCTCCTAAGTGAGCGCGCCAAATTTAGCTGCAGGACGGTTGCACAATAGCGTCTGACGTGACGTACTTTACAAGCAACATGCCGTCATTGAATTTCTCACTGCAGAGAAAGAAACTGTGGGGAATATTCACAAACGCTCGTGAAAAGTCACCAGGACAAGAATTGGTACCGACATGACATACATGCCCTTCTTTCGCCATGAAGTAGGTCCATGGAACGGGATGAGGATTATATGGAAAAATAGGGTGTGTAGATAAAACATCTTTCTTTCATGTGTGTAATTCTCGTTATGTTCAATAAAGAACTGTCGAAGAAAAAAAATGCGGTACGTTACTTTGTGGGCAATCCTCATACAAAGTAAAACATTTACACAATGCTATGGAAGCAGGGAGTAGAGGACCAAAATAATTACCCCTGGAATCGATTGATTGAGGATACAATACAGGATCAAACTTATTTATCAAATTGCACAATAGCGACCTCAAGTATAAATAGCATATTTAGTACAACGTAATGATTGGGTGTTACTATAAGAATGACTAATAGGATAAAGCTAATAAAAACCGAAATGCTGTAGCAAATCTTATCAAAAAACGGTATCCAATCTTTAACTTCTATAATATACTTTCTGATGATCAATGGCAACAGGATGTTAACACAAGAGTCTTTAAAAACAACAAATATAAGATCCAGCATTATTATTTTTATAATACCATAATACAGTTATCTTCGTTTATCCCCTTTATCGAACAAACTATAATCACGGAACACACCGGTTTTTCGATCTAGGTTAGAACCACGTATACGAACACCGTTTAGGGAAATCTGTAAAGAATACAAAACGATGCTTCCCTTCTGCTGCAACACGGAAAAAAACTCCTGCCACTATCCTGTTCAGTAATTCAGCAGCATAGAACGTGTATGTAGCGTGTTTTCTGTTACAGAAGCAACATTATGGCTCTGAGCACTATTTGACTCAACATCTGAGGTCATCAGTCCCCTAGAACTTAGAACTTCTTAAACCTAACTACCCTAAGGACATCACACACATCCATGCCCGAGGCAGGATTCGAACCTGCGACCGTAGCGTTCACGCGGTTCCAGACTGAAGCGCCTAGAACCGCTCGGTCACACCAGCCGAAAGAAGCAACATTACATGGAGTGCATCGGCACAAAGTACTCAGACACTGGTTTCATTAACCTGCGGCAGGCAAGTGTTACACACTCGAAACAACAGCATTTCATTCAAACTAAACTCCGTCCGGAAAGGCCTCGGAAGGCTCAACGGTACTGGCCGGCCGCCGTGTCATCCTCAGTCCACAGGCGTCACTGGATGCGGATATGGGGGGACACGCAGTTAGCACACCGCACTCCCGGCCGTATGTCAGTTTATTACGAGACCAGAGCAGCTACTTCTCGATCAAGTAGCTCGTCAGTTTGCCTCACAAGGGCTGAATGCACCCCACTTGCCAACAGCGGTCAGCAGACCGGATGGTCACCCATCCAAGTGCTGGTTCAGCCCGACAGTGCTTAACTCGGATGATCTTACGGGAACTGGTGTTACCACTGCGGCAAGGCCGTTGGCTACAGCACTTCATAGCTTAACAGATATGAAGGCACCCGTAACGAGGTCAGTATCACCATGTAACCTCCCCCTCACTTGTCGACCTTAATGCCAGTTAAAAATTAAACCACGTGTACCTAATGGAAATTTGGGAAAGCAATCGTCACCGAAGTTAATCTGTCGGTAAAGAGGGAGGAAAGGGTTACATCTAAATGAAAGGAAAAATGCAAATGAAATTGGTGGAAATTAATTTTGAAAAGGGGTAAAGTTAATAAAGAAAGTAAATGTGCGGTCATTACGTTAACAATTAATTGGCGTTAATTAGATATTTGAGATTTGGGGAAAATTACGGTCGCCAGTCCTATGGACAACTACTACAATAACTGAAAAAGAAAGGTTATTACATATATAATTAGCACTAAAAGCGTGGCAACTGAAGGTTGACACGTGTTGTGTGAAAACTGAAAGTTTGTCAGAAGTAATAAATTTCGCTACACTCTGACTTAATTTAGCAAAAGAATGCTTGCGTAATCTAAATATTGTAGCCAGCTATGAATACTTTAACTTAACTTTGAAATTAAAGCAATGAAATGGAATGATATTACTTTAATGCTGGCGTTTGAATTTCAACGACACTCGGGTTCATTCCGGAAAAGGAAGGGACCTTACTTGGTAATGCAATTGGGACAATGAGCAACAAATGTTCATGCTACGTTGCTGTAATTTGGTGACACAAATTGACCAGTTTGAAAAACTGGGGTCTGCCATAGGGTTCTAAAACTTTACGTGCTTCCAGTCTTCCTTGTTGGTTGATTGAAGGTTTGAAGTTGTCGGTCGAGGAGGTGGCGACAGTCACTCATTGTCGGCCGTCGCTGTTGCAGAAGCTGGATGTTGGCGCGCCTTCTTCTCGACACTGTCACCAGGCGAAACGGGCTCTTAAGGTGCGCCAGCTAATGCTTCCCGTCCGCGACACCGTGTCAGAAACTATCATAGCAAGTCGAGCGCAATTACATGCTGCCAAACGCCGAAAGCGTGGCAACTCGCGGGAGCGTCACACAACACACCTGCTCAACCGCACTACTCCAGCCAGGCTCCTCTCTGCCCGCGCTCCACGCGGCCGAGTTAACACTACCAAAGATCCGAAACACTTTGGTTCTCCACACGACCTATCGGTGTATTCGTTCGATAGCATAGTTTTCCCTAGGCAAGACCCAGCGTAAAATACAAATAATATTTACAAAACAAAGCAATTATACATCGACATAGATGCATAAATATATATATACAAACAGTAAAACAGTTACAATATATAAAGGTACAGAAATGTCATATATTCAGGTAACAAAATAAGGAAAAAAATTTGCAGTGCAATAGATGGAAATAGGAGGATATGCATTTCCGGCGTTACAACCAGGCTTCTACGAAACTAATAGAGACACATTTGTCTATTACTCTGGTGCCTTGTAAGGATGCGTTTCTGTTCCTTTTAAAATACCGCTGACACAGTGCTGAGGACTGACCTCTATTGAGTTGAGCACCTTGTCTTCGAACCACAAATAGTACTCGCTATTTCACTAGAGGCAGACCGTGACAAACGGCGGTGAATAGTTCCAAGACGCTTCTTCAGTAAACTCTCAACACAGGCACCGTACAATCATACCTTAATCCACACGTCAGATTCGTACGTGGTTATATGGCCACAAAATGCGGCTATCACGTTTTTGCACCATGCTCTGGTGCTTCTGCAGTAACACTGCAAGTGCAGGTATCCGGGCACACCACGCCTTCCCGGTCAGTTTCCCTCGGCCCACCAGCCGCGCCTCGCCCGCCATGCATCCGGCTGGCCCCCCTCCAGACAACAGCCACCTGTCTCTCCGCCGACCACCGCTCCAGACAACTTCCCAGAATTCAAATATGGTTCAAATGGCTCTGAGCGCTATGGGACTTAACTTCTAAGGCCATCAGTCCCTAGAACATAGAACTACTTAAACCTAACTAACCCAAGGACATCACACGCATCCATGCCCGAGGCAGGTTTCGAACATGCGACCGTAGCGGTCGCGCGGTTCCAGACTGAAGCCCCTAGAACCGATCGGCCACCCTGGCCGGTCTCCCAGAACTCGCCAGCCCGAAGTTAGGTCATTGTGCGTTGATGCTACTATCGATAAGTGGAGACGTGGCACAATAGAATACTCAAATAAACTACTTCTACTGAGACAGATGCATAAAAATTGCAGTAGAATTATGAGACAGGAGACCAGCCACTGGCAAGAGTAACATTTGTAAAATACTTGAGTGTCAGTAATCCTGCCCCCACCCCATATTCTTTAACGAGTCGAAATCTCCTGCGTAAAAGAGCTCCAAACGTATGATTATTTTACAAATGAGCTTTGTTTGGAAGTCTCTAAGTGCCGCTATTATCAAAACGTCGATGAGAATAGTCTGCTAGTCTTCCAGGCAGCTCATTGTTTATGATGTCGTATCCCCTGAACTATGTCTCATACACTGACATAATTGTAAAGTCATCAGATAATCAAAACGACTTGCAAAATGATTTACATAAGATATCTGTAAGGTGCGAAAAGTGGCAATTGACCCTGAATAAAGAAAAGTGTGAAGTTATTCACATGAGTACTAAAAGAAATCAGCTGAATTTCCATTACGCGATAAGTCATACAAATCAGAGGGCTGTAAATTCAACTAAATACTTAGGCATTACAATTACAAGTAACCTAAATTGGAACGATCGTATAGACAATATTGTGGGTAGAGGAAACCAAAGACTGCGATTCATTGGCAGAACACTTAGAAGGTGCAACAGGTCTACTAAAGAGACTGCTTACACTACACTTGTCCGCCCTATTCTGGAGTATTGCTGTGCGGTGTGAGATCCGCATCAGGTGTGACTGACGGATGACATCGAAAAAGTACAAAGAAGGGCAGCTCGTTCTGTATTATCGCGAAGTAGGGGAGTTAGTGTCACAGACATGATACTTAAATTGGAGTGGCAATCATTAAAACATAAGCGTTTTTCGTTGCGACGGGATCTTCACATGAAATTTCAATCACCAGTTTTCTCCTCCGATTGCGAAAACATTCTGTTGGCACCCACCTACATAGGGAGAAATGATCATCACGATAAAATAAGAGAAATCAGGGCTCGCACAGAAAAATTCAAGCGCTCGTTTTTCCGCGTGCCGTTCGAGAGTGGAACGGTAGGAGAGACAGCATGGACGTGGTTCATTGAACCCTCTGCCAGGCAGTTTATTGTGAGTAGCAGAGTAATCACGTAGATGTAGATGTAGGTACATTCAGTGATAGACACTGAAAGGCCAAAGGAACTGCTACACCTGCCTAATATCGTGTAGGGCCACCGCGAGGACGCAGAAATACCGGAACACGACGTGGCGTGGATTCGACTAATGTCTGACGTAGTGCTGGAAGTAAGTGACACCATGAATCCTGCAGGGTTGTCCATAAATCCGTAAGAGTATGAGGGGGTGGAGATCTATTCTGAACAGCACATTCCAAGGCATCCCAGAAACACTCAATAATGTTCTTGTCTGCAGAATGAAAATCTCATTCTGGAAACATCCCCCCAGGCTGTGGCTAAGCCATTTATCCGCTATATCCTTTCTTTCAGGAGTGCTAGTTCTGCAAGGTTCGCAGGAGAGCTTCTATAAAGTTTGGAAGGTAGGAGACGAGGTACTGGCAGAAGGGACGTGAGTCGTGCTCGGGTAGCTCAGTTGGTAGAGCACTTGCCCGCGAATGCAAAGGTCCCGAGTTCGAGTCTCGCCCCGGCACACTGTTTTAATCTGCCAGAAAGTTTCATATCAGCGCACACTCCGCTGCAGAGTGAAAATGTCATTCAAGTTACCTCTCAGCTAAGCAGGCGGACAGCGACGTCGGAGATTTGATGTTTATCAGACTGCTGATATTCCCGGTACACTCGGCACAACGCCGTATTCTGCCTTTTTACATATCTCTGTAATTGAATACGCATACCTCTACGTTTCTTTGGTGCTTCAGTGTTTGTGTACGTGTGCGGCGCAGCCTACGTCTGAAGCAAGACGTAGATGAAGACATTATCAGCAGAATTAGGAAAAGTTCTGCAGTCTTTTAACAAATGCATTCCATGTGACAATTAGACTCAAAAAATATGTCCACCAAGTTTCGGCTGCACTCTTGTTATCATCTTACCGATGGCCTTATTATCCTGTGGGACCTGGAAAACGTCAAAAAAATCAGCACACAAGCTCAGTGTTAGTCAGCAACAGTGCTAGAGTCGAATTTTGGAGATTAGTTATCACGTTCACGTTTCAGATGATCAAGTGCTGAGAAAAAGTAGTCTACGCAGCGTCCACAAAATCGTTGCTGAAAGTTGACTGAAAGCTTGTTGGTGCACGTTCTACGCGTGTAAGCTGGAAGAATCCACGAATCAGCACTGTATTCTAAATCAACGGATGGATGGAGAAATAGACGAATGCCTGGCACTTCCCGAAAACGAACTTTCCGGAAGGTTTACCAACGCGGGCACATGAACTGGCAGCTGATCGAGTGTACTGGAGAAAACTTGCTGCCTGAAATCCCACTTAGCGTTGGGGGGACTAAATATGCTAAAGGAGGTATGGGGCTGACTTACTTAAAGATATGTAGTTCACTCATGTAAGAAGTAGGTTATAAATTCTCGTTTGACCAGCATGTTATCTTGGATGGAGGGTCATCAACAGATGTAGAAGTAACTTCAGGCGTACCCCAGGGAAGCGTGTTGGGTCCATTGGTGTTCATGGTGTATATTAATGATCCTGCCGACAATATTGATAGTAACCTCGAACTTTTCGCAGACTATGCAATTATCTACAACGAAATGCAGTCTGAATGAAGCTGTACAATATTCATTCAAACCTTGATAAGGTTGCAAAGTGGTGCAATGATGGGCAGCTTACTTTAAATGTTAAAGAATATATAATTGTGCACATAACAAACAAAAAACAAAAGAAATAGCACCCTATGAACATAATATTAGTGAGTCACACTTGGAATCTGTGGACTCATACAAATACTTGTGTCGAACACTTAGTAGGGACATGACGTGGAACGATCACATAGGTCCACTCGTGGGTAAAGCAGATGGCAGACTTCGGTTTATTGGTAGGTTACTGGGGAAAGTGGTCAGTCTACAAAGGAGACTGCTTACAAATCACTCGTCCGACCCGTCTTGGAATACTGCTAAAGTGTGTTGGACCCGAAACAGATAGAACTGGCTGGGGTATTGAACGTATACAGAGAGTTGTGCGACCTGTTCTTGAGTACTGCCCGAGTGTTTGGGATTCGTACCAGGTCGGATTGAAGGAAGACACTGAAGCAATTCAGAGGCGGGCTGCTAGACTTGATACCGGTAAGTTCGAACAACACTTAAGTGTTACGGAGATGCTTCGGGATCTCAAATGGGACTCCTTGAAGGGAAGGCGGCGTTCTTTTCGGGAAACACTATTGATAAAATTTAGAGAACTGCCATCTGAAGCTGACTGTCGAACGATTCTGCTCCGGCCAAGACCCATCGCGCGTAAGGTCGACGGAGAAAAGATACGAGAAGTCAGTGCACGTATGGAGGCGTATAGATAGTCGTTTTTCCCTCGCTCTGTTTGCGAGTGGAACAGGAAGGAAATGTCTACTAGTGGTACAGGGTACCCTCCATCACGCATCTTACGGTGCTTTTCGGAGTACCTATGTAGATATTGGTGTAGATGGCAGCACGAATGGCCACAGGTTTATTTGACTCACGGAGAATAGCACTGAGATTCTCACAGAACTGAATTGACAGGGTCTTGAAAGTAGCCGTAAACTCTTTCGAAGAAACCTACTTATAAAGTTTCAAAAACCAGCTTTAAGTCATGGCTCAAGGAATGTACTACAATCCATCACACATCGCTCCCACAGGGATCGTGAGGAGAAGATTATATTAATTACAGCAGGAACAGAGGCATTCAAACAATCACTTTTCCAACGTTCCATACGTGAACGGCACGAGGAAAAGCCCTAATAACAGATACCAGTGCGACGTACCCTCTGCCATTGTCTCAGTAATGCTTTGCAGAGTATAAATGTAGATGCAGATGTAGATCATTCAGCATTACTAATCGCTAGAATTAATAGGGCAAATAGGGAAGATCCAGCGAAGAGAATTACGGATTCTGTTCGTAAAGGAGAGAGTGTTCTGAAGCTGGACATCGAACTCCAACGACAGATACTACAAGTGAGGCGTGATGCATCACGAAGCGCTTTACCGTTTCAATCACGAGAGTGTAGGTTCCAAGAAAAGCAGGAAATGGAGGTTTACAAAAGTCCATCTCCTCATGCACCATTATCGAATGAGACAAGATATGTGAAAATTATTGTGGTACCTGAAATGACATGCATCACCTACCACAACTTAGCTTGAAGAGTGTACATGTAAATTTAGATGTAGCTGCAGTAGAGACGTGGATACTGAATGGGATTAAGGAAAACGTTGAAGGGAGGACCCACCAATACAACTTTCTTTTCGCACAACCTGTTTGTTTAACAATATATAACCATAAATTTGCTTTTTTTACAAAATAAACAAATTTGCAAAATGAATAATCTTTTTAAGAGAAATCAAAACAGAAACAACATTACATTTATTAGAAGAGCCGGCCGTTGTGGCCGAGTGGGTCTAAGCGCTTCAGTCCGGAACCGCGCTGCTGCTACGGTCGCAGGTTGGAATCCTAATTCGGGCATGGATGTGTGTGATGTGCTTAGGTTTGTTAGGTTTAAGTAGTTCTAAGTCTAGGGGACTGGTGACCTCAGATGTTAAGTCCCATAGTGCTCAGAGCCATTTGAACCATTAACTAGAAGACGGCCGGACCTGCAGCCCACCCGTTATCATGTGAAATAGCGGTGTTTACTACCGCGCTGGACACAGTTTCTCTTATTAAGTGCCCTTCTGCAACACATGAAAATTACGTAAGCACCATTGATGACAAGAGTGATTCAATTACTCAAAGCAGATGACGTAACTTTTAATTTGAAAGTTGTATGTCGAAAAGTTCGGGATGAAGATGTGCACCTGTGGTTAAAGGTTAAACAGATTACGAAACGATATGACAATGATAAGGCTTACTTCAAAGCAACCAATCTCTTAATTTCAATCGGCAATCAAGTTTAGAATGGATGGCAACCAGTCCCTTTTGACAATCTTATTTTGACTAAAGTCCAGATGACTGTTGGCTCTTGATATTTTCAAAGTTAAACTGATTTTTCGTTATTAAGACCGCTCTGGAGGAACGTCTTAAAACATTGCTTGTGAACACTTATTACAAGAGAACTCACTCGGCGGAACCACAAGATCCAGCTAAAAGTACACCAATACTGACCCGGTCTTTCAAAGACAGCAACGCACAGCTTAGTACAACAGGGTGTTCAGATTATAACTAATGTAATTACAATCAAAGAACTGAACCGGTTAACATATGAATCTAACCACAAGATTCCTTTTGTTTAACGGCAACCTGTGCCTTAGTACAATTGTTCTGGCTGTATTTTCGACCAGGAGCTGATTCATTAGAAAATTAATGATCGGGTATAATCCAGAAAGCAAACGGAATATCATAGCAGGACAAATTTTCAAACGACAACTTGTCTCTTAGTACAATACTACTGCCTATATTTACGCCCAGAGCCGACTGAGAGTCGAGTACATATCTGAAACTAATGAGGGGTTGCAGATTGGAGCCGATGAAAGCTAGGTAAAAGAGGGCAGCCAGGCCGTGAGCGGTCGTCCGACACGAATGTTGCCAACCAGCTCACCGGATGTCGGCTTGCTGCTTGTAGTCGACGCTGACCTCGGTGAAGTACTCCGGTATATTCGCTGTGCGCAGGCCCTCCTCGCGCAGCTCGTGACCTCGGCCGCTCGGACCTCGTATACAGGGTAGGTCCATTGATAGTGACCGCGCCAAATATCTCACGAAATAAGCATTAAACGAGAAAACTACAAAGAACCAAACTCGTCTAGCTTGAAGGGGGAAACCAGATGGCGCTATGGTTGGTTCGCTAGATGGCGTTGCCATAGGTCAAACGGATATCAACTGTTTTTTTTTTTTTAAATAGGAACCCCCATTTTTATTACATAATCCTGTAGTACGTAAAGAAATATGAATGTTTTAGTTGGACCACTTTTTTCGCTTTGTGATAGATGGTGCTGTAATAGTCACAAAGATATGGCTCACAATTTTAGACGAACGGTTGGTAACAGGTAGGTTTTTAAATTAAAATACAGTTGTTTGAAAGTGATACATGTACCTTTGTGAACTAATCATTTCTGAGAACGCATGCTGTTACAGAGTGATTACCTATAAATACCACATTAATGCAATAAATGCTCAAAATGATGTCCGTCAACCTCAATGCATTTGGCAATACGTGTAACAACATTCCTCTCAACAGCGAGTAGTTCGCCTTCCGTAATGTTCGCACATGCACTGACAATGCGCCGACGCATGTTGTCAGGCGTTGTCGGTGGATCACGATAGCAAATATTCCTCAACTTTGCCCACAGAATGAAATCCGGGGACGTCAGATCCGGTGAACGTGCGAGCCATGGTATGGTGCTTCGACGACCAATCCACCTGTCATGAAATATGCTATTCAATACCGCTTCAACCGCACGCGAGCTATGTGCCGGACAATCATCGTGTTGGACGTACATCGCCATTCTGTCATGCAGTGAAACATCTTGTAGTAACATCGGTAGAACATTAGGTAGGAAATCAGCGTTCATTGCACCATTTAGATTGCCATCGATAGAATGGGGGCCAATTATCCTTCCTCCCATAATGCCGCACCACACATTAACCCGCCAAGATCGCTGATGTTCCATTTGTCGCAGCCATCTTGGATTTTCCGTTGCCCAATAGTGCATATTATGCCGGTTTACGTTACCGCTGTTGGTGAATGACGCTTCGCCACTAAATAGAACGCATGCAAAAAATCTGTCATCGTCCCGTAATTTCTCTTGTGCCCAGTGGCAGAACTGTACACGACGTTAAAAGTATTCACCATGCAATTCCTGGTGTATAGAAATACGGTACGGGTGTAATCGATATTGATGTAGCATTCTCAACACCGACGTTTTTGAGATTCCCGATTATCGCGCAATTTTTCTGCTACTGATGTGCGGATTAGCCGCGACAGCAGCTAAAACACCTACTTGGGCATCATCATTTGTTGCAGGTCGCGGTTGACGTTTCACATGTGGCTGAACACTTCCTGTTTCCTTAAATAACGTAACTATCCGGCGAACGGTCCGGACACTTGGATGATGTCGTCCAGGATACCAAGCAGCATACATAGCACACGCCCGTTGGGCATTTTGATCAGAATAGCCATACATCAACGCGATATCGACCTTTTCCGCAATTGGTAAATGGTCCATTTTAGCACGGGTAATGTATCACGAAGCAAATACCGTCCGCACTGGCGGAATGCTACGTCATACCACGTATTTATACGTGTGTGACTATTACAGCGCTATCTATTACAAAGGAAAGAAAGTGATCCAACTAAAACATTCATATTTATTTACGTACTACACGAATTTGTAATAAAAATGGGGGTTCATATTTGAAAAAAACGCAGTTGATATCTGTTTGACCTATGTCAGCGCCATCTAGCGGACGAACTATAGCGCCATCTGGTTTCCCCCTTCAAGCTAGACGAGTTTCGTTCTTTGTAGTTTTTTCGTTTAATGCTTATTTCGTAAGATATTTGGCCCGATCACTATCAATGGACCACCATATATTCAAAGGACACAACCCACAGATACCAACTCTTCCTCAGAGAAATTGGCTGTGGGCCATCTGAGCCAGTGGCGCCAGACAGAACAGCCTACTAATTCATTGGTGCCACGGATCAGCAGTGAAGGCCCAGCTCCCTGTGAAGGGGAAGATGATATTGGGCCTAGGCAAGTAGCCAGTAATAACCGTGGAACACAGCATATTGTATTTATTTGAAAGTTTAAATCTTGAGACAAGGCCAACGGACTATTTTAGATACTAGTTAGTTAGGTTTCTTATCATGTTAATAATCGCATGCAAGTATGTCAGATCTTCTTCTTGGTAGTATATTGTCCTTCAGCTCGGCCGTATCGTCTGCTGTCTGTGCTTCTCTTCCATCCTAATTGTATTTCGATGATAATTTTTTTGCGGCTTTTTAATCAGGAAGTATCGATTGCAGTTTCCTAACATACTCTGGATGTTTGTCTTGCCGAATAAACAAACACACCATCCCGACACTCCTGTGTAATGCGGATGTCACGACGGGCGGATCCGCCTGTATAAGAAGAGACGGGGAATGCTCTGTTGTCACTAGAGGAGCAGTAACAGAAGAATGGGTCAATCAGGAGAGCTCAGTGATTTCGAACGTGAAGTGGTCATTGTATTTCATCTGAGCAACAAATTCATCATAGTAATTTCAACCCTTCTAAAGATGCCATCTCGAATGCCGGTGATGAGGTTGTGCAGTGGAAACGTGAAGCGACAATCACAGATAAATCAAGACCAGACAGGCCTCATGGACTGACCGACATGAGCCTTCGAGCATCAAGGAGGATGAAACTTCTTGGCAGATTAAAACTGTGTGCCCGACCGAGACTCGAACTCGGGACCTTTGCCTTTCGCGGGCAAGTGCTCTACCATCTGAGCTACCGAAGCACGACTCACGCCCGGTCCTCACAGCTTTACTTCTGCCAGTACCTCGTCTCCTACCTTCCAAACTTTACAGAAACTTCTGTAAAGCTGTGAGTACCGGGCGTGAGTCGTGCTTCGGTAGCTCAGATGGTAGAGCACTTGCCCGCGAAAGGCAAAGGTCCCGAGTTCGAGTCTCGGTCGGGCACACAGTTTTAATCTGCCAGGAAGTTTCATGTCAGCGCACACTCCGCTGCAGAGTGAAAATCTCATTCTGGAAACATCCCCCAGGCTGTGGCTAAGCCATGTCTCCGCAATATCCTTTCTTTCAGGAGTGCTAGTCCTGCAAGGTTCGCAGGAGAGCTTCTGTAAAGTTTGGAAGGTAGGAGACGAGGTACTGGCAGAAGTAAAGCTGTGAGTACCGGGCGTGAGTCGTGCTTCGGTAGCTCAGATGGTAGAGCACTTGCCCGCGAAAGGCAAAGGTCCCGAGTTCGAGTCTCGGTCGGGCACACAGTTTTAATCTGCCAGGAAGTTTCATATCAGCGCACACTGCGCTGCAGAGTGAAAATCTCATTCTGGGATCAAGGAGGATGGTTGAAAAAAAAAACGCATCACATCAACGAAAGGAATCACTCTTGATTTCCAGAATGCCACTAGTAGTCCAGGTAGCACAATGATTGGTTAGTTGATTTGGGGGAGGGGACCAAACAGTGATATCATCGGCCCCATCGGATTAGGGAAGGATGGGATGGATGTCGGCCGTGTCCTTTCAAAGGAACCGTCCCGACATTTGCATGAAGCGATACAGGGAAATCACGGAAAACCTAAATCAGGATGATTGGACGTGGGTTTGACCCGTCATCCCCGCAAACGCGACTCCAGTGTGCTAACCACTGCGCCACTTTGCTCGGTACTAGCACAGTGATTGTGCTTGTTGTTGTTGTGGTCTTCAGTCCAGACACTGATTGGATGCAGCTGTCCACGCTACTCTATACTGTGCAAGCCTCTTCATCTCTGAATAACTACTGCAACCTACATCCTTCTGGATCTGCTTACTGTATTCATCTCGTGGTCTCCCTCTACCATTTTTACCCTCCACGCTGCCCTCCAGTACTAAATTGGTGATCCCTTGATGCCCCAGAACATGTCCTACCAAACGATCCCTTCTTCTAGTCAAGTTGTGCCACAAATTTCTCTTCTCTCCAATTCTGTTCAGTACCTCCTCATTAGTTATTTGCTCCACCCATCTAACCTTCAGCATTCTTCTATAGCACCACATTTCGAAAGTTTCTATTCTCTTCTTATCTAAACTATTTATCGTCCACGTCTCACTTCCATACATGGCTACACTCCATACAAATACTTTTAGAAACGACTTCCTGACACTTAAATCTATACTCGATGTTAACAAATTTCTCTTCTTCATAAGCGCTTTCCTTGCCATTGGCAGTCTACATTTTATATCATCTCTACTTCGACCATCATCAGTTATTTTGCTCCCCTGGTAGCAAAACTCATGTACTACTTAAAGTGTCTCATTTCCTAATCTAATTCCCTCAGCATCACATGATTTAATTCGACTACATTCCATTATCCTCGTTTTGCTTTTGTTGATGTTCATCTTATATTCTCCTTTCAAGACACTGTCCATTGTGTTCAACTGCTCTTTCAGGTCCTTTGCTGTCTCTGACAGAATTACAATGTCGTCGGTAAACCTCAAAGTTTTTATTTCTTCTCTATGGATTTCACTTCCCTACTTTAAGTTTCCACAAAGTTTGTTAATTGCGGTTAATTGGGACGTTACACTCGCTAAGCTCTGCATATTGAGAAAGCAGTAAAGGACACAAAAGAAAATTCGGAGTAGGAATGAAAATCCATGGAGAAGAAATAAAAACTTTGAGGTTCACCTATGGCATTGTAATTATGTCACAGACTTTTGATCAGATAATGTAGGTGAACAAACTACTATTTCACCTTAACATCGCAACCTTGAAGATCTTCTTCATTGCCTCTGGCGAAAAAAAAAAGTTCAGAAGTACAGTTATGAAGTTTTCAGCAAATCAACGGTACGTACTAAATGCGAAAACACGGAAGAGAAATTTAGTTTCAGGTGATGAATTATTGGCTCTGGGTTGGCAGCACTCGCCAGTAATTAGCAGTTCAATGTTGCGTTCGTCGGTAATCAGGATCGCATCAACAACGTTCTCATATGTCTGTGACATAAAGCGTGAGATGTTTTGTTCCGTCTGAATAGTGGCAGAACGCAACTAGTATTGTGCTGTCGGCACTAGAGGATGATAAATCGAGAACGGCCGTGGCCTTGCCACGGGTCAACAACCGATTCATATGCGACGTACCTTTCTAAGTGTCGGTCCATTAGTACGTGAAGGGCAGCGCGGCGCGTGTGTGCGCGTTACATATTGAATAGCAGCCACCGACACGTGCTGACGTGGTAACGCAATTAACCTCCCGCGACATCGAACGGGAAACTGGCCGCTCTAACTAGCGATGAAACAGCCATTGCTGCGGTAGCTTTCTGTAACAACAGTAAAAAAATATCTGGCAGTGTACGTGCATAGCCACCCATTAGTCCACAGATATTACAAAAACGTATGTATGTATGTTTATGTATATTTATGTTCCACATCTCCTCCTAAACCACTGGAATGATTTCAAGTAAACTTGGTACATATATCACTTACTATCAGGCAACAATCGCTGTGGGAGTAAGAACCATCTGCGTATATTAATTCAGGAGCTATGACGTCATAAACACTGAGCTGCGTCAAAAACTGCCACATCATGTGTGACGTTTAAATTTATTTCTTCTTTGCTGCCACGCGATTACGCCTCGCGGTCTAGGGCTCCTTGCCACGGTTCGCGCAGCTGCTCCCGTCGGAGGTTCGAGTCCTCCCTCGGGCATGAGTGTGTGTGTTGTCTGTAGTGTAAGTTGTTTTACGTTAGATTAAGTGGTGTGTAAGCTTAGGGACCGATGACGTCAGCAGTTTGGTCTAATAAGACCTTACTACAAATTTCCAAATTTTTCTTCTTTGCTACTAACTGTATGTGAACATTTTCGCAGACAAAATCCACATATGCTGCTGAATATACCCACCCAAATATATCGTTATACGTCACATATTTCAAGAGATATGACTTCATAAACACTGAGATGTGTGAAAATGCCCCATCATGCACGGTGTTATAATTTATTACGTCTTTACAACTAACAACATGCGCAACAAATTTCGCAGACAGCATCCAAAAATACCACTTAACGTATCAGCAACATTATATCTTTGTACAAGACACTGTTCAGATGACGTCATAGAGATTTAGCAGTGTGAAAACGAAACTGCAGGGTGAAATTCGTCAGAGACACAAATGGCCCTGAGCACTATGGGGCTTAACTTCTGAGGTCATAAGTCCCCTAGAACTTAGAACTACTTAAACCTAAATAACCTAAGGACGTCACACACATCCATGCCCGAAGCAGGATTCGAACCTGCGACCGTAGCGGACGCGCGGTTCCAGATTGTAGCGCCTAGAACCGCATGGCCACTCAGAGACACAGATGAAATATGTGTACAGATATGTATGAGATCTGCTGTTGGGGTGAAGGTGATAACTTGGAGGAAGAGTTTGGGGAGGAGGAGACGGACGCAGACAGGAGGAGGAGGTGTATACACTACTGGCCATTAAAATTGCTGCACCAAGAAGAAATGCAGATGATAAACGGGTATTCATTGAACAAATATATTATACTAGAACTGACATGTGATTGCATTTTCACGCAATTTGGGTGCGTAGATCCTGAGACATCAGTACCCAGAACAACCACCTCTGGCCGTAATAACGGCTTTGATACGCCTGGGCTTTGAGTCAAACAGAGCTTGGATGGCGTGTACAGGCATAGCTGCCCATGCAGCTTCAACACGATACCACAGTTCATCAAGAGTAGTGACTGGCGTATTGTGACGAGCCAGTTGTTCGGCCACCATTGACCAGACGTTTTCAATTGGTGAGAGATCTGGAGAATGTGCTGGCCAGGGCACCAGTCGAACATTTTCTATATCCAGAAAGGCCCGTACAGGACCTGCAACATGCGGTCATGCATTATCCTGCTGAAATGTAGGGTTTTGCTGGGATCGAATGAAGGGTAGAGCCACGGGTCGTAACACATCTGAAATGTAACGTCCACTGCTCAAAGTGCCGTCAATGCGAACAAGAGGTGACCGAGACGTGTAACCAATGGCACCCCATACCATCACGCCGGGTGATACGCCAGTATGACGATGACGAATACACGCTTCCAATGTGCGTTCACCGCGATATCGCCAAACACAGATACGACCATCATGATGCAGTAAATAGAACCTGGATTCATCCGAAAAAATGACTTTTTGCCATTCGTGCACCCAGGTTCGTCGTGGAGTACACCATCGCAGGCGCTCCTGTCTGTGATGCAGCGTCAAGGGTAACCGCAGCCATGGTCTCCGAGCTGATAGTCCATGCTGCTGCAAACGTCGTCGAACTGTTCGTGCAGATGGCTGTTGTCTTGCAAACGTCCCCATCTGTTGACTCAGGGATCGAGACGTGGCTGCACGATCCGTAACAGCTATGCGGATAAGATGCCTCCCATCCCGACTGCTAGTGATACGAGGCAGTTGGGATCCAGCACGGCGTTCCGTATTACCCTCCTGAACGCACCGATTCCATATTCTGCTAACAGTCACTGGATCTCGACCAACGCGAGCAGAAATGTCGCGATACGATAAACCGCAATCGCGATAGGCTACAATCCGACCTTTATCAAAGTCGGAAACGTGATGGTACGCATTTCTCCTCCTTACACGAGGCATCACAACAACGTTTCCCCAGGCAACGCCGGTCAAGTGCTGTCTGCGTACGAGAAATCGGTTGGAAACTTTCCTCATGTCAGCACGTTGTAGGTGTCGCCACCGGCGCAACCTTGTGTGAATGCTCTGAAAAACTAATCATTTGCTTATCACAGCATCTTATTCCTGTCGGTTGAATTTCGCGTAGCACGTCATCTTCGTGGTGCAATTTTAATGGCCAGTAGTGTAATGGTTCAAATGGCTCTGAGCACTATGGGACTTAACATCTGTGGTCATCAGTCCCCTAGAACTTAGAACTACTTAAACCTAACTAACCTAAGGACATCACACACATCCATGCCCGAGGCAGGATTCGAACCTGCGACCGTAGCAGTCGCGCGGTTCCGGACTGCGCGCCTAGAACCGCTAGACCATCGCGGCCGGCGCCAGTAGTGTAGAACGAGCGGGAGGAGGAAATGGGTAGAGGGAGGAAAGGGAATGAGATGCAATCAGTGAGTGGGGAAGAGCAGATGGGCAAGAGAGGAGGGATATGAAGAGACAATCAGAGGCGAAAGGAGAAAATGGGCTACTAATAGGATTGGAATACTTAACTGGGCAAAATAAAATGGTTCAAATGGCTCTGAGCACTATGGGACTTAGAACTACTTAAACCTAACTAACCTAAGGACATCACACACATCCATGCCCGAGGCAGGATTCGAACCTGCGACCGTAGCGGTCGTGCGGTTCCAGACTGTAGCGCCTTTAACCGCTCGGCCACTCCGGCCGGCCTTAACTGGGCAACGCCAGGTACTCAACAAGTACGTAAATGAAATAATGACGCGTGCCATTAACTATACACAATTACTCTTGCATGTACTTCCTCTACAGAAGTAGTATGTAGGTCCTTGAAATACTTATATTGTTCATTTTGCCCCATCGTGATATTCTTTGGTTCTCGGTTAGGATTATTTGCAGATGGAATTTCCAATTAGGCAATAAAACGCTATCTTTAACGTCACGTAATCTTGCATTGCAACAACTAGAGATAGGAATGCCGTGTGGCTAGGGCCTCCCGTCGGGTAGACCGTCCGCCCGGTGCAAGTCTTTCGAGTTGACGCCACTTCGGCGACGTGCGTGTCGATGGGGATGAAATGATGATGATAAGGACAACACAACGCCCAGTCCCTGAGCGGTGAAAATCTCTGACCCAGCCGGGAACCGAACCCGGGCCGTTAGGTTTGACAATCCGTCGCGCTGACCACTCAGCTACCGGGGGCGGACATTGCCACAACATGGAATACAGTATCAAAATTGCACAAAACTGGTTAAAAGCTGGTACGTGACTGCCTAAAAAGGTCCTAAAAACTCCTCAATACTGCCTGGAGCTGGTCCTTACAGAAACTAATTACAATTAATAACATTTTACATTTTAAAATCGTAATAACGTTTAGGGAACTATACTGAAAAATTAAACATTCACGAAAAATTAAAGGTCAGCTAGTCAAAACAACGACATAACAAATAATGAGTAAATTAACAGGATATTTTTGTTGCCTCTATTTACAAACGTTAAGATGTGAAGTATTATTTGATTCATACATAAAGATGTTTGTAAAATCAAGCCAAAAGTTTTGATAATTCAAAATGTTATCGTTTTAAATGATCGATAGTGCTGTTATATACCATTTTGTGGACTTTTTGTACTGTAATTAAGTTTCATTCAAAATTTGTGTTACATAAACGAATTTCTATTTTCCTACATTTGAAATTACGAAATTGACTAGACTGTTACCTCTTTGCACAAAGTTATGGTCTGCGTAATTGCCACAGTTCGCGCGGCAATCCCTGTACGAGTTTCGAGTCCTCCCTCGAGCATGGACGTGTGTGTGTGTGTGTGTGTGTGTGTGTGTGTGTGTGTGTGTGTGTGTATTTATTGTTTTGTTAGCGTAAGTTAGTTTAAGTTAGATTAAGTATTGTGTAAGCCTAGGGATCGATGACCTCAGCAGTTTGGTCCCACAGGAACTTACCACAAAATCTGCATAAGAAATGAAATGATTAAATTTTCCATCTACAGGTTATTAAATTAATTTGAATGAAATTAACGACGATTAATATGTGTGTGACAGAAAGGGTCACAATCGCAAATGCAAGCCAGCATAATAAAACTACAATGTATCGCATATTTCACTTGAAAAATGTATCGCCTACTTCTACCCAAATCTGGTATCGGGTAAATTCAATCTACAGCTCTCCCAAGAAGCCCGTTATATCTCACCGTCCAGAGCACAGCGCAGTGTGAGACTGAATCATCAACCGTGAGAAAACCGAAAAAGAAGGGAATCGAAATGTTTAACGCGTGTTGTCGCAGAGTTATGTGCTGAACATTAAATGGCCTAATAAAATGGAAAATGAGGGGATTCTCCACAGAAACGGCGAGGAAAGGAATATGTCTGAAGTTCCAAATAGAAAACAGGACAGGAAGATAGTACGTGTTGGGGTATGAGGGAACAACTTGCATGAAATTATAGTGGCCCGTAAAGGTTGAAAGTTGTAGGGAAAGAAAGGCAGTGCAGAGTATGCATCAGATAACCGAGGGCATGCTGTGCAAGTGCTGTTGAGAGCCCCATCAAATACGTCCTTCAACTGATGAGCAAAAAATTAGAAAAAGTAAGATTTTCGTCAGCTTTCGATCGATGCTGTTATTAGTGTTGTGAATTTCGATCCGACTGTTGGCTTGATGCAGTTCTCCACGCTATTCCGTCCTGTGCAAATGTCTTCACTTTTGACTACCCTCTCCATACTCCCCGCCATAAGCAAATGAATTATTCCTTGCGGCTTGAAGAAGTAATCTGTCAACCAATGCCTGCTTAAAGTCAAGTATTCACAAATTTCTTTTTTCTCTTTTCATTATTAATTTGATCACACCGTCTATTCTTCAGTATTCTTTGTTTTCTATTGTCCTCTTACCTATACTGTTTATCGTCCATGCTTCACTGCCATGTAATGCTAAACTCCAAATAAGAAACAAAGTTTCTAGCACTTAGACTTATATTAGGCCCTAACAATTTGTTTAAGAAACGCTTTTTTCCTGTGGCCACTTTGTACACACATCAAAAAAAGTTCGCATCGCCTCTGTTGCGAGAGTTCCGGAACCTGTACAGAATATCATTTCCGTCCTTTTTATTGCTCATAAAAACCACACATTGCATGTTGTACCATCATACAGCGAGACCTTCAGAGGTGGTGGTCCAGATTGCTGTACACACCGGTACCTCTAATACCCAGTAGCACGTCCTCTTGCATTGATGCACGCCTGTATTCGTCGTGGCATACTATCCGCAAGTTCATCAAGGCACTGTTGGTTCAGGTTGTCCCACTCCTCAACGGCGATTCGGTGTAGACCCCTCAGAGTGGTTGGTGGGTCACGTCGTCCATAAACAGCCCTTTTCGATCTATCCCAGGCATGTTCGATAGGGTTCATGCCTGGAGAACATGCTGGCCACTCTAGTCGCTCATATCGTTATCCTGAAGGAAGTCATTCACAAGATGTGCACGATGGGAGCGCGAATTGTTGTCCATGAACACGAATGCCTTCCCAATATGCTGCGATATGGTTGCAATATCGGTCGGAGGACGGCATTCACTTATAATACAGCCGTCACAGCGCCTTCCACGACCACCAGCGGCGTACGTCGGCCCCACATAATGCCATCCCAAAACAGCAGGGAACCTCCACCTTTGCACTCGCTGGACAGTGCGTCTAAGGCGTTCAACCTGACTGGGTTGTCTGGTTGAAGGAATATGCGACATTAATTGGTGAAGAGAATGTGATGCCAATCCTGAGCGATCCATTCGACATGTTGTTGGGCCCATCTGTACCGCGCTGCATGTCGTCGTGGTTTGCAAAGATGGATCTCGCCATTGTTGCGCATCATTTATCCTATTGCATACAGTCTGAGTCGTAAACGACGTCCTATGGCTGCACGAAAAGGATTATTCAACATGGTGGCGTTGCTGTCAGGGTTCCTCCGAAGTAGCGGTCACCCACTGCAGTAGTAGGCCTTGGGCGGCCTGAGCGAAGCATGTCATCGACAGTTCCTGTCTCTCTGTATCTCCTCCATGTCCGAACAACATGGCTTTGGTTCACTCTGAGACGCCTGGACACTTCCCTTGTTGAGAGCCCTTCCTGGCACATAGTAACAAAGATGGCGCGATGGAACCGCGGTATTGACCACTTGGGCATGGTTGAACTACAGACAACACGAGCAGTGTACCTCTTTCCTGGTGGAATGATTGGAACTGATCGGCTGTCGGACGCTGTCCGTCTAATAGGTGCTGCTCATGCATGGTTGTTTACATCTTTGGGCGGGTTTAGTGACATCTCTGAACAGTCAAAGGGCCGCGTCTGTGATACAATATCCACAGTCAACGTATATCTTCAGGAGTTCTGGGCACCGAGGTGATGCAAAACCTTTTTTGATATGTGTATTTTACTCTCTATTTCGACTATCAGTTTAGCTACTCAAATAGCAAAATCAGTCTCCTACTTGTAACACCTCATTTCCTAACCTAATTCCCTCAGCTACTCCTGACTCAATTCGCATGCATTCCATTACTCGTACTTTACTTTTGTTGATGTTCATTGTATTTCTTTTCAATATACTAACCATTTGTTTCCAAAGCCTTTGATGTCTCTGACAGCAGTAGAATGTCATCGGCAGACCTTAAAGTTTTTATTTCTTGTCCCCGAACTAAAATTTCTCCCTCAGATTTGTCTATAGTTTCTCTCACCGCTGCTCAATACACAGATTGAATAACATGGAAGTAGGTTACAACTCTGTTTCAATATCTTCTGTATTTTTCATGTTTTAGTGTTACTGTCACCGCTGCAGTCTGGTTTGTGTACAAGTTTCGAATAATCACTCACTTCCTATATTTTATTCCTGGTAACCTCAGAATTCCAAAAAGTATATTTTAGTCAACATTCTACAAAGTTTTCTCTAACTCTGCAATAGTCTGCATTCAGTCTGTCTTCTAAGATAAGTCGTGCTGTCAGTGGAGCTTTGCATGTTCCTGCATTTCTTCAGAACCCAAACTGATCTCCGAGACTGGCTTCTACTGGTCTTTTCGCTCTTCTTCAAATAATACGTGTTAGTTTTCTGCATGTCTTACATAATAAATGGAGCATTCTGTAACATTCACAACTGTCAGCACTTCCTTCTTTGGAATTATGATGATTACATTATTCTTGTAGGCTCAATGTATTTCTTCTGTCTCATGTATCCTGAATACCAGGTGCAATAGTTTTATTGTGATTGGTACTCCCAAAGACCTCACCAGCTGTGAAATAATATCATTTCCTCCTGGTGCCTTGGTTCGACCTGGGTCTTACAGTACTTTGTCAGATACTTCCTGCATTATCATATCTTCCATCTCATATTTATCCACTTCGTCTTCCGCTTCCTTAATATTGCTTTCAAGGTTTTTTCATTTTCGCCAGTCGCCTGTAACCTTCACTGGCCCAAAAAAAGTCTCAGAGCAGCATTCTCGAATTTCCGGAGTTTTCTGTGTTACAGTCCTGTAGATCCTAATCTTCATAGATCTTGATAGAAGCCAGGACTTGAGGAGGTTTCCAAGTAAAAAACTTAACTTGTCTCCTGCTTGAATTATTGCCATTATCTCTTAGTCCGTCTCGTCCTTTTACTAAGTGCATCGAGACACTTCAACACATTTATCTTTTCAGAGATTTTACAACCCACATTTAAAGGTCTTTCATCGCTGTCTCTGCTCAGTACGAGGTTTTTTGTTTTATCCATATTAGTCTTCATGGCTGCTCTCACTGCATCTTAGATTGACACACCTACTTTCCGAACCATATCTTGCTCATTCTCTGCTGTTTAAACAAAATCATCTTCACAGAATTGTTGATCCTTCTACCCAGTTATCGCCAGGCTTGTTACATTTCTCAGAGCTCTTTTCAGATCCAGACTGTACACAAGGGGGAGAGGCAGCCTCCCTATTGCACACTCTGTCACTTCTGTGGCATCTTTCAGAGCATTTCCGCCGTTCATATGGCCTCTTGTACACGTGCTTGTTTGTTTTATTAGTTTTCTGGGAACCTGCGCTCTTCCAGTTCCTTCCGTACTGCTATCCTGTTAAGAACATCAGTATGGTTCTTGGAAGTCTACAAAAAGACAGTGAACACCTCTGGGAAATTCTCAGAGTTTGCCTTCCTATACGCAGTTACTCTGCGGTTTATTTTTCCTTGCTGGAATGCAAAACGCCTAATGTTGATTGGAAAAGTAAAACCGGTTGTGAATAAAGAAGTATCTATGAGCAGTCTTCGCTCTCGAAATATGTCGTGTTTTTTCTTTTCTGAAACCTCCTTATGTCTCCAGGTCTCTGTGTTTCATGGACCTTAAAAACAAGTATTTCTTAAGATTAGATCGATATACAAATTACATGTATTAGTGGTGATAGTTGACAACTTTGAGGAAAGATATAATTAAATTTTTCTTGAGACATATGTCTCAAGGAAAATGTAATTATGGCAGATCTATAGATCACCTACATCTGAGATACAGACAGAATTGCCCCATTACGTCCAAAGCTGAGGTGGTATTGCAATACCGGAAAGCCTCGGAAATACTGACGATTTAAGAAGGGGAGAAATAAGCTGAAGTCCGTGCAGCTATTTTACCTATACCGCTACAGTGGTGTAATAGCTAGCACTCCCATTTCGCATACAAAGAGACTCGGGTTCAAGTCCCGGCTGTGGCATGAATTTTAATTCATTTCTTCAGCTTTCATCATTAGAGGAAACAGTTTGTCAACGATCAATAGCTGTGATAGTCGCTGTATCGATACAGACGGCGGATGGAAGTGGCCGCGAGGCGGTGTGTTTGTGTGTGTACTCAGTTGCATCCGAGTCGCTTGCAGCTGCTGAGAGGTAAACACGATGCCTTGGCACAAAACTGCCGCGTGCCGCTGACGAGCAGCAGGAGTCTGTCTCCCTACATTTCTGAAAGACGCTCCACATTATATCACTGTAGCGACTAACAACCAAGATGCGGTCGTACGGACTGTTTTCATAGGTGAGCGACTGCCTCTACGTCTACATCTACGAGGCCTATTCGGAAAGTAAGATCCGACGGGTCGCGGATTGGAAACCATACTCAAAATAAAAAAAAGCTTTATTTACAACAGTTAGCTACACCTTTCAGCTACTTCTCTACATAGTCGCCGCTCCAGCTTAGACATCTGTCGTAGCACTGCGCCAACTTTCCAATAGCCCCCCACCAGTTCACTATGCTAATCTGAAGCTCGTTGTCTGTGCCAAAATGTTGTCTTCACAGCCAGCAGTTGATGTGAGCAGAGATGAAATGCTAAGGGAGCCAAGTCTGAGCTGTACGGTGGACGATCAGACACTTCTCATCGAAAATGCTGCAGGAGCATCTTCGCTTCCCTTGTAGGGTGTGGCCGAGTATTGTCATGAAGAAGGAAATGCACGGCAGTTACGTTATGTGGGCTGCATGAAATCAAGCGAAACCACTCATCAGGACTTCGCATTTGGCGGGAGACACTATCTTTTACGCATCTATAAGTGCTCGCTGTGCGCTCAGTACTGAAAAGAGCGACGTGACGAGATCGACGGAGACACTAGAGACACCGTCCAACACATCTATGCGAAGCATCAACTGATTTTCACAGCAGTTTCCATTTCGCGACCGATCGGACCTTATCCTTTCCGAATAGCCCTCGTACATCTACATCCTCTTAAAACCAATGTGAAGTGCATCAGATAAATTACTTCCTAGTGTGAAAACTATTAGGGCTTCTCCTGTTCCATTCATGTTTCGGTCTAGGGAAGAATGATTGCTTAAACGCCTCTGTGCGAGATGTAATACATTTAATCTGGTTTTCTCGACCCCTAAGGGAGTGAAAAGCAGGGGGTTGTCCTGTATTGCCGGCCGGAGTGGCCGTGCGGTTCTAGGCGCTACAGTCCGGAACCGAACGACCACTACGGTCGCAGCTTCGAATCCTGCCTCGGGCATGGATGTGTGTGATGTCCTTAGGTTAGTTAGGTTTAATTAGTTCTAAGTTCTAGGCGACTGATGGCCTCAGAAGTTAAGTCCCATAGTGCTCAGAGCCATTTGAACCATTTTTTTTGTCCTGTATTTCTGATTCTTGCTTAATACCGTTTCTTGAAACTTTGTGTGTAGTCTGGCACGGAAGAGTTTGCGTCTTCCTGCTGGCAGTTACCGTTTCAGTTTTTCCAGTATGTCCGGGACGTCCTGCCTTAGATCAAACAAACCTCTGAACTTTCGTGTTATGCTTCTCCGTATACGTTCATTATGCCCTGTTAGTCCTACATAAACTTGAGAAATATCCTACGATGGGCCGCACAAGTGATTCGTATGCAATCTCCTCTGTAGATTGATTGCATTTCCGTAGTGCTACACTAATGAACCAAGTCTGCCACTTGCTTTGCTTACGTCTGAACCTAATTGATCACTCAGTTCCATACACTAGAAATTACTACACTTACGTGTTTGTACCTGTTGCCTGATTTCAGTTGTGACTCTTTGATATTGTAGTCATTACTAAGGGCACAATTTTACGAGGGTTGTTCATTAAATAATACAAAACATTCTTTCCTCGGCTAGTTGTGGTTGAAAAATACGGAATTATTTGTGGGACTTCGCGGAATATTCCCGCTTAAGTCCCTATAGTTTCATGAAGTTCCGATACGTGCCGGCTCCATACGTAACCTTTAAAACGGCGTGTGTAACGGAAGTGCGTTCCAAGCAGAGAGCTGTCGTTGAATTTCTTTTGGAGGAAAACCGGAGCATTCAAAATATTCATTGTCGCTTCCAGAATGTCTACGGAGAGCTGGCAATGAACAAAAGCACGGTGAGTCGTTGGACGAGGCGTCTGTCATCGTCGCAACAAGGTGGCGCAGACCTGTCCGATCTCCGGCGTGCCGGCCAGCAGCAAACAGCTGCCACTCCTGCAATGTTGGAATGTGCGGACACTCTCATTCGAGGTGATCGACGGATCACAATCAAACACCTCAATGCACAACCAGACGTCTCTGATGGTAGGGCTGACACACTCGTTCACCAGTTGGGATAATCAAAGGAGTGTGGCCACTGGGTTCGTCGGCGCCTAATAGAAGACCATACAGAGCAACGAAGGACCACCTGTGCGGAGTTCCCTGCACGTTGCAATGATCGTGACAATTTTGTGGTGCACATCATCACAGGCGACAAAACATGGGTACATCACTTTGAACCGGAAACAAAATGACAATTCATGGAGTGGCGCCACACAACCTCTCCTTCGAAGAAAAAGTTCAAAGCCGGCCCGTCAGCCGATAAAGTCAAGGCGACGTTTTTCTGGGACTCTGAAGGGGTAATTCTGTTTGATGTCCTCCTTCTAGGTGCAACGATCCATTCGGAAGGTATTGTTCTATCCTGAGACACTGACAAAACAACTGTTTTTCTTGAATGAAATTTGTAGCGGAGTGTGCACTGATATGAAACTTCCTGGCAGACTACAACTGTGTGCCGGACCGAGACTAGCACTCGGGACCTTTGCCTTTCGCGAGCAAGTGCTCTACTCACTGAGGTATCCAAGCACGAATCACGACCTGTCCTCACAGCTTTAATTCCTCCAGTTCATCGTCTCCTACCTTCCAGAAAGAAGCCTTCCTGCGAACCTTGCTGAACTAGCACTTTTGGAAGAAAGGATATTGCGGAGACATGGCTTTGCCACAGTGAAGTTTGGAAGGTAGGAGATGAGGTACTGGTGGAACAAAAGCTGTGAGGACGGGTCTTGAGCCATGCTTGGGTAGCTCAGCCGGTAGAGCACTTCCCAGCGAAAGGCAAAGGTCCCGAGTTCGAGTCTCGGTCCGGCACACAGCTTTAGTCTGCCAGAAAGTATCAACTCTTTCCTGCCTCGTCCAAACTATAGACCGGATCTCGCTCCTTCCGGCTGCCACCTGTTTAGCCCAATGAAGTACTTGGATGATGGGAGGTTATTGATGCAGTGAGATGTTGGCTCCGATGTCGACCGGTGGAATGGTACTATGTGGACATTCAGGCCCTCCCAGTGAAGTAGCTTAAGGCCATCGCATCGGAGAATAGTTAATAAAACCAAACAACTTTCAGAAAATATGTGTTGTACTACTTACTTAACGCCCCTCACACATTTCTGAACATTTAAAGTTGCCAATGTTTGCAGCACTTTGAAGTCTTATCAAGATCTGATTGAAATTTTGCACAGCTTCTTTCAGACAGTTCTTAATAGAAACCGGTACGTTATTATGGACAGCGAACGTTCAACAGAAGTGAAAGAAAGATTGAGTGTACCACAAGAAAGCGTATCCGGTCTGACCTGTCCGCTGTTTCAATATAAAATCTCTTTGCCTGTAGCTTGGCGACCGCTTGCCTTATGCCCCGTAAGGGGGGTGCACGCTCTCTGCCAGGCCGTCATAACGGCGGTCCGCATGAACTCCCTGTCATTGGTTGACCATCGATAACTGAAGGATGGCCGTCCAAGGAGAAGTTCTGGAAGTCATGTGGGATGTGGGCGGTATGAGCAGTTGCCGAAACTGGATATCATTTTGAGAGAGAGAGAGAGAGAGAGAGAGAGAGAGAGAGAGAGAGAGAGAGCTTACATCCCCAAGAAGCACGTTACTCGCGTTTGGTGGAAGGCAGCTCTCGAGCCGGGTCCGTTATGTGTCCACAAAAATCGTGGACGAACTGGAATGGCTGTGCCGTAAGGATGTTTTTGATGAACACCTTATGTGTAGACTGTACAGGCTGCAATTTGGAGCTGTGCGTTGTGTCGTAGGCTTCTTTACACTACGTGCTTTAGGGCTGAGTTGACCCCGGTTTATTTAAAGAGTTTACCAGTTAGACTAACATTGCTAAAATTCTTTATGCCACTGTTACTTCTGACTATCAGGTTTGAGCCCGGTTGTAATTTATGGAGCCGGCCGCTGTGTCCGAGCGGTTCTAGGCGCTTCAGTCCGGAACCGCGCTGCTGCTACGGTCACAGGTTCGAATCCTGCCTCGGGCATGGATGTGTGTGATGCACTTGGGTTATTTAAGTTTAAGTAGTTCTAAGTCTCGGGGACTGATGACCTCAGATGTTAAGTCCCATTGTGCTTAGAGCAATTTTTTTATTTATGAAATTATTTTCCTGGCTTTGCGTAATTTGTTTTAGTGGAGAGGATAATTTTTGCTGCTGATTGTTTTAAGTGCAGCCTTGAGTGCGTTCTTCTTTAAATTTTATCTGTACTCTCTTTTATAAAACTGGCCTGAGTCGTTTCCATTATACGTAAAGAGTTCAAGTAATACTTCTCTGACTTAGGTGAAGCTTGTATTTCACTTTAATTTATAACAGCCCTTTGGGGGTTTTGATTTCCGAGTCCTTTTATGGGTTTATTAAAATTTTGTGATGATTTATGTGTTTTTCTTTGGAACATGTGTTAACTGGAATCTTTTCTGTCTATTCAATAAATGGTTGGACTTAATACTGTGGTTTATTGAAATGACTTTGACAGAAGCTCTGTGCCATGACATGGTTTCAAAAAGCAACTGAAAGTTTTTTTCTACATTCACTTGGCATTGCAAAATTTCGTATGTTAACAATTACTGCTCGTTAAATGAAGTCTTTTTCCGGTTGACGTGTTTATTTCTGTGTAACCCAGTTGACGTGTATGTTCTTGTGTCCTGGTACCTTATTACTCCCACCTTCTCTCTTTCTAAAGTATTTTAAGGTGTCTTAATATAATCTATATGCACAAACTAATTTATCAGATAGAATCAACAACAGCTTACTCATTGTAGGGCCTGCAGCATAATGTATGTCACAGTATGACATTAATACAAAAGTGATTCCAGTTAGCTGCTGAAATATTTATTTATTCTCTATCATGGGTCTGTTTCGACGTTACTGCCATTTTCTAGAACAACCTGCAATTAATACGAATAGCATAGATATCGTCTGCTTGGTGGTAGTTTAAGTAAAAGATGTTTGACAACTTGATTTACGTCTAGGTTTCCTTGCGTGCATACGTAATGCATATATGTGTGGTCTTTTTTTGCTTTCTTTATGTAGTGTGAAACGTTTGTATTCTGACCGTTGGTTTGAAGTTTGATAGCCACTTGACGTGCTTCAAAGATGCTGTATGTTTCCATTTATCTATGTTCATCATAGATGATGTTTAGTTTGTTGCCGGCCGCGGTGGTCTCGCGGTTCTAGGCGCGCAGTCCGGAACCGTGCGACTACTACGGTCGCAGGTTCGAATCCTGCCTCGGGCATGGATGTGTGTGATGTCCTTAGGTTAGTTAGGTTTAAGTAGTTCTAAGTTCTAGGGGACTGATGACCACAGCAGTTGAGTCCCATAGTGCTCAGAGCCATTTGAGCCATTTAGTTTGTCGTTTGTAATCGTTACGTGTGTAATCTTTGGGTTTTGATTCTATATGGTGTATCGTGTTAGAAGGTCAGCAGTTTTAGGTCTGTTAAACTTCGCTGTTGATTTGCCATGCGTAAGTAGCGGTCGCACGGTTCCAGACTGTAGCGCCTAGAACCTCTCGGCCACCCCGGCCGGCCTGCTATGTGGTTTTGTATCTTGAAATGTGGGAAAAAGTGAGACCGGTTGTGATCTGAATCTCTTGTGTGTTCTCTGTCTCTGACGACGAATTTTTTCCCATTTGTCCTCTGGAAGATGTCGCAGTTGATTTCATATACTCCTGTATATGAGTAGTTTGATATTGTAGCTTTTCCTGAACTAATTCTTGTGTTTAAACCATTCGTTGTTCGGCCTGCTAATTTAATTGTTGTATTTTTTAACGTGGCATTTATTTTATTCGAAATTTTACCCCTGTAGATGGACATACAGTCAGCTACCTCATTAAAACTGTCTCCATCAGGATTTGAGCCGCCATAAATGCGAAGTATGGCCATACCTCACGTTAATGTCCACTAATGGACGTCCGGATATTTTTATCAGATAATATGTTTGCCTGGAAATATCGCGCATGGTGAAATGGACGGTGCGCTGCAGGTTGCAGCGTCGCTCCTAGCAGGCGCCCCCCTAGACACAGCGGCTCTTACGAAAAGTTAATTTGTTCGTGTCTCAATGGGGAGAGCTATGCAAGTGACTAGCAGGAAGTTCCCAGTTACTCTAGTTCCCACTTGAGTCCAGTTAATTATTAACCCAGAAAACATGTAAGCGTGAGAGACAGTCTGGAGTCATTGTTTGCAGATGTTAATTTATATTGCGATACATATCTTGAGTGAATGAGGTTTGAAAGTAAGTGTCTGTAGGGAAATTACGTAGTACTTGAAAACAACAAAGCCACCAGTCACTTTGGAACTACAAATGATTTTCAGAGTCTTAAGTTTTAATGTAAACCAGCCGTTGACTGTTGTGTTACTTCCGACAGAGCACAAAGTATTCCCGTTTCATGTGGTTATAAACATGCAAGTTTTAGAAATTCAGTGAAGTAAATTGCATTTCTAAGAAATAACTCTGGAAACAGAAAACAGCACCGACAAATCATTATTTTCAATGTGTTTTTTCATTAGCGAGAAACGTAGTAGCTGTTTACATCTTTTTCTCGAGAGGGCCTACAATATTTGCGGAAGATAACGTAGTTGTTAATTACATTGTGTAGAAAGAAGAAGAAAGCTTTGTATTATTTTTCTTAGCTTTGTTAAGAAAGAGAACTGTTGAATATTATGTTTACGTTGAAAAGTTTTCTGATCCTTCTTCTTCCGCAGCGTTAATCCCGCAGTTCGACGGTGTCCGCCGTTCTGCAACTGTACCTCCATTTGCCGCGATCTTGCGTTTCTTGGTCAATGTGGTTGCCCGTTACCTTGAGATCTATGTGGAGGGTATCCAGGCAATATTGCCTCGGTCTCCCGATAGGTCACTTACCGTTGGCTTTCAACGAAAGCTTGTGGTTTGGTACTGTGCTTCTTGATCTGCTCGTTGTACATGCTCAAGGCGGTTTTCCATCTGCCTCGGCGAATGCGGGCTGGTTCCCCCTATTCCGCCTATGTCGGCGATTGCTGCACAAACACTTTCTCCACGTACACGTACACCATAACTACTCTACCACACAAACATTTGGGGTTACACTCGTCTGGTATGAGACGTTCCTGAGGGGATCCACTGGGGACCGAACCGCACAATAACCCTGGGTTCGGTGTGGTGTGGCGGTGGGGTGGGTGGACTGCTGTGGCCTGTTGTGGGGTTGTGGACCACTGTAGGCTACGGTGGGACGAATCCTCTCGAGGAATGAAAGTTCGGGAATACATTTGTCTAGGTAACATATTTAAGTGATTCACATTGCAAGGTCACAGGTTATTGTAAGCGTGAGATAAGCCATTTGCAAATATGAAACGCTGGTACATTAATGACTAGTGTAATCGCCAGACCGCTGAATGCAAGCATGCAAACCTGCTTGCATTGTTTTGTGCAGGTGCCGGATGTCAGTCAGTGGGATGGAGTTCCACGCCTGTTGCACTCGGTCGGTCAGTACATGGACGTTTAATGCTGTTTGTGCATGATGCTGCAGTTGTTGCCCGATGATGCCCCATATGTGCTCGATTGGAGACAGATTTGGTGATCGACACGCTTTAAAACTTGTTGGGTGGCAACAGCGTTATGTGGCCGAGCGTTATCCTGTTGGAAAACACCCCCTGGAATACTGTTCGTGTATGCCAGCACAACAGGTAGAATCGCCAGAGTGAAGTAAAAATTTGCAGTCAGGATGCGTGGGACAACCATGAGAGTGCTCCAGTTATCATACGAAATCGGACCCCAAACATAACTTCACGTGTAGGTCCAGTGTGTCTGGCACGCAGACAGTGTGGTTGCCGGCCCTTAGCTGGCCTCCTTCCAACCAACACACGGCCATCACTAGCATCGAGGAAGAAGCAGCTTTCATCAAAAGAAGAAAACACAACAGACCTCCACCCTGCCCTCCAATTAGCTCTCGCTTGACACCACTGAAGCCGCAGAGGCGGCAGTTTGAGGTCAGTGGCATGTACGCTATAGGACGTCTGGTTCCGAGCTGTCCTTGAAGTAACCTATTTGTAACAGTCCGTTGTGTCAGTGTGGCGCCAACTTCCGTTCAAACTGCCGCTGCAGATGCAGTACGATGCGCCAGAGCCATTCGCCGAACACGATGGTCTTTTCTCTCGGTAGTGCCAAGTGTCTGTCCGTAGCCCTGTCATCTTGCGAATGTACATTCTCGTGACCACCGCCGACGGTAATCATGTACAGTGACTACATTCCTGCCAAGGATTTCTGCAGTATCGAAGAAGAAACATCCAGCTTCTCGTAGTCCTATTACATAACCTAATTCAATTTGAGGAAGGTGTTGATAATGGCGTCTTTGTCGCCTTAACGGTATTCTTGACTAACGCCAACACACCACGTTCAGTCTAAAAGGTAACTAACGCTCACGACAGTATGTATTTGAGACAAACCTGATTTGCACCGTCGCAGTGGTGCCACTAGCGCCACTCTTATGCGACTGGCACGAAATTTGAATAGACTTTATGTTTCAGATGTAGAAACCCGCCTACCAAATTTCGTTCACAACTGTTTCTTGGTGTTGAGATTCGTTTTCCGTCGGTGTGTTGCTCGTAGAATTCGACAAGCACATTTTCCGTGTTGCTGAGGCAGGTATTTGCAGTTTCGGTTTTACAACATGAAGTTATCGTCAGCACAAATAAATAGCCTAGAGATGACGATTATGCAGATTGATAATGCCAGTTCTGGTAAAGGTTGCTTCGTCGATAAAGAGGACTGATAACAGGAATTCCATAATTGTGATGGTCTGATGCAAAATTCATAGACAAAATCCTTCCCGTGGAGGGAAATCAGCTGCTGATAATACTTGTAGTCGTTGCAGCTGATAGGGATAGTAGCATTTGTCACGCACAGAATACACTTGCCTGGATCTTGTACTAGGATTCTCCTCAGTATCCAGTAGAACCCGGTCCTCCAAATCTGGTGTCCGCACAGATAGCCTCCTCCCTGCACGTCCGTCTGTCCTAAAGGACCCATGATCACGCAGACGCCCAAAACGTGCTGGAAATGTTGCGCGGTGTGGTTGGTGTCTCTGAGGGTACCTGTTTTGGTACAGCCGTGCTGCCTCTCGACCGTTTCCATCTGCCGTCTCGGCTTGTTCACGACAAGAACACCGGACCATTCTGCTGGTTACAGTACGCTACGTCAATCACAGAGCCTGCAACACACAAGGAACACACGGGACGTGGTCAGAGAAACTTTCATTCGTCAGCGACGGGTGCAACGATGCATTTTTGAACACATGTTCATAGGACCCTTCTTCACTCAGTAATCCGTCCCTGCAGTTTGTCGGTTTTATCAGTGTTCACTCTGTACAAGAACATAAACTCAGTTTTATCAGAAGCGGTTGAGAGTTCGGTCTTCGTATGTTGAAACCCTATTCGTGCCCTACACATCTTGTCAATACGAATCAGATCGGTGAGAAGAAGTTCGTACCGTCCTTTTGCACGTCTGCTGGAGTACTGGTTATTATGCATGTTTTACTGTTCCTGTTAATACATATCCGTAAAACGAATAACGCGCCAGGCTAATTTTTGAACGCTCTATCGAATGGGGACTTTAAGTTGCACTTTAAAAGCAATTTTGTTTGCAACAGTAAAGAAAGACTCTTTCTGTCTACACTTGACGTTGCATGAAAGATATGATGAGCAGTATTTCTTTGGGGTGACTCTGGCTACATACTGTAAAAACTAAATTTCCAGATATATGCTGAAACATCAGACAAAATGCGACTGTCGACTCTTAGGACTTGTTGAGTACCTTAAGCCTCATTTTTATGTCATAGAAACAACCGTGTATCCATTGTATGTTTCTGTGTTTTCATCACATCTTTTACAGAATTTCCTCTGCTTATAGTCTACTAGCTGCTGCAATATAGTGCGCAAATGGTTCGGTCTGCAAACACGTCTGCAAATAATCTGTTGTAAAAGGAACGTGTAGATCGTTCGTTGCAGAATACAGAATTTTGACTGAACTCTGGCTTGTTGGTCTGGCAGACAACAATGTCTTAAGACTCTTTTCTTTCTGGAGTAGTTCAGCACTGAGGAAGTGAGAACTGATAAGGTGAAAGCGTAGTGCACTCTCGTTGTATACCACGTGAGAAATTCTTACAGTGTGTTTGTGGTGGAGACAGAGTTCTGTTGTGATGTTTGTACGTATTCCAGAAGCTATTGTCAGAATAAAAGAGTTGCTAATGATGGTGATTATCGAAAAAGTGATGGTATTCTAGAAAAGGCAGCGTTAATGACCTGATCGAGTGCATCCGCCGTGAAAGTGTATCAAAAGTGACGAGGGTGGAATAATGGCATCATTGTGAATAACACAACAATAGTCACAGAAACTGCTGAAGATCACGTACTGCTAACGACAGGACTGTGAATCACGACCTCCGATGTCGTGTGAAGGTAAACCAAACGCTTCAATGGAACTGCTCAGCATCTAAACGAACCAGAGCGCAAACAGACTCATGCCTGCCTAGGGATTACAGCTCATGTTCCTGAGGGAAATGTACTGAGACCCTTGCTGTTCGTGTAATAATTACTCGCCCGGGAGACAAATTAATTACAACCTCAAGTATTTTTTGCATTTGATTCAGTTATTTACAATGAGGTATTGTCCGAAAAAACTACATAAATATTCAGTCCGATCTCGGTAAGACTGAAAAGGCACGTAAAGATTGGCTGTTCTAATGTTCAGAAATGAAAACATGTTCAATTCACAAAACGAAAAAGCGTAGTACTGTACCCTATGATTACAACACCAGTGAGCCACAATTGGAATCAGTCAACGAATACAAATAGCTGGGTACAACAATTCGTAGGAATATCAAATAGAACTATTGCGTATGTTCAGTGGCAGGTAAAACATGTGCCAGATTTCGGTTCATACTGAAGAAAACCAGTCGTTCTACAAACGAGACTGGTTACAAAACACTCCTGCGACCCAGTCTACAACACTGCAACCGTACCGTATAGGTCTAACACGGATTATTGAAAGTGTACAGAGAAGGGCAGTACAAACTGTCACAAGTTTCTCTGACCCACGCTATGGCGTCACTGAGAGCCTGAAAGAACTGCATTTGCAGACGGTTATTACTAGGCGCAAACCATCCTTGAAAAAACCTATTTACCAAGTTTCAAGAGGGGTATTAAGTCAGGAATAACGAAGCCGCCTGCATATCAGTCACTTAGGGACAACGAAGACAAGACAAATTACAGAGCACAGGGATGCATGTAAATAGTGTTGCTCTCTGTGCAGTATCCACTGCCATGCGCTTGACAGTGTTTTGCAGAGAATGGATGTAGATGTAGTATGGAATTCCAAAGGAGAATTAGTAAGGAAATTAGCCATAGGGTTTGTTAATTTTATGTTCTAAACAAGGTCATCACCCATCTGTTTCTCCACCTCCTCCTCACCCCCTGTCACCTCCTTTCCCCTCTCTACATTCATTTCCTGCTTCTCTCTCTGTCAGTTTTCTCAGCTCCCTTTCTCTAACTTTGAGACTGGTTTATTGTTGTTGTGAGGGAAATCTCGATTGCGAACGGAAATCGCTTGAAATAAATGGGTAAACCGGTTGGGATCATTGATGTGCAGGGTGTAATAGAGACCGCTCCTGCTGCTGGATGTGTGTTGATAGTAACTTTAGTGTCACTATTTCACATTGGTTTAATCTGCAAATGGGTGGGATTACAAAGTTTCGGAGGATTCAGATTCCGTCGTAAAGTTTTAATCTTATGCCTATAACCCGTAAACACATTTTACCTGGTATTTCTTAAAATCGACTGCGAGTGTACAATTTCTATGTATATTACACATGAGGAGAAACAATATGTATGAGCGAAACATTTTGTCTACTGGTTTAAATGTATCCCTATCGTAGCTAAAACTGCGAGAAAGAAAACTAAATTGCACATTATTACAGCAAAGCATTGTTTTTCTCACAGTCGTTTTTAGCAGAAAACATGTACAACGTTGTTTAAAATTAAAGAGTGTATGCTCGTCAAATTGTGTATTAGAGAATCATGTAAAAATCTGAAGCCTGTCGGTCAGGAACTTTTCGAAGTTTCTGCTAACATCGTTTCTCCTTTATATAGTGTACATATATTTATATACCATACATATTAAAACAGATGTGCAGCCTACGTCCCTCCGAACGTTTATTACGCTGTCAATTAAGTATTTGAAGTAAATCTGTCTAGAACTTCTCGAAATTATGGATTACAGTGTTACACAACAATCGTTCCTATATAGTCTTCGACTTCTTGTAATAGGTAAATTGCCTTTTACAGTATTCCATCTCCTGTGTGGCCTTCCCACATGACGGCCGCTGTGGCCGAGCTGTTCTAAGTACTTCAGTTCGGAACCGCGCTGCTGCTACGGTCGCAGGTTCGAATCCTGCCTCGGGCATGGATGTGTGTGAAGTCCTTAGATTAGTTGGTTTTAAGTAGTTCTAAGTCTAGGGGACTGACGACCTCAGATGTAAGTCCCATAGTGCTTAGAGCCATTTGAATCATTTGAACCTTCCCACATTTCTTCTTCCAC
The DNA here is from genome assembly GCF_021461385.2 of Schistocerca piceifrons. Classification (NCBI taxonomy): domain Eukaryota; kingdom Metazoa; phylum Arthropoda; class Insecta; order Orthoptera; family Acrididae; genus Schistocerca; species Schistocerca piceifrons. The sequence goes on along the minus strand of NC_060140.1, from coordinate 841,901,412 downwards.
TGCATTTATAATTGAGAGCCTTTGCTGGTAGTCTTTCTCCACCCATATACTCGTAATGTTCCTTCCATTGTCTGAAATTTTTCTTTAGTTTTTCGCTCAGGTTATATATCACTGATTCTTTCCTTATACCCTTATTTCTGTTTCGATCTTCCCTTGTACATCCTACCACTCTTCTTAGGGATATCATTTTTGAGCCGGTATTCTAATTTCTTGATTGCTTCTTGTTGCCCAGGGTAGATTTCCATAAGTAAGAGTGGTACAGAAGGAATGATTTACCCAACTCAGTTATGTGACTTACGAACTGTGGCTGGTAAAGCTCATATAGCTGGCGGAACCATTAACAGTCTTACCTGCGATGGGATAGCACCCCACTCAAGTATTCAATAAACCTCTTTGTATTGTAGTATAGATTATACAGAACAGGGGATTAAATTTAGAAGTGCATCCCCGCAGTTGTCACGGAATGTTCTCCGTCTTGCTGAGAGCTCGGCATGACATCTCTCAGTTGAGCATAAAGATGAAGTGAGACTGCATTAAGCTTTGCTTTGTTTACATCGGGTGCTCATAAAGACGCCCCTCTGTGGGAAGAGCAGCTAGACATCTTCTGAGTGCAGTGTAGGTCTCGGGGTCGAGGAAGACAGCCAACCATTCTGCCATCAAAAACACCTCGCAGATCTTTTACTGACCGTTGCATTTTCTTCCACAAAATAACAGTGGGTTTTCTCGTCAGTTGCCAATTCTCTTAACAAAGGTTACACTATACTGTTCGCATCCCTACCTGGAAGTGTGATTTGGTGGAAAGAGGTCTGTCCAATAATTCGTGTCGCTGTAACTGCTCGCCACGTTCCTGTTTTTCACATCATGTAGAGGCTCTGGATATAGGTGATGACTTATGAAGATTGCCAGAGCTCGGTTCTGCGACCCGACGTATTCCGGCAATTGCAACCACGCTCCACCAGAAGAAGATAAGAGCATATCGGAATCAACTTCTCCATCGTTCACAGACTGCAGTACACAGCTGCAGTACATTGAGCAACAGTATCTGAATTAATCAGTCGTTTTTCTAACATTACGGGAGGGTGCTGTACCTAGGAACACATCATGTTTTTTCGCCGGTACTTTAGGCAATAGACTGGTTTTTAGAATCATATGAAGTAATGCTTGCTAGAGACAACCATAAGCAGTTTCCGCATTTTGGCAGTTTTAGATGTCATCAGACGTGAAGTTGTTTTTTGTGCAGCATACGTGAATGTTTCGTGTTCTACACATTTTAGTGCTGTAAAATATGTTGAAGCTATTTGGAATATACTATTAATTCTTCAGATACAGACTTTCATGGTGAGCAAAATATTATATATTTGTAGAACTATTTATATAACTTGTGGTAAAAAAATGGTTCAAATGGGTCTGAGCACTATGGGACTTAACTGCTGCGGACATCAGTACCCTAGAACTTAGAACTACTTAAACCGAACTAATATAAGGACATCACACACATCTATGCCCGAGGCAGGATTCGAACCTGCGACCGTAGTGGTCGCGCGGTTCCAGACTGTAGCGCCTAGAACCGCTCGGCCACTCCGGCCGGCTAACTTGTGGTCAGTAAGCCATACTTCGTTGGTCGTCCACTATTATGTACCTTGCAAATACGAAGGTCTTTTACCATGGATCATGTGATACTTGAAAATGATCTGTGTTTCTTTAATGTCTTAATATCCACGTATCTTGAAAAATGATAATTTCCGTTAGTTTCTGCTTCAACGTGTGTTTAACTTGCAACCGGTTTTTGATAATACTTCTTCTTAATTTGATTTTAATTACTGATTTTTGGTGTGTAGTTGTGTAATAATGTAGCTGATAGATTACGAAACACAGTACTGACAAGATTTTCTCGACTGAAACACGTTTACACTTCAGTCGAGTATTTATCCCCAGCTGCATGACCATGTTGTACCTTGGAACATTTTTCCACATTTTGAAAATCTTAATTTACCAGAGTAATTTTTGCAATTTCAAAAAAAAAAAAAAAAAAAAATGCTGCAGTACATGAAAAGGAATATCATGATTCTGAAACGGAATGAGCAAAATTAAACGTCTTACTCTATCCGCCTCGGCTATACTGCCACGCACAACAGACGTGTATTGCGGGCTTGCCGCCCCTCCAGGCGGTTGCGCGTCAACAGCTGACAACGACACAAATTGCCAAGCTGTTTACAGCCGAGCCTCGCACCGCCCGGCCTGTTTACGTTCTAGTCTCGCGCAGCCTGCACGGCGTCGGGCGGCGAGCATATCGCGGTAAACACGGCTGCAGCCGTATGCACCACTTTGTCACTGTCTACTGTGCTAAACTGTTTGAAATTCTGAAGACAGCCTGGATAAAATACGGGAGGTCAAAAGGGTATTTACAATTTGCACAGAAATCAGACTCTAGTTACAGGAGTCGAAGGACAGGAAAGGGAGGCCATCGTTGAGAAGGGATTGAGGGAGGGTTGTAGCATATTGCCGATGTTATTCATTCTGTACATTGGGAAAGTTGTAAAGCTTGGTTGGTTGGTTGATTCTGGGAGGACCAAACAGCGAGGGTTATGGAAGGAAGTCGACTGTGCCATTTGAAAGGAACCATTCCGGCATTTGCCTTAAGCGATTTAGGGAAATCACGGAAAACTTAAATCAGGATGGCCGCACGCCTCGTCTTCCCGAATGTGAGTCCAGTGTGCTAACAGCTGTAAAGGAAATCAAGAATACATTTGGAAAGAGAGATAAAGTTTAGGGAGAATAAATAAAAACTTTGCTCTTAGCCAATGAGATTGTAGTTCTGTCAGAGACGGAAAGACTTGCAAGAGTAGTAGAATGGAATGGATAGTGTCTCGAAAAGAGGTTATGAACATCAATGAATGATAATGGAATGTAGTCGTTTAAATCAGGCTTTACTGAGACAACTGGAACAGGAAACGAGACATTAAAAGTAACACATGAATTTTGCCATTTGCGTAGGAAAGTAAATGATGATGACCGAGGTGCAAAAGCTACAATTGCATGATGACAACAATAGAAAAACAATCTCGAAAAAAAGGAATTCGTCAATCTAAATTTAAATGTTGAGAAGTCTTTTCTGAAGGCATCTGTCGGGATGATAGCCTTGAAAAGTGGGCTATAAGTAGTTTAGACAGGAAGAGAATAGAATCTTTCGGAATGTAGTGCTACAGAAGAGTTCTGAACATTATATAGGGTGTAACGAAAATGTACGGCACAAACTGCAGGACACGTTTCTTACACGTAGGCGAAGAAATTACGTTACATGAACATGAGTCTGGAAACGCTTTGTTTCAATGTTACAACTCATTTTCTCCAATTCATTAATCATGGGAAACACACAAGAACAGAACGCACCAGCATACTACACGTAACTCTTTCTCACAGGAGATGTTCAATATGCTCTGTGGGCATTGATACATGCAGCAACCCATCATGTGGTCAACATTCAGTGCTGCAGCTACATGTCTTGTACTGCATGAAGAATTGCCGCCTCCCGTTGCGGTGTCCTCGTCCTTCTAGGCCTCCCCCGGTCTCGAGTATCAGGCTTAACTGCCCCTCGTTCTCTAAGAGTCGATCGATGGCTTCAGACTTTTTTCTGTCGGGTCACCGTCGTCCTGGAATAATCTCCCGTAAAGAAGGTTGAGCGCCATTGCCTTCAGATAACCTATACCCATCAAATGCGCATCAGCCATCTCTAAATTTGTACACGCTGGCATTGCACGAGCAAAGTCTGCAATTAACTCTACGTAGTAACCCGTGTGCTTGCAACGGTGGTACTGATCGCTGGAACACTTGATGTTATTCGTAATCAAGCAATGATGTACGTCGCATGACAACAGGGACATGAAAAACAAAACACTGGCCGTGCCGAACGTAACAAGACTTCACTAGGAGTGCATATACCCATTGGGGAGGAAATACATTTGCGGCGTAACTTGCGTCAGAATGCGTCCTATCAACCGATCCCTTCATTTAGTCATCAATGATTTGTCAGTTTGGTCATGGAAACAACTATGTGTGGTTCGGGGGTGGGAAGTTAACATTGTAGAGAGAGACCAAGAGATGAATACAGTAAGCAAAGTCAGTAGGATGTAGGTTGCAGCAGCTATCCGGAGATGAAGAGGCTTGCACAGGATAGAGTAGCATGGAGAATTGCATCAAACAGGTCTTCGGGCTGAAGACAACAACAACAAAAAAGTGTCTATCTACAGAAATTGAAATACACCTAGATTTCCATGTAAACTGAAGCAAAAACAACATTACATTTCTTCAAAACTATAATGTCTAATCCCACCCTTCCCTCACCCACAGTGAACCCGCCAACTCCTTACTGAAACATTCAGTTGAACCCATGAATGTAAGGAATATACGTCATATGAGAGCTTGATATGACAAAGCATTTACAAAATTCAAAAGTGAGAATCGTTTAGTGACTAATATTTCGGTACAGTGATGGGAGATATTTAAAGTTAAAATAACACTGCTCTTGAGTCGCACCTACTAATATCTTAACAGGTTCCACAGTGAACCCAGTTAAATTCTTGCAAGGCGGGATTCGGAAACACAAAGGCGAGTCTTCACCATTCATCTCGCTTCCATTTAAATACTTTTCTTCCTACTATTAAAACATCAGTAATTTTAAACAAATCGGTGACATTAGTGTCTTGTCACTGTAATATGCAGCTTCAGCGATCCGTCTCGCACCTTTTCACAGACACACACACGTGACTCCTTGCGATGAGGGCGTTTTCTGCGCACCTGTGACGTGTCCATTCCTTCGGAAGCAGTTACCCAGTGACGCCTAGTAGACGCCGGAGCGACCACTAGTGAACGGGAATTCTGGTGTGAGCAGCGGGCGAGTGCGGGCGAGCAGGATTCCCCTGTGTTCGGTTCGCTTTCGCAGGTGCTCGCTCGTGTTCGGCGGGGTCTGTCAGAGAACTATCAGCGGCGGTTCGCGCACTCTGCGCTTAGCGCCTGCAGCGCAGAGAACGTTCGTCAGCTGTTTTGTGGGCGAATTGCTTTTGTTATTAACCGTGACTTGCGTGAAAGATGGAGCTATCAGAAGAGAATGTAATACTGCTAACAGAAGAATGCAGCTACCGTAAATGCTTCTATGATCCAAGACATCCATAGCTCAAATGCCGAACAGAAAGAAACGTAAGTGACAGCAAATTACGGAAACACTCAGAGGTCCAACTGGGAACGAGAGACAGGAGACAAACTCAGTAGGCGCTTCCATCATATGGGAGCAGAGTGAAGTGGCACAAGTTTTTGTATTTATCTTTACTAAAAATGAACTGTACAGTCTCTTTTATTGGTCGTTACTGAATACGAATATGTAGGCTATATGCTGATTAATGTAAAATTAAAAATATATGAAAACCTAATTGTTCGTTTTGCTTACGTTCATGGGAGCTGATCCAGATTTTTCATTCTTATTTTATGAGCTGTTGATGAAATAACAGAAGAATTAAAAATAGTCTTTCCTTGACCACGCCATCTCGCCTCCAGCATATTATGTAGTTTAGCCTGTTTTATCAAGCAGTATATATGACAGGTCGTACACATACGAGGGTTGCTATAAAGTAATGCACCGCACTTTTTTCTTCAACAATTCGTTATTGAATATAATGAGAATTACACACACAAAAGAATGGTCTTTTATCTACACATCCTATTTTTCCACGTCATCTCCATTCCGCTCTATGGTCTTCCTCCATCGCAAAACAAGGGCGTGTATGCCCTGTTGGTACCAACCTTTTTCTTGGTGGCGGAGCTAGTGCTTCACTGTGTAAAACACGTCCTCATCGCCCTCAAAATGTCTTCCATGAATGGGATCCTTTAATAGCCCAAAAAAGTGGAAGTCCAAGGGGCTATGTCAGGGCTGTAGAGTGGATGGGGTAACACTGTCAAACCTTGTTTTTCGATGTATTCAGCAGTCCTCAGACTTGTGTAGGGCCGAGTGTTATCGTGTTGCAGCAAAACATCTGGACTGCTATGGGGCCGAAGTCGCCGGAAGCGCGACTTGAGTTTTGTTAATGTGTTGGCATATGCATCTGAATTAATGGTACCGCCTCTTGGCAACACATCAATGAGAATCGCATCTTCACAGTCCCAGAACACGGTGATAATGACCTTATCGGCGGAAGCAGTTGCTTTGAATCTATTGTTCTGTGGGGAGTGGGAATGGTGCCATTCCTTCGACTGTCGTTTTGTTTCGGGCTCAAAATGGTGAACCCAGGTTTCATCACCTGTCACGAAACCAGGACAAGGCCTTCCCCCCCCCCCCTCAGCTTCAAAACGTTGCAACAAATCAAGAGAAATGTTTTTTTGTGCGATTTCTGATCCATCGTTAGACACCGCGGGACCCATCTTGCACACACTTTTGAATATACAAGAGTGCGGATAATTATATGCACACTTCCTTTGGTGATTGACAGATGCAGAACCGTCTGCCGAGTCGTAATGAGTCCGTCCTCGCGAATGACATCAGATTGCTGCAACATGCCAGGTGTGACAGTCGTGGCTAGTCTCCCCGGCCACTGCAAATCATGGAGCTTCGCCGAACCGCCTTCTGATGACCTCACCCTCCGTGCCCAGCGACTAACTGTACTTCTGTCGACAGAAGATGCTCGACAGACTTTACACGAGCGTTTGTGAATATTTCACATTCTTGCTTTCTCTGCTGTGAGAAAGTCAATGACGACACGTTGTCTGTAACGTACATCACTTACAGACGCCATTTTGAAACTGTCCTGCAGCCACGATATCCGTCGGAAGTGACGGAAACTTGGGACGCTCACTTAAGAGACTTCAAATAATACATATGTCACGTTTCACATTCGTAGCATTGTTTTCGGCTGAGAAACGTTTCTGGGTAACTCTCATATTTTACGTTAGCCTTGATTTATTGACATTACCTCCTTTGCACGTACCTTAATAGAGTTTTGAGTGCTTCGCATATGTCATTGCAAACATAAGACACTGTCTGAGGTGTATTAGCTATTGAAATGCGAAACAATTACTAAAGCTATTGTCTCCAATTGCTAAGAACCAAGTACAAGTGCTGGCGTTTCTTCAGGATATGTTGCTGATTGATAATTAGTGTCTTGCTTTTAAATTTTCCCTTTAATTGAAATTCGAGGCCAATAATAACTGTTTACAATGTATGTGCAGGGTTCTGGAATAATTCTAAGGAAGGCTGGAGCTGCAGTTCAGCGACAAGTGCACAATGCCCACGCGTTTCATGATTCCGTAGACTAATTTGTTTTCTTCGTCTGAAATTGTCGCTCGCAGTTTTATTTCTTGCAGACTCTTCGCAATCGGTTTTGGGATAAAGCCGGTTTTTAATTTTAGTACTGGGGCGATGGGAACAGACTTCCGTTTCCCCAAGGCTTTTACCTCATCCGCCAGATCTCTATGTTTGGTCATCTCATCGCATGGGTTTTGCAAATTATGGGTGTAGGGTGCAGCGATATCTACGATGAAGGGAACTTGCTCAGCTTTGTTGATAACTGTTATGGCACGTAGTTTGCAACGGACTGTTTTCATTAGTTATTACACTGCAGTTCCAGTGAAATTTGAGTTTTCTCTGTTTTTCAACTGTTAGAAGATCGTATCTCCATGTGCTGGGCCCCCCACTTGCTAATATTCGTGGGATTCGCGCTATCTTCATGCTTGTATTATAATTAAAGTATGCTGCAACATTATGATGAGTGTGGTTGGAATCAAGTCAGACGGTATTGAAACAGAATTGTGTTCTTTTGTAATTTGTTATGAAGTACGATTACAAAAACAGTGATATTGTTAAATACCATTACAACGTATTACACAGTTATTAACGGCATCTGTGTTCGCCGTGTACTTATATGTGAATACAGACCAAAGAAGATTGCTTCTGTAACTGTAGACGGCGTACAGGTATTATTGTTTTTATTATTATTAAAATGTACTGATGTTGTACTAAGCACGTTGCAGCTTCAACTCTCTAACTACGTCTGCTTGGATGTAGAAGAGTGTTTGTAGGAGCCAATGTTACCATTTGAAATGAATGTTTAAATAAATAAGTCAAGTAATTTAAAAATTAAGAAATTACCACAATAGTGGACAAAAATACGTTACAAAGACGAGAACTATGCTGAACGATCAGAAAAGAGGCAGTACGATACACTATACTCGTATATAAGAAACGCCGAATGTAATGAAGACAAGAACACGTAACTTCTTCGAATTTCCCTTGAAAAATCGATACTTTATCTTACTTACGTGATATCTTCCATCGTTGCATTCTTACCCGTCATGAACACAGTTTATTGGGACAATTAAGCGGGGAAAAATATACACCGTTATGGAACAGAAGACAATGAAAAGTGTCGATTTGAGATTTATTATTCAACGATATATTTAAAATCGCTTGCAGTAAAACACCAAATATAAGAACACAGACAAGCATTCACAAGGCACGTTACCACACAGTACCACGATAGGGAAACCTCACCCCTTCATGCTTGGAACTCTGTCATCCTGGGCATGAGGTAAGTTTCCAGAAGAAGTTAGAGATAAGCAAGCAAACAGCAACAAAAAAGTTGAACACTGTGGCAAGCGTTAAACCCCACCGTCATAGCAAAAATCGCATTCTGGTGTGTAAGTCGAGGCGCTGCTTTCCTACCATTCAGGCAGCCCACATTACAGCCCACTGCGTCGTGCGAACTACCATCCCAGGCGGTCTGTGTGTTCTTCAGACGCAACCAACGGACAACCTGATCATTTCGGTTGAATTTGTGATGTGATGGAATGGAGGTACAAAAATATGAAGACGCGTTGCTGAATTTATTTTATTTTGGGTACAATCAGTTTACATGACGAACAGCACAGATGATATTACTTTCCCATTTAGGCACCACAAAGTATGCGAAGTAAAGGAATTCTGCTACCTCGGAAGTAAAATAACACATCATGGACGGAAAATGGAGGACATAGGAAGCAAATTAGTACAGGCAAAGATATTATTAGTCGCTGAAAGAGATGTACTCGTATTAAATATTCACGTTATTTTGTAAACTAAATGTTTGGTAGTATACTTCTGGAGCATAGAATTCGAAGTTAATTCTCCGGTGTGGTGAAAGTCAGAAGATAAAAGGTAAACCCGTCATTAACCCAAAGGTTGGTTTAACGAGGACAAAGCCTTATTAGACATGGTCCCTTTTGAAGTGATGTGCCATTGCCTTCTTATGATCTTTGAGGTGACATACCCAGCCAGTTATAGTAGGGGCACCTACAGTTTAAGCAAGACCCAGAATCCCGTTGTAACTCGGCATTCTTCACGTTATCATACAGTGTCAGAGTTGAAAAGAGAGATAAAGTGACAGAGGAAAATTACAGAACTGAGTAGGGATCGACCCTCAGACCTTTAGGCCCGTAGACCGTCACTTTAACACTTTTTTTAAATCCCCGCTATTGGAACCCGGATCCTTGACTTTATTAGTGCTATGCCTACTACATAAAACAAGAAAGAGCTCTCTATATAATGCCGTTACCTTTCCTTTCAATGATCTATTTTCGTTTAAAAATGGGATCAATAAGGAGAAGTGGTACTTATTCGTGAAGTATCTTAAATGTAACACATCCTTATAAACTTAAAATCCTTCTTCTTAGACTTATAACTACGTCTTATAGTTGTAATGACCGAATAATTAAGGATTTCCGAAGAAAGAGGGAAAATCATCTAAGTATGAATATTAGCAGTAAGCCTTGTAACTTAGGTAGAGACGCACAGTGAAAGCCGCTTTAGTTACTCCAATAACGGTCATACGCATTGAGAATCTGCTGATTTCACGCTCTCTGATTGACAATTGGAGGAAAAAGCGGCGCAGTCATGTACCATCTGCAAGAAAACAGCCCCAAATGCCATTTATAGAGGCCCCCAAACTTTAAGCGAGGCAGAGTTCCAGCGAGCATAAGAGTATCAGGTCGAGAAGAGTTCTAGACAGAAGCCTCTGATGACCAATAACCTACAGCAGATACTATGTGAGTAAGCCTTATCTTCAGTGAAGCTTGTATGCTATTGTAATAAGGTCTTGCAAAGTTTGCCTGTACATGCCTCTGGGCTAGCGTTATTGATTTCCATCGTACATTTGTCTGCATGTACCTATGTCTGTATGTCACTTTATTGTTACGACTACTTGAACCTAAGTGTTCGATTAGAACAACAGAATCTGGGACTTCCATCGTTCGTGGTCGTGTTACTGCGTATACCCGAATCCTTATAAAGTTACAGGCTGAGGTGGCCGTTTGGAGACCCTTAGTGAGCCTCATCTCTATTTTGCGTGTACTGTCTTTTGCAATTTCGTTGCAAATACGTGAAGAAGGAATAAACAACAGACCAGTAAGCAAACCCAGAGTCTCATTTCCTTATTATCACCTTATCGACCTCCATAGCATAACATCCAAATCCTTCTCTACGGTCTCCAACGACACGGACCTGAAAACTCGACTTTACACTGGCGCCGTCCCCTTTCTGTACATAGCGGCTCGTGTACCAAGAAATGAATTACCTCAGATCCTGCCTCACCTCTGATATAAGCGTGAGTTTGTGAGTATGTTGCGACTCACATTGGGTTACGACAAGTGAAATAAATTTAGCCTTCTTCACAACGAATAAATTAAAATGTTTTTATGTGCTTATGAAAAGAAAGCAAATGTGAAATTTACGTCCTCTTGATGAGTTGACTTACTATAACCAAACGTTTTGCTAGAAAACTTGGCACAACTGGAAGATCACTGAGCCACTGAGCAGACTGATTCTTAGTTAGTTATACATTTATTTAACCGAGGAGATTAATGACTCCCAATACATGATGATTACCATATGTGACACACCCTAACACACAGCTACAAGTACGATGTTGATATCGCTAAGTTGCTCCACAATTTTCTGTCTGTTTAAACTAGTGATTTGGCCATCAGAATCCATGTGTACGAGTAAGTAAAGCTGTTTCTCAAAAGTATTTGAGTTTCAAAACTGACAGTAGTAAGGCCGGCCGCTGTGACCGAGCGGTTCTAGGCGCTACAGCCTGGAACCGCGCGACCGCTACGGTCGCAGGTTGGAATCCTGCCTCGGACATGGATGTGTGTGATGTCCTTAGGTTTGTTAGGTTTAGGTAGTTCTAAGTTAAAGGGGACTGATGACCTCAGAAGTTAAGTCCCATAGTGCTCAGAGCCATTTGAACCATTTTTGGTCTCTGCTAATTACCGTTACTTTGATTAATTTATTTCACTTGTAAGTGTGACTCTGAGTCACTGCTTTATTGCTTTTTGTCGTGTTCCTGCGTCGTAACGGCGCCATGTATTCTTTAAAATTTTTCGTGGGATTTTGAATATTCCTTGACCTACAGACATAGTTTAAAGGAACGGTTTTAAGACACACTGGTGGAAACACTTAGTATGTACAGTGTGAATCACAGCTCCCGCTACAAGCTTTCTGGGTGTTTTGGTATAAGGGACCCACGGTCTTGGCTGGCTCGTTTACGATTTACTGCACTTGGTTTGGTCAGATATGGACAGGCCGCCGTGGTTCTGATCCATGGTCATCTCGGTCACCGGACACGATGCCAGTGAACGTCTTCTTCTGAGGGGCGTGTGTAGTGCCTAGCTTACGAGACACCGGTCGATACTTGGACGGGGGTGTTTGCTAAGATTATTGCAACGCCGAAGTAGTGCGCCAAACTGTGGAGATCTTGATCGTGTAAGACAGTCGATGGTGGCTCGCTGTACACTCTGCCGTGATCGTGATGGTCGGTCTCTTGAACAATACCTGTAACGAAACAGTTCTCCATTTGTCAGGTGCTGTACGGTACACTGACAGAACAAACTGAACACACTGTGGTAAAGGTGTTAGTGATTCGTCTGAGGGCTCTGTATTGTGTGTTGTACGTTTTGATTACAGCAAATTGGAGCCTTCTTCACTGTTGTGTTTTTTACAGAAAAAAGATGATTGTGGTGACAAACCTAATAAATCATAATTACATTACTGCTCCATAACGAGCGGCTGGGGACTGTGCATCCCTCATAACAAAATAAACGAAAGGTAGCCATGAGTAACCTCTGAAAGTGTGTTGGTGGTGGAGTTCTTGTTCACCCCCTATTGTGAAATACGCACGACAGTGTCCAGAATAAGACATTGTGAATTGTGCAGGACAACCAAACACAGAATGAAATTTTCACTCTGCAGCGGAGTGTGCGCTGATACGAAACTTCCTGGCAGATTAAAACTGTGTGCCGGACCAAAGATTGAACTCGGGACCTTTGCTTTTCGCGAACAAATGCTCTATCACAGAGCTACCCAAGCACGACTCACGATACTTCTTCCAGTTTTACTTACGCCAGTACCTCGTCTCCTACCTTGCAAACTTCGCAGAAGCTCTCCTGAAAACGTTGCAAGATTAGAAATCATGGAAGAAAGGATATTTCGGAGACATGACAGCCACATCGTGGGGGATGTTTCCAGAATGAGATTTTCACCCTGCAGCGGAGTGTGTGCTGCTACGAAACTTTTTGGCAGATTAAAACTATGTGCCGGACCGAGACCTGAAGTCGGGACTTCCACACAGACGTGGCTAAGCCATGTCTTCGCAGTATCCTTTCTCCCAGGAGTAATAGTGTTGCAAGGTTCTCAGGAGGTACTGGCGGAAGTAAAGCTGTGACGGCGGGTCGTGAGTTGTGCTTAGATAGCTCGGTGGTAGAGCACTTGCCCGCCAAACGGAAAGGTCTCGAGTTCGGATCTCGGTCCAGCACACAGTTTTAATCCACCAGGAAGTTCAACCTAACACAAACACCCACTTATAATGAAGGACTCTCTTAAACTGTCTCTGAAGATGGTGTGAATCTAAAAAAAGTGAAAATATGTCTGTCGATCAACCAAACAGCAATGTATTTGTTTGCACAGAGGGAACTCATACATTACTAATATACTAATGAGGAAACTAGTATGCATGGCCCTCTTCAGTTAGGTAAATGGAAGTTTCTTTGAGTTTCTTTGTGAGTAAAGGTTATTCTGAGACAACACACATTAATTGCTAAGTAGATGGCGGACACTCTAGTTCTTTCAACGAGCTTTATTTGTTTCGCTTATTCAGACGTCTTGGTTATGGAATTACAAATTTTGAGGAACTCAATGAGTATGTTTTTGTTGTAGTGATTATTTTTTTAATCAGTTCCAATGTGTCAGAAATTACTCTCACAGAGTACATTTTTCACTTATATTACGTAACAGTACTGTTAATATGCGAATTGGATATTATTTTACAGGTCAGTCTTGGTCACACCAACTTTTACAATTCGCTATTACCGGTTTTGGATTCTGCCATTTTCAGATATGTTACAAACAGAAACAGTGGTGTAACCAACTAAGTTCAGTTTGCTGAAGCTAAATCTATAAAAGACCTGCTGCTACATAAGAAAAATAAGAAGTACTTACATGATTAACAGTCATGCATACCAGCCATATATACCATAACATATTCTCATGTAGATATCAACGTCAAATTATACTTGTAGTTACATAGTCCTGGATGCATCTAGTATTTATAAAAATAAATGAGGCCACCAGAGGGCACTATAGCTAGGGATATGAGTAATCAGTATCGCAAATTTAATAGTCGAAATGCAGTATGCGTAGTCATTAATTAAAATTATTTCACATGGATAAATGAGCCTCTGACAATAAAATGTGTACTGACATACAATATGTGGCTTTAGTTCGATACTTAAAATCCATATAAAAAGTGGAAATAGTAATAATGGGAAGCACATAGCCCGTCAAAGTAAAACACACAATTGTGTAAAAGCCAGTATAAAAAGTTTAAAAATAAAACCGCATCTATAACTCGAAATCTTCCAGCGTAACAAAACAATTAAACCATAACCGTAAGTATAAGGTAATTAACGAAACAATGACCGTTTAGTAGAAAGTCGATAGTTGATATCACATCCATAGTGGGGTCTCAGTGGCTGCGCGTCGTGGATTCTCTGTATGAAGCTCTTGTTTTCTTGTGGCGGAACTTGCGGAAGAAGGCCCAGTGTCTTCGTCACCGGTTGCCGGCGCACACGACCGCACGCCAAGCTGCTCGGGCGCTCGACGCAGCTCAAACTAATAGGTTTCTGAATACCGCAAAATAAGCAGTTAGGTTAAACCCATTCTGTTCCTTCAGCTGTAATTCCGGTTGCCGTTTTCTGTGTACATAAATCTCCATTTTCTCGAGCAGGTTCAGTATTTGCCGTCTTGGCGCCCTATGAAACACATTTCTTCCTATCCTATAATGTTTTACACAATCGATAATGAGAACTACGTATATTTTTCCGAAAGTCTTGCACTCCATTTTAAGATAAGCCAGCATTTGAAGCATTTCAGTGTCCGTGGCGTTGTCTCTCCTGAACTGTACAATGATAAAATTTTGCAGATACATTCTGTGGTATATGTGGATGCTGTCTGCAAAACGTGTTACGAATATAATTAATAGTAAAGAGGTAATAAGTTAAAACGTCATGCCTGACACTGAAGTTTCACTACACGACCAACGAAAATGTAGAAAGCGATAAACTTTCTTCCTTTCATTATTTTGTGGAGGGCGGCAGTGGCGGGGTGGGTGTGAATTGTTTATTAGTAAAAAAGAAGTTTCGAAATGTATTGTAATCATGTGTAAAGTTCGTTGGAAGCCGCTAAGCGCTAAGTGCTGTCATTCTGAAATACTGCGTGAATGTAGTCTGAGCAATTAGCGTGGCGTAATTTCTGTTGCCTCAAGAGGTAGGCAGCCTGCAGATGGGATCAAGTGGTGGAGTGAACATTTTAGCGGTTTAGTAATACAGACAGGTTGAACCTCAACTGGCAAAAATTGAAGTTAAAATTAGTGATTGCCATTACGGTAACATGTATCTAGCTGTCTCTGGTCCAATTAATTTTGGAAGAGAACACCGGAAGATAGAAACTATGGGCACTGCTGTTGACAGAGCGGTGTGCACAGACCAACGTGCTACAGTGGTGACCTTTAAACCTTCTCTGGTCTGGTTTCAGGGAGTGGCGGCGCAGGCGTGACGTCACCCGGACGTCAAACGGCTCGCTGGACTACCGGCTGGAAACGACCTACCACTTCAGTCCAGAGCGCTCTCCAGGACTGTCAGAGGACGACGAGTTCACCTACCTCAACGTCGTCATGGTGGTCAGTACTGACTGCAGCGGTTGGCTGGTTCTGCCGGTCCGGCGCTGATTGCGAAATCATGTCTTGGCACTCTAGTCGCATTAGTCTTATTACTCGTTACTGGACTCCAGACCTCTCAATGCCAGTCAACAACGATATGATTCGTGGAGTTCTGAGCACAGCACAAGAATGAATGTGGCTTACACGGAATCATATACATTAAAACAAAGAGATGAATTCACTGTTGTTAATATATATTAATGACTTGCCACTTCATGAAAATGCAAAGCTTGTTCTTTTTGCTGATGATACTAGTAATCACACCCAACAAACTAGAATTAGCTGAGGAAATTGTAAATAAAGTCTTTCAGAGTATTATTAGGTGGTTCTCTGCAAATGTACTCTCACTAAATTTAGAGAACACAGTACATACAATTCATTAAATAGCACAACACTATTGATAAATATAGACACTGAACAGAAGTCTGTCGCTAAAGCAGAATATTAAAAATTTCTGAGTGTGTGCATTGATGAGAAATTGAATTGGAAGAAACACATTGATGATCTGCAGAAACGATTAGGTTCAGCTACTTAAGCTATTAGGGTTATTGCAAATTTTCGTAATAAACATATCAGTAAATTAGCCTACTATTCCTATTTTCAGTCACTGCTTTTCTATGGCATCATATTTTCGGATAATTCATCATTAAGAGAAAAATAATCATTGCACAAAAGCATGTAACCAGAATAGCAGCTGAAGCCCACCCAAGATCACCTTGCAGACATTTATTTAAGAAACTCGAGATATCCACAGCACTTTCGCAATACATATAACCACTTATGAAACTTGTTATTAATAATCCATCCCAGTTCAAAAATAATAGCGAAGTGCATAGCTACAACACTAGAAGAAAGGATGATCTTCACTATTATGGGTTAAATCTGACTTTGGCACAGAAAACGGTGAATTATGCTGCCAGAAAAATCTTTGGTCATTTGCCAAGTAGCACTAAAAGTCTGACAGGTAGCCAACCAATATTTTAAAACAAATTAAAAGAATTTTTGAATGACAACTGCTTCTATTCAATAGATGAATTTTTAGATATGAAGCAGTGACTGTAATAAAAAAAATTAGTTATGTTGTGTAAAGAAAACTTACATTAAACTGACACGTTCCACATCATTACAAAACGTCGTATTCATGAACTATGGAACAAGTATTAATGAAATTTAATGTAACTACTGTGTATATTTTTCGAATAGCCACACAAAATTATTGGCCGATATCTCTGACGTCGTTCCGCTAGAACGTGTTTTATGACCTCACGTTATGGCATTTCTGGACACTGAAAATCCGGAAGGGATTCTATACAGTCCCACATTGCCTCCTAACGAACAAAATGCGAGCGTACACAATGTCAGACCAGCTGTGTGACTGGGTCGCAAAGTTACTAGCAACCAGAACACGGCATGTTATTCTGAACGAAGTTTTCAGACATAAAAGAAAGTTTGGGCGTCTTCCCAAGGGAGTGTTACAGGACCATTACTTTTCGAAATACGTATAAATAACACAATGGATAAAGATGAAATTCTATGAGGCTTTTTGCGGATGATGCAATTGTATACAGAGAAATTTCCACGTTAGTAAATTGTAGTGAAAGGCAGTAAGCCCTGCAGATGATGAGACGCTTATTGCAGGGAGTGACAATTGAACCTCAGCATAAAAAAAGAAGTAAAGCATTGAGTACACGTAGACCGAAGGACCCTTTATTGTATGATTAGACGATTTCAGAACAGTGAATGGAAGCACTAACGTAATACCAGTGAGTACTCGTACGAAGCGATTCAAGGTGGAACGATCACATTAAATTAGTTGCGGGTAACACACATGCCAGACTGAGAGTAACTGAAAGAAACTTCAGTAAATGTCCGCTCACGAAGGAGGTAGATTACAAAACCGTCCTTCGACCAATACTTGGATATTGCACGTCAGTATGGGATCCATACCAGGTAGGACTGGTAGAGGAAATAGAGAAGATACAACGGAGAGCAGCGCGTGTAGTTATACGTTCATTTAGTAAGGGCGAAAGCGTCTCGCAGATGCCGAGACAACTCCAGTGACACACGCTGCAAAAGAGGCCTTCTGCAACGCGGTGTGGGTTACTGTTCAAGTTCCTAGAACACGTGCGTTCCTAGAACAGTCTACAGATATAGTACTAATTATTACTAATATATATTACTAATATACTGTTTTCTGCTACGTATACCTCGCACGAAGCCAGCAAGATAAAATTAAAGAAATTGCAACTGACATAGAGGCTTACTAGTAATGGCTCTTCCCGCAAACGATTTGCTACTTGAAGAGAAGAGCATTAGAGTGGCAGTGCTACTCGAAGTAACTTCCACCACACACCGTATCATGGCTTGTGGAGTACAGATATAAATGTGGATCTCGAAACAAACAAATTAAACGAATACCAAGTGCATGTTAGAGTCAAATAAGCTGTGTGGGAGATATCTTTTACATTAATTATTTCGTTAGGTTGCAGTATGCACTTGGGTGATACATTCCAAATGTTCATCATGTACTAGTGAGAGGCGTTGCATGTTTCCTTCGCTTAGTGTAGAGCATATCGCAGCCTGCTACATGAATTTAATGTTCTATAGCTCATTGCCTGGACAATCAAATACACAGTAGTATTTGAACTAAGATTGGCCACCATACATTGTGCTCAGTCAAAAGAGAACGACAAAAAAATAATCATAATACTAAAAATTTACCTTTACATTTATTTTGATGAGGCTATTTACACTACTGCCCATTAAAATTGCTACACCACGAAGAACGTGCTACAGACGCGAAATTTAACTGACGGGAAGAAGATGCTGTGATATGCAAATGATTAGCTTTTTAGAGCATTCACACAAGGTTGGAACCGGAGGTTGGAACCGGTGGCGACACCTACAACGTGCTGATGTGAGGAAAGTTTCCAACCGATTTCTCATACACAAACAGAAGTTGACCGGCGTTGCCTGGTAAAACGTTGTTGTGATGCCTCGTGTAAGGAGGAGAAATGCGTACCATCACGTTTCCGACTTTGATAAATGTCGGATTGTAGCCTATCGCGATTGCGGTTTATCGTATCGCGACATTGCTGCTCGCGTTGGTCGAGATCCAATGACTGTTAGCAGAATATGGAATTGGTGGGTTCAGGGGGGTAATACGGAACGCCGTGCTGGATCCCAACGGCCTCGTATCACTAGCAGTCGAGATGTCAGGCATCTTATCCGCAAGGCTGTAACGGATCGTGCAGCGACGTCTCGATCCCTGAGTCAACAGATGGGGACGTTTGCAAGACAACAACCATCTGCACGAACAGTTCGACGACGTTTGCAGCAGCATGGACTGTCAGCTCGGAGACCATGGCTGCGCTTACCCTTGACGCTGCATCACAGACAGGAGCGCCTGCGATGGTGTACTCAACGACGAACCTAGGTGCACGAATGGCAAAACGTCATTTTTTCGGATGAATCCAGGTTCTGTTTACAGCATCATGATGGTCGCATCCGTGTTTGGCGACATCGCGGTGAACGCACATTGGAAGCGTATATTCGTCATCGCCATACTGGCGTATCACCGGGCGTGATAGTATGGGGTACCATTGGTTACACGTCTCGGTCACCTCTTTTTCACATTGACGGCAGTTTGAAAAGTAGACTTTTTATTTAAGATGTGTTACGACCCGTGGCTCTACCTTTCATTCGATCCCTGCGAAACCCTACATTTCAGCAGGATAATGCAAGACCGCATGTTGCAGGTCCTGTACGGGCTTTTCTGAATACAGAAAATGTTCGACTGCTGCCCTGGACAGCACATTCGCCAGATCTCTCACCAATTTGAAACGTCTGGTCAATGGTGGTCGAGCAACTGGCTCGTCACAATACGCTAGTCACTACTCTTGATGAAGTGTGGTATCGTGTTGAAGGTGCATGGGCAGCTGTACCTGTAGACGTCATCCAAGCTCTGTTTGACTCAATGCCCAGGCGTATCAAGGCCGTTATTACGGCCAGAGGTGGTTGTTCTGGGTTCCGATTTCTCAGGATCTATGTACCCAAATTGCGTGAAAATGTAACCACATGGCAGTTCTAGTATAATATATTTGTCCAATGAATACCCGTATATCATCTGCATTTCTTCTTGGTGTAGCAGTTTTAATGGCCCGTAGTGTAATTCTTCGATGGCTCATTCTTTTCTTTTACTTTATATTATATTTCTTTTATATTTAATATTATATTATATTATATTTCTTTTACTTTATATTACTAGTACTAATAACTTTTGATAATATTTGCTTTAGGTTCAGGTCATAGCATCTTATGCGTCGATGTCATGTGTTATAAAAGACACCTCTATTTCTGTGCGTTCTCGTTTGCGGCTTTGGCCAGCGAAACGAGAAGAACATCAGGGAATCTATTTTAATACCCTTTTTTTCCTGTGAAAAGATGTACTGCTGTTGAATCCGTCCTATAACACCAATATGTGTGGCAAAGTAAATAACTTACTTTTTTCTGTTATTTTTTTGCTACTAAATAGAAAGTGTGACTCCAGGGATGTGCAGTGCCTTGATGTTGTACTGTCTTTATCTGATTAATTAGTTTTGTAGACCGGTACGTAATGAGTATTATTACTGAAACAATGAGTGCAAGACAACGATAAAAAAGAAACCTCAAAAGCGCATTCTGCTTTGAATAACACAAAAGGTGATTAGATTCAAATTTCCTTATATGTTTACATAATTTCATACTATAATACAAAAATCGGGAAGAGTAAGTTAGATGCAAATACCTCAACTATTTTATCTTTCATTTTTCCTCTTAAACAACGAGATAACGCCTCACTTATGTCTGTGCCATTGAACTCTAACATTCATGTCCCACATTTAGCTTCACGTATCGAACACATACAACATTTAGGGCCTTAATTCACTCTCGCTCGGACAAAAGAAAATAAGAGCCTCTTTTGCTGTGAATAATTACACTGAAAGTGTCATACACATAGCTTCATCATTGCATCACACCAACGACATACAAGAGGAAGTGAAACATTGACATTACTGATTCTATGTTAACAAGTGACAAATATATTTTTTTTATAATTACTCACCTCCTTGATCTTCACTAGTCAATGACCAAAAAATATTACTCTTCACACAACGTTGTATCATTTTCAATGTATTACATTTATTTCGGTTTGTATGAATGAGTGCTGTCTGTTCTTTCGGACATGTTCAAAAAAACAGAGAGCGCCCATTCATATAATTCATTCGCCTAGATGGGCAATGGCTCCATCTTCTTCAGTGCGAATGCACAAGTAAGTCCAACCTACTGCAGGAATCTGAGAGTAGCGATCATGGAGGAACTGGACAGGGGCTTCAGATAGATGGCGCGCGGTGGGAACGTGCATCGGCCATGAGGTGTGTGGAAATCGTCCGCCCAGTTACGATAACGCCGTGACCCGGATGGTGCAGTGGGTAAAGCACCTGTCTTGTAAGCAGGATATTCCGGGTTCGAGTCCCGTTCTGGTACACACTTTTGTTCGTCGCCGCTGATTCCGCTTAATGCCGCAATGCAGCTGACATCAGCCGTTCCTATTGCTTTCCCTCCCCCCTCCCCCCTCATTCTCTTTCAATTTAGATATAATTTTTTTCGATGATTTGTGTTGAGCGAACACACTCCTCTATCGGTCCTTGGTAGCATTCTGTCCTCTCTGCTCACACTGGAAGTTCAATTTTTGGTCAGCACAGAATCGCTCGCTCAACCACGATTCACGAAGTGTTCATGAAAATGAGTTAGCCACATATCAGAGCAGAGACCCATCCAATTTCTTACAAACGCCAAAAACAAATGAAATATAAAATTACATCACACTGTTTTAATTGTCTCCTTTGTGGTCCATAGCTTGTTAGCCTGGACATTTGAGTCACCACAAGGAAACGTAAAGGAAAAAAGAAAAAAGTGAGCGAACGATACTGTTCCCTCACACCGTCCAGTGGAAAGCTTCAGTTTGTCGGTTGCTCCTGAGGTGGTTGAAGAGAGACAGTCTTGGTAACGTGCAACAAGTTGCAATAGCTGCTGATGCTGTAGAAATGTTAAGCAGTTGGCTACCGGCTTCTTAGCTTATCGGTGTGTTAGCTAAGACCATCCACTGTTGGGGACAAATACAACTTCTCAGATTACTAGGTGATGGCTAAAGCCATATATCAGTGCCGAACAATATCGACAGATAATAAAGTTGTGATATCTTTTTGCGCATGCAGCCCCTTTCAGTTCTCCAGTTTCCTTTCTTCTGTTTCTTTTGAGACATCAGTTATCAATTTTGTGGCATTGTTTTTAAGTGATACATTACATGATGTGTTATACAAAAAATATTAGAAGCACTCACTACATACTCGGACTTATTTTCTTCCAGTTAATCGTCAATACTCTTGCACCCCCACAGTTCATTTGATTTCACCGGCAAGTCCGGAAAAGGCCCTACAGGCTGCCAGTCGTCATGTATCTTCTTGTACAGAGAACGTGTGCTGTTTACAGGGTTTAGATTTAATCGCACCCTACAGTTTTCTGTTTCGTGGTAGCTGTACTCACTCGAAAAACTACTGTAAAGTGGTAAGGTATGGAGGAGACTGTCTTGGGCGCAGACAGACATGGGGATGAACTGATACTTAGGAAGCTGCATTGGATGTTGGCAAGTTTAGGGCTGCCTTGTTAACGGAAGTATCAAAAGGGAATTAGGGACGCTCTAATAAGAGCTGGCATTACATAATACGCAGTGCTTCAGGGGGTGAATGAAAACTCAAACCAAAAACAAAGATGAAGGCAGGTTCGTCGCGAGCCAAAATCAGTAGTTAGAATTTGCAAATTCATAAGTGAAAATGGGAAGGAGCACCGGGTTGTTATACAGGTACTACAATCCATTACGTATAAAAGGTTACAAGGACTTCAACTCCGCTAGCGCTGACGTCGCTGTCTTGCCGTCAACGTCGACAGCGGGGCTGCACGATACTAAGCTAATCTTCTTCACAATCGATAATGTTCGTACAAGGTTTTTATTGCGAATAGCATGCAAAAAAATAAATGAGTTCGTTCTTGTGGCAAGCGCAAATCCTTACTGTCGTAACAAAAGTCACGATTATGTGTGGAAATCGATTCGATCATTGCCTGCCAGTTAGGCAGCCAACATTACACCGGTGCGTGTCATATGAACTACCAGCCCAGGCTGTCTGTACCACTCTGTGTTACTAAGACGCAAACAACAGACAAAGTTGTCACGTTCTGCTTGATATATACACTTCGGATAGCGTTCGAATGCAGCCCATTCATTTCTGTGTAAGAATGAGACGGCCTACCGACGTCTGCCGAGTTCGAGCAGTCAGTAATGAGGGTGGTCACGGAAACGAACGGTGAGCGAGATACAGATACACCTCGGTTCAGGGTCGTATACTGAGATCTGTCCTCCCTAAGAAGAAAAACAACATTTTATTGATAAGGAGAAAATATTTTAGTAACTAAAACAGTTAAAAAATTACAAGATATCTTAAGATATTCGACCTGGACGTCTGTGCATTTTTATACTCGTGAAATCATATCCAAACTCCCTTTACGGAGACTTCAACGTCGGCTGCTAAAATATTTCGGCTTATGTTTCCACCAGTTTGTCTACCGTTGTAGCCTAATTTTCGTACAGTTTTAGTTTTTAAACATCCTCATAGGTAAAAACCATAAGCACGCAAGTTCGGTGAACGAACTGGGCACAAACCTTTCTTCATTGTTCCGTTCTTCTCCGCAGGCTTCACGAATGCAGGACAGCGACTGACGAGGTAGCGCGACATCTTGCTGTCCTATTAACTGAAAGGAACAGTTTTGAAAAATTTGAAGATAAACTTCTGTTGGACAACGGCTTCAACGAATAACAGGTCGATGCTTCTACAAGCATAAACCGCGCACCAAACGCCAATTTCTTACCGTGAAGAGGAATTTGAAACAGAATTTGTTTTCAGTGGCCCAGAAGTAATTAGTATGGGTATTCATATGGCCAGAAAGGTGAACCCAAGCTCCATTATTCATTTCAGGTCACGTTTGCCATCCACAATCTTCTTAACCAACCTCTCACAGTAGTTAACATTCTATTCTTTGTCAGTTGGAAGTATTGACTGAACGAAGAAATGAAATGCTGTAACGTTTCTTGTTGGAGGCCTTAGATACAGAATGACGAGATGTACGTTTAACACATGTGTGTTGCGAAAGCCACCTGAGATATTATTTTTTTAGGCTAGCTGTGAGTTTCTGCAAAGTGTTTGCACGTTTGCCGAGTTTGAACTGAAATTACACTCGGAACTAAAGATATCGCGATTGGAGCGCTACTTTATCAATTTTTGAATACTACTGTTTTAGTGGAGCTCGGTAATTGTTCGTCAACGACGAACCTGGGTGCACGAATGACAAAACGTCATTTTTTCGGATGAATACAGATTCTGTTTACAGCATCATGATGGTCGCATCCCTGTTTGGCGACATCGCGGTGAACGCACGTTGGAAGCGTGTATTCCTCATCGCCATACTGGCGTATCACCTGGCGTGATGGTATGGGGTGCCATTGGTTACACGTCTAGGTCACCTCTTGTTCGCATCGACGGCACTTTGAACAGTGGACGTTACATTTCAGATGTGGCTCTACCCTTCATTCGATCCCTGCGAAACCCTACATTTTAGCAGGATAATGGACGACCGCATGTTGTACGTCCTGCACTGGCCTTTCTGGATACAGAAAATGTTCGACTGCTGCCCTGGCCAGCACATTCTCCAGATCTCTCACCAATTGAAAACGTCTGATCAATGGTGGCCGAGCAACTGGCTCGTCACAATACGCCAGTCACTACTCTTGATGAACTGTGGTATCGTGTTGAAGCTACATGAGCAGCTGTACCTGTACACGCCATCCAAGCTCTGTTTGACTCAATGCCCAGGCGTATCAAGGCCGTTTTTACGGGCAGAGGTGGTTATTCTGGGTACTGATTTCTCATGATCTATGCACCCAAATTGCGTGAAAATGTAATCACATGTCAGTTCTAGTATAATATATTTGTCCAATGAATACCCGTTTATCATCTGCAATTCTTCTTGGTGTAGCAATTTTAATGGCCAGTAGTGTAACTGCTGAATTTTTTCTTTTTTTTTTTTTAATCATCTGTGGTTTCCATTTTGCGACAATCAGACATCACTTTCGGAATAGCTTTCGCACACTGGTAGTAAACTCGTGATTGCTAGCAACACTGATTCACGGGTGACAGATCTTTTGCTCCCAGTTAGGAGAAATCACTGTCGAGTGTGCTTGTGGTGTGCACGGCACAGTGTTGAAGGTGACGGAGGACTGCACGCTGCTGAGCCTGCGCCTTGTTGGTGTGCGCAGGGCATAGTGGTGCAGGTGTCGGAGGACTACTCGTCGCTGCTGTCGATGGTGGAGCCGGTGCTGTCCGAGCTGGTGCCGGGCGGCGCGCAGCTGTTCCAGCGCGCCTCTGCGCGGCAGCTGCTGTGGTCCGGGGTGCCCACCGTGGACTGCCGCGGAAACCTGTCCGCCGTGGCGGCGCTCGCCTGCGGCGCCCTTCCCTCCCTGCTGCCGGCCACCGTGCAGCAGACCGAGCCCGGCGTCTACGTCTTCTCCTTCTTCGGATTCGTGAGTACACTCCGACACCACGCTCCCACTGACGTCTGTACACTACACTGCCCATTCAGACACTCTTGCTCATAACAGGTGAATCATATCCTGTTGAAGTCCGCTGCTCGTGGTCTCGCGGTTGCGTTCTCGCTTCCCGAGCACGGGGTCCCGGGTTCGATTCCCGGCGGGGTCAGGGATTTTCACCTGCCTCCAGATGACTGATGATTGATATCACTTCAACATCACCCAGGAAAGTGGCGAAATTGGACTGAACAAAGGTTGGGAATTTGTACAGGCGCAGATAACCGCGCAGTTGAACGCCCCACAAACCAAACATTATCATGATCATCATCATATCCTGTCGAAATTTCTAAAATAAACCAGATTATGAAAGGTAAACTTTCACGGCCTGTAACGCCATACTTATTAAAATCGTAATTCTTTCATAAAGTCACGCAGGAAAAGTGCAACTACACTGTAAATTAATATGAGTGCTCCAAAACTGCTGAACGCTAAATGAAATACCACTAGCTAAAAGAACCACTTGCGGCGGCGCCATTCCTTCCGTCCGTTTACGTCGTACCTGCACCAACCTGTGAACATTGTCTCAGCAGATCATCAGTAGGGAAGCCGAGCGAACCAGGCTGCAATTAAAGTCACTAATCTACGTTTCGGGAGAAAGTTTTCACACGAGATGAAAGGTTGGAAATTTTGTCCTTAATTAATATATTCTGAAACTTAGGTGAACAAGTATCACTGCCAAGCCAGTGCTAGTCTTAACACAGTCACTCGTAATTCCTTTCACTCACGTTAGCAAGTTTATGGTTTTACATTTCCCGAAAACGTAATAGCTACAAAAATACGGATTGTTTTTGATTGACAATGCTCGATAAATATTAATTCTGTCAGTACGTAATGCAGTCACAGTTTTTAGCCACCGACCTGTTCAATACGCCACGCGGAATTTATGTCTTTTCTCGTCACAAAATTCCCTTAAAAATTCCGAAATTTCTACACACCCATCGGAATAATTATGCCGTCACTTTACAACACTTTTGATGTATGAAACACTGCTAGGTCCGGCAACTTATCATTTCCATCGGAACTACTACTACACACGTCCGAACTGTTTCACGGCTAGGCTCCGACTCTTCTCTAGAATACTCTAAGTCTTCTCTACCAGCAGAGAAAGGTGCGCGAAGAATATTGCTTTACCATTGGTCAGTTTACTCAACAGTCAATAACAAAACAACATTCTCCTGCGTCAGTCCGCGCTTTTCATCAATAAGCAATCCCAAAATAGTAAACCTAACGACTGCACTTTTTACCGACGTAATTATCTAATATGCTGAAGTTTTGTTTATGCTTAAATTTATTTACTATTGTTATTTATACCTGAATTAACTTTCCCTTTACCATAAACTTACTTTACAAATCTATTCTACAACAATCCCCTTTGTCCACATCCCTACTTCTTCGAATTGTTCCCACACTAAATCCCATTACATAACTCGTTAAACAATTATCTTCATATTAACCTTAAACCACACTCACGCATCATTCATACTGCTAAAACACATTTATAACAATTTACATACACAAAAAGACATAACAACACTTTATGAAAATACTAGAACAGTTTACGAAAAACATTCTATTACTTTAGTGCACTCTAGTGGGCACAATAGAAACTAAATCACAGTCCCCTATCCAATACTGTCCTCTATCGGCTAATACATAAATTATGTGCGCGTCCAGTCTCGTGTCACCATATGTCACTATCCAGCTGAGACACATCTCCCACTTAACCGCTTCCAAGGCAGGATCGGTATACGGCGCTGTGCCTCACACTGCCTTTATTTGACGCGTTTCGGGAGATACCCATCATTAGATTGGTCTGATTATGGGTCTCCCATGACAGCTGTATCAGCTACAACATGTACACTCCTGGAAATGGAAAAAAGAACACATTGACACCGGTGTGTCAGACCCACCATACTTGCTCCGGACACTGCGAGAGGGCTGTACAAGCAATGATCACACGCACGGCACAGCGGACACACCAGGAACCGCGGTGTTGGCCGTCGAATGGCGCTAGCTGCGCAGCATTTGTGCACCGCCGCCGTCAGTGTCAGCCAGTTTGCCGTGGCATACGGAGCTGCATCGCAGTCTTTAACACTGGTAGCATGCCGCGACAGCGCGGACGTGAACCGTATGTGTAGTTGACGGACTTTGAGCGAGGGCGTATAGTGGGCATGCGGGAGGCCGGGTGGACGTACCGCCGAATTGCTCAACACGTGGGGCGTGAGGTCTCCACAGTACATCGATGTTGTCGCCAGTGGTCGGCGGAAGGTGCACGTGCCCGTCGACCTGGGACCGGACCGCAGCGACGCACGGATGCACGCCAAGACCGTAGGATCCTACGCAGTGCCGTAGGGGACCGCACCGCCACTTCCGAGCAAATTAGGGACACTGTTGCTCCTGGGGTATCGGCGAGGACCATTCGCAACCGTCTCCATGAAGCTGGGCTACGGTCCCGCACACCGTTAGGCCGTCTTCCGCTCACGCCTCAACATCGTGCAGCCCGCCTCCAGTGGTGTCGCGACAGGCGTGAATGGAGGGACGAATGGAGACGTGTCGTCTTCAGCGATGAGAGTCGCTTCTGCCTTGGTGCCAATGATGGTCGTATGCGTGTTTGGCGCCGTGCAGGTGAGCGCCACAATCAGGACTGCATACGACCGAGGCACACAGGGCCAACACCCGGCATCATGGTGTGGGGAGCGATCTCCTACACTGGCCGTACACCACTGGTGATCGTCGAGGGGACACTGAATAGTGCACGGTACATCCAAACCGTCATCGAACCTATCGTTCTACCATTCCTAGACCGGCAAGGGAACTTGCTGTTCCAACAGGACAATGCACGTCCGCATGTATCCCGTGCCACCCAACGTGCTCTAGAAGGTGTAAGTCAACTAGCCTGGCCGGCAAGATCTCTGGATCTGTCCCCCATTGAGCATGTTTGGGACTGGATGAAGCGTCGTCTCACGCGGTCTGCACGTCCAGCACGAACGCTGGTCCAACTGAGGCGCCAGGTGGAAATGGCATGGCAAGCCGTTCCACAGGACTACATCCAGCATCTCTATGATCGTCTCCATGGGAGAATAGCAGCCTGCATTGCTGCGAAAGGTGGATATACACTGTACTAGTGCCGACATTGTGCATGCTCTGTTGCCTGTGTCTATGTGCCTGTGGTTCTGTCAGTGTGATCATGTGATGTATCTGACCCCAGGAATGTGTCAATAAAGTTTCCCCTTCCTGGGACAATGAATTCACGGTGTTCTTATTTCAATTTCCAGGAGTGTATTTATGCTTCATAATTAATTTTCCCCGAGACATTTAAGTCTCACCTTATATTTACGATAGTGATAGAAGCTCAAAAAATGAATTACAGTTTGTTCTCTGTCTAGGACTAGAACCTGGGTCTTTCAGGTTACAAGACAGAAATGCTAACCATTACACCACTGCAGCGCCATGGGCAACGTTGCAGCACGAACAGAAAAGTCCAGTGCCCTCCCCAACTCAAACTCCACATCCTCATCTCGTTTTCCCCCTACAGTGTCACTATTACACGACTTCCCCTTTACGTTCAACGCTGGGGTGCTATTCCAATGCCGGAGAGCTCTGGTAATAGTGACAACGTAGGGGGGAAACAAGCTGAAGATATGAACTGAAGTTTGTGTTCTTGAGGGTATTCGGTTTGGGTAGTTCGTGCAGCAACGTTGAACATACTGTTGGGGTGGTGTGACGATTAGTTTATCAGCCAAGTAAACAGGAAGACCTGGGTTCTAGTTCCAGCTGTCGCACATATTTTAATTCATTCTTTCAGCTTCCATCATTATCGTATCTGTATGTATCGGTGTCTCCAGAAAGGCTTCAAATAACGTCATTGGTTTTTTAACTAGTGGTATTTCATTTAACGACCAATTCAGCAGTTTTGCGGCACTCATATTTACTTATTAAAATACAAGCCTTTTACATGCAGCTTCGCCAATGAACGTATGTGACGCATACATGGTGTCTTAGAAATGTTGACACAGACTTTGAGTGGTTGTTGATGACGTCTTCAGGGACAAAGCAAGGATAAGAATCCGAGTCTGGAAACGCCGTCCAATGATGCCACAGAGCGTCAAAGTTATAGACGCCAGCGCCTGTCGCTAGGCTACCCCTTTAGCAGCAAATGAGAACCTCTAAAATCTGCAGTATTTTTCGGTACACAAGAGAAAATAATATGGAGATGGAAACCTGTGTCCAGAACTATCATCCATCAAGGCAAAAGAGCTTGGGACTATACATCA
This sequence comes from Schistocerca piceifrons, assembly GCF_021461385.2. Lineage (NCBI taxonomy): Eukaryota > Metazoa > Arthropoda > Insecta > Orthoptera > Acrididae > Schistocerca > Schistocerca piceifrons. The sequence continues at coordinate 841,872,115 of NC_060140.1, read as the reverse complement.
ACAAATTGCAAATTGATTACCAAAAGCGCACTGTGATGTGTCTTCTTCACTTTCTGAATCCACGGAAGTTTCAGTACTACAAAAACTCCCCTACAAAAACAAAATTAGGTTATACTTTTTTACAGCCGATTATTTTTTCGGGTTTGAATTTCTTATAACTTTCATACAAATAATTTTGTACTAGAGGATGCTGCTCCGAAATAGTGATTTGCGCGTTAAACTGTACAGGATGGTTGTAAGCCTTTAGTGAAATGCGCAATCATTAAAATGAGATATTTTGTACACGATGGAATGCTCTTTCAAATGTTGATCATCGCAAGTTTGGAACAGGCATCCTATGTGAAATACAAGACCGTAAATGTTACTGAATTTTGATCTAAATTTTTCTGGCAAACTTTAGACCGATGTCTCTCAAGAAACTGTACTGCCAAAAGTGGTCAAACTCGCAAATGTTATAAATTAGCTGATAGGTAACATGGTAACATGAGGAAAGTTTACTAAACCAACAACGTGAAATACTTAAACTTGGAAGACGTAATATTGTGAGGAAACTTATTGATGATTCTGAATGCAGATTGCAATAAAAACGGCGAATCACATGTCATAAAACTTACAGAATGTGTACAACGCTAGGTCTTCACCTATACACTGAGTCTGATTTTGTTCTGCTGTATTACTTTTATTGTGTTAACCTGTTTTCGGCTTACAAGGCCATCTTCAGACTTTTACTGACAATCGTCACAACAGAAGTTACAATGTTTATAAACAACATCTGAAAAGAGGTTGCTCGTCTAGATTGAAGCAGAAATGTACAGTAAATAACATCTTTGACAGTGCGTTGGTAATACAATGTAAAAAGTAGAAAGATATTATTTACAGAACAAATCTGCTTCAATCTTGATGTGTAACCTCTCTTGCAATGTTGTTTACAAAGATTGTAACTTCTTTGGTGACAGTAGTCAGTCAATGTCTGAAGATGGTCCTGTAAGCTGAACATCGGTTAACACAATAAAAGTAATACTGTGGAATAAAAGCAAACTGGCGATTGTCATTTATTATAACGTCATTCCACCTAGAACCGACGGAAGGTACAGTTAACGCTCCACTAAGATTACAGCATTACCACTCCTATACACTGAAATACAAACTTATCCATGATATGTGGAATGTCACCACGAGATTTCGTAGTCCTTCACGTAAGAGGCTGGAAATTTGTGTATCTCCCTTAGTTCGTTTAAAGAACTTGCACATAAAATCTGTACACAATTTGACACAATTTGAGATGATCGGGCGGGGTCCCGCAGACCCCTTGACATGAAATCTCCCGCACGTGTGTAATGAGTAACCTGTTGCACTAACAGATACGTACGGCCTTTGCAGAAAAACGGCACATCCAAACAATGGTGGCGGGTGGACTCTGGCGTGGAGGACGTGCGCACCCTGGGCTCCGTCATATCGTACGACAATAGTTCGCGGCTCAAAGTTTGGTCGCCTAGCAACAGCCCATGCAACGAAATACGTGGCACAGACTCCACGCTCTTCCCGCCTTTCATCACGCCCAATGACACCATCTACATCTTCGCCCACGACATCTGCAGGTAAGCTCGCAGACTGTGGCACCCCCCTCCCCCTACAATGCTTTCTCCAATGAACAGAGACGGTGGATAAGCCGTGTATATATATATATATATATATATATATATATATATATATATATATATATATATATATATATATGGCTTTTCTACTATCTGTGTTCGTCGGATAAATTCTTCTTGTTTCCATATCTTTAGTGTGGTTTCACTGTATATTAAATAACATTTAAACACGATAATTTTCAACCGTATAATTTTACGTATTTTAGATAGTTACACAAGTGGCCAACAGATGGCATCATAGACTTGTAAGTTATACGTGTGTGCACACTGCTATTACATGGCTGTCGAGTCTTAATGTTTTATGCCACCTGCTGGCTGCTTGTGTACCTATCTGAAATACGTGAAAATATTCTGTTGTAAATTACAGTATTTAAATCTTATTTGATATACACTGAAAGCTCACTATGTTGGCTTAACTGGGGTGAGTCCCAGCCCGAATTATTGAGAGTCAGAAGTATGGAAATGTATTGTACAATAATTATCTGAAGTTATAACTAGGAATATTACATAACATATATATGTAGTGATAAAATCAAACCTGGATGAACTGTAATGTTACGTGGACTATTGTGTAGTATATTAGGTTAAAAATCAAGAAGCATAAAATTAAAGAAATTTAATGTTACAGTAAATATTCAAAGGTTATATTAGACAGTACAGCACATGCACATAACGGTATTGGTATTTCTGTATGAAAATCTGCACTCGACTGGAAACATATATGTTATATTTATTATAGAGTAGTCCCTTTACCAGTTATTTGCTGCAGTGATCTGGATCTACAATAACATCGTGTGTACTCTTTGCTGCCTACTTATTTCTCTGTACAGACGCTACACTCCAGATGAATCAGAAACGGCCTCCTAACGCTTAGTTTACATTCGATGTTAACATCTTTCTGTTTCTGTGAAACGTTTACTTGCTATTGTCAATCTGCATTTTACATTGTCTTTACTTCTGCCACCATGACTTGTTTTGCTTGCTAAATAGCAAAACGCAGCTACTACATTATGTAGCAAGTCAGGTACAGATCTAGAAATAGCTGCTAGTCAAATTTTCACTGTTATTAAACTTTGAGAAGACCCACTATGTGCAGTTCAGAACCTGTAACAGATTTCCTTCCGTCATGTGTATACCATATGAAGATATGCAGATCGAACAGGTCGATAGTGTTGAATTTCTGGGATTACAACTCGATAGTAAATTCAGTTGGGAAGGGCATACCACAGAATTGCTTAAGCGCCTAAACAAGTCTGTATTTGCAGTGAGAATGGTGTCAGATGTAGGAGATATAAAAAACTTCCATACTTTGATTACTTTCATTCTATTTTATCATATGAGATCATATTCTGGGCGAACTCATCAAACCGAGCAAAAGTTTTTAGGGCGCAAAAGCGTGTGATAAGAATCATTTGTGGTGTAAATTCAAGAACAGCAGATAGAAACCTGTTCAAGAAACTTTGTATTCTAACCACTGCTTCTCAGAATATTTATTCCTTAATGAAATTTATTGCAAGTAATACATCTCGATTTACAACCAATAGCTCAATACATAGTTTCAATACTAAGAATAAGAATAATCTACATAAAGACCTAAAATCACTTCCTTGGTCCAAAAAGGGGTCCAATGTTTAGGAACACACATTTTCAGTAAATTTCCAGCAACCATTAAAAACTTGGTTAAGAAAAATGTCTGTTAGATTTCTGTTTTGACAGCACTTGGTCGCAACAGTGAAGATTAGGTATTTTGTGTATGATAAATTTATTAATAATGCATAACGGTGTTTCATTCTGACAGTGTGTTAATCCTGTAAATATTAGCTGTTCTAGTTTACCGCATTGTATTCGCCTATTTCGACAATCTCCTGACAAATGATCAGGGAAGTAAGTATTATATTCAAATGTTTTATGTTATAAATCCTGACATGTTCCACGCCCACGAGAATCATCTCATTTTTTGGATCTATGGAGCGAAAACAGTCTAATGTAATCTAATCTAAAGCTCATTTACTACTGCAATTTCACCGCCATCACCTGATTTATTCTGACTACACTCCACAGCCCTTGCTTGAGTGTTATTGATGTTCAGCTTACACCTCTTCTGAAGACACTACCGACCCTGTTCAACTGATCCTCCCAATCCTTTTTCGTCTCTGACAGAATTACAGTGTCATTGGCAAATCATAAATTTTTCATGTGTTGTCTCTGAACTCCACTTTGAGTTCAATATCATTACTGTGGGTCCAAGATTGTAATCCAGAATTTGCCAATGACATGTCTCCTTTGACCTTATGTCTTGCATGTTGGGCTGTGATTTGGAAACTGCAACTGTTTATGATATAAATTAAAGCAACTACTCGTGTCACTATTTTCTTTCCTTCCATGACGAGTTTAGAGTATTCACACGCTTACTTTACGAATAAGTATTTTTACAGAGCTATGAAAGTTAACACAGGCAACCTGCTACATCCTCCATAAAAATTCTCAAGTAATGCCGTAATCACCTAAAGACCATGGTGTAATGCCCTAATACGTCATGGTAGTAAATGAAACGTGAATGATACAGATACCTGTTTTAAGTCCCGTTAGTTTACTACAGAGTTGGTTTGCTAAAACTGCATGCCATTTCAGAGATACTGGATACTTGTCACCCTGCACATCCACATTTCAGCCGTGGTGCCCCGTGTTGCAGGTCCATGCACGCGGAGTATGAGCGCGAGCAGGAGGTGTCTGGGGTGCACGGTCTGCGGTTTGTGGCCTCAGGCAGCCTGCTACGCCGCGGAGGGCCCAACGCCTGCACCTGTCCCGACGGGCGCTGCCTGGCCACGGGCGCCATCTCCGTCCGGGAGTGCTTTAGTGAGTACACCAGCCTGAGTCTGTAGAGGATCTCATGAAGTCGAACGCAGTGTACCACAGGGTTCTATTTTTGGTCTTGTGCTGTTTCTCTGATACATAAATGACCCTCCACAGGAATTAGTGAAAAAAATACAAGGATACCGAGTATAGAACCAGATCTGTGACTGCATTCAAGGCTTCCTTTCGTCCGAACTGTACGCATCACTCTTAACGGAACAAAAGAGACAGAGGTAAAGGTAAATTACGGAGTACTCCAACGAAGTGTTGTAGGGCAGTTACTGTTTAGAATCTACGTAGATGATACAATAAACAGCTCCAGAAGCTCTAGTTGAGAGCCAAAATTATCTCTCTCTTTGGAAAGGGTGATAAAAATAAATGTAACAACTATCGAGGTATAAGTCTCCTGGATTCAACCTTTAAATTATACGCCAATATCGTGAATGCAACACATATAAAATATCATGAAAAAGTTAATATTGGATGAACAATTGGGTTTTACAAAACGACAATCAACTATTGACAATGTTTTTTCACTACAACAAGTTATACAAAACAGATGAGAGTTCAATAGGGAAACCTATCTTGCTTTTTTGGGTTTTGAGAAAGCATTCCATAATGTGAATAGAGTAATGCTGTGGAATATCATGGGTGAACGAGATTATCCATTAAACCTCAAATGCCATTAAAAATTGTTATACATACAGGAAATATAACAACGAAGCCAATGAACACAAAGAAAGGGGAGCGACAAAAACGTTGTGTTTCTGCGACACTCTTTAATAAATACATATAGATGAAGATATCAGAAAATGGAAAACGTTGAAGGTAAGTGGCGGTCTTTTAGACTGTGACACTAGAGTAAACGTAATTTTATATGCAGCCGAGTTAACTTTGATTACAGAGAATGGAGGTGACCTTCAGAGTCTATAAGTTGCAGCACACAGCCTCAGATTACAACCTATAATTGTCGGTAGATAAAACGAATGTGATGCCATTTCAGGGCAGACAACCAGTAATATCTAAAATAGTCTTAATAATAAAATCTTGGAACAAGTGAAACATTTTAAATATCTAGAATACGACATTGGTTACGAATCTAACCCGTGACGTGGACCAAAAATTAAATAAATGTGCTTCCATATGTAGAACCACCTTAAAAGTTTGCACAATAGAGCCAGAAAAGAAACCCAGAGGAAGTTTTATAAAACAGTAGCGGCACCATCCCTTACTTATGGCCCGCATCTCGTGGTCGTGCGGTAGCATTCTCGCTTCCCATGCCCGGGTTCCCGGGTTTGATTCCCGGCGGGGTCAGGGATTTTCCCTGCCTCGTGGTGGCTGGGTGTTGTGTGATGTCCTTAGGTTAGTTAGGTTTAAGTAGTTCTAAGTTCTAGGGGACTGATGACCATAGATGTTAAGTCCCATAGTGCTCAGAGCCTTACTTATGGGAGTGAAATATGGGCAACGACAAGACACCAAGAAAGTAAAATATAGACTCAAGAAATATCTAATAAGAGTGGAAGGATGTACAAGGTAAGATTGGAAAAGAAATGAAGATATAAAGAAATATTTTGGAATATACAACCTAAACGAAAAAATAAAGGAAAATTGGAGGAAATGGAAGGAACACATATGGGTGAAGAAAGAATCCCGGTAAAGGCTCTAAATGCACTGGAACGAAAAAAGTTGGATAACCAGAGAAGAGATGTGTATCGTAACAGGCAATTTGCCTAATACATGAAGTGAAGAAGAGGACCTGCTTAAAACTGTCCGTAAATGGTGTAGGTGTGTATAAGAAAGTAACAACCGCAGGACACTGCATCGTTTTTCAGAATGGCTTGCAGAATATTGATGAATGGGGTAGGCTCTGGCAGTTGATCCCGAACGTCAGTAAGTGTAACATATTCCTCATACATAAAGGAAAGAAATCAGCTACCGTACAATTACACTATTAATGACAAATTGCTGGAAACAGTGTCTACCATATAATATCCAGGAGTAACTATCAAGAGTGACCTTATGTGAAATGACCGCATGAGGCAAATAGTAGGAAAAGCTGATGCTAGACCGATATTCATATGAAGAATCTTAAGGAAATGTAATTCATCCACATCTACATCTACTTCTAGAAGATTACTCTTCAGCTCACAAGTAAGCTCCTGGCGGAGGGTTCATCGAACAAGCTTTAAGCTACTTCTCCAATGTTCCACGGAGCAAGTGGCACACGGGGCACTTCTTCGACCAATTCTTGAGTATTGTTCATCAATCTGGGATCCTTACGGGGTAGGATGTATAGAACAGATAGAGAAAATCCGAAGAAGAGCGGCGCGTTTCGTCACGGGTTGTTTAGTGGGCGCGCGAGCGTTACAGAACCGCTCAACAAACTCCAGTGGCAGATGCTACAAGAGAGGCATTGTGCATCATGGAGCGGTTTACTACCGAAATTTCGAGAGAGCACTTTCCAGGTAGAATAAGACAACATATTACTTCCCCCACATCTGTCTTTCTTAATTATCACGAGGAGAAAATTCGATAAATTAGAACAAATACAGAGGCTTACCGAAAATCATTCTTCCCATGCGCCATTCGCGACTGGAACAGGGAAGGAGGGATCAGTTATTGGTACAAGAATTACTCTCCGCCACAAGCTGTTAGGAGGCATTCGGAGCAGAATGTAGGTATAGATAGGTAGAAGATGCAGATTTTGTTCGTTTTCCTGAAACACAAGTGTAAAAGAGAAATATAGTAGGGGAAATCGGGGCGGAACGGGATACTTAAGTTTAACAATTTTTGTAAAATAAAGGAGCGCAAGAGAAAACATTTTAAAAGTATAAAAAATCATCATATAGTATCCCCTAACATACCTTACATGAAAATTACTTGATACTATAAGTAATCTTTTTTTACATCTTTTCAAAGAAATGCTTTCATATTTCCCGTTCTGCGCCACTCACTCGACAAGATGGGTTAAGGCAAATTTTGTGAAATTATTGTATAAACGTTGAAATTATTATGACTGTCATCTTAAAAGACAAAGTTCTTTAATGAACAAAAAACTTTAAAAAAGCTATAGCTATAAGAAAATATTTTGATGTCGTTACGAAACATGTATAGTTATTTTTAATGCCAAGTTACTGTTACTTTGTCGAATCCCATCGCTCGTGTACCAGATGTATTTTCTGGGCTGCGAACAGGTTACGTAGGATGTCTAGTTATAAATCCTCTGACCAAATCTCGCCCAGATCGACAAGTTAAAAGTCTGCTTTCTGCAGTTATGCATGCAGATAGTCTTTTTGTTCTGGAATGAACACATTTTTAAATTTTTCATATTACGTGTCAACTCTGAAGTTGGAACAGTCTTAGCTTTATGAACGTATCTTTCTAAAGTTAATAACGGTACGTTAAGCTATGTAGATGCTTTTAAAACTCCCATCTCAGAAGATAAAACGGCTGAACCTGTCATTTCTATCGATTTCACACGCAACTGCTGTCTATCAGTATTGCTAATGTAAGCTCACACTATTTGCAAAAGCAAGGAAGAAAAGGAAATGTTATTGTTGTGTTCTTCTGTCCGAAGACAGGTTTTATGCACCTCTTCATGCTAGTCCTTCCTGTGCAAACCACTTCACCTCCGAGTAACTACTGCAACCTACATCCTTCTGAATCTGTTTACTGTATTCGTCTCTTAGTCTCCCAGTACGACTTTTTACCCCACACGCTTCCCTCCAAAACTAAAGTGGTGATCTCTTGATGCCTCAGAGTGTGTCCTACCAACCGATCCGTTCTTTTGGTCAGGTTGTACCACAAATTTCTGTTCTCCCCAATTCTGTTCAGCACCTCCTCATTAGTTATGTGATCTACTCATCTAATCTTCAGCATTCTTCTGTAGTATCACTTTTTGGAAACTTCTATTCTGTTCTGGTCTAAACTATTTATCGTCCATGTTTCACTTCCATACGTGGCTACAGCCCGTACAATGCTTTCAGAAAGGAATTCGTGTTACTTAAATCTATACTCAATGTTAACATATTTCTCTTATTCAAAAAAGCTGTTCTTGCCTTTGTCAGTCTACATTTTATATCCTTTCCAATTCGACGATCATCAGTTAATTTGCTGCCCAGATAGCAAAACTCATCTGCTACTTCCAGTGTGTCATTTGCTAATATAATTTCCTCTGAATCGCCTGATTTCATTTGATGACATTCCACTGTCCTCGTTTAGTTCTGTTGATATTCATCTTATATCCTCCTTTCAAGACACTGTCCATGGCTTTCAACTGCTCTTCCAAGTTCTTTGCTGTCTGTGACAGAATTACAGTGTCATCCACAGACCTTAGAGTTTTCATTTCTTCTCATTGGACTTTAACTCTACTACAAATTTTTCGTTTGTTTCCTGTACTGCTCGCTCAATGTACCGATTGAATAACATCGGGGATAGGCTACAACCCTGTCTCACTCGCTTCTCAACCACTGCTTCCGTTTCATGGCTCTCGACTCTTATAACTGCCATCTGGTCTCTGTACAAGCTGTAAATAGATTTTCCCTCTCTGTATTTTACCCCTGCTATACTCAAAATTTCAGAGAGTATTCCAGCCAACATTGTCAAAAGATTTCTCTAAGTCTGCAAACGCTATAAACGTAGGTTTGCCTTTCCTTAAACGATCTTCTATGACAAGTGATAAAGTCAGTATTGCTTCGCGTGTTCCTACGTTTCTCCGGAATCCAAACTGATCTTCGCCGAGGTTGGATTCTACAAGTTTCCCCAGTCTTCTGTAAAAAGGAAATATAGAGTTTGAAACCTACTTGCCTAAAAAAAATGATGGGGCAGAACGGGACACTACTCCATTCTGTCCCGTCCTGTTCACCTCAACGGCACATTTTAGGTTGCTAACTTTTATGGACCATAGTAACTGATGGATTTGAACGTAGTATGTAACTAACGGATACCGAATGGCAATTAATTTAATATTACGTGGCATGTAAGGGCAAACAGTTAAGTATTAGCGACAAATCTTGCGTTGCAATTCACAAAAATTTTTAAAAACATTATTTGAAACTTGAAAGACAACCGTTCGCTTAAAGTAACATTTCAACCCAAGTAAAAATTGCTGTCACACGTTCTCTCACATTCAGAGACCTAACTACATGTCACTAGAATCGGTTGAAGCATTCTCCAGCTTCCTATAGTATACCTTTTGTCGGAAAGACTGCTAACAAAATATATGAAAATGTCGACAGGTGGTTGAAGGAAAATAGGTTAAAATTAAGTAATGACAAAAGTCAGCTCTCTAGGCAAGATGCTAGTGTCCTCTTAAGACTGCACACTGGTCGCTTTGGGGTGCTCTAGACAGCATAGGACTATTACGACGTAACCATATTGCCCACCACCGAAAACGTAAGTAATGGCAGTGAAGTGGATTGTACGTGCCAATCTGTTGTATGGAATCAGAACAGGAAGATAGGTAGATGTCGAAACGTGACAGAATGGCAGAAAAGACCTAGCGTGTTTTGACGTGCTCGCAACCAAACCATGAATTAAGCTGGCTGATTTTCTAACATGTCCACGAGGACTATCCAATGCGTCTACAAGGAATGGTGTACCATGTACTACCAGGCACCAAGCAACGAGAAGCTTGGTTGTAAAGTCAACCGACAGGGAACAGAGGCGAGTGCTATGCCTTGTAAAGGTCAGTAACGTACCTGATCATATATCAGCTTGAAGTTCTTCGGTGACAGCTATCACGGCGAGAACTTGGTTGTAAATATGGATGAGTACAGCACTATCCATATCCTGTAATGTGGTCGACACACACACATTTGGTTTCATAGGTTTTACTGCCACAAACGCCAGACCCCCTCACTGAATTAATTATGGCTAGTCCGTGTCTTAATTATGTAGTTAAGTCTCATTCACCAGGTACGCACATACTGTGTCTTCTAGTTGTATGATAATAGTCACTGAGCAGTACAACGTTGCCAACCAACAAACAGTCTCACTCTGATGAGCAATACGTGTCGCACTTTTATATTTAAGTTAATCTGGAATCAATGTTAATTGTCCTGCTTCACAGTCCGTCCTCGTGTTCAGGATAACGCATCATTTAAGCATTACATTATTGCTGTTTTGACTGACACGGGTTCCACACTCGAAATATCGGAACAGGCTGACTTCAAATGGCCTCAGGCCCAGAGCTTATATAGCTTTGCAAAAATGGCTGCTACAGTTTCACATAGTTAAATACGTAATTTCGATAATTTACAGTTAGAATTTTACATCCCAAATTAATTGAATAGTGCAGAAAAACTGGTTGTAGTCTGAAATGTGTGTTACAATAACAGTTTCGACAGATATAAGCCTTCTTGATGACGAAATCTGCAAAAATAGCTAAAGAAACGATACCATACATAAAACTATTGATTACCAGGAAACTAGATTCTGGTGTTCTTACCATGTTTTGCAAATTATCCACATGAATACTTTAAGGATTTCTGTGTGTTATTTTCTTAACTTTCCAGTAATATAGTAATTCATCTGTTTACACGTCAACAATGTGACTGGAATGGGAAATAATTACTGTTAGTTAACTGAACTGAGGTTTAGCAAAACTAGTTACTTGAAATGGTTCAAATTTATTAAGAAATTATTCTGACTAGTGTAATTTAGCCAAGTTGGACCTGGTCTTATTCTCGGAATTAGAGAAAGACAGCTTTATCTTATAGCACATCTCGTACTAACAATAATGATAATTAAGAAAGCAAAAAATCATTTAAGGAGGCTAATAATAAAACAAAATGAGAATGGGCCCCAGCTTGCTTTTACACAAGTCTGTTTCAAACCAGGCAGGAATTGCTACTGGCAGTGAATGATTATAAATCTAAACCAGTTTTCAAGCAAACACTGTGAAGCGAACTGCTTGCAGTGGGCATTTCGAGTCGGTACCTCCGATGAGGGCATTGCCCGAAGCGGCACGTGAATCCCACCTCCAGTCTTCAGTGGACAAATGGTACAACGAGCCGCGATTTCCTCTCTTTTGAAACGATGCCAAGCGTTGAATGCGCTATCGGCGATGTGATGCGTTTAGCCTATAGTGTGTGGAGGGGTTCTATAGTGTTGGCAGGGTGTTTTTCGCACCATGACGTGGGCCCAGTCATTCAGATTACTGTGGATACCGAACATGAAATTTGTTTCAGTCAAGTGTTCCCTTATCTTCTGAATCTTGAAGATGAGTGTGGTGTGGACCCTTCATCTTCCAGATAACAACAGCCGTATTCAGCGAGCTGCATGTACTCTTGGTTTGGTGGAAACTCAGGCGCACTACTGATCTCATCACATTTCCCGATCTCATAGAAGATGTCTGAGACTATTTTCAATACCCTGTGAAACGCAGAACATCTGCGCAATTTTGTAACACTGCCGGATATAATCATTAATGAGTAGCTTCAGTTGCATATAGAACACCCGAAGAAACTTGCGAATATTCTCGTCGTCGAATTGAGACTATTATCGAAAATGGAGACTGTCTTATGCGGTGCTAGCATGTTGTCTGCTATGCTTGACTATCTTTCAGCACGTGTACTTACTATTTAGTACTCATCGCAGATCTCCCCAAAATACAAAAAAAGAAAAATCTGTGTTCTCAAACAATAATATAATATTTCTTAAAAGACATCATAGTCGCCGTTGACTGTATGAAATATTTATTATTACGATTGCAACTTCGGCCTTAGGGCCATTTTCAAGTAACACTGCAAAAGTTACTTAAACGCAAAAAAATATAAAAGTGAAGCGCAGGGTGTATATACATAACTAAGAAAACAATATTAATAATGTATATACACCCTGTGCTTCACTTTTATACTTTTAACTTTTGCAGTGTTACTTGAAAGCCGGCCGGGGTGGCCGAGCGGTTCTAGGCGCTACAGTCTGGAACCGCGCGACCGCTACGGTCGCAGGTTCGAATCCTGCCTCAGGCATGGATGTGTGTGATGTCCTTAGGTTAGTTAGGTTTAAGTAGTTCTAAGTTCTAGGGGACTGATAACCTCAGGAGTTAAGTCCCATAGTTCTCAGAGCCATTTGAACCATTTTTGTTACTTGAAAATGGCCCTAAGGGCGAAGTTGCAATCGTAATAATAAATATTTCATACAGTCAACGACGACTATGATGTATTTTAAGAAATATTATATGACTGTGAATCCCAACCATGAGAAGTTAATCAATAATATAAAAGACGTTTCCAGGTTGACATTTAAAGAACACAAATTTGGTTGGAAACCATAATGCCTAGATGCGATGAAAGAGAAATCCTGATTCAGCCGGATGTGGACATTGAAAATAATTAAATGGCGCCAAGTGAGAATTTGTTATGCACCAGGACTCGAACCCGGATTTCCCGCTTTACGCGAGCAAGCGAGCGATCACCTTAACCACTTCGGCTATCCAGACACACTTCCCATCAAAACCAAATTCCCAACTTGACGGACAGTACTTCTGTACGATCATCACTGCTCACAGTCTTTAGCATGATCCCTGCAAGAAGACGGCCCTAGAGTGAATCCACGGTGAAGATATATCGTGAAATTCCGACAAGGCGTACAGATGTTACAGCTCTTTTGGACATGTCCGAAAGAACAGACACCACACATACAATACTAACATCTAATGGCCAGAATTAATGGAACGCTCAAGTTCACATACCTTTGCGGTATACAAGATCACCGCTATACGTAATTTAAAAAAGGAAAAACTTGTTCATTAGGCACTTCTAAATTAACAATAAGTGAATAATGTGAGTCGACATGAAACACATATGGAATCCAGTATTAGAGTCAGATATTAACAGATCTTTGGAAGGCTTGAAGCCAACTGAGACGTAAGGAATAGACAACGTTTCTAAAATGATTGACGGAAGCGGCAATCAAATGACTTTTCGAGGCAGTGAGTAGAATCTTAGAGACTGAAGACATACCATCAGAATCTCTGAAAAATATCATCCACACAATCTCAACGACAGCATGCCAGGTAAGCGCGAAAACTATCACACAATCAGCTCACCAGATCACGAATCGTAGCTGCTGCGAGCAACGCTATACAGAGGAATTCAAGAGGAAAATTAACGATCAGATAGATGACAATCAGTTTCGGTTTAGGAAAGGTAAAGTCGACAAACAGCGACTTAAGACATTGCACTTGATAACGGAAATAAGACCTAAAAAATGGGTATCAAGATCCGGTGATGACATTGTAATCGTTAGTGAAATTGAGTGAGAACTGCAGGGCCTGTCTATTGGAATGAACAGTTACTGAGCACACACTATTGACTGAGAGTAAATCGAAGAAAGACTAAAGTAATGAGATGTAGCAGAAGTGAAATTATCGATAAACATAACGTAAAAATCGGTGACCAGAGAATAGAGAAAGTTAAAGAATTCTGCCACCTTGGAAGGAAAACAACGCATGACGGACGAACCAAAGAGGACATAAAACAGATCAGCACAGCCAAAGCGGGCATTCCTGGTCAACAGAAGGGTACCGGTATTAAACACAGGTGTTAAATTCAAAAGGAAAAGAGGAAGGAAGATTAGGGTGTAAAGTCGCACTGACATCGAGGTCATTAGAGATGCAGCACGAGGTTACATCGTTTCGTGGGTGGGGAAGGAAATCGGCTGTGTCCTAGCAAAGAAACCATCCCGGCGCTTGCCTGGTGCTATTTAGGGAAATCACGGGAAACCTAAATCGGGATGACCAGAGATGAGAAATTGAATCTTCGTCCTCCTAGGTGTGCGTCCAGTGTGATAACCACTGCGCCACCTTGAACGAAGATGAGATTTCCGAGACTGTTCATTTGGAGCACAGAATTGTGTAGCAGTGAATCATGGACTGTGAGGATAATGGTAAAAGTGGAGAGTTGAAGCGTTTTTAGATACGGGGCTGCAGAAGGATGCTAAAAATTACGTGGGCTAATAAGGTAAGTAATGAGAAGATTTTCTGCAGAATTGGCGAAGAAAGGAACATGTGGGAAAACACTGTCAAGAAGAACGGAACATGAGTTAAGACATAAAGGAATTTCCTCCATGGTACCAGAGGCAGCTTCAGGGGGTAAAATCTGTATGGGAGACAGAGATGGGAATACATCCAACAAATACTTGAGGGCATAGAGTACAAGTGCTACTCTGAGGTGAAGAGGTTGGCATAAGAGAGGACTTAACATCTGAGGTCATCAGTCCCCTATAACTTAGAACTACTTAAACCTAACTAACCTAAGGACATCACACACATCCATGCCCGAGGCAGGATTCGAACCTGCGACCGAAGCAGTCGCGCGGTTCCGGACTGAAGCGCCTAGAGCCGCTTGGCTTGATAAGAGAGGAACTCGTGACGGGTTGCATCAAACAAATCGGAAGACTGAGCACTGAAAGATTTTTTTTTTGTTGGGAGGGTGGGGGAGAGGCGGCGGATGGGAGAGGAGGGGAACTCAAACTTGAAGGCTTAGTACTTACAGAAAAATGGCTCTGAGCACTATGCGACTTAACTTCTGAGGTCATCAGTCGCCTAGAACTTAGAACTAATTAAACCTAACTAACCTAAGGACATTACACACATCCATGCCCGAGGCAGGATTCGAACCTGCGACCGTAGCGGTCGCTCGGCTCCAGACTGTAGCGCGCAGAACGCACGGCCACTCAGGCCGTCTAAACTTACAGAATGCAGCAGCATGTTATAAAAATTCTATGTGTGTTACAAGTAGGATATCTTACAGCGAGTACTTCAAAAGACTTCCAATTTTGACAAATATTTCTCTTTACTTATAGTACTTCGATACCTGTTGCACAATGCACACACTCAAGAGACAAAGCATTTTGAAGCAAAGTCTTAGGACCAGTACCAATCTTGAGAATGAATGCCACGGGGCGAAGTTGCAGACGCCTGACGGGGTAAGGAAAGTATGTAAAGGGAGCAGAAACGAGTGGGAAATCAGTTTATCAATTGTACTGGCCGGAAATGGAAAAATCAGCGAACGCAACGACTTTGAAACAGGACGTTACAAGAGAGACACTGTGCAGATGAAGGGACTGACTCGCGATATTGCAAGACTATTTATTCCTAAACGAGCCATGAAACATACAATTCCCTCCAACATACAGGTAGGTCAATGACACGTTTCAAAATGGAGAAAAATTCGGCTCGTACAGAAGAGTACTATCTGCTTACTTAATGGGAAGGAGAGAAAATGATAGCTGTACACTACATAACATCGGCCACACACCGTACAATTGCTTGCAGAGTACTGATTTAGATATAGGTCTCCATAGTAACGCCTAGTTCTCTGGGAGAATGAAGTTTTCAGAGCAGAATAATTATTAGCTGATACAACAGCTATTTAAATTTTGATTCTATACTTCTTCATTTTTTTAATGAGTCACTTTAATCTTCCGTGTATCATTTGTACCCTTTCGAAATTATGTGGAACGTGTCATTTTACATTTACATTACACTTTCATAATATGTAAATATGGACACATGCTGACCATCTACAAGGTATTTTAATTTTTTTCCCTTGAATACAGATGAGGGTTAGTAGTTCATACCCACCATCTTCGCACAATACAAAAATAGAAATTCTTCTAGGGAAAAGAATTGTCAAGGAAAAACTTTTTCAGTTTGTTATCAAATTAGTTGTCTGTCAGACATTTTATATCACTTGATAAGTGATCAGAAATTTTGGTGCTAGCATAGTGGACCGCTAGTTGTGCCTACGATAGCCATAATATAAAATAATGAATCAATTTTTACTTTTTATATTGTGATTGTGTACATCATCGTTCCTTTTGAAGAATAGTGGGTTATTAACAACAAAATCCGTCAGGAGATAAACCATGAAGCAGTAGTCAAAACGCCTAACTCCTTAAACAGAGTACTATGAGATGGTTGTGGATGAGCACCATATGTTATCCTTGTAACATGTTTTTGATCAATGAACACGTTTCTTAAAGATGAATTACTCTAGAATATTAGTCTATAGATATTTTTGGATGAAAATACGTCAAATGCTTTAACTTGTTGATTTGTCTTACCCCACACTGATTCTAATTGTGGCTGAACTAATTTTTTTTTAGGAATTCCAAAATTTTTGAGGTTTTTCACCCTAGTTATTATTCCCTCACCATGCAGTATACTCATCATGGGTGTAATACCTCAAGATGAGTAGAACCAAATACATTGTGTGTTTCTGAACTGATAGTGAAACCATTTGCAGAACTTACTCAACTAAACTTTTAAGAAAATATTGTTTACTATGTCTTCTGTTGCTGTATGTATACTTGAATTAATGGCGATACTGCTGTTATCTTTAGGAAGAATTAATTGTGCTTGTTGAATATTGGATGGAAGTTCGTTAACATATATGAGAAACAATAGGGGAACTGAGAGTGAGCCCTGTGGAAACCCATAAGTGATTGCTCCACATTCAGAAGACTAACCGTTGGATGAATTATGAAGTACTACTTTCTGCATTCTTTTGGTTATATATCACATGATCCATTGGTTGACCATAGCGTCAGTTTCGTAAAGCCTCAGTTTATCTAGGAGAATGCTCTGACTCACACAAGTAGTTTCCTTAGATAGGTCACAGACAATTTTTTGTCAAGCAGTTAATAATGTTCGCTGGCAGACCGGGTGTACGTGACCTGCTGTGATTTTTAGCGTACTAGTGCGACGATAAACGCAAAAAAAGGAAGCAAAGGGGAAAACAACCTTAGCTATCGATTAGCTGCTACAAAGCATCAATGAGGGCAGGGGCTGCTCACGAAGCGTTGCACTGGCTGTTACACGTGTGGATAACAAGGTGCCCCGCAGTGGCACGCGAGATGAGGGTCTGATAGCTGCTGCCGGGATACTAGCCACTACAAACACGCAGGCACGCACGCACACACACACACACACACACACACACACACACACACACACACACACACACAGACCGCAGACAATGGTGCCGCTTGTCTCTTGTCCCACACACAACCTGTTCATAGATGGCTGTGCAAGTACTTTACGAATGCGTCAGCTTCTTCCTAAATTTTCCGTCTCTAAAAAGCGAAGCATATGAACAGACGGATTTCAAACTGCTAGAGGAAATGATCAAAACTGGCGTTTTAGCAACAATGGAAATCAGTATAGTATTATTGCTCATTAAAATTGCTACACCATAAAGAACACTCAGCAAACGTCGAATTGGCGTGAAGTGTACTGGATGCTTGGATGCGCAAGTAACCAACTTTCCAGCAGAACTGCAAAAAATAGGTACCAGTAATGCCATCTACAAACAGCAATAAAAGTTGTACATCACACCTTTATTTCGAAATTCCCAGCACTCCGTTCAGACTCCATCCGAACAGGCCTCCTAACGTTTAAGGGAACCGACCGACCGCCATGTCATCCTCTGCCGAAAGGCGTCACTGCATGCAGATATAGAGAGGCATGTGCTCAGCACACCCACCCTCCCAGCCACTTTAGTTTTCGTGACCAGAGCCGCTACTTCTTAGTCACATAGCTTCTCAATTGGTGTCACTAGGGCTGAGTGCACCCTGCTTGCCAACATCACTTGGCAGACACGTACCGTGACACATACATGTGGTAGCCCAGCCTAACAGCGCTTAAATTCGGTGATCTGATGGGAACCAGAGTTACCAGTGTGACAAGATCGTTGGCCAATTCATAGCACAGAAAACAAAAATTCTCTTGAAACATGCAAGTACTAGGTGGAAAGAGTGTAAGTGCAGATATTTTTGTGTGTTGTAGCTTAAAATGTAAACACACAACCGTGTTGGTTGTTTTTTCTCTGTACTGAACAGTGTTGCAACAAGCACGACATGAACTTTACTACCTAAAGTGTTAACTGGACAGTCGCAACTGCACATATAAGTGTATTGCACTTATCAGTATAGACTAACCGGTTTTCTTCCATGCATCCACACTTCAATGCTTGAACTGCTACCCAGCATTAATAGTTTGTGCCACAAATATGTGGATTTAATATCCAACCCAAAAACATACGACTTGCAATAACTATAATTATTATTACGACGTGAATACTGATATCATGTCATTCAATACACAGTCCTCTGTCGCCAGTAGAAATATCTACACTTACACCCCCGTTACAACTTGTACATTCATTTGCAATGTGTCCAGATCCTGCCAAATTATATATATATATATATATGTGTGTGTGTGTGTGTGGGTGGGTGGGTGTGTAACGACAAAATCGTCTATTTCCCATCGGAGGTTTTCCACAGGACTCCCGAGTGACGTCAGTACGTGATGGAACATCCCCTTGGTCGGATGCAGGCTTGAATCCGTCGTGGCATACCACAGATGAGGTCATCAAGCCTTCCCTCATCCAA
This sequence comes from Schistocerca piceifrons, assembly GCF_021461385.2. Classification (NCBI taxonomy): domain Eukaryota; kingdom Metazoa; phylum Arthropoda; class Insecta; order Orthoptera; family Acrididae; genus Schistocerca; species Schistocerca piceifrons. Next base: position 841,853,204 of record NC_060140.1, on the reverse strand, counting down.
ACTGTCCCACTCTCCAAAGGCGAGTCTACGAAAGTTGCGCAGAGTACGAGGTCGTTGTCAGCGTGCAAAAATAGCGCATATTCGATTGGGTTCATGTCTGGGGAATAGGCAGGCAACTCCACTGTGGTAATCCTAGAGTGCTGAAGGTACTTTTTCAGTAGAACAGCACGGTGAGCACCCCATTTATCTTCCACCAAGATGAAATTGTCACCAAAATGTGGGCAATAGGATCTCAGAATCACAATCTCGTCCCTGGACAATTGAGCAGTGAGTTTACCCTGAACAACACGAGATATTTATGGTGCCTCATGTAATGTCGCCCCAGGAACATTATTTCACCACCAACGTGTTACACATGCGATACAAAGTATTGGAAGTGTTCGATAGTGTCGTGTTGTCTGCCGATTATCAGGGTACAAACAGATCTGAGCTTCGTATGTAAACAACCCTCGATGCCAATCTCGAGGCGTCCATTCTGCATGGCTTCTCTCCCATCTGTAACGGACGATGGTATTGTGGTGTGATTCGCATCATGCAATCGTCTCACAACAGTTTGATGCGATACGTGACGTTCTGTAGCCTCTCCATTCACCAAATTCAGTTCTGGAGCGCTCTACCCAAGGTTTCTTTGACTCAAAAGTCTTGGAGATCGATCATCCTGAGCACCTGTGGAATGCGGAAGGCCTGTGTGGTGTACGTCCTCACTACCAGTCAGTCGGAATCGATTCCACGTCTGCAGCACATCACTTTGACTCCAGTGCAAAAGTCTTGCAACTTTTGTGGTGGACAAACTTAAGCGCGTTAACGCGATGATGCAGACCCGCTCATTGATCGCGATTGTCCTTCGTGGCATGACGGATGTTCGCTCTAATGCGTCACTAAAGATGCTGCACTTGGGACTGAAATGTCACTCTACTGTTCCGCACTCGTGTCTAATGCTTCACTGCTGGTGCTTTCGGACTGAAATGCTACTGTCTATTCGGGTAGATCGTTATACTCGCAGGTATCTGCAATGTTAACTGTGTGCTTGTATGTATGTTTACAGACAACGTTAGGAGTGACCTTCCGATTGGTAGAGGGACACAACTGCACGTCGTATTGGGACGATGCAACACTTCGTTGATGCATATACCTTCTATACATCAGGAAACATTACGCAACAGTTTTCTCATTCAGGAATGGCATCTGAGTGATATTTGTTTGTGAGAAGACCACGTTATGCCTCGTATGAAAAGGAGCTCGTGTCGGAATTCGACAACAGCAGGATGGTGACGGATGGAGGCTGTACTTTATCGCCCTCACGATACTGCTGCTCGATCTGGCCAGTGCCAGCTGTCGTGATGAGAGTTTGGAAGCGGGCAGTTTAGAGGGACCACACTCAAAGCCACGCAGGGCTGCTCCTATGACTAGCGGCGGTGCGGTATCGAACCGGCAAGGGGCGTGGTTGCGGTCAGGAAATGTCCACGTTTGCAGAAAGACAGGTGTCCACATGGGCAGTGTGACAACCTGTGGAGTGCAACAGTCACTGTGTCGAAATTTGTTCAAAAAAGGATGCATTTTATTACACGTGACTATCTCAGCGCCTGCTGCTTTGCTCGTATAAAGTGCGTGGTCTGTTTTTTTGTTTTTGTTTTTCTTTAATCGAATTTCTATGTTATTCACAAATTGCAATACCTTCTAAACTTTTCGTGGTAATTAAAGCCATGTATGTTCGGTCTTTTCCGAATGTACTTCTGTCCAAAAAACGATTCTCCTATCTGGAGTTGGAGGTTTCTGTTAATCACGCCTTCTGCGTTCTTGTGATCGTATTTCCATAGAAAAATTCATCCTCGACAGATATTTAGTTGTATCTAACCGAGAAGTGAAACACAAAATTTCATAGATTAAAACTTTTTTAATACAATGAAACGTTTTGTTAAGAATTTTCATCCCCTATTTTTCCCCCTGAGGGGCTGTATTTCCAAAAACAGTGAAACACATATTTTTTGTTTACAACAAAGATTCCAAAACAAATTTCCATAAATTTAGCATTAAAATTACTTCATTACTTCCTTAATAATGATTTATTTTCAAAAACTGTCACTCAATATTTTACGCCTTTAGTGGCTTAATATCCAAATATGCTGAAACCAGTTTTTTTTATCTTTCTGAGAAACCAAATAACAATGTTCGTCGTTCTAGGTTAAAATTGCCTTAATAGAAAAAAATATTTTTCAAACTGTCTTTCATACCCTATTCCAGCAACTTAATAGCGGATATTCGCGCAATCTGTTCTTCAACGGTCCCTACACTGAAAGTTCTACACCCTCAGTCTGGCCATATTTCACCTGCTTAGAGGGTTGAATTTGCGAAAACAGAGAAACATGTATTTTTCATTTCTAACCGAGAAGCCAAACACCAATTCTCATGGAGTTAGCTATAAAATGATTTCACATTGAAATATTTTCAGAAAACTTTTCACACCCTATTTCACGCCTTTAGGGATTTAATTTCCAAAAACAATAAAATGCATATTATTTCATTTGTAACCGAGAAGGCAAATACTACTTTACATACACTCCAGGAAATTGAAGTAAGAACACCGTGAATTCATTGTCCCAGGAAGGGGAAACTTTATTGACACATTCCTGGGGTCAGATACAGCACATGATCACACTGACAGAACCACAAGCACATAGACACAGGCAACAGAGCATGCACAATGTCGGCACTAGTACAGTGTATATCCACCTTTCGCAGCAATGCAGGCTGCTATTCTCTCATGGAGACGATCGTAGAGATGCTGGATGTAGTCCTGTGGAACGGCTGGCCATGCCATTTCCACCTGGCGCCTCAGTTGGACCAGCGTTCGTGCTGGACGTGCAGACCGCGTGAGACGACGCTTCATCCAGTCCCAAACATGCTCAATGGGGGACAGATCCGGAGATCTTGCTGGCCAGGGTAGTTGACTTACATCTTCTAGAGCACGTTGGATGGCACGGGATACATGCGGACGTGCATTGTCCTGTTGGAACAGCAAGTTCCCTTGCCGGTCTAGGAATGGTAGAACGATGGGTTCGATGACGGTTTGGATGTACCGTGCACTATTCAGTGTCCCCTCGACGATCACCAGTGGTGTGCGGCCAGTGTAGGAGATCGCTCCCCACACCATGATGCCGGGTGTTGGCCCTGTGTGCCTCGGTCGTATGCAGTCCTGATTGTGGCGCTCACCTGCACGGCGCCAAACACGCATACGACCATCATTGGCACCAAGGCAGAAGCGACTCTCATCGCTGAAGACGACACGTCTCCATTCGTCCCTCCATTCACGCTTGTCACGACACCACTGGAGGCGGGCTGCACGATGTTGGGGCGTGAGCGGAAGACGGCCTAACGGTGTGCGGGACCGTAGCCCAGCTTCATGGAGACGGTTGCGAATGGTCCTCGCCGATACCCCAGGAGCAACAGTGTCCCTAATTTGCTGGGAAGTGGCGGTGCGGTCCCCTACGGCACTGCGTAGGATCCTACGGTCTTGGCGTGCATCCGTGCGTCGCTGCGGTCCGGTCCCAGGTCGACGGGCACGTGCACCTTCCGCCGACCACTGGCGACAACATCGATGTACTGTGGAGACCTCACGCCCCACGTGTTGAGCAATTCGGCGGTACGTCCACCCGGCCTCCCGCATGCCCACTATACGCCCTCGCTCAAAGTCCGTCAACTGCACATACGGTTCACGTCCACGCTGTCGCGGCATGCTACCAGTGTTAAAGACTGCGATGGAGCTCCGTATGCCACGGCAAACTGGCTGACACTGACGGCGGCGATGCACAAATGCTGCGCAGCTAGCGCCATTCGACGGCCAACACCGCGGTTCCTGGTGTGTCCGCTGTGCCGTGCATGTGATCATTGCTTGTACAGCCCTCTCGCAGTGTCCGGAGCAAGTATGGTGGGTCTGACACACCGGTGTCAATGTGTTCTTTTTTCCATTTCCAGGAGTGTATATACAGGGTTATTATAATTAAAGTTAAACTTTTAAACCACTGTAGAAATAACACCATTGGCGAGGATGACGTCAAATTGCAACGGAATATTATCGGACAATGGGGAAAACCAATGGCAGAAAAAAAATAGTTTCAAAATGTAGCAATAGATGCCGCTGTAAGCATCATAATTTAATAGTTGTCGACTACAAATGACAAATGAATCATGCAGCAATGCGTAAGGTGTACGTCTGACATTAAACAAGCTGTAATACTCAGTGTGCATTGGCGTACAGTTGTGATACTGTTAGTTACGTAAGCTCATCCACCACGGCAAGGTCATATGACATCGGATGGGAAAAATCGATTTTTAACTGTCTTGAGGCTAAAAACCGCATAAAAAGCATCACTCACACAGATTTTTATTTTCCTAACGCCAAAAATCGCATAAAAAGCGTGAATCACATGGGTTTTTAGTTGTCCTAAGACCAAAAATCGCGAGCATCAGTGACATCGGTTTTTAATTCTCCTGCGGCAAAAACAGCATAAAAAGCATCAACAAAATCAAATTGGATTATTAATTTCTCTTTGACTGGCGCAAAACATGTTCAATATGCTGTCCACCGTTTCCTGCAACAAGCTTAATCGAGCAGCAACATGTTCCACAACTGATCGAAGTGTTTCCGGGGTCACGTTCAGAATATGTTGGGCAATGCGTGCCTTCAATGCAGATGAGTTTGCAATCGGAACACTGAACACAACATCTTTCAGATAGCCCCACAGCCAGAAGTCACACGTATTAAGATCAGGCTGTAGGGAAATAGCGGCTGATAATTCTAGCATTTCCGAAAAGGCGCTTCAGCAGCTGCTTAACTGGATTTGCAACGTGCGGAGGTGTGCCGTCTTGCGTAAAAATGATCCCATCCAAACATCCACACTGTTGGAGAGCTGGAATGACGCGGTGGCGCAAAAGACACTCATAGCGCTTACCAGTGACGGTACAGGTAACAGAACCGGAAGCACCTGTCTCTTCGAAAAAATATGGCCCTATGATAAATGATGCCGTAAACCCGCATCACACAGTGCCCTTTCCGGATGAAGTGGTACTGGTTGATTTGCGTGTTGTTTTCCGTTTCTCATATTCGACAATTCTATGTATTGCCATATGCTGTCAAATGGAAGTGGGCTTCGTCTGTCCACAAAATCTTCCACGGCCAATCATTGTCCTTTTCCGTACGAGCAAGAAACTCTAAAGCAAAGGTATCTCTTGCTGGCAGGTCAACAGGAAGCAACTCGTGCACATGGGTAATTTTGAATGGATAACAAAGAAGTATGGCTCTGGCTCTGAGCACTATGGGACTTAACTTCTGAGGTCATCAGTCCCCTAGAACTTAGAACTACTTAAACCTAACTAACCTAAGGACATCACACACATCCATGCCCAAGGCAGGATTCGAACATGCGACCGTAGCGGTCGCGAGGTTCCAGACTGTAGCGCCTAGAACAGCTCGACCACCCCAGCCGGCAAAGAAGTATGTTTCGTAAGATTTTACGCACAGTGCTAACGGGTATGTCCAATGTTTGGGCAATTCTCCTTGTACTATACGTTTGCACACCACCACTCGTCTCCTCCTGCATTGCTGTGTCCACGGCTTCCACTGATATCGAGTCAGTTCGTTTCCTCCCTCTACCTGGTTGCATACGAAAGGAACCCGTCTTTTCGAATTTCCGAATCATTTTCTCCAGACCTACGGCAGTAATCGGACCAACGCCTTTTTTCAAACCCTTCAGTGTCCGAAACGTCTGCAGAGGGACGCGTCCACAGTCATCATTCTTGTAATACAGCTTTACAAGCAGAGCTCGATCCTACATTGAGACAGTCATGGCAAACGTCGCAGACCTGAAAGGAGGAAAAGCCTTGTACCTGGGGTGTTTACATCAACTTCAATGGGTCTTGCACATGACAGGTGTTGTCATTTACGTATTCTGACACATACAGCGCCATCCATGGATCAATTTTCACACTATTTTTTTTTCTTCTGCCATACATTTTGTCCCCTCTCCGATAATGTTCCGTTGCAATTTGACGTCTTTCTGACCAGTGGTGTTATTTCTACTGCGTTTTGAGAGTTTGATTATATTCACTCTGTACATGTAGCTTCAAAAGTACTTTAAAACTTCTTTAATAATGATTTATTTTTCAGAAAAGTTTCCCCTTCATTTCACTCCCAAAATATGCAGAAATATGTATTTCTTATTTCTGGCTGAGAAACTAAATACCTATTTTTGTAAGTCCAGATTTAAAATTACCTGAGTAGCAACATATGTTCGAGAAACATATCGTCAACCATTTCACCCCATTATGGTTGGAATTTTGAAAAACTTAACGACCCTTACAGTGAAAGATCAATACCTTCCCTGTATGTTAATTCTCTATCCTCAGCGACCTGTGCTGGACAATGATGAGTCAGGATGAGTCAAAGAAACTGGTAAAGGCATGCGTGTTCAAATACTGAGATGTGTAAACAGGCGTAATACGTCGCTGCGATCGGCAAGCGTGTGGCGCAGTTGTTAGATCGGTTATGGCTACTACAATGGCAGGTTACCAAGATTTAAGTGAGTTTGAACGTGGTGTTATAATTGACGCACGAACTATTATGGGACACAGCATCTCCGAGGTAGCGATGAAGTGGAGATTTTCCCGTCGAACATTTCATGAGTGTACCGAGAATATCATGAATCCGGTAAAACATCAAATCTCAAACATCGCAGCGGTCGGGAAAAGATACTGCAAGAACAGGACGAACGACGACTGAAGAGAATCGTTCAAAGTGACACAAGTGCAACCCTTCTGCAAATTGTTGCAGATTTCAATGCTGGCTCATCAATAAGTGTTAGCGTGTGAAGCATTCAGCGAAACATCATTGATATAGGCCTTCGGAGCCGAAGGCCCACTCGTGTACCCTAGACGACACAAAGTTTTACGCGTCGCCTGGGCCCGTTAACACCGACATTGGACTGTCGATAGCTGGAAACATGTTGCCTGGCCGGACGAGTCTCGTTTCAAATTGTATCGAGTGGACGGACGTGTATGGGTATGGAGGCAACCTCATGAAAACACGTACCCAGAATGTCAGCAGGGGACTGTTCAATCTTGTGGACGCTCTGTTATGGTGTGGGGCGTGTGCAGTTGGAGTGATATGGGACCCCTGATACGTCTAGGTACTACTGTAACAGGTGACACGTACGTAACCATCCTGTCTGATCGCCTGCATCTATTTATGTCCATTGTGCATTACGACGGACTTCGGCAATTCCAGTAGAAAAATGCGACACGCCACACGTACAGAATTGCTACAGAGTGGCTCCAGGAACACTCTTCTGAGTTTAAACACTTCCGCTGGCCACCAAACTCCCCAGACATGAACATTATTGAGCATATCTGGGATGCTTTGCAACGTGCTGTTCAGAAGAGATCTCCACCCGTTCGTACTCTTACCGATTTATGGAGAGCTCTGCAGGATTTATGGTGCCCGTCCCCTCCAGAACTGCTTCAGACATTATTCGAGTCCATGCCACGTCGTGTTATGGGGCTTCTGCGTGTTCGTAGGGGTCCTACACTATATTAGACAGGTGTATCGGTTTCTTCGCCTCTTCAGTGTCCATATGGGTGTCGAAACCCAAATCTTCAAGCTCCACAGCCTTAGACAAGTGGCCTGAGGTGAAAGTAGGATGTGAGGATGGGGTGGGGTGAAAGCCAAATGTGAAAGTTTGTTAGCTCAACCGACAATGGCATAGACTGGACGAAAAGCAGCACCTCCAACTTATGGCCCAACTCTACAGTCAATATTTCGGCGATAGGGTTACTCTTTCAAGGCGATACTGTACGAGCGCGCAGTATCTACCTCTTGGAAACCTTCCTTAGGAGGCAGGAACCAACTGAATGGAATGGCCTACTTCATCTGCTGACATGAACCCAATTGGAGAAACTTCAGACTGTTTGAAATTGCAGTACATCGTCATTGGAGCCCCCTCACCTTCAAAACCAGGATGAGCCCAGGACTGATGCCATGCAAGAGTGGGACAAGCTTGAGCATCAACGGCTCGATCTCCTTGTAGACAGGGAGCCAAGGGGCTTCCAAGCATGTTACACCACATCAGGTGGAGCGACACAGTATTCAGTTACACCCTGCAGAGGGTTTTGTTTTTACAGATATGTAAACATGTGGCTCATCAGTACTGATGTGCCTTTTCATATAGACCGACTTTTATTCGTCCGCCTCCACAGCTGAGTGGTCAGCATAGCTGACTGTCACATGGAAGACCAAGATTCAATTCCCAGTACTGCCAGGGATTTTTCCTTGGTGGTGGTGATGTTTGGTTTATGGGGCGCTCCACTGTGGGGTCATCAGTGACCATAAAAAGTCCCAATTTTTACACAGTCCAGTCCAACCACAGTCACGAGTTATGATGATTATGATAACACAAACACCTAGTCCCCAGGCAGAAAAAAATCCTCAACCTGGCCAGAAATCGAACCTGAGACCCCGTCATCCAGAGGCAGCAATGCTAGCCACTAGACCACGAGCTGCGGACTTTCGTTGGTTGAAAGAGTGGAATGGTGTTTTGTCAGCCTTGTGATGACAATAAGGACATACTTGAACCATAAGTAATGGTCCAAGGATATGGAAAGCTGCGTACTCTTGGGACACTGGTGTACTGACGCCAAGCCTCACAAAACCTCATCCACGTGACGCTATTGCCTTAGGATGACACGGCGGTCGGCCGGTCGCGATCGAGCCGTCTGAGCTCAGAACAGTGGAGCTTTATTTTCCTTTCACGCCTTATCTTACTGTTTCGTTTTAATTTCGTAATTTTTTCTACTATTTTTTCCTATTATTTCACGCCTATAATCTTAGTCCGCGCAAGATTGTAGATAACGTGTTGGTGCAAAGCACTTTTGAGCAGTCAGCCTTTGTTGGTCGGACATGATCTAAATACTGAACCAAATGTTTGGACAAGAACCTGCAGAAGAAGGCCTCTAGTTCTCTTCATTAACAAATGGAGGCTTTGTCTGATGCCTGATGATTGTTGTAGAAGGATGTGGTAGCCACTGTTATCCAAATTCTGGGTTACCTTGTCACAACCGGCCTAACGAACAACCGGTGTATCTAATATAAAGTAACTTTATTAGAGAGAGCGGGGGGGGGGGGGGAGGAGGAGGAGAAATGGCAAGTGGAAGCCACACGGTGGTCGTCGATCACTACCTGGACCGCTTGGGCGAAGGGGGGGGGGGGTGGCAAATGGAAGCTACGAACCGGTCATTGGCCTGGACTGCACCGCTCGGTTGGTAAAACGCTCCCTTCTAAGTTTGAGTGTCTGGTGACTTGCTTGTGCAACAGTGGTACTTCAACAACACCGGCACCCTCATTTTGCGGACAAACTCGCTCAATCATGACCGTGTGACGAGAGCTGCAGTTAACACCCGTGCTGTATTATGTTGTGTTTTGTTGCAGGAGCGCCCATCGCTGTATCGTTTCCGCACTTCTACCAGGCTTCGCCAGAGTACCTGCAGTACGCCGAGGGCCTGAGTCCCAGCAAGGAGCTGCACGAGACCTTCGTCGTCATAGAGCCGGTCAGTGCCCCACAGGGATCAGTTGTGGCGGCTCTCGTACGGCGCTAGCCTTCTATCTTCTCAGAGTATAGAGTCCATCTCTGCGACAAAATTAATCCCCGTTTGTCTGTTTGCCACAAGTGTTCTGTTTCTTGTGTTTTGAAACATTCTCGGTGGTCTGTAATACATTCGGTATTTGGCTTCTTGCTGGATGTTTGTTGTAGATAAGTGATAAAGTACACTACTGGCCATTAAAAGTGCTACACCAAGAAGAAATGCAGATGATAAACGGGTATTCATTGGACAAATATATTATACTAGAACTACCATGAGATTACATTTTCACGCAATTTGGGTGCATAGATCCTGAGAAATCAGTACCCAGAACAACCGCCTCTGCCCGTAACAACGGCCTTGATACGCCTGGGCATTGAGTCAAACAGAGCTTGGATGCCGTGTACAGGTACAGCTGCCCTTGCAGCTTCAACACGATACCATAGTTCATCAAGAGTAGTGACTGGCGTATTGTGACGAGCCAGTTGCTTTGTCACCATTGAACAGACGTTTTAATTGGTGAGAGATCTAAAGAATGTGCTGGCCAGGGCAGTATTCGAACACTTTCTGTATCCAGAAAGGCCCGTACAGGACCTGCAGCATGCGGTCGTGCATTATCCTTCTGACATGTACGGTTTCGCAAGGATCGAATGAAGGGTAGAGCCACGTGTCGTAACATATCTGAAATGTAACGTTCACTGTTCAAAATGCCTTCAATGCGAACAAGAGGTGACCGAGACGTGTAACCAATGGCACTCCATGCCATCACGCCGGGTGATACGCCAGTATGACGATGACGAATACACGCTTCCAATGTGCGTTCACCGAGATGTCACCAAACACGGATGCAACCAACATGATTCTGTAAACAGAACCTGGATTCATCCGAAAAAAAAACCACGCTTTGCCATTCGTGCACCCAGGTTCGCCGTTGAGTACACCATCGCAGGCGCTCCTGTCTGTGATGCATCGTCAAGGGTAACCGCAGCCATGGTCTCCGAGCTGATAGTTCATGCTGCTGCAAACGTCGTCTAACAGTTCGTGCAGATGGTTGTCGTCTTGCAAACGTCACCATCTGTTGACTCAGGGATCGAGACGTGGCTGCACGATCCGTTACAGCTATGCGGATAAGATGCTTGTCATCATGACTGTTAGTGATACGAGGCCGTTGGGATCCAGCACGGCGTTCCGTATTACCCTCCTGAACCCACCGATTCCATATTCTACTAACAGTCATTGGATCCCGACAACGCGAGCAGCAATGACGCGATACGATAAACCGCAATCGCGATAGGCTACAATCCGACCTTGATCATAGTCGGAAACGTGATGGTACACATTTCTCCTCCTTACACGAGGCATCACAACAACGTTTCACCAGGCAACGCCGGTCAACTGCTGTTTGTGTATGAGAAATCGGTTGTAAACTTTCCTCATGTCAGGATGTTGTAAGTGTCGCCACCGGCGCCAACCTTGTGTGAATGCTCTGAAAAGATAATAATTTGCATATCACAGCATCTTCTACCTGTCGGTTAAATTTCGCATCTGTAGCACATCATCTTCGTGGTGTAGCAATTTTAATGGCCAGTAGTGTATTTGAAGAATATAATGGGGACCCATAAACTAGTATGGTGTAACTAGTCAAACTTCTAGGTTACTTCAGTAGCAAAGACTAATTCAAACAAAATTAATTCTTAACTTCACTTGGAATACTTTATATTTTTACTTTTCAAGGCAAATTCTTCAACACTGAGCTCAATAAACTTCAAAAATACGTTGATGATAGTAATCAAAACTAAATTAAGTTTCAAATGAGTATAATTTATTTGGCTTGTTTCATCACATGTGAAACAGGTATTTTAGGCAGTAAAATTTACACAGTCTGGCACTGAATTTTTGCAAAACGATACTTTGTAATAAGCTGAGAGTACTTATGAATATAAACAGTTCTGCTGACCACCACACTCCCCAGACATGAACATTATTCAGCATATCTGGTATGTCTTGCGACGTGCTGTTCAGAAGAGATTCCACCCTCTCGTACTCTTAGGTATTTATGGACAGCCCTGCAGGATTCATTGTGTCAGTTCGCTTCAGCACTACTTCAGACATTAATCAAGTCCATACCATGATGTGTTGCGGCACTTCTGCGTGCTCGCGGGGGCCGTACACGATTTTAGGCTGGTGTATCAGTTTCCATGGGTCTTCAGTGTGTGTAAGATATTCATCCCTAAATGGAACTTACAATTCGGTTTTATTTCAAGATAATAAATATACAGCTACTGAAAGTGAAACCGCAGAATGCATTCCGTGTGTTGTTTGGTGTTTCAGGAGACTGGCACGCCGCTGGTGGGGGCGAAGCGGCTGCAGTTCAACATGAAGGCGGCGAGGGTGGCGCAGGTGCCGGCGCTCCGGAACGTCAGCGAGGGCCTGTTCCCGCTGCTCTGGGTCGAGGAGGTCTGTAACCTCAGTCGCCCCGTCCCTTCAGAGAATTGTCCCGCACACTTTGGTTGCCAAACAAAAACATCTACACTTGGACGCTTGCCACAACTTCATTTAAATGCAAAACGTGGACAAATTCCTTTCTGTAAAGAGTCATCATGAGATATGAGTCTTATTGTTATCAATTAAAACCAGCCACAAAGCGACAAAGTGCGGAAATTCACACGAAGGTTCAATGCTTTAGCGACATAACATTCAAGCCAATTTGACGTGTGGGTCGGAAAACACATACAAGTGAGGAACTTCTATGATTGCTTCACATGGTTATATGAACATTCTGTGGGTTGTACTCAAGTGGTGGAGACTATGTAGAACATGTGAAAGCATTAAAGTCACCATCTTAACTTCTCTGTTTTTTTTTATGAATGCAGTCCTCGTATATTTTTGGACTGGCAGGATGTGTATTCATTAACAATGAAGAATGAAAATTTAGAGAGAAAAATAACAAAATGACAGATAAAAATTAATAGTAAGAAGCATTTTATGGAGCTGAAACAAGAGACAGTAGTGATGCTGGGTCCTGGGGTCTGAAGTGCAGTCGAGATTATAACTAATGCTAAAGGTGTTCCATTGGATTTGGGTTGGGACTCTGGGCAAATCAGTACATTTCTGGTAATTTAATGTCCACAAACCGTTGGATCACAAATGCAGCTTGATGAGAAAGTGGATTGTCATGCTGATACAAGAAGTCATCGTCTCCGAACTCTTCTTAAACGCACTGGAAGATCAACCCTAACCACGAAAAACATGCTATTACTATAATACCACCTCCCCGCACTTCACTGTTGGTGCTGTATGTGTTGACAGCTCAAGTTCTCCAGACAGTTGCCGAACGTAAAGCCTTTCATGTGATCGCCACAGGGCATAGCGTGAGTCATCGCTCCAAATCACACATTTGCAATCATCCAGCATACAGTAACGTTGCTCTTTACACCAGAAGAAGCGTCGTTTAGCACTGGACTTCAGAAGTATGTACCTTTTGAGGAGCTGGTTCACTTCCAACACAAAGTCAATGTGGCTAGCTACACTGTTGATAGCACATTGGAACTCACGAACAGTTCTCTCCACTGATTCCATGCGACTGTTTGCAACCACCCACTAAAGTGCTTGACGGTCTCTGTCCGTCAACATATGAGGTCTGCCTTGTCTCGGTTTAAATCTGGTTGTTCGTTCATGATTCCACTTCACAGTCACATCACCAACAGTCGACTTGGGCAGCTCCAGGAGGGCTCAAAAGTGACTGACGTACTCGTTACGCAGATGAAAGCCAGTGATTAGTCCACATTCGTAGTCACTTAGCTCTCCTGAGGGATCACTTTTATTGTTACTGCATCTCTACTGACAACACAACACTCCCCGACTTCTTTAAAACTGGTGGGACGCCTCTCATGACGTCAAGTGGTTACAAAAATTGGGTCAAGTGGCTCTAAGCACTATGGGACTTAATATCTGAGGTTATCAGTCTCCCAGACTTAGAACTACTTAAACCTAACTAACCTATGGGCACACATCCATGCCCGAGGCAGGATTCGAACTTGCGACCGTAGCAGCAGCGCGGTTCCCGACTGAAGTGCCTAGAACCACTCGGACACTTTTGATCAGGTAGTGTAAATACTGAGAATATAGTTGATGTTGCTTATGCAATGTGGGTGTGTTTTCAGGGCGTGGAGCTGGAAGAGAAGCAGCTATCGCAGGTGCGCGCGCTGTACGTGGCGCGGGCGTCGATGGGGGGCGTGGCGTGGGCGGTGCTCGCGGTGGGCGTGGCCGCGCTCCTCTTCTGCGCCGTCCGGCTGGCCAAGGCCAGAGTAGCTGAGCGCAACAGGTCGCTCTCCCTGGACAAGGTGGGTACGAACGCTGTCTGCAGGGGAGGGCTCTTACACTGGGGCACCAAACCAAAGTGTCTTCAGAAGTCAACGGCCAATGGCACGAGCTGTCCAGCTGGCCAAGGCCAGAGTGGTCGAGCGCAACAGGTCGCTCTCCCTGGACAAGGTGCGTACGTCCGCTGTCTGCCAGGGACGGCTCTTACACTGGGGCAGCAAACCAAAGTGTCTTCACAAGCCAATTGCACGAGCAACTAATCATTCGGTGTGCCGAAGATAAGAGTCCATTCAGGTTCTGTGGATGGTGTACAACGAGGTGCAATCAGGTCAACTCCCTCGGAGTCTCAGTTAGTGTTCAGAATGTCCACCGAGGCAGCCACCGTGGGTACTGCAGGGAACGACTTGATGTGGTAGAATCAAGGAGTCTTTGTGTTTGGCAAGGTCAATGTCAAATTTCTGACGAATTCATGAGTGTATATACCCCAGAAAGTATCACGGTAATACCGTGCAACAGCTCCTGTAGGCTTGATAAAACTAAACTAACCTCCTCCCAAACACATCATGTAGGCCCAATGGTACCTACAGGCTGCCATGTGATCCTCAGCTCACAGACGTCACTGGATGCGTGTATGGATGGGCATGTGGTCAGCACACCGCTCTTCCGGCCGTAAGTCAGTTTAGGAGACCGGATCCGCTACTTCTCGATCAAGTAGCCCCTCAGTTTGCCTCACAAGGTCTGTGTGCACCCCACTTGCCAATAGTGCTCTGCAGACCGGATGGTCACCCATCCAAGTGCTCCTGTAGGCTTGATAACGGCACCAAATCGTCGAGAAAGACCGTCCATATGTTTCTTCATGTATGCCACATTTCAACGACTTTGCCGCAATGGTAAGACCGGTTCCCGTCCGATCACCAAAGTTACGCGCTGTCGGGCTGGGCTAGCACTTTTTTTTTTTTTTTTTTTCGAGATATGGTGGATCGATAATGATATTTATTAAATATCGATGTATCAAATTTCTGATGTTTTTAAAATAAGTCCTAGCACCTACCATGGAAGTCAATCCACGAGTCTCTACTAATGGCGTTTTGCACTCGTTATAGAGGTGACTGTCGATATCCGCTTAGGATATGCAGCGATACTACAGTATACTTAAAGCTTTTCTAACACACATCTGGCCACCCAGCTCTAGGTTTTGCGTGGTTGCTGAAAGTCGTTTACGTTGACTGCCCAGATGTTCCGCTTCTGTAGCTCAGTGGTCAGCGTGTCTGGATGGTATGCGGAGGAAGAGCAGCTGGGTTCGATTTCCAATACTGCCAACGAATTTTTCTCGATAGGAGGATTGGAACTGGGTGTAATTAACCTTTTGATAACAACTGAGAAACTATTTGATCGTATAGATCTTATAATTAAATTTTCCTTAAGACATTTAGGTCTCTTCTTAATCTACGATAATGGTGTGAGCTGAATAAATGAATGAAAATTTCTTCAACAGCCGGGACTTGAACCTGGGTCTCCTTGCTTAGTGGGCAAGAATGTTGACCATTACACCACCGCAGCACTATGGCTGATATCACTGCACGCGCTACACGAGTCCAGTGCCCTCTCCACCACAGACTTCTATTCATATCTTCAGCTTATTTTCCCCCTAAGTCGTCACTATTGCCAGTGCTCTCCAGCATTGGGCATGATGGGCAAATCTTGATGAGTAGTGACTCCGAGGTCTGCAAAGTCGACAACGGCCGGGAAAGCGGTGTGATGTCTCCCAGGCCCTTCCATACCGCATCCAACATGGCCTTTGGCAGATGATGACACGGCTGTCGGCCGGTCGCGACTGGCCCTTCGAGGGCCGAGCGCGGAGCTTTGCTTGAGGAATATCAAGACGGTTTCCCTGAAAGGGCGCGGCGGATTTCCTTTCTCATACTTTTCTAACCGGAATTTATGCTACGTCTCTAATGACCTCATCGCCGATTGGACTTTAAACCCTGTTCTTCTGTCCTCCCTTCCGTCCTTTCTTTAGAATGTGCGCAAAATCTATTATCTTATTCATAACTGCTGTTTTTAAGCAACTTTGGTACATTTTTCAGCATAAAATCAGTCGTCAGTTGCAAACACAATTTCATTTCGCTTTGCCAGTGCTTACAAAGAAACCTAGAGAGGCCTACAAAATTAGGGATTTTAAAAATCTTTAGACTTTGACTATAAATTTATGCAAAGTCTCACAGAAAGTTACTTACTATTCTTTTAGCAGATGTCAATATCTTCTCCAAACTCTGTCCGATCAGGCCTCCATCTCTAATGGTCGTAATTTTTGAGAACATTTCGTTTGCAGAACATCGTTTTTTTTATTACTTATAAATGCACAGGAACCATCACAATCGCAAGAAACTTCTTTTTTATGAGGTTATCGGTTTCGGTCTGTTTTAGACCATCTTCGGATCTACCACCATAATGGTAGACGATTGCGGTAAACGGTGCAGGCCAAGTACGCTAACTGAGCAGTTACCTACCATCATGGTGGTAGGTCTGAAAATGGTCTGAAACAGGCCTAAACCGACAACCACATAATAAAGAAGTTTCTTGCGGTTGTGACTGTTCCTGTGAATTTTTATCTAATGATCGCACTGTCGACGGGACGTTAAACACTAGTCTCAGAGTCACCACAAGGCGGTGATGTTCCAGAAAGCATTCTGGTCGGACGAGACTGTTACTGTCCAACGTGAATCCACACTACGTCCTGAGCACGGGACCACCTCACCTGCCACATCTACCAAAACAAAGTCATTCATCTCCGCTCCAGAAGCCGTTAAGGCTTTCATTCGTAGCCGTGTTCTGGAGTCCTTACCAGGTAATATAGACAGCAAATTCACTTGCCTCTGATATCTAGTTCGCTGAAGCACACCTGGACACTGGCGCTTGATTTGGAGGTACGCGGTTCGAATCATACTTATGCCAGAAAGTTTCAATGTTAGTGTTTGTCTACTACGGGGGTAGGGGGGGGGACAGGTAACGGTTTAAAGTTGCTGATCAACAGACTTTGCGTCAGAGTACTAGGTTAAATTACCCACTCCTCCAAGGTGTCTCCTGGGTTGAAGGCATGTTACGCTGCTGATGGTGATCCGTTAGACAGATGGATTCACTATGCTCGACGGTCCTCTTGGTACTAATCGAGAAGAGTTGATTGTATGATGCCATCGAGTTCATCATTTCCTGTGTCTCATATGGTAGATACGTGTCACCACGCTCTACGCACATCCATTAGACTCAAGTAACACTAAGACACAATTCTCACACACTGCAAAGAGAGGGGCCATTATGCGCAGTGAAACGAAGACTTTTCTGAGTAGGTGAACTGCAACAGCTCCGCGGTTCCTCTCAGTTATCGCTGCCATACATTTCCTCTTTGCCTGGGACTCGTGTAGGCACGGCAGCAATCCCTGGGCAGTGCTGCTTCTGTACAGGACTTCACTTGCTGCTTGCTAATAGGGTAGTACATGTACAGTCTTGGAAAGAAAGGCGTAGTAATTGAGTTAATATCAATAAAATGTTTCTGTTGGAAAAACGTCACGACATTTTTCATACGCTGCTGTCGAATAAAATCTGTTTAATGACCACCAGTTCCGTCAGACAGATAGTCATGAGGTCCATAAAACCAAGCCAGTGTGAGAAGAATAGATAATAGCTCGCGTGTAATCACATCCTCTTAACGTTGCCTAATGTTATAAGTCAAATGAAAACGAGACTGGTGGAAAAATGCAAGTAAACTGTTTATTATTTCAAAAATAGTCGCCATAATTCTAAATAAATTTATCCCACTGTGAGACAAGACGGTTAATGCCTTCAAGGAAAATTGTGTGCAGTTGCCTACGGAGCCACGATTGTACCCGTCAAAGTATTTCTTCGTCCGAAGCAAATTGACAGCAACGAATCTCTATTCTTCAGGGCTCCAAAAATATGGGAACCGCCCGGGGAGAGATCGGTAAGGTATGGAGGACGTGCAAGGGCTTCCCAGTGAAACGTCTGCAGCTTAGTTGAAACAACTGTGCCAACATGTTGGGTGGGGCAGGGGGGGGTGGGAGGGTGAAATAAACTCACAGCAGAATGATGCCGTTTGTCAACATTTCGGGGCCTTTGAACTTGATGGCACGTTTCAATTTTTTCAAAGTCTCCACGTTCTGCTGTGAAAGACATTCGCGGTCGTCGATTTGCTTCGGACGAAGAGGTACCCGCTTGGGTACAGTGATGGGTCCATAGGCAGCCACAAACATTTTCACATACAACCATTGACCGCCTTCTCTCACAGTGACATAATCGTATTGACAGTTATGGTGATTACTTTCGAAATAATGAATAGTTTACTTCCTTTTTTCTATCAGTTTTGTTTGACTGCCCCTTATAATAATAACACACTGTTTCATGTTGAGACTCATTTTCGATACCACTACTATCAAACAGAGCACTTCATTTTACAATAAATTTTACACTCTGCAGCGGAGTGGCCGCTGTTTTGAAACTTCCTGGCCAATTAAAACTACGCGGGACAGGGTCTTACGAGGGTAGTTCAGTAAGTAATGCCCCACATTTTTTTAAAGAGCAATTGATATACACAGACAAACGTCTGTTTTGGTGCTTCACATCTGATGTTTGTTCTGTGCGCCGGTGAAGTTTCGAATTGTTCTAGGAGATGGCAGAGCCGTAGTACAGCGTCAAAATGGCGTCAACATACGACTCACGTTACAAGCAGCGTGCTGTTATTGAATTCTTATGTGCAGAAAAGGACACCGTGGTGAACACCATAAATGCTTGTATGCAACGTATTGAGATGCTGCAGTTGATAGGAAAACAGTTGGGCGATGGGTAAAGAAAGTTACAGCCTCAGGAAATGCAGAAACAGAGCTCCATGATCAGCCACACTCGGGACGTCCTGTCACAGCCACTGCTCCAGACATCCTGAATCGTGCAGACGCCATTATTCGTGCAGACCGGCGCATCACAACTAGACAGTTGTCGGTCACTATTGGAACGAGTTGCAAACGATGGGTTCCACGAATGTTCACAGCGGACCACAAGATTCAAAGAAAGGTCGTTTTCTCTGAATTGTTGGTGCGTTTTGAGACCGACAGAGAGGTCTTTTCGTCACGGATCGTTACGGGGGACGAAAGCAGGGTGCACCACTTTGCGCCGGAAACAAAAAGCCCATGGAGTGACATCATCCTCATTCACCACAAAAGGAAAAATTCAAGACAACCCCCTCTGCCGGAAAAGTCATGGTGACAGTCTTCTGGGATTGTGATGGTGTCATTCTCATGGATGTGGTGCTAAGAGGGCCAACCAGCAATTCAGAGGCATACTTGAATACTCTGAATAAACTCAAGAACCGTTTTCGACGTGTTCGATCGGACAGGAATCCAGCAGAAATCTTGCTCCAACACGATAATGCACTCCCACACACAAGTCCGAGAATCCGGTAACACATCGCCAAATTGGTTTGGACATCATTGCCTCATCGACCCTACAGTCCAGACCTGGCACCCTCGGACTTCCATCTCTTTGGGTCGCTTAGAGATTCTCCACGGGGAACACACTTTGAAGATGACGAGAGTGTCAGTCATGCAATGAAAACATGGCTACGCCTACAGGAGAAGAGCATTTACCAGCACGGAATACATGCTCACCCGCCGGCCGTGGTGGCCGAGCGGTTCTAGGCGCTACAGTCTGGAACCGAGCGACCGCTGCGTCGCAGGTTCGAATCCTGCCTCGGGCATGGATGTATGTGATGTCCTTAGGTTAGGTAGGTTTAAGTAGTTCTAACAAGGGAACCTCCCCATCGCACCCCCCTCAGATTTAGTTATAAATTGGCACAGTGGATAGGCCCTGAAAAACTGAGCACAGATCAATCGAGAAAACAGGAAGAAGTTGTGTGGAACTATAAAAAAAATAAGCAAAATATACAAACTGAGTACTCCATGCACAAGATAGGCAACATCAAGGAAAATCTGGGCCTAGGGGCGCCGTGGTCCCGTGGTTAGCGTGAGGAGCTGCGAAATGAGAGGTCCATGGTTCAAGTCTTCCCTCAACCGAAAATTTTACTTTCTTTATTTTCGCAAAGTTATGATCTGTCTGTTCGTTCATTCATTCATTCACGTCTCTGTTCACTGTAATAAGTTTAGCGTCTGTGTTTTGCGACCGCACCGCAAAACCGTGCGATTAGTAGACGAAAGGACGTGCCTCTCCAATGGGAACCGAAAACATTTGATCACAATGTCATAGGTCAACCGATTCCTCAACAGGAAAACACGTCTCATATATTCTATACGACACTGGTGACGACATGTGCGTCACATGACCGGAATATGTTGTCGACCCACCTAACCTGTACACTTGACGAATGGGTAAAAAGATTCTTCTACCTTGCCCGATTTAGGTTTTCTCGTGGATGTGATAATCACTCCCAAAAAAGTGATGAAAACATAAGAGTTTGTCACACAAACTGAAAATAAAAAGTTAAACTTTTTACTGGAGGGAAGCCTTGAACCTAGGACCTCTCGTTCCGTAGCTGTTCTCGCTAGCCACGGGACCACGGCGCTCCGTAAATCTCACTGTCCTTGATGTTGCATATCAATCGCATAGACTACTCAGTTTGTATATTTTACTTATTTTTTTCATAGTTCCACACAACTTCTTCCTGTTTACTCGATTGATCTGTGTTCAGTTTTTCAAGGCCTATCCACTGCGCCAACTTATAACTAAATCTGAGGGGGGTGCGATGGGGAGGTTTCCTTGTAAGTACTAGGGGACTGATGACCTTAGAAGTTAAGCCGCATAGTGCTCAGAGCCATTTAAACCAACATGCTCACCCACAACATTGGCGTACGGCCATAGAACGTGATGGAGACTACGTAGAAAAATAGGACACTGATAAGACATGCTGATGTCTATTGTCCCCATATTCTGACTCTTAATAATAAATATATTGTGAGAAAAAAATGTGGGGCATTACTTATTGAACGACCCCCGTAAATTTGGGACGTTGCCTTTCGCAGACAATACCAGGGAGATTTAACACTCTGCCTTCTTTCTGCCCTATTTAGCCATACTTTCTCTGTCATAGCTGAGGTGCTTATTTCACAAACATTGCAACTACGATGACTCAGAACGTGGAGCAGGGTGCTTCTGGTTAACATCACATTCTGTTACAATGCATTAAGTCTTCTACACGTGCTCGTACATGTGTACTCTGCAAGCACCGTATGGTGAATAGTAGAGGGTACTTTGTACCATTAATAGTCATTTCCTTTCCTGTCCCCGTGTAAACAGAGCGAGGGAAAAACGGTTGTCGTACGAGTCATTCTATCCATAGTGCTCCAACAGTCCTTACGCGAAATGTATGTTGATGGCAGTAGACTCGATCTGCAGTCAGATTCAAATGACTGGTCTCTAGATTTTCTCAGTGGTGTTTCGCTTCAAGAACGTCGCCTTCTCTCCAAGAATTCCCGCTTGATTTCCCGAAATATTTCTGTAATACTCGCGTGTTCGTTGGAACTGCCGATAAGAAACCTAACAGCCCGCCTCTGAATTGCGTCGATCTCGTCCTTCAATCCGACCTGTTGGGGGGGGGGGGGGGGGGGGGGTCCAAATACTCGAGCAGTACTCAAGAATGGGGCGCACAGTGTTTTATATGTGATCTGCTTTATAGACGAGCTAGAGTTTCCTAAAATTCTCCCAGTAAACCAAATTCGACTCGCACTAACGCCGTTGCGTGCTCGCTCTATTTCAAACTGCTTTACAGCGTTATACCTAGATATTTAATCGCCGGCCCGAGTGGCCGAGAGGTTCTAGACGCTACAGTCTGGAACCGGGCGACCGCTACGGTCGCGGGTTCGAATCCTGCCTCGGGCATGGATGTGTGTAATGTCCTTAGGTTAGTTAGGTTTAAGTAGTTCTAAGTTCTAGGGACTGATGACAGTAGAAGTTAAGTTCCATAGTGCTCAGAGCCATTTAGTCGACGAGACGGAATGAAGCAACACGCTACCAATACTGTATTCGAGCATTACAGTATTGTTTTTCCTACTCATCTTCGTCAACTTACAGTTTTCTACATTTAGAGCAAGCTGGAATTCATCACATCAACTAGAAATTTTGTGTAAGCGGATATGATTGTGAAAGAATACTAGAGATTTATTTTTATTATTGATATTATAGTAAGATAAGTGGCCCAA
Organism: Schistocerca piceifrons; assembly: GCF_021461385.2. NCBI lineage: Eukaryota > Metazoa > Arthropoda > Insecta > Orthoptera > Acrididae > Schistocerca > Schistocerca piceifrons. The sequence goes on along the minus strand of NC_060140.1, from coordinate 841,831,038 downwards.
ATACCTTCCCCGCTCCTAACTTCGTCCCTCTAGGAATTTTCGGTCTCCGCAGTTAGTAATAAAATCTGCGTATACTTGCGTGACCCTGTCGATTGTATCGTTGAGAGGGTTTGTTGTGTGGAGCACGTGTAGTTTGCGTGTATGAAGGAATTCATTTTTTTTTTCATGCTGAGGTGAATTAGTAAAATTAGCAGCCTGCAGTTCCTGCACTGAGCACTGATTTGTGTTCAAATACTGGTTTGTATTTCAGTCGTATTTTCTAATTTCTGGTATGTAATCGCTATAGCCAAGAGTGTGGCCTATATTGCTCTAGCGGCCAATATAATAAATCTGGTGATGTTCGTGCTTTCATCCCCTGGGCATTTCTATTTTCGTTCCATTGAAATTTAGAAATGTTATTAAACACTGATTTTATTTGCTATCTTTAAGGATCACTTTACTTTTTTGATATAGAAAAACGCAGGGGGAGAGAAATGAATTAGTAGCATGAAATGTTTAGTTTGTTATCACGAAACATGCTGTTTATCTACACGGAGATACAAACTCTTATCGTACACATCTTTGCAAGGCTGAAAAAAAACTTGAAACGATTTTTCATTCATGACATTAGAGCGTTTCGTAGTAGTGAAACTGCGTGGCAGTGTTAGACAGCAAAAATAGGTTTAAACTAGTTGTACTAGAGAGAATTTTTGTGGGGGACGATGTAACGAACACTTGTTTTTGTAATACTGCTTTTTATTGTTAATATTTATGTCAAATACTGGCTTCAGTATCTTACAGCAATTCGTTTGTAATTTGCCTTTAAGTAGCGCATTAATTCAGGAATTATAGAGGTTCTAACGTGTTAAGGTGGCGGAATTTGGGCCATACCGTATTAAATATGCCGAGAAGTTGACTTTTTGTGGCATTTGCACTTGCATTTTACAATTATAGTTCTCGATTTTGACGAATAGCCTTTCAAATCAGGCATTACGTTGTTTGTTGGGTTGCCAAGCAGCTACTTATTCTGGTGATCACGAGATGTTATAATATGCACAAGCTGTGAGCCGCCACATAACTGAAAGGTTTGTTAGAATTTTTCTAGTTTTAAAGTTTAAGTACGTGGTTATTCGTAAGGGCTTTCAGATGACGATTGCCTGAAATCTACAAGGCATATACAAAATAGATACTTGTCAGTGGATAGGGCGTCTCTTCAAGTTTGTAACTCGAATTAAAGATTCTCAGTACGGCCACGGTCTTTAATGCGCCAAAGGCCAGTACGTGCACACAGTCCATTGTAGTCACTGATATGGATCTAAGCAGCGGTGACAGCAATATAATGCGGCAGCGTAGACAGGATGACTTGTCTACATGTTCTGACACAGTTGCCTTCCACTGCAACTACGTCACCTTGTAGTCCTCTTCCGAAACCCCAGAGGAATATTTTTTTGTACTTTCCTATTGACTAAGTAGGAGAAACTTACGAATAACCCTGTGTTTTTATGCCGCCATGACTTACTGTAACGGCAAACTGTAGTCTGTAGTAGCGTCGGTGAATAAACCAGTGGCTGTTTGTGGCAGGGTGTGACCGCCGGGGGTAAGCTGTCGGTTCCGACGCTGGGCGCTGCCTACCCGGAGTCCGCCACCAAACGGCCGTCGCCTCCCGCCGCCGCCCCCGCCGCCCCCACGGCCCTGTGGACGCGACGCATTTCTGACGCCGCCCCCGGCCCCCGGCAGAGGCGGTAATCATCGGGGGACCGCTCTGGTGCGGCCCCCACCCACAACGTGACGCCACGGCGTCCACTCCGACATGCGTCTCGTCTTGCCTCCCTGGTCACCACGGCTGGACAAACCGCAGCGGCGTACGTCATAGTGCCAGGACTAGCTGTCTGTCGGTTGTCCCACGTGTGACGTGAGTGCCGAGTTGTGGACGAAAACAGTATTGCGGCACGTGGAATCTGCCGACGCCGTATGAACTCTAATCAAACCATCTGTTGTATTTACCTCTTTTGGGTACCTTGGCAGTCCTGTAAGTAAGGTACACATGGTGGGTGTTCGGGCTATGCCAGCGGTCTGTGCAGCATATGCAACTGCTCTACATTGTCTGCTGCTACTTCTGGCAAGTAGTATCTGCTGTTCTCTGCACTTTGACGGTCTTTTTGTGAAACTCGTGCTTGCATGACTGCGTTGATCCCAGACAGTTGATGATAGCGTGTCCAGAGCCTCCTATCGGGAACTGAGTAGAAGGCTCTGAACTCCTTAGCGTCACCTGTCTGGTGCATTTGGTCGTGCACCCTCGACCCTTGGATGAGACCCCCTAAGAAGTGTGGGCATCGGCAATTACTCGATGCTGGAGTAACCACCATCCATCACCTGACGATGTCGAGAAGACGCCTCGAAGAAATTTTGTGGGTTTTGCACTACGTGATCCACCGGCAAACGAAGGGCCGTACATTGAATATACTATCGATGTGAAAAATCTGATGCAAGTACCATGAACATCGCACATTAGAGGTTATTTTCCAGATTTATAAGCCGCATCTAAAAGACATAATACACTGTAATTTCCTGATATACAAACGAGGGTTTTGGCAAATGATAGGTGGCCAACTACTTAATTTCGTATGAACCTTGATATTCCAACAACCTTTTTACCCTTTTAAGAGGCATTCGTGAGGTAATATCATGACACTGGTTGACCGCTTGTTAATGCACGCGCTAAAAGATTTTGCAAAACTGTTCGAGGAATGTACTCAAATTCAGGAGCAAAATACACAGAATCCTCTGTTGTGGAGTAAGTATCAACAGTGGCTCACATGCCTCTATATGCTGCAAGGATGGGAGAAGTGTTTACATCGCAAAGCGGATTCCTATCACCTTACCTATGAATTTCAGTACATTTCCAAGATACAGGTGAAAAATTTTACAGCGCAAACGTTAACAAGCGTAAATAACAGTAGTGGTATTTTCAATAACTTTCGAATGTCATTCAAGGAAAAGTCATTGTTCTGTCTTAAAGAAATTGCGTCTACATCTCGTGTGATAAAAGCGATCTTCTACGTTCAAAAAATGATAATGTGTATTACGTTCTATCACACTTTTCCTGTATAATAGGTGATATGTGGTCTTCACAAACAGGAATATGAATTGTCTGCGGTACATAAAGATATATGACAAGGAATTCGCAAAATTCTTCGTGACCTCACACTTGCGGAAGATTATTCGCACAGCTGCTCATCTAGCTTAGCATCCATAGCTTACACACTTCTTCCTCGTCGGTCAAAATTTGAATGAACTCCAAATGGATCTAACCAACCACCACACAAGTAGCAACGAACCACCGAACGAAGTCCTTCTTCAAAAATACTTAGCCAGATATGACGCAAGGTGGTGTGCGTTCTATGCCAAAGACATTCAAAGAAATTCTACACAACAGAGGTATTCATATAAACTGTTAACAGATTTTTTTTTAGGCTTTTGTGGACTTCGCTGGACATTTATGCCCAGATCTTAAGTGTCTCATACATACAGTGCAGCCACTTGTTGCTCCACTTTTCTCTACTGATACGGCGTTATTTTCAAAGCAATCACTCAAAGAGGGTCTACCCATAATGTAAATTATTTTATGAAGTTAAGCACTTTCCACAGGAAACGTATTACAAAGTCAGTCATACAAGGAGAACGAGTGTGCATCACATGAACATATCTATTACGAAACATGTAATATAGTGTTGTTGAGTTATGTGCTCGTAATGTGTTGCTCCATAAGACACTGCGAGTCAGTGACAATATTAAAACACTGTTGAAATAAAAAACAAATATTCTGAACTTGTTTACTTGTGTTTCCCTTTGTGTTGATGTTCCCTATGTTTTTGCCTTTGCAGAGTTTTCAGTGTTTGCTTTCCGTGAATTTAATGAATTTATTTTAAAATGTTATTAATAAAGTTCAAACGAATGTTGGGGATGATTAATGGTAATAAGATGTTCTTCATGGGTAGATGAAGCGATGATGATGGTGTTCCAGCTCATTGTGGTTGTGTTGACGATTCTGATGACTTGATATAAATACAGGGTTATTAAGAAGATGGAACTAATTTAATTAATTCTGTTGCATGAAATCTAAATTGGACATGAATAGCCTATATACACACGAGTACACTGGTTATAAATGTTCAGTGTGAACCTCTCCATCCACAAGACTAAGCCCGTTCCACAAGCTGTCTTCCGGCGGATGTGATGCGCTTCCGCAGGTAGGCAGAGGTGGAACGTAAACTGCCTCTTTCGCAAAGTCCTGCAAGAAAGTCACGTGGTGTAGGATATGGAGATCTAAGCGACCGAAGAGGAAGAGCCAGGACTTCTTTTCCCTCGCGACTTATCCATGGTTGAGGAAGGGATCGATTCTAAAACGACCGGACATCAGCTAGCCGAGGCTGAGCTCCAGTCTTCTGAATCTTTGAGTAGTGAAGGAAAAGGCCATTGCTGTGTTATGTCTAGATACATTTTTAAAGTAACAGTGTCCTTTGCAAAAAATAAGAGCCAATAAACATGGTTTTTTGGTGAGGGACAAAACAAGTTTAGCTTCGCTGAGTCTCTCTTACATTAAAATGTTTCATAGGACCTCCTAAACCCATACTCGAACGTTACTGAAGATAGTAGGGCTAAAACACAATTAGCGAAAGGTTATTTACTACTTGTACAGAAACCAGACGTCAGTTATAAAGAGTCTAACGGCATGAAAAGGAAGCAGTGGTTGATAAGGGAGTAAGACAGGGTTGTAGCCTATCCCTGAAGTTATTCAGTCTGTACATTCAGCAAGCAGTAAAGGAAACCAAAGAGAAATTTGGTGTTTCGTGTATGTTCTCATTATTATAACTGAAACTACTGATAATAGAAAAACACAATATTAATCTTTCAGTTTTTTCTCTGGTATATATTTTTCTTTTGTGAAGGAGATGACATTAACCATTTCTGGTCGTTTATAAAAATTTTGCGTGGGCTTTGGTTTTGTCCTTTAAAGGCCGTGACTTCTATTTCTTGGGTTGAAGCTGCTTATTGCTACTGGCAGTAAAATTTTATTTTCAAATGTCTGTCTGAAAGGTGTCCTCCCTATCATCTGTAAGAAGTTGATAATCAGCAAATAGTGTTTTCATTGGATAATTTTGTTAATTGCAGTTACGGGTCTAAAACTCTGATTCTCTTAGACATTATGTTAACAATTGAAAGAAAACAGCCCTCGATCACTATTTTTTAACGAATTAACCTGGTTTCAACACTGCTAGGAGTGTCTTCCTCAGAATTTAAATCAAAGAACGGTCTGTAACATGATCACAGAATTGTGACTAAAAACGTATGATACAGAGTATAAGTACAGAATCATCGTGAAAGACTGGCAGTAATTATATGTCATTTATAAAATAATAAATATGCCAAAAGGGCATTAGGCACAAAGATATATAAGATAAAAGAAATTGTGATGGCGAGCCAACTAAGGGCTGAGTTTTTTATGCGCGCCACTTCTGTATTTCAGACTTATGCGAATCGATTCAAATTTTGTAAGAAGGTAGAGCAATACTTGTAATTATGGGCCTTCCTGTGGTTTTGTAAAAGCTGTATTCGTTGCCGAGTCAACAAAAATCTACTTCGGTTGCCAAGCTATGGCGGACTTTTGTCACAATCACGGTAGAGTAAGAGTTGAGAACCAGAATGAAAAATGCTCCTATCATAGAACAAAAATGACTAATATGTCCTGGGCAGAGTTAGGGCTGTAAAAGAAGAGAACTAGCTTTTCGATTTATCTGGCATCTTTAACGACACTTAATTCGAAACATCTTGCAAAATCCGCGCAGTGAGCTATTAGCTGCAAGGTGTTGGCGGACTTGCATCTTGCAATTTATAGGCTTAAGTCCCTGATTCTGTGTCCAAAATCTAGATCATTTGCCAACTACAGTAAACAATAAGCAAAATCATATGGCTCAAGAGAATACATGTAATAGCTAAAAGTTTTCTTGGTGGGATAAATTTCTGGCGATGGGTTTGTTCCTGGGCGGATGATATCATGTATCATATTACTTTACTTGACAAGAACCATTATATTACATGACTAATACCAACAAATCAAAAAGCTCGAATATTTCAGGAAGTTTTGGTTTAAATATCTTTGAAGCTGTCGATCTGGTATGATTTTTTTTTCTAGTAATTTAATTGAAAGCTTTGTTGCTTTGGTAAAAATAAAATTGGTTCTTTTTGTCGTGACAGAATAAATTACTATTAATCACACCAGATTTGTCGGAGAACAGCAGCAACATGTGTAATTGACCCAGCTTTAAGAAATTCTATTACCTTTTAGCGGAAAATTCGTGCGGTACTCTCCGACGTTAGAAAAGTCGTGGTGTTCCGTTCGGAGCAGGAGGCGGCTGTCTTTTCTCCTTCGCGATATCGAAAATTACTAAAAAAAATGAACAGAAATTTTTTTTCGGAGGAAGATCGCGCGGAGAAAACAGACGGAAGTTACATGAAAGAAACCTAAGGGACCAACTAATTGGATTTGTACGAACATATAAACGGAACTGAAAGAACTTGGAATAAATACTATAACGATGTCGTCACGACAGCCTCCTGTTCCGACAGAACACACGCTGGATCATAAGCTGCATAAATCTTTTAAACAGAAAAGATTATCACAAGTATAATTAATGAAAATAAAGTTGAGAGATTTTCTTTGAAATTAAATAAACTTCAAGGCTTCAAGTATTATATTATGAAACGGAAACTTACATTAACATGGCCATCCATTGTGGCGGTGGAGCGAATTTTTTTTGATACACATTCTCGCTTGTTTGTGGCTACATATATTTTTCAATCACTTAAACTCTTAAATTTACAATAAAATGATTATATCAGTATGGAGCACAATACTTTTGCATCCGACTCGCAACACATTCACAGAAGAACAGCTAGAGAGCGGCGCGGCTCCCTGCAGAAGTAAAAATTGGCAATTGTTATTTTGAAACATAGGTGCATCGTTTTTTTACTGATCGATAGCAGCGTATAACAGTTTATAGCTATCGTGATATTCTGCGCTTTTCAGGAGCGCGGCAAAGATATCTGGTTACAACATTCATTGGTATATGTTAGAAGTTCGCACATACTGACGCAAATACAGAAAAAAAAACTTTTACATGTTAAAAATCGCAGTGATAAAGGCTGTAATGTCACAATGCCTCCCATGTGAGGCATGATGATTCCGGAAGGATCATCAGGACCCACATGTAGTTTCAAGACATTACTGGGTTTTATCATCTGTTTACTTTAGTTCTAACATAAAATTGGAATGAGTTTGTCATCTAGTTATTTTATGCTTCCAGTACAGTTATGAAAACAAATGTCTTTCAGTGTCTTTTGTGCACTTTGGCACTTCTCTCAGTTCATTGTAAGGTGTCCTTGCACTGTCATCTTAATTGCTGTTACTGTGAAACAAAATATGACAAAAAACAATCTTAAGTCTAACACACACAAAGATAAATGAATAATACTCTATATAGAAAACAAAACATGTCAGTAGACAAACATACACAGATACATTGAAATAATTGCTTAAACAGTCCTCTAAAATTGTCTGTGAGCTGTTTGGTCTCGTAATGTTTTTTATCTGTTTCATTCGATTCTTTTAGAATGTCGTTGTTAATCAGGACGTTTCACTTGACACTACACTGTACACTTTTATTTGTCACGCGCTCACTTAACCGGAGTCTGCAACGTCTATTCTCGTTCGGTGAGCGGCGTCGTCCGAGAGGTCACGACCCTGGGTAGCGTCTTTTTTGTGTTCGCTCGTGTTGCCTCTCTAGTGTCTCGCATCAAGCGTCATGTCGTTTACATGCAAATAAACAGAAAGAAACCTGTGTTAGGTTCGTGCTATAATGTAGACTTACAGGTAAAGGTTTTATAGGATTCTGGACAGGATTGATAACCTTCCCTTCCAGTTAACGTTTCAGTGCTCAGTAATGCCTTGTCTTTATTTAACTATCTATCGCAAAATATCCGACGTGACTGATTAAATGGAAATTAATTTGAAGCTAAGACTTCTCTTTTTACAGAATAAATAAAGTTCATAATTAAGTTTCACTGTGATAGCTTTAGCAATGTCTCTTGCGTAGTTGTGAGACGGAAAACATTCTAAGGTCAATGACACGCCTCCACAGCGCGCGCGGCGGTTGTGTTTCAAATGTTAATTGTTGAGTTCAACTGCAAGCAGCTCCGAGCTGTTGCCGGTTACTAGTCCAGTGCAACACGCGCTCGTGTATGCTCGTATGAAGTTTAACGTGTGTCACTCGCGCTCTGCTAAAATGAGAACACACGGAAAACACACGTCTAGTGTCCTTTCTCCATCGTCGATCGGCGAATCGAAAACTTGGGTAGAAAATACCACCGTCTGTTTCGAGGATTTCACACGACAGTCCCTGCGACCTGCCATGCTGCTTACACACAGGTCAGTGAAGCCAACGTTTTACATATAGTTTGCAAAATGTTTTGCTGTGATCGCTGTCACTACCTGCACTTGCGTGTACACATGTCACTGCACACGTATTTTGTACACTTTATCACTCGCATTTTGTTTAGAACGTCTTAGAGTGTCTGCAAATTCACATCTCCCATCTCACATTGTGATTTCACAGTTCAAGTTACTCACAGGTAAATACATTACAAGATTAAACAATGTCCATAAATTACATACATACATACATTTCTTAAGTTTGCTTACAGTCACAAAATTCTGTTAACCTTTTCAGTCACGCCACGCCGGATTAGCGTATTGAATACCACTACTTGTGCATCAAGGCACGATTATTTCGGTTATTCTCTCTCCTTTTTACAAAGGTAAAATTTTTCTTAAAACAAATCTTTTAAGCAGCTTGTTATTTCGTTTCTCTTCAAAATTTAGTGTCACTGTTTATGTAGAGCACAGATTGAACAAATTCTGTCTCTACTGGTCGAGCATACTCATACATTTCTCTCCGGAAGATTCATGCTTCATAAAGTTACTGGCTGCAAGTACTACTCGCGGAATGTATTATAATCTCTCAACATTGCTACTCGCGATACGCGATTAGAACAAAACTTTCGCTAACGGATCTCTCCCACAAATTTCGTTTCCACTTCAACCGTCTAAAGAGCACTCAGATGAGCCTGTCAAATTCTAATCCTCACTTTTTTTTAATGGGATAGGATGGGGAAGTGGAAGAGGAGAGGATCAAATATGAACATAAATACACTATATACATATACAAATTCTAGCACAACTACACTAGGATATTTTTGTGACCTTAGATGCATGACATGCGTCACGTGTGCCTTCAAGTGGCTATTCTTTAATCTAATATCAGATCTTAGTTTTATTATTATAATGTGAGTCATATCCGGTGACAGCTTTCTAGTTTATCACGCTTCCTTCTGGGCGCTTGTCGGACTTGGCTGTGAAATAACTAATTACTTTAGTGCACCTTACATGTTTAAAGAAGAAACGTTTACCATCAGGAATACTTCAGACTTGTCAGTACGACGTATATGTTTCCATGTAGTGGCACTCTCGACTACATGACCCAACAGCTGTTGTAAAACAGAATAAAGGAAATGCTTTATTGCTTAGCTATTAAATCTTTATGAGGCTTACTGTTCGTAGATGATACTTTGAATCTGAGATTGAATCTCCTGAAAACTATCAAATACTACGTGATTCTCTGTTATTTACTGCTTTTGACAGTTCAAACACTTGGCTACACAAATCTGTTTAATTCTAAAGATCGCGCTAACAAAAGGTATAGTTCATGGCGGTGTTACAATAACGCACAGTTTACACGCAATAGGCTGTACTCTGTACACTTAAAGACTAACATTCCATCTTGAGGGCTGAAAGAGAAATTGCTTAACCTAATATTTCACATACATATATATTCATTGGAGTTGGAAGGTGGCAATCTGCTACTTCCTTCCGTATCTCCTTTCACCAATAACGGCATTCCACAATGCCAACAGCCAACTTGGACTGCTTACACCTATGACTAACTTAAAACTAACTGAGAATCTGTCCTCTCAAATGGAATGTGCTTTCTTTTTCGTACGCCATAATTAATCAAATCTTCAATTACCTCCATAGATTTTTCGCCAAAGTGTGAGTACTCGTATTGGTGTGTTTGAATACCGAAGTGTTTTACAGGTTAAACCTTAGGCTAATGTTCCTTTGCTTGTTACTTTGCCTCGTTATACTTCTTGATATCCTGGTGGTGATATAATCCTTTAATTCTGCCAGATGCTGGATCCGCTATTAGATAACATCCTGTATGTGGTTTTCTAATTACTACAAATGGTCCGTCGTACCATAGCCTCCATTTCCGATTTCTTTTCAACAACTTCGATGGCTTAAAATGTGTCCGTAAAAGCACCTTTTCATTAATATCATATGTAAGAGCCTTAGATACTTTCTTGTCATAAGACTTCTTGCGTAGATTCGCCTGTACAGCTAAGGATACCAATGCTTGCCTAAGTTTTCCGCTTTCTTGTGATGCGACTGATTTGATTCTTCTGTCACATCACTTGACCATTCTCGCTGGTTTTTTACCCATTGTGTTTGTTGATTTGTATCAAACCCTTGTTGGTAATGCACTTGATTACCAGGCTGAAAAATCGGTACATTACTTGCCTGCGTAAAATATACCGGTGGATTGTATTGTTTCCTTGGTTTATTGTTATTGTATCTAAAGTCCTGTTGTCGTGGCGTGTACTGTTGTTGTTCCATGAATGGTTGTTGCTGAGGCGTGTATTGCTGTTGTTGCTGGTGTTGTGGCTGCCCATAGGGTTGTGGTGGAGGTAGCTGACCTCCGCAATTTTGATTGTTGCAACGTTTACCCTTGTATTTGTTCCCATTCTCGTAGAAGTTACTACCGTTATTGTTTGATTGGTATGGGGCATTCCCGTAATACTGTTGTTGCGTGTTGTATATTGGATTGTACCGTTGGTTGCCGTAATGCTTGTTTTTGTGTTTACCATTACGGTAACCATTGTTTCGGCCTCTATTGCGGTTATTGTACTGTTTGTTTCCGTATTGTGTTTCGTGTGAACCATTTCCATTACTACCGTTTCCATTCGAATACGTGCCTGCGTTGTTGTTCTTACGGTTAGCATTCGCACGCGCGTCTTCGTGTATAAGATCGAGCGAATCAAGGACGGATAAAAATGCGTCCTGATCTTCCTCTGACACGTTCACTAATTTTTCGCGTATGGAAATGGGTAGTTTTGACTTAAGGATCATAATAACATCTTTTGTTGTTATGGGAGTGTCCCAATATTGTATCTTTCTCAAGTGCTTTTCAAAGTACTGGCGAAGTCCGCCACTGTTCGAATGGAAAGGTTCGGCGTTATAGACCTCTTTGCGTAGGCGTTGCTGAACACCTGCGCTCCAAAATTTGCTTAAAAAGTTTTTCTCAAACTCGCTAAATGTTTTGCACTTATCAACCATCTCGGTTCCCCATATAGCACTTTCTCCTTGTATGTATCCGGTAATGAATTGTATTCTCTGTTTGTCATTCCAGGCAGCTGGAAAGACTCCTGAAAAGTTCTTTAGGAAAACGACTGGATGAATATTTCGCTTTTCCGGTTGGAATGGTTGAAAAACTCTGTGTTTCAATACACTCTCCTCTTTCATGAGGGTTGTGAGTGTCAATTGTTCAGTGTTCTTGTTGTGTGAATCGTTAAATTCATTTTTCAGTCGCGGAATGTACTGTGGTGTCTTGTGTTGTTGTGTTGTCTGGTATTGATGTTCATCTGGCTCAGAAGGTAGTGAGTGTTTCCCGTCACTCTGGTTATCATACTGTAGTGTTTGAATTTGCTGTTTCAGGTCGGATATCTCATCTGTTACTTGCTTCCGCCATTCCGGCAAATCCCGGGTAAACACTCGTCTAATTTGGCCTAGTTCAGTACAAACAGTGTCTCCTGAACTGCCGGGTGCAGATAATATGTCTAAGGTTGCGGATTTAACAACATCTTTCAAGTCACGTGTAACCTCCTCCTCAACTAGCTTCTCTTGTACATCAATCCATTCTTTGTAATGTTCGGTAAGTGCTTTAGTGTGCGAAGCAACACTACTGTTAACTCTTTCGTCAATAGTTCGGTCCGAAATGTCATTCGCCATTGCACTTACTTTTGATTCTACAGTGGCTACCGCTGTCGCTAACTCGTCTACCTGTCGTGCAACTGTTTTATACGCAAGTTTTACCGAATCGGTTTCTTTGCGACACGCTTCGATTTGAGTTGTGAGATTCTGACCAATGTTATCAATTTTGTTATTCAGAGTGCTTATCTGAGTTGTCAACGTGGTTACTTGCTCCGTGACGTCACCCTTAACCGAATCTATCTGTGCCGTGACGTCACCCTTAACCGAATCTATCTGTGCCGTGACGTCACCCTTAACCGAATCTATCTGTGCTGTGAGAGAGCCTACTTGCGTAGTGAGGGTACCTACTTTCGCATCAATTATGGTATTTACGTCATTCCTAACTGAGTCAATCTGTGTTGTCATATCCGTTTTCAGCTCTGATAAAAACTTGTCTCTGTCTTTCTCACGTTGTTCGCGATCACGTTCGCGCTGTTCCCTCTCCTGTCTGTCTAGTATCAATTCCTGTAACATTTTGACAATGTCAACTGATACCGTTATCGGGGAGGTGGGTGTTTCCTGCTGAGTGTCGTCCACGTTAGCTACCTCTTGTCTGTCGTCTGTCCTGGCCGTCGTTCCGCGTGAGCGGAGTCGGTAATGTTTGTTAACAGTGCCGTCGCTTTCGTCTGCAGAGTTCGCGCTCGATTGTCCGTCCGCCATAATGAAATTCAACTATTGCCAACTTAAAATGGGTACTGCCAACTGAAATTCTGATTGTCAATTATTCTTGCCGCGCAAGTTAAAGTCGCGGCGCGTTCGTCAAATGTCTAATGTTACGTGGGTAATAACTGACACACGTCTGTAGCAAAAAGACAAGATGGAGTCAACGTCGTTGAAACAATTGATTGCCAACGCTGTTACACAGAAAAGACTGAAATGGCATCCATCTTGAACTTACACGAGAATACTAACTACAGTATAAAACAAATAGGCCAAGCAAAAGGTTACAGAAAATGTTCAAATATTTACATAGAAAAGAAAATGGTTTTTTACGTTAAGCTACAGAAAGGATAGAGTGAGGTCGAATTTGAAGGTCAATGAGCTACTCTTTAGACAGAACTATGGCGAACGAAAAACTGCAAATCTGCGTCTTATTAAATCCCAAGATATTTGTGTACATACCGCGTCCTTCAAGATTGCGTACATTTATTGCTCATCCGTAATTTTATGCAGCATTGGGTTCCAAAGAGCGATACATGAAATAAGACAATCATATATTAGTACCGTGACACTTTCAATATTTTAGTCAAGTCCCTGTTCGGGCGCCAGATCTGGTATGATTTTTTTTTTCTAGTAATTTAATTGAAAGCTTTGTTGCTTTGGTAAAAATAAAATTGGTTCTTTTTGTCGTGACAGAATAAATTACTATTAATCACACCAGATTTGTCGGAGAACAGCAGCAACATGTGTAATTGACCCAGCTTTAAGAAATTCTATTACCTTTTAGCGGAAAATTCGTGCGGTACTCTCCGACGTTAGAAAAGTCGTGGTGTTCCGTTCGGAGCAGGAGGCGGCTGTCTTTTCTCCTTCGCGATATCGAAAATTACTAAAAAAAATGAACAGAAATTTTTTTTCGGAGGAAGATCGCGCGGAGAAAACAGACGGAAGTTACATGAAAGAAACCTAAGGGACCAACTAATTGGATTTGTACGAACATATAAACGGAACTGAAAGAACTTGGAATAAATAATATAACGATGTCGTCACGACAGCCTCCTGTTCCGACAGAACACACGCTGGATCATAAGCTGCATAAATCTTTTAAACAGAAAAGATTATCACAAGTATAATTAATGAAAATAAAGTTGAGAGACTTTCTTTGAAATTAAATAAACTTCAAGGCTTCAAGTATTATATTATGAAACGGAAACTTACATTAACATGGCCATCCATTGTGGCGGTGGAGCGAATTTTTTTTGATACACATTCTCGCTTGTTTGTGGCTACATATATTTTTCAATCACTTAAACTCTTAAATTTACAATAAAATGATTATATCAGTATGGAGCACAATACTTTTGCATCCGACTCGCAACACATTCACAGAAGAACAGCTAGAGAGCGGCGCGGCTCCCTGCAGAAGTAAAAATTGGCAATTGTTATTTTGAAACATAGGTGCATCGTTTTTTTACTGATCGATAGCAGCGTATAACAGTTTATAGCTATCGTGATATTCTGCGCTTTTCAGGAGCGCGGCAAAGATATCTGGTTACAACATTCATTGGTATATGTTAGAAGTTCGCACATACTGACGCAAATACAGAAAAAAAAACTTTTACATGTTAAAAATCGCAGTGATAAAGGCTGTAATGTCACAACATGTAATAGCTAAAAGTTTTCTTGGTGGGATAAATTTCTGGCGATGGGTTTGTTCCTGGGCGGATGATATCATGTATCATAGTACTTTACTTGACAAGAACCATTATATTACATGACTAATACCAACAAATCAAAAAGCTCGAATATTTCAGGAAGTTTTGGTTTAAATATCTTTGAAGCTGTCAGGTAAGTCAAAAAGGTGGATCCCTTCTTTTACATCATTAACTCTGCCCAGGACATATTCGCCTTTTTTGTGCTGTGATAGGAGCATTTTTCATTCTGGCTACACTATTGGCGAGAAATCACGGGCAAACAGTAACAACCGTAACTATGAATAACCTTCCGGAGCGAATTAAGGTGGACTGATCACAACAAAAGTTAACTGTAGAAAGAGCAGACGCCACGGTGAGATTCACTAGAAGAATCTCAACGAAGCGTAATTGGGCCACGAAAGATGTTGTGATGATTTTCACTCCTTTTTCTTCATCGATGTTCTCCGTTGATTTATAGACAACTGTTTACTATTGTTGCGAATGAGGTTTTTTTCCACTCTTTAATTACGATGTCAGTGTGTTGGAACTCTAACATTGATTACTCCTACATATATCCACTTCCCCATAAACGAGTACTTCGAAGCATTCATTTGTTACTAATAATGTGTGACACTAACTGACTCTGTAAAAACGAGAAACGTACTAGCGTCGTAACTCGACCATAGCGCTTCGAAGTCAGGTGCGTACTACTCTTTGACTGGTGAGCTTGCTACACAGCACTGGTGGCGTCGGCGATAATGGTAAGACCCATTTCTGTGTATTACGTGGTACTCTAGAACCATTACCAGGTTGAATCAATAGAATACATAAGGAAGATCCAACGAAATGCAGCGCGTCCCGTCACGGGATCATTTAGTAAGCACACAGATTAAAGTGGCAGACGCTAGAGTAGAGACATAATGTGTCACTCAGAAGTCCAGTGTTGAAATACCGAGAACATACATTCGAAGTAGGGTCCGGTAACATATTACTTCCAAGATGTCTCGTCAAATGACCACTTCAAGAAAAGCAGAGAAATTAGAGCTGATGCGGTGATTCATCGACTGTTCTTCTTCCCACACACTATTCGCGAATGGAAGAAAGAAGAGAGTAAGTAATGGTACTAAAAGTACTCTTCGCCACACACCATACGGATTGTGGAGTACAGATGAAGATACGAGTCGCAGGTGGGTTATGGCTGTGCACGTTAATGTTTATTTAATGCATGGTTTCAGCCAAGAGCTTTTGAGTCTATTGCAAGGAAAAATAAACTAAACGAAATGAATTTTCGTTCCATAGTTAAGGTTCCTTTAAAATTACCAAAATTTCACTAACAAATTTTTGAGACTAAGTTAATAGTTTATAAGTTGAAGCCAAGTAGTAATATCATTACTAAGCAGAAGCGAAAGGTCTTCTCTTTAAGAATATTTAATTATGCCTAAATGTTACGAATTTATTGATAAATATTGTTATATATTGGTCTCACATCAGTATGACTACATGCGGAAATTTACTGAATATTATCAGCATCATCTTGCTTTCTTTTACTGTCCGTGATACGAACCACGTCATTTCTCTTTAAATAATCATGAATCCTCATAACAGTTTTCCCAGTCACGAATTACGAAAAAATGTTTCAACCATGTCCTGGAGAAATGAGGTTTTAATGAAAACGAGCACACTATACAATGTAGAAGGCATATTTCACTTAATACCAAGACTTTGAGTTCGGAATCAAGATGGTGTACTTCTTTTTAAATTTTTTCTTCGCTGTTAAGACCGAAGAGAGAATGATATATCCACTGTTTCAGAGAAATATGCATGAAGTGCCATTTGCATCGAGGAATGAAATTTAAGATTAGTTTTATCTGTATTTCTGTCAAAATATCAATTGCTGTACATTAACTGGAATTGGCTAAAAGTACAGTTCCATTCTACTTGAGACTGTATTTGGATAAAAACTGATATAGTTTGCATCAAACAGCTATGAGAAACACAGTGACTAGGGTTGTAGAATAAAATCTGCTGCTGTCAGAGAGTTAATAGTCAGTACACTTAGTTTAAAACTTCATTAACAGTATGTTACAGGTATTATGAGCTACAGTCAACTGGTATTGAAAATTAATGCACAAACCTGAAATTTATGTTGGTCATCAGAACAATAATGCGATGAATGGTTTTCAGCCAATAGAATGCTAATATTGCAAAATTTCGCCGACATAACGTTAATTGTAATACTGGATTAAACGTTGTACTAAAACAATGGGATCTGCAAACTAAGGTGATGAATGAAAATCTGTACCAATGCCAGGATTTGAACCTGTATCTTCTGCTCACTAGGCAGATGCGCTAACCACTGCACCACCCTGGTACAGTGGCTGCGCACGAATGCAGGGATTACCCTAGGACATCTTCCTCCTCGTTCTAAATCTACATTCACGCTTCACCCCACTCGGTAATCCCCCACAATTAGAACAGCATTGCAGAGGCTTCCCAACTGTATTGGGATAGCACCTCAGCATCGAAAAAAAAAAAAAAAACTGGGAATCCTGCCTGAAACACAGCTGTAGGTGCTTCAATCAAATGAAACTATATGGTTCCAGAGACCTTTTCAGGTCTCAGACATCTATGATCTATACATGCAGACTGAAGTGATGGATGAAAATTTGTACCAAGGTACGATAACTAACTAATTATTACTTGATCTGAACTATAAATGAGAAAATTTGTGACAGTCAACTCGATTTCGTACAGCAATTAACGACAGGGAGTAGGATATTTTATTCCATCTGTCACGTGACTTTGATTTCGGTTTCAGTCAAAGATTCAACATTGTGTAAGACAGAGATAGGGCCATATGCCGTCTGCATTAATCTATCAGAGACCACGGTATTAAACTAAAGAACGTTTCGTTCGATTTTCTCTTGTGGTCGAAACTCCGTCGTCAGGAAGTAGTTATTTTGCTTCATCCTTAGCTATTTCGTAGTATTAAAAAAACAGGACAAATTTCACTTAAATTTAAGTGTGATACGACAATTAGAGTATTGTGTTAGACTTTTTTCCATTATTTTTTAGCCGCCGTACAGGTTTACATAGTGTACTATTCTTTTTCTTTCTAACTGCCAAGAAAAGAAATAAATTCGTGGTTTATTAGCTACTTTCAGTAGTATTTTGAGCATAATTTCCTTAGCTGAGACTTTTCTTTTGTAGGCTATATTTATCTTAATTTGCACTTGGTCATGTGCTCCGTTTCATGGGTGAAAATTCCCAGATAGTTTCATTAAATGTTGAGAATACTTTTGAGTACCTAACTAAATAGTAAAGATGTTTAATTAAGTGTTATAAAAGTCTGAAAATATTAAGTTGTCGATTATTTATTTCGACCAGTATTAGATGTTTCATATTTTAGTTGTTACTGCTTTAGTCTTTGTACATACCTGCGTGAAATAACCAAGACAGACGGTCGTTCTTACATTAATTGTCCGATCACGTTTCAGTTAATTATACTGACACAAAAAATTAATTTAAATGATCCTAAGGAAAGTTATTTTACCGAAAGTGTGAATTTCATCCAGATATGACTTTTTAAAATTACTCGTCATTAATGATATTTTTCCTTTGGTCTTTGAACCAGTAGATTTATTACATACAAATTTGATGTTTGGACTGACCAATGGGAGCTGTCTTAAGCTACTCAGCGTAAACTTCAAAATATTTCACCGTGATTATCCACATTTTTTCACCATTTCAGGAAAAAATAAAGAAATTAAGAACTACAGCTGCCTCGACGATATCGATTAACTTGCTTCATTGATGCATATGTGATTAACAGAACGCGACAAACATTTTTTTTTCAGATGTGCAACGGACTGACTCTTTGAATGTCATTATCAAATTTTCTAATGTGTTTAAGGCAAGAAGGTCTAAGTGTGTTCTGGAGCGGATTTCCCTTGCACGTCTTTGATTTAGATGTAGTGCTGATGACTTATTTAAGAAAGTACAGGATGTACAGCATATTTCATTTCTCGTTGCTGAGCGGACATTGCTTGGATGATTTGCACAGTTAACACTGAAACAAGACACTATGTAAACACAGATCTGAATACTAGCGGTTATCAATACCTCATTCAGTAACATTTTTGTCTAACGTGTATAAGTGATCCACTACATGACTGATATTTACAGTCTTAGTGGCGGAGAGGTACAATTATACATCTTGACTGAAACGGCGCTTTTATTCTCACAGTGTTTGTGGTGGACGGACAGCACGCTGCATGCGTTGTTCAATAATCATCATGCAGTTCTGAGACACACTCGCACATACACACACACACACACACACACACACACACACACACACACACACAAACGCTCACACACAGACCGAATACCCAACAGGGACATTGTACACTACTGGCCATTAAAATTGCTCCACGACGGAGACGACGTGCTACAGACCCGAAATTTAACCGACAGGAAGAAGATGCTGTGGTATGCAAATGATTAGCTTTTCAGAGCATTCAACGTGCTGACATGAGAAAAATATCCAGCCGATTTCTCGTACACAAACAGCAGTTGTGCGGCGTTGCCTGGAGAAATGTCGTTGTGATGCCTCGTGTAAGGAGGATCTAGTACCTTCCGCCGCGGAGGTCTAACACGCGGCAGAACAAATGGACGTGGTCAGCACACAGAGGGCTCGGCCTCCGCGGCGGCTACTCCGCGCAGCGGCTCTCGTGCAGCGAGGGCGCCACCGCTACGCCACGTGCAGACAGCGGCCAATAGCCGCTCCCTCCGGTTTCGTATATAGGGACCCGCTCTGCCCTAGTCCAGTATGACCGCGTATGGCATTCCGGTCTCCTCTTCAAGCTCCAAACCTTCGCCCTTCCCATTAACTACGTCCGTCTGATCGGATCCTTTCTCTCCCGCCGTCCTTCCTATGTCACCATCCATAACACAGATTCCTACACGTTTTTCCCCTCCGCCGGTGTGCCCCAAGGCTCCGTCCTCTCCCCCCTTCTGTACCTTTTGTACACGGCGGACATGCCACCGCCGTCACCCCCCGTCCACCTTCTCCAGTTTGCCGATGACACCGCCTTCCTTGCCCTTGCCCCCACCCTGCAGCGCTCCCAACACCTTCTCCAATCCCATCTTGACCGGTTCACCGCTTGGTGCAACCAGTGGTTGCTCAAGGTCAATCCCTCCAAAACCCAGGCGATCATTGTAGGGAATACCACCCCTTCCTTCCGCCTCCTTGATTTCTATCTCACCATCTATGGCTTCCTATCACCCTCACTCCCACCCTTAAGTACCTTGGCGTCAGCCTCGACCGTCGCCTCTCCTGGACTCCCCATCTCCGGACAATCCAAGCCAAGGCACGCTCCCGACTCCATCTCCTCAAGCTCCTTTCCGGCCGTACGTGGGGTCTGGACCCCTCCACCATCCTCCACACCTATAAATCCCTCATCCGCACTATCCTTTGTTACGCCCATCCGGCCTGGATCTCCGCCCCCCCTACCTTTTATGAATCCCTCCAAATCCTTGAACGCCATGCTCTCCGCCTCGCCTATCGCATCCGTCTCCCCTCCCCCACGCAGATCCTGTACGATCTCATCCCCTCCCCCACCTCCTCCTTTTCCTTGAAAGGATACGGATCCTGTACACCTCCCGCAAACTCGATCCTCCTCATCCGCTTGTCTCACCCATCCTCTCCCACCCCCGACTGCTGCCGCGCCTGTATTCCCACGTCCCACCCGGTCTCCATCTCTCCACCCTCCTTACCCTCTCCCAAGGTGGCTTCCGCCAGCTCCCCCTCCCTGATGGTGTCCTCCTCCCCTCCATCTACCCCTCCTATCAACCTTGATCCTCCCCATCCCCCCACTTCCTGTGTCCTTTCCTTTAGGCACCCTCCCTCCCTTCTCTTCCCTTCCCTTCTCTTTCCTTTCCCCCCATCCCTCTTTCTCCATCCCTCTTCCCCGGGGATTCCCCTCCCCCTTCCTCCTTTCCTCCTGTCTCCTCTGCCCATGGCATCTCCGCTCTCCCCTCTCCCTCCCCCCCCCTCCTCCTCTCTTGGCAGGTCCCCGGACTCGCACACGCTACGTGGACTTTCGCGCGCCGGAGATCATCGCCATCAGTGTCTCGTGTGTGTGCCTTCTTTTGCGTTTAGTGTTTGTTCGCCATCACGCCACCACTGTTCACGTGTGTCGTCGCCTTCATCCGTGCTATGTGCGCCGTGTCAACTGGTGTTAGTGATGTTTCTCGTCCAGTGTGAATGGCTCCATGTTTTTTGTTTTTTAGTGTCTACATTTTTTGCCCGCCGGTTTGATTGTATTCTCTGTGCCACCTCTATGTTTTACTTATTGTGAAACTAAAGGCTGATGAGCGGCATACTCAGCTGCTGACAGCCCGCCTTGTGTAAGGTGATCAAAATCACAATAAAGGAAAAAAAAAAAAACCCTAGTCCAGTCAGTCTGGTACTCGCTCTGGATTTCGTTTCGGTACTGCGTTCTGGTCGTTACTCGTTGTTGACATTTGCCTGGCTCTGGTTCCGAGTGGATTTACGTTTGGTTTTTGGTGTTGTGGTTTCCACAAGCCTCCGTTGTTTATCTTTTCCTTGTTGTGTCGCTCATAGTCGGTCGTGGTCGGTTGTTGTCAGTTGTCGTTGGTCTGTCGTCCGACTCGTCCTGTGTTTACCCGGTGGTGCGTGCTCAACCGCCGGCGGCTTCCCCGCCTGGCGGCTCCGATCCGCAGCCCAAGGGCTTCCCGCTGTTGATTGTGGTTACCACAGATGAGAAATGCGTACCGTCACGTTTCCGACTTTGATTAGGGGTGGATTGTAGCCTATCGCGATTGCGCTTTACCATATCGTGACATTGCTGCTCGCATTGGTCGAGATCCAATGACTGTTAGCAGAATATGGAATCGGTGGGTTCAGGAGGGTAATACGGAACGCCGTGCTGGATCCCAACGGCCTCGTATCACTAGCAGTCGAGATGACAGGCATCTTATCCGCATGGCTGTAATGGATCGTGCAGCCACGACTCGAACCCTGAATCAACAGATGGGGGCGTTTGCAAGACAACAACCATCTGCACCAACAGTTCGACGACGTTCGCAGCAGCATGGACTATCAGCTCGGAGACCATGGCTGCGGTTACCCTTGACGCTGTTTCACAGACAGGAGCGCCTGCGATGTTGTACTCAACGACGAACCTAGGTGCACGAATGGCAAAACGTCATTTTTTCGGATGAATCCAGGTTCCGTTTACAGCATCATGATGGTCTCATCCGTGTTTGACTACATCGCGGTGAACGCACATTGGAAGTGTGTGTTCGTCATCGCCATACTGGCGTATCAACCGGCGTGATGGTATGGGGTGCCATTGGTTACACGTCTCGGTCACCTATTGTTCGCACTGACGGCATATTGAACAGTGGACGTTACATTTCAGATGTGTTACGATCCGTTGCTCTACTCTCCATTCGATCCCTGCGAAACCCTACATTTCAGCAGGATAATGCACGACAGCATGTTGCAGGTTCTGTACGGGCCTTTCTGGATACAGAAAATGTTAGACTGCTGCCCTGGCCAGCACATTCTCCAGATCTCTCATCAACTGAAAACGTCTGGTCAATGGTGGCCGAGCAACTGGCTCGTCACAATACGCCAGTCACTACTCTTGATGAACTGTGGTATCGTGTTGAAGCTGCATGGGCAGCTGTACCTGTACACGCCATCCAAGGTCTGTTTGACTCAATGCCCAGCCGTATCAAGGCCGTTATTACGGCCAGAGGTGGTTGTTCTAGGTACTGATTTCCCAGGATCTGTGCACCCAAAATGCTTGAAAATGTAATCACATGTCAGTTCTAGTATAATATATTAGTCCAATGAATACCCGTTTATCACCTGCATTTGTTCTTGGTGTAGCAATTTTAATGGCCAGTAGTGTATATTACTGTGGAATGTGGCGAGGTGTTTGGCACACTGGACTGGTATTCGGGAGGATGACGGTTCAAATCCATATCTGGCCATCCAGTTCCATGATTTTCCTTAATCTCTCCGAGCAAATGCCGGGATGGTTCCTTTGAAAAGGGCACGGCCGATTTCCTTCCTCATCTCTAGATAATCCACAATTGCGCTCTGTCTCTAATGCTCACGGTGTCGGCGGGACGTTAACCTTTAATCTTCCTGCATTTCTTCATTGCAGTATCCACAGTCCGAGAAGCAGTAGTCCAGAAAAGTGTGCTCCTGAGAAGTTTGCAAGAGATAGAAAGAAGTTCTGGCAAATTAAATTTGCGTTATGTTGAATGGCTAGACTGCAAAGACCGTTGGTGCAAGACAGCAAATACGTGAGACATGGTTTTGATCCGTTACAAAAGACGAATTCAGATGCTTTGCATCTCCCATCATCATTAAGGCTAATCCTCGACACAAGGTTTGTACAAATGTTTGTTCTGCAACCATTTTACCGCGCCTCTTATTGTCTTCATTACCATCCTGTATGCGTTTTGTATGCGCCCCACTTGAAAAATCTGGATCGCTTGGTAACAGAAGGATTTTTTCCGCCTATAGTCCTGGATACGTTCGCTCAGCATTACCAATGTCCTATTCACAATAACCGTGACACAGAATTTCAGATAAACAGAAAGATCCCTAAACACTAACATTAATCAGTGGCAAACTAGATCCACTGAGCATCTACGTATGGGGATGAGAGACAACAGAAGTTCAAAATGGTTCAAATGGCTCTGAGCACTATGGGACTTAACTTCTGAGGTCATCAGTCCCCTAGAACTTAGAACTACTTAAATCTAACTAACCTAAAGACATCACACACATCCATGCCCGAGGCAGGATTTGAACCTGCGACCTTAGCGATCGCGTGGTTTCAGACTGAAGCGCCTAGAACCGCTCGGCCACACCGGCCGGCATAACAAAAGTCAATTAAACAATAATATATCTACGAGATAAATCTACAGGTCACGCTATAATGTTTCCACGCCCATAAATCAATGCTAGAAAAATCCCAAAATACCAAAACCAACACCTAGAAGAGAACTGGAAATTGAACGAACGACCTTCTTAAAGATTCATTTTCATCGAATTGATATTGAATAACATGCACCAACTAATAACGTCTTTGTTTTTAACCATTTTTGTTACAGTTTTCCATGCATGAAGTTCAGGGGTTTGTAGTTCCACACATGTTGATCGTTGGATACTTGAACTTTTATTCCAAGTATTTACCATTATTTCTTAAATACAACGTATGTGCAAGAAAGTGATTTGTGAATGTAAGCTTCTTTTTACACGAGAAGCACGACGTCTTTCTTACACTGTTTCTAGTGTGGACCCATTAATCATAGGTCTGTTGTTGTTGTGGTCTTCAGTCCTGAGATTGGTTTGATGCAGCTCTCCATGTAATCATAGGTACAATATTAAAAAGCAACCTAAACAAATCCATCGCGAACTACGCATTCTTCCTGAGCAACTTCCTCTTTTGGTCAACTATTACAGATTGCATCCCTGGATTTCTTTTTGCCAGTTTCTGGTCTTTGCGTGTGGCAGGCTTATCCTTCATTCTTTGTAATCACTTGGACGGATGGTATGGTCTATCATTCGTCCAGTCTACCTTTTTTTTCATCTACAATGTTTCTGGACACTTCGAGATATTCGAAATTTATGTGTAGCCAATGTTCTCGCACGCATAGTGCAAAACAGAATACCGTCTACAAGTAATAACTCATAAAAAATTTTGAACTTATATGAATGCGTGGTTCCTAATACGCCAATTTAGTTTCAAAAGGGAATCTTAGCCTTTAAATTTATTCATTTAAAAAAATGTGCGTAAGCTACAACACGTATGGGGAAAACGTAGGTTTCATATTGGCTGGCGTCAGTACGTCATCCTCGGTTTTTCGTAATGACTTGAAGACTTATGCCCATTACTAAAATCTAAAATAAAGATATTATACGCTGATAAAATAATAAAGCTTATATCTGAAAGTATATTATTAGTTCACCGACGAGATTCAGTTTTCTGCGTAAACTACAATGAATCTTTTTTCTTTTTGCAGTGCAATACTCCGTTGTATATAGGGGAAGTAACGGTATTACCAAGACTACTTCTCATATCCAATCACAAAGCAAAACGAAAAATTCATAGGAATCTACGTAGCACGAAACTAGCACGTTTTTGACGGAGACAGTAATAAGACGAATAACAGAACGCGCTGGTGGTTCATTGCCCTGTGAACATCAGCTCTAAGTAGTTCCAGATTTTTCCGCCAGGGAGCAGCGCGCCGAGCTCTTGCTTCACGTACTAGATGGTGCCACTCGGCGTTCTCTTCGCAAGTGATGACAAACAGTTATGAGCGGGGCTTAGTGCACATCACAGGAAAGTAAGCAATTTGAGAGCTGTAATTTTAATGACATCAAGCTACTTTTCATTTAAAATTAACATTTTAATTACTAACTAGCTAATGTTCTCCTCTTGGCGATCATTATTATCGCACAAGATTACGTTGAATGTCTCTGTTTGTCTTCATATTACAAATACTTAAAAGTTGTAGAATTTGTCTATGTGTAACTAGGTCCCATATTTCTATGGAGCGGAGGTTCATGTTGGTAAATTACACTTCAGTGTGTGTGTGTGTGTGTGTGTGTGTGTGTGTGTGTGTGTGTGTGTGTGTGTAGAGGGGGGAAGGAGGGGTGCTCTACATTGTATTCATATTTATACACGAAAAATGTGTTTTATACAATATTTAATATTTCGTTAACATGAGCGATCAACAGTGTAACACAATGACAGGACTTTCGATGTAAGTGACCTTACATTAATCCATTTCCAGCTTATAGAGTTGTTTACATTGTTTTCATTCGTTATTAGACATATTTACTGTTAAACAGCCCATTTATCGTATTATATTTTGGTGTAGGGCGCCTCCACCCATGGAACTTTCCCCGCCAGTGAAGAATAACAACTGGCAACTAACGCGAACAACAACAAATGTAATCTAAATGTCAACAGGCATCTGAAGACGAAGCTGTCGGCTCGAAACTGTTAACAGCACTGTTTCTCTAAATAAATAGCATTATTAACAGTGGCTAGCTGCTGACTTTTCCTTGCAAGAATCAACTTGTATTCCTAACTGGTATCTGGATTATCACATGCTAACAAATGAAAGAATGTAACGTGTTTTTTGTGTGATTTAGCATAATATTGCTAAATTGGTGTGAATCGGAAGTCAACGTTCTCGTTCCTTGAGGCAATTACTTTTTGTGTTTTTCTGTTATTAATGTACTGAACATTTTGGACGGAAAAAATGCACAATAATTGCTACCAGCGGAAAAATCATCTTATTGGACCATAAAAGAGGCAAATATGCTCGTGCTTATTATGAGTCTGACTAAAAAGTGGGGTTTAATATGTCACATACGAAAACTATATATCATTCACCTTTCATCATTTAAACACTAAAAGTGTTCAAAGAAAATTCTTTTTCATTCTACCTTCCTCAGAATCTTTAAAAATTATTCAAAAATTTTGGCATGCGAACATATTCACGCTCTTTTTAACATGTAACTCACCTCACACTCCCACGAGCCCCCTAACTGAAATTCGCTCACACTTACTAGTCCGTCGCTTTAAGTCACTCATACTCATCCACTGCCACGTGCACATTCTCACTCACTCACTCACTCAGCCCAACTCATTGTCATTATCTCTTTGTGTATCTCTAACTGTAACTAGGTCCTCTCACACAGCCACAATCTCCTTCGTTCTGTCTCATGAAAGCTTTCTCTTCTCACTACCTCCCTCTTGCTCTCTCACTGCTGCTGTCTCATTCATTCCTTACCGCTGCTGCAGTTTCTTCTCACTGTCACTATCTCTCTCTTCCTCATTATCATTGACTCACACTCTGTCTGTCATTATCACTGGCACTCATCCACTTCCACTTTCTCCTTCTCTTTATTTCTCTCTTGCAGGCATTGTCTCCTTCACTTTTTTCCTAGTAATTTTTTGTCACTGTCAACTATGTTTTACTGCCACTGTGCCCCTCTCTTTCTGTCACACTGCCACTGTCTCCTTCGGTCTTTCTACACCACAACGACGTCTACTGTATTCCAAAAAAATGGATCAAATGTCTCTAAACACTATGGGACTTAACATCTGAGGTCATCAGTCCCCTAGAACTTAGAATTACTTAAACCTAACTAACTTAAGGACATCACACACATCCATGCCCGAGGCAGGATTCGAACCTGCGACCGTAGCGGTCGCGCGGTTCCAGACTGAAGCGCCTAGAACCGCTCGGCCACAGTGGCCGGCTACTGTATTCCAGTATTTATTATTTTTCCGTCTGTTTCCCACTGCCATTGTCTCCCTCACTCTTAACCAGTGGTTCTCAACCTTTCTGAGACTATTACCCTTGAGTGCAATCAGACACTTTATTGTCCACCCCCCATCCCACCACCATCGTCAACATTACCGCCTAACTGAACTTTACAATGAAAAAGAATTTTCTTTGAACACTTTTAGTGTTTAAATGATGAAAGATAAATGATAGTTTTCGTAGGTGTCTTATTAAACCCTGAAATAATCACATTCCTGCTCTTTTCTCAACTCCTGGAATGCAGTAGAAAATTTCGTTGGTCGAACTACCGTCGATTCGCTGGACTACATGTCCCAACCACTTGCTTTTAACATTTCATTATAGCAGTGGTTACGTTTTCTGGTCGTTTCACGTGTTTTCCTGTTTTTCCCGGTAATGCCCAACACACACGCATTTATTGCTCACTGATCAACTCTCAGGTTTTCAATCGGTTTCGCATTTAAAGTCGAAACTGGTGATAGGCAGTGAGTTAAACTTTAATTTTCAGTCACACTGGAAAAGTACGAGTTCAGCCTTTTAAAATTTTATTTTTAATTTTTAGCACGTAATGGAAAAAATATTTTTGGGTGCGAGAGTTATTCGAATCGCCGTATCTAAGCTGTAGCTAGTGGAATGTCGCGGGAAGACTGAACGCACATGGCACCGACTCCCGGCGTGACTTGCTCGTCAAAGGACGCCATTTGCATTCGTACTGTCGCAGTGTCCTGTTTACAGTCTTAGTTCAAAACGTTTAAAACAATTGATCAGCCCGCCGACTGTGAAATACGGTCAGTTATTCGGTTTTTGAGAGTAAAGAACAGTTGCAGTAGCGGAAAGGTATGGCCCCACCACGATGAGTGACAGCAGAAATGCATAAGTGGGTGAGAGATTTCAAGGACGGAGGGGAAAATGACCGTGGTGAACCGCGATCAGGCCGACCATCAGTTATCTCAGAAGATTTCGTCAACGTTGTGAACGACAAGCTTCGCGAAGACCGGCGACTAACAATGTCATCTCTAGCGCTGGAATTTCCGACTATGTGTCGAACGACATTGCATAAAGTTGATGTTTCGCAAATTAGGTGCATGTTGGTTTCCCAAGCTGCTTACTGAGAAACACGAAGTGGAAAGAATGCATTGAGCTCCAGTTTATTTGGACTGATATCAGAAGGAATGTGATCAATTTTAGGATAACATTGTCATGAGGGGCGAAATGTGCGTTTCTCATATGATTTCAGAGGCCAAACGTCAGGTATGAAATGTTGTCAAGTGACATCGCCATCAAAGCGAAGGCCAAGCAGATAGTCACAACACGAGAGGTTTTGGCAAGACTGAGTCTTGTTAGTCGAGTTTATTCAGCAAGACACAACAATAAACGCATCCCTTATTGCGCTACTTTAACTAAACTTCTACATGCAATACAGAATAAGCAGAGTAGTCTTCTGACATCTGGAGTTTTGTTGCTGCATGACAATGCAAGCCCCATTGTGCCATTCTACCCGAAATCTAATCACGTCTTTTGGATGGGAACAGACTGTCCACCCACCGTACAGTCTAGACTTGGCACCGAGCGATTTTCGTTTGTTCTGTTTCGTGAAGGAGTTTCTCGGCGGAGAGCCCTTCGTAACAGACGTCGAGATGAAAGAAGCAATTGAGGACTGGTTATCATCAGAAGCGGCAGGCATCAATGACTTATGTAAATAAAAGTTTGTAGGGCGTTATGACAATGTTTAAATAAATATGGAAACTATATACAAAAATAGAGAAACGTCTAAGGAATTACCCAAAATTTTTTTTTATAAAAAACTGTGATGTTTTGCACCCGGTGCTTAGGTTAAACTTTCCCTATTTAACATGTTATAATACGAAAAATAGTTACTGTACGAGTAATAAAGTTGGTAGCATTAATGTCCAGAGTATGGTGCGCATGATTTTCATGAGCCAGCGCCACCGTCCAGTTGCAACTATGGCCACCAGGTCCCGTGATCAGTCATCGTGATTCATAGTCTCACACCCCTGACCAGTCGCAGTGCACTTGTTGATATGTCAACATGGGTTTGGACGAAAGGAGCAGGGCATTATTGGTGAAGCTCTGTTATCAAAACAACAGTAATGCTGCAGCTACACTTCCAGAATATCGCCGGCTGAAAGGATTACAGAAGGGTCCTTTTTCTCCACCTGCTGTGCGGAGCACGATGAAGAAGTTCGAATCAACTGGAGAACTGGGCGTCGCTCCGAGAAGAGGCCGACGATCGGTTGCACCACAGGTGGCTCATGAAATCGGTGTTGCTAAGGCAGACAAAGCTGCGCTCAATTCCCGATCATCAGGCAGTGCCCCTGCTGTGTCACGGCAGTTGAACATCCCGTGGGTCACTGTACGCAAGGTACTTCGAACCATTCTCAAATGGTATCCGTACAAGATCCATATCGTACAGCAGCTTGCACCACAGGACTCACACTGACGTGTTGACTTCGCTCTCCACTTTCCCACAAGGACTGAAGTTGATGAGACCTGACCCTGGACCATTCTATGGACTGATGGGTGACGTCAACACAGAGAACTGGCGAGTGTTGGGATCTTCATCTCCACTCATTGCGCATGAAGTTCCTCTGTATGGTGGACGCGTCAACGAATGATGTCGCTTCGCGGGTACGTTCATCATTGTCCGATTATTTTTTGAACAGGTTGGGGCTCAAGGACCAAAGACGCGCAGTGTGACTGGCCAGCATTTCTGCGATATGCTTCGGCAGCATGTCATACCCGCCCTAAAGGAGAGAGACGCATTTAACTCAACAGTTTTCATGTAAGATGGGGCCCCACCGCACATCGCTCGTGAAGTTCAGCTGATTCTCCGAAACACATTTGGAAACGACCGAATTATCAGCCGATCATTTCCAAATGATTGGCCAGCACGATCTCCTGATTTCGCCCCCTGTGATCCCTGGCTGTGGGGCTACCTGAAGGGTAGGGTTTACCAGAGGAACATTCACAGATGTGCTGATCCGAAGCGCAGCATCTCAAAAGAGGTAGCCAGTATGCCTACGGACATGCTTCGCTATGCTGTGTAGAATGCAATCGCGCGCTTTCAGACGCCATATTGAGCCCATTTTGTTGCATTAATATACCGGTATGTAATGGTATGGCGTACCATAGCAGCACATTAAAAGTGTTGCAACTGAATTGATTCTGCACTATTTCTATTCCCCATGTCTTTGACATTAATGCTACCACGTTTGGTCCTCTAACAGTAATTAGTTTGCGTGTTATAACGTGTTAAACAGGGAAAGTTTAATTATAACCACCCGGTATTTTATAAGAAATAGGAGCTTACTTTCTGAATAACCCTCGTGCACATCGCTTCTCAAAGTGTTCGCCTTTAAAACTTATACGGTTTTGCATATGCCAGAATCAGTTTAGGAAAAGTTTTTATCCATAGTCATGTTGATACCTCGGAAACGTGGATGTGGAAGGATTCAAAAGCTTTTGGAGCAGATGAAAATCACTGTCTACGAATTTCTTGTTTGAGATAAAGGAACAAAAATACACTCCCTGACAAAAGAAATGAGGCAACCACACCCCATGGTCGGATGTCAGCGCAACTTTGTACATGTAGACAGCAGCGGCGGTTATGCAAATGATTACCGTTACAATTGTCTTGGACAGCTGGAACAACCACCACAGAGCATTAGTGTTGTTGGTATAGAATGTGGTTACCAAGCTTGTTAGCGTTTGCAGAGAGCATGAAGAGCGCCAGGTGTTGAGTGATCACTGTGAAGGACGCGGAGATGCCGCCTACTAGTACGAGATAGCATTATCAGCACTTGACTGACTTTGAAACAGGTCAAACTGTGGGTTTCTGCTTCACTAGCTGGTAGAAACGCACAATATCGAGATTTGTGGGGCATTCTAATGCGACAGCGGCCCGATGTTGGGCTGTGTAGCGGCTGGGAGCAGCGGTATTCGCCGTCAAGGTTGCAGTCGGCCACGTGTGACCACCACTGGGCCGGCTCGCCCTATTGTGCACCAGGCACATTGCAACACCCTTCACGTCCATACTCCGAGCTCGAGTAATGGACTCCCTGCAACGGTATGTGTCATCCGGCTCCACTAGTCCGAAACTTGCAGCAGGCAGACTAGGGAATGTCGGTCCAGTGCACAGCCTGCCTTTAACCTCACACCACAAACGGCTGCATTTTGAGGGTGCTGTGACTTGGAAGCATGGCCTGCTGGTGAATGGCGTGGCGCTGTGTCCAGCGACGAGTCACTATTCTGCACCACCCCAGATAATGACACGTTGGAGCAGCAAGGCCCTGTTATTGCAGGTGTCACAGTGTGAGGAGTCATTGGTTACGACGTCAGGTCATGGCCTGGAGTGATTCAGGGAACTCTGACAGCATAATGGGCGTTCTCCTCATGAGTTACCTCTCATGCAACAGTATCATGGTGTCATTTTTCAGTAAGACAATGTTTCTGCTCATGAGTTATCTCATGCGACAGTATCTTGTTGTCATTTTTCAGTAGGACAATCCTTCTGCTCATGAGTTACCTCATGTCACGGTATCGTGGTGTCATTTTTCAGTAGGACAATGCTCCTCATCATGCTTCTCCTCATGAGTTACCTCATGCAACAGTATTGTGATGTCACTTTTCAGTTGCACAATTCTTCTCCTCAGGTTTCTCCTCACGAGTTACCTCTCGTGCCGCCGGCCGAGAGGTTCTAGACGCTACGGTCTGGAGCCGCGCTACCGCTACGGTAGCAGGTTCGAATCCTGCCGCGGGCATGGATGTGTGTGACGTCCTTAGGTTAGTTAGGTTTAAGTAGTTCTAAGGTCTAGGGGACTGATGACCTTAGAAGTTAAGTCCCATAGTGCTTAGAGCTATTTTTTGAACCTCTCGTGCCGCAGTATCGTGGTGTCAGTTTTCATTAGGACAATGCTTGTCCACGCTAGGCACATGTTTCTGTGACCTAGTTGTGCGATGTTGAAATACTTCCGTTGCCAACAGCTTCCTCAGGTCTGTTCCCGATAGAACACATGTGGGACCAGTTCGGATGTCAACACCACTGCAGTGCCAGAACCTACGATGTTCAGGACCAGTTAGAACCGTGGCCGGCCTTAGGCATGTGCAAATGATGCAACTGCACAAGGTTCCGCACTTCTAGAGGTCCTGCACAAAACATTAGAAGGTAATTTGGAAACTGACACCCATAATTTTTTTACTGTAGGCGAATTGAAAACAAAAGTAAGGTGTTCCTGGAGCTACTTTTGATGCAATGTAATTCAATTATATACCCATTGTGACACGACTATGGCCACTGGAGCATACCTCAGAAAATTATGCCCAAATCAGAGTTGAGGGAACCCAGGGCAATGATACTGATGCGCTATAGGAATATCTATTGCCAACAGATGACTATTGCTCGTGCGTAAATTAATAGGTACGCGATTCATTGTTTCTCAGCGCTTCTCCGCGCCATCTCTACTCATTGTTGTGGCTAAAAATCAAGAATTACGTTCTTCCATCAGCAGTTGTCTCCCACAGAATAATTTGTTCATTGTTGTCAGTTTAAACGTACCTGATTTTTCGAGTTGACGCCGTTTCAAGTGCTGCGTATGCATTCTGTGTGAAGACAGTGGTTCTGTCTGTGCTGTGAAAAAAATGTTCAAATGTGTGTGAAATCTTATGGGACTTAACTGCTAAGGTCATCAGTCCCTAAGCTTACACACTACTTAACCTAAATTATCTTACGGACAAACACACACACACATGCCCGAAGGAGGACTCGAACCTCAGCCGAGTCAGCTGCACAGTCCATGACTGCAGCGCCCAAGACCGCTCGGCTAATCCCGCGCGGCTCTGTGCTGTGAAGTTCAAAGTGTCGACGGGGAAATGTCTCGTGAAAGGGATGGATTTAGAAAATACGGTTCAGGTGCTCAAAAGATCAAGAGAGAGCTACAACATGAACAGTTTTTGAACTCACAAAAAGGCGCTTTCCAAAAATTTCTTCGACCAACAATTTCAGACAGCGAGACTAAAGTGTACTTAAAGGACGATGGTATTACCAATAGCCTCTCATCATGTGGTGCTTTAGATGCAAGTGAACATGAAGCATTGGAATGCGGTCCTCCTGCTATCCAACATTGATGTGGGCCTAGTAGTAGCAGTTGTGAAGTAATCACAAATTTGGACCCAGGCACTTGACCTAATACGTTAACATCCTCCATGATAAATGAAATTGTACAGAAAGGCCCTACTAACATTGTAAATTTTGAAAATACCTTAAATGAGAACAGAAGAAAATTTTCAACTCATTTTTGCACAAGAACTTTACCAAGTGGAGAAAAAGGGATAGTAAATGGCTTGTGTATTAGAACTCTACCGACGACGTTTTTTGTTTTTGTCGTAAATATGTTGTCAAGTGATCGACTCTGATTGGGTTCATTTAGGAAATAGGCTTCAAGAACATGAACACTTATTTAACCACGTAAGCTGTACAAAAAATGGATAGAATGTCAGATGCGTTTGAAATAAAAAGGTGTTACTTATCAAATTAATCATTAACTACTGGAAAAAGATGGAAGATTGGCGTCACTCACTATCAGGTAGTATCTCAACATAATATGACCCTGGAAACCAACGACACGCTCTATCAAGAGAATACTGTTAATTGTCCTGGTTTGTTGGAATTATAGCAGAATTTGATACTGTTTTGCAGGAATATTTAAGACAGGAAGACGCTCAAGTACTTCATGATCATTATCTTGAGAAAAACATTCAAAATAAACTCATAAATTTGCTTGGCAACGAGGTAAAATCCAGCATTGTTAATGTTGTAAAAGAAAGTCAATATTTTTCTGTTATACTTGATTGTAGTCCTGATACGATACACAATGACCAAATAACATTGACTGTTAGATTGTAAATTTATCAGAAGATGCAGTGACTGTGGATGAACACTTCCTCGACTTTCTGAACATCACTTCAACAACAGGAGAAAAGTTGGCTAAAACAATTTTGTCGAAACTAGATCAACTAGGACTCAATATTCATGATTGCGGAGGCCAAAGTTATGATAATAGGGACAATATGAAAGGTTATCGAAATGGTGTTCAAGCCAGAATCCAAAAGCATTTTATATGTGATGTCTTAATCTTGTGTTATCAGATGCAGCAAAATCTACAGCAAAAGCACTCAAATTTTTTGATGTAATTGTTTTCAGTGCATCCACCCAGAGGTGGGAAATCTCATGGAACAGAGTACCAACTTTAACAGTGAAGAAGCTTTCAGTTACTCAATGGGAAAGTAGGGTGGGGAGTGTCAAAGCTACAAGGTACCAGACAATAGAAGTCAGAAGTGCCCTTCTTGAGGTGAGCAACGGCACTATTGAATCGAAAACAAAGAGCGAAGCACAGTCGCTTGCTGTGAACGAATTAGAAAGCTTAGAGTTGAAGGCGTTGTCATATGGTATGACCTTCTTTTACCATTAACGCAGCAAGTAAGGCACTTCAAGCAGAAAACATGGACGTGATAGTAGCAACTAAATCCCTCAGAAGTGCTGTGAAGTTTATCGAAAATTTCCGCGAAGAACATTTTGTTAATGTACAGATAACAGCGGAAGAGTTGGCTGAAAGTTTACAGATTGAATCAAAATTCGGGGAAAAGAGAAGCGACAAGAAGGGGAAGCAATTTGATTATGAAGGTAACGCCGTGGTTTGCAGAGTTCAATCTTCAGAGGAGAAACACAAAAACGAAGTTTTCTACCTTGTCGTTGTCGCAGTATTAAAGAGTTTGAAAGAACGTTTTGGCCAGCTGACTAAGTATTCCGAAATATTCGGATTTTTGTTTTCTCCAGAAAGTTTAAAATTCATACATGGCGAAGAACTGAAACTGCTACGTAAAAACTTCTTGCATCAGACCTTTTGACAGAAATTAATGTATTAAGAGAAATGGTTTCCGAGGATGTAAAAACTCCTATGTTAATGCTGAAATAGTTGAATGACATTGGGAACCCATTTCTCAACATTTATATTGCCTGCAGAATTTTGATAATCGTGCTAGTGGCTGTCGCCTCCGCTAAAAGGAGCTTCTCGCGTTTAAAGCTTGTCAACAGTTATTTCAGAAGAAGCATTTCGCAAGAACGCCAGCTTTCGCTATGCTATCAGTGGAACACGATGTGGTTTCAAAATTGAATTTCGAAAATATTATTGATGAATTTTCTCGTAAAAAAGCAAGGAATAGATTTTTTTGGGCAAAGTATATAAAGCAGAAAACCCTTATGTTTATAACCTGCAAGTCATTTAATTTTTTTGTAAATGTGGAGCACAGTCAAGAGATGAAAACATTTACGTGTATATCGTGAACAACACTTGTCAACCTTACTTGATTTTGAATTTCATTAAATTGAAGGATTCCCACAGCTAAGTTAGTTTTTATTATTAACATTTTTGATGTATTGGTTGTACGTTAATGACGAAACGTATTATTCTTTTGAACGTGGCGCCAGTGTATAACCTATGTTGGAGGAGGAGCGGGGGCTGCGGGAAAGCCCCGGGCGGAAATTTTGCACGTGGCTCCGCGCCAGCTAAAGCCGGCCCTGGTTACAATACTTGTAGGACAGCTTGCCTCAGGAGAGGATACAACGACTTTATGAGAACCTTCCAATCCTAAACAGTGCATGCATCCAGGGCAGAGCAGGTGTGACGTTATCCTGATAAGTGGGCACATACCAGCAAGATCTTTGTAAATTTGACTCCGTTTTGTGATCACTCAAATAATCTCAGATACTCCCTGAAACAGTGAGGTTTCATTTTTTTTCCTCATCGCCTTTGGATACTTCAACTTTTTTCAGGAAACATGTTTTCAGACAATAAATCATGTCACAATGAGCAGTGATTTAATAACTCAATGCTTTTCTCTGTCAAGTAATCAACTGTTTCGTGTGCACCGTGACAGATGGCATTGTTGTGATAAAAAAAGCTGCAACGTTTCCCGCTGTTTTTACTTATATCATCGATGACGTGTGGTGAACAATTTGCTATAGACTTGAAGACAAAAAACACGACGCACCACGATGGAATACCCGAATGGGACTGAAATCGGTAGAAATGATGTACGTATACAGACTAGCAAACGATTACAACTTCAGAAAAACTGGATTTATTCAAGAGAAAGAGCTTCACAAATTGAGCTACGCGGTGGTAAACCTCTGGTACTTGTGCAAGCAGTTATTCGGCTTCGAACTGACTGATATCCTGAGGGATATCGTGCCAAATTCTATCCAAATGGCTCGTTAGATCGTCAAAATTCCGAGATGGTTTGTGGTCGCTGCCCATAATGCTCAAAACGTTCTCAATGGGGGAGAGATTTGGTGACCTTCCTGACCAAGGTAGGGTTTGGCAAGCACAAGACAAGGAGTAGAAGCTTTAGTCGTCAGTGGGCAGGCATTATCTTGCTGAAACGTAAACCCAGGATGACTTGCCATGAAGAACAAAACTGGACGCAGAATATGGTCGACGTACAGCTATGCTTTGAGGGTGCCACGGATGGCAACCAGAGGAGTCCTGTTATGAGGAGAAATGGCACTCCAGATCATTACTCCTGATTTTCGGGCAGTTTGGTGGGCGACAGTCGTGTTGGTTCCCCATTACTGTCCAGGGCGTCTCCAGAGACGTCTTTGATGGTCATCGGGGCTCAATTCAAAGCAGGTCTGATCACTAAATAGGGTCTACTCCGGTCAGTGAAGTTGCAGGCCGAAACTTTACAGGAACTCCCAAACGTTTTCGAAAATCGGTCACACTAAGCCCCCTCACAAAATAAATAAAGGAAGAAAGTTCATGGCATATTACGTCTTCGCTGTTGGCGCAGTAAAATTTCGGGATTAGGCCACGACGACTTAATTTATTACTTCTTTCCTACTAACTCTATTCGCATGACAGCAGACAGTACCCACATATGCCATTGAATATAACTGCAAACTTGTCATTGTACGACTCATAGTTCACTAGATATGACCTCATAAATGAGGTTGGAGTTTTGGCGGTTTTTCGTGTTCAAACGTACAGAATTTGCCTGCTTAACATGATTTATTTGACACATAAACTTATCTGTAAGGTAATGAGAAACTTGAAACTGTTTTATGCATAGGTTTTCGATTCTTAAAAGAATCAGGGATGTGATTAGTGGTTTAATGCTACTGTGTGCAATATTTCTTGTCACTATTGCTTCCTTATTATACAGAGGGATCCAAAAAATGTATCCACTGTTTAAAAGTCCATAACTTGCAAACTAATTGACGGAGTTGTCTCATTTTTGGTGAAAGTGTGTCTTAAAATCCAACTTAAAAATATAACTGTAGGTGTTCGACATGGTCACCATTAACATCCTCGCACAAACGATGCCGCCGAACAGCAGCACGAACTACTGACAGCAACGTGTTCAGTTGGATATTCGCACTTGAATGTACGATGGATTCTCGAAGTTCATCCAATGTGCGTGGCTTTTGTCGATAAACGACATCCTTTAGTGTTCTCCACAGGCAAAAGTCCAGAGTAGTTAGGTCTGGGGAACGTGGTGGATACTCCACAGCACCTCTACGGCCTATCCATCTTTCTGGTAGATTTTCGTCGAGTAACGCCCTAACACGATTTTGGTAGTGGGCTGGGGCACCATATTGTTGAAAGTAAACTCTTTCGTTTCCATACAAGTCTCGGATGGCAGGTAAAATAGATGTCTGAAGCTTCTGAAGGTACACCTCACCGGTAACTGTGCCGTCAAAGAAGAATGGCCCAATCAAGCCCCGGTAAGACAACCCACACCACACATTTACTCCTGGCAAATTCACGGCTTTGTCTACATGGACGTTCGGATTTTCGGCGGCCCAGTAGATGCAATTGTGGTGATTTACTGTACCATTGAGATTGAACTTTTCCTCATTAGATCACACAACCATCTCTGCAAACTCTTCATCGTCGCGCACCATGTTAGTAAACCCCTCGCAGTACTCCATTCTACGATCTGGGTCGTCCTCGTTCATCGCGTGTAGCAATAGTGGGATGTAGTACTTCCACTTTCCTTTCTTCAAAATTCGCCGAACACTTGAGCGACTCACTCCAGTTTCACGGGCACACTGTCTCACAGACTTCTGTGATGAGCGAGTGAATTGTTGTAACAAACGACGAGAGTTAGCTGGACTTGTTACTGTTACAGGTCGTCCAGATCGTTGTTTGTGTACATCTTTAACACAGCCTTCGGCTTCAAATTTGTCTCGAATGCGACGAATCGTTAAACGTGTCGATGGCTCTGCTTGATATTCATTTCGCGATTGCCGTTGAACCTCATAAATGTTTTAGTACTTAAAATACCACTTCAAAACTGACTTCCTTTCATCGAATGTAAGTCTTGCGCCAGCTATGTTTACTCGAGTAACTAGGTGCAACTAAGATCAAAACACTGACTATCTGGTGACTGTCATCTGACAAAACAAAACAACGCAATACAACGCTTGTGTGGCGATTGCCGGAACTACGAACTATTACGCTACCAAAGATGAGACAACACCATCAATCAGTTTGCCAGTTATGGGCTTTTAAACAGTGGATACATTTTTATGGACCCCTCTGTATAAACATTCCAACATACTGTTACGAAATTTTACTATCGTTTGTTGTTTATGTTCGGCTCTTTAGATACTGTTAATGTATTTTTGTAGCTTTCTCTCCTTCCCTTGTGTCTCTTCATGTCTGTTTAATGACGCACACGCCAGAAATGAGATAACTCAGCGTCGTGGCCAAACAGACCGCAGGCGTGCCTACTAGAGTCCTGCATGACCGAGTAAGCGAGCACAAAATACGGGATGGGGCGAGCACACCCTAACTGGATAGGCTGCCCGCACTAGTTCTAGTGACCGAGCATAGAAGCCGTGACCGAATACGTAGCACGTAACTTCAAACACATTACACGTGTCACAATCCGTGTGAGACAGCAGCCAGTACGGGCTTCTCATTTGTGGTGTCTCTCTCTCTCTGTAATCATGCAGTGCGAGGAAGCCAGTGCAGTAAGACGTAAGATTGAAACCAATGTTTATACGTTGAAGAGACGGGAAGGTCTAAAAAGCCAAGTATGGAGCACATTTTTGTTGGTTGTAGACGAAAACAGTGCGTCTGCTGGGTACGTATCGTGCATAAACTGCTCCACATTATTGTGTTTCCAATCGGGAACCACTCATTTAAAGAAACACAGTTGCAAGAAACCTCACAAAGATACAGCTCCTTCATGGATACAGGCAGTAATAAAAAACAGTATTACAGCAAAGTGTGTTGCAGTGTGTGCGAAAGATATGAGACCTTTTAATGCTGTTTGCGGTGAAGGTTTCAGAGAACTAGGCCAAGCATTAATACATGTAGGTGCACATTATGGAGAAGTTAACGTGGCAGATGTCATGCCACATCCCTCTACTATAAGCAGACATGTCAAAGAACAAGATGATGTAATACGAAACAGCATAATGCCTTCTGTTATGGCAGAAGTTATTAATAAAACATGTGCTGCGACAGTTGATATGTGGACTGATTCGCATAATCAGGTGCACTATTTGACGCTTACAACACATTACATTAACACAGATTGATCTCTTGTGATCAATGTTTTATTTACAACAAAATTCCCGGACGTTAGGAAGACGGGAGTAAATATTATAAAAGAAAGTACTCTACGAATTTAGCTGTGTCACGCACCCGCTCTTGGAAACGTTACTTTTGTATTAAAAGAGAGAGAGAGGCAGAGATAAATACATTGTGTGTGTGTGTGTGTGTGTGTGTGAGAGAGAGAGAGAGAGAGAGAGAGAGAGAGAGAGAGAGAGAGAGAGATGCTTTGGATTTGTACAGTAGAGTGCAGCGAGCCGGGACGAGGCGAGGTGAGACGTCAGCGGTGACCGGTCATGCTCGGTTATCCGCGTGTCCGGAATCCGGACATCAGACATGGGGCGAGTACGTGACCGAGCCGAGTCGTGTGGGGCCGGACACGAGCGGCTCGGTCCCCCAGCCAACAGGCGAGCAGTGACCGGTCAAACATTGAGCGTTGCAGCACTCTAGTGCATACGCCACCACGCCCCCCCCCCCCCCCCACCCCCGGCCTGGACTGCAGGGAGTGGGCCCACCTGGCGCCTAAAACAACACGGTGCGCTACACAGTGTTGCAAACGTGTGTGTGCGTACGTGTGTGGGCGTAGTTACAAAGAGGTCGTCCAGGATATCGCTTGTTTGCGTTGCGGCCTCACCGGCAGGGTCACGACGTGTCTACAGCCTCCTGCTTAAAGATAAGGGCATTGGGCGATGCAGTTAGCAGAGATTCGAAACGGGGCGAGTCCGAGTCCGATGTTGCGGGCTGCATACTTCACAAATCAAGGCGTCGCTCTTACATCGGTGCTAACGGGCTTCGTTCCCGCTGTAGTTGTGCAGGGTATGACAAGCCTGAGAACTATGGCGCTGCGGTCGTTTGCTCGTTGTCGGCTCGTTCCTTCTTACTGAACGCCGGCACGGTAGCTCAGCGTGTTCGATCAGAGGGTTAGCTGCCCTCTTCAATAAAAAAAAACGGAGTCAATCGATCAACAACGAACTTAAACGGATGTCTTACGACGTCCGCTCCGAGCAGATGCAACGAACGAAACCGAACAAAATGAGATTAAAAAAAAAATTGTGTGCTGGAGTGTGAGGCTAGTCGTGACTTAATTTAGTATGGAAAGTGGGTAGAAGACCTTGCTGCCGTAAGGTAACACCGACAAGGCGAAATTACTGACTGTCGAGATGAGATGGCCTCCAACGAAGCTGTGTTTTGTGAGACTGTGAAGGGTGTAAGACGAAAATTAATTACAAAATTACACAATTGCGAATGCGTTCCATCACGGGAGGAGTAATATCTGGAATAAGGTTCGCGCTTTACTCCATTCTTCAGACGAAAAACGTTCAAATTTCGTTGAATGCAAACTAAAGGACTCTATTCTTGTTTATTTCAACTGCTCCACGAAAAAACATATAGGCTGCGTAAAACGTAAACTGGGCACAGAGCAATGTCATTGATATCTCCCTCTCGGCCGGAGTGGCCGAGGGGTTCTAGGGGCTATAGTCTGGAGCCGGGCGACCGCTACGGTCGCAGGTTTGAATCCTGCCTCGGGCATAGATGTGTGTGATGTCCTTAGGTTGGTTAGGTTTAAGTAGTTCTAAGTTCTAGGGGACTGATGACCTCAGACGTTAAGTCCCATAGTGTTCAGAGCCATTTTGATATCTCCCTATGACAAAAAAGGCGAGCTAATTTCTGTATTCATTTGGTAATGGCCACTTGCGTTTATGGGCTAAGAGCGAGTTGTGTAACTTATCATGCACCAGTGTAGTTTATTTTAATAACTAATCACTTAGATACTGCTCTTCATCCACATATAACGTTTCCTGGTACTATCGTTACACACTTGATAACGCCTCGGAAGTGTGTATATCTCAACGTAATACAGTGAAGCGCCAAATAAACTGACATAGGCACGCATATGCACATACAGAGATATGTAAACAGGCAGAATGCGGCACTGCTACGCCTATATAAGACAACAACAAGTCTCTAGCGCACTTGCTAGATCGCTTATCTCTGCTACAATGGCAGGTTATCTAGATTTAAGTGAGTTTCAACGTGGTGTTATACTCGGCGCATGAGCGATGGGACACAGCATCTCCTAAGTAGCGATGAAGTGGGGATATTCCCGTACGACCGTTTCACGAGTGTAGCGTGAATATCAGGACCCGGTAAAACATCAAATCTCCGACATCGCTGCGGCCGGAAAAAGATCCTGCAAGAACGGGACGGACGATGACTTAAGATAATCGTCCAACGTGACACAAGTACAGCCCTTCCGCAAATTTCTGCAGATTTCAGAACTGGGCCATCAACAAGTGTCAACGTGCGAACCAAACAACGAAACATCATCGATATTGGCTTTCGGAGCCGAAGACCCACTCGTGTACCTTTGATGACTGCACGACACAAAGCTTTACGCCTCGCCTGGGTCCGTCAACACCGACATTGGGCTACTGGTGACTGGAAACATGTTGCCTGGTCGGACGAGTCTCGTTTCAAATTCTATTGAGCGGTTAAATGTGTACGACTATGGAGACAACCTCATGACTCTATGGACCCTGCATGTCAGTAGGGTGCGGTTCAAGCTGGTGGAGGCTCTATAATGGTGTGGGGCGTGTGTAGTTGGAGCGATATGGGACCCCTGATACGTGTAGATACTGCTCTGACAGGGGACACGTATGTATGCATCCTGTCTGATCACCTGCATCCATTCATCTCCATTCTGAATACCGACGGACGGGCAATTCCAGCAGGACCATGCGACACTCTATACTTCCAGAATTGCTACAGAGTGGCTCCAGGAACACTCTTCTTGTTATATCCTAGCCATTAATGCCACCCGAGCCCGCTGCCAAAAGGTTGGCAGCATCAAAGTCCGGACGCCGTCCGCATAAGCAGCGCCAGCGAGATAGGAAATCGCCGCAAGTCTGCGCGCGCCACCGCTGGCTTCTGGTTTCTTAAGCGCTGGAGTCGCGAGCGCTAGGACAGTTCTGTATTCGTCGCTCAGTTGTATACTCGCCACCGAATTGTGTACTTGCTAGTCAGTTGTGTGTTCATCGCAGCAGAGTTGTTGTTTGTCGTCAGCCGACGCTGACCTAGCCGCTCCGACTCGAACTAGACAGATTTCTGTAGACACGGAGTTCACTACTGTGTTTCTGTATCTTCGTTAATAAAGATAAGTACCGACTTTTATTTAATCAGAGTGTTTGGGTTTTCATCTTTCTGTTCACTGTTCTAGCGGACCGGTCGGCCCGCTATTAAAAGTGTGGCGGTGACTTCGTAAGCCGTTTCTACAGCGAATTGTTTGTCGCTACGAACGCCGCCACAAAACTTCTGAATTTAAACACTTTCGCTGGCCACCATACTCCCCAGACATGAACATTATAGGGTACATCTGGGATGCCTCGCACCTTGCTGTTCAGAAGAGATCTGCACCCTGTCGTACTCTTGCGGATTTTTGGAAAGCCCTTCAGGATTCAAGGTGTCAGGTCCCTCCAGGACTTATTCAGACATTAGTCGGGTCCATGCCACATTGTGTTCCGACACTTATACGTGCTCGCGGAGGCCCTACACGATATTAGGCAGGTGTACCAGCTTGTTTGGCTCTTCAATTTATATACACTCCTGGAAATGGAAAAAAGAACACATTGACACCGGTGTGTCAGACCCACCATACTTGCTCCGGACACTGCGAGAGGGCTGTACAAGCAATGATCACACGCACGGCACAGCGGACACACCAGGAACCGTGGTGTTGGCCGTCGAATGGCGCTAGCTGCGCAGCATTTGTGCACCGCCGCCGTCAGTGTCAGCCAGTTTGCCGTGGCATACGGAGCTCCATCGCAGTCTTTAACACTGGTAGCATGCCGCGACAGCGTGGACGTGAACCGTATGTGCAGTTGACGGACTTTGAGCGAGGGCGTATAGTGGGCATGCGGGAGGCCGGGTGGACGTAGCGCCGAATTGCTCAACACGTGGGGCGTGAGGTCTCCACAGTACATCGATGTTGTCGCCAGTGGTCGGCGGAAGGTGCACGTGCCCGTCGACCTGGGACCGGACCGCAGCGATGCACGGATGCACGCCAAGACCGTAGGATTCTACGCAGTGCCGTAGGGGACCGCACCGCCACTTCCCAGCAAATTAGGGACACTGTTGCTCCTGGGGTATCGGCGAGGACCATTCGCAACCGTCTCCATGAAGCTGGGCTACGGTCCCGCACACCGTTAGGCCGTCTTCCGCTCACGCCCCAACATCGTGCAGCCCGCCTCCAGTGGTGTCGCGACAGGCGTGAATGGAGGGACGAATGGAGACGTGTCGTCTTCAGCGATGAGAGTCGCTTCTGCCTTGGTGCCAATGATGGTCGTATGCGTGTTTGGCGCCGTGCAGGTGAGCGCCACAATCAGGACTGCATACGACCGAGGCACACAGGGCCAACACCCGGCATCATGGTGTGGGGAGCGATCTCCTACACTGGCCGTACACCACTGGTGATCGTCGAGGGGACACTGAATAGTGCACGGTACATCCAAACCGTCATCGAACCCATCGTTCTACCATTCCTAGACCGGCAAGGGAACGTGCTGTTCCAACAGGACAATGCACGTCCGCATGTATCCCGTGCCACCCAACGTGCTCTAGAAGGTGTAAGTCAACTACCCTGGCCAGCAAGATCTCCGGATCTGTCCCCCATTGAGCATGTTTGGGACTGGATGAAGCGTCGTCTCACGCGGTCTGCACGTCCAGCACGAACGCTGGTGCAACTGAGGCGCCAGGTGGAAATGGCATGGCAAGCCGTTCCACAGGACTACATCCAGCATCTCTACGATCGTCTCCATGGGAGAATAGCAGCCTGCATTGCTGCGAAAGGTGGATATACACTGTACTAGTGCCGACATTGTGCATGCTCTGTTGCCTGTGTCTATGTGCCTGTGGTTCTGTCAGTGTGATCATGTGATGTATCTGACCCCAGGAATGTGT
The DNA here is from genome assembly GCF_021461385.2 of Schistocerca piceifrons. Taxonomy (NCBI): domain Eukaryota; kingdom Metazoa; phylum Arthropoda; class Insecta; order Orthoptera; family Acrididae; genus Schistocerca; species Schistocerca piceifrons. Next base: position 841,786,540 of record NC_060140.1, on the reverse strand, counting down.
CAATAAAGTTTCCCCTTCCTGGGACAATGAATTCACGGTGTTCTTATTTCAATTTCCAGGAGTGTACTATACTGTGACCTGATAGCATTAGTGAGCGTGTATGTTATGAAACAGCTGGTTGGTCTAAGTGATTTGGTATTAGTAACTTGCCCACGTTGTACTGTTAAAGTGCGCCCGTTCAGAAATATCTTAGCGTTAGCTGGCTGTGATTTAGTACGGTGTTCATATTTCAGAACTATCATTTACTGATGTTTTTACCTTACTTTAGATATTTTGTGCTTCACAGAGAATCAATTTTACTCGACCATTACGTAAAGATTATCTGGGTGGATGATTACAGAATTGCTCATACATCTAGTACGATGAAGTGGGCTGACCCAGTTGATTCTCGTAAACCGAGGTCTTTGTGAACTAGCTATTGACTTACTGAGTGCCTGTGGAGTACGAATAACTGGCTTAAACCGTTTGTACTGCTGTTGATTCGGAATTTTTTCATAAAGTCAAGTACTTTTGTTTGCATTGATCAAGTTGCTTCTCACTTGCTGTGTTGCTTTGTTAAGTTGCTATGAGAAGGAGAAATCATCTATTGGCTTAATTCACAGACGGCAAAATTTTTTTGTGGTGGTAAATACCAAGGGATGCTTCTAATATTTGTAATTACTTTTCATTAAATATTTCCCGTGTGCGTGTGGGTGCATATGTTTGTTGCCGTTTTCAAACATCTCAATTAAGGCTTTGAATTCTTGTTTGTGCCTGGTGCTAACAGGTTAATGCTATACGAGGTGTGGCTAGAAAAAAACCGGTCTAGTACTGATGAAACAATAAAACGAATGCAATAAGGCTGAAAGTCGCGTGGCCTGTCACGTGACTCTCGCTCCGCCTACTGCTCAAGTTTCATCTGCCTCCTGCACTCAGTCTGCCCGTGGCGTCTGTTTTAAGTAGTTGACGTTTTGTCTGTGCGTCGGAAAATGTTGAGTGTACAGCGTGTTAACATCAAATTTTGTTTCAAACTAGGAAAATCTGCAAGTGAAACGTTTGTAATGTTACAACAAGTGTACGGCGATGATTGTTTATTGCGAACACAAGTGTTTGAGTGGTTTAAACGATTTAAAGATGGCCGCGAAGACACCAGTGATGACACTCGCACTGGCAGACCATTGTCAGCAAAAACTGATGCAAACATTGAAAAAATCGGTAAACTTGTTCGACAAGATCGCCGTTTAACAATCAGAGCAGTGTCTGAGTTAATAGGAGTTGACAAGGAAAGTGTCGAACAAGTTTATCGATTTTTTTCAATGTTTGCATCAGTTTTTGCTGACAATGGTCTGCCGGTGCGAGTGTCATCACTGGTGTCTTCGCGGCCATCTTTAAATCGTTTAAACCACTCAAACACTTGTGTTCGCGATAAACAATCATCGCCGTACACTTGTTGTAACATTACAAACGTTTCACTTGCACTTTTTCCCAGTTTGAAACAAAATTTGATGTTAACACGCTGTTCTTTCTGTACACTCAACATTTTCCGACGCACAGACAAAACGTCAACTACTTAAAACAGACGCCACGGGCAGACTGAGTGCAGGAGGCAGATGAAACTCGAGCAGTAGGCGGAGCGAGAGTCACGTGACAGGCCACGCGACTTTCAGCCTTATTGCATTCGTTTTATTGTTTCACCAGTACTAGTCCGGTTTTTTTCTAGCCACACCTCGTACGTATCGTAAGTTATTCTAAGGAGAAAGGCCAAGAAGTGGACTACTGTAAAGAGAAAGGTCAACAAGTACACTGAAGGACCTACCATCTGTAAAACTAATACCAGTACTGTATCGCGAAATAGGGGAGATAGTGCCACAGACATGACACATGAATTGGAGTTGCAATCATTAAAACAAAGGCATTTTTCGTTGTGACAGGATCTTCTCATGAAATTTAAATCACCAGTTTTCTCCTCCGACTTCGAAAACATTCTGGTGGCATCCACTTACATAGGGAGAAATGATCATTACGATCATTTAAAAATTTAAGTGCTCGTTTTTGCCGCGCGCCGTTCGAGAGTGGAACGGTAGAGAGACAGCTTGAAGGTGGTTCACTGAACCCTCTACCCTCTGCCTCGCACTTTATTAGATGTAAATGTGGCACATAACACCCCCCCCTCCCCCGCCCTTACAGGGTTAAGTAGTTTTGTATAACTCTTGGTTGTCAATAGATTGCGGCTGTATCTGTTGTTTAATTGGTTGTCTTTGTCTTGAGTGATTTCTCAACTCAGCCATTTGTGAAATTATGGGTTGTAATTATTTGTTTTAAGGAGAACGGTCATACTTCCATATTGTTTATTGACAATTTTATTTCACTGTCAGCAATAAAAGTTGTAAAGTTAATAATGTTCTTTAATGCTGGTTATCGCAGTTTTTTTTAAAGTTTTCTGAATTGATCATCCGTGTTCAAGTGTTTAAAGTTTTGAAGAGACTAACAACAAATCTGTTTTTGAGGTACATTTGTAAAGTGGGTTGGCACCTTACCACTCCTCTCCCGCTCCTACCATTCCATACACAACGCTTGTCCGCCATCTTCTGGAGTACTGCTGTGTGATGTGGGACCAGCATCATATATGTAACTGGGTAACCTCTGCTGATGCTAGTCAATTGTCAGGATGAGCATTACTGCAAAGGGCATTTGATTCTAAAGCATTATGTCAGGGTGAAAAACACTAAATAAATTACTTTTTCTCTCTTAACAACATGTGGGCAGGGTGGGTTCTTCCTTGGCTCAGGTATGAAGTAGAATCTACATCTACATCTACATCTACATGACTACTCTGCAATTCACATTTAAGTGCTTGGCAGAGGGTTCATCGAACCACAATCATACTATCTCTCTACCATCCCACTCCCGAACAGCGCGCGGGAAAAACGAACACCTAAACCTTTCTGTTCGAGCTCTGATTTCTCTTATTTTATTTTGATGATCGTTCCTACCTATGTAGGTTAGGCTCAACAAAATATTTTCGCATTCGGAAGAGAAAGTTGGTGACTGAAATTTCGTAAATAGATCTCGCCGCGACGAAAAACGTCTTTGCTTTAATGACTTCCATCCCAACTCGCGTATCATATCTGCCACACTCTCTCCCCTATTACGTGATAATACAAAACGAGCTGCCCTTTTTTGCACCCTTTCGATGTCCTCCGTCAATCCCACCTGGTAAGGACCCCACACCGCGCAGCAATATTCTAACAGAGGACGAACGAGTGTAGTGTAAGCTGTCTCTTTAGTGGACTTGTTGCATCTTCTAAGTGTCCTGCCAATGAAACGCAAGCTTTGGCTCGCCTTCCCCACAATATCATCTATGTGATCTTTCCAACTGAAGTTGTTCGTAATTTCAACACCCAGGTACTTAGTTGACTTGACAGCCTTGAGAATTGTACTATTTATCAAGTAATCGAATTCCAACGGATTTCTTTTGGAACTCATGTGGATCACCTCACACTTTTCGTTATTTAGCGTCAACTGCCACCTGCCACACCATACATCAATCTTTTCTAAATCGCTTTGCAACTGATACTGGTCTTCGGTTGACCTTACTAGACGGTAAATTACAGCATCATCTACGAACAACCTAAGAGAACTGCTCAGATTGTCACCCAGGTCATTTATATAGATCAGGAACAGCAGAGGTCCCAGGACGCTTCCCTGGGGAACACCTGATATCACTTCAGTTTTACTCAATGATTTGCCGTCTATTACTTGAACTGCGACCTTCCTGACAGGAAATCACGAATCCAGTCGCACAACTGAGACGATACCCCATAGACCCGCAGCTTGATTAGAAGTCGCTTGTGAGGAACGGTGTCAAAAGCCTTCCGGAAATCCAGAAATACGGAATCAACCTAAGATCCCCTGTCGATAGCGGCCATTACTTCGTGCGAATAAAGAGCTAGCTGCGTTGCACAAGAACGATGTTTTCTGAAACCATGCTGATTACGTATCAATAGATCGTTCCCTTCGAGGTGATTCATAATGTTTGAATACTGTATATGCTCCAAAACCCTACTGCAAACCGACGTCAATGATATAGTCTGTAGTTCGATGGATTACTCCCACTACCCTTCTTAAACACTGGTGCGACCTGCGCAATTTTCCAATCTGCAGGTACAGATCTATCGGTGAGCGAGCGGTTGTATATAATTGCTAAGTAGGGAGGTATTGTATCAGCGTAATCTGAAAGGAACCTAATCGGTATACAATCTGGACTTGAAGACTTGCCCGTATCAAGCGATTTGAGTTGCTCCGCAATCCCTAAGGTATCTACTTCTAAGAAACTCATGCTAGCAGCTGTTCGTGTTTCAAATTCTGGAATATTCCATTCGTCTTCCCTGGTGAAGGAATTTCGGAAAAATGCGTTCAATAACTCCGCTTTAGCGGCACAGTCGTCGGTAACAGTACCATCGGCACTGCGCAGCGAAGGCATTGACAGCGTCTTGCCGCTTGTGTACTTTACATACGACCAGAATTTCTTCGAATTTTCTACTAAATTTCGAGACAATGTTTCGTTGTGGAACCTATTAAAGGCATCTCGCATTGAAGTCCGTGCCAAATTTCGCGCGTCTGTAAATTTTAGCCAATCTTCGGGATTTCGCGTTCTTCTGAACTTCTTCGCATGCTTTTTCCGTTGCCTCTGCAACAGCGTTCGGACCTGATTTGTGTACCATAGGGGATCAGTTCCATCTCTTACAAATTTATGAGGTATGAATCTCTCAATTGCTGTTGCTACTATATCTTTGAATTTGAGCCACTTCTCGTCTACATTTGCATAGTTAGTTCGGAAGGAATGGAGATTGTCTCTTAGGAAGGCTTCTAGTGACACTTTATCCGCTTTTTTAAATACAATTATTTAGTGTTTGTTTCTGGTGGATTTGGAAGAAACGGTATTGAGCCTAGCTACAACGACATTGTGATCACTAATCCCTGTATCACTCATGATGCTCTCTATTAGCTCTGGATTGTTTGTGGCTAAGAGGTCAAGTGTGTTTTCGCAACCATTTACAATTCGCGTGGGTTCGTGGACTAACTGCTCGAAATAATTTTCGGAGAAAGCATTTAGAACAGTCTCGAAAGATGTTTTCTGCCTACCACCGGTTTTGAACAAGTATTGTTGCCAACATATCGAGGGAAGGTTGAAGTCCCCGCCAACTATAACCGTATGAGTGGGGTATTTATTTGTTACGAGACTCAAATTTTCACTGAACTGTTCAGCAACTATATCATCGGAGTCTGGGGGTCGGTAGAAGGAGCCAATTATTAACTTAGTTCGGCTGTTAAGTATAACCTCCACGCATACCAATTCGCACGGAGTATCTACTTCGACTTCACCATAAGATAAACCACTAGTGACAGACACAAACACTCCACCACCAATTCTGCCTAATCTATCTTTCCTGAACACCGTCTGAGACTTCTTAAAAATCTCTGCAGAACTTATTTCAGGCTTTAGCCAGCTTTCTGTATCTATAACGATTTCAGCTTCTGTACTTTCTATCAGCGCTTGTAGCTCGGGGCTTTCGCAACACAACTACAACAATTTACAACTACAATTCCGACTGTTCCTTGATTCAAGCGCGTCCTGTATTTGCCATGCACCCTTTGAGATTGCAGCCGACCCCGTACTTTCCCGAGGCCTTCAAACCTAAAAAACCGCCCAGTCCACGCCACACAGCCTCCGCTACCCGTGTAACCGCCAGCTGAGTGTAGTGAACTCCTGACCTATTCAGCGGAACCCGAAACCCCACCACCCTATGGCGCAAGTCAAGGAATCTGCAGCCAACACGGTCGCAAAACCGTCTGAGCCTCTGATTCAGATCCTCCACCCGGCTCTGCAGTCGGTTCTGTCAACGATGCTGCAGATGGTGAGCTCTGCCATCATCTCGTAAGCAAGACTGGCAGCTTTCACCAAATCAGATAGCCGCTTGAATCCAGAGAGAATTTCCTCAGATCCAAAGCGACACACGTCATTAGTGCCGACATGTGCCACCACCTGCAGCTGGCTACACCCTGTGCTCTTCATGGCATCCGGAAGGACCCTTTCCATGTCAGGAATGACTCCACCCGGAATGCACACGGCGTGCACACTGGATTTCTTCCCCTCCTTAGCCGCCATATCCCTAAGGGGCCCCATTACGCGCCTAACATTGGAGCTCCCAACGACCAGTAAGCCCACCCTCTGCGATTGCCCCGACCTTGAAGGCTGAGAATCATCCTCTGAAACAGGGCAGGCAGCTGTATCTGGCTCATCTAGAGACAGTGCCTGAAACCTGTTTGTCAGACACACCGGGGAGGCTTTCTGATCAGCCTCCGGGGACGTCTTTCGCTGCCTGCCACGCCTTGGAATGACCTCCCAATCAACCACAGGCGAGGGCTCAGCCCCACTGCGGGCAGCAACCGGGGCAACCACAGCGGCAGACCGACCTGGGGACAGACGGGACGAGGTTGACATCCCCGTGATACACAAGTCCGGCTCCCCACAGTGGTGCCCATTGGCAACTGTCTCAAGCTGCGCGACCGAAGTCAGCGCCGCTTGCAGCTGTGAGCGAGGGATGCCAACTCAGCCCTCATCCGAACACAGCAATCACAGTCCCTGTCCATTCTAATCGATGTTGAACAACAGTTACTGAAAGACGAGTCCGTGCCTAGATAACGCAAGGGAAACACGCAAAGAATGTATGAACTAACCTGTACAAATGCCTAACGACTGCGCTACAATCTGCCTGAATTTACGATTACAGTAACTAAAACTTGAAATTACACCTCCTGTACGAAACTCACACGCAATTTAAGTAAGAATGTACGAAGTAAACACTAAAGCGCGATGCTACAACTCTCAAATACTATAATACGCCAGAAATTTATGAATTAAACAATGCAAGTACCCAAAAACACGATAAGAAATTAAGAATTAAACTATGTAACAAATAAGTAAGCTAGGGGTATACGACTTGCTGCTGCAGCTGCTTATCCAACGGCGGCAGGGAGCGCAGGGAGCATTTTTAAATAAAATAACTTTTATTGAAAGATTTATACAATGGTTTCCTTACTGGATTGTTCTGGCTGGGAGAGCGGCAGCTGTGTCATTTGCGAAGCCTTCTGCTGCGTGAGTGGCGGCGTCTGATTACGAGTGGCGGTGTGTATCTCGTGTCGCTGTTTCGCCCAGTTGACTGGAGACGCGCATCGTGCTGTGGCCCGTTTAATTACTGAGAATGAAGTCGTGAATCGGATGGTGATTCCTTGGATGTGGCGTCCCAGTGTTTCTCTTCTCTATGCGGCCACGTGTGTCAGTGTTGTGCGTCGGCCAGCGGAGCGGCGCGGCGGGGGAAGGCCAGTGTCCTGGACTCGAACAATGGACTCCAGCTTGCCAGTCTTCGGTTGTCAGATCTTCATCACCAGCTCACAGGTGACTGCTGATGTGAGACCGTCTCCTTCCCGTCCTCACGAGTCACCCGGGTACGTAAAAATCAGTCTTCAAATACCTTCTAACTTCTGTCTTCTGGCGGCGAGGCTGCTGCTTGCTATTTCATTACAGCGGCGGACTTGGTGCGTCTGTGCATGATGCAGTCTGTTCTTGCACGATGGTCTTCAACACCGACTGAACTGTACTGGAACTGAACTCGAACCGAAACTGAACTGAAAACTACTGTCAGGCCCACTGCGTCTCAGTCATTGCCTCTTCTGTCACGTTGAAAAGCTTCTCGAAGAATCTTCTTAACGTCGGTCATTGGCTCTTGGAATGTAGGCAAGGGCCTTTGATCACATGTGACAATTGAGAAACACGTGAGCTGGTCGGGCGATGCGATGATGGCTGAATCGACGTTTATGTGGGGAAGGCGATGGCTTCTCCTGAACATGCTGACTTGCAAGCGCCGGTCGTTACCACTGCTGCTCTGCCCGCTGTTTGCCAGTGTGTAACTCTTCTAAACTAAACAAAGCTTTTCATTTATTTTCTAATTTCTACTTCACTTCACATTGATTTTACTAATTTATTTACCTATCTTAAGTACCACTCAACATATAGGACTGATGGGGGACATCGAAGATGTTCAAAGGAGAGCAGCTGGATTTGTATTATGATGAAATAAGGGAGAGAGTGCCATGGATGTGATACACGAATTGCGGTGGCAGTCATTAAAGCAAAGGCATTTTTCGCTGCGGGAGAACCTTCTCGTGAAATTTCTACAACCAACTTCCTCCTCAGAGTGTGAAAATATTTGGTTGGTGCCCACCTACATAGAGAGAACTGTTCATCGTGATGAAATAAGAGAAATCAGATCTCTCACGGAAAGATTTAAGTGTTTGGTTTTCCTGTCCGCTGTTAGAGAGTAACCGGTAGAGAAGTTGGATAAAGGTGGTTCGATGAACCCTCTACCAGGCACTTAATTGTGAATTGCAGAGTAACCATGTAGGTATAGATGTAGGTATCACTGACAAGTAAGGTGAACAATAGTGGCATACTTGAAAGAAAATCGGATAACGAACCGAACAAAACATAATTATATTACTTCTCTGTAACTAAGCACCGGAGAACTCTGGTCCCTTACAGTAAAACTACGCACGAGGAGAGCACACGAAGTCCCATAATACGACTTTCCAGAAACTGTACTCTGTGGAAGAGGGGTTCAAAATAAGCGAACACGTTGACTTATCCATAGACACTAGACCGGTCATAAAAAACGACGGTCAATGTTTTCGACGTAGTTTAGATATCTTTTAACGAGGGATTTTTTTTATTAATTTGCCCATGAACGTTACAATAAGAACTTTTCTTGTCAAGCTAGGTGCTACAAGGACATTAATTAATTATAAAATTACATCTTGGTAGCAGAATAAGAGTCAAACATTTTTTTTAGATTTCTTGTGTTTATTATTTTGGAAGGTTTGGTGCATTCTTTGAACGATACCAATCGTAAAAACATTCTAAAGAGAAATTCCGAACACCATGAGTATCACACAAAGGCGGATTTGCTACAGTCACGTTTCTTCGTATGAATCTCACTCGGGAAAGAATGTAGTGAGCATTATTCAAGATTTCACGCGTTGGCAATAATTTCGCTAAAATCACGAATAACCGATCAATTTCCGAAAACTAATGCTTGCAAATGATTATGAATTAACGCATGGAGTTCTACCACGTCGCGTTCAGTTGTGATATCCATTTGCTGTGCAATGAGCGTAGAACAGTTCTGCAGTTTTCGAATGAATTTGCGGTAAAAGTATGCGTCACGGGGTTGAGAGAGCGGTGTACAATTCGGAGGAATTACTTTCACAAACGGGTCGACATTCCATCTCCATCCATGAATTTCTCGTCGTATCTTTTGTCAGTTTCCCGGATTTTGTCGCAGTTGCGTGCACGTTTGGATGTTGTTCCATCTGTTGGTTCACCTCAGGCATCGAATTGTCCGCTAACTTTCTTGAAGAGAGATGTAAACTTTTGGCAGGAGTTTTCAGGACGACATTATACTGTATTGGGCGGTATATGAATGGCCAGTTGCGAGATAACATCCCAAAGATGTTCGGGCTCACATGGCGTTTCCTCTTCGTCGAAATGTCTTGGCTCAAATTCGTCTATGGGTTGAACCGCATGTGTCACATTACATGCCCTAAATTAGACACTTGACCCTTTGGTTAAATTTGTCTGGCTGATGGCAAGTTTGCGAAATACAATGTTAATATAACATATAACAACAGTAATAATAATAGCGGGAGCAAAATTAACGACCTGTAAAAAATGTAGTCCACACAATTGCCATTTGGCTAGAATAATGTTTATTCAGAAAGCAAATTAACAGCGAAAGTGGTCGTATTTAGAGTTACTATTACACTCCAGCGCATATCCATTCGATCATTCACAATCGTATCGCGAAACCCAAGTCCAATACTCCACACCAGGCGCGCGGCTGCTCACCGTTCAGAGACTAAGTCCCGGGATACCACACAACTCCACATTTTCTGAGTCGTTTCACTTCCTAGCTGCCTGAAGACCGACTGCCCGCTCTCGCGCCTCAATCCTAACTGTACTCAAGGTGCCTAGACCAGAACTGTCCCTCTGTCCGTCTCCGACCGCGTTTCCCGCGCGCCGAACACCTTCACTCAACTGACTAGCGCAGTTCCTTTTCTGAAGCCGTCCATCTGTTTGGCTACAGCTTATTCCACATTATTTTACATTTTAACAGATTTAAATAATCAAAGCTTAACAACTTTAATGTTCTAAATACAATAACAATAATAACCATTACAAAATAAACATTAAATTGTTTTACATAAAACCAATACAATTTCCTTCTTAGCTTTGAATGTCACGGCCAGTAGCCTTGCACCAAAGTGCTTGCTGATAAATAAATAAATAAAGAACAAAAGTATGTATTATGCACCAAAATTTACAACAAATATTCTATTACCTAACGATTCAATAAGGTACAAAATTGTTAAGGCTTTCGTGGCCACTTGTTGACAAATTGCCTATTGGCTTCTGTCTCGGGTTCTTCGGCCGACGTTCATCTAATGATTTTTCTGACGTTTCGCCAGCACGAGTGGCTGGCATTGTCAAAGCTTCACCCTCCATTGCCGGTGGTGAACTGCCGGCAATGGAGGGTGAAGCTTTGACAATGCCAGCCACTCGTGCTGGCGAAACGTCAGAAAAATCATTAGATGAACGTCGGCCGAAGAACCCGAGACAGAAGCCAATAGGCAGTTTATTCAATAAGGTGTCATGCTGTCTTCGTTCAGTGTGTTTTGTGTGGAGGAAATGATGATCTGATGCTTAACTGAAAATACTGATAATTTAAATTTACTACATATTTTAAACAAATAAAGTTACAGAGTTGATATTTACAACATTTGTCATTTTAATGATGCGCTTTCATATGAAATCTCGATCGTTAAGATCGACCAAAGCATTCAGATTTTAGCATTCAAGTCTTTGTTACAAAACTTGTTACTCTCACTTTAATAGTAAATCCTAAACTATTATACATACGATCAATATTCAAGCTTTGTTGAAATGACCACGAAGATTTATGGAGGATGGCAGATTAAAATTACTGTGGCTTCATTCCCTGCATTACTACAGAATTAAATAGTTTTCATAAATGTTTCCCTTTATGGCCGATCTGAGGTCCGCCATATTTAACACTGCTACGTCTCATCAGCCACAAACGGATTCTACTGGGTTTCCCTGTGACGTAGGTTCTTGTCTGTCTCACTCGCACACTGCAGCGCTTAGGCCTCAATAGACAATAGACGCCTGTGAGTTTCCCCATCTCGTGGTGAATCTGCGCCCTTTGTGGCACGCGGTTCTGGACGACAGGGTTCGTTTCACAATTCTGTAGGCTGACTCTTTCGGCCATTTACTTAAATGAGAGTGCAATGCTTATGAACTCCCAATGTGATGTAATTGGTTGGCAGCAGGTTCCGTGACTTTTTCACCTCGGTGCGGCAGTATTCGTTTATTGATGATGTGATATTCGCACCCGGTTAAATACAGGATACGTAGATACAGGAACCATCGGTATAGCAGTTCTAAATTGTAGCTGTGTTGGGAAAGCACCAGAGCTCTAAGCGCTAATAGGAGTCACTGATGCTCAAATCGATATAGGCACTGAAAGCTGGGTAAAGCCGGATATAAGCTTAGCCACAATTTTTGATAAGAACCTAACGGTGTTCCGAAAGGATAGGCTAAACACGGTTGGCGGTGGCGTGTTTGTTGCTGTTAGAGGTAGTCTAACTTGTCGCGAAATTGAAGCAGATACTTCCTGTGAGTTAGTATGGTCAGAGGGCATTGTTGGCAACCGGAATAAAATAATAACTGGATCCTTTCACCGACCTCCCAATTCAGATGATACAATTGCTGAAAGGTTCAAAGAAAACTTGAGTTTGATTTCAAACGCGTACCCGACTCATACAATAATAGTTGGTGGTCACTTTAATTTCCCCTGGCTACGTTGGCGAATATACGTTTTTAATTCCGGAGGTATGCGTTAAATATCATCCGAAATTGTGCTAAATGCATTCTCAGAATAGTGAACGGTTGTGAAAACACACTTGACCTCTTGTTGTTGTTGTTGTGGTCTTCAGTCCTGAGACTGGTTTGATGCAGCTCTCCATGCCACTCTATCCTGTGCAAGCCCCTTCATCTCCCAGTACCTACCGCAACCTACATCCTTCTGAATCTGCTGAGTGTATTCATCTCTTGGTCTCCCTCTACGATTTTTACCCTCCACGCTGCCCTCCAATACTAAATTGGTGATCCCTTGATGCCTCAGAACATGTCCTACCAACCGATCCCTTCTTCTAGTCAAGTTGTCCCACAAACTTCTCCTAAATCCTATTCAATACTTCCTCATTAGTTATGTGATCTACCCATCTAATCTTCAGCATTCTTCTGTAGCACCACATTTCGAAAGCTTCTATTCTCTTCTTGTCCAAATTATTTATCGTCCATGTTTCACTTCCATACATGGCTACACTCCATACAAATACTTTCCGAAATGACTTCCTGACACTTAAATCTATACTCGATGTTAACAATTTTCTCTTCTTCAGAAACGCTTTCCTTCCCATTGCCAGTCTACATTTTATATCCTCTCTACTTCGACCATCATCAGTTATTTTGCTCCCCAAATAGCAAAACTCCTTTACAACTATAAGTGACTCATTGCCTAATCTAATTCCCTCAGCATCACCCGACTTCATTCGACTACATTCCATTATCCTCGTTTTGCTTTTGTTGATGTTCATCCTTTCAAGACACTATACATTCCATTCAACTGCTCTTCCAAGTCCTTTGCTGTCTCTGACAGAATTACAATATCATCGGCGAACCGCAAAGTTTTTATTTCTTCTCCATGGATTTTAATTCCAAATCCGAATTTTTCTTTTGTTTCCTTTACTGCTTGCTCAATATACAGATTGAATAACATCGGGGATAGGCTACAACCTTGACCTCTTAGCAACAAATAATCCTGAGTTAATAGCGAGCATCAAAACAAGTACAGAGATTAGTGAGCACAGGGTTGTTGTAGCGAGATTGAATATTGTAATCCGCAAATCCTCCTAAAATAAGCTTAAAATATACCTATTCAAAAAAGCGGATAAAAATTCACTTGACGCCTTCCTGAGAGACAATCTCCACTCATTCCAAATTAATAATATAAGTGTAGACCAGATGTGGCTTGAATTCAAAGAAATAGTATCGGCAGCAATTGAGAGATTTATACCAAATAAATTAACAAACGATGGCGCTGATCCTGCTTGGGACACAAAACGGGTTAGAACAGTGTTGCAGAAACAACGAAACAAACATGCCAGATTTAAACAGACGCAAAATCCCCAAGATTGCTGATCTTTTACAGAAGCTCTAAATCTAGTGTGGAATTCAATGGGAGATGCCTTGTAAGTAGGCTGTTTATGATTTCTTATTGGCAACGTTACATAGCGCTCTGTATGAAAATCACTGGGTGTGCTGTGTGCAGTCTGTGGCTAGTTTGCATTGTTGTCTGCCATTTTAGTGTTGGGCAGCGGCAGCTGGATGTGAACAGCGCGTAGCGTTGCGCAGTTGGAGGTGAGCCGCCAGCAGTGGTGGATGTGGGGAGAGAAATGGCGGAGTTTTGATATTTGTAAGAATGGATGTTATGAACTCCTATACATATTATGACCTTTGATGACTATTAAGGTAAATACATTGTTTGTTCTCTATAAAAAAAAATCCAGTCAAGAACCAAGAGAACTTATTTCAACAGAAATTATGAATGCATTGTTATAGTGAACAGACGACACAATGTTGTTATTTGTACATTCTTGCTTGTTAGTTGCACGATTGCGTAACGACTATAAGGCTCACATACTTAGAACATTTACCAGTACTGCTAATGAGATTTTAATGCAACATTTTGGTTTACTTGAAATTTGGTGTATCATGAGGTAAGTACATTGGCTTCTGCAGAACTTAGCTTTCGGAGGACGATAACTACGACACTTCCACAGAGATTATCTTGCAGCAAGACGCACATTTAGCGCTACAGGACACGTATTTGAGTGATTAATTTTGTACTTAAATCATATATTTTTAAAGATATTTGAAGTACAATGATACAAAGGTTTTCCGTGATACATTTCATTCCATTGCTGTAATCTGTAACTCCTGAGGGTATAATTACATTAATCCTCAGGGGGTACACACTTACTTTGTGTACCATGTGTCTGGCAAGCACAAGGAGCCCTAGCTAATATGGTATTTGCTTATACAACTTTACACATCAGTACCATATTTCTCTAACACAGAATTACACAGCTATCTGATCATTTAACTGAGAGAGACAAATATTTATTTTACTACATCAGTTTGCGTAATTACACAGTTGGATAACTTCACACTTATGAAACTGCATTTTGTATTTACTTTGTGAATTCTTCATATTTTTTCGGAACCATTGTGATGCTATGGAGCTTTGGATGATGTATTTGGTATGGGATCATGATTTTTAAAGTACGTTTGAGGTAGATGACACCATTGAAATGAGCAGAGAATTTTTTTTAGGTTTTGAAATTATTGCAGAAAGCTACGACGTTTTTGAGATTTGACTGAGGTGTTATGATGTTATTTTTACTACGACGATGTGTATTATGCTTCTGAGGTATGTTTATGATCAATAAGCTGATGCTATATGAGGAATTTGATTATGCTATGTATTTGTTATGCTGAAATATTGAAGAAGTGTCGATGAATATGTATATGTGTAATAAGGTAAGGAATAATGAGTAGTGGTTAGGGACTATGGTTTGTGAGAAAGGTTGTTGGAAACCAAGAATCGTACTTTAAGAGTTATGAAATGTATGTAAATACGTGAATGTATTACTATGCCGATGAAAATTTTTTGGACACTGTTATATCAATAGCATTTTGTTTCTACAGATTTGTAACGCAGATTCTTGACCTGTGAAATATTTTTATATAAGACTGTCACTGTAGCGGAAACTGCTGTCGTAAATATTTCGGTAAGAAAGTTAAGCGACCACCTGCACGTAATACGTCGTGGGCACCTAGCTGGGCGACAGTCGCCTGGAATAAAGCCATTAGCGTGTGCCTTTCAGAGGCACAGGTGGAGAAAAAAAAGGGAGGCCATTATCCTCGCTATTGACGTTCCTTTGTAGAAAGCATCGCAAAAACGACACGGTCGAACTTGAAAACATATGATTACACTGTGGAGCTCTTAATTTATGATATTTACTAAATTGCCTAATGAAATGACGAGGAACATTTTTACATCTATTGTCTTGCTAGTTGAGAGAAATGCCATATGGCTTGCTTTATGTATATATTTGCTCATTTCGTTTAATATCTAGTTTCTAGCTGCCCTGCAGCATTGGTTAAAATAAAATTTTATAGATGTACTAATATAAATATTTTCTGTCTACAGATCGAGTAAATAATAATTTTTTTCAAAAAAATGAGGGAGCACAAAAAGACATTTACCTTCACAGGAACTGCATTCATAATTTTCTTTTCAAGTACTTGGTAATTTATTTTGTAGAATAAGTTGTGGTGCACCACTTTAATTACATAGACATTAAGATGTGAATAGACATTTCCCTTATCTGCATTGTTGTCTTTAGTGTACTATTTTTTCTGCTTGAGCTTTCTCATGTTTAGGTATAAGTTATAGCGTTTGCTGCTGCTGTTCGCCAGGCATAGTGTTACTGAATTTTACTTTGTATTACTCTGTTAAGCCAGTTTTACTACTGATTTATTTTTCTTGTTTGCTGCACAGTGCCTTATATTAGTTGTAATATTGAAATTGATTTGCCCATTTGTATTTTTTTGTCATTGCTATTTGTATTAATTGTTTTGTGCTGCTGCATTGCCTCGTCCCTTAGTTTAGCATCTGAGCTCAGTAGATTTAAGTTAGCTTAAGAGGGGGTAGACTATATAAGAGAATGAGTTGTGATGAATTGGAAGAAATGCATTGAGAAGCTATAAGAATATGGTTTGGCCAAAAAAAATATTTTGAAAGAGGAGATGAACAAAAAAGTAGGGTTTAGAGACAACAAGTTTAGGTAGGATTTTCTTGGAAATAAATGATGTAAGATAATGGAAAATAAATAATGAGGTAAGAAATATGTGAACATATAAATACAGAAAGCATGCTTGAATAGGATGTTTTGGTGAAAACAAATGTTGAAATAAGACGAAAGATATGGAATGAAGTTTTGGGTTGGACTGCAGTACCAAATGTTACACTGAAAACGAACCCTGTCCTTTCCATTGTGTTATCCCCCTATGTGTTTGTGTACTCTTGTACATTTCTGTTTTTCCTGTCTTTATGTGTTTAGCTAATAAGAGTTATGTTGTAAAATTTCTCTAATAATATGTTATTTACTTTGTAAAGATGTTTAGACATTATTTATTCTGTTTTGTTTTAATGCTGACGTGTGAAGTTGATGTTTCGAAAGTTATTCAGACCTTTTATGTATGTACTTATGTCATAATTTCTGTAACACTGATGTATATATGTTATTTCGATTCTTTTGTAAAGCCCATATTACTACAAATGTTATCTGTACTATTATGTTCTTTAATGATGTATTTTGTACCTTTGTAATTGTATTTTCATGTTGTAAATTTATAATTGTATAGACACCAGTTCTTCAAATTAAGTTACATTTCACTGCACAAGTTTCTGTTGGTCATAGTATATGGACAATATGTGAGAAGTAGGGACTGATAGTGTTTGCACGTGTGTTAATAATTCAGCAAGGGACTGGATAACAGCGTTGCTGGTTCTAAGGACATTTCAAAAAAATTTTTCTGCACGTGCACAAGTGGTGGTTTATGGACTTGCCATATTGTCCGCAAGAATCTTCGATAGTGATTGTGCACCTGCACAGTCGCAACGGATGGCTGCTAGCCATCTCTACAAGGACTACAGTGGGTCTGCATCTTTGATGGCCCACCAATACCATTATTTCTACAAGGACTACAGTGGGTCTGCACCTCTGGTGGCCCACCAATACCATACTCTCTACCAGGACTACAGTGGGTCTACTCTGCGATGACCTACCTACCAATATTCTTCAAAACGTCGAATGACTCTGCTGTGGGTTTGCTCTGTTGTGGCCCATTATCTGTCAGCATGTCAAGAGTCAGCACTGTCTTTCCGTTGGAAGGACAACACTACTTCTTCAAGACTGCATGGAAATCCACTACTTCCGTGTGCATTTTCTTTTACTGCTCAGACTTTGAGAAAAACACTGCAATGTTACTGTGATGAATGATCAGGACTGTCTTTATGGACTGTGAGAAAATTTTAGCTTTTGACCAACATTGTATCAATAAATGTGTGCCTTTGATTTCTTTGTTATTTTAATTATGAAAAATTTTATCAAATCATTATTGGCCACTGCCCAAAACAATATGTAAAATTTTTTGTGGGGACCATGGGGGCTTTGTAAGTAGGCTGTTTATGTTTTCTTATTGGCAACGTTACATAGCGCTCTGTATGAAAATCACTGGGTGTGCTGTGTGCAGTCTGTGGCTAGTTTGCATTGTTGTCTGCCATTGTAGTGTTGGGCAGCGGCAGCTGGATGTGAACAGCGCGTAGCGTTGCGCAGTTGGAGGTGAGCCGCCAGCAGTGGTGGATGTGGGGAGAGAAATGGCGGAGTTTTGATATTTGTAAGAATGGATGTTATGAACTCCTATATATATTATGACCTTTGATGACTATTAAGGTAAATACATTGTTCGTTCTCTATCAAAATCTTTCATTTGCTAACTATGCCTATCAGTAGTTAGTGCTTTCCGTAGTTCGAATCTTTTATTTAGCTGGCAGTAGTGGCGTTTGCTGTATTGCAGTAGTTCGAGTAACCATGATTTTTGCGAGGTAAGCGATTTGTGAAACGCATAGGTTAATGTTAGTCAGGGCCATTTTTTTGTAGGGTTTTTTGAAAGTCAGATTGCGTTGCGCTAAAAATATTGTGTCAGTTTAAGCACAGTCTTGTATAATTGTTCAAAGGGGACGTTTCAGCCTACAACAGTTTCCACGACGAAACTTTGTCTGGAAACCTCGTAGAAAATGCAAAGAGATTCTGGTCGTATGTGAAGTATGCTAGCGGCAAGAAATTATCAACGCCTTCTCTGCGCGATGGCAATGGAGATACTATCGAAGACAGCACAGTCTCCCGAAAAGCCTTCACAAAAGAAGATGAAGTAAATATTCCAGAATTCGAATCGAGAACAGCTGCTAGCATGAGTAACGTAGAAGCAGATATCCTCGGAGTAGTGAAGCAACTTAAAGCGCTTAATAAAAGCAAGTCTTCTGGTCTAGACTGTATACCAATTAGGGTCCTTTCGGAGTATGATGATGCGTTAGCTCCATACTTAGCACTCATATATAACAGTTCGCTCGACGAAAGATACGTACCCAAAGACTCGAAAGTTGCAAAGGCTCACCAATATTCAAGAAAGGTAGTAGCAGTAATCCACTAAATTAGAGGCCCATATCGTTAACGTCGATATGCAGCAGGATTTTGGAACATATATTGTGTTCAAACATTATGAATTACCTCGAAGAAAACTTTCTATTGACACACAGTCAACATGGGTTTAGAAAACATCGTTCCTGTGAAACAAAGCTAGCTCTTTATTCACATGAAGTGTTGAGTGCTATTGACAAGGGATTTCAGGTCGATTCCATATTTCTGGATTTCCGGAAGGCTTTTGAAACTGTACCACACGAGCGGCTTGTAATGAATTTGCGTCCTTATGGAATATCGTCTCAATTATGTGACTGGATTTGTGATTTCCCATCAGAGAGGTCACAGTACATAGTAATTGACGGAAAGTCTTCGAGTAAAACAGAAGTGATTTCTGGCGTTCCCCAAGGTAGTGTTATAGGCCCTTTGCTGTTCCTTATCTATATAAATGATTTGGGAGACAATCTGAGCAGCCGTCTTGTGTTGTTTGCAGATGACGCTGTCGTTTATCGACTAATAAAGTCATCAGAAGATAAAACAAATTGAAAAACGATTTAGAAAAGATATCTGAATGGTGCGAAAATTGGCAGTTGACTCTAATTAACGAAAAGTGTGAGGTCATCCACATCAGTGCTAAAAGGAATTCGATAAACTTCGGTTACACGATAAATCACCTAATCTAGAAACCTTAAATTCAACTAAATACCTAGGTATTACAATTACGAACAACTTAAATTCGAAGGAACTCATAGATTATGTTGTGGGGAAGGCTAACAAAAGACTGCGTTTTATTCGCAGGACATTCGGAAAATTCAACAGATCTACTAAGGAGACTCCCTACACTACGCTTGTCCGTCCTATTTTAGAATACTGCTGCGCGGTGTGGGATCATTACCAGACAGGCCTGATGGAGTACATCGAAAAAGTTCAGAGAATGGCAGCACGTTCTGTATTACCGCGAAATATGGGAGACCGTGTCACAGAAATGGTACAGGATTTGGGCTGGACATCATTAAAAGAAAGGCGTTTTTCGTTGCGACGGAATCTTCTCACGAAATTCCAATCACCAACTTTCTCCTTCGAATGCGAAAATGTTTTGTTGACACCGAGCAACATAGGGAGAAACGATCACCACGATAAGATAAGGGAAATCAGAGCTCGTACTGAAAGATATAAGTGTTCGTTCTTTCCGCGCGCTATACGAGATTGGAATAATAGAGAATTGCGAAGGTGGTTCGATGAACCCTCTGCCAGGCACTTGAATGTGATTTGCAGAGTATCCACGTAGATGTAGATGTATGGATCACAAAATCGGAGTCTATGTGCGAAATAGTAACACACGTTTGTCATAGAAAAGTCTCTGCGGTTTGCAATAACACTTCAAGCGTACGTTTTTCTTTAGTGCTGGGGTATTTGGTAACACGTCGCTGCTATTTCCTATGGTTTGTCTTGAAGTTATAACCCCACGTTTGTCAAGTTCTAAATTTCAGGTCTTCGGATTGCAATGAAGACCCTGCCGCAATCACCCATTGCCGCAACATTCGGGTTGTTAGCAGATGTCCGTCTTTTTTCGCTTCTTCAGGACTATCGTAGACCCACTAATCGACCATTTTGTATGTTCCAGCCTTCTTCACGTGGTTATTCCACCGCCATATTTTTGTTTGTCCGTGCTTTATGCCGTGATCATTTTCAATGTCCATTTTGGATAACGTTTGACAAATAGTACTGCCTTTTCTTCTAATTAAAAGTGATTGTTATTTTATCTTATTTACTTCTTGCCAAAAACTTTAACGGTACATGAAAGTCTCGTTAGCACATTTATAAAAAATGTAGATTTCAATTAATCTTCAATTCAAGTGTAACGTTTGATTTCTGGGTTGTTCTCACTTTTTTCTGGTGAACTGGAAGGCTTTTCTTCGACGCTTGCTTCTGCAGCATGCCCTTCACCTGCTTACCCGTAAAAAAAAAGTTGTTTTCTCTGCAATCAAGAGTTCTGTTCCATCAGCAGACATTCCGCAGTTGATGAGATCGACGTTTTTTTTCCGCCGTTTCTTCACAAGATTTTCGATCAGCTGGATATTATTGTTTGTGTCTTATTAATTATATCCAGTTTCTCTAGCAGTCCAGTGCAGCTGTACTGCGCACCAGTTATTTCTTCGCTTG
Source organism: Schistocerca piceifrons (assembly GCF_021461385.2). Classification (NCBI taxonomy): domain Eukaryota; kingdom Metazoa; phylum Arthropoda; class Insecta; order Orthoptera; family Acrididae; genus Schistocerca; species Schistocerca piceifrons. Next base: position 841,765,873 of record NC_060140.1, on the reverse strand, counting down.
TTTCCGGACTCGCAGCCTCACACTCGTTTAGAGTATCCACAGTATCCACAGGTTCTTCCGTAATACACTCGTCCTGAACATCGGTTTTGCTAGGCCCCTGCTACGGACTCTGTTTCATTATTTTTTCGTTTTAATTTTGCTGGAGGCTTCACTGCTATCTGTACGATATGAGAACTAACTCAGAAACCGTGTATTTCCCTTGCTGATTCCCTCAAGAGGACAAAACCAGCAGGGCAGGTCAGAATCGATTGAACACAAGACCCTCCTTGGAGGCTGCAGGAATGAACGAGTATGCTTGCTGCTTGACAGAATCACACTTCTCGGGAACAAGTAAGCAGTACCACCGATGCGAGATCCTACAGCAATTCCACCGAAATCAATTCCAAATAATTTCATCATCCATTGATTGTTTTCACATTGCTGTATCAGTCTTCTACGGTCATGGTAGGTAAGTGAAAAAAAGAAATAAAGTAAAAATAATAATCGGGTTTCGAACATTGGGCGCAAAATTGCCAAGACGTGACGCAACCGCCATGCCGCCGCTTTGAATGAAGTACAGGGTGACAATTACTGAACTACATTTAAAAAGAACGTAAATTAGTTACAAACTGCGGCGTGCACACACTTTATCCAACATGTTAATGTCACTACAGATACTCAGATTTAGGTTATAACATGTACGATATGATTGCCATCATTGGCGATGGTGTGGCACAGGCGAATAGCGACATTCTGTTTCACCCGCTGAAGTGTCGGAACGTCGATGCTGCCTATGACCTCCTGAATGCCTGTTTTCGGCTCAGAAATGATTTTTGACTTATTGCTGTACACCTTGTGTTTAATATAGCAATACAAAAAGGAGCCACATGTGTTCAGATCCGGAGAACATTGTGACCAATCAAGATCCGTGCCAGTGGCTTCTGGGCATTCCAGAGCCAGAATGCGGTCCCCAAAGTGCTCCTCCAGGACATCACTCTCCTGCTTCGATGGGGTCGAGATCCTTCTTGCGTGAACCACATCTTGTCGAAATAAGGGTCACTTTGGATAATGGAGATGAAAAAATCATCCAAAGCCTTCACGTACCGTCCGGTAGTCACAGTACCATCAAGGAATATCGCACCGATTACTCCCTGACTGGGCATTGCACACCACAAAGTCACACGTTGAGGGTGAAGGGACTTATCGTTCACGAAATGCGGATTCTCAGTTGCTCAAACGCGCCAATTTTGCTTATTGACGAACCCAGCGAAATGAAGGTGGCCTTCATCGCTTAACAAAATCTTACCGTGCATTCTAATCCCCATCACTCCCTGCGACCAACCATGCAGTTTGAATCGCTTAAAGCAAACCGTTCAGAAGTTTTGACCATTTTATTTCATATAGTTCAATAATTGTCACCCTGTATATACACTCCAAAAGGCACGTAAAGTACCCCGAGCCGGCCGGCGTGGCCAAGCGGTTCTAGGCGCTCCAGTCTGGAACCGCGCGACCGTTTCGGTCGCAGGTTCGAATCCTGCTTCGGGCATGGGTGTGTGTGATGTCCTTAGGTTAGTTAGGTTTAAGTAGTTCTAAGTTATAGGGGACTGATGACTTCAGCAGTTAAGTCCCATAGTGCTCAGAGCCATTTGAACCATTTGAAAGTACTCCGAAAACTTTGACAGTCGTTTTATCTACGGACAAACAGAGACATGTTTTCGCTTATTTTGACCCTTCTTCCAGTGAGCGAAGTCTCTGTGAATTCTGGTTATGGCTCTTGCCGTGTTCTCCTCGTCAGAAAATATCCTTGAACAGCCCCCGAGATTCTGTCGGTGGAGTTTGGGTTTCTCCTGTATACTGCAGGAATGTAACACAAAACTCCCGTGTACAGCTCCATGCAGCCCGAAAGGTGAGCAAAATTCCACATCTCGACAGCCCGAAATGACCGCAGATAACTAGAAAATAAACCAAATACGTGTCAAGCCTGTCTCGTCCAAAGAGTACTGACTACCGAGATTCTGTAGCTTTCCAAGGCCGATGGGACGAAACACGAAATGAGACTTTATTAGGTGGTGTTTGTTGGTAGTAGCGGGGAGGTGATGGTACTCTGGGGATCGCTTGGAGGTGGGTGTAATTACGTCTATCCGTCTGGCCGCCGCGGGGTGAGTGCCCCGGCCCTGCAGCTGGCGGTCGATGGCGGCAGGTAAACACGGGGCTGAGTGCTCGCTGCCCCTCCCTCAGCTCAAAGACCACGGCCTAATGCAGTCTAGGGTGCGGCGCTCTCTTACTGTTACAACAAGGAGGCACGTCCAGAAACCACTCCATCTAATGAAAGCTGCGCTATTGCATGGGCAATCTGCGAGCTCAAAACCGAGCAGACAGATTTCAACGTGTTCTCAGTGTGACAGAGACACTAACGCAACGTTCGAATACCACAAGTCAATCCGGTTCACGTTGTGGATCGGTTCGTGTCAGCAGCAGGCAGGTAGATGGGAGGTGCTGTAACGGGTCTGTTTATTACACGACCGACAATTTGCTGCAAGGTATGTCTACGTGACTTTCAGGTGTTTCTAATCAAGTACTATTTTTACACTACTGGCCATTAAAATTGCTACACCACGAAGATGAAGTGCTACAGACGAGAAATTTAACCGACAGTAAGAAGATGCTGTGATATGCAAATGATTAGCTTTTCAGAGCATTCACACAAGATTGGCGATGGTGGAGACACCTACAACGTGCTGACACGAGGAAAGTTTCCAACCGATTTCTCATACACAAACAGCAGTTGACCGGCGTTGTCTGGTGAAACGTTGTTGTGATGCCTCGTGTAGGGAGGAGAAATGCGTACCATCACGTTTCCGACTTTGATAAAGGTTGGATTGTAGCACATCGCGATTGCGGTTTACCGTATCGCGACATTGCTGCTCGCGTTGGTCGAGATCCAATGACTGTTAGCAGAATATGGAATCGGTGAGTTCAGGTGGGAAATACGGAACGCCGTGCTGGATCCCAAAGGCCTCGTATCACCAGCAGTCGAGATGACAGGCATCTTATCCGCATAGCTGTAACGGATCGTGCAACCACGTCTCGATCCCTGAGTCAACAGATGGGGACGTTTGCAAGACAACAACCATCCGCACGAACAGCTCGACGACGTTTCCAGCAGCACGGACTATCAGCTCGGAGACCATGGCTGCGGTTACCCTTGACGCTGCATCACAGACAGGAGCGCCTGCGATGATGAACTCAACGACGAACCTGGGTGCACGAATGACATAACGTATTTTTTTCGGATGAATCCAGGTTCTGTTTACAGCATCATGATGGTCGCATCCGTGTTTGGCGACATCGCGGTGAACGCACATTGGAAGCGTGTATTCGTCATCACCATACTGGCGTATCACCTGGCGTGATGGTATGGGGTGCCATTGGTTACACGTCTCGGTCACCTCTTGTTCGCATTGACGACACTTTGAACAGTGGACGTTACATTTCAGATGTGTTACGACCAGTGGCTCTACCCTTCATTCGATCCCTGTGAAACCCTATATTTCAGCAGGATAATGCACGACCGCATGTTGCAGGTCCTGTACGGGCCTTTCTGGATACAGAAAATGTTCGACCGCTGCCCTGGCCAGCACATTCTCCAGATCTCTCACCAATTGGAAACGTTTGGTCAATGGTGGCTGAGCAACTGGCTCGTCACAATACGCCAGTCACTGCTCTTGATAAACTGTGGTATCGTGTTGAAGCTGCATGGGCAGCTGTACCTGTACACGCCATCCAAGCTCTGTTTGACTCAATGCAAAGGCGTATCAAGGCCGTTAGTACGGCCAGAGGTGGTTGCTCTCGGTACTGATTTCTCAGGATCTATGCACCCAAATTGCGTGAAAATGTAATCACATGTCAGATCTAGTATAATATATTTGTCCAATGAATACCCGTTTATTATCTGCGTTTCTTCTTTGTGTAGCAATTTTAATAGCCAGTAGTGTATTTCACTTGGTGCATTTATATATTGCAAACTGTTATATAGGCACAGTTTAAAATTGCATCGAACAGATGGACGTGACGGCTATCGGGACAACCTCATGAATCTATGGACCCTGCATGTCAACAGGGGACTGTTAAAGGTGTCGGAGGCTCTGAAATGGTGTAGGGCGTGTGCAGTTGGAGTGATGTGGGACCTCTGATACGTCTAGATACGACTCTGACAGGTGATACGTGAGACCCGATCCTGCAAGAATGGGACCAACGACGACCGAAGAAAATCGTTCAACGTGTCAGAAGTGCTGCCCTTCCGTAAACTGATGTCGATTTCGATGCTGAGCCATCAACAAGCGTCAGCGTGCGAAGCGTTCAACGAAACGTCAGTTTGCAAACTACCTCCTGACACTGCAGAGGAGGTTAGGAGGGAGACATGCCGTATGTTGACTGGGGCTCGTCCACCCAAGAGTAATGTAACAGCAGCAGAGAGGGCTGTTTTACGCTCTCTCAAAGTTGATTCGGATTTTGTTATTTTACCTGCGGACAAGGGAAATGCCGCCGCTGTTTTAAATAAATAGGATTACGTACAAACAATGAAACATAAACTGATTCAGCGTAACGCTGAATCGATGCTGATCCCACAAAAAGTGTTGAGAGAAAGACCAACAGCCTCCTGAAGAAAAGTAGTTTGTCGCAGGTCACTATCAAGAGTCTTAACACCTATACTGCTGTTCCCCCTAGGTAATATTGCCTTCCGAAGGTTCACAAGGAAGGGGTTCCCTTCCGTCATAGAGTGAGTAATATCGGCGCTCCGACATATCCTGTAGCCAAGCATCTTGCTTTTCTGTTCAGTCGACAAGTAGGTCGGTGTGAACATCATATCAGAAACTCAGCTGATTTTTTACGTCGGTTGGAGGGACTGCGGTTGAATGACTGATATTTTAGTGAGTTTCGATGTGGTCTCTCTCTTCACTCGTGTTCCTCTGTCTGATTCGTTGTGGTTAATTGAGACTAGGTTTACGGCTGAATTAACTAATCTCTTTCGGCATGTGTTGACATCCACTTACGTTTTATTCAATGACCAGTATTACGAGCAGACAGATGGAGTTGCGATGGGTAGTCTGTTGTTTATGGAAGACTTCGAGGAACGTGCATTGGAGTCGGTGCCTTTGAAACCCGCCTGTTTCTTTAGATATGTTGACGATAGTTTTGTTGTTTGGCCTCATGGTAGGGAGAATTTGAATGCCTTTCTAGAACATCTGAACTCGATACACCCGAACACTCGTTTTACGATGGAGGTGGAAGAGGATGGTTGCCTTCCCTTTCTTGACGTGTTGGTTAGGAGGAAGGATGATGGTTCATTGGGACATGCAGTCTACAGGAAACGTACTCACACCGACTTGTACCTACAGGCTAATAGTTGTCACCATCCGGCTCAGCGTGAAGGGGTACTTCGTACCTTGATACATGTCGCTTCTGACGCTGAGACTTTGCCAGCTGAGCTGTCCCATATTCAAGTTACATTTCGTCAAAATGGTTATAGTGACAGACAGATTGAACGTGCGTTGCCCTATCGATCAACTATACGTAGGGTGATTGATGATAATTCTGAGTCGACACCTTACTGCCTTTTTGCCTTACGTAGGAAACACTTCCAACAAGATCGGTCATATTTTACCGAAATACGATGTGAATTGTATTTTCCGACCTGCATCTAAAATTAGAGCTCTTTTGAGTTCTGTTAAGGATGATCTTGGTCTGCGTAAGGCGGATGCATATCGTATTCCTTGTAGCTGCGGCACGGCATATATTGGTCAAACTATCAGGACCGTGGAGGACCGATGTACTGTGCATAAATGGCACACACGATTACAGCAGCCAAGTAAATCTACTATTGCCGAACATTGCTTGGGTACTAGTCACCCCATGTTATATAACAACACAGAGATATTGGCATGCACGTCCAGCTATTGGGACAGTGTTATTATGGAGGCAGTTGAGATTAAATTAGCGAGCAACCTCGTTAACAGCGATTGAGGTTTTTGTTTAAACTGTGTTTGAAATCCGGCTCTCTCCCTTGTCAAAAAACAGAGGGACAGAATCAGTGCTACCTCACCTGCGAATTCGTAGTCTCAGTATCGATAGCTCTGACTTTGGTCATCTTTGGTGGCACTAGTGTTCAGCGTGTGTTATCTTTCTTGCTACAGTCCGAGAACCGAGGTTTTAAATTTGCATGAACGTCTCCTGTCCGTTGCAGTTTGCCTTGAAAATGGTGGGGTGTTCTCCCGCCGAAATATCGGCGGTCGCTGAAAGTGTTACCTGGCTGAATTCCCGGAAGTTATTTAAAAGGTGGTACGTACATAAGCATCCTGTCTGATCACCTAAATCCATTCATATCCATTGTGCATTCCGACGGACTTGGGGAATTCCAGCAGGACAGTGCGACACCCAACACGTCCAGAATTGCTAGAGAGTGGCTCCAGAAACACTCTTCTGAGTTTAAACACTTCCGCTGGCCACCAAACTCCCCAGACATGAACATTATTGAGCATATCTGGGATGCTGTTCAACGTGCTGTTCAGAAGAGACGTCCACCCCCCTCGTACTCTTACGGATTTGTGGACAGCCCTAAAGAATTCATGGTGTCAATTCCCTCCAGCACTACTTCAGACATTAGTCGAGTGCATGCCACGTAATGGTTCGGCACTTCTGCGTGCTCGGGGACGCTACACGATATTAGGCAGGTTACAAGTTTGTTTGTCCCTTCAGTGTAATTGCAGCTAAATAAATCGTGCTGATGATCAATAAACATTTGTACTGTGTGCAGCAATGATTCAGTTGTTAGGAATCCTGTCGGAGGGTAGGGGAAGGAAGTTAAAGTGTCAGGGAGGGCACAGACATCCTCTTGTTCGGCCATGTTCGGGACGTGCTGTCACTGCTAATGATCCGAACATAATGCACCGCGCGATTGCCGTTATTCATACAGACCGGTGCATCGCAACTCGGCAATTGGATCTGCGGCTATTGGTGAACTTTGGATGTGCGTGTGCAGTGACTCAGACTCATGGATATTCAAAGATACATTCAAGTTGTATGTTCACAACAGATGAGAAGATTCAAATAGAAGCCATTTATCTGATCTGTTGGTGCAGTTTGAGTCCAACGAAGAGGCATTTCTATCGCGGATCATTACAGATGGAAACAAAAGCAGTCACTCCTGTGACAGCGTAACCACATTCACCAAAAATGAAGACATTCAAGGCAGCTCCATCTTTTGTGAAAGTCATGATAACAATCTTTTAGGATTCGCCAAAACGGAAAACCATTCATTCAGATGCGTATCTGAAGACTCTGAACAAACCAAACTACCGAAACTTCTTGGCAGATTAAAACTATGTGGTGGAGCGAGACCTTTGCTTTTCCCTGCCAACTGTTCTACTGGCTGAACTACACAATCCCGACTCATAACCCATGAGCTCAGCACTTACTCGCTAAAGGGAAAGGTCCCGAGTTCTAGTCTCTGTTCGGCACACAGTTTTAATCTGTCAGGAAGTTTCATATCAGCGCACAAGTCGGTGTAGAGAGGATATTTCATTCTAGAAACACAGCAAGCGTTTCCGACATGTTCTATCTAACAGGAGTCCAAAAGAAAACTTACTGCAGCAACTCTGGATACGAAATGCACACTCATACACAAGATTCAGAACTCGGGAACACATCGCCAAACTGTGTTAGACACCACTGCCTCATCCATTCTATGGCCCAGACTTGGGGCCTTCTTGCTCCTAGTAGCATGTGTTTGGGCCACTTAAGGATGTAGGATGCTGAAAGCGTAATTCATGTAGTGAAACTGGGGCTACTAACACAGGACAAAAGCTACATACAGGGACTACATGCTATTGAACAACGCAGGCGTAAGGCCACAATTCTGCTGTAGACTTCGTAGAAAAATGGTACATGTGGAAGCAATATTGCCAATACGCTCCATTTAAGGCTTGCTGGCTAATTTAAAGAGAGGATCACTGTGTTGACTATCGGAGTTTTGTGTAGCACAAGAAGAAGCCACTAGACTTAATTATTACATATTATGGTCATTTCATTTGAGAATGCCTACAACTCTTTGCTTCTTTTTTCACACTTTCAACATCCCCTCCTTACAGCTTCACGAAAGTGTGAGTGAATAAAGTATGAATGTTTGGGTAATAGAAGGATAAGACTAACCAGGGATTGTTAGAATATCGTTGTTTTGATAAAGGAAATCCGTGGGCACCGCTAAGCATAGAGGTTTGCAGAGATTTTCACAAGGCATCGCTAGTTTAGAGGGTATCAGGTGGTTCAGCCAATAGGAGACTTCCTCCCTTACCCACTCGAAATTTTTGAACTGGGTAATGTTAGCCCTGGGTGCGCCATATTTAGGCACTGTTAGGCAAGAGGACCTGGAGTGAGGGCCGGCCGGAGTGGCCGTGCGGTTCTAAGCGCTACAGTCTGGAACTGAGCAGTCGCTACGGTTGCAGGTTCGAATCCTGCCTCGGGCATGGATTTGTGTGACGTCCTTAGGTTAGTTAGGTTTAGTTAGTTCTAGGTTCTAGGCGACTGATGACCTCAGAAGTTAAGTCGCATAGTGCTCAGAGCCATTTTGAACCTGGAGTGAGGACGTCTTCGCGACAGACGTGCTGGCATAGTAAGAGAAACGGGTATAAAATGAGTTTTATTGTCGTGGATCTTGCTCAAAACGTATTGTTTAAAGTCAGTATAGATAGGGAAATGTCAGGAAAAGTTGTAATCCTCGCAATTCTGGCGAATTAAGTTTTTGTAGTAAGTTTGCCATAACCGTTAGAACTTGGTCATTAGCTTAAGCATCTCTACATGTAAATATTAGTAACTAGAATCTGGTCATCTGAGAGAACGGATGATATAATGTATCGCAATGTACGGTTTTTGTAGCTTTCATTTAATTTTTAATGTCGTTTCTGTGTGTCTTGGTATAAAGCACACATCTGCGCCAAAGGTGTAACTGAGCCTTAAACAAACTGATAGTTTTGCGTGCGTTTATCGATGTCTGTGACTGCTATAAGTAATAGACAATTTCTTAGGATGTTTTAATGGGATCATTTTCGGAAGGCTCCGACATTCCTTTGTGGGTTGGTGATGAATACGAGTTCGCACCAATTGTGTAAGTGAGGTATAACTTTCAGAAATTCATTATATTATGCGGAATTATCTCTCTTGCTATAGGAAAAATAGACAGTGTTAAACTAATTTATTCGTGGTGTTTTGTGTATTTAGTGTCGTTTTCTTTCTGCTTTCTCGGTGACCACATGTTTTGTCACAGTTTCCGGAAGTAACACATAGAGATTAGTAATCAGACTTTGGCTTGTGTTTTCGTAACGTAAAACAATTGCCAACGGAAACAGAAGTTCAATGAGCGTGGGTTTATTGATTTGTAATTAATGATTTCCTTGTGACTGATGATGGAACCACATGGCCTATCATGTGGGAATATAATTTCCTTGTACGTCTCTGAGAGGATGTGATAAATTGACTCAATGAATTTTAGAATGGCTGTAGTTGACTTTGAAATCATTTCTGTGTGAGGAATTTTCTCCTATTTTAATTGGACTGGGGCTCAGTAAAATTTAATGATGTGGTGACACGTTTTGTGATTTGAATTGAAACATGAGTTTGTGCTAATTAATTTTGCAGGGCGCTACAGTAAATTCTTAACGGCCATCAGCCAGATTTGACGTAATAATTTTGATAATTTCAATCAATAGTAGTAAGCAAATGATCATCTTCCATGACACCGATCGTACAACCATCATCCATATTAAAATGACTGGTCTCACATGCTTTCTGGACGGTTATTTCATTCAGCTGTCCCCTAATCCCAATGTGTAAAGTTTTCTGTTGACTGACGCGTTCTATTTTTTCTTTATTTGAATGATAACTGGCACAGAAGCTGCTGAGTATGATAAAGGTTTCATTAGACACCAGTCAGTGCATGGTTTTTAGAGCCTCCTGCGTGTTTCTGCTAGGCTTTGCTTTGCTACAACAAGTGATAGAATATTCATACAACGCAGCGGTTACCACGATCAGTGAGTACTTTGGCATGCTAGTGAGAATGCAGCGTTATTTGCTGATATGAAGTCAAAATCAATAAAACCTTACCGCTACCTTATAGCGTGACATGATTTGTTATGCCCGTGGGAGACCGAAGGTAATCCCAACTGGGAATCAGTACGGGTAATTATGCAGATTTATATGAATAATCAGAAAGTGTAAATGAACCTGATACAGAAATTGATAATTGTGTAAGAAAAAAAATGTTAGGCTAAAGAGTCACGTTCTGCTATCGAAATGGCAGAATAATTTACCCCTGTACTAGTCAATGTATAAATTTACAGTAATTAATATTAGTTTAGAAAAAAACAAAATTAACAGGTTAAAGATAGCTAATTCAGAGTAACAATGGTACATGCGTTGTTAGTGGTTAGCTTGCGGACTTGAACAGACCCCTACCCTCTCTGTACTGATAGCAATGGTTCATAACAACGTCAGAGAGAGTCATCTGTTACGTGTTTATTTAACTGAGATTATGAAACTAATTTTGTATCAGTAATTAATTAGTTCAAATCGGGCCAATTTTAATAAAATACCCTGTTGTCAAGGGCAGTAAGAGGTTATCTTAAATAATAAAAGTTAACTATCATCAGAAATTAGAAGCTAACTTGTTCAGGAAGGGTTGTGCCCACTCATGCACCATAGTCCCAACCAGACAATCAAGTAAGAGGTAGGGTTGCAATGTAAAAGAACTGTTGAACGATATCAACAAACTATAACACTTAAGAATAAACGCGTTCTGAGAATAACACCGTGTCTCATTATTTATCGAACGACCCTTGTATGTGCTTCATTCACATACTTACTTTTCGGACACCCTTCGTATTTATATCTAACGTAAATCTGGCTGCTTTTTTGATAAACACGCAGCGGTGCCCCCGCACCGTGATCAGCTGCAGTGACCAGGATGTAGTTCCACAGGCAGCGTGTTAAGCTGGACACTAGCTTCGATTTATTACACAGTTTGGCAGCTGCGAGCACATTATTTACTTTATCCATCCGGTGCCCGTTTATTAAACAGGCAGAGAATTTATAGAAACGGGTGAGACACCACGTCACGCCTAGATCCGTGCAATCCTCATCTCCCCGCCAGTCCCTCCTAGGAGTATAATCGGACACAGCAGCCTGCTAAGTTCCATAAAAGGATATTGCACATTGGATCGTTTAGAAGCCGTTGTCGAAGCCGTAGAACGGAGAAATGAGTTTGATTTATCACTTTGGCTAGAATCCTTAGATACTGAAAAACTTTTTTACTCTCTTTCAATGAAGTCTGTGTTGACTGCTCTTGAGAAATAAGCTACTGATTCATCCTCTGTTGGCATAGTCAAGAAAATACCAGGAATGTTTTTCGAAAGAAAATATCCCATATCCTTACCGAATTTAGTAATGACCAAAATAGAAAAAAAATTCTATAATACATGTCCGAAATGGTCAGTACTCTGCATACGGTTTGTCTTCCTGTCGAAATCTATTCCTTAGGGGTTGCGTTTTACTCTGTACTTACTAGGTGTAGAAGCATGAAAGCGGAACTTCCCTATAAATGGTGCTACCCGTCGGTGTAGGGTCCATGAGAATTAGAGAGCCTGTATAGGGAGATACGGCGGCCATTTTTCTGCCAAACTGCGAGCGGGACTTTTGAATGGCCAGTAATGGAGTAGTGGAGTACACACTCACCGAATCAAAAGCACAAGACAATATGGCGAAATCATTCCTTAAATTCATTTCTTTACAGCTATAATATACTCATAGTAGCCTACTACGTACAGCAAAGGAAAATTTGATACAGTGGCTGTAAAAATTATTCGTTACTTGCATTTATCTCCTTTAAAGATCGTTTACTGGACATATTGCAATGAAAGTAACGTACATAAAAAATATAGTGTATTGCATTTGTTTTGTATCGGAAGTGCATAACGCTAAAGATTTAACATACCTGTTTTACGTCAGATGAATGATAATCGTAAGCAGTTGTTTACTTGTGACATGCAAAAAGTGTGAGACGTATTAGTACTTCTTGTCACGTCTTCAAACTTTTTGCATGCCACAAGTAAACAACTGCTTACGACTTTCTTTCATATGTATATATACTGAATACCTCTCGTAGATAATAAACGAAAAAGATTACAAAAATCAGGTAATGTTAAATGTAGGCTACTGCAATAACGACCAAATATAACAATAAAACTACCGTATCCCTTCTACCTCACAGTAAGTAGGGCTATTAAAAACTGTCTTCAAGAGTACCTACAATTATTTACTACGAATAATGTTTCATTGCGTGGAAATGCTAACATGCGAAATCCACCTTCACCTCTATTGGAACAACCAAATGCAGCACAACCTGGCACCGTTTACGAACGTCTGCAGAACGAATTACAGATGTCAAAAACAATACTGTACAATTACTAACGTGTTTACTTCAAACATGTAGGCCTACCGACTTCATCACAAAACGCTTCATTATTTCAACTCGTATTTAAGATCGCAAACGCTGATTACGTACTAAAAACGATATACAACTAAATCGAACACGTATGCACAACGCATAAAAAGTCTCTCAATAATTCAAATACCTTTGAATCATTTCCAAAAGTCCTCTGAACTTCAATTCAACTCAAAAGCACGGCGAACATAGGAAGCGCGAGAGACGTTTGGCAGAAAAATGGCGCCAAAGCTAATTAACCAATAACGGGCAACTTCACCTGTGGCCACTCTCTCTGTTTAATGGTTTAATGGCTCTGAGTACCACGCGACTTAACTTCTCAGGTCATCAGTCGCCTAGAACTTAGAACTAATTAAACCTAACTTACCTAAGGACATCACACACATCCATGCCCGAGGCAGGATTCGAACCTGCGACCGTAGCGGTCACTCGGTTCCAGACTGTAGCGCCCAGAACCGCACGGCCACTCGGGCCGGCCCACTCTCTCTGTATACAGGCTCTCTAATGAGAATGGGTCTGCAGCGCCATCTGTTTCCTGTAACGGCTGACGACGAATGCCAATACACAGTAACCCAAGTTCCACACATCGGTATCTATTTCAAACCCGCAAACATGTCGAGTTGTGTGCCTACGAACTACGATTTGCGGGTAGCATAGGTTTTCTGTTATCATTTGGAGAAAACTGCTGCAGAATCGCTTATAATTCTCGTCGAAGCTTTCGGCGAACATGCTCTTGGGAAAACACAGTGTTTCGAGTCGTTCAAAAAATTCAAAAGTGGTGTTTTTGACGTGAGAAACGAAAAGCGCGGGAAACCACTGAAAATGTTCGAAGACGACGAATTGCAAGTCTTATTGGGTGAAGATGATACACAAACTCAACAGGAACTTGCGGAACAATTCGATGTGACGCAGAAAGCCGTTTTACTTTGGTTGGAAGCTACTGGAAAGGTGCAGAAAGCGGGAAAATGTCTTCGGCATGAACTGAATGAAAGACAGAAAGCAAATAGAAAAACAATTCGTGAGATGCTGGTCGCCAGATACAAGATCACGTCTTTTCTCCATTGAATAGTGACAGGTGATAAAAAATGGATATATTTTGAGAATCCTAAGCGTCGTAAATGATGGGTGAATCCAGGCAAACCAACGACATCCACTGCAAGACCAAATTCCTTTGGAAAGGAAACAATGCTTTCTGTTTGGTGGTATCAGAAGGGTGTCATCTACACTCCTGGAAATTGAAATAAGAACACCGTGAATTCATTGTCCCAGGAAGGGGAAACTTTATTGACACATTCCTGGGGTCAGATACATCACATGATCACACTGACAGAACCACAGGCACATAGACACAGGCAACAGAGCATGCACAATGTCGGCACTAGTACAGTGTATATCCACCTTTCGCAGCAATGCAGGCTGCTATTCTCCCATGGAGACGATCGTAGAGATGCTGGATGTAGTCCTGTGGAACGGCTTGCCATGCCATTTCCACCTGGCGCCTCAGTTGGACCAGCGTTCGTGCTGGACGTGCAGACCGCGTGAGACGACGCTTCATCCAGTCCCAAACATGTTCAATGGGAGACAGATCCGGAGATCTTGCTGGCCAGGGTAGTTGACTTACACCTTCTAGAGCACGTTGGGTGGCACGGGATACATGCGGACGTGCATTGTCCTGTTGGAACAGCAAGTTCCCTTGCCGGTCTAGGAATGGTAGAACGATGGGTTCGATGACGGTTTGGATGTACCGTGCACCTTCAGTGTCCCCTCGACGATCACCAGTGGTGTACGGCCAGTGTAGGTGATCGCTCCCCACACCATGATGCCGGGTGTTGCCCCTGTGTGCCTCGGTCGTATGCAGTCCTGATTGTGGCGCTCACCTGCACGGCGCCAAACACGCATACGACCATCATTGGCACCAAGGCAGAAGCGACTCTCATCGCTGAAGACGACACGTCTCCATTCGTCCCTCCATTCACGCCTGTCGCGACACCACTGGAGGCGGGCTGCACGATGTTGGGGCGTGAGCGGAAGACGGCCTAACGGTGTGCGGGACAGTAGCCCAGCTTCATGGAGACGGTTGCGAATGGTCCTCGCCGATACCCCAGGAGCAACAGTGTCCCTAATTTGCTGGGAAGTGGCGGTGCGGTCCCCTACGGCACTTCGTAGGATCCTACGGTCTTGGCGTGCATCCGTGCGTCGCTGCGGTCCGGTCCCAGGTCGACGGGCACGTGCACCTTCCGCCGACCACTGGCGACATCGATGTACTGTGGAGACCTCACGCCCCACGTGTTGAGCAATTCGGCGGTACGTCCACCCGGCCTCCCGCATGCCCACTATACGCCCTCGCTCCAAGTCCGTCAACTGCACATACGGTTCACGTCCACGCTGTCGCGGCATGCTACCAGTGTTAAAGACTGCGATGGAGCTCCGTATGCCACGGCAAACTGGCTGACACTGACGGCGGCGGTGCACAAATGCTGCGCAGCTAGCGCCATTCGACGGCCAACACCGCGGTTCCTGGTGTGTCCGTTGTGCCGTGCGTGTGATCATCGCTTGTACAGCCCTCTCGCAGTGTCCGGAGCAAGTATGGTGGGTCTGACACACCGGTGTCAATGTGTTCTTTTTTCCATTTCCAGGAGTGTATTATGAGCTGCTAAAACCTGGTGAAATCGTTAACACTGATAGCTACCAACAGCAAATGATCGATTTAAATCGAGCATTACGTGAAAAACGACCGGAATATGAAGAAACACAACACGAAGTCATATTGATCCATGATAACGCCCCATAACACACGGAAAAACGGGTGATGGAAACGATCGAGGCTTTCATTTGGGAAATACTAGGGCATGCGGCATATTCTCCAGACCTACTTCCGTCCGATTATCGTCTATTTGCAGCGCTGGGACACGCTCTCACTGAACAACGCTTCAATTCGTATGAAAATGTACGAAAATGACTCGCTGACTCGTTCGCTTCAAAAGAAGAACTGTGTTTTTGGCGTGGCATTCATACCCTCCCAGAGAGGTAGGAGAAATGTATGAATAGCAATGGAGATTATTTGAATAAGATATTGTTCATCAGTTTCAAAAACAGGCTTGTAATTATTTCGACGAAATTCTGGTTTCATACTTCTACACCTGGTAGACCGCGGACTGTGATAGTTTTGTCAGATACAGCACTCTCGAATCACTGAGGGAAGTAGCATGCAAACGAATTTTGAGTTTGATTTGTAGAGTATAAGAGATTAGGGACATACCATCAATTTTCGAAAAAAATATCGTCCACGCAATTCCGAACATTGCAGGGCAGATACGTTCGATAATTATTGCACATTCAGCTTAAGAGCTTATGCATCAAAGTTGGTGACAAGGGTAATACGTAAAAGAACGAAAAACGAAATGGAGGATAAGTTATAAGACGATAAATTTGCCTTTCCGGAAGGTAAAGGCACTAGAGAGATAATTCTGATATTGCACTTGATAATGCAAACCAGACTGCAGAAAAATCAAGACACTTTTATAGGACTTGTCGAACTGGAAAAAGCATTCGACAATGTAAATTGGACCAAGATGTTCGAAATTCTGCAAACAATAGGAGAGAGATGTAGGGAAAGACTGTCAATATACTATATGTACAAGAACCAACAGGGAAAAATCGGAATGGGAAACCAAGAACGATATCCTCGCCTTACAAATTGTGTAAGGCAGGGATGAAGGCTTTCACCCGTATTGTTCAGTGTACACATTGGAGAAGCAATGACGGAATTAAAAGAAAGGTTTAGGACTGGGATTAAAATTAATGGTGAAAGGAAATCATTGATAAGATTCGCTGATGACATTGCTGTCCTCAGTGAAATTGTAGATGAATTACAGGACCTATTGAATGGAGTGAACAGTCTAATGAGTAAAGAATATCGATTTACAGTAAACCAGAAAAGACGTAATGAGAAGTATTAGAAACCAAATTAGCGATAAACTTAATATAAAAATTAGAGACCACGAATTTTGCTACCTAGGAAGCAAAATAACAAGTGACGAACGGGGCAACGAAGACATTAAAAGTGTAGTAGGACAGGCAAAGAGGGTATCACTGGCCAAGAGAAGTTTACAAGTATCAGGCGTCGGCCTTAACGTGAGAAAGAAATTTCTGAGAATGTACGTCTGTGTATTGTAGAGTAGTGAATCGTGGACTGTGGTAAAATTGGAAAAGAAGAGAATCGAGGCGTCTGGGATGTCGTGCTATAGAAGTATGTTGAAAATTATGTGAACTATTAATATAGGGAATCAGGTGGCCCTCCGCAGGATCTGCGAATAAAAGAACATACGGAAAACACTGAGAAGAAGAAGAGGCTGGATGGTAGGACAGGTGTTCTGGAAGGAATGACTGCCATGGTACTAGAGGGAGCTGTAGAGGGTAAAAACTGTAGAGGAAGACAGAGCCTGGAATACATCCAGCAAACAATTCAGGACGTAGGTTGCAAGAGCTATTCTGACATGAAGAGGTTGGAGCAGAAGAGGAATTCATTACCGACCTCATAGACCCAGTCAGAAGACTAAAGACTAAAAAAAGTACTTAGTTCTGTAGCCAAAATCAGTTATTGTGTACGTATCGTTTTGACCTTGTGTTGGCGTCAGAACAAGATTAGCGTTTGCGTCGTGCGTTAACGACGTTGACAAAGAAATTGAGTCCCAGTACTCCGTACAGGAAGCGGCAATCATGGTATTCTGCTATGATTTAGACAGCGGCTTTAATCTGCAGGCACATATGATGTACGCCGAACGAAATCCTCAACAATCATCACACTCTGTCTAAGAACTAAACAGCAGGCTATGCTGGTGAGCTGCAGGCGGCGGGTCATTCAGAACAAGGGCTAGAGGGTGCGGTAGAAATATTGCTTTTCCCTGATTACAAAAAAATTGTTGCTAAGGAACTATGCTAGGTACAGCTGGGCGATTTGTTGCAGATGATAGCTTAACTCGAAGTTTTTTATGGGTACACTTCTACATGTTCCCCGTTTATTGCCCGCAGTATGTCTAGGCGATACTCAACTTCTCTCCATGCCTTTGCCAACATATCTTCAGTCACTGCCTGTACAGCATCTCGTATTCCCGCAGTAAGAGTTTGCAGATCAGGGTAAGGTGAAATGAACACTTCATCCCCAAAAAGTCGGAAGTGATTGTGTGTGGTGAACGTGGTTACCATGATGCTGGGCCGTCTCTACCGACCTACCTGTCCAATAAGGTTTAATCCAAGAACTGGCGAACAAAAAAACACCAGAGTGGCGGCGTACTATCGTCTTGAAACACTACCCGTTATTGAAATTTCTGTGAATGAGGCGCAACGTGGAGTTCAAACATGTCCAGGTACTCGTAAACTGTAGCCATAACTTAGGCTTAGTGAAAAAGAGCGGTCCACTAATTGTGTTGTGCGTGAAGCTACACCATACGTTCACTTTCAGGCTGTCCCTCATCTGTTGTTCCACGACATGGGCGTTCTCCGAAACGCACATCCGGACGTTATGCCTCGTTACTTTCCTGGAGATATGGGAAGTCCCTTCATCGGAGAAAAACGTAATTGGCAATTGACCCTGAATATCGAAAATTGACAACATCGGCATGAGTGCTAAAAGAAATCCGATAAACTTAGGTTACACGATAAATCAGTCAAATCTAAGGGCCATAAGCTAAATAACTAGGAATTACGATTACGGATAACTTCTATTGTCAGGAACACGTAGAAAATATTGTGGGGAAGGTTAACCAAATTCTGCATTTTATTGGCAGGACACTTAGAAAATGAAACAAATCTACTAAAGAGACTGCCTACACTACACTCGTCCGTCCTGTTCTCGAATAATGCTGTGCGTTGTGGGATCCTTGCCAGATTGGATTGACGGAGTACGTCGAGAAAGTTCAAAGAAGGGCAGCACGTTTTGAATTATTTCGAAATAGGGGAGAGAGTGTCACAGAGATGCTACAGGATTTGAGGTGGACATCATTAAAATAAAGGCGTTTTCGTTGCGGCGGAATCGTCTCACGAAATTTCAATCACCAACTTTCTCCTTAGAATACGAAAATATTTTGTTGACGCCGACCTACATAGGGAGAAATGGTCACCATAATAAAATAAGGGAAATCAGAACTCGCATCGATATTCCTTCTATCCGTTCGCTGTGCGAGAGTGGAATAACATAATTATTGTGAAGGTCGTTCAACCAACGCTCTGCCAGGCACTTAGATCTGATTTGCAGGGTATAGATGTAGATGTAGAAGGTAGTCGTTGTCAGCATCAATTGGTTCCAGCACGTTCCAAGCAAACTCAGCACGTCAGGGCCAATCAGATTGCTGTGAACAGTGCAAGATTTGTACTTTATATGCATGGGAATGCAGCCCTTAGTGTAAAATCTTCACCATAAAGCTCTGAGATGTGCCTGTTTTCATGGATACGCGACGTGTCGATTTCCGATGAGTGTGTTGAAATGTTGTACCTATGGTGTCAACAGTGTCATTATTCACTCCATGTCAAGGGATACGTGTCACCGACACTGCCAATCTCTTTAAACTTTTCAGAACGTCATTTGATGATCTTCATATGTTGTATGATGTTTTTTGCCTACAAGGCGTACTATTAAACACAATGTGATGAGCTGGCAAGTGTAGCACGCTGCTTGCTCTTAGCTCTGCCACACAACGTGTACAAACCATAGAACAATGGAACATGCAAGGTAATCACAAGCGTCATGGTACAAGCACCGAGGAAGTCCTTTGTCGGATCCAGGAGATAAGAAGAGAACGTGGCTGCGACGTTACGGAAGACGGATGAATGGAAATACAAATATTAGAGATGCAACTTGGATGTGCATCTCTGAATACTGTTTTGCGCGAAGAGGGCTGGTTGATTCATCAGCGGTTGACAAGTGGATGTTGCTGCTGCTGATGAAGATGGTCTTTCATTTATGAATAAATCTCGTACTAGTGCTGTCAGTACATTAAAACTCGAAAGCGGATGAATTTTTTTTATGATTTTAGACGTTAGCCTTCTGACTGGTTCGAGGCAGCCCGGCACGAATCTCTCTCTTGTGCGAGCTCAACATCTCAGGGTAGCTCTTGCATCCCGCATTCTCAATTACTTGCTGGATCTGTTCCAGTCTCTGTCTTCCCTTACAGTTTTCACCCACAACAGCCTCCCTACTACCATGGAAGTTATTTCCTGATGTCTTTAACACATTCGCATCATCCTGTCCCTTATTCTGGTCAGTGTTTTACATATATTCCTTACTTCGTCGCGTCAGTGGGCAACCTCCTCATTCCTTACCTTACCGGTCTACCTAATTTTCAACATCCGTATCTAGCAATACATCAAAAGGATTCGATCCTCTTCTTTTCCAGTTTTCCCACAGTCCGTGATACACTACTATACCATATGCTGCGCTCAGGAATTTCGTCGTCATATTAAGGCCGATGTTTGATGCTAGCAGACTTCTTTTGTCCAACGATGCCCTCTTTGCCTGCGCTAATCTGCTTTTTATACCCTCCTTCCCCCAAGCGACAAATTGTGTTATTTTGCAACGTAATCAGCAGCGTAGGCAGTAAAAATATTCCCAGGTAATATAATAGGTAACTGGATTTTGAGGTTAAGAAAGAAAATGTCAAAAACTGTTCCGTGTGTTGGAGTAGTTGCCAAAGAGCGCCAGATTGAACAAGGAGATACGTAGCATACTCACGACGTAGCTTTTCATGAGTATAGTACTCAAACATAACAATTTTTTCAATGTTTCTAGAATGAAATTTTCACTCTACAGCGGAGTGTGCGCTGATATGAAACTTCCTGGCAGATCCCGAGTTCGAGTCTCGGTCCGGCACACAGTTTTGATCTGCCAGGAAGTTTCAATTTTGTCAGTGGTTTATTTAAACGAGAGGCCAGTTCGCACACCTTAAACCGTAATTACATTGCAGCACAAAGGTCGTGTACTAGCATTTTCGACTAACAGTGACAGTGAACGCTCGTTTTCAGAGATAAGAATGCAGAATTTCGTCACTTACTGCTTATGGGCTGCTGTTGCACCCGTATATGCAATAGCTGCCGACCGTGACGTCACTGGTGACCATGGTACCAACATATGCCGGCAAACGTTAACTCCGCGTTCGACGTAATTACTTATCGCAGTTGGGAACCGAAGAACACTTTCGTTTTGATATTTGTAGCTCACATTACTCTTAAATTATAAGAGAACCTGACAGCACACTGTTGGTAGGTGCAACTCTGTTTCTCTGACATCCTGGCTCGGAATTCAGTTGAGATTCATAGTAATCGTTTCGCAGCGGTAGCATGACCCTTTGTTTCCTCAACAGCTGAAGAAAGGATCTGTTGCCAGGTAGAAATGAAGGTATCGATCAAGACTGCAGTGAAAATTTGAGGAATATAAACTGGTGTTGGCAGGAAGAGTAATGTTTAAACAAGTTCGAACTAGTGGAATTCCAACTTCTTGACGGTACTGGGGTAGTGCAACTGGTCACAGTCGAGCGTCATCGTTTAGAAAGCGGTAAACTGCGGGCCGTGAATGCTGAAAGCTTTGATATTTCTGCAGAGGTCACTGAAGTGTGAGGACATAACGTCCGGTAGCGTTAATTAGAAACCACTACAACAGCTGTAAAAATCCAACAGCTAAGGTAATCGTTCACAGCGTATTCCAGATGAAGAGAAAACATCGAAAAATTGTAATATGAGGGCTATTCGGAAACTAAGGTCCGATCGAGCACGAAATTGAAACCACAGTGAAAATCCGATGAAGCTTTGCACAGATGTGTTGGGGAGTGTCTCTAACGTGCCCGTCGATCGCGTCACGTCGCTCTTTTCAGTTCTGAGCGGACAGTGAGCACGTAAGGATGTAAGGATGCCTGGAAAATAAAATCTCCGGCCAAGTATGAGACCTGGTGAGAAATTACGCCCGATTTCATGCAACCCACATGACATAAGTGTCTTGTTGTTCCTTCCTCATGACAATTCTCGGCTGCACGATGCAGGGCCACTGAAGGGGCTTTTGGAGCGTTTTCGATGGGAAGTGTTTGATTACCCACCATACAGCCCGGACTTGGCTCCCCATGAGTTTTATCTCTCTCACATGGACTACTGGATATGAAGACAATATTTTGTCATAGACAACGAGATGAATACAAGCATGGAGAATTGGCAGAAAAGCTAGGTGGCTGCCTTCTATAACGAGGATATTGGAAAGATGACTATATCAGAGGGGTTACTATCTAGAGATGTAACTGGACGGTGTAGCTAAAGGTCGCAAATAAAACATTTCCTTTATTTTCACAGTAATTTTCATTTCCCAATCGATCAGACCTTACTTTCGGAACAGTCTTCGTAGTTTCGATGACTGGCGACTCCGGAATAGAAATGTAAAAGTAGAGGACCAAGCTAAGCAGGGACCTGCAGGAGAAACTCTTAAATATCAGAAAATGCAAGCAACTTTTATGATTCCCATACTCAGAAAGCAGCTGACTTAGAAGTGGCAAGGCGACTGGTCAAGAACATCTAAAAGTCAAAGGCAGCCATTCCGCGTTAATTCATGCAATAATTTCAGCGCTAACGCGGTTTCATAACATAAAAACATTGTGGACTTCCGGAACAGTTCAGTCACTGGAACTTCAAGAAACAACTTCATCGGATCAACCTCGATAGCCCCTTCTGTATGCGGCGAGTAAGATGACCCAAACATTACGTTTTGTAGCATATAAAAATAATTGCAAGTAATCTTGGAGAACTGAGCCTTTCAGATTCCAACTAGCCTACGAACTTCATTATCTTCTAACGATGAAGCAAGTTATAGACTGTGTTATCAGTTTGTGGCTAGCTGGCTGGCTGGCTCTGAGCGCTATGGGACTTAACAGCTGTGGTCATCAGTCCCCTAGAACTTAGAACTACTTAAACCTAACTAACCTAAGGACATCACACACATCCATGCCCGAGGCAGGATTCGAACCTGCGACCGTAGTAGTCGCACGGTTCCGGACTGCGCGCCTAGAATCGCGAGACCACCGCGGCCGGATATCAGTTTGTAATTTAGGCAAAAGTTTCAGTGTAGAACACTAATAAAACTTGATATGATATCCGCATTTTTAACATCTTTGAAGGAACACTTATAATACTTTCCTGTAATTTTAGGCCGTCTATAATATACACTACTGACCATTGAAATTGCTACTCCACGAAGATGACGTGCTACATACGCGAAATTTAACCGACAGGAAGAAGATGCTGTGATATGCAAATGATTAGCTTTTCAGAGGATTCACACAAGGTTGGCGCCGGTGGCGACACCTACAACGTGCTGACATGAGGAAAGTTTCCAACCGATTTCTCATACACAATCAGAAGCTGACCGGCGTTGCCTGGTGAAATGTTGTTGTGATGCCTCGTCTAAGGAGGAGATATGCGTACCATCACGTTTCCGAATTTGATAAAGTTCGTATTGTAGCCTATCGCGATTGCGATTTGTCGTATCACGACATTGCTGCTCACGTTGGTCGAGATCCAATGACTGTTAGCAGAATATGGAATCGATGGGTTCAGGAGGGTAATACGGAACACCGTGTGGATCCCAACGGCCTCGTATCACTAGCAGTCGAGATGACAGGCATCTTATCCGCATGGCTGTAACAGATCGTGCAGCCACGTCTCGATCCCTGAGTCGGTTTCAAGACAACAACCATCTGCACGAACAGTTCGATGACGTTTGCTGCAGCATGGACTATCAGCTCGGAGACCATGGCTGCGGTTACCCTTGACGCTGCATCACAGACAGGAGCATCTTCGATGGTGTACTCGACGACGATCCTGGGTGCACGAATGGCAATACGTCATTTTTTCGGATGAATCCCGGTTCTGTTTACAGCGTCATGATGGTCGCATCCGTGTGTGGCGACATCGCGGTGAACGCACATTGGAATCGTGTATTCGTCATCGCCATACTGGCGTATCACCGGGCGTGATGGTATGGGGTGCCATTGGTTACACGTCTCGGTCACCTCTTGTTCGCACTGACGGCACTTTGAACAGTGGACGTTACATTTCAGATGTGTTACGACCCGTGGCTCTACCCTTCAATCGATCCCTGCGAAATCCTACATTTCAGCACGATAATACACGACCGCATGTTGCAGGTCCTGTACGGGCCTTTCTGGATACAGAAAATGTTCGACTGCTGCCCTGGCCACAGCACATTCTCCAGATCTATCACCAATTGAAAACGTCTGGTCAATGGTGGCCGAGCAGGTGGCTCGTCACAATACGCCAGTCACTACTCTTGTTGAACTGTGGTATCGTGTTGAAGCTGCATGGGCAGCTGTACCTGTACACGCCATCCTAGCTCTGTTTGACTCAATGCAAAGGCGTATCAAGGCCGTTATTACGGCCAGAGGTGGTTGTTCTCGGTACTGATTGCTTAGGATCTATGCACCCAAATTGCGTGAAAATGTAACCATATGTCAGTTCTAGTATAATATATTTGTCCAATGAATACCCGTTGATCATCTGCATTTCTTCTTGGGATACCAATTTTAATGGCCAGTAGTATAGCTGGAGGGGGAAAAACTTGTAGCTGAGATTTTCTGTCCGAAGAGTGGACTGATGCAACTATCCGAACTAATTTACTCTGTGCAAGCCTCTTCAGTTCTTCATAATGACTCAAGTGCTTGCTATAGTCAATTTTTGGTCTTCAACCAAAATTTATACCCCCCCCCCCCCCGCCCTACTTCCCTCCGTTATCAAAGTGACAATTCCTTAAAGCCTCTGGATGTGTCCAAGAAACCGATCCCTTCTGTTAGTCAAGTTGTGACATAAGTATTGTCACTCTCCAATTCTATCCTCTGCTTCTCTATTATGAGAGGCGTTCAGTAAGTAATGCAACACTTTTCTTCTCGGCCAGTTTCACTTGCAAAAATGCGGAACTCGTTATGGGACATCGTGGAATATTCTCTCTTCAGCCCATATAGTATCATAACGTTTCCATAGATGGCGGCGTCTGTAATGGCGTCTGCAATGGAAGCGCATTCCAAGCCGAGAGCTGTCACTGAGTTTCGTCCGGGGGAAACCAGTGGATCGTAGATCTTTGTTGGCGCTTGCAGAATGTCTACGGAGACCTAGCAATGAACAAGAGCACGGTGAGTTGATGGACGAGGCGTCCGTCATCTTCGCAACAAGATCGCGCCAACCTGTTCGATCTCCCGCGTGCTGCCCGCTGCACACAGTTGTGACTCCTGGGAACGTGTGGACACTCTCATTTGAGGTGATCGACGAATCACAATCAGACACTTCGCTCCTCAGCTGGACGTGTCTGTTGATAGCGCGGAGACACTCGGCCGCCACTTGGGCTACTCGAAAGCGTGTGCCCCCCTAACGGAAGACCACAAAGAGCAGGAAAGGACCTTGTGTGCGGAACTGCTTTCGTGTTACGAAGCTGATTGTGACAATGTTTTGTCGAACATGGTCGCAGGCGATGATACATGGGTTCATGACTTCGAACCGTAAACAGAATGACAGTCCATGGAGTGGCACCAAATCAAGTGTCCTCGGGAGTGAAAGTTCAGAGCAGCACCCCAGCCGTAAAGTCAAGGGGACGGTCTTCAGGGGTTCTGAAGGGGTTGTTCTGTTTGATGTCCTCCCTCATGGTGATAAGATCAACTCGGAGTCGTATTGCACTACCCTCAAAAAAATGGCTCTGAGCACTATGGGACTTAACTTCTGAGTTCATCAGTCCCCTAGAACTTAGAACTACTTAAACCTAACTAACCTAAAGACACCAAACACATCCATGCCCGAGGCAGGATTCGAACCTGCGACCGTAGCGGTCGCGCGGTTCCAGACTGTAGCGCCTAGAACCGCTCGACCACTCTGGCCGGCCGCACTACCCTCAGGAAACAACTTCAGTGTGTTCGTATCTTATTTGAACTCGGGGGAATTGCACCTCCCGACATCCGACTTCTGAAGCTCACTCCCTATATGGCTATCAACCAGCAAACCCACGACTAAAGTACGATTAAGAGCTTCCTCAGATCAACCGAGGCTCTAGCTGGGGCACCACAGCAATGCCGAATTGAAGTATGGCGTGCAAGGCTAACCAGTACTGTGGGATGGATTACACCAAGCGGAAGACTACCACCCGGCTACACAGAGAATTGGAGTACATGGCGATCCCTCAACAGACTACTCTCGGGTGTCACGAAATATAAGAGCACTCTGACTAAATGGGGTTTCCAGAGGGGCCGCCACTCTGTGAGTGTGGAGCAACGCAGACGACCTTCCACCTGCTCCAGTGTACCCAACGTCGGGCAACATGCGCAACAGACGGCCTGCTACATGCAACGCCAAATGCAATAGAGGTCACTAAGTTCTGGGCGGCAAAAGTGTAAATAATTGTCATGTAAATATATATATACACGACATGTAAATAATGTACATTATTTTGTACATTGTAAATGCTTTTGACACAAATAAATAGTGTGCTCGTCACAACAAAAATACATACGAATTTCTCCTTCTGAATGATAGTGCAGGGTGTCACACAAATCTGCACTCCCAAGAGGAGGTCCCAAAACTTCATTACACTCTTTTTTCCTAATCCACAGCGCCTTGCCACAGTTCGCCGGCTCCCCCCGTCGGAAGTTCGAGTCCTCTCTCTGGCATGGGTGTGTGTGTTGTCCTTAGCGTAAATTTGACTAAGTAGTGTGTAAGCCTAAGGACCAATGACCTTAGCAGTTTGGTCCCATAGGAGCTTAGCACCACCTCATCCACTCTACAGCACGAATCTCGTACCTTCCTACTTCCGTCTGTCTGGCCCAATGAAATTTGCGCTTTGCGTGATGCGGTACATGGCTGATGGGGAGGTTACTGACACAGCAAGACGTTGGCTCCGATGTCGACCAGTAGAGTGGCACCACAAGAGCATACAGCCCCTCCCAGTAAGGAGGCGTAAGGCTGTCGAATTGTTCAGAGGTTATGTTGAAAAATGGTGTATTGGAATCCTGACTATAGCCATCCTGCTTCCCGAAAAAAAAAGCCAACCTGCTTCCAGGGTGGCTTGCGATGAAGTACAACAAAACGTTGCGTAGAATATCGTCGACGTACCGATCTGCTGTAAACGGGTCCTCTTACGAAAAGAAATGTCGCCCCAGCCCATGATTCCTTGTTGTCGAAGAGTACGGCAAGCAAAAGTCAGGTTGGTATCCCACCGCACCGCTGTCTGAGGCATCTCCAGACATATCTTCAGCTTAGAATCTCATTAACTGGAGTAGAGCTGCATCCCGTGATGAGTCCCGCTTCGAACTGATCCCCAGTGACCAGCGAGAACGTGACTGGATGTAACCTCCCTTTCCTAATCGGCCTATTGGACGGCCACATGAAGGACGGTGATCGCGTATGCCCAATTAAATTTTACAGTAAAGCTGTCGTTACCAAAGGAAAATAATACCGATTAGTAGGAGGAAAGTGTACAACAGACCCCTCTGAGCGAAGAATCGATTCTACACCTCATCTTTTTCTTTTGGCTCATCAGTGTCCTGACTGATTGGATGGGAGTCAGCCACGAATTCCTCTCCTGTGCCAACTTCTTCATCTCAGAGTAGCACTTGCAACCAACGTCCTCAATTATTTACTGGATATATCCCAATCTCTGTCTTCCTCTACGGTTTTTACTCTCTACATCTCCCTCTAATATCATGGAAGTCATTCCCTGATGTCTTAACAAATTTCCTATCATCCTGTCCTCTCTCCTTGTCAGCGTTTTCCACATATTCCTTTTCTCCCAGATTCTGCGCAGAACATCCTCATGCCTTACCCTATGAATCCACCTAATTTGCAGCAGTCGCCTGTAGCACCACGTCTCCAATGCTCCGATTCTCTTCTGTTCCCGTTTTCCCACAGTCCATGTTTCACTACCATACAATGCTGTTCTCCAGACGTACATTCTCAGACATTTTTCTTCCTCAAATTAAGGCCTATGTTTAATACTACTAGACTTCTCTTAGCCAGGAATGCCATTTTTGCCAGTTATAGTCTGCTTCTGACGCCCTCCTTGCTCCGTCCGTCATTGGCTATTTTGTTGTCTGGGTAAAATAATTTCTTAACTTCATCAACTTTGTGACCATCAATCCTGATTTTAATTTTCTCGCTGTTCTCATTTCTGCCATTTCTCATTACTTTCGTCTTCCTTCGATTTACTCTCAGTCCCTTCTCTGTACTCATTAGATTGTTTATTCCATTGAGCATATCACGTAATTCTTCCTCACTTTCACTCAGGATAGCAATGTCATCAGCGAATCGTGTCATTGATATCCTTTCACCCTGAACTTTAATTCCATTCCTGAAACTTCCTTTTATTTCCATCATTGCTTATTCGATGTACAGATCGAACAGTACGGGTGAAAGACTACACCCCTGTCTTACACCCTTTTTAATTCGAGGGCTTACCTCTTGGTAGACCACTCTTATTATTCCCTGTTGACTATTAAACATATTGTGTATTACCCGTTCCTCCCTACAGCTTAACCCTATTTTTCTCAGAATTTCGAAAATCTTGCACCATTTCACATTGTAGAACGCTTTTTCCAGTTGGACAAATCGTATGAACGTGTCTTGATATTTCTTTAATCTTGCTTCCATTATCAACCGCAACGTCAGAATTGCCTCTCATGTGCCTTTACCTTTCCTAAAGCCAAACTGATCGTCATGTAGCACATCCTCAATTTTCTTTTCCATTATTCTGTATATTATCCATGTTAGCAACTTGGTTGCATGAGCTATCAAGCTGACTGTTTGATAATTCTCGCACTTGTCAGCTTTTGCACTTTTCGGAATTGTGTGGAAGACACTTTTCCTAAATTCAGATGGTTTATTGCCAGACTCATACATTCTAAACACCAACGTGAAGAGTCATTTTAGTTTAGAAAGTCTGATGGAATGTTATCTACGCCTTCTACCCTATTTGATCTTAATTTCTGCAATACCTCTTATAAATCGACTCCGGTTTCTTCTTCTATCACGTCAAACAAATCTTACCCCTCATACAGGCCTCCAATGTACTCTTTCCACACATCCGCCCTCTGCTCTGCATTTAACAGTGGAGTTCCCGTTGCACTCTTCATTCTACCACCCTTGCTTTTAATGTCACCGAAAGTTGTTTTGTCTTTTCTATAATCTGAGACAGTCATTCATATAATTATCTCCTTTTCGATTTCTTCATATTTTTCATGCAGCCATTTCGTCTTAGCTTCTTTGCACTTCCGATTAATTTCATTCCTCACCGACTTATATTTCTGTATTCCTGAATTTCCTTGAACATTTTTGCATACATGATTTTTGTATCAAATGAGAGGAGTGTTGCCGTGTCTGTGATTTTTATATATTTTATTTGTTGTATTAGCTATGTAGTGTTTTTGATGGTTCTGTCTTGTACTTTGAAATTTTCAGACAATAATTTTAAGATGTATCCTGCAAGCTTTTAGGTGGAGGATTTTATAAAATCCAGTATTGGCCTCACATGAGGATTCGGTTTGTGGATTTTTGGGTGGCTTCGGAGGATAGGTGCAGTGGGATTGATCTGTGTCAACTTTCTTTTCTCTGTGTTATCCAGTACGATATCTATATTTTTCAGAGTGTTTTTTACTGTTGTCTGAAATCTGTTTGTTGGGTCTGATTTTAATTTTGTAATTTATTTTGTGAGATGAATTCTTGTGTTTTGTCAATGTATTGCTCTTTGTCTATCGGTACTACTGTGATTCCCTTGTCTGCTTTTGAAATAATATTTTCGTTTCGATATTTTCTCCTAAGTTTTCTGAGTATCGCAGATTCTGTCTTTTTGTTGTTTTTGTGTTGTTGTGTCTTTATACTGGTTATTATATTACGGATTTCTCGTTTTTACTAGTTCCCTAGTTAGTCCAATGTTGACACTGCTGTTTTCATTCCTATCTTCCCTTGTCAAAACACTTTCTGTCTCTGTAGTTAGATTTTCTATGTAATCTTCTAAATCCGAATTTACGTTGTATTTTAATCCTTTCTCCAACAGCTGTCTTTCATTACTGTTTAACTGTGTGTCTGTGAGGTTCACTACTCTTGGGTAGAATTTGTGTGTTTTTCTTGGTGCTGTGTAAAGGTAATGCGTTGTGACTGTAGTTTTTGAGTTGCTTGATGTTGCTTGATGTTTCTTCTACGAACTGTTTCCATTCTTTGTACAGCAATATTTGTATACTTTTTGACCTTGTTGACCAGATAGAAAACTGTCATATGATTAATTATGTGTCCAAGTTGTATATGTGTCTTACATAACC
Organism: Schistocerca piceifrons; assembly: GCF_021461385.2. Taxonomy (NCBI): domain Eukaryota; kingdom Metazoa; phylum Arthropoda; class Insecta; order Orthoptera; family Acrididae; genus Schistocerca; species Schistocerca piceifrons. Next base: position 841,736,011 of record NC_060140.1, on the reverse strand, counting down.
CATAATTTAGCTCTTGTGTTTTAGAGTATAGGGATTTGATTTCGTATTTTAACCTCATTCTCTGAGCAACATGCATTGCTTTTTGGGCTCTGGGTGAACAGTTTTTAATCTTTATATTGATATATTTAGGTACAAGTTCCTTACATTTGCATATGTTGTTGAATTTTACGTGTTGTATGGTTTTGGGTTGGGTTGTTTGGGGGAAGAGACTAAACAGCGAGGTCATCGGTCTCAGCGGATTAGGGAGGACGGGAAAGGAAGTCGGCCGTGCCCTTTCGAAGGGACCATCCCGGCATTTGCCTGGGAAATCACGGAAAACCTAAATCAGGATGGCCGGACGCGGTATTGAACCGTCGCCCTCCCGAATGCGAGTCCAGTGTGCTAACCACTGCGCAACCTCTCTCGGTTGTATGGTTTTATGGACGTTCAGATGAAATCTTCTGAATATCTGGTATAGAACTCATGGAAAGGCGGGCTTGGCGTAAATAAAAAGTTTGTTTGTGTGGGCATATCCACAGAAATACTTTCTTTGATAAATAAAACCGCCTTTTCTTGCTGCAACTTTATTTTTCCCGGACGCGTTTCGCCTTTTTCTTGCTGTAAGGCATCGTTAGTGGGATCTACAGCGATGCAGTTTTGTTATTCTTAGATCATCAAACGGTTAAAATCGTGATTTTTTATGTAAATAAGTAATTACTTGTGGTTTGCTGTGATCTGCGTTCTCTCTCATCTGCGTTGTCTGAAGGTTGCACTACTTCTTTATTGGTTCAAATGGTTCAAATGGCTCTGAGCACTATGGGACTTAACATCTATGGTCATCAGTCCCCTAGAACTTAGAACTACTTAAACCTACCTAACCTAAGGACATCACACAACACCCAGTCATCACGAGGCAGAGAAAAACTTCTTTCTTACCGACACATGAGCACTATTTTGTATTCCGAACTTTATGACACTGTTTACCATGTATCTTCTCCTTTTTGTGGTGTGCTATTATCATTTTGCTACTCGATATAGGTATTTCTTCGGACACAGTGCTTTTAACAACGTAAGTATTGCAAACTTCATTACGTGTTTCCTCCGCTTTGGTTTGTTTACTTACAAGTGGCCAACCTAATAGTTGAAGAGTGTGTATATGTTTTTGTGTGTGTGTGTGTGTGTGTGTGTTTTGGGGAGAGGGGGATGGTGGTTTGAGTTGTAATGTGTTGAGTATGACTGTACTAGCTGTTAACGAGTGGTTGAAAGTTTTGGTGACAGCTGACTTGACTTTTCGTTTCCATATTCTGTGGAGGGTTTTATGGATAAGTGAGGGTAAAGATGTTGAGTATTATTGTTATTATTATTATTATTATTACAATAGGTAGTATTATTATATTAATCCTCTTTGAGAGCATTCTTCTATTACTTTATTTATTAGTGTAAACAATAAATTGCTTTTCATGTGTACTTGATCATTCAACAGGGTTTTCCTTTCTGCTTTGGTTTCCTGTGTGGAGTAATTTTCTTGCAGGGTTAGGGGATGTTTTTTATTGTTTCTTCTAATTATTTTCATGTCTTCTACTCTAATGGTTGGTTTGTGGTCATGTTCTCTTAGGTGTTCTGCAAATGTGGAATGCTTTCTCCCATATTTCCAGTCTCTCATGTGTTCTTTGTGTCTGACATCAAGTGTTCTGCTTGTAGACAAAAGTAATAAACACTCTGAAAAATATAGATATTGTACTGGATAACACAGAGAAAAGAAATCTGACACGGTTTGATCCCATTGCACCAACCAAAGATGCACAAACCAAATCTTCCTGTGAGATCAATACTAGATATCAGAAAATATCCCACTTACAAGCTTGCAGAATACAAGTTAAAATTAATGTCTGAAAATTTCAAAGTACAAGTAGACAGAATCATTGAAAATATTACATAGCTAACACAATAAATAAAAGGCAAAAAAAGCCCAGACACAGCAACACTCCTGTTATTTGATACAAAAAGCATGTATTTCAACATACTAGTACCAGAATCAATAGGATTCGTAAATAAGAACGTGATAAGAACGTGAAAACTTATATTCAACTCCCAGAGGAACAGATTAAAGAAATATGCACATTAATAAAGCCCATAACAGAAAAAATACTTCCAATCAATAATGAATTTTATTTACAAGAAGATGGATTACCAATGGGGTCCCCAGTTTCAGGAGCCTTACCAAATATTTTTGTAAACCACATTGAACATATCATTTTCACAAAAATAACGGCAACAATATATTATATATATATGAGGATGATATCCTTTGCTTAATAGATGAACCACGAACAAAAATTGGAAAACTACATACTGACATCAACAAGGTGCATAAAAACATAAAATTCGCAACTGAAAGAGAACAGAATATCCAAATTAACTTTCGGGACATAATAATAAAAAACAAAACAATAAGCATATGTTCAAAATTTACCGTAAACCCACAGCAACAGACATTATCATTCCCCAATCCTCAAACCACCCACACTCAGAAAAGCAAGCAGCACTTTGACACATGCTTCATAGACTCAACACAGTGTCGCTCACTAAAGAAAACTACTAAAAAACTGGATATAATAATGCAGATAGCACACAACAATGGTTACAATAGTAACATAGGCACAAGGATAAAAAAATTAAAAGAAAAATAAAAGCAGAACGCATCCAACAACAGACAACATCACAACAGAACCATACACAAACATGCAGTCCTACAACAACCACACAGAATAATCACAAAAGATAAAAGAAAACACAAGATGGTACACAATGACATACAAACTCACACACAAAATCACCAACATTTTCGAAACACAGGGAATAAACATAGTATGCGCAACAGCAAATTCTATACAAAGGTACACCCCAAAACTGATAAAAAAACAGAGATATATACCAGAAAGTTGAAATGCATCAAGTATAGGGAGAACATTTGATGTCAGATACAGAAAAAACATGAAAGCTTAGAAATATGAGACAAACCATTCCACATATGCTGAATATGTAAGAGAAGAATGCTCTCAAGGAGGATTAATATAAAAATACGACACAATTTAGTAATACTAACAATACCCAACATCTTTACCCTCACTTATCCATGAACCACTCCACAACATTGAAGCGAAAAGTCGGATCAGCTGTCACCAAAGCTTTCAACCACTTGTTAACAGCTAGTACATTCATATTCAACACACCACAACTCAAACCACCATCTCCCTCTCCCCAACACAAACATACACACAAAAAAATACACACACACACACACACACACACACACACACACACACACACACACACGATATAAACATCATGAATAAAAGTTGGTTTTGAACATATACAGGGCTATTACAAATGATTGAAGCGATTTCATAAATTCACTGTAGCTCCATTCATTGACATATGGTCACGACACACTACAGATACGTAGAAAAACTCAAAGATTTGTTCGCCCTCACTTATCGACCTTAATGACAGTGAAAAATTAAACCGCGTGTACCTAATGCAAATTTGGGAAAAGCAATCGTCACCGAAGTTAATCTATCGGTAAAGAGGGAGGAAAGGGTTACATCTAAATGAAAGGAAAAATGCAAATGAAACTGGTGGAAATTAATTTTGAAAAGGGGTAAAGTTAATAAAGAAAGTAAATGTGCGGCCGTTACGTTAACAATTAACTAGCGGTAATTAGATATTTGAGATTTGGGGGAAATCACGGTCGCCAGTCCTAAGGACAATTACTATAGTAACTGAAAAAGAAAGGTTATTACACATATAATTAACACTAGAAGCGTGGCAACTGAAGGTTGACACGTGTAGTGTGAAAACTGAAAGTTTGTCAGAAGTAATAAATTTCGCTACACTCTGACTTAATTTAGCAAAAGAATTAATAAAACCGGAAAATCGAAAGTTAATTTAGTGACTGAAGTTAATAGTGAGCTTTCTTTCTGAAGCACATCGAAATCCAGTAAAACACGGTTAGTCTTGGACTACCTCAACAATCATTTCAAAAGCAACTTGACTCTACGCAATTTAGAAACAAGAGATTTAACTTTGAACTTGAATTAAATGATTCTGAACAATTAACAATAGTAAAATTTAGTACGTACCAAGCTGAGCTGCAGTCACAGGTAACTAAAATACGGTAACAAAACTCGCACTCTTAATTTGTGCTCGTGTAACCTAAATATTGTAGCCAGCTACTGAACTTTGAAATTAAAGCAGTGAAATCTAATCATATTATTTTAATGCTGGCGTTTGAATTTCAACGACAGTCGGGTTCATTTCGGAAAAGGAAGGGACCCTGCTTGGCAATGCAATTGGGACAATGAGCAACAAAGGTTCATGCTAAGTTGCTGTAATTTTGCGAGGCAAATGGAACAATTTGAAAAGCTGAGGTCTGCCATACAGTTCTGAAACTTTACGTGCTTTTAGTCTTCCTTGTTGGTTGATTGAAGGTTTGAAGCCGTCGATCGAGGAGGTGGCGACAGTCACTCATTGTCGGCCGTCGCTGTTGCAGAAGCTGGATGTTGGCGCGCCTTCTTCTCGACACGGTCACCAGGCGAAATGGGCTCTTGATGTGCGCCAGCTAATGCTTCCCGTCCGCGACACCATGTCAGAAACTATCATCGCGAGTCGAGCGCAATTACATGCTGCCAAACCCCGAAAGCGCGGCAACTCGCGGGAGCGTCACACAACACACCTGCTCCACTCGCTACTCCCGCCAGACTCCCACTGCCCTGCCCGCGCTTCACGCGGCAGAGTTAACACTACCAAAGATCCTACAAACTTTGATTCTTCACACGACCTATCGATGTAATCGTTCGATAGCAGTTTTCCCTAGGCAAGACCCAGCGTAAAAATACAAATACTCTTTACACAACAAACCAATTATACATCGACATAAGTGCATAAATATATATATACAAACAGTAAAACAATTACAATATATAAAGAGACAGAAATGTCATATCTTGAGGTAACAAAACAAGGAAAAAAAATAATAGTACAATAGATGGAAATAGGAGGATATGCATTTCCGGCGTTACACGTGCCCCACATTGTCTGAGGATGTTCGTGTAACGTAAACAGACTCAGAAAATGTCCCAAAAAAGAAACAGCGGAAATGCATATGCTCAAAACATCAACAAAATTTAGCATTCGTCTAATTAAGCATAAACCAATTTTTAGACGATAATAATTGAGTGGAGACACTCCTAATCTTATTCCACTCTGTCATCTTGATCAAAATAAAACAGGTTGACAATATATTAAAATTCATAGAAAACACAGAAAATGGTTTAGCTATTCTAAAAATCTAAATTCCTAGCAGTATCAAGAAATGGAATACTATTTACAAAATTAATCAGATTACATGGTCATAGAAAACAGGTATATCAAAATACGCAAATAAATAATTAAGTAGACTACACATTTTATATAACCTTTTCATAATTAATATTCTCGTCACGAGAATCTACTTAACGCTAAACAAGAAAATAATATTCAGTAGATCGAATAAAACATAAATATTGACAGCAGAATTCTTTCAGCTGTCCAGGGAGAAAAACAATTCCGCCTTCCGTACTCGCGAGTACAAAGAATGCCGACAGCGGCCCAAGAGCCAACAGCGGCACAAGAGCCGACAGCGGCTCGCCTCGCCAGTATTGTTGCGCCCGCGTGTGCGGCACGCTTGATCTCACTCGCCCTTGTGACGGCGTTTCCAGAACGTCCGTTTCACTGAATCCTTTAGGAAAAACACTCCCGAGTAATCTCAAGGAGTCCCTTAATACTATCACAGTGGATAACTCAACACTGTCCATCATCACACGCATGTACTAGCCTGAAACTTAAAACAGCGTCTAAGTACATCGGCAATGACTAGTAAATTACATATTTATGAAATCTTACAGCTATTTACAAAATCATATTTACATTCCTTAATCTACTGTGACTCAGCTGAAAACTTAAACTAGCAGCTTGGATTTTTCAGTTGATTAGATCATGATTAAATTGATTAAAATTAAATTGATTAATCAAAACGCGCTTTAGCGTCATGACGACGTATGCGAGCATCGGCTTTTAGCTTCATTACTTCTCGCAAACGATCCTTTTTCACACCAATATTAATGTCAATCCGTGGAGGGAATTTGATTATCTCTTCCACTAAACTTGTACTTCTGTCACCCAACAGGATTTCCTCTGGAGAAAATCCCGTAGATTCATGTCTCAAGGTGTTCATAATTCTCTCAAATACTGCTACATATTTGCCCCATGCCCTATGGTTGTGATGGCAATAGGTACGGGAAAGTCGGCCTCGTCTTTGTTCGTGTGTTACGTTTGACACACCGTCTACAATACTTTCCAATTCACTTTCTACATTATTGTCAATGCCGAAATTCCTCATGTTACGGCAGTTCAAACCCATTCCTACGTCAATGTCATCCGGCCAGTTAACAATGTGTATAGGCTGGTATTGCCTATGCACACCGTCTCCTGCCTCGTCAAAACTAACTACTATTGTTTTATCTTGTGACGTACATGTCAAAGTTTTGCTTTCGCAGTTAATCACTGCACGGTACTTTAATAGCCAATCTAACCCGATAATTACTTCCGTAGTTAAGTCTGGCACGACGACAAACTCTTGTTCAAATCGTGCCCCACATATCTCGAAGTTGACAAAAATCTGTTTTGTGACCGGTTTACTGGCCTTCCCAGTAGCACCGATAATTTTCACTCCTGTTACTGGCATAACTACGATGCCAGGTCTGTCTTTCAGTAACTCAAATATTTTCCCAGATACAGCACTCAATTCTGCACCGGTGTCAATCAACACGTTTAGTTGTAGGTCGTGCATATTAACAGACACTACTATCTGTCTACACTTGTCCTCGACGGTTTCTTTATTTTCCCACAGTAAATCCTCGTCTATATCCAGGTCATTCCAGAAAAAACCATCCGGCTTTGATCCCAAATCCGGTTTATCTGGCGGCTTTTTCAGCCTCTGTTCACATACAGTTTTAATTTCAACACGTCTGTCCTGAGGCTTAGTCTGTAGCTTCGCCTCCAATACCGAAACCTTTTCCTGTAACTCGTCAACTAGTGAGTGCTGCTTTGCTATCACTTCACTAACTGTCACCTTCGTTGATTCCTCTTTGGTCAGATTGATCTCATCTGCCAATCTACCTGGAAGAATGTGCCCAGTAGCATCTGAAATTACTTCCTCTGGATCTGCGCAACCCACACTGCTACCGTCTGACCGTATAACGTCAGCTCTAACCTCATACACGCTGTAATCTACGTGCTTTTCTACCAATCGTGTCCGGCTATCACTAAAATTTTCGTAATCTTTCTCCTTAATACTCTCGCAATGTTTAAACTGGATGTTCGCGTCGGATGGGTCGGCTACTTCTACCATTACAACTTTCGGTAAAGTCTGCCGGTTAGGGCCAGAACTTTCTATCACTTCACAATCACTATCTTCCTGCGGGACGAGACGCGGTAAATCCTGCCCGCGCTCCCCATAAACACTTCTCCCGTACAGGCCCCTATAATCTCTTAGTTCGTCGTATAAGCGACCGAACTGCCTTAACCAGACCTCATCCCTCTCTGCATCTCCTCGCTCGATGACGGACGTTTTATCCGACATCTGATCTTCTTTCAACACTTGCGAATCATTCTTAAACTCAATCTCCAGTTCCGCTGTGGGTATTACAGCTGCCACTTTATAATCGATTTCCGGAACACTACTTAAATTGTTCTCACTGACAGTGAATGCACTTCCTACTGCCGTGTCTACAGCTGATCTACTACTTGTGGGCGCACTCCTTTCTCCTAACACTGGCACACTCTCCCGCCGTTGATTATTCCATACGGAATTTTCATAACGACGACACCTGGGTTTTCTCCTGTTATTGGGCCGCCAAAATTTCTCCACGCCCGGTCGGCCCCTCACCGGCGCGGCTAATGGTTTCCCTGTCTCGTCCCAGCAGATACGCTCCCCGGATGCTGCTGAGGCGGCTGGTCACACCCTCTGGCGTTATTACTATTCTGCGCAGCCCGTATCACGCTAGTATGATACTGGTTTCCGTCATTCCTGTTATTATTTGCATTGTACCGATTGTTATTACGGTCCGAACCATTATTGTTATTGCTGCCATGGTTGCGGTATGCATTATTCCCATGGTTATCGTTGGTGTGGTTGCTGTGGTACCCGTTGTTGTTACCACGGCCTCTACCACTGTCGCGATTATTGCGCCAATTGTCCTCGTCCTCCACTCTTTCCAGGAAATCATTTATTGTCCTGTAATTGCTTCCTACGTAGCGTTTTGTATCATCTGGAAGCTTTTTGTAGAGTTCCCAGACTATTTCGGATTCCGTGCGGCGATCACGCAAATATTCCAACTTGCGGATCCAGCCCTCACAAAACTCCTTCATCGAGCCGCGCGAATTCGCATCGAAGGGCCTCGATACGACAAATTCGCGCCAGACACTTTGCTGTTTTTGCTCTGACCAGTATTCAGCCAGAAACAAATTTTTAAACTCGTCAAAAGTCAGGTTCGTAATGTTGAGGTTTAGGCCCCAACGCTTGGCATCACCAGCCAACACATCAATAACCGCATTAATTTTTCTCTCATTAGTCCATGATCTGGGTAAAACTCTTTCACAATTTTTAATGAAATCCGTCGGGTGTATACCGCCTTTTTTCAAGGGGTCGAACCGCTCCTCTTTCGTCAACAACTCCGAACTATGTGCACAGATTGGCACATAGCTCTGTTTTTCGTCAAGTTTCCTTTCTAACTCAGACACCCTCGTAATCACTTGGCAAGTGGTTGTCGCAAGCGTTTCCACTTCCCTCTTTTTCTCTTCGCAGGTGTTAGCCTGCTTCGTCACTTTGGTATCTACTTCGGATACTAAAGCCTTTAAAGTTTCCACCTTCTGTTGATCCTCTTTTCTCACTAATTGAATTTGTTCCGTCACCTTATTCTCGATGATCGGAGCAACTGCGTCTCCTACACTTTTCTCGATCCTGCTAATTTCGGAATCAAAACGAGTATTTATGCTCGCAATTTCCGCCTGAACGCCTATCATTTCCTGTTTAAGGTTACCGATTTCGGTATTAATCACGACAATATCGTCTTTGATTTTATCAACTTTTGTGTTAACAACTTCAACATTGTTGTTAACAACATTAATAGCTTTGTTCTGATTGTCTAGCATTCGTTCAATTTTTTCAGACTGAGCTACTTGCTTGGCAGCCTGAGCTGCTTGCTCGGCAGCCTGAGCTTCTTGCTTGGCAGCCTGATCTTTAATTTCTGCCGATTGACTCTTGATTTCGTTAATCAAAACATTCAATAAATCAGTTAAATTGCCGGAAACCACCGGTTTTACTTCCGTAGCGGCTTCCTCTTTCATTGTCCCCCCGTATTCGTCATCAAGGGATTCAGATTTGATTTTCACTTCCGATTCCGAAACATTTTCTAACGTCTGGAATTCCATTTCTGCTCTTTGTTGCGTTTCGGCGGTCGCATCTTTCATGCTAGCCGCCTGCCCCGGAACAATGGGTACCGCTGTGCGCGTTTCCCACTGTTCGACCGATTGTTCCGTATCCAAGTCTACCAAATTTTGGTAATTGTTGCCTTCACTCATTTTAATAATTTTCAATATAAATGCAAAATCTCAACTCTAATTAGGATTCCTCACACGAATATTCTCGCTGACGTATCGACCATTTCGTAACCAGTACTTTGTTACGAGATTTGCACAATGCAAAATTCGTGTCCAGAACAACCTCAAATTTGAAGACTGTCCTGTCACCAGGTCGCCACGTGTAACCTCCCCCCTCACTTATCGACCTTAATGACAGTGAAAAATTAAACCGCGTGTACCTAATGCAAATTTGGGAAAAGCAATCGTCACCGAAGTTAATCTATCGGTAAAGAGGGAGGAAAGGGTTACATCTAAATGAAAGGAAAAATGCAAATGAAACTGGTGGAAATTAATTTTGAAAAGGGGTAAAGTTAATAAAGAAAGTAAATGTGCGGCCGTTACGTTAACAATTAACTAGCGGTAATTAGATATTTGAGATTTGGGGGAAATCACGGTCGCCAGTCCTAAGGACAATTACTATAGTAACTGAAAAAGAAAGGTTATTACACATATAATTAACACTAGAAGCGTGGCAACTGAAGGTTGACACGTGTAGTGTGAAAACTGAAAGTTTGTCAGAAGTAATAAATTTCGCTACACTCTGACTTAATTTAGCAAAAGAATTAATAAAACCGGAAAATCGAAAGTTAATTTAGTGACTGAAGTTAATAGTGAGCTTTCTTTCTGAAGCACATCGAAATCCAGTAAAACACGGTTAGTCTTGGACTACCTCAACAATCATTTCAAAAGCAACTTGACTCTACGCAATTTAGAAACAAGAGATTTAACTTTGAACTTGAATTAAATGATTCTGAACAATTAACAATAGTAAAATTTAGTACGTACCAAGCTGAGCTGCAGTCACAGGTAACTAAAATACGGTAACAAAACTCGCACTCTTAATTTGTGCTCGTGTAACCTAAATATTGTAGCCAGCTACTGAACTTTGAAATTAAAGCAGTGAAATCTAATCATATTATTTTAATGCTGGCGTTTGAATTTCAACGACAGTCGGGTTCATTTCGGAAAAGGAAGGGACCCTGCTTGGCAATGCAATTGGGACAATGAGCAACAAAGGTTCATGCTAAGTTGCTGTAATTTTGCGAGGCAAATGGAACAATTTGAAAAGCTGAGGTCTGCCATACAGTTCTGAAACTTTACGTGCTTTTAGTCTTCCTTGTTGGTTGATTGAAGGTTTGAAGCCGTCGATCGAGGAGGTGGCGACAGTCACTCATTGTCGGCCGTCGCTGTTGCAGAAGCTGGATGTTGGCGCGCCTTCTTCTCGACACGGTCACCAGGCAAAATGGGCTCTTGATGTGCGCCAGCTAATGCTTCCCGTCCGCGACACCATGTCAGAAACTATCATCGCGAGTCGAGAGCAATTACATGCTGCCAAACCCCGAAAGCGCGGCAACTCGCGGGAGCGTCACACAACACACCTGCTCCACTCGCTACTCCCGCCAGACTCCCACTGCCCTGCCCGCGCTTCACGCGGCAGAGTTAACACTACCAAAGATCCTACAAACTTTGATTCTTCACACGACCTATCGATGTAATCGTTCGATAGCAGTTTTCCCTAGGCAAGACCCAGCGTAAAAATACAAATACTCTTTACACAACAAACCAATTATACATCGACATAAGTGCATAAATATATATATACAAACAGTAAAACAATTACAATATATAAAGAGACAGAAATGTCATATCTTGAGGTAACAAAACAAGGAAAAAAAATAATAGTACAATAGATGGAAATAGGAGGATATGCATTTCCGGCGTTACAAGTGCAACGACACTTCAGGACGAAGTTCAACAAAGATCCACCAACTGCTAACTCCATTCGGCGATGGTATGCGCAGTTTAAAGCTTCTGGATGCCTCTGTAAGGGGAAATCAATGGGTCGGCCTGCAGTGAGCGAAGAAACGGTTGAACGCGTGCGGGCAAGTTTCACGCGTAGCCCGCGGAAGTCGACGAATAAAGCAAGCAGGGAGCTAAACGTACCACAGCCGACGGTTTGGAAAATCTTACGGAAAAGGCTAAAGCAGAAGCCTTACCGTTTACAATTGCTACAAGCCCTGACACCCGATGACAAAGTCAAACGCTTTGAATTTTCGGCGCGGTTGCAACAGCTCATGGAAGAGGATGCGTTCAGTGCGAATCTTGTTTTCAGCGATGAAGCAACATTTTTTCTTAATGGTGAAGTGAACAGACACAATGTGCAAATCTGGGCGGTAGAGAATCCTCACGCATTCGTGCAGAAAATTCGCAATTCACCAAAAGTTAACGTGTTTTGTGCAATCTCACGGTTTAAACAATACGCCCCCTTTTTCCTCTGCGAAAAAAACGTTACAGGACACGTGTATCTGGACATGCTGGAAAATTGGCTCATGACACAACTGGAGACCGACAGCGCCGACTTCATCTTTCAACAGGATGGTGCTCCACCGCACTTCCATCATGATGTTCGGCATTTCTTAAACAGGAGATTGGAAAACCGATGGATCGGTCGTGGTGGAGATCATGATCAGCAGTTCATGTCATGGCCTCCACGCTCTCCCGGCTTAACCCCATGCGATTTCTTTCTGTGGGGTTATGTGAAAGATTCAGTATTTAAACCTCCTCTACCAAGAAACGTGCCAGAACTGCGAGCTCGCATCAACGATGCTTTCGAACTCATTGATGGGGACATGCTGCGCCGAGTGTGGGAGGAACTTGATTATCGGCTTGATGTCTGCCGAATCACTAAAGGGGCACATATCGAACATTTGTGAATGCCTAAAAAAACTTTTTGAGTTTTTGTATGTGTGTGCAAAGCATTGTGAAAATATCTCAAATAATAAAGTTATTGTAGAGCTGTGAAATCGCTTCAATCATTTGTAATAACCCTGTACTTCGTCAGGTTGGCCACATGTAGGGAAACAAACCAAGGTAGAGGAAACATGTAATTAAGTTACAATATTTACGTTGTTAAAAGAACGTTGTTCGAAGAAATAGCTATATAGAGTAGCAAAATGATAATGGTACACGACAAAAAAGGAGGAGAAACGTGGTGAACAATTTGAAAAAGATCGGAATACAAAACTCTGCTTATGTGTCGGTAATCAAGTGGTAGTGCAACCTCCAGACTAGATGAGAGAAAACGCAGATCACAGCAAACCGTAAGTAATTACTTATTTACATAAAAAATCGCGACGTGAACTGTTCCATAATTTAAAAATAACGAAACTGTATCGTTGTAGATGTCACAGACGATGCCTCAGTGGAAGAAAAAATCGAAATGCGCGCTGGAAAAATAAATTAAGTTGCAGCAAGAAAAGGAGGTTTTATTTACAAAACAAGTATTTCTGTGCTTGCTGCAGAGGATGGCCACGCAAACAAACTTGTTACTGGTTAAATAAGTGACTGGCTGTAACTACACCTATTTTTCATAAAAAATGACTTCGAGTTGCCTCAGTGTAACGTAATGCAAAATCTGGAAAAAGGCAAGTAATTTACTTTTAATTATTGAAAGATTCAATCGAATTTACTTTATGCGAATGAGCAAATGATTCGCTTTTAACGTAAGAACAATGAGATACGTAACAACACAGCAGAAGTCACTCTCTAAGTTAAAAACAGAATAAATGAAATGGCGCACTGTTAATCTGTGCTGCATGTTAAGTTATTAGTTCTTCCAGTGAAATTTTACGTTAGTTTATGTGAGAAGTTAATGAAATTAATACTCAAAATTGTAAATTAGTTAAGCCTCTGTTATGCAGTACAAGAATTAACAGTTTCTGAGGCAGCAAAATTTAGACAAACTGGTCATTAGCAAACAAACAAAACTGGCAGTAAATAGTTCATCAGTTTTCATACTTTTACGACACTCGGTGGTTGCATGGAAAGGAAAAAGACCTTGCTTGCTAATAATATTTGAAGAGAGTGATAGTACAGGTACCGTACAAGTCTGAACTATTGCAGGTTGTTATTCAAGAAAGTTAGTCAATGTTTTTGAGAGTAATGCCACTGGGTAATGCCTGTACACTACTAGCTATACTCTGTCAGTAACAGCCCTATCATGTTGCAGCTGTGAGGACGACGAAGAATGTAACCGACAAGAATGTGTAGCTGTTGCTTCTGCTGATTGAGAATCCCGAGTTGCCTCCAGAGCCACGGATAATTACGGGACAGGCAGTAGTTAGAATTGCAGCTTCCTCCGCCTGTCTACTCCTACCGTGCTCGGGTTAAAGAATCAGGCGCGCCTACGCTGGCGCGAGCATAGTTGCACACCGCGTCGGCTGGAGCGCCCAGCAAACACTTTCGTACTCTTTTTTTCATCACTCAAGCTGCTCTGCTTCGCCTCTGCCCAATCGGAAAGATAAACAACGGCAAAGTTACTCTTTGTTTCAGAAAGATTCAAAGAATTTGTGGGCTCACTGATATGTTTACTTGAAGTCCACAAGAGAGTCACTGGCTCATATGACACTTCAGCGTTGTGTGGTATGCATTTAACTAGTAATAAGGTAAGAGATGTTAAAGTCAAAATGTTAAATATTTTCTTATTTTCTCTGCTTTTTGTCTAATTTACGTTGTAGTATGATGTGATTTTTCGTAGCCCGGCCCGGGTCGTTTATATATATTCTGACATTAGTTTGTGATTTTCTCTTGTAAATAATTTTCGTGAGACGCTTAGGTAAGGTAGATAAAGGTTTCACAAACGACATTCACAACGTTGTCAATAGAAGCATACAACTACTTGTAACCATCATGTACACCACTGGCCATTAAAATCGTTACGCCACGAAGATGACGTGATACAGACGCGAAATTTAACCGACAGGGAGAAGATGCTGTGATATGCAAATGATTATCTTTTCAGAGCATTCACACAAGGTTGGGGCCGATGGCGACACCTACAACGTGCTGACACGAGGAAAGTTTCCCACCGATTTCTCATACACAAACAGCATTTGACCGGCGTTGCCTGGTGAAACGTTGTTGTGATGCCTCGTGTAAGGAGGAGAAATGCGTACCATCACGTTTCCGACTTTGATAAAGGTCGGATTTTAGTCTATCGCGATTGCGGTTTATCATGTCGTGAGATTGCTGCTCGCGTTTGTAGAGATCCAATGACTGTTAGCACAATATGGAATCGGTGGGTTCAGGAGGGTAATACGGAACGCCGTGCTGGATCCCGGCGGCCTCGAATCACTATCAGTCGAGATGAAAGGCATCTTATCCGCAAGGCTGTAACGGATCGTGCAGCCACGTCTCGATCCCTGAGTCAACAGATGGGGACGTTTGCAAGACAACAACCATATGCACAAACAGTTCGACGACGTTTCCAGCAGCATGGACTATCAGCTCGGAGACCATGGCCGCGGTTGCCCTTGAAGCTGCATCACAGACAGAAGCATCTGCGATGGTGTACTCGACGACCAACCTGGGTGCACGAACGGCAATACGTCATTTTTTTGGATGAATCCAGGTTCTGTTTACAGCATCATGATAGTCGCATCCGTGTTTGGCGACATCGCGGTGAACGCACATTGGAAGCGTGTATTCGTCATCGCCATACTGGCGTATCACCCGGCGTGATGGTATGAGGTGCCATTGGTTACACGTCTCGGCTACCTCTTGTTCGGATTGACGGCACTTTGAACAGTGGACGTTACACTTCACATGTGTTACGACCCGTGGCTCTACCCTTCATTCGATCCCTGCGAACCCTACATTTCAGTAGGATAATGCACTACTGAATGTTGCAGGTCCTGTACGGGCCATCCTGGATACAGAAAATGTTCGACTGCTGCCCTGGCCAGCACATTCTCCAGATCTCTCACCAATTGAAAACGTCTGCTCAACGGTGGGCGAGCAACTGGCTCGTCACAATACGCCAGTCACTACTTTTGATGAACTGTGGTATCGTGTTGAAGCTGCATGGGCAGCTGTGCCTGTACACCCCATCCAAGCTCTGTTTGACTCATTGCCCAGGCGTATCAAGGCCGTTATTACGGCCAGAGGTGGTTGTTCTGGGTGCTGATATCACAGGATCTATGCACCCAAATTGCGAGAAAATGTAATCACATGTCAGTTCTGGTATAATATATTTGGCCAATGAATACCCGTTTATCATCTGCATTTCTTCTTGGTGTAGCAATTTCAATGGCCAGTAGTGTATATGTCAAATCAATGTCAATGTTATCAAAGGCTATGCACGTGGACAATATGGTCTATGGCTGTACGGAGATCCAGAGGCGCCTCCATCTGTTTTAGAAGTGAAGTTATTCTTATTTATGGTTCATCAGCCTTCTGACTGTTTTGACACGGCCAACAACAGCTTCCCATCCTGTCCGAAACTCTTCCTCTCAGAGCACAAATTACACCCAATGCCGTCAGTTATAATTTTATGAACCAAACACTCTACTTCACGTTTTATGTACTGTTACGCCGGTTTCGGAAGAATGAATCCATCTTCAGATTTAAAACTGAAGTACATGAGGTCCCGTTGCTACCTCCAGCGTCTTGGATATTTTCCAGTTGCTTTCCTCCCCCACAATATTATAGCTTGCTGCAGTACCATGGCAGCTACTTCCCGAGGTCTTAGCAGACCGCTTCATATTACTGTTCCTTGCTGTAGTGTGCGTTTCATATACATTCATTTTCTCGCCGACTCTGCGGAGAACCTCCTAACTAATCAATTTATCCGTTCACTTAATTTACAGCAACCTTACGTAACAACACATCTCATACGCTTCAGTTCCATTTTTGCCGGAATAATTATTAATAAGTTGTAACTATAACTAATAACATTGACAGAATTTTCCATCGGCGTTTATTAGAACATAATAAAATGAAACAGGACTGTAAAATTAAAATGATGTGTGACTAACACATATTATTTACACAGAAGATACAGAAATGATGACGTGTAGAGCGTTTACACAAGAAAGTATTACAAATTTTGTTATGCAGAAATAATTACATTAACTATAAAACTAACAAAGTTTTTCACGTGCAGCTACATTTACCAAATCATGAGAAATGAAGTTCAATTTACAATTTAAATTTAATATTTGTATCTAAAACTTTTTCTCGCCTATTAAATTAAGATTTCGTTACAAACACTATTTTGAAATTCTAAAATCAAAATTATTTTTCCTTCAGTTCTGGAATGTACCTCCACATTAGAAACTTCCTTCCTTTTATAGTTACTGTAGCTGTTTCTGCGTTACTAAAACTGTAATACGCAAACACTCTACACGTCATGATTTTTGTATTTATTGTGTCTTCTGCGTAAAAAATATTCGTATAAGTTGCACTTCGTTTTATCTGTCTTTTCTGCATTCAATTGTTATCTGAAGATGGCCTAAGAAGACAAAAGTCGGTTTATGACCAAACAAATATAATTATCAGTACATTATGACTTATTTCCTGTTTAATATTAAATACAATTAAACATTTCTGCAAAAGTCGTTTGAAATAGTAAAGCATAATGCTGATTCCTGATTATTAGTAACAAACAGTTTATAGAGAGGAAGGAAATATGTTACCGTACATTGGAGGACAGTGCAGCTTCTGAAAAGAAGAAATTACTGGCGTCCCATGAGAATCGGCGCTGGACGGGGTAGGGTCTGGCAACATCATTAGTGGAGAGACAACTTCTGGTCTTAGCAGAAACGGACAAGCTCTGTCAAGAGACTGTAGCCATAAAACAGAAGGAAACCAGGACCACAAAAAGAAATAGGTCGCTAAACGGAAGACAGTACAAGCTATGGGATTCATTTTTCTCTAAGACTGGGAAGAAATATAGTTCAATAAAAGAAGAGCTAAGAAGTTCAGTGAAGTATATATATTTATAGTTAGGGAACGTATTTATATGTGCTAAAAAGCTTCAAAATATTTTATTTTTTATGCATGAAATATATAAAAATGTAAAAATAATTTGTTTCAGTATTACAAAACTGTAAACACGTCACAAATCACTCACTAATAATGATGACGCCGTGGTGGTTTGAAAAAACTCGCTGTCGCAGTGAATCATGGAAACTTTCTCCGTGTTTTCCATAACAAACCTATGTCGGTTATACTGAAACAATGCACGATACCGGCAGGAGGACATTTCAATATCACATGGTGACAGTATTGCGTATTTCATCACAGGAATGTCACTGGCAAACACATTTTCAGTTTCACCAACGTCTACTCCCCCTTCCAAAACCTTTTCAATTTTGCACATAGTGTGAAATCCACTCTTTTTTTCGAACACATTTTTAAATTTCTGTTTAATAGCTCCCAATTTTGGACATCTGAGTGAATTTTTTTTCTGAGTGTCATGCACTTCATTAACTATCTCAGTTAACAAGCTCATTGATATTTCTAGTTTTTCGATAGAATGAAACAAAAATGTAATTTGTAGGTATGTGAGAATATTTATTTGTAGTGTACTGTTGTTGAGTAAATTATGAAGAAATTCAACTGAAGAAGAGGCATATTTACTTACTTTATCAATCATCACTTTAAAACTTTCAAAACTGTTTGCTTAATACACTTCTGCTTCCAGGCATGTCGTCCAACGAGTAACTATAGGTCTAAGTGGAAGTGGACGATCTGGATCTTTTGCTATGAACAAACCAGCTCTTGTTGGTGCTTTCACAAACACTTTTTTCCCATTTGAGATTAATTTACCTACTTCAGGATTCAATGTACGTATTTGCTCACATACTCTTTGTAAATCATATATAATAAAGTTACGTATCTCACGAATTAGAAACTTGCAAGAGACCTTAGACTGCCCTGAGTGAGAGTAAAACACCCCATTTGGCCATAACTGTAGAAATTCAATGAATGAACGAGCCATTATTATATCATTCGAGGCTGGTATTTCTTTGCATTCTAGTTGAAAACACCAGTCGTAAACTATTTCATCACTTTCTAGCACACCAACCACAACATTTATCACTTTCATACCACTAGACTCTGGTTATTCGTCATGTTCAACAATTTTTTTCATTTCCATATTCTGCTCTGATATTTCTAAGCATTTCTTCGTAGCAGCCAGGCACATACGATTTTCTTAATGTTAGTTCTTCTGTTGTTTCAAAATTTGTGTATTTCTCTCAGTGCTGAACTTCTCAATTTATATAAATAAATATTACACGAAAAAAAGGTGTTTCATAAATCTGCATAATATTCAGAACTCTTTGAAACTTGGGTATACAAAGAGGAAGTTGCGCCACCTAAAAGGACTTCTCTAGACGTTGAATGTGAAGCGGCCATTCTATGTTTACTACCTGCTAGATGTTGCAGTATTTGAAATTGATGGTCTGCATTTAATCTTAATACTGATAATATGACAATGTAAGCGAATATCCGTTAAATTTAAAAGTGATAAGAAAGAAAAGTAACAAATTATTTGTTTTAGCAAAGTCATTTAAAATATTTATTTTCAAAAAATTCTACAAAAAATGTATTTTTATGTGAAACGGAATTTTGTATACAAACGAAGTGCGCTGTTTCGGGAATTTCAGTCTCTGTTACAGTTTCTCATTTATAAGAAAAAATAAAAAAAATAAAAAATAAGTAATACTGATGTACATAAAAATCCGTTCTTGCTTCAGGCAGTTTCAACATGACACGGGTTTCCGATATTAGTGCGTCTGGATAATTCAGTTCTTAAATGTGCCTGAAATTTTACTTACAGACGTCGATCGTCTTATTATCTCTTCTGTTAAATTGGATTTGAGCTGAGGTTTTTTTGAATCCTATGCCTTCTTTCTGTCACTTTTTACCGTTTCTTTCTTCCCTCACCGATTCTATCATTGATATCCCTTCACTTTGAATTTTAATCCCGCTCTTGAACCTCTTATTTCCCGCATTACTTCTTCGATGTACAGATTGAATAGTAAATTCGAGCTCTTCGTTCTTGACATTCTACTCTTATTGTCCCCTCTTGGTTCTTGTAAATACTGTATATTGTCTGCCGTTCCCCATAGCTTACCCCCATTTTTCTCAGAATTTCGAACATCTTGTACCATTTCCCAGAGTCGAACACTTTTTCCAGGTACACAAATCGTGTGAACGTGTCTTGATTTTCCCGCTGTCTTACTTCCATTATCAACCGCAACGTCAGAATTGCCTCTCTGGTAACTTTACTTTTCCTAAAGCCGGACTGATCATCTAACGCTTCCTGAATTTTCTTTTCCATTCTTCTGTACATTAATCTTGTCAGCAACTTGAATGCATGAGCTATTAAGCCGACTATGCGATAATTCTCGCACTTGTCAGCTGTTACTATCTTCGGAATTGTACGGATGATGTTCTTCCTAAAGTCTGATGGTATATCGCCTGTTTCATACATTCTACTCACCAATGTGAATAGTCGTTTTGTTGCAACTTACCTCAATTATTTTAGGAATTTCAATGGAACGTTATCCTTCCCTTTTGACTTATTTGTTCCTACGTCTTGTAAAGCTCTTTCAAATTCTTTTTCTATATTCCCTATTTCTTCTGTCGACTTCTGTTTCTTCTTCTAACACGTCATCAGAAAAATCTTTCCCCTCATAGAAGGCTTCAATGTACTCTTTCCACCTATCCGCTCTATCTTCTGCCTTTAACAGTGGAGTTCCCATTGAACTCTTAATGTTACCGCTATTGCTTTTAATTTCACCGAGGGTTATTTCGACTTTCCTATATGCTGAATCCATCCCTCCCACAATCATTCCTTTTTAGATTTTTTCACAGATTTTCATAAAGCTATTTTGTCTTAGCTTCCCCGCAGTTCCTACTTATTTCGTTCCTAAGTGACTCGTATTTCTGTGTTCCTGAATTTCCCTGACGATTTTTGTGTTTCCTTCTTTCGTCGATCAGGTGAAGTATTTCATCTATTATCCATGGTTTCTTCACAGTTGTCTTCTTTGTTCCTACCGTTCTCCTTCCAGCTTCTTTGATTGCACTCTTTCGATATGTCCAGTTCTCCTCAACTGTGCCGGCAACTGAGCTAGTCACTATCGCAGTGTCTATAGCCTCATAGGACTTCAAAAGTATCTCTTCATTTCTTAGTATTTCCCTACTCGACCTCTTGGCGAAGTAATTCTTCCTGACTAGACTCTTAAATTTCAGCCTTCTCTTCATCATTACTAACTTGTGATCTGAATCTATATCTGCTTCTGGGCACGCTTTACAATCCGATGTCTGATTTCGGAATCTCTGCCTGACATAGTATAATCTAGCTGAAATCTTCCCGTATCTCCCGGCCGTTCCAAGTGTACCACCACCTCTTGTGATTCTTGAACAAAGTATTACCTAGCTATGTGGCACAGTGCTTAGCACATTAGACTCGCATTCGGGAGGAGCGTGTATTCGTCATCGCCATATTGGCGTTCACCCGGCGTGATGGTATGGGGTGCCATTGGTTACAAGTCTCGGTCACCTCTTGTTCGCATTGACGGCACTTTGAACAGTGGACGTTACATTTCAGATGTGTTACGACCCGTGGCTCTACCCTTCATTCTATCCCTGCGAAACCCTACATTTCAGCAGGTAATGCACGACCGCATGTTGCAGGTCCTGTACGGGTCTTTCTGGATAGAGAAAATGTTCGACTGCTGCCCTGGCCAGCACATTCCCCAGATCTCTCACCAACTGAAAACGTCTGGTCAATGGTGGGCGAGCAACTGGCTCCTCACAATACACCAGTCACTACTCTTGATGAACAGTGGTATCATGTTGAAGCTGCATGGGCAGCTGTTCCTGTACACGCCATCCAAGCTCTGTTTGACTCAATGCCCAGGCGTATCAGGGCCGTTATTACAGCCAGAGGTGGTTGTTCTGGGTACCGATTTCTCAAGATCTATGCACCCAAATTGCGTGAAAATGTAATCACATGTCAGTTCTAGTATAACGTATTTGTACAATGAATACCCGTTTATCATTTGCATTTCTTCTTGGTGTAGCAATTTTAATGGCCAGTAGTGTATCATCGGTGCACAATTCGTGGAAGAATGTAGCCCCCACTGCTCTTTTACATCCCTTGCAGGGCATCTGTATTGTTTCTTATTGCTATTCGATAATATTGCTGCAGCTTATCAGTGTCTTTGTCTGTAAGTCTTCGTTTGCCATTTAGAGTCTCCACACAATGCACGTCCAATACCGCCATTTCTGTTAACGTTGTGGATCCAGCCTCTTAACACGAGCATTGACATGAATTCAAGGAATAAATAGCAGAGTAGTTCCGGAGATAGAGACGCCTAAGGAACTCAGTGCAGAGTGACTGGACACTTGCACTTAACTTTGAAATTATAAAAACTACACTTCCAATTGGAATTAATCGATAAGTGGTGCATCAAATTATTCACGATGGATCAAATATTATTAAGGGATAATAATCGGAAAATGTCACTTTTCGACCAATTTCACCATAAGCCCTGCCCTGAAGATCGCAGCTGTGACACGAAAGGACAGCTCGCTGCGCGTTGGCGGGTTACAACCAGCAACCCGTGCGTCCACAGGAGCGTCGTGGTGCGTGCGTCACTGCGCATGCGCGGCGCTGCTCGGCTCCCTCCCCCAGCTGTTGGGCCGCCGCTACACTACGGGCAGTCGACGCCTCTGGCCGCTGACTGCAGGAGCTGCAGCTGCTCCCGCTGACATCGCTGCTGACACGGATATGTCTCGCCTGCTGACAGCGGTGAGTCGCAGCGCCGGTCACGCCTCTTTGCGCTCACTGCTCCAGTCTTCTCTCTTTCATTCTTTCCTTCAAATGTTTGAGCGGATCGAAAGCAAGAGTCTCTACATACCAGGTGATCAAAAAGTCAGTATAAATTTGAAAACTGAATAAATCACGGAATAATGTAGATAGAGAGGTACAAATTGACACACATGCTTGGAATGACATGGGGTTTTATTAGAACCAAAAAAATACAAACATTCAAAAAGTGTCCGACAGATGGCGTTTCATCTGATCAGAATAGCAATAATTAGCATAACAAAGTAAGACAAAGCAAAGATGATGTTCTTTACAGGAAATGCTCAATATGTCCACCATCATTCCTCAACAATAGCTGTAGTCGAGGAATAATGTTGTGAACAGCACTGTAAAGCATGTCCGGAGTTATGGTGAGGCATTGGCGTCGGATGTTGTCTTTCGGCATCCCTAGAGATGTCGGTCGATCACGATACACTTGCGACTTCACGTAGCCCCAAAGCCATTAATCGCACGGACTGAGGTCTGGGGACCTGGGAGGCCAAGCATGACGAAAGTGGCGGCTCAGCACACGATCATCACCAAACGACGCGCGCAAGAGATCTTTCACGCGTCTAGCAATACTTTTTTTTGGTTCTAATAAAACTCCATGTCATTCCCAGCATGTGTGTCAATTTTTACGTCTCTATCTACATTATTCCGCGGTTTATTAAGTTTTCAAATTTATACTGACTTTTTGATCACCCGGTATTACAGAATTGGTATGCGTCTGAATTTTCAGAGCCAAACGAAGAGTGCGAAATGGACAAATGGGTTATCAAATTGATCAGGTTGAGGTCTGGTTTTGCCAAAGAAACAAAAGATTAATTTGCTTCAAAATGATTGGAGTAAATATGAAAAAGGTAGTGATTTGAGGAAATGTGAAGTATTTCACAAACAGCTGGTGCAGTCTACGTAAATGAAATGTCAAAAAGTTCATCTCTTCAGCATCTAGCTATTTTGTGCTGTCGTATTTTAAATATTTCCTAATATTTCCTAATTTCTGAGCAAAACTTAAAAAAAAAACATCGTCAAATGTTTCGTGAAGTGACTTGCCTGAACGTAAGAAATGAAACACGTTAGCCAAACATTGTTTCTTTCTAAAGCTTTTTATGATACAATCGTAACCGGTTTCGGCATTCAAAGGCCATTTTCAAACGCTAGGAGCAGTATTTGACGAACAAGTGTTCACGCATTGTCAACTCATGTTCACTTGTTCACCAAATGTGGCCCATAGCATATGGAGATGGCCTCTGAAGGCCGCAACCGATTATGACTGTATCATAAGAAAGTGCCTCGAGTCAAAAATAAAAAAAATAAAAAAAACCTGACGATAAGTCATCATCGTCTCCACTAGCTTTCAAATGACTCTAAGCTCTATGGGACTTAACATCTTAGGTCATCAGTCCCCTAGAACTTAGAACTACTTAAACGTAACTAACCTAAGGACATCACACTCATCCATGCCCCGAGGCAGGATTCGAACCTGCGACCGTAGCAGCCGCGCGGTTCCGGACTGAAGCGCCTAGAACCGCTCTGCCACAGCGGCCGACTCTCCGCAAGAGGAATGTCGTTTTTTCCAATATAGTTACATAGTGCCATTTTGTACAGTTCATGCACAATGCATGTGCACAATACGCACTACAATACTCTTCATAAATTTGTTTGTTATACCTTGAGTTTTTGGAGCTGCAATCCACTCCTCATGATTTCAAGCATGATGCAAAGGCGCGTCAAATGACCACAATCAAGATGCCGCACGCACTTACTCTGTAATGTCTAGTTTCAGTCAAACGAATATTTTCAGTAGGCCTATACAGATGCAGAAATATAATGGTCAACATTCTCTTAAACGCTGTAGATGTAAGGTTTCGATGAAAGAACGCTCACGAAAGTTATAGTCACAGTAAACGACTATATGGAAGGTTACTCGGTGCAAAAAATAATTAAAAAAGAAATGTAATTTTGTGTATTACGGAAGTTTGTCATGTCTTCAGCGTGTCTGTTCCGCGTAGCAGAGCGACCAGTTGCGAACGATGTCTCAGCGAAAGTGTTCTTACACTGCCCAGAACAGCATCAAAACTAACCGTAGGATTAGTCGACATCTGTCTACATAAAGAAGATCAGCGATTTTTCTCTGGTCTTGTCGCTTCCGTAGTACGAGAAGATATGAGGACGTGATAAAGTAAATGTTTTGTTGCGCAGAATAAAGACTATATCTTTCTTATTTGTTGAAATTTTAAACATTGTTATAGGCTGAAGTCCAGAAACCGTACGTTAACTTAATTACAGAATGTATGTATAGCCACCTCGGCTGCATAAAGTTGTTGTCAAATTGACCATGGTTTCGACAGCTCTAAGGTGGTCTTCATCGGAATAAAAATTATATAGGATTACCTAGAGAATATTATTACATGGCTAAAAATACAATATAATTAATAGGATTACTTCCATATACTGTACAAGCAGTGTACTTACATGTAATTACACCATAGGTGAAAAACATCTGAGCAAAAAAGTTCTTGTCAAAATGAAATAATCACAAGAATAAAAATTAAACTGTAAAAATATAACATGTTTGTCAATTGGAATAAAATTTTCCATCAAAATACAATGGCAGTCACAAGGTCGCTTAGAGCCAAACAAGTGCACCAAACCGCCTCTACCTTCAGACTAGACTGCTAACAGGCCAAGGCAGCCACGAGCTGGACACGAAAACAGATTCGTGCCATCTAGCAAGAAGTGATCGAATTACAGGCAAGAGCAAATGAGGCACTGTATAGACAGTTTAACATTACAGGCAATAACAAATCAGTGCATGAAAATTACAGAATACCGTAACTGTCTTATTTTATAAATGAAATATAGTTCAAATGTACTTAAAATGTAAAACTGGAAAGGAAAACGATGTTTAAGCGTCTACATTGAGGAGAGTATCGCCATTCTGGCCATTTTTAATCAGCGGCTCTATACACTGAAAAAAGTTTTCTTGCGTAATTGCAACTGTTCGTTCAGCATGAGACCGTCCTTCAGAGGCAGGTGTTTAAAAATCTCTAACTCTTCTAAGATGTTAAGCCTAAAGCCTATTTTTTCTCCGAGTGCAAGATCTGGACGTCTTTTACATCTTTAGGAGTATGCCGTGGGATTAACAAATGGTCAGCGAAAGTTGAATTGTGAACATTGGTGCCTTTTCTTTTTTGGTGAGAAGGCGTTCCTTAAATCTTGTCGCAATAGCTTGGTCAGTTTGGCCTATGTAATACGCAGGACAATTGCCACAAATAATTTTATAGACACGAGACTTACGCAGAGGGGAAAGCGTAGGTTTCAAGTTATGTATGATATTACTTTTTAATGAATTATTAGTGGACAAGGCTACTCTACAGTTACATCTCTTTCGAAGTGAACGCTGTATTCTGTAAAAAATTGGACCCAGAAATGGTATGGAGAAATTTTTTTTCTTTTCATTAGGTTCGTTATTAGAAAGGTTTAAGGTAGTGACTCTCTTATTGGTTTTCCTACAAAAATAGTATCTACTATAGAAGGATCATAGCCATTATTGGCATCCACAGTTTTAACCAGATTTATTTCAGATTTGAGATTTTCAGAAGAAAGGGGTGTGGAGGTGTGGCTCTATGAATAGCTGAATGAAAAAAGGCCATCTTATGAGAATGCGGGTGTACTGAGGTGAATGGAATAATTTGATCAGCACTGATTTCTTTGCGGAAGATATTGAAGCCAACTTTGTCATCTACTATCGTAAGAGTGAGATCTAGAAAATTCAGTTGCCGGAACTCATTTTCGCTTTCACAGGTGAAAGAAATATTTTCATGAAACTCGTTGAACATATTAAAAGTGTTTATCAATACCTTTATTAGGCTTTTTGTATATGGTCAAAATGTCATCGACGTATCTAGCGTATGAAAGAATGCTTACAGTTGATGCTGAAAAAAATACTGAAAAATTTTACTTCTAAAAAATTAATGAAGACATCTGCAGGGATTCCTGCTAAGGCGTTCCCCATTGCAAGGCCATCTAATTGCTGATATAGTTTTCCATTAAATTCAAAATAATTGTATTTTACTACAAGACGAAGTAAGTTCATGAAGTCTGTGATTTGTTCATCAGGTAAATCTTTTTTGATAGAACGTAAATTATTTTCTACTATGTCTAAGGCTTTAAGTACCGGCAAATTTATGTAAAGATTTTTAATGTCAAATTAATTTCGTATCTCTATCACAGTGAACGTCTTTAATTTTATTAACTAAATCTTGACTGTTAGAAACAGAATAATTGCTATGGAAAACCAACGATTTTTCCGATATATCTTCCAAGAATTTGTCTAAGCTGTGATAAGCACAGTTCATACTATTGGAAATTGGGCGGATCGGGTGGTGTTTTTTATGGATTTTAAACTGAGTTCGTAAGTTAGGCGGCTGCGGATTCATGTTGATTAACTGCTTTTTATGGAAAGGTTTAAGAAGATCTTTGGCATCGTTAATAGCAGTTCTGACTTCTTTCTGCAAAATTGGCGTGGGGTCCTCATGAGAATGTCCTGTCTATAGCTCATTAGACATGAAAAGAAAGTAAGCAAAATGTAATGCCTTCTGCCTGTAAAATCAGTGATAGTATATTCTATGACAGAGTTTTAAATAAGACTGACATTAACTCTACAAAAGCGGAGATGTCGCTACTAGAGAAAAGTTTATGTATAGTGTCATGCCTCAGGTATCTAGACAAAATGTACTTGAAAAGTTTGTTGATTTAAAATCAGGCCTAGACAGCGTAAAAATGGACAGTTTCCATCAGACTAGAGTAGCACATGAAGTTTGTAATATTGTGAGCAGAAACCTAATCAATTCTCGTAGTATTGTTAATTCTGATAAAAACTAATTAAAACCATAAATACCAAGCTTGTAGGAAAAGACGCTTTGGTAACGAATGCTGATAAGGGTAATACCATTGTCATTGCTAGTAAACAAGAATATGTTGCAGAAACTCTACAGTTCATTCAGGAGCTACATGAGGACCCCAACTAAGTGAAAGGCAGTTTGTTTCTTGCCATTCGCGCTTCTTTTATTTGTAAAGCATCCTCAGTGGCCTGTAGTTCACGTTTCTTTTTATACATGGAATAAATGTAGTAGTTACAATAGGATACATTTTGACATACTTTTCTTTTGTTTTTCACATTAGAATTAACTTTTATAGCACAAATTTTATAAAGTGGAATTATCGTTCAGTGTTACGATTTCCGGTGCTGTTAGCCGATATGTGCGGTCCCGGAGACATGTTCACTAGTCCCCATGCTCCAGTAGGGTTTGTGGTGTTACAAAATAAAAGTGATGTTGTTATTCAATGGAAAGTTGGAAATTGAGATTTAGCTTACTGTTTTATCAATCACAATTGGCGTAAGAATCATGGATTGACCATTGTCATAAAATATTGCATTATGAGATATGATTAGTTTTTTACTTGCAGTTTCGCGTGGCTTGAGGCAGTCACAACTAGCGTGCCATGGATTAAGAAATCGCATTATCGTCTTTCTAATTACTTCATGATCGTAGATACGATCATACCCGGCTGTGAAGTTATTGTTATGACAAAACAATTTCCTAAGGGACCAGAAAGTTCTTAAGGGCGCAAAAACAACGGTAACATCACACAAAAGGTAAATTCAATATTAAAGCTGATGCAAAAAGACGATAAAACAGTTTTCTTTTTATCAATGTAACACGCACATTGGACTGCTGATCTCCGTGTCTGTAATCTTATCAAAATGCATAATTAAAATGAAAATAATACTGAGGAGATGATAGGAATGAGCACTGCTAAATGATTCAGTATTCCCAGAACAAGTATTTATTATAAACTAAAACATATATCGTACCTTAAGCTTAGTATTACAATGACGGTAGATTTTTATGTCCGTATCATGTCCACTGAGCGCTCTTTTATATAGCCATTGTCTTCTTTGAGTCGCTCGTGCGTCGTCACGGTAAGTTATAACAGTTCTTTACACTTCACTCAAACTTAAACATAACACGTTTTTATATATTTAGTAAAAATTAGATCAGACTGCCACAAATCTGCGTCCGTCTTACTTGAGAAAAACAGTACAAGTCATCTTAGCGCTCAAGGCTTCATTTGTTCTCCAGCGAACAAAATAGTGAAGGATCGTATATCTATCCGTATTTTTCTGTTTTTATTGCCGCCCGACAAATTACATCATTAGAAAATTCCACCGTCGCTATGCGACGCCTCATTATACATTAATCATTATTTACAAACAAGTATTTGCCTTCTGGCTGAAAGTATAAACTACTCGTATTTGCTGTTTTAATGAAGTCAAAAATAGCGAATATCTCAGGTTGAAACACAAGCATCAGTGTGCATCACAGTTGCAGGCAGTAGACACGGGTCCGGACAAGGTGAGCAGGGCTTTACTCGTAAAGCTGTTTTATTAAAACAACAGTAGTGCTGGAGCCATTCGCGAGTATCGACGCATTAAAGAATAAAGAGAGATCCTCTTTCCACACAGGGGTTGAAGAACATGTTTCGAATGTTGGAATTAGCTGGCTATTTGTGAACTGATTCTGGCCAATAGTACCACAAATTACTGAAGAAGTTACTGTTACCATGGTTGAGAATGCTGAGCGCAACGTGCGATATTGAAGCACTGCACGAGCTGTGTCACGACAGCTGAATATTCCATGGTCCACCGTTCGAAAAATGCTGCTACAGATTGTGAAATGGTGTCTCTAGTGCGGTTCCAGGCGCGTGTGGATGCAGATGGTCGTCACACTGATGCAAACTTTGCAAGCTGGAACGTAAATATGGCACGCAATTAACAAGTGTGACCCTCTCATATGAAAATGAACATGTGTTTCTTTCAGCTGTTAACTCGTTATTTCTCTTTCGCATGTCCTAACAAATATTTCCACAAAGTTTCGTTGTCGTACGACCACTCATTTTTCGTGCTGGTCCTCTCAAGTAGCGAAAGTTTAATTGTAACCACACTATACACGAGCGTCCTTGCTTGGCCTCTCAGGAGACCGTACCTCAACACTACTGACAAGGGGAGGCCGCCAATTGTGAAATTCAGATTCGATTCATACTGCGCATAATAAAAGCTCATGGCCAGAGGTGTAATGTGGCAAAGCACCAAGATGCACTTCTCAACCGTTGTCGAGAAAATCGACAGTTAAATGACCATCTTCAGATTCTAAAACACTACAAAAGAAAATTTATATTAAAACCTAAAAATAAGTGCAATATTTAACCAATAATATTGGTAACATCGACGAACAGCTTCAAATTCTAGATGAAGTTACAAAAAGTAAACGATTAGACATTTTAGAACAACGGGAGATTTTTGTTACGAGACGCAGAGAACCTGACAAACTCCTCAATGAACAGAATGAATTTGCAACAGGCGCATACTTCAACATTTACGACGATCTGTTCACCTGAGCGAATCGTTTTTACTACATACGTGCTTCAGCTGAGGCTGGAGCCTTCCGGCGGTCGAGTATTGCACTTCCTAGTGCGGGCCGCAGCGTCAGATGTCAACAACCTTTAAGGCGGAGGAGCGCGCCATCCACCTGCAGCAGAGCACTACACTCGTCGTCCTGCCCGTGTCGTCCCTGCCGTATCAATGGACAACGGCATAAACAGGTAATAGCCAGAAATACAACGCCATCGGGCGTCAGAAATACACTATATAATGTTTTCTATAGCAATGTTTTCTCCTTGTTCTGAAATGTTATTTCACTGATTTAACGATCTGTTCTGTAATTTTAAATTTTATATACACTTGACCTAAATATTGATACTAAATTTCTCATATTTTAGGCTTTTGAAAAATAAAGACTATCTTATAGAGAACCCCCTCAGCTAGTGCAAAGAGGGTGACGAGGTACCGGCAGAAGTAAAGCTGTGAGGACGGGGCGTGAGTCGTGCTTGGGTAGCTCAGTTGGTAGAGCACTTGCCCGTGAAAGGCAAAGGTCCCGAGTTCGAGTCTCGGACCGGCACACAGTTTTAATCTGCCAGGGAGTTTCAGTCCTCCCTTTGGTATTCACATTCATCAGCTGAAAAAGCTGTACTCATTGAGTATCGTCTCCTACCTTCCAAACCCCTGCAGGAGAGCTTCTGTAAAGTTTGGAAGGTAGGAGACGAGGTACTGGCGGAAGTAAAGCTGTGAGGACGGGGCGTGAGACGTGCTTGGGTAGCTCAGTTGGTAGAGCACTTGCTCGCGAAGGGCAAAGGTCCCGAGTTCGAGTCTCGGTCCAACACACAGTTTTAATCTGTCAGGAAGTTTCAAAATCTAACAAAATTTTTACATCTATATAATACCGGTGTTTTATATTTTATAGCTAGTTTGACAATGCATGAACCTGTGTTCAGTGTATGCCGCCTTTAGGTATGAACTAAATGCATTTCGCACAAATTCAGTTAGATTATTAATAAGCCTGGTTAAATATTGCACTTATTTTTCGGTTTTAATATAAATTTTCTTTTGCATTGTTTTAGAATCTGATGATGGTCATTGTATGGCCGAAACCGGTTATGACTGTGTCATAAGAATGTGACTGCATCTATAAATAAACAAAAATCTTTTATAAAAAGAACTGCTCTCATGGTCATTCTTTCCCATCAGGTATGTAAAACCGCAGTCACAAGGTAAAAGTATATGGTACATGACCGCTGCTCGACTTAACTACGGTCGGCATCACACTGCAATGTGAGGACTTCTGAAAGGACGGTTGTAGAATATTTTAGGAGTGGCATTCAGTGATTAACTGCAGGGTAATTCCTAAATATCGTGAGACTTTACAAATATATTGGACGACAAAGGACTAAGTTCTACCTCACCTGCGCAAGGCATACGATGGTGGCATTAGAAAATTCGCACAGTCGAATACCCAATTCTCCTAATCACCCAACAGTGTACTGAAATAACAATGTCACCATTCTTCCAAATATTCTCATCCAACTCCCTCGAGCATGTCTGCCGTACTTTCGTATGGCCTGTACCGACCTTTTGCCGTAAAAGCAGCGCATCTCGTGTCCTTGCTGAGCCTTCCCAACGCTGGAGCACTACTCTGGAATTGGCAGCATTAGCATCTCGAATGCTATTTAATTTACAAATGCACCGCACTCTCCCAGAATTCCTCCAATGAATCCAGTTCTTCTATCTTCCCTACCACTGATTTAAAGTGTTCGTTTATTGTCGTACCGCTTCTTAGTTCCTAAGTTCTCGAATGATGTGACTCACTCCAGATCTCACGGCTCATCTCGTAATCTGATACGATGCTGTTGTATGCCTCCGTTACCGCCATTATCTCGTATTAATCATCATTTAAAGAGAGCTATCATTCTTTACACCGAATGGAAATTTCGTGCAGTTTTTCCTGTATTTATGCACGATCGACCAACTGCAATATTTCCTTGTAGACCACAGCTTCGTCAGCGAACCGCCTGATTTTTCTTTTCTTTTTGCTCTTCAGTCTTCTGACTTAGCAGATGTCCTATCATCCTGTCCCTTCTTCTTGTCAGTGTTTTCCATATACGCCTTTCCTCTCCGATTCTGTGCAAAACCTCTTCATTCCTTACCTTATGAATCCACCCAATATTCAACATTCGTGTGTAGCATCACATCTCAAATGATTCGATTCTTTCCTCTTCCGGTTTTCCCACAGTGTATGTTTCACTATCATACAATGCTGCGCTCCAGACGTACATTCTCAGAAATTTCTTCCTCAAATTAAGGCCTATGTTTGATACTAGTAGAGTTCTCTTGGCCAGGAATGCCCTTTCTTCCAGTGCTAGCCTGCTTTTGGTGTCCTCTTTGCTCGTTTCGTCATTGATTACCTCGCTGCCCAGGTGGCAAAATTCCTTAACTTCATCTACTTCGTGACCATCAATCCCGGTGTTAAGTTTCTTGCTATTCTCATTTCTGCTACTTCTCGTTACTTTCGTCTTTCTTTGATTTACTCTCAGTCCATATTCTGTACTCATTAGATTTTTCATTCCATACATCAGAACATGTTATTCTTCTTCACTTTCACTCAGGATAGCTATGTCATCAGCGAATCTTATCATTGATACCCTACACCTTGGGTTTTAATTGTACTCCTGAAGCTTTCTTTTATTTCCATAATTGCTTCTTCGATTTACAGATTGAACAGTGGGGCGAAAGACTACATCCCTGTCTTACACCCTTTTTAATCCGAGCACTTCGTTTTGGGTCGTCCACTCCTATTATTCCCTCTTGGCTGTTGTGCATATTTTATACTATCCGTCTCTCCCTATAGCTTACCCCTATTTTTCTCAGTATTTCGAACGTCTTGCACCGTTTTACATTGTCGAAGGCTTTTTACAGGTCGACAAATCCTATGAACGTGTCTTTATTTTTCTTTAGTGTTGCTTCCATTATCAATCGCAACGTCAGAATTGCCCCTGTGGTGCCTTTACCTTTCGTAAAACCAAACTGATCGCCCTCTTATAACACCTTATGTTGCTGCTGATCCTATCCAGTGAATCGTGTGTGTGTATTTTGGAAGTTAAAACTGCCGTTACATTGCGTAGGGTTATAACCAATGATCCTTCAGTCTCTATTGCACGTTCGCTGCCAACGCCCCTGTGATTACACATGGCCCGCCACTGTACGCCGTGGTAAAACGGCGATAACCGCGAAAACACAACAGTTTAGCCGCTCCAGCTTCCGAGCCACGCTGAGTAGCGGGAACTGTAAATAGTGTGCCATCACTGTCAGACGGCAGCTGGTTACTGTCAGCGCTGAAACCGCCGTTTAACGGCCTGTCGAATAAGAGGCGTGCGTCAAGGGTGCAGAACTTGCGCTACGGAGCGATCATCGGGCTGAGCCAAGTGGCAGGGTGAAGGATCTTCAAGTCAGTTTCTTGCCCAGATACCCACTGCTTATTACAAATTTTATGGCTCTACAGCGTTTCACTGTAGAAGAAGAAAGTGTGCAAATAATGTGTAGGTCATTTTACAATGATATTGGACATTTCTTGGTGTTACAACCGAAAAAAAAGAAGGATCATAATTTACATTCTTTCAGGTCTAGTTTGACAAGGATAGAACAGCTGGTCGGCCGCGGTCTCATGATAGAAACCATCCCAGTATTCGCCGAAAGTACACTATTGGCCATTAAAATTGCTACACCAAGAAGAAATTCAGATGATAAACGAGTATTCATTGGACAAATATATAATACTAGAACTGACATGTGATTACATTTGCACGCAGTTAGAGTGCAGAGATCCTGAGAAATCAGTACCCAGAACACCCACCTCTGGCCGTAATAACGGCCTTAATACGCCAGGGCTTTGAGTCAAACAGAGCTTGGATGGCGTGTACAGGTACATCTGCCCATGCAGCTTCAACACGATACCACGGTTCATCAAGAGTAGTCACTGGCGCATTGTAACGAGCCAGTTGCTCGGCCACCATTGACCAGACGTTTTCAGTTGGTGAGAGATCTGGAGAATGTGAAGGCCAGGGCAGCAGTCGAACATTTTCTGTATCCAGAAAGGCCCGTATAGGACCTGCAACATGCGGTCGTGCATTATCCCGCTAAAATGTAGGGTTTCGCAGAGATCGAATGAATGGTAGAGCCAGGGGTCGTAACACATCTGAAATGTAACGTCCACTGTTCAAAGTGCCGTCAATGCGAACAAGAGGTGACCGAGACGTGTAACCAATGGCACCCCATACCATCACGTCGGGTGATACTCCAGTATGGCGATGGCGATGACGAATACACGCTTCCAATGTGCGTTTACTGCGATGTCGCCAAACACGGATGCGACCATCATGATGCTGTAGACAAAACATGGAATCATCCGAAAAAATGACGTTTTGCCATTCCTGCACCCAGGTTCGTCGTTGAGTACACCATCGGAGGCGCTCCTGTCTGTGATGCAGCGTCAAGGGTAACCGCTCCCATGGTCTCTGAGCTGATACTCCGTGTTGCTGCAAACGTCGTCGAACTGTTCGTGCAGATGGTTGTTGTCTTGCAAACGTCTCCATCTGTTGACTAAGGGATCGAGACGTTACAGCCATGCGGATACGATGCCTGTCATCTCGTCTGCTAGTGATACGATTCCGTTGGAATACAGCGCGGCGTTCCGTATTACCCTCCTGAACCCTCCGGTTCCATATTCTGCTAACAGTCATTGGATTTCGACCAACGCGAGCAGCAATGTCGCGATACGGTAAAGCGCAATCGCGATAGGCAACAATCCGACCTTTATCAAAGTCGGAAACGTGATGGTACGCATTTCTCCTCCTTACACGAGGCATCACAACAACGTTTCACCAGGCAACGCCGGACAACTGCTATTTGTGTATGAGAAATCGGTTGGAAACTTTCCTCATGTCAGCACGTTGTAGGTGTCGCCACCGGCGCCAACCTTGTGTGAACGCTCTGAAAAGCTAATCATTTGCATATGACAGCATCTTCTTCCTGTCGGTTAAATTTCGCATCTGTTGCACGTCATCTTCGTGGTGTAGCAATTTTAATGGCGATTAGTGTAATTTAGACAAACCACGTGAAACCTAAATCAGAATGACGGATGTGGACTTGTGGCTTCACCCTTCCGAATAACAGTGCCATCTCTTTCGATTTATGCTTAGTGTGGAATACTGTTTTTGCAAATTAGTTATTTGATAAGACACACACACACACACACACACACACACACACTCACACACAAACACACACACACACACACACACACACACACACACACATATATATATATATATATATATATATATATATATATATATATATATATATATATATATATATATATATATACAGGGTGAGTCACCTAACGTTACCGCTGGATATATTTCGTAAACCACATCAAATACTGACGAACCGATTCCACAGACCAAACGTGAGGAGAGGGGCTAGTGTAATTGATTAATACAAACCAAAAAAAAAATGCACGGAAGTATATTTTTTAACACAAACCTACGTTTTTTTAAATGAAACCACGTTAGTTTTGTTAGCACATCTGAACATATAAACAAATACGTAATCAGAGCCGTTTGTTGCACTGTAAAATGTTAATTCCATCCGGAGATATTGTAACCTAAAGTTGACGCTTGAAACATTGTCCTCACTTCATTGCAGGGGCCCAAACAGCTGCAACATACATCGCGTTTCTACAGAATGATCTGCCAACGTTGCTCGAAAATGTCGCACTGGAAACGCGTCGACGTATGTGGTATCAGCATGATGGTGCACCTGCACATCCCGCAATTAACACTAGGCTGACCCTTGACAGGATGTTCGACGGGCGTTTCATAGGACGTGGAGGACGCATAAATTGGCCAGCTCGTTCTCCTGATCTTACACCTCTGGACTTCTTTCTGTGGGGTACGTTAAAGGAGAATGTGTACTGTGATGTGCCTACAACCCCAGAGGATATGAAACAATGTATTGTGGCAGCCTGCGGCGACATTACACCAGATGTACTGCGGCGTGTACGACTTTCATTACGCCAGAGATTGCAATTGTGTGCAGCAAATGATGGCCACCACATTGAACATCTATTGGCCTGACATGTCGGGACACACTCTATTCCACTCCGTAATTGAAAACGGAAGCCACGTGTGTACGTGTACCTCACCCCTCATGGTAATGCACATGTGCGTCAGTGAAAAAGACCTATAAAAAGGTGTTAGCATGTGGACGTAATGTGCTGTTCTAGTCTTTTCTGTACCTGAGTGCCATCACCGTTCCCTTTGGATCCCTACGTAATTCGGTGCTCTCCGATACACACAATCGAACAGCGGAGGAGTGGTACTCAAGCGTCAACTTTAGGTTACAATATCTCCGGATGTAATTAACATTTTACAATGCAACAAACGGCTCTGATTACGTATTTGTTTATATGTTCAGATGTGCTAACAAGACTAACGGGGTTCCATTTTAAAAAACGTAGATTTGTGCTAAAAAACATACTTCCGTGCATTTTTTTATGGTTTGTAGTAACCAATTAAACTAGCCCCTCTCCTCACGTTCGGTCTGTGGAATCGATTCGTCAGTATTTGATGTGGCTTACGAAATCTATCCAGCGGTAATGTTAGGTGACTCACTCTATATATATATTAACATTTTACAATGCAACAAACGGCTCTGATTACGTATTTGTTTATATGTTCAGATGTGCTAACAAAACTAACGGGGTTCCATTTAAAAAAACGTAGGTTTGTGTTAAAAAACATACTTCCGTGCATTTATATATATATATATGAGACGGCATTTCCCGATGTAAGAGAGAAATGAACAGTAAATCACCGTAAGTACAAATCAGTTTATTCTTAACGAACTGTTTTCGATCTAAAAACAAATCAAAATGTTAATAAGTTAGTTACAGACCACTGATGATACTTTACCTTAATTAAGAGAAACGCGTCTGGTGAAAAAAAAGTCACATTAGTGTGGCAGGCAGCATTACTTTTCTTATTTCCGACAGCAAATGTAATATGTTTATAATGTCCGGGTTTTCAGCAAAATAAGAGTTTATATTTTATGACTTGCTTAATCCAGTACAAATACCGGAACAAAATAAGAAACGTAGATTATAGAGAAAACTCTTGTTGTGTTTTAGAATTAACGTTTTGTCCTCTTAAAATCTCTAGTTTTTCCCAGGATTTTAGGTCTTAAGAACAGCCGCGCTGGATAAGCCGAGCGGTCTAGGGCGCTGCAGTCATGGACTGTGCGGCTGGTCCCGGCGGAGGTTCGAGTCCTCCCTCGGGCATGGGTGTGTTTGTTTGTCATTAGGATAATTTACGTTAAGTAGTGTGTAAGCTTAGGGACTTCACACACATTTGAACATTTGTCTTAAGACCAACATGCATCCTAAATTTATAACTCACCGATATATCTCATCAAGAATTGTGAACTAGTACACTTTCACTATTTTTACTGTCGTCAGTTTGCCTAATCTGTATGGCGCTGATCAATATTCCTCTGAGCATGTAGTCTATGGAGGTAACTACTTATTTTTCTAGTAAATAGCACAAAATCTGATCTGAGACAAAATCTCACCAATAAGGAAATCCTTCAGGGATGCAGTACGACTCAAGATTTACATTAACAAAAGACCATCAAATTGTAGACCTTAATTCATATTAACATTAACATTAATACACCGACCACAGCATTGCAAATCAGCTAAATTTCATCAGGGAAATTAAAGAAAAGAAAATTACTACTTTGAAAAAAAGATGCTGCGTTCACTAGCTAAATCAGCTAAATTTCATCAGGGAAATTAAAGAAAAGAAAATTGCTGCTTTGAAAAAAAGATGCTGCCTTCACATTTAGCTATACTAAAGAGTTGCTGTTTATCTCTCACTGGTAGCTTCTTAATACAGTAATCAGCCAGTACATTATGACCACCTACCTAATAGCGGGTATGTCGACATTTGCAAGGGTAACTGCGTCGACAGGTCGTAGCATGTACGCAACGAGGCGTTGGAAGGTCGTTGGAGGACGCTGGCAGTACACCTGCACACACAGGTCACCTAATTCTCGTAAATATCGGGGAGAGGGTGATGAGTTCTGACGCCACATGCAATCACATTCCAGATGTGTTCGATCGGGTTCAGATCTGGAGAGCTGGGTAGCTAGCACATCAATTGGAACACGCCACTGCATTCCTAAAACCACTCCATCACACTGCTGGCTTTGTGACATGGCGCATTATCTTGTTGAAAAATTCCACCACCATCGGGAAACATCATCGTCATGAAGGTCTGCAACCAGTGTACGATACTTCTACTACTTCGTGGCGTCTTGTACGAGGTCCACTAGACCCATGGATGCTTATGTGAATGTTTCCCAGAACATAATGGAGCCACCGCCGCCTTGTCTCCGTCCTGCAGCACAGGTATCAAGGAGTTGCCCCCTGGAAGGCGACGGATTCGCGCCCTCCCAACGGCATGATGAAGAAGGGGTTCATCAGCCATTGCTCCAACGTCCAGTACCGATGGTCACGTCACAGTTGGCGATGTCGTGATGTTAACACTGGAACATGCATGGGTCATCGACTGTGAAGGCCCATCGTTAGGAGTGTTTGGTGCACTGTGTGTCCAGATTCAGTTGTACTCTGCCCAACATTGAAGTCTGATGTTAGCTCCGCCACAGTTCGCTGCCTATCCTGTTTTACCAGTCTGCCCAACCTACGACGTCCGACATATGTAATGGGGGGTGGCCGCCCAACCCCACGACGTCTGGACATGGTTTCACCTTGGTTTCGCCACCTGTTGAAAAATCACCTCAGCACTCATTGAACACCCGACAAATCCAACGTTTCCGAAATGCTAGTGGTGAGCCTGCGACCCACCACAATCTGTCTTAGGTGAAACAGATTGATCGCGTGTCTTCCCCATTCTACACACGGACAGCACGCTCTCTGATACTACATGCACCGTGCGTGTGTCTGACCAGCAGTCACTCCTCACCAGGTGACGCTGCTATCGTCTGGACGGGTTTATATTCGTAGTATGTCGGTGGTCATAATATTCCGGCTGATCATTATATTTTCTTCAGTACACACGTGTTATCAAACAAAAAGTTTCTTCCATCTGTAAATAATGACTCCTGCTTACAATACATTACTACCTGACATAGATTTACACTGAACAAACACGCTTACCTGCCAGAAATTTTTAATTCTTGAATCTAGATCTTCGGATACGTTTTAGATAGAGTGCCTAATTGAGTGAAGTTTTTGTTTGAACTGATATGAATTCTCAATTTCTTGCTTTATACTAAATGGGAGCTCATTGGATACCGTGTCTTCGTAGCAGAATCAATAACTCCACTCTGAACCCAGGCAAAAAGGCAAAGAGTACATGAGTTATTTGGAATGTGATTGTGTATATCGCACTTCATCTGAACCTTGTTTATCTTTGTCGTAACAAGAACTATTAAGGAGCACATGTATTGGGGAAGTGACTGCAGAAGTCCAATGACTTAAAAAGCATTCTGCCCATTTTATGGTTATCTGCTTTACATAATAATCTTGCTGTTCACTTCTGGTGAATATACACTATATTCATTTCAAGTACCCTGCCTCAGAAGATAATTCATCACCAGGTAAACAGCCTTGGTTTAACGAGTTTCATAGAAATGCATTAACTCTTCATGATCTACAATAAACTATATGATTTGTGTTAGAGGATAAATGCAGCTTCCTGTTCTGGTAAATTGTCAAGAGAAGTGGTTTCTGGTGACTGAAACTTTACACTTCCTGGCCTGGTGCCAAAAATTTCAAGAGATTCCTTAGGTTAAAAACAGTTAATGGTAATAATACAAGCACTTAATTTATCAATATTTCTGTCACAGAAAAGCAGCATATATGCAAAATTCATTCTTGTAAGGTGGAAATTCATTACTTTACCACATAGTAACCGAAGTCTTTTAGAATCAGTTCATTTAATCCAACCTTTTTATGCTGAGAAAACACTGTATGAGGGGGAAGAAGGACAAGTTGTTTATTCATCTTAAAAATTAAGATAAAATAATTTTAACGCATAGAATCCATAGAAAGTGATATTTTGAGTTACACAGTGAAACAAATATAAGGCAGTCCTTTGTCTCACGTTTAACAATTGAGTCTAAGAAAAATACAGAGGAAGTTCAAAAAATGGTACTCAACTTCATTAATTTATTTCACAAAAAGTAGTGTTCAGCTGTAGGTGACTTGATTTCTGAAGCAGTAAGTGTCCTCACATCCGTATGTAATTCT
Source organism: Schistocerca piceifrons (assembly GCF_021461385.2). NCBI lineage: Eukaryota > Metazoa > Arthropoda > Insecta > Orthoptera > Acrididae > Schistocerca > Schistocerca piceifrons. The sequence goes on along the minus strand of NC_060140.1, from coordinate 841,695,838 downwards.
ACTTTCAAAGTAAACACAAAATCACTGGTTATTAAAAAAAACTGAGTGGAAACTACTAATCAGAGCGTGATATAGCTTCTCAACGTGCCGTCTAAATTCCTGATGCACCCTTATTTTAAGATATTCAATGAGTACAGCTTTTTCAGCTGATGAATGTGAATACCAAAGGGAGGACTGTTTGGAACATGTTCATTCAGCTTAAGCAAACTATCATTCCTTATGCTCTGCAAAACTAAGATGGCGAATTTCTTTAAAAGGGCTTTTCACATCAAAAATGGACATTTGTCTAATGATTGCTGGCTCATTTTGCCCAGGCAAACATTTTCATTGTATGTAGTTGACAAGATGCCTCTATTCTTTTCTGTAGAGATACCAGTACTCGTATTAGAAACATAGTATTATGGTGCAATTTGCCAAAAATTTCACCTTATTTTTCTGATCAGTTTCCTACCCAAATACGAAATGAAAGGAACTGGATGAGGTTTGCAATCACAATCGTGGTTTATTACAGTGGCAGTAATTATACCAGCCTGTAGGTGTACAAAAATCTCTTGAAAGCAGCTTATGACTGCTGGATTATCTGCTCTCCCCCCCCCCCCCCCCCACCCCCCACGACTTCTCATAGCACTGAAAAACACTTCTAGCTCGTCTTGGATGAGTTCGTATGTCAGTACGAAAATCATTCCTTAGGCAGACCTGTTTGTGAAAACGTCATACACAGCTAAATACAAATATCTTCGTACGTCTATATTTAAATTGGATGATAGTGGGACATCAGCTGGTATAATTTTGATTAAAAATGGAACTCTTCTAGCTGTACTTAAGTAACTGCCCGCCTTCCTTGTGGAGCACGTATTGGTCTCACCGCGGACTTCTAGTACTCAGCCCCACACAATTGATATCATCAAAGTGTATGGGCCTGAAGATGGCGTTGACGCAACGTCGAAACTAGTAGCCAAATAAAAATGAAATCTTAAGTACAGCTGGAGGAGTTTCGTTTTTAATAAAAATTTAAATATAGACTGTACCAATAAAACCAGCTCCTGTGGACTGAATCAGTAACGTTTCCCCCGAAAGGTTATTTTAATTTAAATAAACAATCGTTTGCTTTCTTTAGACATCAGTATCAATATATGTGACAAAAATCATAAAATAGAAATGTTTATTTTGTGTGAAACGTGGATATTGTCGATACAGATGGATTTCATTTGTTGTAAAAGCACAACAAATCTTTTCACACGAATTATTGGGGAATCATCAGAAAAGTACTGCGGCCTGCCAGACTGTTTTGTTTCGTCTTCTACTCTAGTGGGAGCAGTGAACTTAAAGACTGGCAGTGGAACAAAAACAGGTATTCGCTGAAGAGCTGTTATTCTGTAGCTTGTAAACAGAACTATCAGTGCGTTTCACCTGGCCACATGTAAAAACGAGAAGCATGGCATTAATATTAGGAATTGTGTTTCACTGTATGTAAGTCAACGTTTCCTTCGACAAGAGCTTTAGATCATGGGTTACTACGCTTGCCCTTTAATCTTCACACCTGAAATGCTACGTCGCTACAGTCTTAAGCTATGGATTGTGATATTTTTGTTCTTAAAATGAAAGTCTCATATGACAAGAGCCAATACGTTGTATTCAGCGTACTTTATCAGTTTGTGATGTAACGAGTGAGTACTCTCCTACGGTTGTTACTTCTTTGTGTCGTTTAAAATATTTTTGTAACTACTAACGTAATCTTTAGGATCCGTTCGTTACAACCTTCTAAAGAAGATAATTTTATTATTCTCGAAAACTAGGTCAAGGATTCTAATATACTTTTATTTGCAACTGGATAGCCGTTTTTTTTCTAACTCTCCATGTTTACTGTCGTTGCTGATTTACAGCCATGTTTAAGATTTTAAAATGCCGCACGAGTTAATGTTTTCCTTTCCTGTCTGTGAAATTATATTCCGATTTTAAAGTACCAGGCGGCTATAATTCAACTACTCACAGAGGTCCAATGAGAGTTTTAACTATCGTATGGCAGTAAAACTTGGTAGATATTCTATTGCGTTAATGCAGAACCGGTTTGTGCTGGAAAAATATTCAAAATGCTCAAATTAGTGTGAATTCCTAAGGGACCAAACTGCTGAGGTCATCGGTCCCTAGACTTACATACTAATTAAACAAACTTATACCAAGAACGCGAAACACACCAATGCCCGCGGGAGGACTCGAACCTCCGGCGGGAGGGGCCGCGCAATCCGTGACACGGCGTCTCAAACCGCGCTGTCACAGAGTGCGGCGGAAAAATATTAATTGAAGTTTTGGCAATCAGGTGCAAATCTGGAGCTGTGAATGCACGAAACATATACAGAAGTGTTTCCATATGCAATGGATTAGGAGCAGAACATAGGCAGAAAAGGTCGAACACGCGAGAAACCCATAATGTTGATTTTACACTACTGGCCACTAAAATTGCTACACCACGAAGATGACGTGCTACAAACGCGAAATTTAACCGACAGGAACAATATGCTGTCATATACAAATGGCTAACTTTTCAGAGAATTCACACAAGTTTGGCACCGGTGGCGACACCAACAACGTGCTGACATGAGGAAAGTTCCAAACCGATTTCTCATACACATACAGCAGTTGACCGGCGTTGCCTGGTGAAACGTTGTTGTGATGACTCATGCAAGGAGGAGAAACGCGTACCATCACATTTCCGACTTTGATAAAGGTCGGATTGTAGCCTATCGCGATTGTGGTTTATCGTATCACGACATTGCTTCTCGCGTTGGTCGAGATCCAATGACTGTTAGTAGAATATGGAATCGGTGGGTTCGGGAGGGTAATACGGAACACCGTGCTGGATCCCAACGGCCTCGTATCACTAGCAGTCGAGATGACAAACATCTTATCCGCATGGCTGTAACGGATCGTGCAGCCACGTCTCGATCCCTGAGTCAACAGATGGGGACGTTTGCAAGACAACAACCATCTGCACGAACAGTTCGACGACGTTTGCAGCAGCATGGACTATCAGCTCTGAGACCATGGCTGCGGTTACCCTAGACGCTGCATTACAGACGGGAGCGCCTGCAATGGTGTACTGAACGATTAACCTGGGTGCACGAATGGCAAAACGTCATTATTTCGGATGAATCCAGGTTCTGTTTACTGCATCATGATGATCGCATTCGTGTTTGGCGTCATCGCGGTGAACGCACATTGGAAGCGTGTATTCGTCATCGCCATACTGGCGTATCACCTGGTGTGATGGTACGGGGTGCCACTGGTTACACGTCTCGGTCACCTCTTGTTGGAACTGACGGCACCTTGAACAGTGGACGTTACATTTCGGATGTGTTACGACCCGTGGCTCTACCCTTAATTCGATCCCTGTAAAACCCTGCATTTCAGCAGGATAATGCACGACCGCATGTTGCAGGTCCTGTACGGGTCTTTCTGGATAGAGGAAATGTTCGGCTGCTGCCATGGCCAGCACATTCCCCAGATCTCTCATCAACTGAAAACGTCTGGTCAATGGTGGCCGAGCAACTGGCACGTCACAATACACCAGTCACTACTCTTCATGAACTGTGGTATCGTGTTGAAGCTGTATGGGCATCTGTACCTGTACACGCCATCCAAGCTCTGTTTGACTCAATGTCCAGGCGTATCAAGGCCGTTATTACGGCCAGAGGTGGTTGTTCAGAGTACTGATTTCTCAGGATCTATGCACCCAAACTGCGTGAAAATGTAATAACACGTCAGTTCTAGTATACTATTTGTGCAATGAATATCCGTTTATCATCTCCATTTCTTCTTGGTGTAGCAATTTTAATGGCCGGTAGTGTATTATTAACCACCGATTACACAGTTTGTTGAATATGCGCAGAGGCGACTTCGATGACATGCAGTGCAGCGCCAGATTTGCACTTGTGGGCAAAATTGAACCTAATCTTTTTCGAGAGCAAATCGGTTCCATATTAACTCATTAGCGTATCCGACAAGTTTCGCTGCCCATTTGATAATTACAGCCCCAGCATGGACCTCCGTCAGTAGCTGCACTTTAATTATAACAACCCAGTATGTATACGTCTGGGTTTTAGTAAATTTAGTAATTTAAATAAGGGAAACTATCACGAATTTGGGAAAATTAACGTTTGTTTGATAAAAACTTTCCGTTTTCTGTTACAGTATTTTTAAATAAATTTTATGACTGCACGAAGAAGAATAATCACACATACTGCTCTCTCAGTCGGAAGACGTTCGAGGCCATGGTAACAGGTGGCCGTCGCAGATCACGTTTGTGACTGAGTGATGGACGAGGCGAAGTGACAGAGGGCGCCGTGGCAGCGAGGTGGGCTGTGGGATGGGCGATATTTGTGGCAGGCGTCGCGGAATTATAGCGAGCCCCGGCCGCCATGATGGATTGGCGGCGACCCCAGCCGTCGGCGGAACTGGACGTGACGACACACGCCGTTCCTCCTGTTCGCCAAGGGCGCCGAGACCCTCACAAGTGCGCAGTACGACCGGCCCTTGTGTACAGCGAGCCATTCGTATCTCCGGATGACGTCACTGTTATACTCTAGAGCTGAGTACACCGTTTCCTTCGTAGATGAAGACCCTTATATAGACACTCTGTGACCAAAATGGTACTGAAACAGAGGATGACAGACTAAAGACCGAAATACTAAATGTCTTTTTCCAAATCTGTTTCACGGAGGAAGACTGCACTGTAGTTCCTTCTCTAGATTGTCGCACAGATGACAAAATGGTAGATATCGAAATAGACGACAGAGGGATAGAAAAACAATTAAAATCGCTCAAAAGAGGAAAGGCCGCTGGACCTGATGGGACACCAGTTCAATTTTACACAGAGTACGCGAAGGAACTTGCCCCCCTTCTTGCAGCGGTGCACCGTAGGTCTCTAGAAGAGCGTAGCGTTCCAAAGGATTGGAAAAAGGCACAGGTCATCCCCGTTTTCAAGAAGGGACGTCGAACAGATGTGCAGAACTATAGACCCATATCTCTAACGTCGATCAGTTGTAGAATTTTGGAACACGTATTATGTTCGAGTATAATGACTTTTCTGGAGACTAGAAATCTACTCTGTAGGAATCAGTGTGCGTTTCGAAATAGCCGATCGTGTGAAACCCAGCTCGCGCTATTCGTCCACGAGACTCAGAGGGCCATAGAGACGGGTTCCCAGGTAGATGCCGTGTTTCTTGACTTCCGCAAGGCGTTCGATACATTTCTCCACAATCGTCCAATGAACAAAGTAAGAGCATATGGACTATCTGACCAATTGTGTGTTTGGATTGGAGAGTTCCTATATAACAGAACGCAGCATGTCATTCTCAATGGAGAGAAGCCTTCCGAAGTAAGAGTGATTTCAGGTGTGCCGTAGGGGAGTGTCGTAGGACCGTTGCTATTCACAATATACATAAATGACCTTGTGGATGACATCGGAAGTTCACTGAGGCTTTTTGCAGATGATGCTGTGGTATATCGAGAGGATGTAACAATGGAAAATTGTACTGAAATGCAGGAGGATCTGCAGCGAATTGATGCATGGTGCAGGGAATGGCAATTGAATCTCAATGTAGACAAATATAATGCGTTGCGAATACACAGAAAGAAAGATCCCTTATCATTTAGATACAATATAGCAGGTCAGCAACTGGAAGCAGTTAATTCCATAAATTATCTGGGAGTATGCATTAGGAGTGATTTAAAATGGAATGATCATATAAAGTTGATCGTCGGTAAAGCAGATTCCAGACAGATTCATTGGAAGAATCTTAAGGAAATGCAATCCGAAAACAAAGGAAGTAGGTTACAGTACGCTTGTTCGCCCACTGCTTGAATTCTGCTCAGCAGTGTGGTTATCCGTACCAGATAGGGTTGATAGAAGAGATAGAGAAGATCCAACGGAGAGCAGCGCGCTTCGTTACAGCATCATTTAGTAACCGCGAAAACGTTACGGAGATGATAGATAAACTCCAGTGGAAGACTCTGCAGGAGAGACGCTCAGTAGCTCGGTACGGGCTTTTGTTAAAGTTTCGAGAACATACATTCACCGAAGAGTCAAGCAGTATATTGCTCCCTCCTACGTATATCTCGCGAAGAGACCATGAGGATAAAATCAGAGAGATTAGAGCCCACACAGAGGCATACCGACAATCCTTCTTTCCACGAACACTACTAGACTGGAAAAGAAGGGAGAACCGATAGAGGTACTCAAGGTACCCTCCGCCACAGACCGTCAGGTGGCTTGTGTAGTATGGATGTAGATGTAGACATGCAGGTCGCTGTAGGCGCTTCTCTACATGTATATCTATGTTTTTGTCGATACACTGCAAACCACTGTGAAGTACGTGGCAGAGGGTACGTCCCATGAAGAGTGACGATGTGAATGCCTATGTGGGTGCTGAACTTACCCTGATTTGTCCTCACGATCCCTATGGGAGTTGTATACAGTGGGTTGCAGTATATTCTTAGAGTCATCATTCAAAACCGATTCTTGAAACTTTGTAAGCAGGCTTTCTCTGGATAGTTTCCGTCTATCTTCAAGAGCCTGCCCTTTCAGTTTCTTCCCCATCTCTGTGCCACTCTCCTGCAGGTCAAACGAATCTGTCACCATTCGTGCTGCCCTTCTCTGTACACATTCAACATGTTAGTCCTATTTGGTAGGAATCCCACATACTTGAGCGATATCTTAGGATGCGTCACTCGAGTGATTTTTAAGCAGTCTAGTTTCTAGACTGATTGCGTTTCCCTAGTATTGTAATAATAAACCGAAGTCTGCTACCCGCTCTATCCACGACAAAATTTATGCGATTATTCAATTTCAAATCTCTACAAAGCGTATTCGTATCGGTTGGCTGATTCCAACTGTGACTCATTGATGTTAAAATCATAGAATACTGAGGTTTTTTTCTTTCTTGAAGTGCATAATTTTACATTTTTGAACGGTTAAAGCAAGTTGGCAATGTTTTAACGACGTCGCAAAATTATCAAGATCTGACTGAATATTTGTGCAGTCCCTTCCAGACTGTTCTTCACTATAAATATGTGCATAATTTCCGAAAAGTCCGAGGTTACTATTAATATTGTCCACAAGGTCATTAAAGTATAACGTGAATAACAAGGGTCGCAACACATGTCCCTGGAGTACACCAGAAGTTACCCCAACATTTGTCGACTATTCTCCATCCAAGACAACTTGCTGCTTTCTCCATACCCTACACGATCGTACTTTTGACAATAGGCGTGGGTACGGTACCGATTCAAATACTTTTCGGAAACCGAGGAATAGTGCATCATCTCTCTGACTGCCTTCATCGATGTCTTTCAGGCCTCACGAGAATGTAATGCTAAAAGACTACTACATACGGAGTTATCCGTAGGTCGCCGGCCCGAGTGGTCGAGCGGTTCTCGGCGCTACAGTCTGGAACTGCGCGACCGTTACGGTCGCAGGTTCGAATCCTGCCTCGGGCATGGATGTGTGTGATGTGCTTGGGTTAGTTAGGTTTGAGTAGTTCTACGTTCTAGGGGACTGATGAAAAAATGGCTCTGAGTACTATGCGACGTAACTTCTGAGGTCATCAGTCGCCTAGAACTTATAAATAATTAAACCTAACTAACCTAAGGACATCATACTCATCCATGCCCGAGGCAGGATTCGAACCTGCGACCGTAGCGGTCACGCGGTTCCAGACTGAAGCGCCAAGGACCGCACGGCCACACCGGCCGGCCGGGACTGATGACTTCAGAAGATAAGTCCCATAGTGCTCAGAGCCATTTGAACCATTTTTTAATCTGTAGGTAATGTTTCGCAAAAATATTATTCCGTATTTGATGAAAGCCATGTTGAAAAACGCAGCGACAGCTGCTAATTGCATCTCGCTATCGTGAACTGCACAACTCTACTTAGCACATGTATGTACCATCCACCATCACTTCAATAATGCCGTTTTGTCTCAAGTTTAAAATAGGCAAGGTCGAACCTGATCCTCAATTTCTATATCTGAACTGTCAGACATGACCAAAACTACAGACTCAATGCTGTACTAAGCACCAGAGTGTGCGTTGCTCTGAAACTTTCTGGCAGATTAACGATGTGAGCCGGAGTGCTAACCGAAACCATAACTCCCCACTGTAGAGTGGAAGTTTAATCCTGGAAACGGCCCCTTAGTCTTTGTCTAGTCCTAGTGCTCCGAAAGAATCACTAGTGTAATTGATTTCTCGACATCCAGGGATTTATGGTACTATATGACGTTTTCGTTTATTTGGAGGTATGCGTATGGACCTGAAGATGCTATAGTGAAATGCCGAACCTGGTAGCTTTCAAAATCAAATAAAATAACATCTTAAGCTACACGGCTGTTGGAGACTTTCATTGACATTGACAATTACTTATTCAGCCATGTTCCCTGTCCACGTACACTCCTTCATGACGATCATGTTTCCTGGAGGAGGCAATGGCAACTAGTGTACGACACTCCTTGCCCGTCATGGTACCACGTACGAGCTCCACTCGACCCATGGATGCCCACGTGAATGTTCCCCAGAGCATAATGGAGCCGCCGCCGGTGTTTCCGTTCCGCAGAACACGTGTCCAGGAGTTGCTCCCGCGGGAGACCACGGAACGCGCCCTCCCATCGCCATGATGAGGAAGGTATCAGGATTCAGCAGACAACGCCATACTCTGCCACTGCGCCATCGTCCACTGGCGATGGTGACGTGCCCATTTCAGTCGCAGTTGCATATGTCGTGGTGTTAACATTTGCACAAGTGTGGGTCGATAGCTGCCGAGGCCCATCGTTAGGCGTGTTCGGTGCACACTGTATTCAGACACACTTGTACTCTGCCCAGCACTAAAGTCTGATGTCAGTTCCGCCACAGTTCGCCGCCTGTCCTGTTTTACCGGCCTGCCCTGCCTACGACGTACGGCATCTGTAATGAGGGCTGACCACCAAACCCCATGAAATGTGGATGTGTTTTATCCTCGGTTTCGCCACGTGTTGAAGACACTGACTGCCGGCCGAGGTGGCCGAGCGGTTCTAGGCGCTGCAGTCTGAAACCGCGTGACAGCTACGGTCGCAGGTTCGAATCCTGCCTCGGGCATGGATGTGTGTGATGTCCTTAGGTTAGTTAGGCTTAAGTAGTTCTAAGTTCTAGGGGACTGATGGCCTCAGAAGTTAAGCCCCATAGTGCTCAGAGCCATTTGGACCATTTGAATACACTGACCACAACACTCCTCGAATACCAAACAAGCCCTGCAATATCCGAAATGCTCATGCCGAGCTTCCGTGTCATCACAATCTGCCTTCGATCGAACTCATATAGATCGCACGCCTTCCATTCTACTAATGGACAGCACGCTCACTGATGCTTTGTATTTCGCTACCGTATCACTCTTGAATAGCATGTGGGGAAAACGAACACTTAGAACTTTCCGTGGCAGATCCGATCTCTCTTATTTTATCACAATGATCATTTTTCCCTGTGTAGATGGTAGTCATAAAATATTTTCGGATTCAGAAGTGAAAGTTAGTGATTGAAATTTTGTGATGAGAAATGCCTTTGTTTTAATGATTGCCACCCCAACTCACACATCATATTCGCAACACTCTGTACTTATTTCTGAATAAAACAAAATGAGCTGCCCTTCTATGAATATTTCCGAATTTTTAAACATATCAAGGGTAGATAGCAGTGATCACCAACTATAGCTATATGAGTCGTGGGACGAACACGTAAAAGTCCGTAGGAGGGCAGTTGAACTGAAAACACAGATTTCTTGGAAAGGTTTCAGAAAAGAACAGTGTATTTTTTAAAGCAGATCGTTTACAGTTCACCAGTGCCATCAATTATACTACTCGCAGATATTTGGGGAACTTAAATAGGAATATTTAAGTCTATTTAACTCTATTGGTTAAATGTGGAGAAGACACATTAAAAGAATACAGTGTGACAATTCTGCTATCACCATCATACCTCTCCTGCAGAAATCAAGAGAGTGACGTAAGGGAAACTGGATTACGTAAACAGGGATACAAATGTTTTCCCTCTCTCATCATGTGGGTCTGAAATACAACAGTAATGGACTGGCCTGCACAGGGTCCTGACCTGAATCCTACAGAACACATTTGGGATGTTTTTGAACGCCGACTTCGTGCCAGGCCTCACCGACCGACATCGATACATCTCCTCAGTGCAGCACTCCGTGAAGAATGGGCTGCCAGTCCCCAAGAAACTTTCCAGCATCTGACTGAACGCAGGCCTGCGAGAGTGGAAACTCATCAAGGCTAAGGGTGGGCCAACACCATATCGAATTCCAGCATTACCGATGGAGGGCGTCACGAACTTGTAAGTCATATGCAGCCAGGTGTCTGGACACTTTTGATCACATAGTGTATGTGCACCGTGCGTTTGTCTGACTAGCAGTCATTCAGAGCCAGGCGATTTTGCTATCGGCTGGACGGTTTTATGTCGATAATAAGTAGGTCTGATCATTGTATATGGAGGGTGCGTCCAACACCAGTTCATACAAAACCTGACAATGGCTACTCGTCACATTGCAAAGGGAAAAAAGAAACAAATTTAGTCTTCGCGGTATCAGTCTCTTTTGGAAAGCTTTCAGCGAACATTAAAATAAGTAGCTCCATCGGAGCACAAAAAACGAATATACGCCTCTTTAAAAGACTCTGACAGAAAAGTGGGGAACCAGCTGCTAAATTCTCGAACATATTCGCTCTCTTTTAAGACAGAACATCCTAAATCCTTTTACCGAGTCCCTCTTTGTAGTGAAGCCCTAATTCTCAGGATCTGCCACTATCTATAAATGTCCCATTTATTTACAGTACATCCCAATGCCGCTATTCCTCTCTCACTTACACTGTCTTCTTTTGTCTTTCTGTCTCATTGCTACGGTGTCCACCATACCTTGGCAGCTCAAGGCGTTGGGGTCAAACTTATTTTTCCCCTGTACCCACGTGTTTAATAATTTCGGTCCAAATGCGCACTCCCATGTACCTACGTGCTAAAGTTCGTCGATTTGAGGGGGGAGGAGGATGTTTAAGACCACCCAAGGGTATGTATGGTCTCCTGTCACCTCAGTTTTTCCTTCCCAGTGTCTTCTCTCACTTTTGCTCCCACTATTACTATCTCCATTTTTGTTTGGCAAAATGCTGACTAAAAACAGTTTGGTGACCTCAGAGACTTTAGATGATGCAAGTGTTCACAACCTCAGTTAAAACTATTATACATTATTTTACGTCTAAGACCACATATTATGTGCACATTTTACTTGCGTAACTTCGATAACTTTGAACCTTTGGCTCTCGGTACCGGATAATGATATCCAAAAACATTTCAAGGCTCCCTGAGAACATCATATAAGAACGTATGGTTGAAATTTCTACCATTTGCCATCAATATAAACCACAGCCCCCCCCCCCCCCCCATGAACCATGGATCTTGCCGTTGGTGGGGAGGCTTGCGTGCTTCAGCGATACAGATGGCCGTACCGTAGGTGCAACCACAACGGAGGGGTATCTGTTGAGAGGCCAGAAAAACGTGTGGTTCCTGAAGACGGGCAGCAGCCTTTTCAGTAGTTGCAGGGGCAGCAGTCTGGATGACTGACTGATCTGGCCTTGTAACACTAACCAAAACGGCCTTGCTGTACTGGTACTGCGAACGGCTAAAAGCAAGGGGAAACTACAGCCGTAATTTTTCCCGAGGGCATGCAGCTTTACTGTATGGTTAAATGATGATGGCGTCCTCTTGGATAAAATATTCCGGAGGTAAAATAGTGCCCCCTTCTGATCTCCGGGCGGGGACTACTCAAGAGGATGTCGTTATCAGGAGAAAGAAAACTGGCATTCTACGGATCGGAGCGTGGAATGTCAGATCCCTTAATCGGGCAGGTAGGTTAGAAAATTTAAAAAGGGAAATGGATAGGTTAAAGTTAGATATAGTGGGAATTAGTGAAGTTGGGTGGCAGGAGGGACAAGACTTTTGGTCAGGTGAATACAGGGTTATAAATACAAAATCAAAGAGGGGTAATGCAGGAGTAGGTTTAATAAAAATAGGAGTGCGGGTAAGCTACTACAACAAGCGTAGTGAACGCATTATTTTGGCCAAGATAGACACGAAGCGCACGCCTTCTACAGTAGTACAAGTTTATATGTCAACTAGCTCTGCAGATGATGAAGAAATTGATGAAATGTATGATGAGATAAAAGAAATTATTCAGGTAGTGAAGGGAGATGAAAATTTAATAGTCATGGGTGACTGGAATTCGACAGTAGGAAAAGGAAGAGAAGGAAACATAGTGGGTGAATATGGATTGGGGCTAAGAAATGAAAGAGGAAGCCGCCTGGTAGAATTTTTGCGCAGAGCATAACTTAATCATAGCTAACACTTGGTTCAAGAATCATGAAAGAAAGTTGTATACATGGAAGAACCCTGAAGATACTAAAAGGTTTCAGGTAGATTATATAATGGTAAGACAGAGATTTAGGAACCAGATTTTAAATTGTAAGACATTTCCAGGGCAGATGTGGACTCTGACCACAATGTATTGGTTATGAACTGTAGATTAAAACTGAAAAAACCGCAAAAAGGTGGGAATTTAAAGAGATGGGACCTGGGTAAACTGAAAGAACCAGAGGTTGTACAGAGTTTCAGGGAGAGCATAAGGGAACAATTAACAGGAATGGGGGAAACAAATACAGAAGAAGAAGAATGGGTAGCTTTGACGAATGAAATAGTGAAGGCAGCAGAGGATCGAGTAGGTAAAAGACGAGGGCTAGTAGAAATCCTTGGGTAAGAGAAGAAATATTGAACTTAATTGATGAAAGGAGAAAATATAAAAATGCAGTAAATGAAGCAGGCAAAAAGGAATACAAAGGTCTCAAAAATGAGATCGACAGGAAGTGCAAAATGGCTAAGCAGGGATGGCTAGAGAACAAATGTAAGGATGTAGAGGCGTATCTCACTAGGGGTAAGATAGATACTGCCTACAGGAAAATTAGAGAGACCTTTGGAAAAAAGAGAGCCACTTGTATGAATATCAAGAGCTCAGATGGAAACCCAGTTCTAAGCAAAGAAGGGAAAGCAGAAAGGTGGAAGGAGTATATAGAGGTTCTTTACAAGGGCGATGTACTTGAGGACAATATTATGGAAATGGAGGAGGATGTAGATGAAGATGAAATGGGAGATAGGATACTGCGTGAAGAGTTTGACAGAGCACTTAAAGACCTGAGTCGAAACAGGGCCCCGGGGGTAGACAACATTCCATTAGAACTACTGATGGCCTTGGGAGAACCACTCCTGACAAAACTCTGCCATTTTGTCAGCAGGATGTATGAGACAGGCGAAATACCCTCAGACTTCAAGAAGAATATAATAATTCCAATCCCAAAGAAAGTAGGTGTTGACAGATGTGAAAATTACCGAATTATCAGTTTAATAAGTCACAGCTGCAAAATACTAACGCGAATTCTTTACGGACGAATGGAAAAACTAGTAGAAGCCGACCTCGGGGAACATCAGTTTGGATTCCGTAGAAATATTGGAACACGTGAGGCAATACTGACCCTACGACTTATCTTAGAAGCTAGATTAAGGAAAGGCAAACCTACGTTTCTAGCATTTGTAGACTTAGAGAAAGCTTTTGACAATGTTGACTGGAATATTCTCAAATTCTAAAGGTGGCAGGGGTAAAATACAGGGAGCGATAGGCTATTTACAATTTGTACAGAAACCAGATGGCAGTTATAAGAGTCGAGAGGCATGAAAGGGAAGCAGTGGTTGGGAAGGGAGTGAGACAGGGTTGTAGCCTCTCCCCGATGTTATTCAATCTGTATATTGAGCAAGCAGTAAAGGAAACAAAAGACAAATTCGGAGAAGGTATTAAAATCCATGGAGAGGAAATAAAAACTTTGAGGTTCACCGATGACGTAATTCTGTCAGAGACAACAAAAGACTTGGAAGAGTAGTTGAAAGGAACGGACAGTGTCTTGAAATGAGAGTATAAGACGAACATCAACAAAAGCAAAACGAGGATAATGGAATGTAGTCGAATTAAGTCGGGTGATGCTGAGGGAAATAGATTAGGAAATGAGACACTTAAAGTAGTAAAGGAGGTTTGCTATTTGGGGAGCAAAATAACTGATGGTGGTGGAAGTAGAGAGGATATAAACTGTAGACTGGCAAAGGCAAGGGAAGCGTTTCAGAAGAAGAGAAATTTGTTAACATCGAGTATAGATTTAAGTGTAAGAAAGTCGTTTCTGAAAGTATTTGTATGGAGTGTAGCTATGTATGTAAGTGAAACATGGGCCATAAATAGTTTGGACAAGAAGAGAAAAGAAGCTTTCGAAATCTGGTGCTACAGAAGAATGCTGAAGGTTAGATGGGTAGATCACATAACTAATGAGAAGGTATTGAATAGAATTGGGGAGAAGAGGAGTTTGTGGCACAACTTGACAAGAAGAAGGGACCGGTTGGTAGGACATGTTCTGAAGCATCAAGGGATCACCAAGTTAGCATTGGAGAGCAGCGTGGAGGGAGACCAAGAGATGAATACCCTAAGCAGATTGAGAAGGATGTAGGTTGCAGTAAGTACTGGGAGACGATGAAGCTTGCACAGGACAGTAGCATGGAGAGCTGCATCAAACCAGTCTCAGGACTGAAGACCACAACAACAAACTACAGAAGTGGCCATCCCCACAATTGGTACTTCCCATGGCAAAAAATAATGTTTTTTTGCAATTTTCTCAGGAACCTCCCATGAAAAAAATTATTGTGCTTTTAGAAGGCGCCTAGACCACATCTAATGCAAAAGAACCAACCGGTTTCTCAATTTTTCGGGGCTGCAGGAAGTTTGTGCTGTCTAAATTTTGAGCCTGTACTGTAGCATAGCTACAGTATGCGTGTTCTTCCGATAGATATATAAATGAATCTTAGACCTAGGGCGATCCAAAACACTTGACCGCATATTTCTGAGACCAATAGAACCAGAGAAATTACCCCCTGAAAAAGTGCGTTTTCGAGCGCGGCTTTTAGATCTTGGTGGTACCGTGCACTGTCACGCCCGAACCGATATTAAATTTTTCTGTCCGTTATTAGCATCGTTTGTAACGTCATTGAAATGAAAATAGTTGAGTGTCCAGTGGATTTCGACCACATACCGCAAGTAGCAGCAGATGTAAACTTCTGGTTGTCTTGAGATATATAGGAGGTGACCTGAGGTCGCTAATTTGGTCGGGGTAAGTCGTGAAGCTAGAGCCACGCATATTGCTGAGCCAATATTTACAGCGGATATCTGTTGCCCTTGCTACTGCTTACTGCTGTGTACCGTCTGAATGCGACCTAAGTACGTTTACTGTACTTCTGCGTAGTGGGACTCTTGAAGGCCAAAGAATATGACCTATATGTAATGTGCCGCAGCGGTTCTGTGCGAGCAAATCGCTTCTCAGGCCTTCTATTCTGTTAACCGAGGAGGAGGAGCGGGAGGAGAAATGTGTGTGAAATCTTATGGGACTTAACTGCTAAGGTCATCAGTCCCTAAGCTTACACACTACTTAACCTAAATTATCCTAAGGACAAACACACACATCCATGCCCGAGGGAGGATTCTAACCTCCGCCGGGACCAGCCGCACTGTCCATGACTGCAGCGCCCGAGACCGCTCGGCTAATCCCGTGCGGCCAGCAGGAGGAGAGTAATGAATGTTCAACTTCTCATCGACAACGAGGTCATTAGAGACGGAGCACAAGCTCGGTCTAAGGGAGGATGGGGAAGGAAATCGGCCGTGCCCTTTCAAAGGAACCATCCCGGCATTTGCCTGAAGTAATCTAGGGAAATTACGGAAAACCTAAATCAGGATGGCCGGACGCGGGATTGAACCGTCGTCCTCCCTCTGTTAACCGAGGGAACAGTGTTTAAAAAAACAGCGGTTGTTTGTCTCTGATGATGGTCTTCTTGAACTCCATAGCAAGATGGTTTGGTTTTTTGACAGCTATCCCTTGGTTTGATGTATGGTGGAACCGATGCGGAAGTCTCTGGAGATTGTAACACCCAACAACTACCCCTGCACATCCAGTTTAGCAAAAACATACGTCCCACCAGATTCAGTGGATTTTTATCAAGTCTTGGAACGCGGACATTGATACATAAATGTGTCCTGTGGCGCTATTGGAACGTAGTGCCTTAGGTTTCGCGGTCACAATATCTTCATAGATAAACTAACGGGACAATTCATATATCTGATTATGGTTTGAGTCAGATACGAAAATTCCTGCATTGCCATCGTGGGTGAGCTCTTAGTGATCTATTATGAAGTGTTAGATGTGTACCTGTGTCTTGTGGATTAGTAATGACTGCTTGTACGGTCTGGTGTTTCGAATATCAGCAATGGGACCACCGAACACAACCGTTCTATGGAAGGGCGATCATCAGCAGTGCCAACTATCCTCTCTCAAAGAGACACTGTGGAGGTGTTTGAATGTTAGCCCAGGACAAGGCAGCAAAGTCTGATGATGAAGTACTGCATGCCGCCAAATCTTCTTCTCTCTCCTGCCAAAGATACTGTCAGTATTAGGTTTAGAACTGAGAGCAAAATGTCACCCACAGACGTGCGTTAACGACCTCGCCTACGAAAGTTGGTCGGAGTTGATATAATGCATAATGAGACAAAAACGGTTAACTGATACAATACATCTGCAGAAACTTTCAAAAGTAGTACTCCAAAAAAAGGAAATGAATTTATTACTACTCGCAGGGCTATAACATCATTTGTTAGAGACAAAATGTTTAGTCATGCTCCTCATTGACGATAGGTGTCATTTAGTATCCACTGGTCCTGAGGTGACGATATTTCACTGAACTGGCAGGGCCTACTAAGCTAGGCACACAGTATACTATCTACCCCATCAAACTGATGAATGATTTTCAACAAGGAAAGAATAAGAAGAGGAAGATACTTTAAATGCGATTCAGGAGCGTCACTTTTGCTGGACGTATCGTCTTTCAAACGGATCAGATGACTGGATGTTCGGGAACACACATTACATGCAAACGACGCAGCGTGCCTACACCCTGTCGCCTCTCAGGGGCACAACCAGTCTTAAATGACGCTTGGCGTCGCCAGGAAACATAGTGATCATTTGTATCCCACAAAATCTGTTTCCCATAAAGTGATCTATCATCCCTACATGGATGTCGCAAAGAATTTGAAACAACTTTTATATACTTTCTGACCAAAAGTTGCCAACCCAGTGAAGAAACGGTAAAAGGCAAAAGAAGTATTAGATGACGAAGAAAAAGAAGAAGAAGAAGGAGATTGTCTGGTCAAAAGTATCCGAACACCCCTGTGTAATGTGGAAGTGAACACTACATCTGCATCCATACTCTGCATGCCACCTGACGGTGTGTGGCGGAGGGTACCTTGAGTACCTGTATCGGTTCTCCCTTCTATTACAGTCTAGTATTGTTCGTGGAAAGAAAGATTGTCGGTATGCCTCTGTGTGGGCTCCAATCTCTCTGATTTTATCCTCATGGTCTCTTCGCGAGATAGACGTGGGAGGGAGCAATTTACTGCTTGACTCCTCGGTGAAGGTGTGTTCACGAAACTTCAACAAAAACCCGTACCGAGCTACTGAGCGTCTCTCTTGCAGAGTCTTCCACTGGAGTTTATCATCTCCGTAACGCCTTCACGATTACTAAATGATTCTGTAACGAAGTGCGCTGCTCTCCGTTGGATCTTCTCTATCTCTTCCATCAACGCTCTCTGGTACGGATCCCACACTGGTGAGCAGTATTCAAGCAGTGGGCGAACAAGCGTACTGTAACCTACTTTCTTTGTTTTCGGATTGCATTTCCTTAGGATTCTTCCAATCAATCTCAGTCTGGCATCTGCTTTACCGACGATTAATTTTATATGGTCATTCCATTTTAAATCACTCCTAATGCGTACTCCCAGATAATTTATGGAATTAACTGCTTCCAGTTGCCGACCTGCTATGTTGTAGCTAGATGATAAAGGATCTTTCTTTCTATGTATCCGCAGCTCATTACACTTGTCTACATTGAGATTCAATTGCCATTCCCTGCACCAAGCGTCAATTCGTAGCAGATCCTCCTGCATTTCAGTACAATTTTCCATTGTTACAACCTCTCCATATACTACAGCATCATCCGCAAAAAGCCTCGGTGAACTTCCAATGTTATCCACAAGGTCATTTATATATATTGTGAATAACAACGGTCCTACGACACTCCCCCGCGGCACACCTGAAATCAATCTTACTTCGGAAGACTTCTCTCCATTAAGAATGACATGCTGCGTTCTGTTATCTAGGAACTCTTCAATCCAATCACACAATTGGTTTGATAGTCCATATTCTCCTACTTTGTTCATTAAACGACTGTGGGGAAGCGTATCAAACGGCATCTACCTTGGAACCCGTCTCGTGGACGAATAGCGCGAGCTGGGGTTCACACGATCGTCTTTTTCGAAACCCATGCTGATTCATACAGAGTAATTTCTAGTCTCCAGAAAAGTCATTATACTAGAACATAATACGTGTTCCAAAATTCTACAACAGATCGACGTTAGAGATATAGGTCTATAGTTCTGCACATCTGTTCGACGTGCCTTCTTGAAAACGGGGATGACCTGTGCCCTTTTCCAATCTTTTGGAACGTTACGCTCTTCTAGAGACCCACGGTACACCGCTGCAAGAAGGGAGACAAGTTCGTTCGCGTACTCTGTGTAAAATCGAACTGGTACCCCATCAGGTCCAGTGGCATTTTCTCTTTTGAGCGATTTTAATTGTTTTTCTATCCCTCTGGCATCTATTTCGATATCTACCATTTTGCCATCTGTGTGACAATGTAGAGAAGGAACTACAGTGCAGTCTTACTCTGTGAAACAGCTTTGGAAGAAGACATTTAGTATTTCGGCTTTTAGTCTGCCATCCTCTGTTTCAGTACCATTTTGTTTTGATCCACCTACCACTTTGACATAAGACCAAAATTTCTTAGGATTTTCTGCCAAGTCAGTACATAGAACTTTACTTTCGAATTCACTTTCACTAGATGACAAGAGAGGCAGACCTGCCAGTATAGAAGGAGGTGAGGAGTATTGTCTTGCAGTAGAGAATCAGCAGCGGCAATAATTGTCGTTCACGACAGCAGAGTGACTTCGAGCATCGATTGGTCATTAGGTGGCACCTGAGTAATATCAGGGACATTTCAACTTTTCTAAAGCCCAAATTGATGGAAGGGCAACAGTCAGTGGAAAAATACGTAATTTATTGCAGATCTAGATTTCAACTATAACGTAGTCATCACTGGTACATTACCAAAGATTCAGGTCAGTTCCAACGTGTCAGAGCATAACATATGACATCAGCGTTTACATGACAGACTCAAAACTTTTTAAAGCTGTCGAAGTCGAGTGCTGGTGATGTGATTATGAAATAGAAACGTGAAGGGGCAACCACAGCTATATCAAAACCAGCCAGGCCCCACGTATTGACAGGGTCGTTTTAGAAAATCGCATGAAATCAGCGGAAACCAGTCTTGAGTTTCATGGTGACACCAGCAGTCAAGAAAACACAATGCGTGTGCGTAGGGAGTTAAAGAGATTGGGAATTCTCACACACCACACATTTCTGTAGAGAGTGTTAAGCGACACGGTATACCTTTTGGCAATGCGATGGAAGTGTCTAGGTTTGCCGAATGCCTTGGGAACATAAGCAACCTCCATGTGAAGTACGAAGGAGGTGTCGTTAAGGTATGAGGGCGTTTTTCGTGTTTGGGAAGTGGTCTCCTTATTGTCCCAAAAGCGGACGAATAGGAACACGTTTACGGTGTTATGTACTACGTGTAGTAGGGGAACAGTTTGAAGATGATGATTGTGTATGCCAGCATGACAGTGATCCAAATCACAAAGCAACATCTGTCAGGCATTGGTTTGTGGAAAGTGACATTCCTGGACTGAAATGGCTTGCCCAGAGTCCATACTTGAACCCAGTCGAACACACTTTGGACAAGTTATTATGTTGACTTTGCTCCAGACCCTATCGATCATCACCACTACCTTCACTGTTTTCAGATCTTGAGGTGCTGCTGTTCCTGCACAGACATCCTGATACCTCATTGAAAGTGCAGTAAGCAGAATTCAAGATGTCAAAGGTGGAAGGTGGACACACTCCATATCAATTTCCACTAATAGGTGTCCGGATGTTTTTAATCAGATAGTTCAACTGTGCACCTCAAAAGAAAGGGACGGGATACCCACTCCCCTATTTATTTATTTCTTTATTTTACACTTTTAGTTCCGTAGGACCAAATTGAGGAGCGAATCTCCAAGGTCTTGGAACGTGTCAGTACATGAAATTACAACATAAAAGTAATAACAGATAAAAAAATGTTTATGAACGCAAAAAGGACAAGCCATAAGTTTATGTAAACTCAATCAGCAGTATAAGATAGAAATCAGCTTAATTTTTCAAGGAACTCCTTGACAGAATAGGAGTGACCCATGGGGAAACTCCTTCAGCTTCGATTTGAATGCGCGTGGATTACTGCTCAGATTTTTGTATTCTTGTTGTAGCTTATTCAAAACGGATGCAGCGATGTGTACAAGATCAAGGAGGTGAGATCCAAATGCAGATTGGATTTATGCCAAAAATTAACTGAGTAAAAGCTGCTAAATCTTAGGAATAAGCTGATATTGTTAATAAGAAACGACAGTAAAGAATATGTGTATTGAGAGTCCAATGTTGCAATAGCCAGACTAATGAACAGGGGTCAACAAGAGTTTCGCGAACTTACACCACCTAGTGGCCGAACCGCTTGTTTCTGATCCAAAAATATCCTTTGACAATAGGAGTGGTACCCCAAAATATAATACCATGTGACATAACCAAATGAAAGTATGTGAAGTGGACTACTTTCCTTGTCGAACTATCGCTTATCGAATAGTAAAAATGGCTGGTTCAGTCTTTGAGCAAGGTCCTGAACATGGGCTTTTCACTACAGTTTACTGTCTGAACACCAAGAAATTTGAACTGTTCAGTTTCACTAATCATATGCCCATTCTGTGAAATTAAAACGTCGGGTTTTGCTGAAGTGTGTGTTAGACAATATAAAAACTGAGTCTTACTGTGATTTAGCGTTATTTTGTTTTAAACAAGCCTTGAATTAATGTCATCACTGCACTATTTGAAACAGTGCCAGTGTTTCACACAACATCCTTTATTACCAAGCCAGTGTCATCAGCAAATAGGAATATTTTAGAATTACTTGTAATACTAGAGGGCAAGTCAATTATATATATGTAAGGAACAGGAGTAGCCCCAGCATTGATCCCTGGGGCACTCCCCATATGACCATGCCCCACTCAGATTCCACATCACCGCCACTCTCTACACTATGGATAATGATCTTTTGCTGTTTGTTGTTAAAGTAAAAGCTGAACCAATTGTGAGCTATTCCCTGTATTCCATAATGGTCCAACTTCTGGTTCAAATGGCTCTGAGCACTATGGGACTTAACTTCTGAGGTCATCAGTCGCCTAGAACTTAGAACTACTTAAACCTAACTAACCTAAGGACATCACACTCATCCATGCCCGAGGCAGGATTCGAACCTGCGACCGTAGCGGTCGCTCGGTACCAGACTGTAGCGCCTAGAACCGCACGCCAACTTCTGGAGCAATATTTTGTGATCAACACAATCAAACGCCTTAGTTAAAAGATGTCTAGCGTTCGAAACCTTTTGTTCAATCCATCCAGTACCTCAAAGAGAAAAAGAGAATATAACATTCAGTTGTTAAACCACTTCTAAAATTAAACTGTACATTTGTCAGCAAATTATTTGAAATGAAGTGATCAATTTTTCTTACATACACCTCTTTTCCCATAACTTTAGCAAACACCGATGATGTAGAAATTGATCTAAAATTAGTATCCCTTCTCCCTTGTTATGAAGCAGCTTTACTACTGAGTATTTACTCCTTCAGGAAACTGACCTTACCTGAAGGAAAAATTACAAATATGGCTAAGTATCAGAACTAACATGTTCAGCACAGTAATCTAATATTCTGCTGGGCACTCCTTTATATCCATGAGAATGCTTAATCTTATTGACTCAATCTCCCCATTGTAAGTGCCATAGAGGAGTATTTTAGACATCTGTCTCGGAAAGGCATTTTCCAAGAGAGTTATATGGTTCTCTGTGGAAACTAAGTTTTTATTTAATTCACCAGCAATTCTCAGAAAGTGATTGTTACATACTGTACATATATCTGACTTATCAGTAACAGAAATATTGTTACTACGAACTGACTTTATATCGTCGACCATATGCTTCTGACCAGACATTTCCTTCACGACTGGCCATATGGTTTTAATTTTGTTCTGTGAATTAGCTATTCTGCTTTCGGACCGCGTACTCTTTGCCTTCCTAATAACAGTTTTAAGCACATAACAATAGTGTTTGTAATGGGCTACGGCAGCTTGATTGTGACTACTTCTAAGAATTTAGAATAATTCCTGTTTTGTTCTAAATGATATCTTTATACCATTAGTCAGTCACACAGGTTGCCTTTTACTGTTAGTACCCTGTTTGGAACTTTCTAATGGAAAGGAACTTCCAAAGATGATGAGAAATGTGTTAAGGAAGCATTATATTTGTCATCTATGTTATCGGCACTGTAAACATCCTGCCACTCTTCTTCCTTAACGAGGTTTAAAAAATTCCCTATTACCGTTTGGATTAGCTTTCCTAAGTAGTTTGTAATTACCTGCCTGCAGGAACCTTCGCACTTGACTATCGCACACTGTAGGAAAGCCGGTAAATAAATTGGTAGCATTCCGCATATCTTTTAGTTACAAGAGTTACGTATCTGCAACTGTATTTATGAAAAATTAGCTTTCGGAAGGTAACAAGTGAACTTGACTAATGTAACGATTATCGGCGGAGTAAGAATCTGTTAGAGGTGGTAAGCAGGCAGTTTAGTTCGATTCTGAGTCATGTGAGCAGTTAACTTGTTACTGTGTAACCTCCCCACTATATTTTCTTCTGTCTGAAATTTAGCCCAGCTTCACAGAACCTAATACAGGGGATAGGCAAAACAATGTGAGCAGTGGTTGTGTTTGACGGTCAACAACGCAGGTAAGGAACGTATCGTGCTGGACTGTGCGTGTTCAGTACGGACTTAGCATCAGTGCAGGTTGTTTACGAGTAGTGCACACTTCGTATTTGCAGAGGCCGAGGTCGACTTGCAATGAAAGACCTAAGCGAGTTCCAAAGAGGGCAGATTGTGGGGGCCAGATTAACTGGAGCATCAGTAACCAAGACAGCCAACTTACTGAATGTTTCGAGAGCAATTGTTTCAACAGCCTACGCAAAACATGGAAAGACATCATCGTGTAAACGTAATAGTGGGCGCAAATCAAAACTAAATGACAGATCGTCGTACGCTAGCACGAATTGTGTCAAATCAAGACAAAGCTATGGCGGCTAAATTGAAGGCAGAGATCAATAGCCATCTTCGAGACCCCGTATCTATCAACATTGTTCGCCGAGAACTCCATAAAGCACATATTCATGAATGAGTTGCTGTACCGAAACCATTAGTGACGACAACCTGCGCAAAGAAGCGTAAAACATGGTGTCAGAAGCATAAATCTTGGACAGCTGATCAGTGGAAACACGTCGTATGGTCCGTCGAGTCAACATTTTCGTTATTTCCAACATCGGGCTGGGTTGACGTCTGGAGAACGCCAAAAGAAGCCTACAATCCTGACTGCTTGATTTTAGTGTTTAAGCATGGAGGTATCATGGTATTGTGATTGTCCCAACATTACTCTCAAAGTCTGTGTTATAGCCAACAACTATGTGAATATTTTAGGTGACAGGTGCACCCCATGATTCAAGTGTTGTTCCCTATCAATGATGCCATATTTCAGGACGATAATGCATCCATTCACACAGCCAGGACAGTACAATCGTGGTACCAGGAGCCTTCAACTGAACTGCATCGTCTTCCCTGGCCAGCACAGTCCCCGGACTTGAACATTACGGAACTCTTGTGGGCGGTATTGGAGCGCAGACCCCGGAGCAGATTTCCACCTCCCCCATCACTACAGGAGTTAGAAGAGGTTCTGATCGAAGAGTGGCATAACATTCCACTGGATACTATACAACCATTATATGCCAGTATTCCAAGAAAAATCGCAGCTGTATTACGGACAAATGGGGGTCCAACCCCTTATTAACGATCGATTCCTATGTAAGTACAGTGTTCACATTATTTTGCCTATCCCATGTTTGAATTGAACTGTAACTGATCTGAATGCACCTTGCCTTTGTATCAAGTGCGCAACGAAAGTAAAAGAAATTCTTTGGATCTAATCAAAATTTCCCCTTACCTCCGGTCTTGACAACATTGTTGCAGATTTACCGAAAGCACAACAGCAAACAGGAAGCAGGTAGCTGCTAAGCTAGATTTTTGTTTCTAAATACATATTCAAACTATTGCATGTGGTAATGCGTAATGATACACAGTCGTGTGGGGAGAGTAACTATTCCTATGAAGTGACATTCCAAGACAACGATTTTAGAATGAAATATATACATTCAAAAAAACAGAGTGAAACTTCGCGTAATATTCAAGCGTAACATGGATCTGAAGAGGACTATGCTTAATAAAGTGAACAATGGTTTAAAAAGGGTGCAATGTTAACAGAGAATTTCTATAAAAATCAAACAGCTTAATCAGTTAATATGTTAATCCATGATTCTGGGAAGTGAGGTAGTCTTTCTCTCTGCTTTGAGCAAGTTAACTTGTTGACAATAATTATTACGACAAATTATGTGCGCTGTGCTGCAGTCTTACCTCAAACTTCTTCTCTTCAAATAATAATAATTTTATTCAAAATATGTTTTCCTTTCACCTTTCAATGGACATCATATTCATCCTTGTTGTCCTTTCTTCACCTAACACACACAATAAAAAGTCCACACAGCGCTACTGAATACATCTGTGACCTACCACACTTCAACTAAGAATGTATCAGACTGCGCAGAGGCAAAGACTGTACGACGACAAGACCAAAGATTGTTTAACCGTAACATAACTCGCTTTTCTCTCTGACGTGCATATCTATGACACACAAAACTAAAAATGACATGACCTCCTTACAACTGTAGGAATCGGTTGTAGGTGAGCTTTTGAAAGTGATGTAATAGTTAAAAGTGCCTCAACAACTTTTGAATCTATGCCAAATTATTCTAAAGGAAATAGTTTTGGTGTTATATGTGACGATCAGACTTCGTGATCGTTACATTGATTTATGGATTTCAGTTGGCCCTCACGCAGCCTTTATTTTACCGTACCCATAGATATAAACGTTCCTTATTTCACTTAAACAGATAAATGACGTGGCATTGCTTTTTCGTAAGTTGAGCCATTCGCGTATGATTTTCAGCGAATAGATTTGTGACAGGAATATGAATTCTTTTACCGAATATCTTTGTTTCTCACATGTAAATGATTATTTACGAAACAAGAAATATTTGCTTGTCTCAAGAATTATAACAATATAATAATTCGTATACAGTTCAATTAATAATAGTACACCATAAACTGTTTCTCAGTAATTAAAAATATTCTGGCTCAGTTTAGTTGTGTTGTAAGGTATATCGTGAAATATTTCTCTACACAAAGAGAAACTTTGCATAACTATGTTACATTGAAAACTGGTTTCCCTTACGATGCCCTAGTTCATAAACGTTACGCCTTCTCAACAGAGCATTTTTTTCTGAGTTGGAGTTATTTTCACTGGAAAATATCCCTGGCTTCTGGATTTTTGCCTTACAAGAGTTTCTTTTTCTTATAGTGGTCTCAAAAAACTGATTTGCTATAAATTCATTCACGACTTGACATTCTGTAGGATTTTGTCCCAGGTGCTGTAGAACCGTTGCCTCTATTTCGGATATCGCAGTGCAAGTACTAGTTTTAGGATGATTACCTACGTTGCCACAGTCCGGATAAATTGCCTTTGAACATTCCATAGCATGCTTTGTTCTCGCACTGACACAGATTTCTTGCGTCTCTACTCTTTGTCGTGTACTTCCAGTTTCCCTGTCGTAGGAGCGCAACTGTTTCCTGCAGCTGATTATGTTTCACTTGCGTTATGGTAGTCTGCATCATTACCCGAAACACTAAAATTGCTTTTTTTCAATAAACATCGAATTCGTACGGTTCAGACACTTTGTCACTCGTTGAGCTTACGGAACACGGACTAAATGCATGTGAACTTGACTTCATGCCTCAGTTACACGAACGCACAACTCATGCCCTCTAAACTCATGACTGCAGAAGTATACACATAAAAAAAAAGTTTTGCATCACTTCGGTTCGGAGAGTTCAGGAACCTGTGCAGAAAATTGGAATAGAGATCAACATAAACATCATTTTCGCCCTTTATTGCTCATGAAAACCACGCATTGCATGTTGTACCACCATACAGCGATACCTTCAGAGGTGGTGGTCCAGAATGCAGCACACACCGGTACCTCTAATACCCTGTAGGAAGTCCTCATTCATTGATGCATGCCTGTATTCGTCGTGGCATACCATCCACAAGTTCAGCAAGGCACTATTGTTTCAGATTGT
Source organism: Schistocerca piceifrons (assembly GCF_021461385.2). Lineage (NCBI taxonomy): Eukaryota > Metazoa > Arthropoda > Insecta > Orthoptera > Acrididae > Schistocerca > Schistocerca piceifrons. Next base: position 841,669,140 of record NC_060140.1, on the reverse strand, counting down.
CCCACTCCCCAACGGCGATTCGGCGTAGAAACCTCAGAGTGGTTGGTGGGTCACGTCGTCCATAAACAGGCATTTTCAATCCATCCCAGGCATGTTCGATAAGGTTCATGTCTGGAGAACATGCTGGCCTTTCTAGTCGAGCGATGTTGTTATCCCGAAGGAAGTCATTCACAAGATGTGCACGATGGGGTGCCGAATTGTCGTCCATGAAGACGAATGCCTCGCCAATATGCTGCCGATATGGTTACACTATCAGTCGGAGGATGGCATTCACGTATCGTACAGCCGTTACGGCGCCTTCAATGACGACCAGCGGTGTACGTCGGCCCCACATAATGCCACCCCAAATCAGCATGGAACCTCCACCTTGTCTCCAAACAAGTCTACGACGTTTGTCTGCTTGATGGCATATGCGACACTCATCGGTGAAGAGAACGTGATGCCAATCCTAAACGGTCCATTCGGCATGTTGTTGGGCACATCTGTACCGTGCTGCATGGTGGCGTGGTTGCAAAGATGGACCTTGTCATGGACATCGGGAGTGAAGTTGCGCATCACGCAGCCTACTTTGCACAGTTTGAGTCGTAACACGACGTCCTATGGCTGGCTCAACTTCATGGCATTGCTGTCAGTGTTCCTCCGAGTCATAATCCGTAAGTAGCCGTCATCCACTGAAGTAGTAGCTCTTGGGCGGCCTGAGTGAGACATGTCATCGACAGTTCCTGTCTCTCTGTATCTCCTCCACGTCCGAACAACATCGCTTTCGTCCACTCCGAGACGCCTGGACACTGCCGTTGTTGAGACCCCTTCCTGGCACAAGGTAACAATGCGGACGCGATCGAAGCGCGGTATTTGAACTACAGACAATACCAGCCGTGTACCCCCTTCCTGATGGAATGATTGGAACTGATTGACTGTCAGACCCCCTCCGTCTAGTAGACGCTGCTCATACATGGTTGTTTACGTCTCTAGATGGGTTTAGTGACACCTCTGAACGGTCAATGAGACTGTGTCTGTGATACAATATCCGGTGTGCGGACATTTGCTACGCCGGACATTTGCCACGGCGGACGTTTGCCACGATTTTACCTGCTCCGAAGAGTTGGGTCCCTTGTCTCCCTCTCCTCCTGCACCTCCTCCTCCTCCTCCTCCTCCTCCTCCTCACTCGCCACCCGACCCGCAGTAAAGGTACTTACTGAACCTTTCCGCTGCTTTTCTTAACATAGGACCAGAATCTCTATAGATTTTTCGCCACATTTCTAGAGAGAGTTTCGTTGTGGAAACTATTAAATGCATCTCGCATTGAAATCCGCACCAAATTTCGAGCCACAGTAAAACTTCGCCAATCTTGGAGATTTTGCTGTCGTCTAAATTATACGTGCCTTTATCGGTGCTCCTGCAGCGGCTTTCTGTCGTGTTTTGTGTACCATGGGGGATCAGTTCCGTCTGATATTAATTTATTTGGTATGAGTCCCTCGAGTGCTGTTGATACTATTTCTTTGAAGTTAAGCCACATATGGTCTTCACTTCATAGTTTGGAAGGATTGGAGACTGTCTCTTAGAAGGACGTCAACCGAATTTCTAGTTGCTTTTATATATATATATATATATATATATATATATATATATATATATATATATATATATATATATATATATATATATATATTCGTACCCATCGTGATGCTCAGGATTATTTGTGGCTAAGAGGTCAAGTGTGTTTTCGTAACCATTTACAATTTGAATGGCCTCATGAACTAGATGTTCAAAATAATTTTATAAAAAGATTTAGAACAATTATGGAAGTTGTTTTCTATCTACAGTAGGGTCTGAAATATGTATTTTTGTCAACATACGGAAGGTAGATTGAAGTCACTGCCAACTATAATTGTATGAGTAGGGTACCTATTTGCGATGAGAGTCGAGTTTCTTTGAAATGTTCAGCAACTGTTTCATCTGAGACCGAGGTTGGTAAAAGAAGCCAGTTATTAATTTATTCCGGTTGTCGAATATAACCTCTGTCCATACTAAGTCACAGGAACTACCTGCTTCAATGTCGCTTGTGAGCTGGAACACAAATTACATTATTTTTCCTTAAGTTGTGCTTCATGTTTCTGTTGTAGTGGAGATCATTACAATTACGGCTTTTCCCTCCAAAACCTAGGATGTTTTCTCTGTGACCCTGTAAATACCAGAGCTAAACAATGTATAACAACAACGTACGGTGGAAGCACAGCATTCTGCATTACTTCATTTCCTTATTTCAAAAATGGTTCAAATGGCTCTGAGCACTATGGGACTTTTTGACGTATGTATTATGGAAGCCAGCGAGCTACAGAAGAGTCGCATGTTGCGTCTACATGCACTGCGACTGGTGTACCCGTCATTGAACCACAATACGCTGAGCTGAAATGAAAGCTGTAGCAGTCATTGTACGTGAATGGGTTAAAGTGTTTGAACATTATTGTAGTGACAAGTAATAGCGATCCCAACGACCACACTAAATTTTGCTGTTGCAACAAGTGTGTTGGAGAAATGTTGCAGACCCCTCGGGTCAGTGTTTCGGGTAATGGTGCAGACTATGACAATGCAATATACAACATTGCAGCGCTTGTATTATTCTGTTATGTCCAAAGGAACAGATATTGTGGCAACCGCAGCGGTTACGAAACACATCAAATGAACTCGCAATTGCAAATAAGGACTACCATCATCTGTAGAATGGAATGACGACAGTGAACATTTGTGCTGGACCGGGGCTCGAACCCGGATTTATCGCGGGAAATCGGGGTTCGAGTCCCTGTCCGGCACAAAGTTTCGTCGTCATTCCATTCTACTGCGAAGTCATTTGATGTATGCAAGCGATACATAACCAAATGACGAAAACAGCAGCGTTCCGACAACAGGGAAAGTAGAAGTACACAGCAAAGAGTAGGGACGCAAGAAACGTGCGTCAGCGCGAGAACAAAAGGTGCTACGGACTATTCAAAGCCGATTATTTGGGGCTGTGACAATGTAGGTAATCATCCTAGAACTAGTATTTACATTGCGACATCTGAAATAGACGCAACGGCTCTTCAGCATCTGGAACAAAATCCTACAGAACTTCAAGTCGTGAATGAATTTCTAGCAAGACAGTTTTTTAAGTGCACTGCAAGAGAAACAAACTCTTGTGCAGCAAGAAGCCATAATCTAGGTAGATTTTCCAGCCAAAAAAACACTGACTTCGAAGAAAACTGTTGCCTTGAGAAAGCGGAAAGTTTGTTTATGATATGGGGTGTCATGGAAAGCCAGTTTTGAATGTAACATAGTTATATGAAGTTGTACTTTGTGTGGATAAATATTTCATAGTATATCTTAGTCATACAACCAAACGGAACCAGAATATTTTTGACTAATGTAAAATAGTTTGTTGTGTACCGTAAGTAATAGAACTGTATGCGAATGGTAATATTGTTAGAATTCTTTAGACACGTATATTTTTCTAGTTTCGTAAATAATCTACGAGAGATCTTCATAACACATAAGGTAAGGATGCGTCTCTTCAATCAGCGAACCATCGAGAGATAAGATTTACTCTCGCAGTTTACCAAGCGTAGCCGTTCCATATGGTACATCATATGAAGGGCAACTTGCGGTGTTGGATTTTTTAGATGCAGTAATGTATTGCGGCAGGAGGATTCCGCATTTCCCTTTTAACACTCTTGTTACAGCGAGTAGCGACCACACACCTCTCTCCTATGGCCACCTCCCTCATTATACAGAGTGTAGACGCGGAGATGGGCCAACACCTTCTGACGTCACGCTCCGTTGTCTGGCCAGTGGGAGGGGTGAAGCTGTTTACGGCTGTTCGGCGAGCAGCGCTGTAAAAAGGGCGCCCCCATCACGGCGGGGGTCGTAAAGGGCTCCTCCTGGTACGCCTTGTCCCCTCCCGGTCACTTTCTTGGGAGGTACGTGGTCAGTGCTGTCTCCCACACATCGTGTTCGCAGTTTTACGGTCGTGGTCACGGACGACTCTGATAAACGCCGATGTGGCAGTTTAATGTCGTGGGTAGCCTGAGATTAGGACTGGTGCTTATAGTCCGCCAGTCATGCGAAAGATCTGAAACGAAGCAGCTGGAAAAGATGAATCCTAAAACAGGGCGACGTATTATACTTATTCATCCACGTCCTTACATCATACTGAATGTGGCCGCAGGTCATTTTGATAGCACTTTCTGAATAAAAGAAAGCAGACAACCAAGTGCGATGTGCATGTGTAGTTCAGTATGATAGCCCAACACCTAGCCACAAAAAATCAGTTATCTAAATACGTTTAACGGTCATGTCGAATATAATCTGATATGCACCAGAGTCTCACCTTCTAAGCATCCAAAGAACAGGAAAAAATTTCTGCTGATTGCAGCTTTTTTAAAAAGCTTCTATTTATTGAAGTTTTCCTTCGCATTGATCAATGTTCCAGCCGAAGGCAGAGTTAGAAGTGAAGTTTGTGCTAGGGTTAAGTCCACACTGGAAACTGAATATCAAGGCACGCAAGCAGTCACATATTTGGACATGAATTTCGTAAATTACACGCGAGTGAAAATAAATCGTAGAGGCCTGAGATAAATTATTTATTATTAAGACTCTATCCAAAAGCATTAATGCGTGGAAGTTTATACTTGTGCTGTGATGGACCACGTGGCATATATGGAAGTACTGAAAAAGAGAGATTCTGAACCCATTTAAGTTAATGAGCGTCTGACATAGCCAGTCCACCTGCTGTGTGGATGGCAGAGTGAGAGATTGATGCTGTACAATGGTTCTAAGCACAATGGGACTTAACATCTGAGGTCATCAGTCCCCTAGACTTAGAACTACTTAAACCTAACTAACCTAGGGACACCACACACATCCACGCCCGATGCTGGATTCGAACCTGCGACCGTAGCAGCCGCGTGGTTAAGGACTGAAGCTCCTAGAACCGCTCGGCCACAGCGGACGTGTATTCTGTACAACGTGCATTGGCAGTTACGTACCTCTCTGAGGAACGTAAGTTTAGTCTGAACACAAGGTTAGTCTGAAGTAAAGACACATGTGAAGACCTGAAAATACGGCGGAGAAATACACTACTGGCCATTAATATTGCTACACCACGAAGATGACGTGCTACTGACGCGAAATTTAACCGACAGGAAGAAGATGCTGTCATATGCAAATGATTAGCTCTTCAGAGCATTCACATAAGGCTGGCGCCGGTGGCGACACCTACAACGTGCTGACATGAGGAAAGTTTCCAACCGATTTCTCATACACAAACAGCAGCTGACCGGCGTTGCCAGGTGAAACGTTGTTGTGATGGCTTGTGTAAGGAGGAGAAATGCGTACCATTACGTTTCCGACTTTGATAAAGGTCGGATTGTAGCCTATCGCGGTTGCGGTTTATCATATCGTGACATTGCTGCTCGCTTTGGTCGAGATCCAATGACTGTTAGCAGAATATGGAATCGGTGGGTTCAGGAGGGTAATACGGAACGCCGTGCTGGATCCCAACGGCCTCGTATCACCAGCAGTCGAGATGACAGGCATCTTATCCGCATGGCTGTAACGGATCGTGCAGCCACGTCTCGATCCCTGAGTCAACAGATGGGGACGTTTGCAAGACAACAACCAGCTGCACGAACAGTTCGACGTCGTTTGCAGCAGCATGCACTATCAGCTCGAAGACCATGGCTGCGGTTACCCTAGACGCTGCATCATGGACAGGAGCGCCTGCGATGATGTGCTCAACGACGAACCTGAGTGCACGAATGGAAAACGTCATTTTTCCGGATGAATCCAGGTTCTGTTTACAGCATCACGATGGTCGCATCCGTGTTTGGTGACATCGCGGTGAACGCCCAATGGAAGCGTGCATTCGTCATCGCCATACTGGCGTATCACCCGGCGTGATGCTATGGGGTGCCACTGGTTACACTTCTCGGTCACCTCTTGTTCGCATTGACGGCACTTTGAACAGTGGACGTTATATTTCAGATGTGTTACGACCCGTGGCTCTACCCTTCATTCGATCCCTGTGAAACCCTACATTTCAGCAGGATAATGCACGACCGCATGTTGCAGGTCCTGTACGGGCGTTTCTGGATACAGAAAATGTTCGACTGCTGACCTGGCCAGCACATTCTCCAGATCTCTCGCCAATTGAAAACGTCTGCTCAATGGTGGCCGAACAACTGGCTCGTCACAATTCGCCAGTCACTACTCTAGATGAACTGTGGTATCGTGTTGAAGCTGCATGGACAGCTATACCTGTACACGCCATTCAAGCTCTTTTTGACTCAATGCCCAGGCGTGTCAATGCTGTTATTACGGCCAGAGGTAGTTGTTCTGGTAACTCATTTCTCAGGATCTATGCACCCAAATTTCGTGAAAATGTAATCACATGTCAGTTCTAGCATAATACATTTGTCCAATGAATACCCGTTTATCATCTGCATTCCTTCTTGGTGTAGCAATTTTAATGGCGAGTAGTGTACTTTCACCTCGGGCAGCCGTTCTCCTGGCGCCACCCAGTAACGTGTTCTGCTGGCTGAGCAGAAGGCAGCTGGGCGCGCTGCGTCGGCGCACGCTCTCGCATGGCCGCTATCTGTCATCGCTCCCGCCAGTGTGTGCTGTGTGTCCCAAGGTCCCCCCTGCCCTAAGGCGGCGCCGCTGCTTTTAGCGGCTCGTGATACACTAGGGTTGAGCGGATGAGCAGTGTCTGGTCCTACCCCGGCACACCTGCTGTAACATGGAATGGTGAAAAAGAGTTTGTTTCTTAAGTAAAAAGTGCACTACTTGTTTTTTAAGTAGTAGTTTTTACAGGTCGATGAACTTTGAGACTGTTATCCTCCATCTCCACCATAATCAAAGTTTTCACCAGGAGTAATCTACTTAGAAAACTGGTTGGTTCAATGTAGGTTGTCAAACCGAAACAATTCAAATCCCTGCAGTGGAACTGTGTTATTCCGCTGCAAAATACGTCTGTCCTGCGTCATATAACTCGTGTCACGTCAGACAAGTGGATGTTGCTCTCAGTGACACATACAGACTTACAACAGGTTTTCGCATCTAAGTTTGCTGGCTTTCGTGGCCGATGTCCCTGTTGGTAAAATCTTGTGGGTTGTTGGGGCTGCATCATATTTCTTCTATACGAACGTCATTTCTGCCCCTCTTCTAGGATCTTCATAAGTGCCGGAAAAATCCCTTTCTATCCAATGACGTTGGCTCACCAATGGTAGCCACAGGAAGTTTAGCCAATAACCCCATTGCTTCAGCATTAAAAAATGGCTCTAAGCACATGGGACTTAACGTCTGGGATCATCAGTCCCCTAGACTTATAACTACTTAAACCTAACTAACCTAATGATATCACACACATCCATGCCCCAGGCAGGATTCTAACCTGCGACCGTAGCAGCAGCGCGGTTCAGGACTGAAGCGCCTAGAACCGCTCGGCCATCTTCAGCATTATCCCGGGAAAACTTTACTGACTATCCAACGACAGTGCCCCGCCAATAGTAGCCACAGGAATATTATCCAATAATACCATTTCTCCAGCATAAGCGCAAGTAAACTCCCTTTCACAATAGAGCGCGATACTGGGCTTTGAAAGTGTTCAGCCAACCGTGGACACCACTTCTGAAGAAGATCCTAGTCGAGGCGTCGAAACGTCGATCGTATTGAAAAAATATGACGCGGCCTAACGGTACAAAAGAATTTACCTTCAATTTATGACAAACTCCTCAAAATCAGTGCCAAACATGTGACTTTACGACTTGGCGGGAATAGCTTATAACGGGACATCCTCCTCTAGCGTTACGTTTCTTCAACGGTAGTTGTCGATACCAGTATTATTATTCGATTTTTGGACAGGTCAGTATTATCTCAGTTGACTTTTTAAAAACTTTCATATAATTTTATACACAGCGTGTTATATTTCAAGGTAAAATTTATGAAAATGAGTTACTTTATAAAATGTTTTATTCTTGATGTAACAATCGATAAGTACTAGTTCTGAATGTACAGTTAAAATTATTTGTTTTGAAACATTTAAAATTACAATCTACTGGCACATTTAAAATTTCTATTATTAATTACACAATCCTGTACTGTTCGCTATGTTTATATCTGCATTCGTTTATGATATAATAATCGAAATTAATAATGCAACGGAAACTGTTAGAAATTCACTTGTTAAGAAAAATTGTAAACCTTTTGGAGCATTGTCACTTCCGCGGATTGTGAGAGTCGTAAGCTTGCCTCTGATGTGATAGGACGCATTTTAGTTTTTTATGCGAAGGATGTAATTTTGGCTTTGTTAATTTGAAAAATCAAAATACTGTATGATATACTGAGATGTGAGAAAATATATTTACTTAAAAAATATCTGCAACAACAATCTTCAGATTTATTTAGTTTAAACCAACCGTGAGAACCTGAGTTAGATTTTCAGCTTCAAGAATGAGACACCTAGACGAGAAGAACTGGAGCCGTCTCAACGTGACAAGCTAAGTAAACTAGAAAGTTCATTGTAAACTTCTCTCCTCTCAAATCTTCATAAAAGACATTGCTTATTAATTACTTGGACTGGACTTTGTTTAATATGGATAACAGATAGAATTAGGAAGGAGGGGTGAGATTACAAGCTCCATCTTATGTTCGAAGAGAATTTGCTGCGACCGACGAAAGGAAGAAAATTAAGCAGCAGGAGCGAACGCAACCATTACACGGACATGAAATGCATGTGCAACGACTGATATCCAGTGAGAGCTTTTTCAGAACATCAGACATAGTCACAATCACAGCTTAAACAGCCAGGTTACAATTGTGGAGCCCCTTTCCCTCGTTATAAAAGAATATCTGAAACTCTACCGACTGATTCTGACGGGGGATTTCTGACACGGAGGTCGTTGAACAGATTCAGATCTAGAGTGGGCAGATCGATGGTTAATGTGGCAAGATGGGGCTGGGAGAAAGGAGACAATGTCAAGTGTGTGGAGAAGATCAGTTGAGCATATGCTTCAGTGTTGGTTTGTGTTATCGGGCCTCGAAGAACGCACTACAAGTGTTCAAGTTTTGGCAAACCTTATACAACGTAATTTCCTTTAAATGTGTAGATTTCTGACACGAGGGTAAAAATAACAATAATTAATTTTGAAAACCAGCTCAGACCTATGGCCCTTGTAGTCTGGTCCCTTCAACACCACAAACCAACCAAGCAAAACCAGCTCAAGCCCACAGTACCACTTTGTTTCCAATCCTTCACTCATATCAATGTGAACACTTAACGTTCTTGGCTGCAGTCCGTGTTATGCAGCTACCGATCTGTTGTAGAGTGGGGTTGCTAAAGACATTGGCACAGGGACTTACATTTTGAAATGAAATTGCACTTCAGATATAAAGCGCTTTAAATCAGCGAACTTTGGCTGTTCTGTATGTAGTCGACTGAAGATCCACATTACGATATGGTCAAGTTTTACAAAATTTATATCAAGCGTTTAATTCATAATTGTTTTCCATCACTCCACGCACATATGGATTAGTATAGAATGTGACTAATAATCTTACAACGTACCTTCCGTCATGCACTGTACAGGGATTTGCATAGCGTATATGTTGATGTACAGGGTGTTAATAAAGTACCGCTGTCATTTCAAAAAATCATTAACATGGAAACTGTAAGAGATAGAGCATCATGATTTGTCATAAAACGTATGGCAATTATGAATGTTTTCTTCCTGTTTCGCCAGAACTTCACTGTGTGCCCCTTGCAATAACCCTAGAAAAACCATGCGATAGGACCATCCGCTACCCGTCCACTTCTCAGGAAATATCATTCAGCATATCCTGCAAGTTCAAACTCCCATGTATGGGTGCATCATCATGCTGGACGACGATCGATGTCTGCAAGTCTTCAATCTGTGGTAGTAAGAATTGTCGAACATGTCCATTTAAACCCTGTTATAGTTTTCTCTCCAAAGCAAGATGGGGCTATCACATTATCGTGCATTAACGCACATCAGAAATTAAGCTTCAGGCTACTTGGCAGTACCCGTTGTCACAGATTGGGTTTATGCATACCAGATGATACATTGCACCTTCTCCTGGTTTGCCATCGTTCTAGCAGACTTCAAGCCAAATCTGCAACAAAGGACAAAAATTTGAGAGGTACTAAAGGTTCTACAAGAAACCACCATGAAATGATAATTAAATGGACACCCTTGCTGCAAATAGGCGTTGATATACTTCGTTGGGGACATGTTGAAAATGTGTGCCCCGACCACGACTCGAACCCGGGATCTCCTGCTTACGCGGCAGACGCTCTGTCCATCTGAGCCACCGAGGAGACAGAGGATAGTGCGCCTGCAGGGACTTATCCCTTGCACGTTCCCCGTGAGACCCACATTCCCAACATGTCCACACCACTACATTCGAATTGCGCCTAACAGATGTTTGCCCATCATACTCATACGCACACGCTGTGCCCGAACTCGTACGGGACTTGGTAGATTAATATGCCACGAGTAATGAGTATGATGGGCAAGCATCTATTAGGCGCTCTACGAATGTAGTGGTGTGGACATTTTGGGAATATGGGTCTCACGGGGAGCGTCCAAAGGACAAGTTTCTGCAGGCGCACTATCCTCTGTGCCCCCGGTGGCTCAGATGAATAGAGCCTCTGCCAAGTAAGCAGGAGATCTTGGGTTCGAGTGCCGGTCGGAGGACACATTTTCAACATGTCCCCAATGAAGTATATCAACGCCTGTTTGCAGCTAGGGCGTCCATTTAATTATCATTTCATTCTAGCGAAGCTGCATGGTCATCAACGTAACTGTTCTTTCGGGAACAGCTACTACCTTCATGTATAGAAACCACGATGCTCTTCTTTAATAGTTTCCAAGTTAACCTTTTTCTGAAATTACACCGGCGTTTATCCACCCACTGCATATCTAGCGGTTCTCACGACATTTCCGTCCGGAATCACAGGTTCTTTCAAAATAATTCATCCAAATCCAGAAAACTATATTTTCTACATTGTTGAAAACAGAAACTTGGCATACGTGTTAACTTACCCTCTGAAACAGAAAGTTCACCTTGCCGCCGACTGTAAGTTGCGGGATCGTCTACTTGAAGGAAGGGCTCTTTCAATAATGGAGCTAGCTCGATCACTCGTTCATTACCCAATGTGCGTCGAGTCGAATGGGGATATCCCGGCAACAAAAGAAGCCTTTTCCGCTCCGCGTTTCGACAGGGAGAATTCAGTTTCAACTGAAAAAAAAAAAAAAAAAAAAGAAAAACGCCAGACAGGCACAGGATGAATCGCTAACTCTTGGCTGGAACAGCGAATAGGCTTATGTGGACTACATGCAAAACTGTATACTCTAGATATTGAATGATTACACGGGGGGGGGGGAATCTGCCACCTTACATAAGCAACCATTGTCTTGATACTGCCGCTGCCAACGCCGAATATTTTGAGCTATAGGTGGAGCAGTTTTCTACTCTCAACGAAAACCACTCAGCGCAGCTGCATCTGAACTGAACCTGTTGTAAAGGAGAACGCAATAAGCTTTTCGATGGTGTTTTATTGCCCTCGCGACTCTACGCAGTTTGAGTAAAGAACGAAAGAGTGAGCTACGTATACTATGTAGACTTATACCGGAAGCATATAAACTGAAAACTTTCAACTGGCGCCTAGGTAAACTTTTCGTTCTCATACATAAGTTAAAAATTCACCCCAACTTTCTGTTCACTCATGTGGAAGGTACACTGAGGCGACAAAACTCATTGGATGCCTCCTAATATCGTACCGGATCTCCTTTTACCCGGCGTAATGCAACAACTCGACGCGGCATGGACTCAACAAGTCGTTGGAAGGCTCGTTCAAAAATATTTATCTGTGTTGCCTCTACAGCCATCCATAATTGCGGAAATATTGCCAGTGTAGAATTCTGTGGACGGACTGTCCTCTCGGTTGTGTTCAGTGCTCGAAGGGATTAATGTCGGGCCTCTTGGATAGCCAATCCATTCGCTCGAATTGTTCCGAATGTTATCCAAAATAGTAGCGAACATTTATGGCTCTGTGACATGACGCATTGACATCCACAAAGATGAAGATGAAGTGCATAAACGGCTGAAAATGGTCTCCAAGTAACCGAACATCCAGAGGACTCAGTCCGTTCCGTGTAAACATAGTCTACACCATTATGGAATCAGCACTACTTTGCACAGTGTCTTGTTGACAACTGTGGTCCATGGCATCGTGCGGTCTGCGCTAAACTGTAATTTTATCATTAGCTATTGATAACTGAAACCGGGACTCATCTGACAAGGCCACGGTTTTCCAGTCGTCTAGGATCCAACCGATAGGGTCACGAGCCCAGCAGAGTCGCTGCAGGCGATGTCGTGCTGTTAGCAAAAGGCACTAGCGTCGGTCGTCTGCTGCCATGGCCCATTAACACGAAATTTCGCCAGACTGCCCTAACGGGCAAGTTCGTCATGAGTCCCATATTGACTCATGCAGTTATTTCATGCACTGTTGCTTGTCTGCTAGCACTGACAACTCTAAGCACACGCTGCTGCTCTCGGTCGTTAAGTGAACGGAGTCACCCACTCAACTGCCCACAATGAGAGGTAATGCATGACAAGCCGGCCGCGGTGGTCTAGCGGTTCAGGCGCTCAGTCCGGAACCGCGGGACTTCTACGGTCGCAGGTTCGAATCCTGCCTCGGGCATGGATGTGTGTGATGTCCTTAGGTTAGTTAGGTTTAAGTAGTTCTAAGTTCTAGGGGACTGATGACCACAGATGTTAAGTCCCATAGTGCTCAGAGCCATTTTTTGAATGCATGACATTTGGTATCCTCGGCACACTCTTGACACTGTGGATCTCATAATATTGAATTCCCCAACGATTTACGAAATGGAGTGTCGCAAGCGTCTAGCTCCAACTACCAGACGGCTTTCAAAGTCTGTTAATACCTGTCGTGCGGGGATCATCCTGTCGGAAACCTTTTCGCATGAATCACCTGAGGACAAATGACAACTCCGCCAGTGTACTGCCCTTTTATACATTGTGTACAGAATATTAACGCCATCTGTATATGTGCATATCACTGTCCCATTCCTTTTGTCTGTTCAATGTATAGACCTCTGAAATCGAATGTAGTTATGAAACATTTTGTATTTATGCTGCTGGTAGAAGCTAAATCTAGATTTTGTTTTCTCACACATCAGGTTCGACTAAATCGCCTTTATTTCATTTTACAGGATTTTGCCAACAAAAGGTTGAATTTGTGGGCGAAATGTTCACGCTGAAGGTAGGACAGGTATCTCTGTAACAACAAAAGGGCCTAGTTGATGAAGCTCACATCAACTGACTGCGCAAACATATGCAGCGCCCACAGTGGCTCTATGTTTCAACCTGTAATACTCTGGCATAAGATGGTCAGTAATGCGACTGGAAAAAGACCTTTATGATCTTAGCCTGGTCTGACTGCTTAATTACCTCCTGGATTCTACATTAATGTCGTTGGTATTGTTTCTAATTTCGCATATGAAAAGATATTCATACGGACATTAAACGCAAGTGGAATACCCAACATTTTTTTTTCTATATCTCACTAACTACAGCTCTATCTCTCTGTTTACATTATATCTCTGTTTATACATGACTCCTACATCTCCTGTCATTCGCACACATGCATTATCTGCCAGACAAATATCCTAACTGCCACGCATATATTCAACGTACCTGTCTTGCACTCTTTCCATCTATCTATCTTGCTCTTCCTTTTGTATAAATCCCACCTAACTCCACCACATCAGGTAAGTAGGGTTGGTCACTCAGTGGGCAGCAATGCACGATCCATAAGTGTAGACAAACGTCACTTTTAACCCAAATTTACATTTTTTAAATGCCACACATGTATTTTTTTACGGAAATGAAAACTAGAGGTAAACCGGTGACGGCAGACTAGTTTTCACTATTCTAAACATCATCACTTCTGGAATACATATACTTTAAATAATGGCAAAGGTGCCACAGTTCCTGTCGCACTCCACAGAGTAAGGTTTGCCTACAGCAGGCTTGAGGACAGTGCAGGCAAGCCACATCACGGCATCACAGCATTACGACAAAAACTGCGGCACTGTTTCCATGATTAGAAGTCTACGTTTTAAGATGATACGAGAGTTAGAACAGCGAAAACAAGTCTGCCGTCGCTAATTGTATCTCTGTTGTTCATTTCGGTAGAAAAACATTAAAGAGCCAAGAAAAAAAAACTTAATTTTGTGTTGAAAGTGATGTTTGATTATTTGTATGGATTGTAGATTCCTGCCCATTGTGAGCCCTTACACAGGTGCATCCCAGCCAACTGCATTTTTCACATTTTGTCCAATTTCGGAAATATGCGAGGTGGGGAAGTTAGGTGGGAGTCTCCGTATACACACGGTGATTCATCTGCCCCTAAAGAGCGGTTTTAGCCAATTCGAAGTACCTTCAGAGGCCACATGCGATATTTTCATATTCTGTTGCTCGCTACGAATAAACTACTAAACTACTAGTCCAACAAAAAAAAAAAAAAGAAAAAGAAAGAGGGACTTTTTTGTAGGAAATTAAATTTTGTTAAAATTTATACTGTGATACTTTTCTGCTGGAGGCCTCGACTTTCGAATTATTGAAGAAAAGCGCATTTGAAGGTCACATTTGTACGTTTTCTTGAACAATTCGAAAACTATGGCCTCTAGTGAAAATTTATCCCAGTAAAAAATTTAAGTACGAGTACATTAAATTACCTAGAAAAGATTCATCTCATTTTTTCTGTAGGAGTAATCGTTGGTATGTAGCACGCGAGAGAACATGAAAATCTTGAGAGTGGTATTTGAAGGCGTTGTGGGTTGCATAAAACCCATGGACAGAGGCAGCTGAGTCACGCTGTATGTATAGAGCGAGCCACGTAACGTAACACCCCTTTTATTTCGTGAACGGTTCCAGATATGGAAACAAGGCTTTGGCAGATGATAGTACTCCAAGGGGCATGTATTTTGGTGTGTGATAAAGTCGTAACTCTTGCGTCAATCGAGATACTGAAACAACTATGATCTTTTTAAATCGAACGATATACCTTGTGTAATTGCATCCGAATGCGCTTGAAACGACTAGTACAGTGACATAATGCTTGTTAATGTCGAGGCTGCAACTGTTCGAAAAAGAATTCAAGAAATATTCTAAAACTGAAAGCATGTCCACCGGAATCGGCCATTGCTTTATAAACACGCTGATGCCAGGCCGCGTAGTTGTATCAGGCCTTTCGAATGTTTACTTGTCTGCACTGTAAAACTAGCAGAAACTGTGTCGTCTATCAACAAATCATTTCTGATTCAACGTTCACTGTATGTATCAATTAGACATGCTACACAACTGGACATTAAAATTGCTACCCCACGAAGATGACGTGCTACATACGCGAAATTTAACCGACAGGAAGAAGGTGCTTTTTATAGCATTCACACAAGGTTGGCGCCGGTGGCGACACCTACAACGTGCTGACATGAGGAAAGTTTCCAACCGATTTCTCATACACAAACAGCAGTTGACCGGCGTTGCCTGGTGAAACATTGTTGTGATGCCTCGTGTAAGGAGGAGAAATGCGTACCAACACGTTTCCGGCTTTGATAAAGGTCGGATTGTAGCCTATCGCGATTGCGGTATATCGTATCGCAACATTGCTGCTCGCGTTGGTCGAGATCCAATGACTGTTAGCAGAATATGGAATCGGTGGGTTCAGGAGGGTAATACGGAACGCCGTGCTGCATCCCAACGGCCTCGTATCACTAGCAGTCGAGATGACAGGCATCGTATGCGCACGGCTGTAACGGATCGTGCAGCCACGTCTCGATCCCTGAGTCAACAGATGGGGACGTTTGCAAGACAACAACCATCTGCACGAACAGTTCGACTACGTTTGCAGCAGCATGGACTATCAGCTCGGAGACCATGGCTGCGTTTACCCTAGACGCTGCATCACAAACAGGAGCGCCTGCGATGGTGTACTCAACGACGAACCTGGGTGCACGAATGGCAAAACCTCATTTTTTCGGATGAATCCAGGTTCTGTTTACAGCATCATGATGGTCGCATCCGTGTTTGGCGACATCGCGGTGAACGCACATTGGAAGCGTGCATTCGTCATCGCCATACTGGCGTATCATCCGGCGTGATGGAATGGGGTGGCATTGATTACACGTCTCGGTCACCTCTTGTTGGCATTGACGGCCCTTTGAACAGTGGACGTTACATTCCAGATGTGTTACGACCCGTGGCTCTACCCTTCATTCGATCCCTGCGAAACCCTACATTTCAGCAGAATAATGCACGACCGCATGTTGCAGGTCCTGTACGGGCGTTTCTGGATACAGAAAATGTTCGACTGCTGCCCTGGCCAGCACATTCTCCAGATCTCTCACCAATTGAAAACGTTTGGTCAATGGTGGCCGAGAACTAGCTCGTCACAATACGCCAGTCAATACTCTCGATGAACTGTGGTATTGTGTTGAACCTGCATGGGCAGCTGTACCTGCACACGCCATCCAAGCTCTGTTTGACTCACAGCTCAGACGTATCAAAGCCCTTATTACGGCCCGAGGCGATTGTTCTGGATACTGATTTCTCAGGATCTATGCACCCAAATAGCGCGAAAATGTAATCACATGTCAGTTGTAGTATAATATATTTGTCCAATGAATACCCATTTATCATCTGCATCTCTTCTTGGTGTAGCAATTTTAATGGCCAGTAGTGTACTTTTGTACCGCAAATGTCCAACGAATGCTGTCGAATGTGGTGTCATCCGAAGAACCAGGCCCCACGTCAGAGCTGGTAGCTCACGAGGCCACCACAAGCAAGTCACTGCCTGACGCAGATACGGGTGAAAGACGTCGGTGTGGGACACGCCGTCAAGAGGTTCCATACACCACTGCTGCCGGAAGACTACTTACGTCAGAGACCAGCGCTGCTCAGCCTCCGGTCTGCTGTCATCGCTTACAACGAAGAGCATCGCCTTACTTCAGATGCAGCGGCGCGAGAGTTGCATTAGCAGCGAGAGCGTAGCCGGTTGTAAATTGAGATAAGTCATCCATTGCTTTCTGTATGAAGTGATAAGTTGTAGCGTTCAGCGCTAGTAACAAATTCAGACATTCATGTGCATTGTTTCCAAGTTACATATCTCAGATTGTTTAAGTTTTAATAAAGTGAACTAATATTTTCTATGTATTGTAATATATTCACGACTTGCCCCAGAAACAAATCTAGGCTTGCTAGGGCCAACTGCAGTGTCGCCGCGAATGTCTCAAGTGTTTGTTCGTTCGGCGCTACATCGAAACGATACAGCGGTATAGGAATATCTGTCTGATTGTCGCTGTTCGTCGCGTCAGGCTTTTGCACGAATTATTAGGTCACCAGAGTGAATATAGACTGTTTGAAAACGGGAACAGAAGAGAATCGAAGCATGTGAGATGTGGTGCTGCAGTCGAATGTTCAAAATTAGGTGGACTGGTAGGGTAAGGAATGAGGAGGCTCTGCGCAGAATCGCAGAAGAAAGGAATATGTGGAAAACACTGACAAGGAGAAGGAACATTATGACAAGACATGTTTTAAGACATCAGGGAATGACATGCATGGTACTAGAGCGAGCTGCAGAGGGCGAAAATTGTGGAGGAATACTGAGATCGGTGTGCATCTAGCAAATAATTCAGGATATAGGTTGTAAGTGGTGCTCTGAGATCAAGAGGTTGCAAGGAGAGGAATTTTTGGTCGGCCGCATCAAACCAGTGAGAAGACTGATGACCCAAAAAAAAAAAGTGTGAACAAGCAACTTCAACGTCAAGCAGACGACGGGGACGAAGACTGCAGCCGATAGAACACACGAAGAAGCTGTTCTGGCCACGATGGTTATCGATCAGCGTGTGGCAAGAGATATGTTGCCGGGGAATGTGGGATCAGCTAGACGAGTGTAACTCGCATGTTGCATCGACATAAATGTCTCTCTTAACGTCCGCCGCTACATCAGGCGCTGTGAAGACGTGATTTGGAATGTCATGTAGAATTTTGTCGGTTTGCTCTGGGACACGACGGCACGTTTTGCCATCATGTGCTCTTCACCGACGAAGCAATGTTGAGGTACCAGGACAATGTAAATTTACGTAACATGGGCTACTGAGCAGCTGAAAATCCACGCTGACTTCGTCAGTACAACACCAACGACCATAGAGCGTAAAAATATGTTGCAGCGGCTTAGGAAATTACGTTATGGGACCTTACTTCATCCCAGGCGTGTTAAATGGAAATTCATCTGCGCACTTTATTATGATTCTTCTGTGTTTTCTTCTAGAAGAGATACCACCGGATAAGCGACAATGTATGTGGTTCCAACACTACGGCTGTCCAGATCTCTCTTTCCGTGTTGCAAGGCAAATACTGAGTGAGAAGTTTCCTGTACGTTGAATTGGACGGAATGCTGCAGTACAGTGGCTGTCCAGGTCTCCTGATTTGGCTCCTCTTGATCTCTTTCCATGGGAAGGTCTGAAAGATGCAATCTGACACGAAGATACAACTACATCAGACGATACACGCCGTCGAATCGCCACAGTATGCAGCGGCATGCAATCCAAAGTACTTTCATCTTTTCATCTGTCTCTCTATCGGAGATAGCAAATGTGCCTTGCACTCGATGGAAAACAATTTGAGCACATGATTGAGTAAAGTGTGACGCTATGTTTCGTTGAGAAAATTATTTTTTTTGTGGGTGAAATGTAGTCAGTATTTCTGAATAAAACGTTTAGTTTAAATGAAGTGCGCTCCGTCTAATTACAATTTCAGGTAGTACCTACAGCCACATTTGTCCGACAGCAGGTGTTTCGCCTTTGAGAATCATTCGGGTATTTCCAGGCAGGTATCTTTTATTTCGGTTTACTTTGTTTTTCAAATCTTGGAAAGTTAATACGTTGGTTTCTTTTTCTGCGCGAGCAGTTCTGTTTATCATTATCAACGACCAGGGTTTGTGTTTTGGTTTTGACAAGTACAGGGTGACAATTATTGAACTATGTGTAATAAAATCGTCATAACTTCTGAACGGGTTGCATTAGGACGTTCAAACTGCACGGTTGGCATGGCGCATGACGGGAATTAGGATGAGCATTGTGGTTTGGTTTAGCGACGAAGCCCACCTTCACTTGGATGGGTTCGTCAATAAACAAAATTGGCGCATTTGGGGGACTGAGAATCCGCATTTCGCGATCGAGAAGTCTCTTCACCCTCAACGGGTGACTGCGTGGTGTGCAATATCCAGTAACGGAATAATCGGTGCGATATTCCTTGATGGCACGGTGACCACCGAACGGTAAATGAACGTTTTGGAAGATGATTTCATCCCCGTTATCCAAAGCGACCCTGATTTCGACAAGATGTGTTTCATATAAGGCGGAACTCGACCCCATAGAAGGAGGAGAGATTTGATATCCTGGAGGAGCACTTTGGGGACCGAATTCTCGGTCTGCGTTACTCGGGTACCCAGAGTCCACTGGCAATGGCTTCGATTGGCCACCACATTCTCCGGATCTGAACACAGGCAACTCCTTTTTTTGGGGCTATGTTTAGAGACAATTTGTACAGCAATAACTCCAAAACCGCTACTGAGCTGAAAACAGTCATTCAGGAAGACATCGACAGCATCGATGTTTCGACACTTCAGCGGGTCATGCAGAATTTTCCTATTCATCTGCACTACATCATCGCCAATGGCAGACACATTGAACATGTCATAACCTAGATCCGAATATATGTAGTAATGTTTGCATGTTGAATAAAATGTGTGCACGCCGTAGTATGTAACTAATTTACGTTTTTTTTGTATAGTTCAATAACTGTCAGCCTGCAAACAGCAACGATGTGCGTTTAAACTGAAAACTACCTGACAAATGGGTAGTTGTTTCCAGAAAAACTTGGAAACGTTTACGCCTTTTTCATAAGCCCCATATGCTGCACCAGAAGATAGTGTATGTCGTAGTTCAATATATAAAAATTACAGATGACCCTGTATGTACATCGTGTAGGAGATGAGGTTTCATTTTAGTAGCATGGGCCTGTCTTGCTGCATATAACGAAGGAGCTTTTCATGAGAGCACTGTTTGGCTCTGTTTGGCAGTGTTTATACCGCAGTACCCTACCATGGTGGCTCTGCTTTCCAATTTTTGTACGTAACTGCGATTCTTTGGCGAAATGTTTCAACCTTCTTATTAACAAACGCTGTATCACAGTACCTGTCTTCCCAAGAACTACTGACTGCACGTATGAAGAGTATACGGGTCCATTTAAAAAACCATACTTGTTTGAATATCTCGGTTGATACCAAAGTTAGAGCATTATCCATAGAAAATATTACGTGCCCCTCAGCATACTATCAGTTGCGGAAAACCTCGTTCCGGTATCTGTAACCGTTCACGATATAAAATGGGTGTAACGTCTTACGCGACCCACTCTGCGTATGTACACGCATCTGTCACTTTCTCTCACTTGTATATGCTGAGATAAGTATTTAATTGTCCTTCGGCTGTCCTTTATTTTGCAGAATCCCTCTTCGCTACTAGTTACGATCAAATGATTATTATCAAGGATAAACCTAAAACGAATAGATCAAATCAATAGAGAGCACACAGTTTATAGGTAAATACAACATTAAGTATTGTATCACTTACTGACGTGAACGTCTGGAAAGTTATATCACAATAAAAGTAATGTGCTCTCTTGAGCCCACCGTAGTAGAAAAATTTTTTTTACAATAATAATTATGTACAAGTTTTCATGAAGAGGAAAAGTTTCCAACGACAGCTAGTCACACTCATACAGATGTAATCAGGCAAAACATTGAAGGATACAAAGGCAACGCCATGTCTCAGATAAAAACTATGGTAATGCTAACAATAGCAGAATCGACTTAACGTGAAGTACATTATAATCTTCCATGTAAACACTGTACGTCAATGAGACAGATCGCGAAACTACAAATGTGCAAACTTAATATGTCAAGAAATGCAACACTGGTGACTTTTGTAATGTAAAACATATCGTAACAGCCGAAAAGAAATCAGCTTAAACCAGAGAAAGCATTTGTTGACATCAGATAAAGCCACATTGGCGAATTTTGTGCATTACAACACATAGTAACTACGGAAAAATATGGCCGTTAGGACATATTACTGGGCTTAATACCCCACCTCCAAATATTTATAATTATTTAATTACTTTTGGTGTTAGTATGAATTTCTATGTAATAAACATATGAAATATAAATCATAATCGTCATCACCAGCCATTTGACATAAACTTCTATACAAAAGCCTCCTGTGTCGGAAAAGAAATGTGAATTGTAGAGTTCAAAACGATATTTCCCTGGTTGTTACAGATATCGTCTCCTCCTCGCATCTTCTTGAGCCCGTCAGATCTCTTGTCACAAAGAAAATCTGAATAGACTATTGAAATGATAGGTCTTGATAGCACAAAATGTACCCGTGTAGTACATAAAAATTATTGCAGTTATGTGAAACCACGTTAGGAGTCGAGTTCTGACGTAAACGTTTGGGTCCACCAGCCCTCCCCTGTTCAGTATTGAATGGCTTGGCAGAAGAAAGGGCTAACCTTCAGGAGTGATTTTGAGTTATTGAATGTTGCATGTATGTTTAAATTAAAAGAAAAGAACATACATACAATAAAACAATGAGAAATGTCGGCGGTATTTGCCATGGCTACATATGGAGTTACGTATCATCATGAGGAGCATTCGAAAACCCAAGAGATAACGTTGATGAGACTAATCGTTATTAAATTCCACTGACCTCTTCAGTTCCCTGGCTGCATCAATACAAAAGCCCATATTTTAGAATCTTTTGTAGGCTGATAGCGTGGTATTGATATCGAAAGACAGACAAAGAATTAAATAGATCATGGAGCAATTTAGAGAGGTGTTACAGAATTATGACTTGGCGTATCTGTAGAACCAAGACAGAATTCCTGCTGCGAAATTTCCACTTTGCTGAACAAAGACTGCAGTTTGTCCAGCTAAACGGAACCAAATATCTGGGTTCAGTAATACCAGGTGACGCAGCTATAGACACAGTTGTTATCCATCATATAAGCATACTTTTGTACAGATGATGAATGCATATTGGAGTTCTGTGTGGCGGGATAGTTCCTTTCGAACCTAAGGTATATTACACAACGAAGCCAGTGAATCAGCCGTTCCCTACGTCGATCAGTTATGGCCTGTGAATAAGACACACGAAAAAAATTTGCATTTGTGTGTGTTTCGATAGCAATGTGGACTCACCCTTACGGATCACATCCGTAAAGAACACAAGCGGTGCAATTGGAAAGTAACGTATTCTGTAGATAACAGAATCCTTACTGAGATGGTAATCCCTATCGTTTGCTTATCAGATGACTACTGCATGAGGAAAACTCTTTGTTTCGCAACAGATCAGATAGGAAAAAGTGTTCAACTATCTAAGTGGTCTTGAAGATGGATCTCGTCGCACAAGATGCCTGCCGACGAAGCAAACAGCGCACTATTCTTAGGAAAGCCAACACTGTGTACGGTAAGAGAAGTGTACAGGATAAGCACATGGAACCTCCCTGATTTGTAGGTGCAACTAAAAGAAAAAAACAACTTTGAGACATAAGAGTAGATATTTTCTGTTTGCGACGTCATCTGAAGTAACTTAGAAAGTTTTTTAGAAAATATTAATGCACTTCTTCATGAGCATCTTTCGTTACCGATAAAATGTCTACACGACACTATATCTCTATCCTTTTCCATGTGCGCACAAGCATGTCTGGGGTGATGGGGACTATAGCGCCCACAATTATTCTGCGGACATCGCAGGAAGGTCATGAACTGCAGGCGAGCAACATACATTGTCTTTCACATAAACCCTCAAAAAGAAATACAGAGGGGTTATGTCCAGATATCGCGGTTGCCACATCGTGACCCATCATATCCTACGCATTGCTGTGGGAATGTTCGGTCCAGGAAGACACTAACGTGTGAGCTGTGTGGTGGTGCGCTATCTTGCTGGAAGACCACGTTTGGCTGAAAGGGAAGAAGCTGAGCGACAGAAAATTGCTCAGATGTGTCCAGATAAATGGTTCCTGTTACTGTTTGCACAATGAAGAAGATTACTTAAATAGCTGTGTCTTTCACCACCGCACACCACACATCACCTTTTCGCTGTCTGATATGTTCCCGAAAACTGGGTATTTTTCGAACCCCAGATGCGAATGTTGTGTCGATTAACCTTCCCACATGCGTAGAAGATTACTTCGTCAGAGAAAACAACATTTTGTATGTATCTGGGACTTTGACCGAATCTAATCCAACATCTCAATAGTTCATTCGTGGCTTGGCGGTATGTCGTTTAGATTCTATGCTCACACTATTTGATATTTTTAAGCGTGCAAGCAAAATCGATTATGCAGCTCCTGGGGAACTGTTTAGGAGAGGTACTGAGCTCCCGTTATTCTCGGTGAACTGATTTCCTGCCAGAACGAGACTGCCTGTTTACACTTCCAGTGGCTAGCATCTTGTCACACCAAGCGTTAATCGTCCTAACGTCAACCGTCTTAATGTCTCGTGACTTCCTTTCAAAACCACGTCGAAACTTTTCTTTGAACAGCAATGGGGATTTGACTTCCGCATACCATACGACACACTGGGCTCTCTCGTTAATGGTTATCATTCCTGATCATTATTTAGCGCTGAAAAAAGAACAAAAGGACTCATATAGAAAAAAAATATACACAAAACTTTGGGTTGCTTTTCATGATGCCGCAAATTGCAATTATCAGTGTCTCATAATTTCTTTAATTGTATTTTTTGATAAACTGAAAGCGTTTCTGCTGGTGGTGCCAAGTGAGAGTGCCCATAGTACTGTGTTGATTTCGCAATTAAGGTCCCTCCCGGCGGGGCAAATGCGTTGCCTTTTCTTACAAAGCCACGCGTAATAAACACGGACGAGATAACGCGTTACCGTAGCTGCATGTTATAAATTATAGAGCGAGAAGACTTGACTGTGGAAATTTGGAAATCCACATTAATGTGTCTAACAGTGCTTGTGCAGTATAGTGAGAGGAACTAACAGAAACAGCTAGCATCAATATTTTTCCTGTGATCTCTGGTGGCGTGCGTTAAAAGTGAGGGTCGAGGTGCGCCCACTGAGGATATCCACAAAAATCTACCAAGAGGTGGCAAGATTCTAAAATTGCGGTGTTTCACACAACTGATGCAGTGATTTCGAGGGCGTGTCTTGAGCCGATAACTAAATTTCATAGGAGGTAGACACAACGTATTATATCTCAGTGAGAACGTTGATAGTTGCGCAGGCACGCTAAATGGAAGCAGAATTTGTAATTCTATAACTGCACGTTGAACTGTATTGAATCTCGTAGAAGTCGAGAAGGTGTCTACGTGCTGTCAGGACAATTTTCCGTCCTTTAAATCCCGCACTTCCTACTCCCACCTCCCTGCACCCCTCCCTTCGACAGGGGAAAATGATGGTTCAAATGGCTCTGAGCATTATGAGACTTAACTTCTGAGGCCATCAGTCCCCTAGAACTTAGAACTACTGAAACCTAACTAACCTAAGGACATCACACACATCCATGCCCGAGGCAGGATTTGAACCTGCGACCGTAGCGGTCGCGCAGTTCCAGACTGTAGCGCCTAGAACCGCTCGGCCACTCCGGCCGGCGCGGAAAATGATATTTTTTCTTTCCGACTGATGTCTTTTGTTCAGAAAGCATAAAACAGTACACTTGCAGAGTACCATGGACGTAATTTTCAGTCTACTGCAATCGAACTGGTGTGCTAAGCTAAATGTAGTCTCAGCTAGCTGCCACAGCTGTTGTGGTGAGTGCCTTCTGCATACACACTTCAGCCAGGTACGCTGCAGCCACTTTTGTTGTGATAGTGAGAGAGGAATACGGAGGGAACTTGAATTGCTCTCCGTGCAACTGGGTGCTAGTCTGGTCCTTTTTATACAGCGAAATAACGCTCTGCACGACGAAACGTGACTTAAAAGTTTGGAAACGTACTCTTGGAATGTTGTGTTGCGGCGCACATATACCTTGGCCTCAGCGCATAGGCGAAACTGCCGTAGGGTGTCAAGAGACACGACGCAATTTCCAGTCAAGTGTGTGTCAAACAAACAAAACTAATTACACAGTGATTGGTGACGCACCTGTATTTCCGTCGCAGAAACCCTACATCTTCAGTTTAGTGACATGATCGTTTCTAGAAATGTGTAATCGGTTAAGTCTGTACACAACACATTTCTAGAGGGGGGTGGACGACGGAGGGGGGGGGGGGGGAGAAGAACCCATCATGCTGACATGCTGACGCCTACGATAAAGGAAACTGTTCGTTCATGTGCGCTGAATTTGCAAGGCAGTTGATGGATCAAATGGCTCTGAGCACTATGGGACTTAACTACTGAGGTCATCAGTCCCCTAGAACTTAGAACTACTTAAACCTAACTAACCTAAGGACATCACACACATCCATGCCCGAGGGAGGATTCGAACCTGCGACCGTAGCGGTCACGCGGTTCCAAACTGACGCGCTTAGAACCGCACGGCCACACCGGCCGGCGTTGATGGATCGTTCGCACACTTTTGTGGAGGGTAGTTTCTCTACATATGTGTATTTTCAGTGTTCATGGGAAATGTCGTTAGTGAGTTGATGAAGTGCAGACAAGTGAAACAACTCATAGAACTTTACTGAGAAAGGGAAACCCTTAAGCCATTAACTGTCACGTAAAACAACCGAAGTAGGAGCTTTGGCAAGTGGTATGGGTTACAAAATGGACGAATTAAAGCACTAGACCACCTCGTTACTGTCTTATTTGGGTTCTGGCGAAGAGATGTGCATGTGTTCACAGAAACATACATTAGGCTGTGCATGTGTGTCTGCCTCCTGTCCTCCCCCATGTTCCAGGTCATTTCAGTCAGACCCCATGAAACTCCCAGTCATTTATTTCTTCTCCCTCTGCAAAAAGCTCACCCCTCAATCTTCCCCTTGTAATCTACCCCCCCCCCCCCCCACCTTCCTAGTTGCAGCTATTGTCCACAATGTGTAAAGTCTATTCTGAAGATCTGAGAAGAGTAAGATTACAATAAACTGTTTAGGTTACTTATCTTTTCTTGTAGAGCTGGCTCCAGTTCTTTTTGTCTAGTGGTCTGATTCTTGAACATGAAATTCTCACATTTTAGGTCCTCATGGTTGAATTGATCTAAATAATTTTGAAGATTGCTGTTGCAGGATTTTTATCTTTAAGTTAATTTATTTTGTCACGTTTTAGTATATCACACAGTCCTTTGAATTTTCACGTTAACAAAGCCGAAATTACATTGTTCACCCAAAATACAAAAATACGTCCGATCACATCAGAGGCATGCACACTACTACCTCACCCTGCGGTAATAACAATATTCCAAAGGGTTTACAAATTTTCTTGACAAATGAATTTCTCTTAGTTTCGATTATTATTTCATAGATGAATCCAGAAATAAACATAATAAACAGCACTAGATTCCATTATTTTATAATCAAAATTGTAGGGTGCCAAATAATTAGTAATTTCAGATGTTCCTACAAAAAATAATTTTAATTGTACATTCAGAACTAGTATTTATGGATTATAACATCCAAAATAATAATTCCTATTCATAAATTATAGCTTGAGATATAACATATTGTGATTAAAATTTTACGAAATTTTTCAGAAAAGCAGCTGAGATAATACTGACCTTTCCAAAACTCGAAAAATATTACTGGATCGACTACTACTGTTGAGGAAAAGTAATGCTAGAGGAGGATGTCCCGTTACACCCTGTTGCCTATAATCCATTCTATGATAACGTGTTGGGAGTGATGATTTTTCTGTTACTAATGGTGTAAATACAATATACATATTTATGTAATGAAAACGAAAACTAAACTTAAAAAACACATGTTTGTAAATACTAGTCCTGCAGGCAATGCTTTCCGTCTGTCTGAAGACAGCAGGATTCCTTCAAGACACTTTACTTCAGAGACTTCATAGCTACTGGCGTAGAATGCAAGCCGGAAATCGCATTAAAACTACGCCACTTCTCTTTGAATGCAAGCCGGAAATCGCACGATGATTACGCCATTTCTCTTCGAACGCGTGATGGTATGCAAATAAAACGGATGAAAACATGTTTCATAGCGCTTTCTCTGCGATAACTAGAAAACAGTGCCGAGTGCTAAAATGATGACCAGCTGCGCTATGATCAACCCAGAGATGGAACACACCTGCTTCGACCGTGCATGCTCTGCTGTGACATCGCCCCTACTGCGCTGATGGTGCTACGTTGCTCAGAACTCCAGCTCAGTATTTTTCTTAGAAAGTGTGTGTAAAGTATTGTGGGAGTGTAGAGTATAACGGATTTTAGAGAAGAAGCTGACATATTTATGTCTTTTCCCGGTGGTTCCGGCACTGTACCTCTGCGTGTTCGTTCAGAGGGCTGGGCGTCCATTGTGACTAAAAAAAAACACTGAGTGAAGTGTTCAATGAAGAGCTTGAGAGGGTGTCATGTGACGTCCACTCAGACCAAATGACGAGAACAATAACGAACAAAATGAGGAAAAAGGTGGTCAGACACATCGACTGGCAATTTGTCGGCTTGGGTTCGACTCCCCGTCGTAGCGATCACTAGAGCTAGCAGAAATCTACTAATACCAGTATTGCTGGACTCAGTTTTGATCAGAATCTAGGTGGAATCTTTATAAATGTGGAAGAGTTGCCTGAAGATGGCGTGGTAAATCACCGAAATAGGTAGCCAAATAAAATAAGTTTGGAAACTAGACAGCTGGAAGGTGTTTAATTTGAAATCCTGTGGTATGGATCTTTACAACGTGTGAAATACGAAACTTGAGACGAAGAAGTGCAAAATATCTCGCTGCAAGTAGTGCAAACTGTCTTGTAGATGAAGTCAATCGAACAAACTAACTTCTCAGAAAGAGCGCACTTGTATTTGAATAAAATCTAATATTATAGAATATTCGTCTATTGAACTGATGGGGTAGTACCAGAACCTATTAGAAAAGTGAAGGTTAGTAAAATAAATAAATAATTAGGGCCCCGTGGGACGCGGACCACCAACACATCGTGTGTTACATTACTAGCCTGCATCTCTGCTCGTAACACTACACAGGCTATTGTTGATTTATGACCGTACTTAGCATCTTACCATGTCCTGAAAACTTTAATCGTAGGTATGTTATTAACTGATATTATATCAAATTGTGCCAAGAACGACACGTTTTTGATGGATTGGCAATATTCTGTCGCCTAGAAACGCCATACTTTCACAATTTGAAACTTACAATAATTCTTTAAACACCAATCTGACGTTCCCGTCGTTTTATTTCAACAAATCGTGCAATTAACGACAGGTTTTCGAGAGGTCTGCTTTTTGATGGTGCTTAGAAATGGCATATGCACATGGGCTTCAATTGAAAGCCAAAATGGCGTCTCGTATGCCTGTACTGCCTCATATGACGGAGTCGGCGTTCTTCCATCTCATTGGTCTACGTCCGAACGCACGTTCACAATATCCGACATGCTAGATATTACCCTGCACGGTCGTAAAGACTCCCCAACGTGCTTTTTACACGCTATGACGTCAGAAACTCGGCACGCTCAACGTTGGAATGCACGGTCCATGTACCGACGGCTTTAAGGGTCTGCGCAGCACGTTTGGTGCGTACGCACTATGAGACGGAAGTAAACCTGAATCCGCTCTCAGTAATGAGAGTAAGAGTAATAAAAGCTGGGATATCATTATTACTATGTAGCCTAGAGAAAACATTCGCCAATGTAAGACGAATTAAGCCGTAAGAAACATCCTGGCAGAATAAAACTACATGACGTACCGAAATTCGAAGGCGGGATCTTTGTCTTTCGAGAGCATATGCTGTAGCAACTGGGCTATTCATGCAATACTGACAGTTCTCGCTCACGGATTTACTTGCGTTAGTTGCCCTACTTTCCAAACTTCCCTGAAGCTCTCCTGCGTGCCTTGCCGAGCCAGTAATCCTAGAAGAAAGGAGAAGTGGTCAGCCACTGCATAGGGGATTGTTTCCAGAATAAATCTGCCAGGTAGTTTCAAATCAGCCAATGTCTTGTTGCAGAGTGAAATATTCATTCTGCAAAATTACAAGAAATCCTGAGAAGAACGAAAGAACAGACAGGTGACGTACAACATTTGTAAAAACTCTGTGGGAGTGATGGTAATGAAATAACAAGAAAAAGAAGTTAGTCTTAGATAAGCGTTAACACAGGAAAAATTAGTTTTGAAGATTTCGTTAGCACTTCAGAGTGCATTCGCAAAATATTTTTCATGTGCGTACAGACAGATAGTCAAATATTATACTGATAGTTCATGGTCCGGACCTTGTCAGACAAGCAAAGCGCGCTAAATTGGACATTTACTGTACTCGTGTGGATCAAATGGTCTTATCTGGCCCAATACATACTTTTACCAAATATGAAACTTGTGATTTTTTATGTGATTTATGTGGTTTTAAGACCCTTAGCTTAAAATCAGAAACATCTTTTCTATTTTTTATTGGCTTCGTACGTTCAGTATTATTCCAAATATCAGTACGTATAGTAATAAACATTGACATCAGAGGCTTAATCTATTCATTCTTATTTAGAAACTGACGTTGGATGTGATTCGATGAAAAGCTGTGGAACATGTTGTGAAAGCATACAAGTCAGTCGGAATGTAATTTAGAGATTTATTTTCATAAAATCTTCTATTTAGTTGAACAGACGCAATATTTTAATGTGTCCTTCAATCTTAAGTTATATTGCAATTCAGTCTTCAGCAAAGGAACGTGTAAAATGTTAACTGTGAAGTTTAGAGAAACGAAAAATTTATTATACGCAGATACTGTGTGATCTTACAATTAAATAAACGTAGATGTATGTATTGTTAACATTGTAATGTACTCTCTTTCAAACGCACATTGATTTTGTATTCAAGTGTAAAGGTAAGTTTTCTTTATATGTGGGATAGATATCGATGTGATCGATGCTGATTATAACGAACAGCAGTTTCACGAAACTAAGCGGTAAATATTGCTTTCTACAAATTCTGAAAAACTGTTTCGCATCGTCTCTTCAAAGTTTTAAACTTGGATTGCAGCTTGTGGTTACTGTAGTCTACATTGTTCGTCAGTCAAGCAGTCGAGAAAGGGAACGAATTTTTAGAACAGAAATGGAAGCTGAAAGTGTGCAGACAGTGGTGATAAGGTTCCGAGAAGACATTACGAAGACATGAAGGCTTGGAAGAAGTGTTGAACTGAATGAGCAACTCTCGCAGCACAGAATTAGGGCCATTGTTAAACAAAATACAGGTGATAGTGATGCAAAATGGTACGGTGAAAATACTACTGTCTACAAACTGAAGAAAACTGCATTATCATTCGGAGATAATCAAGGGCACTCTTGCAGAATAGCACGGATACCGTCGTAAGTCTTTGGATGAACCATACTATATATTGATTATGAGATGAGGTCGTTCAGAAGCCGAACAGCAGCTATTCAACATGTACAGATAAATGTTGAAACAATTTTGTGGAAAATCTTCCTCGATATTTAGGAAGAAAATAAGTATTTAGGTTTAAGTTCACGTCGACAATGATGTCATTAGAGACGGAGCATAAGCGTTCGGTCCGAAGATCGGACGTCGTGACTCTAGAGAACCCTACTCGCTGTACGGATGCTAGGTCTGGAAAGAATAGGAAGGTATCTCCGAAGACGTGGAGCTAGGAAGTGTAAAAATCACTACATGGCTGTGATAATAGCCAATGAAGACTGTGACGAGTGGAACAAATATACCTGCAAAAGATTTGGCCGGAAGGCATAAACAAACGCAAACCATCAAAAGATGAGTATGGGTAGTCAATTTATCAGTTAAATCCTATGTGAAGTAAGTAAAAATAGGGAGAAGACATTACGGCTGAAATAGTTATCTACCACGCACAATACAAAACAAAGGAATTTCGGCTTTTCAGAACGGGGCTGGCTCAAATGGCTCTGAGCACTATGGGACTTAACATCGGAGGTCATCAGTCCCCTAGAACGTAGAACTACTTAAACCTAACTAACCTAAGGACATCACACACATCCACGCCCGAGGCAGGATTCGAACCTGCGACCGTAGCGGTCGCGCGGTTCCAGACTAGCGCCTAGAACCGCTCGGCCACAACGGCGCTGGGTAATGTATGGACTTAACTGGGCTTTTCAGCTCAATACCATTTGGCCCCATTGCTTTTACACGTAGTTTGTGATATTCATGAAACAGATGTTATTCTATCAAAGTGGATCTACTCTCCACAGTGTAGTCTTCGAAGTGTGAATTACACAGTCAAGTCGAGGGGTGCTTATTGTTTGTATCTTCTCCTACACCATCAATACCTTCTCCTCAAATTCTATCGTGCAAATACTTCTTTTCTTTCTTCTCTGTTACTAGAACGACCATTCTTGCCAATCTGCATCCTCTCCCGTATATTTCTTCCAGTTAGGATGCAATTTTTACTAAACTTTCTTCTGTACTTTCGGCTGGCTTTCCGACTACTTGACCGACCTCCAACATACCTTAAATACTAAGTGGGAAAAATGAAACTAACCTAAAAAATATATCTTACACTGTAATGCAGGCAACCCAACTTGCACTGTCTGCTCGTGAGACTGATGATGTAAATGGGATTGCCTGTCTCAAGGTGCACGAAATATTTTTCGGACCAGTTTTATTCTGCCCATCCTGTACATTTTTGTAAGCTCTTCTAATGAGTAATGCTTCATCTTCAACAAGCAGTCATGAACTCTAATCAGTAGTGAAATCCACTGCAGACACCTTACAGACGATTGTCTATTGATTTTGAAGGTAGCAGCCCGAATACCAAAGCAGCAAGTAGTTGTTTGTTTTGAAGCATAGCAACATATTCAACAAACATAAAGCAATTTACGAACATGTATCGCAAACGCATAGTTCATTGAAGACAACGTACCGCATGACATATTTATTTCCAACCATTAGTTCCTAATCTCAAAATACTCATTTTAGACTCCTGTGCAATTTTCAGCCTTAAGGTTTGGGACACCCTGTTCATGCTTTTTCTAATTTCAAAACTGTGTGAAATAGTGTACCTGACATACCTGTATCATTGACAAAACCACGAAAGGAGACTGTCACTATTGCTTCACCTTTTTTTGAAGAACTTTGATAGATAAGTGCTGTCATTTCCTTCTCTGCAGTTATGATTGATACCGCTATTGCTTTACTTTCGCCTTTTAATTTAATGCCAATCTTTATTGTTTTCAAGGGGGGGGGGGGGACACATTAAGTTGGCTATTACTACACTGTAAACTGGATTTCCTCCGACTTGCTGAGACTGGTTGAGGGAGACCGCATCCAGCTACAAACGTTTCTTAAAAAAGAAATACATTTCGTTCCCATTATCAGTTTCAGGCCGCAATGCCCATATTCAGGTGACACGAAACTAGCCATCAAATGAAATACGGCATTTAAAAGAAGTATGTGTCACCGTTGCTGTCGCCCTTGGAAGCATCCTTCCTACTCACCATCCACAGCACACCCAGCACGTGTAGCTTTCAGGGACCCTTGGAAGGGGAGGGAGTGCACGGGTGGACAAGCAAGCAGGAAGTGAAAGTGAAAGTTTTTATGGACGTTTGGGGTATGGAAAGCATATGGATTCCATTCAGTTTTTCTAATTATGTGAAAAGAGCAATCAGACGAACCCACTGCCAATCAAACTGCTTTAAAATCGTTATAAACTGTGAACCTTTCTTACAACAATTTCATTAACTTATTTTCCACACTATATGTCTGTATGGTAAAAAATATGGTCGATTTTAAATTAACTTCCTGGTGGGCCAGAGCCTTGAAATGTTAAGCATAGATCATAAAAATGCAACGTTAATCAGTATCTTCTCTGCCTGTTTTGTCGTGGTGGCAGTGAAGGAGATAGGTAACATGTGACATACAGGCTACCCTGCATGTCTGTTGTGTTGTGTAAGTAGTATTGGAATGCAATTCAGGTGTTACACAAATGGACAGGCACAGCTGAGTAGAGAGTTGGGAGAGGAAGAGAGAAATAGTGAAAGGGGAAGGAACAGATAGAGAAAGTGACAAGAAGTATATGGAAAGAGAGGAGCAAAGATGTGGACAGTGAGAGGGACAAGGAGGAGATGGACATAGCAAGGGGAGAGAAAGTGGTGAGGCAGACGTGGACAGAGAGAGGGGTGAGTTGAGATGGACACAGAGAGTTGTGAGTAGAGATGGAGAGAGAGAGGGGCAAGCATTGGTGAACAGAGAGATAGGCAAACAGAAGTGGACAGAGAGAGGGTCGAAGAGTCATAGACAGAAGTGAGAGTAAGATATGGAGAGACAGTGGTGGGAGGGTGAGATGGGCAGACAGGTTGGAGGACGATGTGAACAGCTAGAGGTGGGAGGAGGGTATTGATAGACATATGCAGGAGGGGGAGATGGATAGAGGAAGGGGGAAGAAGAGATGGACAGATAGAGGTTGGTAGATGATGTGGAAAGAGAGGAGGAGGATGAGGAGCAGATGAGGAGTAGATGGACACAGAGACAGAGAGAGAGAGAGAAGGAGAAGATAGATGGAGAGAGCGAGGAGGAGTAGATGGATGAAGAGAGTGAGGTGGAGTAGATGAATGGAGAGAGTGAGGAGGACTACACAGATGGAGAGAGGGACAAGAAGTAAGCGAATGGAGAGAGGAAGGAGGAGCAACTCAACAGAGAATGAGAAGTAGAGCATCTGGACAGAGAGAGGGAGGAGACGAAGATGGTCAGGAGAGGGGCAAGGAGAAGGTGAGCAGAAAGAGGGGTGAGGAGGTGATGGACAGAGAGAGCAGCAAGGAAAATGTGGTCAGAGTGAGAGAGCGGGAGGGGGAAATATGTGCAATATGTGTGACATACGCATACAAGGTTGTAGTTGCGGGTATAAATCTAGTATTGGAATGAAGTATCGAGTATCGTATGAAATTCATTTTGTTTGCTTCTTTATTTTTTTTAGAATAACAATTAAATAAACTGATATTTTATGGCTTGGTAGTTATAACACTATTCTGTTTAAGAAACAATCATGAGAAACGATAAAGATACGGAAATAAAGCTGAAATTTAATGCGTCTCTTTCTTATAGTCTCATCAATATTTTTAAAATCCATTGAAAAATTGGACTCTCACAAGAGTAATAATCTGAAAATAATTATTTAAATGAAAACAAATTTTTAATGCGCCACGTTTTAGATGGGACTACTAAGTATAGAATATTTTCTCCTAGACTCATAGAGAGTCCTAAGCCCATACTGATAGTCCCAAAAGTTTGTGAGTGTGAATTTTAATAGCTATGAAAGTATTTGCAATATTTGAAAGGAAAAACGTGGGGTGCATGCCTAAAACAATATTAAAGTGAACTATTCATTCATCGCCGGCCGGTGTGGCCGTGCGGTTCTAGGTGCTACAGTCTGGAACCTCGTGACCGCTACGGTCGCAGGTTCGAATCCTGCCTCGGGCATGGATGTGTGTGATGTCCTTAGGTTAGTTAGGTTTAAGTAGTTCTAAGTTCTAGGGGGCTTATGACCACAGATGTTATGTCCCATAGTGCTCAGAGCCATTTGAACCATTTTTATTCATTCATCAATTATGTATTGTAATCTTAGAAGTATTTTATAGCTTTTAAAAATTGATAATTACATATTTTGAGCATTCTCTGCATGAGGTTAGGAATCTGTATGGGGCTAGGAGAAGTTCTACCTCTACATCTACATCTACATCCATACTCCGCAAGCCACCTGACGGTGTGTTTGGCGGAGGGTACCCTGAGTACCTCTATCGGTTCTCCCTTCTATTCCATTCTCGTATTGTTCGTGGAAAGAAGGATTGTCGGTATGCTTCTGTGTGGGCTCTAATCTCTCTGATTTTATCCTCATGGACTCTTCGCGAGATAAACGTAGGAGGGAGCAATATACTGCTTGACCCTTCGGTGACGGTATGTTCTCGAAACTTTAACAAAAGCCCGTACCGAGCTACTGAGCGTCACTCCTGCAGAGTCTTCCACTGGAGTTTATCTATCATCTCCGTAACGCTTTCGCGATTACTAAATGATTCTGTAACAAAGCGCGCTGCTCTCCGTTGGATCTTATCTACCTCTTCTGTCAACCCTATCTGGTACGGATTCCACACTGCTGAGCAGTATTCAAGCAGTGGGCGAACAAGCGTACTGTAACCTACTTCCTTTGTTTTCGGATTGCATTTCCTTAGGATTCTTCCAATGAATCTCAGTCTGCCATCTGCTTTACCGATGATCAACTTTATATGATCATTCCATTTTAAATCACTCCTAATGCGTACTCCCAGATAATTTATGGAATTGACTGCTTCCAGTTGCTGACCTGCTATTTTGTAGCTAAATCATGTATTCGCAGCACATTACACTTGTCTACATTGAGATTCAATTGCCATTCCCTGCACCATGCGTCAATTCGCTGCAGATCCTCCTGCATTTCAGTACAATTTTCCATTGTTACAACCTCTCGATACACCACAGCATCATCTGCAAAAAGCCTCCACCAGGTCATTTATGTCTATTGTGAATAGCAACGGTCCTATGACGCTCCCCTGCGGCACACCTGAAATCACTCTTACTTCGGAAGATTTCTCTCCGTTGAGAATGACATGCTGCGTTCTGTTATCTAGGAACTCCTCAATCCAATCACAATTGGTGTGATAGTCCATATGCTCTTACTTTGTTCATTAAACGACTGTGGGGAACTGTATCGAACGCCTTGCGGATGTCAAGAAACACGGCATCTACCTGAGAACCCGTGTCTATGGCCCTCTGAGTCTCGTGGACGAATAGCGCGAGCTGGGTTTCACACGATCGTCTTTTTCGAAACCCATGTTGATTCCTACAGATTTCTAGTCTCCAGAAAAGTCATTATACTCGAACATAATACGTGTTCCAAAATTCTACAACTGATCGACTTTAGAGATATAGGTCTATAGTTCTGCAGATCTGTTCGACGTCCCTTCTTGAAAACGGGGATGACCTGTGCCCTTTTCCAATCCTTTGGAACGCTACGCTCTTCTAGAGACCTACGGTACACCGCTGCAAGAAGGGGGGCAAGTTCCTTCGCGTACTCTCTGTAAAATCGAACTGGTATCCCATCAGGTCCAGCGGCCTTTCCTCTTTCGAGCGATTTTAGTTGTTTCTGTATCCCTCTGTCGTTTGTTTCGATATCTACCATTTTGTCATCTGTGCGACAATCTAGAGAAGGAACTACAGTGCAGTCTTCCTCTGTGAAACAGCTTTGGAAAAAGACATTTAGTATTTCGGCTTTTAGTCTGCCATCCTCTGTTTCAGTACCATTTTGGTCACAGAGTGTCTGGACATTTTGTTTTAATCCACCTACCGCTTTGACATAAGACCAAAACTTCTTAGGATTTTCTGCCAAGTCAGTACATAGAACTTTACTTTCGAATTCACTGAACGCCTCTCGCATAGCCCTCCTCACACTACATTTCGCTTCGCGTAATTTTTGTTTGTCTTCAAGGCTTTGGCTATGTTTACGTTTGCTGTGAAGTTCCCTTTGCTTCCGCAGCAGTTTTCTAACTCGGTTGTTGTACCACGGTGGCTCTTTTCCATCTCTTACGACCTTGCTTGGCACATACTCATCTAACGCATATTGTACGATGGTTTTGAACTTTGTCCACTGATCCTCAACACTATCTGCACTTGAGACAAAACTTTTGTGTTGAGCCGTCAGGTACTCTGTAATGTGCTTTTTGTCACTTTTGCTAAACAGAAAAAACTTCCTACCTTTTTTAATATTTGTATTTACGGTTGAAATCATCGATGCCGTAACCGCTTTATGATCGCTGATTCCCTGTTCTGCGTTAACTGTTTCAAATAGTTCGGTTCTGTTTGTCACCAGATGGTCTAAGTTGTTGTACTTTCCAGTCTAGCTTAAAAACATTGTATGCTACAAATTTATTTTTATTTAAGTAATTATTGTTTGTGCGATATCCTTCACGCTACTGCGTGTAACTGACGACTGTGAGGGGCAGAACTGCACCGTCATCATCATCATCATTTTCTAATTCCAGTTTCCCGGGTGTGGTGCTCAAGCGCTCGCCATCTTGTTCTGTCTTCATAGATCTTCTGTTACAGGACAGCTTCACCCCCACATTTGATATTACAGTCTCTATCCAGCGTTTTCTTGGTCTTACTCTTGGTCTTCTTCCAACGAGGCTCAGGTTGAAATACCTTTTGGCAAGTCTTTAGTCGTTCTTTCTCATTATGTGCCCATACCACTGAAGCCTGCATTTCTTTATGACACGTAACAGGTACCTCAATACCCGCTACTTTTCTGTTCACCTCATTCCTGATGTTGTCCTTCCTAGTTGTTTGATTCATAGTTCTAATGAATCTTATTTCTGTTGCCTGAATTTTGCTGAGATCTTTGTTTAGCAGGGTACATGTTTCTAAACCATATGTTAGGATTGGTGCAAAATGCGCTTCTTTTTTGTGGCGTTTTAACATCCCAGAGAAGATTTCTGATTTAACTGTAAAAATTTGACTCTTTTTTTGTCTTTCTGAGTATTTCCTGCTTAATGGTGGTGTCTTTCGAGACCATGATTCCTAGGTGCTTGAAATATTAAACGGATTCTACTTTGACTGCTTCTAGAAATATATTTGAGGTTGTTCCTTGCCTGTTGATGGTCATTTCTACTGGTTTTGTTTTACTTATTTTTAGTCCGAAATTTTTGAATATTTTGTTCCAATCATTAAGTTTATTCTGTGCTTCTGTCTCTCCTCATACTATCAAATCACCAGCAAAAACCAGGGCATTTGGTTCGCTGTCTATATCTTGATAGATTTCATGATCTTGTCCATTGGTATTACGAACAGGAGTGATGACAGGGCACTTCCTTGTTGGACACCTCTCTTTGTTTCAAACAATTCTGATCGTCCGTTGCCTATCTAGACACAGCTGTAACAGTTCTGCTATAGCATCTTGACTGTATCAGTCAGTTAGGTACTTTGGCACCTTTACGTCTTCCAGGCATTCTCGTATCTTATTTCGAGGAACACTGTGATACGCTTTTTCAATGATTCTTCAACTTCTCCCGGCGTATTTCTTGCTCGAACAGTCCACGGGTGTAATGCCGATCCACGGTGTCCAACGGGCACGATGTTTCGGCGATCAGACAAGTCGCCTTTGTTAGGTGCCCGTTGGACACTATGGACCGGCAGTACACCCCTGGACTGTCCGCTTTTTCAATGCTCACAAATACAATCACAAGATTTCTTCCACATTCCCAGTAGTTTTCTGTCAATATTCTTACTGCAAAAATAAGATCCATAGTACCTCGGTCTTTCCTGAATCTATGTTGTTTTTCGTTAAGCGAAGGTTCTACTATCTTTCTAATTCTCATTTCTATGATCTTTTCTAATAGCTTGAAGATGTGTGACGGCAGCATGATGCTTCTGTAATTTTCATATTTTCTTCAACTGCCCTTTTTGAACAAAGGGATGATTAGTATTGTAATCCAGTCTTCTGGGATTTTTGTTTTCTTTCCAAACCACTGGTAACACTCTATATAGTCAATTTAAGCCTAATAGACCAGCTGCATTTATCGTGTCTGAGCTGCGCCAGTGAATCTAAAAATGGGTGAACGTTGTGGCACAGAAAACACGTGCGTAAGTGCTGAGCATCTGTTGAATAGGGGAAGGAGGAAGTGGGAAGAGAGGAAGAGGGATGGAGGAGATGAACAGAGAGGGGGCAGACAAGATGGACAGACGGGAGGGAGGAGGAGAGGAACAGGAGTTAAGGGAAGAGGAGATGGGCTGAGAAGTGAGAGGAGGAGACTGACAGATAGGAAGATGAGGAGGTGATGGGCGGTGAGGGTGAGGAGTCGACGGACCAAGGGATGTGCATATTACATTAGTAACACGTGTAAGCAGGCGAGGCCGTGGGGAAAAAGACAGTAATAATGTAAAACGTAATAACTTGAGACATAAGTGACATATTTACTGGCTGTTTGCTTCTAGAGTGTGGCCACTCAAATTATTTACCGTGTGTACCTGGGACAGTTATTAGCACGCGCACGCACGTGTAACTGCTCTGTTCACGTGAACGATCGTCAGTAGCCGCATGACTCCACAGCAGAAGGTGTTCTGTGTAATTTCTCCCCCGGAGCTAAAATCTGATTCACTCGTAGAACGTCGTTTTCGACGTGAATATCGATAGAGACCAACTGCGAGTGTTCCCACTCACGTACAATCAAGAAATGGCACAAGCGGATTCTGGAACGGAGAGTTTGCTTTCTATGTGGGGCCAGATCGCTGCATTGAGAGAAGCAGTCCATCGATTGCTTGACTCCCTAGAAGCCTAGACATTACGCCTCTTTCTTTTCTGTTGGAACTTATCAAGAATCAAGTGTACCTGGCCCCAGTTCGCGATCTGCCAGATTTGCGTCATTGCGTTCGTGCAGCTATCACAAATATTACGCAAGCACTGCTGCAAAATACTGGTTAGATATCTGTCGCGCGGTTAATGGTGCGTATATCGAGGTGCATTAGGTGCGTAAACATTTTGAGTTACCATACTTTTAGAAACATACCGTCAATAAATATCTCAATTACTTCTCAAGTTACTACATGTTATGTTTAATCCGGACATCCTGTATGCAAGCTATCAAGCTATCGAGAGATGAGGGACGCGTATTTTCATCAATCAACATCTAATTTCATATTCGTAGGTCAACTGTTAGTAGTGTTGCAACGAGTCTAATCTACTCCCCAGATATAGACCACGTATGACCGTTATATTTGAAAAAGGAGTCTGCGAGAAGGAGGGAAACTCTGTTCCATTGAGACGTGTCCTTTACTTTACGGTAGCAAACACAATAAAATCAAACGGTCCGCACATTGTGACTAAAGACTATCCGTAGCTGTTCTGCACTGCTGCAAGATGGTTGTTCCCGTCAACTGCGGTGTCTGCATCCACATAATATGTGGATTATGCGTTCCTTGAGACACTGTAAAGTGCATGGCGGAAATTACTTTCTGTCTGTTTTAGTTACCTTATTCCCGTTGCACTCCCGCGTCGAGCGGATGAAAATGACTGTCTGAAAGCAATTTTAGGCACCGTTATCCCCGTTGTTTTATTCTTTAGGTCTCAGTGCGAAGACATGTCATCATTATTTGTTGCAGTACAAACTTAGACAAAGGCAGACGCCACTGCGTACGACCATTGCACTTTAGTGCACATTCTGTGACATAATTTGAGCCAGCCGCTGTGGCCGATCGGTTCTAGGCTCTTCAGTCCGGAACCGCGTTGCTGCTACGGTCGCAGGCTCGAATCCTGCCTCGGGCATGAATGTGCGTGATGTCCTTAGGTTATTTACGTTTAAGTAGTTCCAAGTCTAGGGGACTGATGACCTCAGATGTCAAGTCCCATAGTGCTTAGAGCCATTTGAAGGTAATTTGAGAAATCTGATGAAATGTGAGTTAACTGAAGAAATTGTACGCTCCTGCACTATTTCATACGTTATTTTATGCACGCTGTATATTGAATGCTGTGGCTGTTATTCGACTGAAAATTATTTGTGGTGTCAGGGGATGATGGCCGAGTCATGAGTTTATTCGATGCCTTCTTCATCAATGGTGACTAAAGACGTAAATTTGGCATCCCTTGCCGTAGTGGTTAACACCAGTTCGCGTCACATCACCAAAGTTAAGCAGTGTCGTCCTGGGCTATCACTTGGATAGGTGACCATCCGGTCAGCCGAGCACTGTTGGCAAGCGGGGTGCACTCACCCCCTGTGAGGCAAAATGAGGAGCTACTTGATTGAGAAGTAACGGCTCCAGTCTCGTAAACTGACATATTGCTGGGAGAGTGGTGTGCTGACCACATGCCCCTCCGTATCCACTTCCAGTGACGCCTGTATGCTGAGGATGACGCGGCGGTCGGACGATACTGTTAGACCTTCAAAGCCTGTTCGGACGGAGTTAAGTTAAGTTTCTTATAACTCACATATATTATTCTCGAGGCCTACAGGAAAATCTCCTAACTCATGAAATAAATGTATCCGAACAGTGTGTGACAGGACTGTGGCTGCTGACTTTCCAATTTTAAGAGCCTTTGAGATGTACTGCTACAAAGGAATACTGAAGATTAGACGGGTAACTGGGATAAGAAAAGAGGCAGTACTGAACCCAATTAAGGAAATACAAATGAATAGTACAACTTGACTAAAAAGGATCATTTAGGAAGCATCAATTTGATAATGAAGGGTAATTGGGAGAAAAACTGTTGAGGGTGACAAAGACTCAAATACAATATGAAAGTTCTAAGAGATGTAGGTCGCAGCAGTTATGCAGAGATCAAGAGGCTTTCACAGGGTCGGTTAGATTGGACAATCGCATCAAGTCTTTGGTCTGAAGACCACAATGACATTCTATGATCTAGACAGAAAACTTTTAGACTGGCATTGCCTACAGCCCTGGTCTGTGGACAGTAGGGGCAGAAGTCAGTTGTGTGGGTAAAACACTTGCCTCTATAAACTTCACATGTTTCACGCGCTGTTTCATTGTGCCAACGCAGTAAATATGGAAATGCAGTTCTTATAACATGAGATCTCTGTTTTATTTCATTGTGTTACCGACTGAAAGAGACATAATTGACTATACTCTTTGGTCAAAAGTATCGAGAAACCTGTTAGTGGATATTATTATGGAGTATCTAGACCCTTTATGATGGCATGAATTCTTCTGAAATTACTTTAGATGGGGCGTCTGCATGTCTGTGAAGGAATGGCAGACCTTTCTTCCTCGAGAGCTGAAACCAAAGGAGCTAGTGATGTTTGACGCTGAGGTCTGAAGTGGAGTTGACATTCTCACACAACTTAATTTTTTTTCAGTGTGTTCAGATTGGGACTCCTGTTTTTGATCCTGGTCGCGCAGCTTGGGGGAACAGATGTTATGGAATTTTTGTCCTTTTTACTCTTTTGACACAGAACCTTTGGTATCATGACCACAATGGAATGAGGATGAGTTCAGATGATCGAGTTTACTTTTTACACCAGGTGATGGAACTGTAACTGTTCCAAAACTGACCATATACCCAATAAACGACTGTGGATTAAGCAACTGTCCTGCGGTTTTCTTAATTTTTCAAAGCAGAATATAAATTGCCTTTCATAAGTAATAAAAAGTAGTTGATTGGGTAACATCTGTGCGTTTATGCAATCAAAGCAATTACTTGTGATGGAAGTGGAGCTTACATGCACGAACATGGTTGTTATTTTGTACTCAGCAGAACGTTCTTCATCATGTTCAAAGTCAAAAGTTTCCTATTATTCTTGCTAAACACGAAAGTCGTTTATGAATAACAGGAACACGTTTCATATAAGTTCGGCGAAGTATTGAAGTCGTTAGGTTTTTTTGTCGACTATTTTTTATTAACCTTTTTGTTTAAAGATTGCATTTTCTGGTGCTACATGATAAACCTGTATTGTTTTCTTTATTTTTACTATAATATCCCTCTATTCCACGTTACAGATCAACAATTTTCGAATGAAACCTGAATGAAACATTGACAATTTCAATTTTGTTATAAATATTGTTTGCTTTTAAATAACAGACAGCAGAATAATCTAGAAC
The DNA here is from genome assembly GCF_021461385.2 of Schistocerca piceifrons. NCBI lineage: Eukaryota > Metazoa > Arthropoda > Insecta > Orthoptera > Acrididae > Schistocerca > Schistocerca piceifrons. The sequence goes on along the minus strand of NC_060140.1, from coordinate 841,626,264 downwards.
AAAAATATTCTGTACATTACGTAGCCCTTTATACGAGAGTTGGAACTTAAATAGTGGCAACTATTTATTTACAACCGATACAAAAGAGTTACATGTTTGCACCTGTTACTGCCCTTCAAAGTAGTCACCAGCGTTGTGTAGAATCCGTTGCCAGCGATGTGGAAGGCGTAGTATACTGTTAGCAGAGCCAGTTCTGTTGATGGTGCGAATGAAGCGGTCTACTGCCTGTCGAATCTCAGGAGCAGTTCTTAAGCGAATGCCTCGAAGTGGGTCCTTCATCTTCGGAGTCAAATCGAAGTCACAAGGATTTAAGTCCGGGGAGTATGGTGGATGGTATAGTACTTCCCAGTCCCATAGTCCGAACAGAGCAGCCACAGCTTGCGCTGTATGAGCCCACGTATTGTCGTGCAAAATGATGGGTGGGTCGTGCAGAAAGTGTCGCCGCTTCTTTAGCAAAGCTGGCCGCAGGGGATGCTCCAAAAACGAACAGTAATACTGTGCATTGATGGTCTGCCGTAGAGGAATGTAATGCGTTAGGATAACACCATCACAGTCGTGCACGAGAATCACCATAATTTTAGACCGCTCCATTCGCACCATCAACAGAACAGGCTCGCTAACGATATACCGGGTGATCAAAAAGTCAATATAAATTTGAAAACTTAATAAACCACGGAATAATGTAGATAGAGAGGTAAAAATTGACACACATCCTTGGAATCATATGGGGTTTTATTAGAACAAAAAAAAAAAAAACAAGTTCACAAAATGTCCGACAAGTGGCGCTGGACAGCAAAACATCAGTGAATGCTCTTGACAATCGTGTTACAGAATCGCCTCGTCCCCAGCCTGGCTGATAAACACCTTCTGGAAAGTACGCTGTTTATGCAGGATGGCGCTCCACCCCATATTGCTAGACGCGTGAAAGATCTCTTGCGCGTGTCGTTTGGATCGTATACTCAGCCGCCACTTTCGTCATGCTTGGCCTCCCAGGTCCCCAGAGCTCAGTCGGTGTGATTATTGGCTTTGGGGTTACCTGAAGTCGCAAGTGTATCGTAATCGACCGACATCTCTAGGGATACTGAAAGACAACATCCGACGCCAATGCCTCACCATAACTCCGGACATGCTTTACAGTGCTGTTCACAACATTATTCGCCGACTACAGCTATTGTTGAGGAATGATGGTGGACATATTGAGCATCTCCTGTAAATAACATCATCTTTGCTTTGTCTTACTTTGTTATGCTAATTATTGCTATTCTGATCAGATGAAGCGCCATCTTTCGGACATTTTTGAATGTTTGTATTTTTTGGTTCTAATAAAACCCCATGTCATTCCAAGCATTTGTGTCAATTTGTACCTCTGTATCTACATTATTCCGTGATTTATTCAGTTTTCAAATTTATACTGACTTTTTGATCACCCAGTACCACACCCTCCACGTCGCTGGGAACGGGTTCTACACGACGCTGGTGACTACTTTGAAGGGCAGTAACAGGTGCAAACATGTAACTCTTTTGTATTGATTGTGAATAAATAGTTGCCACTATTTAAGTTCCAACGCTCGTATAACCTCGTTCAGCTCGTAGATGGCTCACTGCTTCCATGTTTTAGGGGACTCTCGTCAGATACTGATCACATACGCAAAGAAAGGAATCCGTATGAAGTAACGCCAGATAGGTATGCAACACACCTAACGTACAGGTATCACGGGTGCAACATTAACTGACCAAAGCTAATAGGAAAACTGCTGTACTCTACCATTACTTACGATAGTCTGTGGCAGCCTATGGTAGTTTTATAATTATAGATCTTTCTGTTACGGAATTTATTTTACATTTAAAGAGAGATGTCAGTCATTAGACTAAGTGCATATCGTTATTATCGACCAGCGACGGTACGCGAGGGCTTATTACTTACTGAAGGCCCATGTTGTTGGTTTATTTGGTCGTAAGTCCAGCAGCTGCCGCTCAAAATACTGCCATGCGTAAACGTGGCAGGCGCCGAATTAAACTGGAAAATAAACGCCTCGGGTCGCACGGCGTGAGTATGATAAACTCTGGGCGGAGGTGACGGCCGGCGTGGAACACGGCGCGCCCACAAACCGCGTTTCTTACGATCCGGCGTCTGCGTTAAGGCGACGTTAAGCCGCCGTATTTCACGCGGAACGGCAAGTGGATAGGGATGGCGGGTGCCGGGCGCAAGTGCTGCGTAAGATTACCAGCGGCCCGGCGGCGATCCGGCACATCTGCGAGAACACTTGGGGCTAACGTACTCGTCGCCGTAAAAAACTGTTAAACACAAGGTAGACGAGCCGGATGCTTACATTGATTGGTGGCAAGGTCGAGGTTGCAGCGCGGATGTCCGATCAGTTTTAATTTAATTCGGGCCTCAGGTGAGTAACATGCAAATATACAACGGCCTATTCTGAGTCATCTGCTTGCTGAATAAGCAGGATATCTGATCTCTCAAGTGAGACTTGAGCACTTGCCAAGGTTTTCTTTACACTTACAGGATTTGAATCTCAATTCCTAGACATCAGTTTCCTACAGGAAACCCTTGAAAGAGTCACATTTGAACATTTGAAGATTGCGAGGGACTCGCAAGTACAAAATATTTCTAGTAATTTGTAGAGTTGAGGGAAACTGAGTGTCGATGTTCCAGTGTTCTAAGCTACACTACTGGCCATTGAAATTGCTACACCGCGAACATGATGTGCTACAGATGCGAAATTTAACCGACAGGAAGAAAATGATGTGATATGCAAACGATTAGCTTTTCAGAGCATTCACACAAGGTTGGCGCCGGTGAAGACATGAGGAAAGTTTCCAACCGATTTCTCATACACAAATAGCAGTTGACCGGCGTTGCCTGGTGAAACGTTGTTGTGATGCCTCGTGTAAGGACGAGAAATGCGTACCATCACGTTTCCGACTTTGATAAAGGTCGTATTGTAACCTATCTCGATTGCCGTTTATCGTATCGCGACATTACTCCTCGCGTTGGTCGAGATCCAATGACTGTTAGCAGAATATGGAATCGGTGGGTTCAGGAGGGTAATACGGAACGCCGTGCTGGATCTCAACGGCCTCGTATCACTAGCAGTCGAGATGACAGGCATTTTATCCGCATGGCTGTAACGGATCGTGCAGCCACGTCTCGATCCCTGAGTCAACAGATGGGGACGTTTGCAAGACAACAACCATCTGCATTAACAGTTCGACGACGTTTGCAGCAGCATGGACTATCAGCTAGGAGATCATGGCTGCGGTTAACCTTGACGCTCCATCTCAGACAGGCACTTTGAACAGTAGACGTTACATTTCAGATTTGTTACGACCCGTGGCTCTACCCTTCATTCGATCCCAGCAAAACCCTACATTTCAGCAGGATAGTGCACGACCGCATGTTGCAGGTCCTGCACTGGCCTTTCTGGATACAGAAAATGCTCGACTGCTACCCTGGCCAGCACATTCTCCAGATATCTCACCAATAGAAAACGTCTGGTCAATGGTGGGCGAGCAACTGGCTCGTCACAATACACCAGTCACTACTCTTGATGAACAGTGGTATCGTGTTGAAGCTGCATGGGCAGCTGTACCTGCACACGCCATCCAAGGTCTGTTTGACTCAATGCCCAGGCCTATCAAGGCCGTTATTACTGCCAGAGGTGGTTGTTCTGGGTACTGACTTCTCAGGATCTATGCACCCAAATTGCGTGAAAATGTAATTACAGGTCAGTTCTAGTATAATATATTTGTTCAATGTATACCTGTTTATCATCTGCATTTCTTCTTGGTGTAGCAATTTTAATGGGTGGTTCTGTATAATCTTACTCACTGGATTTTTATGAAATAATATATACTGCAACAGTCACTTTTTACTAATATTTTATTAGCACAACTCGTTTCGGCAGCATGCTGCCACCAGTTGCATTTACAATTAGTTTTATATTTTAATTAACTTGAAGCTAGGTTAGTTTCCCTTGTTGTGTGTGTCAGTGAGGTTATGTGTCGGAAAAGACGCCTGTTCAGGATGATAAATATGTTACACAGCGTGTATATTATGTGGTAAGCATGATTAGTCATTTTGTTAGAGCATTTACTTGTATTTTTGTTGATAATCTGGCACACAGAACACAGTATCAAGTACATAACAACTTAATATTTTCACAATCATTTGCTTACATCAATTCAAAGAGTTTTAAAAGCTATGATAAACTAGTTTCTATTGCCTCTGTATACGTCTTTAAACAAAAGAAACTAGTTTATCTTACCTTTTAAGAGTCTTTAGATTGATGTAAACAATTGATTATGAAAGTGTTAAGTTGTAATGTACTTACTACTGTGCTATGTGTGCCAGCAATGATATTACCAACAAAAATATAAGTAAATGCACTGACAAAAAGACTAATCATACTTACCAGATAATGTACACATTATAACACGTTTATCTTCCTGAAGAGGCGTCTTTTTTGACACATAATCTCACTGGCACACAGAGCAGAGGCAACTAACCTCACTCCATATTAATCGCAATGGAAAGTAACTGCAAATGCACGTGATGATCGCAGCATGTTTCCAAAACGCGTGGTGCTAATAAAATGTTAATAACAAGCCACTTTTGCAGTAAATATTCGTTCATAAAAATCTTACAATGCAGTCGTACCCGTCAAATAACAGCCATATAACATGGATAAATTTAAATTTAGTCATTGGCTCGACTTCCATTGGTATCGTACTACATACAGTGGTCAAAATACATGTTGCATAGTGTTTTATTGTCAACACTGGACTTAACAAAAACAAAACTGGTTTTATGCTGTCAGATACAGTATCAAGAATACGAATGTAAAGAAGATAAATACGTTTCCACTCGATAAACACAAAAGAGCAAAAACTAAACGTTGCAAAAGATTCCACTGCAGACACTTAGGCTTTCTTCACCGTCATTTTGCATAAGACATTGTTTATTAACCAGTTCGACCTCCTCGTAACTGATAAGCATTTGAATGCGGTTAGGCATAGTACTTACCAAATTGTCCAGCTAAGCTGGTAGTGTACTACTCCATTCCTCCACAGCGACCTCTACGTGATCTCTGGTGGGACAGGACGATGGCCAACCGCTCGTTTTAGCATGGATCTTACCTTCTCAATGCAGCTGAGATCTGGAGAATGTAGAGACCATTTCAACCGACTTCTTACGTGCTACACTAGAAAGGTGTTCACAAGATTGTGACGATGAGGGTGTGCATTGCCGCCCTTCAGTGTGAACCCCGCTCCAGAATGTTCACCGAAGGAACCACAGTGCATGCAAGGATGTCGTCCCGATACTTCTCACAAGTCGTCCTGCCATACATTGTCATAAGGGATGTCTTGCGGCTATACACGATTTCAGCCCTAAATATGACTGAACTGCCTTGATAAGGGCGACAGTCTGCGAAACAGTTGGAGTGTAAACTTAGTCCTCGTTGCCTCCTCACACGAATCTCAATACCGTCATGGTGGAGACTGATAAAGATCTCATCAAACACGAGACTTGTGGCCCACTGCTGCCTAGCGCACAAACAGCCGTTTCATTTCCAGGTGACACGAGCCTGTTTATAGGAGGAGCCTTGAGAGGTCTTGTAGCCTGTGATGCCTGCTCATGGAGCCCATTTCGTATCCTTTGCGTTGACACCTGCACTTCTATTGCTGTTTGGAACTGCCGCCGTAGAAATGTCGAAGGTGTCTACTTGCTGTTATACGAAAATATCGGCCCTATACAGCCGCTCTTTTTTCTCCCACTGCTACTACTCTGACGATCCACACCTGATCCTGTAGCTACAGACTTGTTCCAGATTCTAGAGACATCACTTTGACTCACAGCGACATACACAGCGACGCCCGCCTGTCTCATTCACTTCCTCACAAGTCTGACTAGGCAGAGCCTCTGATCTAACGTTTTTGTTGTCTAAACCGTCGTGGAGCAACACAACTCCCGTAATGACACACAGTACAAGTACTGCAGTGTTTACAGGTGACGCGGATGCCAGAGTCTACACATACTGCCTCCTTGCGGTAGGAATGTAGAATATTTGCGCTAGAGTTACATTGCAGATTTCGGCAGTATTCAACATTTACTTTAACAACTGTATAGAGGGGTAAGAGCGTGCAAAAATGTAACAGTGTTGTGGAGCGGCAAGACAGCCAATCCACTGTGACGGGGAGCCGAAAGGCACGCGTTTAAGCTCATGCAGGCTGGCGTGAGGTCTGGAACAGTTAAAGGAGGTGAGACTAGTAAAAAAAGGTACGTGGTTTCTGGAATACTTAACTTTAATCCATAATTGGTGAACATCGCTCTTGACGGCACATGCATCGCAAGAAAAATAGCAAATGATAATGGCGCCTTGCTAGGTCGTAGCAAATGACGTAGCTGAAGGCTATGCTAACAATCGTCTCGGCAAATGAGAGCGTAATTTGTCAGTGAACCATCGCTAGCAAAGTCGGCTGTACAACTGGGGCGAGTGCTAGGAAGTCTCTCTAGACCTGCCGTGTGGCGGCGCTCGGTCTGCAATCACTGACAGTGGCGACATGCGGGTCCGACGTATACTAACGGACCGCGGCCGATTTAAAGGCTACGAACTAGCAAGTGTGGTGTCTGGCGGTGACACCACAAACAGGTCATAGAGAATGCTCCACTGAACAGTTTGATGCAGGGAACTTGGGGTCGGAGAAGCCAACTGAAGGAGATACGGAAGTAAACTTGTTTATCGCTTTGTCTAACATTACTGTTTTCCACCTTATTTACAACTAGCACGAGTACAAGTTTACACGTACTGTGGTGTTTATTTACAGGTCCATTCTTCATTTCCTGCAAGGAAACTAGGAGGACGAGCCTGATAATTAGAAAGTTATGATGCAAGTTTTGTTTGCTTGAGGTTCGTGGAAAGAGTTCTATCTGAGTTGTTGGAGAACGTACCCCTGACTGTTCGTGAGAGGATGTGCACATAACATTACGGTACACAGCCTCACTTCAGAGTGGATGTCCACAACCATGCCTCCTGCCTTCCAAACTTCACAGAAGCTCTCTTGCGAAAATTGCAGATCTAGCACACGTGGAAGAAAGGATGTTGCGGAGGCATGGCTTAGCCACAGCCTGGGGGATGTTTCCAGAATGAAATTTTCACTCTGCAGCGAAGTGTGCAGTGATATGAAACTTCCCGGCAGCTCAGATAGTAGAGCACTTTCCCGCGAAAGGCAAAGATTCAGAGTTCGAGTCTCGATCCGGTACACAGTTTTATCTGCCAGGAAGCGTCACACCGGGGACATCTGTCAGGGTGCGTCAGAATCTTGTTCGCCGATGTCAAGCTTGCATTGGGGTTGATGGACGTCAGTTTCAGCACATTTTCTAAGATGTAGTATAAATAACACGTTCATTATATCAATTATGTGATTTTATTCCTATTATCTGCTTGACTTCTCCGAGCCCAGGTTCTCTAGTACAAATTGTCCTCTATGTCCTGTTTATTTTTTTATGCTGTTACGGAGACGCGTTGTATATACGATGTAGTGGATAGCGAGTTAAGCTTCATGCGGCAGTGTGTAGATGATGCTGTTGTCTATAAGAAGGTTGAAATACCAGAAGACAGCAGCGGTTTGCAGGAAGATCTGTAAATATGTGAATTCCTAAGGGACCAAACTGCTGAGGTCATCGGTCCCCAGACTTACACACTACTTAAACTAACTTATGCTAAGAACAAGACACACACCCAAGCCCGAGGGAGGGCTCGAACCTCCGGCGGGAGAAGCCGTCCAATCCGTGACATGGCGCCTCAAACCGTGCGACCACTCCGCGCGGCGGAAGATCTTTAGAGTACTGATGATTCGTGCAGTGACTGTCTGTTTACCGTGAACATAAATAAACGTAACATATTACGTATACAGAGGAGAAACATCCACTACTGTGCAATTACGCTATCGATGCCAATTCGCTGGAAACAATAACTGCCGTAAAATACGTAAGGGTAATCATCCGATGCGACTGTAAGCGGAACGACCACGTAAAACAAATACTAGGAAAAGCAGATGCTACACAGACTTATAGGAAAAATCGCAAGGAGATTTTAATTCATCCTCGGAGCAAATGACTTACAAAACACTTGAGCAGATTCTGGAGTACTGCTCATCAGTCTCGGATTTTTGCCAGAATGGACTAATAGAAAAGATTGACAAGGTCAAACTAAGAGCGGTGCGTTTCGTCACGGGTCGTTTAGTCGGCGCGAGAGCAGTGGCAGACGCTACAGGAGAGGTGTCGTGCATGACGGGGAGGTCTGCTGTTGAAATTCCGAGAGGATAAGTTCCGGCAAGAGTCAGACAACATATTACTTCCTCCCACATACGTCACGTAAAACGATCACGACGAGAAAATTCGAGCCGCCCGGGGTGGCCGAGCGGCTCTAGGCGCTACAGTCTGGAACCGCGCGACCGCTACGGTCGCAGGTTAGAATCCTGCCTCGGGCATGGATGTGATATCCTTAAGTTAGTTGGGTTTAAGTAGTTCTAAGTTCTAGGGGACTGATGACCTCAGCAGTTAAGTCCCATAGTGCTCAGAGCCATTTGAGAAAATTCGAGAAATTAGAGCTAATACGGAGTGCCGTTCGCTAATGGGACGGGGAAGAAGATATCAGTTAGCGGTGCCAGGAGTGCCTTCCGCCACACGCCACCAGGTGGCTTGCGGAGAGCAGATATAGATGTAGATAATATTCTTTTTCTTTTATTTCAATTTCCATACGCAATATCAGACGTAAATGCTGTTTAACAAATGTAGAAGCATAATTTTTACACAATAACGACACATTTCCGTTTTTAATAACTGATAACATTAAAATTGGAGTGTTAATAGCAATTTAAAATTTGATACTGCACTGTGAAATACACTACTGCCCATTAAAATTGCTACACCAAGAAGAAATGCAGATGATAAACGGGTATTCATTGGAGAAATATATTAGACTAGAATTGACATGTGATTACATTTTCACGCAATTGGGTGCATAGATCCTGAGAAATCAGTACCCAGAACAACCACGTCTAGGCGTAATAACGGCCTTGATACGCCTGGGCATTGACTCAAACAAAGCTTGGATGGCGTGTACAGGTATAGCTTGCCAATGCAGCTTCAACACGATACCACAGTTCATCAAGAGTAATGACTGGCGTATTGTAACGAGTCAGTTCCTCGGCCACCATTGACCAGACGTTTTCAATAGATGAGAGATCTGGAGAATGTGCTGGCCAGGGCAGCACTCGAACATTTTCTGTATCCAGAAAGGCCCGTACAGGACCTGCAACATGCGGTCGTGCATTATCCTGCTGAAATGTAGGGTTTCGCAGGGATCGAATGAAGGCTAGAGCCACGGGTCGTAAAATATCTGAAATGTAACGTCCACTGTTCAAAGTGCCGTCAATGTGAACAAGAGGTGACCGAGACGTGTAACCAATGGCATCCCATATCATCACGCCGGGTGACACGCCAGTATGGCGACGACGAATACACGCTTCCAATTTGCGTTCACCGCGATGTCGCCAAACACGGATGCGACCATCATGATGCTGTGAACAGAACCTGGATTCATCCGGAAAAATTACGTTTTGCCATTCATGCACCCATTTTCGTCGTTGAGTACATCATCGCAGGCGCTCCTGTCTGTGATGCAGCGTCAGGGGTAACTGCAGCCACGGTCTCCTAGCTGATAGTCCATGCTGCTGCAAACGTCATAGAACTGTTCGTGCAGATGGTTGTTGTCGCCATCTGTTGACTCAGGGATCGAGACGTGGCTGCACGATCCGTTACAGCCATACGGATAAGATGCCTGTCATCTCGACTGCTAGTGATTCGAGGCCGTTGGGATCCAGCACGGCGTTCCGTATTACCCTCCTGAACCCACCGATTCCGTATTCTGCTAACAGTCATTGAATCTCGACCAACGCGAGCAGCAAGGTCGCGATACTATAAACCGCAATCGCGATAGGCTACAATCCGACCTTTATCAAAGTCGGAAACGTGATGGCACGCATTTCTCCTCCTTACACGAGGCATCAGAACAACGTTTCACCAGGCAACGCCGGTCAACTGCTATTTGTGTAAGAGAAATCGGTTGGGAACTTTCCTCATGTCAGCACGTTGTAGATGTCGTCACCGTCGCCAACCTTGTGTGAATGCTCTGAAAAGCTAATCATTTGCATATCACATCATCTTCTTCCTGTCGGTTAAATTTCGCGTCTGTAGCACGTCATCTTCGTGGTGTATCAGTTTTAATGGCCAGTAGTGTATCTTATTGTTAAATAAAAACAATCTCTCAGAACAGAGAGTTTGCAAGATGGCGGAAGCAGACTGACGAGGCGATTCACGACATGTCACGCACAGTGGTCAACCTCGCTGAACGACAACTGACCGAAGAGGAAGTGTCCGTCCTTCAAAAAGTAGGGAATTTCGCTATCATCCCGTGAACTACATCTATGGAGGACATCATTGCTAATACCGAATCGGCCATTCGGACCCTTTCTTGTGATAGAGCACAGGAAATACGCACTGAAACAACCAGCATACTGCGTCGAGCAAATCCACCAGCTTGGAACCTGAAGGAACAAGAAGTACAAGTGATTAATAACCTCAACGCCGACAAGAGCATATTGATACTGCCTGCCGCTAAGGGGAATGCGACCGTCGTAGCGAAGACCGAAGATTATGAGTAGAAGATCCGGGACCTATTAGATCTGACGACGTACCGAAAACTAAGCGCAGATCCGACGCAGCGTATCACACGGAATACGAATCGGTTAATCAAGACGTCTTCTCTGCCGACTGACGTACAGAGGAACCTGCGCAACACAGGAGTCCTACTACCTCGGCTGTATGGATTACCTAAGATCCATACAAAAAACGTTCCACTAAGATCGATTGTTAGCATTCCTGGCTCACCGACGTATAAACTGGCAAAGAACTTGTCCTCTCTGCTCCAGCCGCACGTGGTGAAGACTGACACATACATTAAGGACTCTGGACATTTCATTTAGAAGCTGAAGAAACTAAAACTTGCCCCAAACGATATCCTGGTCAGCTTTTATGTTGTTGCTTTGTTTACAAAGGTGCAACTCAGGGACTCTCTGGAGCACATCGGTCCCATCTTCCCGCAAGACATCACAAAGCTCTTTCATTCATGTCTCACCACGAGCTATTTCACGTGGAAGGGCAACTTCTACGAACAGCTGGAAGGTGCCGCCATTGGTAGTCTTCTTAGTCCAGTGTTGGCCAACTTCTTCATGGAACATTTCGAGGCCCAGGCACTGGACACGGCACCTTGTACACCTAAAGTGTGACACCTTCGTTATGTGCATCCATGGTGAAGAACAGCACGGTGACTTCCTAAGACACACGAATAGTCTGCATTCCAACATAAAATTTACTATGGAAGTAGAGAAGGACAAAAAACTATCCTTTCTAGATTTGTTGGTCACAATGGATGGTGAAAACCTGGTACACAAATTGTATCGGAAGCCGACACACACGGACCGATACCTGCACAAACTATCAGATCACCACCCGAGCCAGAAAAGAGGCATGATAAAGACGCTCGTGATGCAGGCAAGACGAATATGTAAGCCACAGTACCTCAGACGTGAAATACAACACTGGGAAAGTGTCCTCAGGAGGAACGGGTACTCCAGAAGTGACATTAGGAGTATAACAGAGCTTAACACTCGACGAAGTGAGAAATAAGAAAAAGAAATGTCGGGTACGGCCTTTCTACGATACATTCCCAGAGTGACGGACAGAATCAGCCGTATTTTGCTCAAACGTGGCGTAAAGACTATTTGCAAACCCACAAAGAAGATCAAAGAGTGTCTCAGATCGGCAAAGGAGAAAAGGGACCTACTTACAATGCCAGGAATGGCAAAGGAGAAAAGGACCTGCTTACAATGCACATGCGGAGAAGTTTATAATGGAACGACTGGATGATCGATGAACACCAGGATTACAGAATATAAACAACATTGCGGGTTGGGGCAGGTGGAGAAATCGGCCGTGGCACAGCACGCACTGAGTGAGACCGACCACGTAATAAAATTCGCCTATACGGAAGTTCTGGCTGTAGAGAAGAACTATCACATCCGCTTGTTCAGAGAAGCTGTAGAAATACACAAACACGAGAACAGCTTCAACAAGAAAGAGGGAAGACTCAAGGATCCTGAATTCCTGTGCTGCAGCGAACGACCGTCGCAGGTAGCAAGAGGAGAACCGCACCGGAAATGACCGCGGAGAAGCCCTATGGCGTTGGCGCGCCAGGTACATAAAATATCCTGCGGCCGCGAGCTCAGCTCCAGTCCACCAACAGCAACGGAGGGTGAAACACTGAAAATGCCAGCCTCTCGTGCTGGCGAAACGTCAGAAAAATTTCAGACGAACATTGGCCGAAGAACCCGAGACAGAAGCCAACAGGCAATTTGTCAACAAGTGGCCACGAAAGCCTTCACAATTTTGAATATAGCGGTGGTTTGCCATGAACGACACGGAAGGAATATTAAAACGTTATGGGAATAACTAGTTCATAGTAATGCTATCTGTATATTAAAGCAGAAAGCTAATGATCGTTACAGGTAAATGATTACTAATGGTAAAGTACTACTAACAGTGTACTCTGTACTGATTAGTATTTGTTTTCTTAGTGAACACCAACATCTTTATACTAGCTAGAGCACAAATGAAACATGTGGTGTATGAAACGAGTGTAGTTTGAACAATGTTAGCCAGTTACTTGCTACAGCACACAAATATAAAATGATAATTGATCTTCATTAGTCCTATTACTGTAATATCCTTGGATTGAGTAAGACCAAGTGGAAGGGAAAAAAACTCTAAATTGTTGAGAGGTGGGTACAAATTATACTGGCAGGGTCACAATAAAGAGGCAAAAATTGGAGTGGGGTTTGTGTTTCACAAAGACATTGACCTAGTTACAGATGTGGGCTTTGTAAGTGAAAGGATACTTAGAGCAAGAGTGAACTTGGGAAAGAATAGTTTTACTACACTCCAAGTGTATGCAACTCAGCAAGGGTGCAGTGAGGAAGAAAAAACGAAATACCTTGTAGAACTGGAAGAAAAAGTAATAGAAGATAACATTATGATAATTGGGGATCTGAATGCTCAGATCGGCACGGATAGAAATGATTATGAGGAGGTGATGGGGCCTTTTGAATACGGAAGACGAAATGTTGAGGGTGAAGAAATTCTAAATCTGTGCATAAAGAATCATCTTTTAGTGAATAAAACATTCTTAAAGAAACAAGATAGCCATAAGATTACTAGATATGGCTGGGATGGCAAATCTAAGACATTTATAGACTATATATTAACGGACAAATTAACTGGAGGAAAAGTAAGGGGCACTAAAGTCATACAAGGTGAGCACTTGGATAGCGACCACAGGTTACTAGTGGCTGGTCTAAACTATAAGATGAAAAGTTTGAATGCTGTACAAAAAATGCCAAAAATTAAGGAGTGGAAGTTGAAAGAAAAAGAAAATAAGGAAAGTTTCCAAAATCTAGTAGCACAAAAATTGCCAAAAACTGAAAGGGGTAGTGTAGAGGAAGATCGGAACCTATTTAAAATATCAGTAGTTAACAGTGCTGTGCAGATATGCGGCAAAACAAAGGGTAAAGTGAGAGACAAGGAAATCAGTTGGTGGAACGATAGAGTAAAAGACACAATTAAAAAACGTAATAGGGCAAAGAAAAACATGAAGTGTGAAAAATGAAATCAGAACCAGTGGCTGGTACCAAAAGATGAACACAAGGTGACAACACTGGAGAAGGAATACCGACAAAAGAAACTCCAAGCAAAGAGAATTGTGAAAGAAGAAAAGGAGAAGAGTTCGGAAATATTCACCCAGAAACTAGAGCAGGATAGCAAAGGGAACCAAAAACTGCTATACTGGTTGTTGAAAAGTAAAAGATCTGATAGAGAAGACATAAAAGCGATTGAAACAGAGGATGGGGACTTTATCACGGACAAAGAAGGTATCAGGTGAAGAGATGAAAAATTATTATGAAATCTTACCGAATGGGGAAGGTGCACAAGAAAGCGACACCGAACTCATTGAATTAGAGGAAGAGCAGGATCCAATCTCTTGGTTAGAATTCCCTGAAACAGATGAAAAGTGGGAAGGCGGCTGGAGTAGATGAGCTTACAGAGCATATTATTAAAGCCGCAGAAATCCAACGAATACTATGGTTACACTGGGTGCTGGAAGTGATATAGAAAGAAAAACAAAGTGCAGATGAATGGAAAAAAGGAATTATTATACAATTGTTCATGAAAGGTAGTAGCAAGAAATGCACCAACTACCGAGGAATCACATTGTTATCACACTGACTTAAAATGATGGAAAAGGTCATAGAAAAGACAGCATGGGTTCAGAAGTAATAGGGGAAGAATAGATCTCATTTTCTCCCTCTGTCAGTTAATGGAGAAATATTGGGAAAAAGGAAAGGACTTGATAGTAGTATTCGTGTATTTCGAAAAAGCATATGACAGTGTACCAAGGGATAAAATATGGGAATGCGTGAGAAAACATAATGTTCCTGATTCATTAATTTAAAAAGTCCAGATGCTGTACGATGGTTGTGAGAGCAGTGTAAAGTAGGAGGTGGAAGATCAAAATGGTTTAAGACAAAGAGAGGTGTTCAGCAAGGCAGTTAGATCTCCCCTTTACTCTTCATTACACGTATGGACGCAATCATGATAGAAATTAAGGAAGAAGAAAATGAAGATCTCAACGCTTTTGTTTTTGCTGATGACATCGCCATTTGGGGAGAAACGGAAATGGAGGTTCAGAGGAGACTGGATTACTGGAACATAAAATTTAAAAAATTCAAGTTAAATGTGAGTAGGAACAAGACAGTGGCAATGATGATGAGCAGGACACCCACACCTTGTCGCATCATACGGGACGGGGAGAAGGTTGAATGTATGAAAAGCTTCAATTATCTGGGGAGCATCATATCACGCGATGGAAGTTCCAAACTAGAAGTCTTAAACATAATAACAAATGGATCTAGCTTCTTCCTCCAAGTACGAAATCTAATCTGGGACAAGGAAGTCCCTCAAAGAGCCAAACAGACCATATATAACTCTTATCTCCTGCCAATCATGATGTATAGTCTGGAGGCGTGTGTCATCAATAAGAGTGAAGAGAGTCAAATACAAGCATGTGAAATGAAGTTCTTTAGGTCAGCTCTACAAAAACCTAGGATGGATAGAGTCACCTGCAGTGACATTGACTACAGAGGAGAAATGAATGCTTTGAGATTGAAGTGGTTCGGTCATGTGAAGCGAATGCATTCGACTCGAACTCCACGCCCGTATTTGTATTTGGGGATGGAGGTACCAGGAAGGAGACCAAGAAAGAGATGGGCAGACCAGGTTAAGGAAGATCTCAAGAGGAGAGGAGTAACATGGGATGTAGTGGAGATGGAAAAGCTATACCACGAGAGAAACCAATAGAGGCATATCGTTCACCAAGTTCCTACGCAGTTCACTGGAAGGAAATCGTGATGATGATGACTGTAACATGGAAGAAGCTGCCTCGGTACCTAGCACGAGACCCAGAAATTATTCTGTAAGTTGACTCAGATCAAGGCTTCGCCAAAACACAATAAGACACACTTTTAACTACAAACATATGAAAATATAAATATTATTACAAAGTTGTACAGTAGTTATTCTTTATGTTGGCGCTTCAAGTTTATTAGCGATTAATTATTATGAATAATCACAGTTTTATGTACGTAATTTAAATGCTGTACTGATATTTCAATAAGACAGGCATTTAAGGAAAGTGATTTGGATCTTTTATTTGTAATTACATTGATGAAACATTAATTATACTTCTATGAGAAACACGTGGAGCATTTCAGAAACAAGGCTCACTGAATATTTAAGAATTTTTCTACTCCACAAAAGTTGTTACAGAAACCAATTACTTTTCAGTTCAATAAAATGGGATACTCGGAAACACTGCAGCACTTGGAAAAAACCCTGCCTAGGTAAATGACTAAGGATGAGACATATGTTTCAAAACAAAATTCGAACAAAACGGTATTATTATCTGGTTAGGAAATCAAATAACTTGTCCATGTAATTTTTCAGCACTCAACTGATTAGTTCAGATAAAGGTGGTGAGTGTACCGATCTTCTGTGGCTACAGAAAAATGGTGGCAAAGTCGTCTTGACAGTTGCTATATAACAAGCTCTGAAAATTCTCTTCTTAGTGTCGGGTTTTCGTAGTACAGAGTTAACTAATGAATGCCAGGAATAGTGAGCCAAATTTCTTCCACATCCGAAGCTATATTAAATAATGTTGCCGCTCTTCTTGCCTCATTCGGCACACAAGTTGCGAATCCTGTGTCTGCTAGCCACAAGGGAGCCTTCCAGTTCGACCGCCAAGTCCACCTTTTCTACTCCCACCAAGCGAGTTTCCTTATACAGAGACTTCTCTCCATGTTTTACTTGATTCATTCCTAAGTTTCTTATGCATGAACCACTACTACAAGAATAGTTTTAGCATTACAAAGTTTTTGCAGGACACTCCTTATGAAATTGCATACATACATTATGTCACCTTGTGGATAAGCAGATAAGAAACGAAAATGAGCGTATGGCATCGTTGGCTGGGAGGCCCCTATTCTGGAAAGTTCGGTCGCCAAATGGAAGTCTTATTTCATTCGACGCCACATTTGACGACTTGTGCGCCGCTGTTGAGGATGAAATGATGATTAGCGCAACACAACACCCAGTCCCCAAGTGGAGAAAATCTCCAACCCACCCGGGAATCGAACCCGGGCCCGCTTGCATGGGAGGCGAGCATGTTACCACCCAGTTAAGCGGATAAGCAAATAAATAAGTTATATGAGATAAGTATAGGTAATACCGATGCTACCATTACATGTTGTCCAGGATACAGGTTCACGGCTTCATGCGAATATCGGAGGCGATGTTTTAGGTTCATAAATAACAAACAAACACTTCGAATAATCCTGGTTGGTTATTGTTCTTTCCGTAAACAATATGACATTGATGCATTGAACCAATGAATTATGCTGCTGCCCCTGTGAGTCAGTGTTGCCAACTTCAGCATAAGCAAAAACGATGAAGCGTCATCTTGTAAACACAAGCACATCTTTCGGCTGCTAAGTCTGTGCCAAGACTCTCACTGCGACAATCCCCCCTCGCAAGTTCTACTGCCAAAAAAATGACTCCCCCTTCTGGGAGGCTGCAGCTTTGGACTATGAACTTGTGACGTCATTCTCACGACGTCAGACGAGCCCTGCGCAAGGTTACGTCAGAATCTGACAATGTTATCATGATGCATACCAAACAATTCGATTTGCTGAGAATGTTACAAAACTGTAACAAGATTTTATCTAGGCAAAACGTTAAGAAACTTACTAACATATCTTCATCGATGTTTTAGATAATTAATACTATTTGAAATATCGCATTTTAAGTGGAAATACTTGTCGGAAACGAGGTATTTTGACATCCCGTTCCGAATGAAATACATCGGTTGCTGCAAAAGGTTTTTCTAGAAAGCAGTCAAAGTTAAGATCAGCCGTGTTTCATATCACACTTCGTAGGATTAGCCAATGGAAGCCATCCACCACGAAATCTATGAAGGGCAGCCAAGTGAAAGCCAGACAGACTGAAAAAAGAAGTAAACTGTTCTTTATTTCAAAAGCAATCGCCATAACTGTTAACACGTGTATCCTACTCTGTGAAAAGACCGTTAATGACTTCGTGGGGGGAACCGTGACTGCACCGAGGTGCGCATTTCTTCGTCCGAAGCAAATCGGCAACCACAAATGTCTTCCTCCAGGGCTCCAAAAATATGAAAATCGCATGGGGAGAGATCGGGACTGTATGGAGGAAGTGTAAGGGCTTCTCAGCGAGACGTCAAAAGCGTGGTCGAAACAACCTAGGGATCATACTGGCGGGCATTATCCTGCAACAGAATGATGCCGTCCGTCAACATTCCTGGGCGTCGTTTGGACTTGAGAGCCCGCTTCAGTTTTTGGAACGTGTTCGCGTACCCCTGTGCGTTAATTGTGTTACCGTGTTCCAGAAGCCCAATCAGCATCGGGCCTTTGCAGTAAAAAAAAAAAAAATGTTCACCATGATTTTGCAGGAGATGACGCGACGTCTTGTATCGACTACGCGCAAACACTTGCCCTATACAGTCCCGATGTTTCCCCATGGGGTTTACACATTTTTGGAGCCCAGAAGAAAGAAATTCGTGCTCGTCGATTTGCTTCAAGTGAAGACATACAGATGGTACAATCATTGTTCCATAGGCAACCGTAAACATTTTGCCATAAAGGCATTGACCGTCTAGTCGCATAGTGGGATTAATGTATCAGCCGTTTCGGTGATTACTTTTGAAATTATAAGCAGTTTACTTACTTTTTCCTTCTGTCTCGTTTTCATTTGGCTGCCACTTATAGTACATCGATGTGATTAAGATATAGTTAATGTTAGTAAATATGGGCATAATTTCTAAAAGAGGAACAAGCTGTGTAAACTTCAACCTCAGGTAATAAGCCAATACTGATAATGGCTGAAGGTGTCTGTCATGTTAGATTAGAACCAAGTTATATTACGTAGAATGTTCATCTGAAGCAATCGAAGTTGAATGTATCAATCAGTCACAATCGATCTTGGTTTCATGAAAATCGCGGTGAGTCGAACAGAATTGTACCATAATACCACGAAATAAGAGTCTGCTTAAGGCAGCAGAATGGTCTACATCTACATCTACATCTACATGGATACTCTGCAAATCACATTCAAGTGCGTGGCAGAGGGTTCATCGAACCACGTTCACAATTCTCTATTATTTCAATCTCGTATAGCGTGCGGAAAGAACGAACACCTGTATCTTTCCGTACGAGCTCTGATTTCCCTTATTTTATTGTGGTGATCGTTCCTCCCTATGTAGGTCAGTGTCAACAAAATACTTTCGCATTCGGAGGAGAAAGATGGTGATTGGAATTTCGCCTCCGCAACGAAAAACACCTTTCTCTTAATGATTTCCAGCCCAAATCCTGTATCATTTCAGTGCCACTCTCTCTCATATTTCGCAATAATACAAAATGTGCTACCTTTTTTTGAACTTTTTCGATGTACTCCGTCAGTCCTATCTGGTAAGGATCCCACACCGCACAGCAGTATTCTCCTTAGTAGGTCTGTTACACTTTCTAAGGGTCCTGCCAAAAAAACGTAGTCTTTGGTTAGCCTTCCCCACAACATTTTCTATGTGTTCCTTCCAATTTAAGTTGTTCGCAATTGTAATACCTAGGTATTTAGTTACATTTACGGCTTTTAGATTAGACTGATTTATCGTGTAACCGAAGATTAACTAGTTCCTTTTACCAGTATGTGGATGATCTCACACTTTTCGTTATTTAGGGTCAACTGCCACTTTCCGAACCATTCAGATATCTTTTCTAAATCGTTTTGCAGCTTGTTTTGATCTTCTGATGACTTCATCAGGCGATAAACGACAGCGTCATCTGCAAACGACCGAAGACGGCTGCTCAGATTGTCTCCAAAATCGTTTATATAGATAAGGAATAGCAAAGGGCCTATAACACTACCTTGGGGAACGCCAGAAATCACTTCTGTTGTATTCGATGACTTTCCGTCAATTACTACGAACTGTGTCCTACCTGACAGGAAATCACAAATCCAGTCACATAACCGAGACGATATTCTATAAGCAAGCAATTTCACTACGAGTCGCTTGTGTGGTACAGTGTCAAAAACCTTCCGGAAATACAGAAATACGGAATCTATATGAAATCCCTTGTCAATTGCACTCTACACTTCATGTGAATAAAGAGCTAGTTGTGTTTCACAGGAACGACGTTTTCTAAACCCATGTTGACTGTGTGTCAATAGGCCGTTTTCGTCGAGGTGATTCATAATGTTCGAACACAATATATGTTCTAAAATCCTGCTGCATATCGACGTTAGCGATATGGGCTTGTAATTTAATGGATTACTCTTACTACTTTTCTTGAATATTGGTTTGATCTGTGTAACTTTCCAGTCTTTGGGTACGGATCTTTCGTCTAGCGAACGGTTGTATAGATTGTTAAGTACGGAGCTAACGCATCAGCATACTCCGAAATGAACCTAATTGGTATACAGTCTGGACCAGAAGACTTACTTTTATTAAGTGATTTAACTTGCTTCACTACTCCGAGGATATTTACTTCTACGTTACTCATGTTGGCAGCTGTGCTTGGTTCGAATTCTGGAATACTTACTTCGTCTTCTTTTGTGAAGGCATTTCGAAAGGCTGTGTTTAGTAACTTCGCTTTGGCAGCACTGTCTTCGATAGTATCTCCATTGCTATCGCGCAGAGAGGGCATTCATTGTTTCTTGCCGCTAACATCTTCAAATACGACCAGAATCGCTTTGGATTTTCTGACAGGTTTCGAGACAAAGTTTCGTGTTTGTTTCGTTGTTTCTGCAACAGTGTTCTGACCCGTTTTGTGTACCAAGGAGGATCAGAGCCATCGTTTGTTAATTTTTTTGGTATAAGTCTCTCAATTGCTGCCGATACTATTTCTTTGAATCTAAGCCACATGTGGTCTACACTTACATCATTAATTTGGAATGAGTGGCGATTGTCTCTTAGGAAGGAGTCGAGTGAATTTTTATCTGCTTTTTTGAATAGGCATATTTTTCGCTTATTTTTCGAGGATTTGGGGACTACAGTATTCAATCTCGCTACGCCAACTCTGTGTTGACTAATCCCTGAGTCGGTTTTGATGCTCGTTATTAAATCATGTTTATTTGTTGCTAAGAGGTCTGTAAAGCTTCACCATACAAGCGAGGGTCCTTTCGGAAGACTGACTAAAGCTACTGTTTTTGTTATTGTTAATTTGAGTCACAAGGCACATGCGTAAAAATTGTGAACTGACACTGACCGGAAGGTTTGTTTCACACCACAGTGTTTTACTATTCATGATCATATTGGAAGAGGTATACGTGTGCCTTCAAGTTAGTAGCAGTAGTAGTAGTGTGGTGGTGGTGGTGGTGGTGATGGTGATGGTGGTGGTAGTGGTAGCAGTAGTAGTAGTAGTAGGTGGTGATGGTGGTGGTGGTGGTGGTGGTGGTGGTGGTGGTGTTAGTAGCAACAGTTGTAGTAGGTGGTGGTGGTGGTGGTGGTGGTGGTGATGGTGGTGGTGGTGATAGTAGCAGCAGTAGTAGGTGGTGGTGGTGGTGGTGGTGATGGTGATGATGGTGGTGGTAGTAGCAGCAGTAGCAGTAGGTGGTGGTGGTGGTGGAAATAGTGGTGGTGGTAGTAGTAGCAGTAGTAGTAGTAGTAGTAGGAGGAGGAGGAGGTGTTGTCTTGTGACAGCCAGAGCGAGAGCACCAGCAGCAGCGAGTACTGTTTGTATAAAGCGTTTATTTTGCATTTTGTTTACGACCATCCACTAAGGAAGGGATTCTATTTGTGTTTATCTGCTCTGCATAGTAACTAACAGTTCTTGATAAAACTTTACGTAGTTTTCGTGTTAGATTTCTTAGTGTTTTCTTGATCGTTAGAACAGAAAGCGCCCTAAAACCGTCTTTTGTTTGTTTCGCGGCCGTTAGCCACTAGTCACTTGAATCAGCAGTTGTCTTGTGACAGCCAGAGCGAGAGCACCAGCAGCAGCGAGTACTGTTTGTATAAAGCGTTTTTGTACTTATTTGCTGCGCTTAGCTTTTAAATAGTTTTTCTGGGAAAACCTAGCGTAGTTTTCGCGTCTCGTATTTCAGTGAGTGTTTCTTGATTATCAGAGTAGCTCATCAGAAGATTATCTTGGGAATTTGTCACCGTATAGAGTAGGGTAAACATAGTCATGTGTGAGCGGACGCAAGGAGAATTGGCCACTCTTCGGGGGCAGGTGGAGGCTTTGTCTGTTAGGCTCATCGAGCTCGAGGCGCAGGCGTTGGCTCGTAGTGGCGTTGGGGCAACTGTGGTGAGACCTATGCCTACTTCGGTGGCCTTGGAATCACATGGAACCCCTGATGTCGCTGCGTCTTCCGGCAGTGAGCATCTTACCGGTCAGCCATCACTCCAGGGTGAATGGCGGACAGTGGTGGGCTCGCGCGTGCCTGGCCGAAAGGCGAAGGTGGGATCTGGCCGCGTGGCAGCTGCCTTACCCCTTTCCAACAGGTACGGGGTGCTTCCTAGTGGTGATGACATCGTTTCCGAGCCACCACAGGATGCCTCGCCTGTTGGGCCAGTGGCCGATTCTCCGGCAAGGTCCCGACAGTCACAGAGGGCGGGCCTATTAGTTATAGGGAGCTCCAACGTTAGGCGGGTTATGGAGCCCCTCAGGAAAATAGCGGGTAGGTCGGGGAAGAATGCCAGTGTGCACTCGGTGTGCTTGCCGGGGGGTCTCGTCCGTAATGTGGAGGAGGCCCTTCCGGCAGCTATTGAACGCACTGGGTGTGACCGGCTGCAGATAGTAGCACATGTCGGAACGAATGACGCCTGCCGCTTGGGTTCTGAGGCCATCCGTGGTTCCTTCCGGCGGCTGGCTGATTTGGTGAAGACAACCAGCATCGCACGCGGAGTGCAAGCTGAGCTTAATATCTGCAGCATAGTGCCCAGAGTCGATCGCGGTCCTCTGGTTTGGAGCCGTGTGGAGGGTCTAAACCAGAGGCTCAGACGACTCTGCGATTATAATGGTTGCAAATTCATCGACCTCCGTTATTGGGTGGAGAACTGTAGGGCCCCCCTAGATAGGTCAGGCGTGCACTACACACCGGAAGCAGCTACTAGGGTAGCAGAGTACGTGTGGCGTGCACACAGGGGCTTTTTAGGTTAGAGGAACCCCCCCTTGGGCGAAACGATAAAATACCTGACGGCTTACCAGAGAGGACATTATCATCGTTGATAAAGAACGTCCGTCCTCAGAGACCAAAAACAGGAAAAGTTAACGTAATATTGGTAAACTGCAGGAGTATCCAGGGCAAGGTTCCTGAATTAGTATCTCTTATTGAAGGAAATAGTGCGCATATAGTATTAGGAACGGAAAGTTGGTTAAAACCGGAAGTGAACAGTAACGAAATCCTAGACACAGAATGGAATATATACCGCAAGGATAGGATAAACGCCAATGGTGGAGGAGTATTTATAGCAGTTAAGAATTCAATAATATCCAGTGAAGTTATTAGCGAATGCGAATGTGAAATAATCTGGGTTAAGTTAAGTATCAAAGGTGGGTCAGATATGATAGTCGGATGCTTCTATAGACCACCTGCATCAGCAACCGTAGTAGTTGAGCGCCTCAGAGAGAACCTGCAGAACGTCGTGAAGAAGTTTCGTGATCATACTATTGTAATAGGGGGAGACTTCAATCTACCAGGTATAGAATGGGATAGTCACACAATCAGAACTGGAGCCAGGGACAGAGACTCTTGTGACATTATCCTGACTGCCTTGTCCGAGAATTACTTCGAGCAGATAGTTAGAGAACGAACTCGTGAAGCTAACGTTTTAGACCTCATAGCAACAAATAGACCGGAACTTTTCGACTCCGTGAATGTAGAAGAGGGTATCAATGATCATAAGTCAGTGGTTGCATCAATGACTACAAGTGTAATAAGAAATGCCAAGAAAGGAAGGAAAATATATTTGCTTAACAAGAGTGATAGGGCACAAATCGCAGAATATCTGAGTGACCACCATCAAACGTTCATTTCTGAGGAAGAGGATGTGGAACAAAAATGGAAAAAATTCAGAAACATCGTCCAGTACGCCTTAGATAAGTTCGTACCGACTAAGGTCCAAAGCGAGGGGAAAGATCCACCGTGGTATAACAATCATGTACGAAAGGTACTACGGAAACAAAGAAAGCTTCATCATAGGTTTAAGAGTAGTCGAATCATAGCTGATAAGGAAAAGCTGAACGAAGCGAAAAAGAGCGTAAAGAGAGCAATGAGAGAAGCATTCAACGAATTCGAACATAAAACATTGGCAAACAATCTAAACAAGAACCCTAAAAAGTTTTGGTCATATGTAAAATCGGTAAGCGGATCTAAATCCCCTATTCAGTCACTCGTTGACCACGATGGCACCGAAACAGAGGACGACCGAAGAAAGGCAGAAATACTGAATTCAGTGTTCCGAAACTGTTTCACTGCGGAAAATCGTAACACGGTCCCTGACTTCAGCCGTCGCACGGACGCCAAAATGGAAAATATTGAAATAAACGATATCGGAATTGAAAAACAACTGCTATCACTTAGTAGCGGAAAAGCATCCGGACCAGACGAGATACCCTTAAGATTCTACAGTGATTATGCTAAAGAACTTGCCCCCTTTCTATCAGCAATTTATCGTAGATCGCTGGAAGAACGTAAAGTACCTAGCGACTGGAAGAAAGCGCAGATCGTTCCCATTTTCAAGAAGGGTCATAAATCAGATGCGAATAATTATAGGCCTATTTCGCTTACGTCAATCTGTTGTAGAATAATGGAACATGTTTTGTGTTCTCGTATTATGACGTTCTTAGATAATACAAATCTCCTTCATCATAACCAACATGGATTCCGCAAACAGAGATCATGTGAAACTCAGCTCGCCCTATTTGCCCAAGAAATTCACAGTGCCGTAGACACTGGCGAGCAGATTGATGCCGTATTCCTGGACTTCAGGAAGGCATTTGATACGGTTCCGCACTTACGTTTAGTGAAAAAAATACGAGCTTACGGAATATCGGACCAGGTTTGTGATTGGATTCAGGATTTCCTAGAAGAAAGAACACAACATGTCATTCTTAACGGTTCAAAATCTGCAGATGTAGAGGTAATTTCGGGAGTACCGCAGGGAAGCGTGATAGGACCTTTATTGTTTACAATATACATAAATGACTTAGTTGACAACATCGGTAGCTCCGTGAGGCTATTTGCAGATGACACGGTTGTCTACAAGAAAGTAGCAACATCAGAAGACTCGTACGTACTCCAGGAGGACCTGCAGAGGATTAATGCATGGTGCGACAGCTGGCAGCTTTCCCTAAACGTAGATAAATGTAATATAATGCGCATACATAGGGGCAGAAATCCATTCCAGTACGATTATGCCATAGGTGGTAAATCATTGGAAGCGGTAACGACCGTAAAATACTTAGGAGTTACTATCCGGAGCGATCTGAAGTGGAATGATCACATAAAACAAATAGTGGGAAAAGCAGGCGCCAGGTTGAGATTCATAGGAAGAATTCTAAGAAAATGTGACTCATCGACGAAAGAAGTAGCTTACAAAACGCTTGTTCGTCCGATTCTTGAGTATTGCTCATCAGTATGGGACCCTTACCGGGTTGGATTAATAGAAGAGATAGACATGATCCAGCGAAAAGCAGCGCGATTCGTCATGGGGACATTTAGTCAGCGCGAGAGCGTTACGGAGATGCTGAACAAGCTCCAGTGACGGACACGTCAAGAAAGGCGTTACACAATACGGAGAGGTTTATCATCGAAAGTACGAGAGAGCACATTCCGGGATGTTGCCCAACATATTACTACCGCCCACATATATCTCGCGTAATGATCACAACGAAAAGATCCGAGAAATTAGAGCAAATACGGAGACTTACAAGCAGTCGTTCTTCCCACGCACAATTCGTGAATGGAACAGGCAAGGGGGGATCAGATAGTGGTACAATAAGTACCCTCCGCCACACACCGTAAGGTGGCTCGCGGAGTATAGATGTAGATGTAGATGTAGATGTAGAATGATGGTGGTAGCAGCAGTAGTAGTAGGTGGTGGTGGTGGTGGTGGCGGTGGTCGTGGTCGTGGTCGGTATATATGTCCTACCTGACTGACTCATCACTGCCCAGTCCAAACTACTAAGGGTAGAAACTTGAAATTTGGAGAGGGTGTGGATCTTATACTGAAGGCGTCGTTTAAGAAGGGATTTTTCGAAATTCCAGCCATAAGAGAATGAAATAGGGATAAAGAGGCATTTTGAAAGTTTCGCTATTAAGGGAATTTTGAAGGTAGACCTACAGAGACTGGTATTTGGGTTCTCGGTCAGAAATAAATACTTGTTATAGCATTTTTTGAAATTTAACCCTTTGGAGGTGAAATAGTGGATGAAAGCTTTTTCTGTAAATATGTAATTATTAAAGGACTGCTAAAGTATTTTTAAAGCTACAACTATGAACACTGGTATTTGACTTCTAGGTTACAAATAAAGAAATACTCGTTTCAGTGTTTTTGGAAACTGAACCCCTAAGGTGTGAAATAGGAGACGAGATTTTTATGAAAATATTGTATTATGAAAGTATTTTTGAAGCTAAGCTATGAAAATTTAAATTTCGCTATCAATTACACATGTTTCACTGTTTTGGAAATTCAAGCCGTAAAGGGGTGAAACGAGGGCTGAAAGTTTTTATGGGAATATTTTGAAGCTAAATCTATGAAAATTTGTATTTATATTCTCTATTAGAAATGAAACATACGCCTATCATTGTTCTCGGCAATTCAATCCCTAAGGGGGTGAGACTGGGCCAGACTGATTCATTGACTCGTCATCGACCAGCTATAAACGCTATGTATAAGAACTGAAGTTTTAAGAGAGTGTTATCTTATACAGCAGGCATCGTTTAAGATGGGATTGTCCTAAATTCCGCTCCTCAGGGGTGAAATAGGGTATGAAAGACTTTTTGAAAGTATACCGCTGTTAAGAGAATTTTGAAGCTAGAACTACGAAACTGGGATTGCTTTCTCAGTCAGAAACTGAAAAATACGTCTTTCAGTAATTTTGGAAATTCAGCCACTAAGTGATTAAAATGGTGGATGAAAGTCTTTTTTAAAAATAAATCGGTACTAAAAATCTACCAAAGAATTTTAGGGCTACATGTATGACAATTGGTACTTCATTACACAGTAAGAAATAAAAAAAATACTTGTTTACTTGTTTATGTGTTTCTGGAAACTGAACTCCTAAAGAAGTGCAATAAGGGATGAAAATTTTTAAGTAAGTATTTCGTTACATTAAAAAAATTTTAAAGCTAAATTTATGAAAACTTGCATTTCACTTCTCGGTTAGATACAAAGAAATATTTGTTAGTTGCTATGAAAATATCTCCACAAGAACGCAAAAGCCATTAACAAAAACTTTGAATTCCAGCTATCGGAATCGCGTTTTGTTCAGAAGTACATTCGGAAAAGACCATGCTTATATGGCCTTAGTTAGTGTGGAAAGTTGAGAAGGTATTGAAATTTGTGAACAACATAAAAATTCGATTAAACAAAAAGAAAAAAAAATTCTAAAGGCCATGCAGTCTAGCGAGCGAAGCATTGGGCACTAAGATAGTCGTAAATAAATGTGATGTCTCGGGAATTGCGAGCAAGTGTCGTATGACATACGTAAACCACAAAATCCTATCATAATATGATGTCAGATTAAGTATGAAAAGAATGATAGGAACCAGACAATGAAGTAGCAATACGGGAATTTGTGCCGGCGTGATGCAGAGAAATTCAACATGTGGCGGCACTAAGCCTAACAGAGCGCTCATACGTTGCAAATAGAGTAGTTTTATAGATACTTATGAGATTTTGGGCAGTGATATGCTACTGGATCCATTTAGCTCACATCAGCATTGGTCGTAGCACAGATTATTGTAAGTAGATTAAGTTGTTATCCGTACATCTACGATAGCAAGGCTCCGACAAGAAACTATACATCGCCTAGCAAGGAAATTGCTACAGTCTGGAGTCTGTATACCAATTAGATTCTTTTCATAGTATGCTGATGCAATAGCTCCATATTTAACAATCATATACAACTGCACTCGATGAAAGGATCCGTAGCCAAAGACTGGAAAGTTGCCCAGGTCACACCAATATTCAAGAGAGGTAGTAGGAGTAATCCACTAAATTACAGGCCCATATCATTAACGTCGACATGCAGCATGATTTTGGAACATATATTGTGTTCGAATATTATGAATTACCTGGAAGAAAACTGTCTATTGACACACAGTCAACACAGATTTACAAAACATCGTTGTTGTGAAACACAACTAGCTCTTTACTCGCATGAAGTGTTGAATGCTGTTGACAAGGGATCTCAAATTGATTCCATATTTCTTGATTTCCGGAGGGCTTTTGACACTCTACCACACAAGAGGCTTGTAGTGAAACTGAGTGCTTATGGAATGTCGTCTCAGCTGTGTGACTGGATTTCTGAGTTCCTGTCAGAGAGGTCACAATTCGTAGTAATTTGGGGAAAGCCATCGAGTAAAACGGAAGTGATTTCTGGCGTTTCCCAAAGTAGTGCTATAGCCACTTTGCTATTCCTCTTTTATATAAACGATTTTGGAAGCAATCTGAGCAGCCGTTTTAGGTTGTTTGCAGAGGACGCTCTCGTTTATCGCTAGTAAAGTCACCAGAAGATCAAAACAAATTTCAAAACGATATAGAAAATATATCTGTATGGTGCGAAAATTAGCTGTTGACCCTAAATAACGAAAAGTGTGAGACCATCCACTTGAGTGCTAAAAGGAATCCGTTAAATTTCGGTTACGCGATAATTCAGTCTAACCTAAAGGCCTTAAATTCAACTAAATACCTAAGAATTACAATGGGAACAATTTAAATTGGAAGGAACACATATAAAATGTTGTGGGGAAGGCTAAGCAAAGACTGCGTTTCATTGGCAGGACACTTAGAAAATGTAACAGATGTAAAACGGAAACTGCCTACACTATGCTTGCCCGTTCTGTTTTAAAATACTGCTGCGCGGCGAGGGGTCATTACCATATAGAGTTGAGGAGTACATCAAAAAAGCTCAAAGAAGGCAGCACGTTTTGTATTATCGGGAAATAGGGGAAAGAGTGTCACTGAAATGATACAGGGTTTGGGGTGGACATCATTAAAACGAAGCCGGCCGGAGTGGCCGAGCGGTTCTAGGCGCTTCAGTATGGAGCCGCGCGACTGCTACGGTCGTAGGTTCGAATCCTGCCTCGGGCATGGATGTGTGTGATGTCCTTAGGTTAGTTAGGTTTAAGTAGTTCTAAGTTCTAGGCGACTGATGACCTTAGATGTTAAGTCCCATAGTTCTCAGAGCCATTTGAGCCATTAAAATGAATGCGTTTTTCGTTGCGAAGGAATCTTGTCACGAAATTCTAATCACCAGCTTTCTCTTCCGAATGCGAAAACATTTTATTGACGCCGACCTACATAGGTAGAAACGGTCACCACGATAAAATATGGGAAATCAGAGCTCGTACGGAAGGTATAGGTGTTCGTTTCTCCGCGCGCTGTACGAGATTGGAATAACAGAGAATTGTTAAGGTAGTTTGATGAACCCTGTACCACTCACTTAAATGGGATTTGCAGGCTATCCATGTAGATGTAGATGTATGTTAGTAAAGGTGCAGAAGGTATCTTCAACTGTTGGAGAAGTGTTTGAGGTTGAAATTTGGCATCACGCAATGCGTTTATAACAGATACGACTGTTGATATTTTTTAATCATGTGCACATTTTTTAGCAAATACATTTTCTTGATATGAATCTTTGTACTTTATTTAGGACGTCTGACAATTGCTCAAAAATGGTTCAAATGGCTCTAAGCACTGATGTCATCAGTCCCCTAGACTTAGAACTACTTAAACCTTACTAATCTAAGGACATCAAACACATCCATGCCCGAGGCATGATTCGAACCTGCGACAGTAGCAGCAGCGAGGTTCCAGACTGAAGCGCCTAGAACCGGTCGGCCGCAACGGCCGGCGATAATTGTTCAAAACGGGAGCATACCGACATGACACATCCCAATATTCGTGGTGAATAGTTTCGTAAAAATAGCTGAGAAGCTGTCGAAATGGAGCCGTCTCGGATACATTGCTTTGTAAACAACTCTTAAGAGGGGCAGAATTGGTCTGTGATGGCAGACGTTTTACACACTTCCCAGCTATTTTTACGGAAAGGTTCGCCGCAGATGCGGCCCACGATGTCATTGTACCAGTACCATTTCCAACGTTTCCTATCTCATCTACGAAATGTGAAGGAAAAGAGTAGTATTCGTTAAACCTGGATATCAGGTCTGATTTCTGTGATTTTCACGCGCGATGTATGCAGATGAGTTATACGTTACCTTACAGTTATTGGCAGGGAAGTTCTCGGAATTTCAGCAATAAAACCCTCCGTGGCACACTCGCCTTTTTGTATCGTCTTCCACAGGATTTTGTTGAGCTTCTCCGTAAGATTCTCACATACAATAAACGAAGCCGTGACCGCTCTTCTGAGGATATTACGTATCTCCTCAATTAATCCTACCTAGTAAAGGTGCTAGAATGACAATCAGTATCCAAGGATAGACTGGGCGAGTGTACTGTTGGCCTCTTCTTTCGTGTATGATTTACGTTTCATTGGGACTCTTCCGACGAATCTAAAGTTGTCATCTAGTTTCCCTACATTTTCTTACACTGTAGTTGCACTGAGATTGCTCTGGTTGGTTTCTTAGAGATAATTTTCGGTTAATACTGCTTCCAGAGATAACCTACGTACCTGAAATTAGTAAAATATATTTATTTTTAAGGACAGTTTACTGTATCGTTATTAAGCATCGATCTTACATAGATGAAATTTCATTTCGCTACATTTCCCTGACAGTGCAGCTTTTCTACATTGAACAGAACTGTCCATGAACAGTCTTGCGCAGCTTTTGACGTCTTACACCAGATAGTTTGTGAACATACTGTTGTACTTACCAAATACGCCCAACGTAAATGTAATAGGAAGCCAACCTCTCACCAAAGAAAGTAAGTATTGTACTGAGGTCATGTTCCATGTTCTTTACCTTAAAACTGTCTGGTCAAAGGACAATGCCGGCCGGAGTGGCCGAGCGGTTATAGGCGCTTCAGTCTGGTACCGCGCGACCGCTACGGTCGCAGGTTCGAATCCTGCCTCGGGCATGGACGTGTGTGGTGTCCTTAAGTTAGTTAGGTTTAAGTAGTTCTAGGTTCTAGTGGACTGTTGACCACAGCTGTTAAGTCCCATAGTGCTCAGAGCCATTTGAGCCAAAGGACAATGTTATACTATAACACAAATAGTGTTGGCAACACTAGAAAAACAATTAAGTCATTTATTAAGAGAGTGTACATAATAAATACTGAAATTTAGTTTAGCATGCAGACGTGGCACTGAAGTAAAAGATCTGAATGATGGTCTACCCTTAATCTGTAAATCTAATGGTGATATAACGAAATTTTCCTTGAGAAATTTGAGTGCCAGCTTTATTTTCGATGATGATAGGAGCTGAAGAAATGAATTAAAATTTGTGCCACAGCCGAGGTTTGAAAGGTTTTGTGGTTCGCGAGGCGGCTGTGCTAGCCTGTACACCACCGTAGCCGTGTAGGTAATATAACTGCACTGACCGCTCTAGGCCAGTGCCCTCCATAACACGAACTTCAGTTCACGCGTTCAGATTATTTTCCCCTTCTTAAATAAACTGAAAATGTGAACTGAAGTTCGTGTTAAGGAGGGCACTGGCCTAGAGCGGTCAGTGCAGTTATATTACCTACACGGCTACGGTGGTGTACAGGCTAGCACAGCTGCCTAGTGAGCAACAAGGCCTCGGCTGTGACACAAATTTTAACTCATTACTTTAGTTTCTGTCATACTCTAATTGTAGTTCAGTGTGGACTGCTGTCGGTGAATGCTGATTTTAGAATTCAGTCTCAACTGAAACATAAACACTCTGACAGTCTGCATCTACACCAGTACTTCCCAGTACTTCTGGTACCACTAACTGAACCCCCCCCCCCCCCTTTTCCCTATTACATTCGTGATTGGCGCATGGGAAGAATCATTGTCGGTAATCCTCTATATCAGCACTAATTTCTCACATTTTGACGTTATGGTTATTTCGAGAAAGATATGTGAGAGGAAGTAATATGTTGTCCGACTCTTTCCAAAAAGTACTCTCTCGAAATTGTAATAGTAAATGTCTCCTGTAGCGTCTACCACAGGAGTCTGTTGGACATCTGTGTCACTTTCTTGTGCCGACTAAGCTATCCTGTTACGAAGCCCGCATCTTTTCGCTGGATGTTGTCTACCACTTCTACCAGTCCTTCGAAGATGAGTTACATTTGCTTAAGATTCTTCCTATGAATGTCAGTCTGGCATCTGCTTTTCCTGCTGTTTGTTTTATGTTGTCATCCCATTTAAGGTGGCTCTGGATAGTTACTCCTAGATATTTTACGGTATATATTGTTTCCAGGAATTTGACATCGTAATATTATTGAACAGTACTGAATCTCTTTTCCTATGTATGTGCAATATGCTCCATTTATTTACGTTCAGTGTCAACAGCCAGTGCTTGCACCATTCATCCGTCCTCTGCAGGTAATTCTGCAACTCGATGCTGTATGCTTGCGTCGCTACCTTCTTACACGCAAGTGCATCGTCAGGGAGCTTCCGACTCTTTCTACTCGATCATTTATGTATACTAAAGCGGCAAAGAAACTGGTAAAGGCATGCGTATTCAAATACAGGGACATGTTAACAGGCAGAATACGGCGCTGCGGTTGGCAACGCCTATATAACAAAATACGTGTCTTACGCGGTTGTTAGATTGGTTACTGCTGCCGCAATGGCAGGTTATCAAGATTTAAGTGAGTTTGAACGTGGTGTCATAGTCGGCACACGAGCGATGGAACACAGCATTTCCGTGGTAGCGATGAAGTGTGGATTTTTCCTAATGACCATCTCTAGAGAGTACCTTGATGATCAGGAATCCTGTAATACATCAAATCTCCGACATCGCTGAAGCCGGAAAAAGATCGTGCAAGAATCGTTCAACGTGACCTTCCGCACATTGCTGCAGATTTCAGTCCTGGGCCATCAAAAAGTGTCAACGTGCGAACCATTCAACGAAACATCATCGATATGAAGCCGAAGGCCCACTGGTGTACCCTTGATGACTGCACGACACATAGCTTTACGCTTCTCCAGGGCTCGTCAACGCCGACAGTGGACTGTTGATGACTGGAAACATGTTTCCTGGTCGGACGAGTGTGTCGATCGGATGGACGTGTACGGGTATGGAGACAACCTCATGAATCCATGTCAGCAGGGCACTGTTGAAGCTGGTGGAGGTTCTTGTGGGGCGTGTGCAGTTGGAGTGATATGGGACTCCTGATACGTCTAGATATGACTCTTATACATGACATGCAAGTAAGCATCTTGTCCGGTCACCTGCATCCTTTCCTGTCCATTGTGCATTCCGACGGACTTGGGCAATTCCAGCAGGACGTGCGGCACCCTAGACGTCCAAAATTGCTACAGAGTGGCTCCAGAAACACTCATCTGAGTTGAATCACTTCCGCTGTCCACCAAACTCCCCAGAAATAAAAACTGTTGGGCATATCTGGGATGCCTTCCAACGTACTGTTCAGAAGAGAACTCCATCCTCTCGTACTCTTACGGATTTATGGACAGCCCTGCAGGATTCATGGTGTCAGTCCCCTTCAACACTACTTCAGACATTGGTCGAGTCCATGGCACGTCGTGTTGCGGCACTTAAGTGTGCTCGCGGGGGCCCTACACGTTATTAGGCAGGTGTACCAGTGGTGTCCGGACATTTGCCACGCCGGACATTGCCACGATTTTACCTGCTCCGAAGGGATGGGTCCCTTGTCTCCCCTCCTCCTCCTCCACCTCCTCCTCACCCGCCCCCCCCCCGTTTTGCTTTCGAAATTCCTAACGTGACCATCAGTACGGAAGTTATTACAACGAACAAGGGCAGGCCTCCTGCTCGTTACAAAGGTTATGCGTATCTTAAACAGAGGGAATCTAAAGAAGGTGGTGTTACATGGATGTGTTTGCGCCGAAAAGCGGTTCATTGCAAGGGAAAGCTGCTTCCGAGGAACGGAGAAGTTTTGAACGTATTAGAACATCTCTGTGGACCACCTGACGATGCGGCTCTGAAAGTGAGAAAGCAAGCGGAAAGGGCGAAGAGAATGTCTCGAGAAGAAACTACACAGTTATCGGTGATATACGCGGTTGAAATGGGAAATCTACATAATAAAGTTTATGACTTTGTTACAGTGATGCCTAATTCAGAATCTGTGAAGAGAACTATGCGTCGTCGATGGAGTCAAGCGCGGGGGAACCAACAATTGAAATAAATGGATTCTATTTCCATACGAAGAAGAGTTTAAGAATTCGAGTTTTCGGCCTAACTGAGGAGTACCGCCAGAACGAGGATTTAAGACTTCACGTCCGCATTTGTGCAGCGCTGGCATCTGTAAAACCGCAGGACGTAAGCAATGGATTGATTGAGATTCATGCAGGAAGGTTCTCTCAATTTTTTGACTACTTTGTGGATAACTGGCTAGAGAATGAGGATATCGCAATAGAAATGTGGGATTGTTACGAAAAAAGGCACCGAACGACGAATGCTGTGGAATGAAGGGTGGCACAACAAAGTAAATAGTATTATTGGACACCCTCACCCTAGAGTCAACTATTTGGTGGAATGCTTGAAAAAGAAAGCAGAGCTCACAAACTGCATGTACATGAAATTGGAAATGAATCTTAAAGGTAAGCAGAAGAAGTACGTGAATCTGGACGACAGGATAGAGAGAATAGTAAAGAATTATGAAGAGACTGGCAACATTACGCCTTGCTTGAAAGCCATTGCCCATATTCAGAAACTGGACTAATATACGTTAAAATAATATATTAAAAACTATGAAGGCCACTGAGTCCCTACAAATTACTGAGATAAAATTTTTAAAACATTGAAGCAGTATTATCGGAGCTAATATTAAGTTGTAATTTTAAGTAGAGTGTACATTAGTTCAGCGTCTTTAGGCTGATTTTACACACGCCAGAATGGTAAATGGTCAATTATCGTTTTGACGATCCACAGCCTGTGCAAAGTGTGATGCGAATCAGCCTTTAATGTAAAAATTAAAAAGTGCTTCAAGCCTCACAAAAGTATCCCTATTGTTGTCACGTTAAGATATCTTTTTTCTTCCTTCCAATATTATGGCCATACTATTAAATAATTGTGAGTTCTAAAATTATTTTCTGAAGCTTCAGAGTCGCAACTCATCATCATCATCATCATCAGCCAATTCAATCATTAGATGATGTGGCCTCTTCGAGTCGTGGATTCAGGTAGGCTTTCAGGAGTCTTCTCCAAGTGGGACGGTCTTGGGCAGTTCTCTGCCAGGTGTTACCAGCGATCTTCTTGATGTCTTTGTCCCATCTGTCTGGTGGTCTTCCTCTAGGCCTCCGGTGCTCTCTCGGACTCCACTCCAGTACTAGCTTCGTCCATCTGTTGCCTTTTCTTCTTGCGACGTGGCCAGCCCACTGCCATTTCAAGGAACCTACTCTCTCTAAGATGTCATTGACCTTCGTCACAGACCGGATGTCATCTGCCCTTTTCCTGTCCTTTCTTGTATAGCCCAGCATTGATCTCTCCATGGCTCTCTGTGCTGTCCTAAGTTTCCCTTTTGTGAATGAGTTCAGTGTCCATGTCTCGCATCCGTACGTCATCACAGGAAGAATGTATTGATCAAATACTGCTTTCTTCAGATTTACTGGCATTTTTGATCTGAATACTTTTGAATTCTTCCCAAATGCTTGCCAGCCAAGCTTGATGCGTCGATAGATTTCTGGTCTTATGTCTCCCTTCATATTTATAATCTGGCCAAGGTAGACATATTCACTGACCTCTTCTAGTAGACTGTCCTTGACTTTCACATCTCCAGCTGGGACCCATTTGTTGGATATTACTTTTGTTTTGGAAAGGTTCATGTTCAAGCCAACCAGCTGACATTCCGATGCAAGATCTGTAACTAAGTTTTGGAGCTCTGCGAAGTCTTTGGCCAGTAAGGCAATATCATCAGCAAATCTCAAGTTGGTAAGCCTTCTTCCATTAATTATAATTCCCTTACCTTCCCAGCTCAGCTTTGACATAGCCATTTCCAATACAGCAGAGAACAGTTTTGGGGAGATGGGATCGCCTTGCTTGACACCCCTCATGATGCGGAATTCTTGAGTTGATTCGCCGATGTTAACATAAGCTGATGAATTCTCGTAGATTTTCCTGAGCACTTCAATGTATGCTGCTCCCACTCCTTGCTCACTCAAAGCTTGGAGGACAGCTACATGGCTAACGGAGTCACATGCCTTTTCAAAGTCAACAAAGGCAATGCAGAGAGGCAGTTGGTATTCATTCGCTCTGCTTATCACTTCACTAACGGTCAGAATGTGGTCAATAGTGCTAAAATTGCTTCGGAATCCAGCTTGTTCTATAGGTTGGGCTGAGTCTAGGGTGGAACTAATTCGGTTTAACAAGATCTTTGTAAAAATTTTGTACAAAATTGAGAGCAAGCTGATAGGACGGTAGTTTTTAATATTGTGAATACTTCCTTTCTTGTGTATCAAAATAATCTTAGCCTTGTTCCACGATAGTGGGATTGAAGCATAGTGCAGGCAGGAAGTAAATACTTTTGCCAAGTGATTTATTGTTACCTCTCCTGCCAGTTTGAGGATGTCAACGCTGAGCTCATCATCACCTGGCACTGTTCCCTTCTTCATGCTATCTAGAGCACGCTTGACTTCCGATGGGAGTATATCTGGAACACTAGATATATCATTTAAATTAGATACACGATGTTGTGTGAGTCGCAACTATCACCTAAAATATCATGGTCTGTTAAACTGATAGTATACGCTTTTGTAAAAGAAAATGGGAACTGAACTATTGAATTGCACCTAAAATTGAGATCCCAAAACTGATCTGATCCTAAGGTTGACAATTTTGGCACCTCAAATATTTTTTATTTAAGTTTAGTTGCAAACATTTATAGTAGATGTAAATCTACTTAAGTACATTTAGATATAGTCCTTTAAAAACTAAAATTTCTTCCTAAATTGTTGATTATCTTTAAACAGGTCAGTAAAAGCAAGGAGCTTTCTACTGAAAATTAATTGTTACTAAAGAACGTCAGAAACAAATGTATTAGACCTACTTTTATTATACGTTAGAGACTTTTTGAAAAGATATTTGATCATTTCCTCTGTCACTGACAGTGGAATTTCAGTTGCTTTGCGACACCAGGGATATCTACTTCTAAATTATGTTTGCAGCTGTTCTCATTTCGAATTCTGGTATATTTATTCCGTCTTCTTTGGTGAAGGAATTTCGGAAAATGCATTTAGTAACTCCACTTAAGTGACACTTTCAACAGTAACATTACCGTCACTGTCGCGCGGTAAAGGTACTTATTGAGCCTTTCCGCAGGTTTACTTAACATGGGACCAGAATCTCTTTGGATTTTCCGCCACATTTCTAGAGCGAGTTTCGTTGTGGGAACTATTAAATGCATCCCGCAGTGAAATCCGCACCAAATTTCGAGCCTCAGTAAAACTTCACTAATCTTGGAGATTTTGCGTTAGTCGAAATTACACGTGCCTTTGGAGGTTTCTGTCGTGTTTTGTGTACCATGGAGGATCAGTTCTGTCTCTTAATATTTTGTATGACTATCTCGAGTGCTGTTGATACTATTTCTTTGAACTTAAGCCACATATGGTCTTCATTTACATAATTTGGAAGGATTGGAGACTATCTCTTGGAAAGACGTCAACAGAATTTTTAGCTGCTTTTATAAATAGATATATTTCGCATTTAGTTTTGGTGAATTTCTTTGTTACGGAATTGAGCCTCGCTACGACTGCGTGTTCACTAATCCCTGTATCCGTCGTGGTGCTCAGGATTATTTGTGGAAAAGAGGTCAAGCGTGTTTTCGTAACCATTTACAATTTGAATGGCCTCGTCAACTAATTGTAAAAAATAATTTAAAGAAAGCATTTAGAACAATTACGGAAGTTGCTTTCTATTTACAATAGGGTATGAAAATGTATTTTTGTCAACATACGGAAGGTAGATTGAAGTCACTGCCCAGGGTATCTATTTGTGATGAGAGCCAAGTTTTTTTTTGAACTGTTCAGCTAGCGTTCTCGCTTCCCGCGCCCGGGTTTCCGGGTTCGATTCCCGGCGGGGTCAGGGATTTTCTCTGCCTCGTGATGACTGGGTATTGTGTTATGTCCTTAGCTTAGTTAGGTTTAAGTAGTTCTAAGTTCTAGGGGACTGATGACCATAGATGTTAAGTCTCATAGTGCTCAGAGCCATTTGATCTGTTCAGCAACTGTTTCATCTGAGACAGGGGGTCGGTAAAAGGAGCCAGTTATTAATTTATTCCGGTTGTCGAATATAACCTCTGCCCATACTAAGTCATAGGAAGTATCTGCTTCAATGTCGATTGTGAGCTTGAACACAGATTACATTATTTTTCCATAAGTTGTCCTTCTTGTTTCTGTTGTAGTGCAGATAATTACAATTACGGCTTTTCCCTCCAGAACCCAGAATTCTTTCTCTGTGACCCTGTAAATACCAGAGCTAAACAATGTAGAACAACAACGTACGTTACAAGCGTAGCATTCTGCATTACTTCATTTCCTTATTTCTAACATTTGAAAACTGTACGTCGACTTTAGAGTAAATTAATATGGAGTATGTCGTTCTTCTTTTCAAACATTCACATACCCATTTACTCTTTCCTTATTGTCTTTTGGGTATGCAGTTGCAGTAATTAAAATAGGCACAACTGCAGTGATCAAAAAGAAATGATTAGCGTACATTCGCATTCTCGTTACATCGTTCCTTTCTTGTTGCTCCCATGGCGATGGACCGTTTCTATCGCAATCAGTAAGCGTGAAAGGAAGCTACTGTACAGACAGAGGGATCTATATTTATACTTGGCAGAACTAATTACATACTGACATAACCGTCGGTATTGCTTTCGCTTCGCAAAAGTTATAAATATTTCGATTTCGGAAAAGAAGCTATGTATTTCGCCAAGATGAAGAAGAAGGCCCCTTACGTGCTGGTTGTATCGAGTAAGATGTGGAGACGGCGGTTTGAAAGCGGACAGAAGAAGTACGAGGAAGGGCGTCCCTTACCTGAGGGGTCGCTACCCAGGCTACCTGGCGAAGGGGCAAGTGTGGCAAATGTCCGGCGTGGCAAATGTCCGGCATTCATACCAGTTTCTTTGGTTCTTCAGTGCATATTGTAAACAGTAATGGTCCTATCACATTTTCTTCGGATACTTCCGAAATTACCTTTACTTGTGCTGAATTTGTTGCGTTAAGAGCACTGTGGAAGGAGGTCTTGAATCCAATCGCAGATCTGGTCCTATACTCGGTAACATTGTATTTTTTCCACTAATCGGCGGTACGGAACAGTAGCAAATGCTTTGCTGAAGTCGCGAGGAACACGACATCAACTTGAGAGCTTATGTCTACAGCTCTGTGGATCTCATGGAGGAACGGAGCGAGCTAAGTTTTGCAGGATCTCCGTTTGCGGTATCCATGATGAATTTTATAGAGGCGATGATAGCTCCAACGTGACGACACTTGTTCATAGCTGTTGCCGACTTGTTCGTAACTGCAACTGGAATTGACCTAATGAATCTGTGTTGCCACTTAAATCTATCTTCAGAGGAAGAAAGTTCATTTACGAACTATTTGGCGGATGAAAGATGTAGTTCTTAGTATCAGCACCTTCTGCGGCGCCAGACATAGTTGTTTACGGATGGATCGTACTGTGTGACTAGTGTGGCGGAATCCTGTGTTGTGGGGCGTCTATGTGGCGAGTAATCATAACTATCTGACGTCATACTGCACACTGCGTCTAGGTATCGTTGTGTACCGTGCCTTGCAGCGGACACAGGGATATACCACGAACAATAATGGTACTGTACCAAGTAATGGTGCTACAATACTCCCTTGAGATATTCCCAAATTCACTCTTAGATCCGCTAGTTTTCCCCCCTTAAGAACGACTTGTTGCATGTGGTATGAATTTCTTAATCCAGTCACAAATCTGAAACCATACTCCAGAAGGTCGTATTTCATTCTGTAAGCGACATCTACGTCTAAAGGGTGTACCAAAAATGTTTCGACAAACATCGAGTGATTGTAGAGGGCGTGTTGAACAAATCGAGGATAGGAATCCGTGTCCGGAAACATAATCCAATGCCGCTACAGAGCGTCGAAATTACAGGCGCCGGCGCCTGCCACGAGACCACGCCATCAGCAGCAAACGTGACTTTGCACGCAGACCATAGGCGAAACGTCTCGCAGTGTACACTCATGCTCATAAATTAAGGATAATTGCAGAATGTGGTGCCACAAAACGTAGCACTACAGAAAATTGGCGCTAATAGAATAGGCAAATAGGGAACACACACTACACAGATCTTTAAGTCCACGATATTGCTGATAAGTTGAGAAAACCGTCCCGAAACACATGTGCTACAAAACGCCACTGTTTCCTACGCATGTACCTCGACATAAATATGGGATCTGATGACCATGCACACGTACACAGGCCGCACAACAGGTTGGCATACTGTGGATCAGGTGGTCGAGCAGCTGCTGGGGTACAGCCTCCCATTGTTGCACCAGTGCCTGTCGGAGCTCCTGAAGTGTCGTAGGGGTTCGAAGACGTGCAGCGATACATCGACCGAGAGCATCCCAGACGTGCTCGGTGGGGTTTAGGTCTGAAGAACAGGCAGGCCACTCAATTCGCCTGATATCTTCTGTTTCAAGGTACTCCTACACGATGGCAGCTCGGTGGGGCCGTGCGTTATCATCCAGCAGGAGGAAGGTGGGGCCCACTTCACCCCTGAAAAGGCGCACATACTGGTGCAAAATGACGTCCCGATTACACCTGACCTGTTACAGTTCCTATGTCAAAGACATGCAGAGGTGTACGTGCACCAATCATAAACCCATCCCACACCATCAAACCACGACCTCCGTACAGGTCCCTTTCATTAACGGGTTGGTATCTGCTTCCTGGTTCACGCAAGATGAAAACCCGGCGAGAATCAATGTTCAGACTATACGTGGACTCGTCCGTGAACATAACCTGGGACCACTGTTCCAATGACTATGTGTTCTTGATACCAGGCTTTACGGGCTCTCCTGTGACCAGGGATCAGTGGAATACACCTTGCAGGTCTCCGGGCGAATAAACCATGTTTGTTCAGACTTCTGTAGACTGTCTGTCTGGAGACAACTGTTCCAGTGGTTGCGGTAAGGTCCCGAGCAAGGCTACCTGACGTACTCCGTGGTTGTCTGCGGGCACTGATGGTGAGATATTGGCCTTCTTGTGGTGCTGTACACTGTGAACGTCCCGTACTGTAGCACCTGGACACGTTTCCTGTCTGCTGGAATCGTTGCCATAATCTTGAGATCACACTTTGTGGCACACTGAAGGCCCGTGCTACGACCTACTGTGTTTGACAGCCTCCAGTCGTCCTAGTATTCTACCCCTCACAGCGTCATAAATATGTGTGCTTTGAGCCATTTTCAACACGCAGTGACCATTAGCACGTCTGAAAACGTCTGCACACTTACTCGCTGCACCGTACTCTGACATGCACCAAGACACCTCTGCATATGTGGACTTCTGCCAGCGCCACCGTGCGACGACCGCAGGTGAAATGCACCGCATAGTCATACCCCGAGGTGATTTAAACCCGCAAACCGCCCACCAGAGCGTTGTTTCACCATGGATCAGCATTATCCTTAATTTGTGAACATGAGTGTAGTTTATTAGTCTGTGATGGTCACTCATTGCCGCTATCGCCAGCAAAGAAGCTGGAGCTAGCTGCTGCAGAGACAGGCGTTGTCTTCTATGAATGCGATACTCTGTTGTCTCGATGGATGACGGTTGCGGACACAAGTATCCATCTACAGTTTATTTTTCTCGAGGAACTCTCCAAAATCTCCAACAATTTCAGTATACAGGAGAAAATTAAACTGCAGATGGAAAGCTGTGCATGAAACTGTCATTCACAGAGCCAACAGAGCAACGAATTGGTAGGAGACAAGGCTTGTCCACGCAGCGGCTAGCTCCATCCTCTACACATAGGTTTCCATCTGCAGATTACTTTCCTCCTGTGCACAGAAAAATATTGGAGATTTTAGAGGTTTACGTTTGCTGCTGAAGGGGCAGCCCAGCGGCAGGCGCCAGCGCCTGTAGCTTCTACGCTCTGCAGCGTCGCTGGATGACGTTTCTGGACACGGGTTCCTAT
This sequence comes from Schistocerca piceifrons, assembly GCF_021461385.2. Lineage (NCBI taxonomy): Eukaryota > Metazoa > Arthropoda > Insecta > Orthoptera > Acrididae > Schistocerca > Schistocerca piceifrons. The sequence goes on along the minus strand of NC_060140.1, from coordinate 841,584,022 downwards.
CCTCGATTTGTTCCTCAAAGCACCCTCTACAAACCCTCGAAGTTTTTCCGCAACATTTCTGGGACATCCTGTATACTTCGGAAGTGACACTGAGATGTGTGGTGGAGAGTACTTTTTGTTAACATTATTGCTTTCCCCTTCCATCTTCTATTCGCAATTGAAGACAGCCAGTATAGTATCGAACTTCATAATTTTTCTCATCGTTGTCATTCCGTGAGACGTATGGGGGAGGAATCAGTATATCGCCAGATTTTTCATGTAAGGCACATTCTTGAGATTTAAGTAATAAACCTACCTGTGATGCGCAAAGCCTCTGTTATACCATGTGCCTCTAGAGTTTATTGAGCATCTCCATAATGGTCTCGTGCTTATCAAAAGAACCTGTGAGGATAGGCGCCCTTCATTCTTGAATCTTCTGTCCGCTGAGTTAATCCTACCTTCTAAGCGTGCGACACACGAGAATTAGTCAGCGTGTGGAGCTTAAATGTGGACAAATTTCAATTTGAATTTCCCGCCATATCGTAGTTCCGCCGGAGGTCGCGATTGCCGTTCTTGAAAGCCATAGGCATCTACTAAACAGGCAGGACCTCAAAATGGCTGAGATGTTACGGACAGGTCGGAGTACAACCGAAGAGCCGCGATTATCGAAAGTCTTCGCGCTGGGCGTTCGGCCACTTAAATATTCCGATTCTTCAGGTACCCGAGATCAACTGTTTATTATATAGTGGTCATGTATAATGCTTCGATGAAGTTCGGGGTTCACGTCCTAGGTGTTGTGTCCAGTGGGGGTGACATCATGTCGCCACATTTCTTCGAAAACTAAAAAACTGCCATAAAAGAAGTTTATCTCCAAGTTTTTACGAATGCCGTGTAACCTTGGATGGTAACTGTGGCTCCGGGGAGACAATATGTCTTTCAACAGGACGGCGCACCGACGCATACAAGACACTTAGTCCAAAACTGGCTCTCGCAAAAACGTCCATACTTCTGACAAAGGAGTTCTGGCCCCAAAATAGCCCGGATTTGAACTCCCTCGACTGTTATGTTTTGAGCATATTCGAAAGAGTTACCAATAATGCCGCATCTCTGCGCAACGCTACCGAAGCAGCATTCGGGAATATGGACATCGCTATTTTAAAGAGTGTGTTCATCGCCTCAGGACAAGATTGGAGGCGGTCATTGCGTCTGAACGGGATTACATCGAGTAATGTTTATCTTGAAAGACTCCACTACTTATATGTAAAATGATTTTCATTTGTATTTTGTTTTAATAATTTTTTTGAGTTTCATTTGTCCAGATTTAAGCACCGCACCCTGTAGTATTTCGTTCGTAGATGAAGTGCATTTCCTTAGAATTCTTCCAACGAATCTCAGCCAAGTATCTGCTTTTCTACAACCAGTTTTAGAGAGTCGTTAACTTTATGTAACTGAAGATGGGTGTTTCCGGATACTTTGTTGCTATTAGCTTCTCAGTTATTTATCGCCAACGTTGTAATTGAAGAGCAATGTTACTTTCCTTCTGCTTATGTTATGCTTATACACATTAGTGGTCAACTGTCAGTTCTGTACTAATCGTGGATCCTGTGCAGGTCTACAGATACTGGCCCAGTAACTTCGCCATGTTAAGCATTACTGTTTGTCCACGTTACCCAGACAATCGTCAACTTGCACGGTGAACACCAACGTTCCTAATACACTCCCTTGGGCAACTTTGGAATTAATTTTTTTTAGATACGTTGTTTTCGTCCTGTTAAGAACGACCTTAACCCATGTCATAAAAAAAAAAACGGTACGTCTTGAATGCTAGAGATAGGACATTCGTATTCACAGGACACGTACATTAGTACGTTCTGCAGAAATGATTACCGTTTGAACCATGTCGACCCGCGGGCTGAAGGTCAACTTCGCTATGGCGGCACAACACCACCTACCAGTAAAATGTGTCATGTGCCTGCGGCTCTCATTGTCTCTATAAGCCGAAGGTAATGGATCAGTGTGACTTGAACGTGCAGGATACCTCGCAGATGTGTGCGCGAAACGCACCGTCAGATCGGTGAGTTTGAAAGACGGCGCATTATTGGCATAAAAGAATGTGATGCATCCATCCACGAAACTACTGCTAGTATTGGACAAAGAGTTACGGCAGTGCAGTTCATGGAAGGCCGTAGAACACGTCGATGTAGATCATGTCCCACCAGCCAGCGCATGCGTTGAGAAGATCGACACCCCCATCCGAATGTAGTTAAAGCGCAGATCTGCGTCCTCCTCGGCTCTAGCGCAACAGTGGAACAGTGGAACGCATCGTACACTATAAGAATAGATAGTCCGTCGCCGTTTATTACGGCATGGGTTTCGTGCGCGTCGTCCACTTTCCACCTACCTTTGACGAGTGTGTGCTAGACTCCAATGGTGTATGGAACGACGACACTGGGTACAGAAGTGGCATCGGGTAGTGTTTTCGGACGAATCCAGGTTCTGTTTATTAAAACGATAGCTGCATTTTGGTTCGACACAGAGAGAGGAATCGGCATCACAGTGACTGCATTCGCACAAGACATGCAGCGCCAACTCGAGGTCTTAAGGTGTGGCATGCTACAAATCATATTTGGTCAGTGTCCAGCGAGCTGAGACATATGTGGCTTAAGGGAATGACGTCCTGAAACCCGTAACCATACCCTTTCTGCACAACACCCCAAACGCCACTTTTCAGCAAGACAATGCACGACCACATGATGTTGCATAAATACGTGCCTTCTTAGTGTCGCAGGATATCGGCCTTTTGTCCTAGCCACCCAAAGCACCAGACATGTCGCCAATCTAAAATGTGTGGGATATGGTGGAACGAAGGTGCTACGTTGTGACTCAATGCCAAGCATCACAAATGAACTTTGGAACCAGGTGAATGCAGCACGGATGGCTATACCACAGGATGCGCCGTATTCACTTCGATGCCATCACGCACGGAACTCTTTTTCAGGGCCCATGGCGGACCCTATGCCTACTATGTGATAGGACGCATCCTGAACCGAGATGACTCAAATGCTTATCATTTCTGCAGTACATACTAGTGTAAATGTCCTGTGAATATGAATGTCCAATTTCTAGTCGTTCAAGGTGTTCTGTTTCCTCTGAACATGAGTGTTTGTTCTGTTTTCTCTGAACATGAGTGTTCTTCTAAGTCCTGCGTCGTTACAGAATTCTGGCCAGATACTCGGTAAAGTAGTACCTTATCCACTCAGTGACAATATTGAGTTGCACAGACTGAAAAAAAAAAATGGTTCAATTGGCTCTGAGCACTATGGGACTTAACATCTGAGGTCATCAGTCCCCTAGAACTTAGAACTACTTAAACCTAACTAACCTAAGGACATCACACACATCCATGCCCGAGACAGGATTCGAACTTGCGACGGTAGCGGTCGCGCAGTTCCAGACTGTAGTGCCTAGAACCACTCGGCCACCCTGGCCGGCGCATTCACTGCCCTTGGATTGTAACTTTATTAATAATGAAGCTAAACTTTATTTAATTTGCCAATTCATTGTGCTGATATGGCGAACTGTTAATTGAAAATTGTCGGTGTTCACATTACAAGCTACATCTTGCACACAGAATCTGAGTTACTCCATTGTGTTACCGGTACTTACATACGAGGGGTGATCAGAAACTGAGAGCTGCAGTGAAACTGGTACTTTTGCTTCACACAACCAATACAGCCAATTGATCTCGAGTCTTTAGTCTTCTGAGTGGTTTCATTCGGCCCACCACGAGTTCCTTTCCTGTGCCAACCTCCTCATCCCAGAGTAGCACTTGCAACCTACGTCCTAAATTATTTGCTGAATGTATTCAAATCTGTATCTTCCTCGACGATTTTTGCCCTCTACAGCTTCCTCTAGTACTATGATAGTCAGTCCCTGATGTTTTAACAGATGTCCTGTCATCCTGCCCCTTACCAGTGTCTTGCATATGCCTCTTTCCTCCTCGATTCTGCAACGAACCCCCTCCTTTCTTGCCTTATCGGTCCACGTAATTTTCAGCATTCTGCTGTAACATTGCATCATTTGCTCCGGTTTTACCACAGTCAGTGTCTCACTACCATACAATGTTTTGCTCCAAACGTACATTCGCAGAAATTTCTTCCTCAAATTAAGCTTCTCTCGGCCAGGAATGCCCTTTTTGCCGTTCATACTCTGCTTTTTATATCTTCTTTGCTTTTCCCGTCACTGGTAATTTTACTTCCAAGATAGTAGAATTCCTTAACTTCGTCTACTTCTTGATCACCAATTTTAATGCTAAGTTTCTCTCTTCTATCATTCCTGCTACATCTCATTACCTTTTTCTCTTTAGATTTACTCTCAGTCCATGTTCTACACTCATTAGACTGTTCATTTCATTCAACAGATCCTGTAGTTCTCCTTCACTTTCATTGAGGATAGAATGTCATCAGCGAGTCTTATCATTTCTATTCTCTCGCCCTGTACCTTTCTTTTGTTTCCGTCATTCCTTCTTTAATTTATAGATTGAACGGTAAGGGTGCAAAACTGCATCCCTGTCTTACATCACTTTTAATCCGAGCACTTCGTTCCTGGTCTACTGCTCTTATTATTCCCTCTTGGCTCTTGTACAAACTGTGTATTACCCGTCTCTCCCTACAGCTTACCCCTATTTTTCTCAGGATTTCGAACATCTTCCACCATTTTACGATGTCTAACGCTTTTTGTAGGTCGACGAATCCTGTTCTCCAGCCTTACTTCCGTTATAAAGTGCAACTTTAGAACCGCCTGTCTGAAGCCTCTATCTTTCCTAAAGCCAAACTGATCGTCATCTAACAGATTATCAGTTTCATTTTGCAATGTTCTGTGTATTATTCTTGTTAGCAGTTTGGATGCATGAGCTGTTAAGCTGGTTATGGATAGTTTTCACACTTATCTACCCTCTCTATCTTCAGAATTAAGTTAATGATATTTTTCCGAAAGTGTGATGGTACGTTGACAGTTTCATAGATTCTGAACACCAATTTGAATAATAGTTTCGTTGCCATTTACGCCAATGACTTTAAAAATTCCGATGGAGTGTTATCTACTCTTTCTGCTTTATTTGATCTCAGATCTTCCAGAGCTCTTTTAAATTTTGGGTCTAATGCTGGATCCCCTGTATCCCCATATCGACTCTAATTTCTTCTTCTGTCACGTCATCCGACAATTCCTCCACTTCATAGAGTCCCAAAATGTACTCTTTCCACCTATCCTCCCTCTTTTCTGCGTTTACGATTCCCCGTTACATTCTTAATGTTAGAACTCTTGCCGGCCGGTGTGGCCGTGCGGTTAAAGGCGCTTCAGTCTGGAACCGCGTGACCGCTACGGTCGCAGGTTCGAATCCTGCCTCGGGCATGGATGTGTGTGATGTCCTTAGGTTAGTTAGGTTTAATTAGTTCTAGGTTCTAGGCGACTGATGACCTCAGAAGTTAAGTCGCATAGTGCTCAGAGCCATTTGAACCATTTTTTTTGTTAGAACTCTTGCTTTTAATTCATATTGCTGTATTCCTTTCTTTTCCTGGTGATATTTGTATTACATTCTTCCGTCGATCAATGGAAGAGTTTCACCTTTTACCCAAAGGTTCTCCGCAGCTTACGTCCTTGTGCCAATCTTAATACGACACAGTATTCACTTCGGTGGAGAGAGGAGGATGTAACGGGACATGCTCCTGTAGCATTACTTTTCCTCAACAGTAGTTGTCGACACCAGTATTATTTTTCGTATTCTGGATGGGCCAATATTATCTCAGTTGCTTTTCTGAAAACTTTCATGTAATTTTATACACAGCATGTTATATTTAAAGCTAAAGTGTATGAAAAGGATTTAATTTATAAAATATTTTAGTTTCGATATTATAATCGATAAGAACTATTTCTAAATGTACAGCTAAAATTACTTTTTTAGAAACATTTGAAATTACGAAATATTTACAAACTTAAAATTTCTATTATTAATTACACTATCCTGCAATGTTTACTGTGTTTATTTCTGGATTTATTTATGACATAATAATAGAAATTAATAGCGCAACAAAATCCAGAAGGAATTCATTTGTTAAGAAAAATTGTAAATCTTCTGGAATATTGTTATTTCCCCAGAGTGGGAGAGTCGTAAGTATGCCTCTAATGTGATCGGACCTAATTTTGTATTTTTGTGCGAACAATGTAATTTCGGCTTTATTTAGTTGAATCCAACCGCGAGAATCTAAAATGTGTGATTTTCAGCTTCAAGTATCACATTCATAAACAAGAAGAACTGGAGCCAACTCATCATGACCAGCTAAGTTGAAACGTCCCCTTAGAAAAATTATAAATATCTTTGCTGGTAAACCTCTTATTTGATTTGATTTTCAAACAGCTGAGCAAAACTGAACGTACTCAGACAGTTCTCTCTTTACTTATTCCGATTATCACTAAACTGACACACAATATTTTTAACGCAACGCAATCTGACTTTCAATAATCCCTACAAAAAGAATGGCCCTCACTAACAATAACATATACCTTTCATGAATCACTTACCTCACAAAAATCTTCGTTACTCGAACTACAGCAATACAGCGAGCGCCAATACTGCCAGCTAAAGAAAGGATTCTAACTACTGAAAGCACTAACTACTGATAGGCATAGTTAGCAAATGAAAGATTTTCATAGAGAACAAACAATGTATTTACCTTAATAGCGTTCAAAAGTCATAACAATTATATAATTTTGTGTCATGCAATTAAACAAATTTTCTTTTTCTGGCGGAGACACGTCCAGGTCGTCCGCTCAGAACTCTGGCATCTCTCTCGCCATATCCACCACTGCTGGCGGCTCACCTCCATCTGCACAACGCTACGGTCTGTCGACATCCAACTGCCCAACACTAAAATAGCAGATATTCCAACAACGCCAATCAGCCACAGACTGCACACAGCACAGTCAGTGATTTTCATACAGAGTGCTACGTGGCGTTACCAACATAAAAACCTAAACAGAATACTTAAAAAGCAAACAAGAAAATTTATTGTAATCTTCGCTCCTCTGAAATATTCATAAAAGACTTAGTTTACAACAGCTGCAAAAAAGGAAGGAGGGGGGAGATTATAAGGAGATGCGTGGAAGAGACAGGTAGAGAGACGAGGAGCAGTCGCTGCGATACGGCGTGCAGTGGATCAGAATGGGGTGACGACCTGCCCATCTGAGGGGGGAGGGGGGAGCTACTGTATAACGAGAGGCAGGGCAGGCACATAAAGGCAGGCCTGCTTCAGGCCATGCGGAAGCGGCGCCGCGGCTCGGGTTCCGGACCCGTCGTCGGGGTGAGCGACCCGCTGACGTCACGAGCGCTGTTAAGCTTTACTGCGCTGGCGACGAGGCGCGCCAACGAGTCTCTTCCGCGAGAAGGCCGTCCGTCCAAGGTGCCGGGGAGTGGGGCACAGGGAAGAGGTACGTCCTCTGGTGTGTGTACCTGAGGCGCAGGCGGTTATCTCGTTTTGCGTGACCACGCCGACTGCGGTCCAGCCAGTTCCAGCGTCGCATAACGAGATGGGTACACAAGGAGCGGCAGCTAGGACACACGAGGGAGAATCGGAAACAAACGCACAAGAATTTTTTCCCTGTGTTTGCAGCTGGAATGTTCAAATTTCACTTTGGTATGCGAGGTGAACATTAATAAAACTGACAAAGTGGAGGGGCGGTTTCCTAACTGGAAATGGAGGAAAAATGTCCTATGAACAAGTGTCGGGAAATACATTGTTGACGAATGGCAGAACCTCTGGCCACTTGCCGTGTTTTACTTTTGTGTTGCATACTGGGTATGTACTGTACAAAACCGAGACAGCAGTTATCCGTGGACGGACAAAACAAGAAGAGGTGCAGATACGGAAAGGTGTCCGGCAAGGTTGCACACTATACGCTCTTATCTTTAACCTACACATTGAAGAGGCGCTGAAAAAAGTAAGGGAAAATTCACAGACGGGGGTAGTAATTCATGGCCAACGAATAGATATGATAAGATATGCCGATGATATAGCTGTCCTAACTGAAAGTGAAGAAAATCTTGTAGTCCTAGTGAATAGAATGGATAAAGTTGTGGGGGAAGAATATAATATGAGAATTAATATAGCAAAAACAAAAGTAATGGCATGCGACAAAAAAGATCAGGTGAAAGTCCAAGTTCATGTAGTCAATGAACTGTTTGAACAAGTTGATAAATTTACTTATCTGGGCAGTAATATTAACAGGGATCGAAGGAGCAAGGCAGAAGTGAGAAGTAGAATTGCTCAAGCAAAGGTTGCTTTTAACAAGAAGAAAAACATCTTAACATCCAAGTACATCAGCCTTGAAATCAGGAAAATATTTTTGAAATCATATGTGTGGAGTGTGGCATGCAATGGGTGTGAAGCTGGCCGGTGTGGCCGAGCGGTTCTAGGCGCTTCAGTCCGGAACCGCGCTGCTGCTACGGTCGAAGGTTCGAATCCTGCCTCGAGCATGGATGTGTGTGATGTCCTTAGGTTAGTTAGGTTTTATTAGTTCTAAGCCTAGGGGACTGATGACTTCAGATGTTAAGTCCCATAGTGCTTAGAGCCATTTTATGGGTGTGAAACATGGACTCTCGGGACAGAGGAAGACCAGAAGCTAAATTCTTTTGAAATGTGGTGCTATAGACGCATGCTCAAAATAAAATGTATCGACAAGGTCACAAACGAAGTGGTTCTGGAAAGAGCAAATGAGAAGAGAAGCTTCTGGAGTTTCATTGTTAAAAGAAGAGTGCAATTTACAGGCCATCTATTAAGACATAAATGACTCCTGAACACAATCGTAGAGCTATATGTAAGGGAAAAAGACCAAGAGGAAGACCACGGCTGAGGTACATGGATCAAATCGTGAAAGATGTGGGATGCAACACCTATAAAGAAATGAAGAGAAAAGCTGAAAGACGCACAGAACGGTGACAAGCTGCCATTGTAACTGATGCAAACCAATCCTTGTATTGACCACTACAGAAGAAGACTGGGTGATTGACGCAGCGTGCTGTAAGCAGCAGAATGGTCCGTTATTCATGTCGGGAACAAGCCGAGATGGCGTTTGTGTACGGCCAATAAGTTGGAAACTGTCGTCACGCACCAAAGCTATACCAAAACAAGTATCGTTACAGGCACCAACAACATCACACATCACTTCAAGCCCCTTTTCGGCGATTCAGACGGACGAACGTACAGCGAGGCAATGGAATGTGCATACACCATATCCGGAGGTCCGGGTTCTACAGGATAGGCCGCGCGGGATTAGCCGAGCGGTCTGAGGCGCTGCAGTAATGGACTGTGCGGCTGGTCCCGGCGGAGGTTCGGGTCCTCCCTCGGGCATGGGTGTGTGTGTTTGTCCGTAGGATAATTTAGGTTAAGTAGTGTGTAAGCTTTGGGACTGATGCCCTCAGCATTTAAGTCCCATAAGATTTCACACACATTCGACTTTGATTCTACAGGATACTGAGAGGAACCTTTGTACAGGCAACAGGCAAGTGGCCCGCCAGCATGGTGTAAGCCAAAGTATGGTTATGTGTATCCTACACGACAACCGCTGTCGCCTCCAACGAGTGCAAGGATTATCAGCAGGGGGTTTCCCTCTACACGAAGGATTTTGTCGATGGTTTTCGCACTAGACCGTCACAGTCATGGGTTTTCTGTCATCAGTCCTCTTTACCGACCAACTATTCTGCTGCTTGCAGTACGCTGCGTCCGTCACACAGCCTGAAACACACAAGGAACACACGGCACGTGGTCGGAGGAACGTTCATTCGTACAGCACCATCTACCGTGGCAACGATGCATTTCCGGAGACATGTTCATAGGACCTTATTTCCCCCCATTTCCAGTAATTTGCGCAACGGAGAGTATTTTCTTTTCATGTGCATCTCCAGCGAGATAAGCCTAAACTAAAAAATAAACATGTTACTGTCGTCAACCTGCGAAGAGCGACGAAGTGTAGACAGATATTTGTGGGCCAGAGGACATAAACCGAGTGCCCCCCTTTAATATATTTTGTATGGGATCTAAAATTTAAAAACCTCTCTCACACCGGCCTGATTTAGCTTCACTGATCAGGATAGTAAAAACACGCGTATATTAAGGGAATTTTCTTTGACAAAGCAGGCTTATCACATTCACACAGCTCAATACTGTTCTATCCTGATTAAATCAAGCTTAACTTAAATTCCATAAGGCAGTGAAGCAATTTCGAAGTCTCGGTGCGACGAAAATTGTCAGTCGATCTCCTGGAAACATTTGTAATAATTATTAACTTTCGGTGATCACATGGGGAAGACCGGAGATCTGCTGGTAAGACCGTGTTAGCCTATTTATTTGAAGTAACTGGATATCTTGAGCATACAAAACGGCAGGTTCGTCCAGTGTAAATCAGACGTTCCCCACTGATCCTGTGCAACACAGCGTAGTAAGCAGACACTGTCAATAATAATAACCCGTTAAATAATACGCGAACACACTTACTTTAGTTTAGTTCATGTATTAAATTCCTTCTCATACAGAATCTCATCAAGATGGCGACTAGCTCAACAATACATACATATACATCCTTCTTTCACGACTAATCGGCAAAAAGTCCCCTATTCTTTTTATAAGAGAAAACATAGATAGCAGAGAAGCTATTCCATGGAGTAAATGGACGCTCCAAGGAATAATTGGGCTTGAAACTACTTTGCATTGATAATCGGTAAGATAAGAAGAGATATTTTGAGATATATACTGAGTTATATAATTTATAAAATTTCTGAAAATATCGCGGAGAGACCGCTGCAAGAGACATTACATCGCCCCTCGCAGCGAGCAAAGTTGATATGTATTCACTTTGCGACCTAACTATTGGCTTAGCTAACTCGTTAGAATTTTTGGAACATACGTTCCTATAAATTTTAAGAAGTTAGTAAGATTTTTTTTTTTTACAAGAATTGAAAGAGATTTGGTATCTTCGTTACCTAGATACCTAGTTGTTGCTTTCACGTGTACTGGGGCATACCCGCATCCCACGTACACAACCAGGGAAGATGGACTTATATAGTTGTTAATCAGGTCTACCTATTCAGGAACTGGCCTTCACAGCGAAACCCCGGAAAACCTGGAGGCTTAAACCCCAACTAGGTATCACAGATGATAGGAAAGACAGGATAATTTAGAAATTTGAGAGTTATCTAGAATTCATAGGAAAGATAAAATCTGCCTCATAGCAAAAAAAAAAAAAAAAATCTTTACACATGCAAATTTTTTACAATCTTCTGAAAAATTTTCTTCATCGATGTCTTGCTGAACTGCGGTGAAACTGATCGAACAGGAACATGGGACACGGCACGGAGGACAGGCGTCGCATTGGCGTACCGCACAGGAGACGTAACGGATTTGAGAGACCAGAAGGAACCTCAGGAACAGGTACTCAGCATTGTGGCATGAAACAATCGAAATTCGTCTAAGGAATGGTCAACTATTAAAGATTCCTGGAAGAGAATGGTTAGTTGAATTTCTCCAGATGCATTTTGAACTCAAATATGGACCTGATCCATCCAATCTTCCATCTGAGGAATGGGAAAATCCATTCGTCCTAAACTTTCCACACCTAGGTGTCTTAATCGATACTGTAGTTGCACAATATCACAACTCCAGATCGGAAAACAATTTTGAAAACATGGATAATTTCATCCATCTTCTTGAGTAAGCCGAAAGGTTCTAATCCTGGTTTTAATTATTTATTTATTTATTTATTTATTTTTCGTTGTCTTTTCCAGGTGGAAGTTGATCTGAATCTTTCCTAATTTGGTTTCAAGTACGAATGTGGATAGCATGTCAGAATGTTAAAAACTTTATTATTTGAGAAAATTTCCAAAAAAAATTATATCTTACTCATACATGATTAAAATGAAATTTTGCTGAAAGAGAACGTTTAATTAAGTCTTGCTGCATGACCTCTCCAGCTGAAATTAATTTTTCTCTTTTATACTCCAAATGCCGCATTTTCTCATGAACATATATGAATGCAATATAACAATAAACAAATCCAACTGGAAAATGACACATTGTTATAAATTCAATGAAGAACTTTCTTATTAACTCTAATTTTATAAACACACACTAAGCTGGTTAATTAAATTCTCTTGAATAGAATTTAGATCGCGCCAAAAAAAAAAATAAATAAATAAATAAATAAATAAAATAAAATAAAAACCAGCGAGTCTTTATATCTGTGGACAGTTGCAATCGATTCTAATTTCCTAACGCGGTTCATTTGTTCTCCTGTGAACTGTCAGTTTACCAACACTAACTTCACACGCAAGCGCCGTATTCGACCATATAGTTTCCGTAAACTTATTCTCACTGGAGATTAACACTCCCTGAATGTATATTATTTCACACGCACAAGCTTTTTGGTGATCATCCTGTAGACAGATAATCCGTAAGTCTTCACAGCAGCAATAGCTACAGTTCCACTTACTTTTCTAAATATTCCTATACTATCACAGAAGCAATCGCTTACTGTTCATTAAACTATCACAGATGCTTGGCATGCTGTCATTTAACCTATCACAGTAGCTGAGGCATACTGTCCTTCGCACTTCATTTTTATTTATTTATTTATTTATTTTTTAACACCCAAATACTTCATAAAGACTTTTCATTTAATTTGAAACACTTTCCTTAAAAGTACCTCTTTAGGTCTACATGGGGAAATAATCCTTTTATTCTTCCAGAATCCGGATATGCTAATAAATACGCACCAGGAATCGGTATATCAACTATTATATATGGACCTGTATAAATTAGATTCCGTTTTCTGATGGTCTTTTTCAACCTTGATGACTTGATGTGTCTTCTTAAAAGAATTTTCTGTCCGATATTGAAAGTCTGAATCCGTTTGATGTTTCTGTCATGGATTTCCATTCGCTGTCTTGCTTTCTCTGTAATATTAATGAGAGCATTGCGAATTTTTTCTTCCCATGACATTTTGGTGTCCTCGAGTTTAGGCAAGTTATCTACCCAAAAGTTTCTTTCGTTATCTCTGAACATCAGTTCATTCGGGGTAAAGTTTGTAGAACTATGAGGTAAATTATTATAAATCTGTTCAAACTCGGTCAAATAGTTTATCCAGGTAGTTTGTTTATCATGACAGTACGTTCTCATGAATCTGTTTAGTTCTCGAAAAACCCGTTCAATTAAATTCCCTTGTGGATGATAGCAAGATGTAAATATCTGATTTATTCCTAGTTGTGATACTAATTTTCTCCATGAATATCCAGTAAATATCTTCGCATTGTCGGAGATTATAGATTTTGGAATCCCTGCATGAGGAATGCAGTCATTTACAAACTTTACTGCGGCAGCTCTTGCAGTTGCTGATTTTATAGGATATAGTTTAACATATTTTGTAAACACATCACAGAATCCAATAATGTACTTAACACCACCTCTGGCTCTAGGAAGTGGTCCACAAATATCACATGATATAAGTGATCTTGGTGCTTCAGGTATTATTGAGTGAAGCGCAATTTTATTTCCCTTGTTGTCCGGCTTAGCCTTTTGACAGAGAATACATTTCTGGATGACTTTGTGCACTTTTCGCCTTATATTTGGGAAGTAACAATAATATCTAATCTTATTAGCACACTTTACAACACCAACATTACCCCAGGTCAAATGTGTAAACCAAATTAATCGTTCTTCATATTCTTCGGGTATGCAGACACACCACTTTGGATTCTCAGCCTTCCCAGATTTAAAAAATAAAATATTATTCACAAGCCGGTAGTATTCCAAATTGACGATAGGATTTTGTTGATTGAATTGTCGTATTATAGCATTCCATCGTCGATCCTTCTTCTGAAGCTGAGCCATTGTCTTACATAAATGAATATAATATAACTTGTAATTATTTTCTTGAAGAAGAAGCACTGGAAATTCTGCCTTATTATTTACATCCAGTTCAGGTGTTATTCCTTCTGGAGATCTTGACAACGCGTCAGCTATAATATTTTCTTCTCCGGCTACATGAATAATTAGAAACTGATATTCTTGCAGCGCCATCGTCCACCTTGACAAGCGAGGATGCAGCAACTTACAAGTTTGTAAAAAGGCTAGTGATTGGTGGTCACAATAAACGGCTATCCTTGAGCCATATACATCATAATTAAACCTTTTCAAAGACCAAATAACTGCTAAAGCTTCTAATTCCGTAGTGGTATATGCTCTTTCACAGGTGGATAAAACTCTGCTAGCAAATGCAATTGGACAAAAGGTTTTTACACCATCGATGTACCTAATTTGAAATAAACAAGATCCTAATCCGACATCTGATGAATCAGTGGCTAAACAGAATCCAACATTCATATCAGGGTGGTATAATAACGGAGCATTTATCAGTTGATCCTTAATTTCACAAAAAGCCTTTTCACAATCATTAGACTATTGCCATGGTACATCTTTCCTCAGGAGCCGGTTTAGTGCTTCAGAGTTCATTGCTTGAGTTTTAATAAATCGACGAAAAAATGAAGCCAAGCCTATAAAGCCTTTCAGTTGTCTTCTGTTTCTTGGAGTTGGAAATTTTTTATCGCATTAATCTTCGCTTCTGTTGGAAGAATTCCTTTTGCGTTAATCATATGTCCTAAGAATTTAATTCTCTGTAGAGAAAATTGGGATTTTTTTTAGATTTGCAGTTATACCAGTTTGTTTGAGCACAGCAAAAATCCTCCTAATAAGTTGTACATGTCCCTCCCAAGTTTTAGAGGCAATTAATAGACCGTCCACAAAAATTGTTATTCGACTACGTAGTTCTGGTCCTAGGGCATAGTCCAACGCAGAAATAAAAACTCCAGAGCTGATATTGAGACCAAACGGAACGACCTTGAACTGATAGCTTCTCTCTACATATATAAAAGCAGTATATTTTCTTGAGTCCTTGTCTAACTGGACTTGCCAGAACGAACTTCTCAAATCAATACTGGTTAAATAGGATACATCTTGAAATTTCTGTATTAACTCATCGATGTTCTCCGGATGTGTGCGCACAGGTACTATAATTTTGTTAATTTCCCTTGCATCTAATACCAATCGAACTTTTCCTCCTGGCTGTGGTACAACAAGCAACGGAGAACAATATGGGCTGTTCGACAGTTCAATAAGATTCCAGTTTAACATTTTTTGTATCTCTTCCTGAACTGGTTGTTTTAATCGCCAGGGAATGGGATAGTGTGTGCGGAAAAATGTCTTATGGGGCTTAATCTGTAATGTACAAACATATCCTCTAATAATTCCGGGCTTTTCATCGAAAACTGACTCATATTCTGTTAATATATTGAATAATTGTTCCCTCTGACTATCCGTTAGGCAATCTGACTCAGCAATCTTCTGTTCGACTATTTGTCTGAAATCCTCTTCTTGAATTGACTTGATCGGTAGTCGGCACATATTATTATTTTCAGCACAAATCAACTGCATAGCAGCACCACGGAAATATCGCTCATACACTGCCTCCTTTCTCAGTAAGATCAATGTAACCAATTGATCTTCGATTTTAAATTGCGCCTTTCCTTCTACCAAGTGCAACTTGCAATTGCAGGCTTGCAAAGTTTCAATGCCAAGAATACAATCTACTAACAACTTTTCCACTACAATGAATGTGCATTGTTTAGCTACATTTCCCAATTTTATCTCTATCAGCGTTTGCATCTTGACGTTCCGGGATTTTGCTCCCACTGCACCTATAACTCGGCAATTTTGTACTGGTAGGACAGGGATTTTCTTAATTTTACTAATTCTGCGAAGCAAATTTCCGGATACTACGTCTGTAGATGAAGCTGTGTCCAATACAACATTGGTTAAAATTCCTCCCACTTCTGTGATGATCTCAGACACAGGAACCCTTTTATCTTCGACTACACAGGCCTCTAAGTCTCTCGTCAATTCTTCTGTCATTAATTCGCCTTCATTATATCTCAACATTGCCACGGAATTAATTTCGTTTAAAACAGGTTTGCCCCTTTTGTATTCACGGCCGACTATACGGAGCATAAAGCGGCCCTCTTCAGTTTAAATGTCGATTATTATTTCCTCTTGAATCATCTACTACTTCTGTTATGACTGGTTGTTGTTGATGACTGGTTCTGTTATTTGCTTCAAATCAAGGGTCAGAATTTCTGTAATTTCTGTACGCATTATTATTATTTGAAGACTGCTGGTTCTGATAATCTCTTGCATTTCCAAACATTGGGT
The DNA here is from genome assembly GCF_021461385.2 of Schistocerca piceifrons. Classification (NCBI taxonomy): domain Eukaryota; kingdom Metazoa; phylum Arthropoda; class Insecta; order Orthoptera; family Acrididae; genus Schistocerca; species Schistocerca piceifrons. Next base: position 841,567,739 of record NC_060140.1, on the reverse strand, counting down.
TGCATCTGCGACCTGTTCGATTGTCTCTGAATCTGCCCCTCGCAGCACAGTTATTGAAATTTCCATTTCCGTTGAATCTCGGACTATTCCTAGTATAATAATTATTAAATCCGTTTCCGTTCCGGTTTGCGTTTGGCGCCTCAATCGCTCTCCTCTGCATAACCGGTTGTCTTGGCCGATGTTCATCTTCCTCGATCATATCTGTAGTGTCAAGCGTAGTCATGAAAGAGTCAAGGTCATGCTCATTAATATACAGCATTCTATTTCTGATGCTGGCCGGAAGTCGAGATTTTAATATGCCAATCACGTCTTGAAGAGGCATAGGCTTATCCCAATACCGCGATTTGTTTATATATTTCTCAAAGTATTTCTTTAAAGACCCACGTGAAAAGGAAAAAGGTTCCGGGTATAATACCTCCTGCCTTAAACGTTCTTATACTCCTTCAGACCAGTATTTGGATAAAAATGCTCGTTCAAAATCTTCATATGTGTCCCAAGTTGATATCATATCAGATGCCCATATAGCTCCTGACCCCTGAATATAACCGGTCACGAAACTAACCTTTTGCCACTCACTCCAATTTTTTGGCAATACTCCCCTAAAACTTCTTATAAACACTACGGGATGAACAGTTTTCTTGTCTGGGTTGTAGATCTGGAATTGACGTTGTTTCAACATTTTCTCCTCAGTACTGCTTTTACAATTACAGGCATTATGACTACCCTCATAGTGTTGTGATTGATGTTGATTGCAAAAACGAACGTGTGCATTAATGTCCCTGTCTGTACTTGATCGGGTAAATAATGTAGCTTCATTGATAGATCTTGTCATGGGTTCATTTCCTTGCGTGGAACACAAATCTTCTCGAGATAGATTTAAAGAGCTCTCAATGTTTTCTTTTCATTGTTTAAGTTCTTCGCCTAGATGTTCTTTGGCTTTTCGGAAACCTTTATTAAATAAATTTTCTTCAGAACTCTCGGACATAGATAGCATAGTGTTGTGATTGATGTTGATTGCAAAAACGAACGTGTGCATTAATGTCCCTGTCTGTACTTGATCGGGTAAATGATGTAGCTTCATTGATAGATCTTGTCATGGGTTCATTTCCTTGCGTGGAACACAAACCTTCTCGAGATACATTTAAAGATCTCTCAATGTTTTCTTTCCATTGTTTAAGTTCTTCGCCTAAATGTTCTTTGGCTTTTCGGAAACCTTTATTAAATAAATTTTCATCAGAACTCTCGGACATAGATAGTATAGCTGCTCTGACCGTATGTTCAATATTGTCTGAACAAATGCTTTGCCTTTCTAAACTTAACTGCGAGACTTTTCCCGCGAGAATGTTTACCTTATGATCAACCTCGTCTTGTCTCTCCTTTATGTTATTTATGGATTTATCCAAATTTTGGATGTCCTTCGGGATCTTGTCTTGTGATTGTCTCAAATCCTGCATATCTGCTGACATCTCATTTACTTGTTGCTTTAATTCATCTTGAACTTCAACTAATACCGGAATTACCGCGATAGAACATTGCATCTGTTCTTGTGCTTGAACTATCTGTGGGATTGACTCGACCTGCTCTTTAATAGTATCAAGCTTAGTAGCAACATACTCAGTTAGCTCTAGGCGTAACTTCTTCGCATTTTCATTACACTGCTGAGTGACTTGCTCAATTTGAGCAGCTAATTTTAATTCTGTCTTTTCATTCTGAATTTTCAATTCTTCCGCAGTTTTATTTAATTTATCATCAAGTTTCTGGAAACTCTCTACTAATTTATTATTTAATTCCACTTTATTGGCTGCTAATTGTTCATTTATTTCCCTTTTAGTCTCTATTTGCGCTTTAGTTAATTCCCTTTTAGTCTCTATTTGCGCTTTAGTTAAGTCTGTTACATTTTTGGCTAACAACTGCTGCATGATTACAGTCAATGGGTTTATTTCGTCCTGCTCAGATGATATCGAAACACTTAAGCTTTGTTGTGGGGCCTGACTAATGCTGCCGCTAGGCACTACTTCAGTTAAGCTAGCGTCTAATGTTTCACTAACCTCAGAAACAGCTGAGGGCTGTTGTGATTCGCTCTGCTGTTGCATTGCCATTTTATAAGCCGCCCTAGTAAGAACCATTAATACACAGAACATCAAACATATAAAGTCACTCGCATCTGAGTTAATAATGTCACTGACCTAAACTTTGCATAATACTCACTTCTAATAAACACTTCGTATCTAAAGCTCAACCCAATCAATCTGATTCAAACCGATAGGCATTTAAATAGTTATTATAAATTTCTATCTACAAAAATTTAATTGTATATTGTCTGGCCTGAACGACGTTCTCGTAGGTTGTGGCGAAATTGTGACTTCTGGAACAGGCCTCGTCTTCTTTTGTCTCGTGCACATGCAACATAAAATTCACACAATATTTAAGTAATGCTCAAAAATGAGTCCTGTCACAGTGAAGCCAAATTTAATATATTTTGTATGGGATCTAAAATTTAAAAACCTCTCTCACACCGGCCTGATTTAGCTTCACTGATCAGGATAGTAAAAACACGCGTATATTAAGGGAATTTTCTTTGACAAAGCAGGCTTATCACATTCACACAGCTCAATACTGTTCTATCCTGATTAAATTAAGCTTAACTTAAATTCCATAAGGCAGTGAAGCAATTTCGAAGTCTCGGTGCGACGAAAATTGTCAGTCGATCTCCTGGAAACATTTGTAATAATTATTAACTTTCGGTGATCACATGGGGAAGACCGGAGATCTGCTGGTAAGACCGTGTTAGCCTATTTATTTGAAGTAACTGGATATCTTGAGCATACAAAACGGCTGGTTCGTCCAGTGTAAATCAGACGTTCCCCACTGATCCTGTGCAACACAGCGTAGTAAGCAGACACTGTCAATAATAATAACCCGTTAAATAATACGCGAACACACTTACTTTAGTTCATGTATTAAATTCCTTCTCATACAGAATCTCATCAAGATGGCGACTAGCTCAACAATACATACATATACATCCTTCTTTCACGACTAATCGGCAAAAAGTCCCCTATTCTTTTTATAAGAGAAAACATAGATAGCAGAGAAGCTATTCCATGGAGTAAATGGACGCTCCAAGGAATAATTGGGCTTGAAACTACTTTGCATTGATAATCGGTAAGATAAGAAGAGATATTTTGAGATATATACTGAGTTATATAATTTATAAAATTTCTGAAAATATCGCGGAGAGACAGCTGCAAGAGACATTACACCCCCCATTCCAAGTCCTTTTGCATTCCAATCCTGTGCCTTTCCCCACTCCCTCTCACGTCCACCCAGCCCCCCCCCCCCCTTCCCTCTCATGAGTCCTCGTCCTCCGTCGGCTCCTTCCCCCCCTTCCCCCCACTTCGTTTTTCCTCTCCTTCCCCCTTTTCTTTCCCATCATCTGTCCACGTTCCCCCCATCTGGCCTCGGCTGTGGTGTGTCATATTTGTGCCACCTTTTTAGTGCAGTGTTCAAGTGAGTGTTCAGTGTTGCGCGTCTTTCCAAAGCGTTGTGAACAGAAATCATATTGTCGCTGGGTGTGCTTTTTACATCTCTTGCGAACAGAAACCAGACTGTCGCCGTGATTTTTAACTGTATGTTTATTATTTTATCTGTCTGCTTCCTGTGTATTTTATTAGCATCGCCAACCCTTTCTTTTATGTTTTAAGTTCCACAATTTTCCTCCATTTTACCATTTAAGTCGCCGATTTTATCACCTTCTTTTATTATTTATTTTCTTCATTTTTTTAAAACAAAATTCTGTAGGCTGAAGAGCGGCATACTAAGCTGCTGCCTGCCCGACCCCTTTGGGTGGAATCGAAACTCAAAAAAGGAAAAAATAAATAAATAAAAATAAAATAAAATAAACCGATTGAAATTCTGAGTGACATGCAGGCCTCTATGCAGACAACTTCACGAACTAGGGCCATTGAAGCAATATCGATATATCGATACATCCCACAGAAAATATCTATTTACATAGGCTATATTTTCCTCTCGGTATATCGATATATCGATGTCAAAATGACACTATCGAGTGCCGATATTTTTGTTTTACATTATATTTTTCGCAACTTTCGGTACACATATTTGAAACTCTTTTTTTAAATTGTAATAGAACGTAATGTTACTTTCATTGCTTGAAGGAGAATCTAGGAGCATATACCACGTTTAAACATTAGGAGATACGGGGAGCGTTCAGCAAGCAATGCAACATTTTTTTTCTCTGCCAGTTTAGGTTAAAAAAATTCGGACTTTGTTGTAGGGCATCGCGGACTATTCCCGCTTCACCCGCTATAGTTTCATGAAGTTTCGACGATTGGCGGTGCTATAACGTTGTCTTCAAAATGTCGTCTGTAGCGGAGGTGCGTTTCAAGCAGAGAGCTCTCATTCAGTTTCTTTTGGCGGAAAACCAGAGCATCTCAGATATTCATAGGCGCTTCATGATTGTCTACAGAGACGTGGCAGTGAACAAAGGCATGGTGAGTCTTTGGGTGAGGCATCTGTTGTCATCATAACAAGGTAGTGCAAACCAGACCGATCTCACATGTGCCAGTCGGCTGCTCATAGTTGTGTCTCCTACAATGTTGGCTCGTGCGGACACTCTCATTCGATGTGATAGGCGGATCGCAGTCAAAAAATTCCATAGCAGAGCAATGTCTCACAACCAGGAAGAGCTGACAAGACTAATTAGGCGGGGTCTTCCTCATCCGCTCCTACTGCCATGGATCTCGTAACTTCCAACTTCATTTTGTTTGGCCCAGTGAAGGATGCTCTCCGCAGGAAGCAGTAACCTACATGGATGATGGGGCGGTTACTGAATCAGCAGACGTTGGCTCCGACAACGACCAGTGGAATAGTACCATGATGGCATACAGACTCTCCAAGCGATGGGGGACCATGTTGCAAAATAGAGTTTTGTAGCCAAATAGAGGGCAGTAATATGGTGTATTGGAATAATGAAAAAAAATCAACCTGCTTTCAGAAAGAAATTTGTTGCATTACTTATTGAATGCCTGTCATGTTTTCGCAGCCCTTCATTGCAAGTTATTTTGCCACTCAGGTGCAAAGCTTTATTGCAAGCATGCTGATTCAGCCCTTGCAGTAAATTACTCAGTTTAGTATCTGCACTATTTTATTTTATTTTTTTTCCTTTATTGTTATTTCACTCCCCAAAAAGGGGTGGGCTGGCAGCGGCACAATACGCCACTCTTCAGCCAAGGCAATTATAGAGAAAAGATAGGCAAATGAGAAAATAACAAATAACACATAACACAGAATGGTATAAAATGATGAATTAACAAGATCAAAAATAGATGAGTAGAAATGGTAGATTTAAAAACAACATAGACAAGAGCCACACACACATGCAGAGAATGAACGTTGTGGGTCGACACAAAAACAAAGAAACACCACAATGGGAACAGAAATGAATGATGCTGGCGACACTGCTGTAGGTAGTTATATTGCTTACGCCATGTAGAGTATTTTAAAGTGAGTGTTGATATTGTGAATGGTTATTGTAGTTGTTATGTTAATAGATTATTACATGATTCAGTGACGTACTGTAATGCGTCGTTAGCTAATCCATGTCAACCTTCTATTTGTCACAGCAGTTTTGTTTCGTTCTAGTTACTACACTGGTGTCCAAAATTAAAGCAACGAACTGCTATTTCCCAATTCTATGTTTAATTCACGGTGTAATCACACAAACTGTCAACAGATGTCGTTGCGATCGTGTTCTGCACGGAAGATGGCGTTACGATCAGAGGACAACCACTCCAGCAATGATGTCAGGGCACCTATAAAGCGGGTTAGTGTTTACAGGGTAGTCCCACATCCACAGTCGCTGTGTCACTGACGGTGCATTATGACACAGAGAAGACGGCTACCAGACTCTCTGCTGCAGAGGGCCATAGGATGAATGGAAGCACGAGACACAAGCTGATGGGGCCCCATGGCTTAACATGTGAATCGTTCTGTTGTTTCTCGGATGTGGCGACAGTTTATAAGACCGAAACTGTATCCCTGAGAGATGGACAGGGCCGACCAGGTATGAAATCAGACAGAGTGGACCTTTATTTGGCTGTAAGGGCACAATGGTACCGCCTTAGCACTGCACAGAAACTGGCATCTGACCTCGCAGCATTCCCAGGACATGTTATATCGAGGCAAACGCTGTACAGAAGGTTTCAGCAGAATGGCCATTATTGTTGAAGATATTCTGTCTATTTGCCTCGGGCGTGTCTTCACAGAAGATAACGTCTAGAGTGGAGCCGTCAATATGCCACCTGAACGGTCGAACGGTGGGCCAATGTTTTTCCTACAGATGAGTCCCAATTTGGTCTGGAGAATGATTCTCGACGGATTCGCATCTGGAGGGCGCGTGAAACACGATTTCCCGACCCAAACACTGTGGAAAGAGACCGATTTAGAGGAGGATCCCTAACGGTATGGGCAGGGATTATGTTGACCACTCGAACACATCTTCACTGAATTGTACCGGTAAATCGGCAAGGTTTTATTGCTGTCAGGCACCGTAAGGAGATCTTGGGGGTCTTATGCGCGGTTGTTGCGAGATGCTGTGGGCCCAGACTTCGTGTTGATGGACGATGATGGTAAACCTCTTAGAGCACAGGTTGTTGATGTTCTTTTGCAAACGGAAGATGTTACACGCATGGCGTGGCCTGATCGCTCTCCCGATTTGAATCCCATAGTGCATGTGGGGGATGCACTAGGGAGACGGGTTGCATCACGTCAGCATTCACCAAACTCTCTCCAAGGGATGTGAGCAGCTCTGCAGGAAGAACGTGAGTAATTGCCGCAAAATAAGGTTAATGACATCATTCACAGCATGTTCCATAGTTGTCATGCCTGTATTGGTGCCAGAGATGATCACACTCTATACTGAACACATTAACCAGTTGTCACAATGTGTGCGCAAATCAATTAAGTTAGAAAAAAAAGAAGAACATTTTTGTCTTCCGTTATGCATGCAGCAGTTGGTTACGTTCTGTACTCTTTATATTGTTTCTACTTTACAATCACCTTTTTATGCTGTTTCGTGGCAAAATAAATGCAACGTTGCAAAATTTCCGTTCTTTGTTTAATTTTGGACACCAGTGTAGTTGTCAACACGTGTGCATAAAAATAGGATAATATTATAGCGCATACTGGAATTTAGTTGTATCTCGTTGTCGGGTTGTCCGATGTCTTCATGGTCACATTTTCGATGACGGCGGCCACTTTACATGGTGCACGTGCCATTCGCATGCGAATTATTCTGACTCTCATATCTAGTACTCAAAGTTTGAGTGATTACGTAGAGATAATACTGCCTGATGAATTTCATGCAGACTTACGACAGCGGTTTTACCTGTCTTCAAGAGTTGTCAGTGCTTTCATATAGACCTCTTTTTTGAGTTTTTATCTGTCGAGAAAATTAAAAGGCATTAACTCTGATGAACATGCAGTTCATTCATTTATGCAGGGACTTTTGACTCCCAGCACTTACAACAGGCGTCAATTCCGTGCTGATCTTCCTGTATGTCGCCAGGTTTCTGGCGTTCGGACTTCTGCTATACCCATTTTGCACTAGCACCCTCAGGGAGCTTCCGACTGCATCCTGCTGATCGTGAACAGTATCAGTTCTATAACAGTAGTACTCACTAAATTACTTTTACAACTTTCGTCGTTTTGGTGTCTCTGGGACTTCAGTAACTCAGGATCACCTAACACGACTGTGACACGAATTGGAGTATCGGTTTGATACAGGCAAGTTACAGTGGCGTTAATATTCGGAACACTGTGAGATTTTTACTTTGCAGCATCATTACTTTGTTCTTAACAAAACAAGCAAAAAATATAACCAAGTGTTATTTTGTCAAAAACTGACATATTGAGCCCGTGGCTGCGTACTAAATGTAGGTTCACTCTTACACAGAAGATTACAGCAACCAGGCACTTTTTACAATTATTTATTTAAACAGCGCCGTTACCGGTTTCGAAGCGATAGGTTCATCTTCATGCGGCTAGTTTACATTTTACATTAAATTTCGTGTTATGTTTTCCCACCTGACGAAACTTCCTTGGGGTAGTGATGCATTCGAAGAATCCGTGCCATTGCAGTTTGCTTATCATCTTGCAACATCCCAAACTGTATATATATATATATATATATATATATATATATATATATATACAAAAGTGCATTATACAGTTTTGGATGTGGCAAGTGTATGAGTGGTGCGTTACATTATGTGCATTATACATATAGAAAAATTGCTTTATACAGTTTTGGATGTTTCAAGATGATTGGCATCACCACCTGAAGAAAGTTTCATCAGGTGGGGAAACAAATCACGAAATGTAAAGTAAAACGTGAACTAGCCGTCTGAAGATGAACCTATCGGTTCGAAACCGGTATCGGTGCTGTTTAAATAAATAAATAGCATTGTAAAAAGTGCCTGGTTACTGTAATCTTTGTGTAAGAGTGAACATATATAACCAAGTGTTGTATTAAGTTATATGTCTTGCACGTAACAACATACACTTTATTAACATAACTTACAAAATTTCTTTAATAATACGATTTAAATAAAATTCGGTCTTATATTCACGTTACTTTAATATTCTGTCACTTTTCATAAAATTTTTTGTGAAAAATAAATGTTTCAGTATCTTGTTGGCTGGCCATTCTGTTGTATCACTTCCTTCAAACGCTGCGGCATATTGCTAACAGTCAGTACATAGACTTCTTTTAACAGACGTTCCAAAGGTGCTTTGGAAGATGATGGTGCTTTTTTAATACGTCGCTCTAGTTCTTCCCACACATCCTCAGTAGGTCTGAGGTTTGGAGATTGAGGTAGTGGTCGTAAGAGTGTAGTGCAACTGTACAACAAACATTCCAGCATTATGCGAGCATTACGTTTCGGGTGATTGTCCGGGTAAAACTTGAACGTGTTTTGATATCGCCATTTTTCAGCACTTTTGTGTAAACTGTTTTTCAATGTGTATTTTCCATAACACTGTCGATGAACAAATGTGGACGTACAGACCCAAATAAGAACACTGCGACCTCCATGGATTACAGGCGGCTTGACATTTGAAACTAAACTATTCTATCACACCATTCTTAGTCCATCCAAAACAAAAACGTTAAATTAACCTTCGTTGATAAAAACGACGTCGTTCCACAATGTTCCTTCCTTCGTAATAAGCTCTTCAGCAAAGTTCTACCTCTTCTTTCAGTTCTATTCATCCACATGCTGTTTCTTCCTAACTATTCCTCCATTGCAGCCACTATCGTTCAATGCTTTGCGAATCTTTTCAGGATGTCCCTTCTTTCTTCTCTCGTTCAGAAGTTCACTTGATAACCTGGGTGAATTAACTGTAAGATCCTTCTTTATTTTTCGTATTGGATTCCTCTTGTCAGTTCCATGCAGTTTCTTTGGTTGGCCCTTCCGAGTGTAGAGTCTATACAGTCCTCGTTTTTGATTCGTCTGACGATATCTGCCACAGTACTCTTACTCATGATGAGGACGGCAGCTGCAGTTTGCCTACATGATTTACATTTCGCGTTACGAAAAATCAATCACAAGCAGTAGTTTATCCAAACTGGTTTTAGTTTTGCAAGGCACTGGGGTGGGTTGGGTTGTTTGGGGGAAGAGACCAAACAGCGAGGTCATCGGCCTCATCCGATTATGGAAGGATGAGGAAGGAAGTCGGCCGTGTCCCTTCAAAGGAACCATCCCGGCATTTGCCTGGAACGATTTAGAGAAATCACGGAAAACCTAAATCAGGATGGCCGGACGTGGGATTGAACCATCGTCCTCCCGAATGCGAGTCCAGTGTGCTAACCACTGCGCCACCTCGCTCGGTGCAAGGCACTGTATCGTCTGGATAGTCGACTACGCTTGTAAACTAACACTGCCTTCTAACTCTGAGTATATAACTTGGCGTGAACGATCAAAACAAGCACTACATTGCAACTTTCTGAATGTTAAAGTAACATGAACGTCGAACATTTATTTAAATCCTATTATTTAATAACTGTTATAAATTGCATAAAAAAGTTCAATCTATTATTTACTGGACATCTACATTAATATGCCAACAGCCTTGCGACAGTGGTAACTCCGATTCACGTCAGATTACCGCAGTTAGGCGCTGTCAGGCGCTTGGATGGGTTGCCGAGTGCTGTTGCAAGTGGGCTGCACTCAGCCCTTGTGAGGCCAATTGAGGAGCTACTTGACTGGGAACTAACGGCTCCTGTCACGAAAACTGTCAATGGCCGGAAGAGCGGTGTCGTGACCACGTGTCCCTCCATATCCACATCCAGTGACGTCATTCTTGAGGATGACACGGTGGTCGGTCGGTACCGTTGGCCCTTCCGAGGCCAGTTCTGAAGGAGCTACCTTAATATAATACTTTATATATTATTTTTGTTTTGTTAAGAATAAAATTATGATGCTACCTAGAAAACATCATAGTCTCCGAATATTAACACTATTCGCTGCTCACATGGCTCTCGTAATCAATCTATAGATTCACAATACGTCCAAAACCGCATGTCTGTTCCTGTGAACGTATGCGGAACTTACCACATAATCGTGTATACTGCGTTCAAAGTAAAATTTTGAAATCTGCCCTTTGCTTCTGATCTTCTGCTAGCGGGTAATAAATGTGTTCTGAGAAAGCAGCGGGCGGGTTTGTAGCAGAGTAGAGGCCACAATAGCAGAGGCCCTACCTCCTCTTCCCCAGCTCCCTCCCGCGTCGCTGAGCCTTGTTTGCCGCGGCTGTATTTCACAGCTCGTGTAAACTGTTTACGCGCGCCTTCTTTGAGTAAGCCCGGGGCGCTGCACTCGCGACGGCAGATTCTGTCTAACGTAAGACTAAGTGGTCCGACGGCTGCTGCGTATTTCGTTCTGCGTCTGAATAAGTGTGATTCACCGCCACTTGTTGACATCCGGCCAATGATTCCACTGTAACTAAAAACTTTGTAACTTAATCCGTTTTGCTGTGTTCGCATTTTCCTCCTTGAGGCGTCTGCGATTTTCAGCACTCGTCTTAAGTTATATTTGTATTGAGAATCCACACGGCTGTATTGTCCATAAAAAGGAGAAGCGACAGAACAGAGTCCTTCTGAGAGCAAAATAGGAACAAAATTTCTTTATTGAACCTGTCAGTTCAGCCGGCCGCGGATACCGAGCGGTTCTAGGCGCTTCAGTCCGGAACCGCGCGACTGCTACGGTCGCAGGTTCGAATCCTGCCTCGGGCATGGATGAGTGGGATGTCCTTAGGTTAGTTAGGTTTAAGTAGTTCTAAGTTCTAGGGGACTGATGACCTCAGATGTTAAGTCCCATGTATGATCAGTAGTTGCGTAGAACATATATGCACATACTTTTGGTTTACATAGTGCGGCAAGGTCAGTATATTTAGCAATGTATAACCCTTTTCAGCTTCATGCAGTAATATTAACTTGCTTTATTTTAAGTACCTGCTTCAGAAACGTTCAATCGATTTAAATAAGAGCTTCGCAACGAAGATGAATTGAGTATAGTGCTCTTTTAGCATTCCATGTGTATAAGTAATGTGTGAACTAACACAAACGTTATATATATATATATATATATATATATATATATATATATATATATATATATATATATATATATATATATATATATATATATATATATACCAAAATTACTAATGTTGTTCAGCTCGACAACTCATAATTTTTAAACTACGGAAATGCGCTCCGATTGGCCGCGAGATTGCCGTTGCCGGATGCTCTGGACAACGCATGACCGTGAATGCTTAAACTACCGGAGATCGCGATGCATCCAAGGCGGCGCGCACATTCGGTGGTAGCACGCCAGTCTTCCAATCAGATGGTAACCCACAATGCCTGCCCAAATGTTGAGCGAAAATCTTGCCTGTGTCCGTGGACGTACGTGACGTGAGGATTTCCCCTTGTCCAGTAATGAACGTTTCGAGTATTCTAAAGGCCATCCCGATGGAAGGTGCACTCGTCGGTAAACAACACAATGGCGGGAAGGCGGGATCTCGTGCAACACGTCGCAGAAACCACCATCAAAACCCTAGCCTTTGTTCATAGTGCGCCACAGGATTTAGACCTTGGACAGGGTGGAAACAAAATAGATGCTGGCTGTCATCCGTCAAAACCTCCCAGACTAACCGATGAGTGACCCCCATGTCGTATCCAACCGCTCGAGTACTTGTCGTAGGTGCTTCCTCGAAGCGCTCGAGAACAGTCCCTTCAGATTCAGCATCCCGTCGTGTTTGAGGTCTTCCAGCATCACCATGATACCCCGTTAATGAGCCTGTTTCGCCATTTGCGGGTTTGGGTGGCGTTTTGCTGGGTACCGTTCCTCATACAGCCGTCGAGCTTCATGCGCATTACCGTCAGCTACTTCATAAACAACAAACATATCTCGTTGTTCTTCAAACGATTACTGTTCCGCCATGCTGACTAAATCGCAGGTGAAGTGTGTGTACTCCGAAGCGAAGCTTAGGTGTGAATGCCTCTGACGTGAGGTGGAGACAACGCCTATTCGAGACGTGTGCGTATCACGTTGGGGCAGTGATGGGACGAGGGACGTTTCTATTAGTGAACCGACAACCATAGCACTGCCCGTCAACCGACGAATGGCAACAGGGCAATCCCACGGCCAAACGGAGCGCGTGCCGCCAAGTTTCCGTAGTTTAAAAATGGTGTGTTGTCGACCTACACAACATCAATAATTTTGGTTCCTACTGGCATCAGCTACCTAGTGTTAAAATTTCGTGACACAATTTTTCCCCATCCTGTATTTATACACAGGCGCACACACAGACACCCACCCACCCACCCACCCACACAAACACACACACACACACACACACACACACACACACACACACACACACTACACCCACACACAGCCGTACGCATACGCGCACACACGCGCACGAGCGCACACACAGACGCACGTACGCAGTTATTTCTACTAGTAAGTGACAACAAGGTACTGAACGACATTACTTCAGTATTTACGTCATTTGGAGACTAATATCAATACAAGTCGTATGTTTTTAGGTTGGTTAGTGCCTCAAAATACATGTAGCTTGAGTAAGTCATTAACACGTATTTTCCCTTGGGCAGAAGATTAGGTATTGAAGTGTGGACACTTGGAAGCAAAACAGCTGTACGGACAGGCATATTCCACTTAGTGGTGCAGTTACGACCATGCAGGAGACATTAGGCCGTAAAGTTTTTAACGTGTTTGTGGGCAGACTGTTCGACGTAGAGAGGAAACAAACAGTACACTGATGTGTGTTCGTATTAAGGTAGCACACATAATTTTATCTCCACTTACAACTGTTTCACGACATATACAGGGTGAGTCACCTAACATTACCGCTGGATGTATTTCGTAACCCATATCAAATACTGACGAATCGATTCCACAGACCGAACGTGAGGAGAGGGGCTAGTGTAATTGGTTAATACAAACCATAAAAAAATGCACGGAAGTACGTTTTTTAACACAAACCTACATTTTTTTAAATGGAACCCCGTTAGTTTTGTTAGCACATCTGAACATATAAACAAATACGTAATCTGTGCCTTTTGTTGCATTGTAAAATGTTAATTACATCCGGAGATATTGTAACCTAAAGTTGACGCTTGAGTACCACTCCTCCGCTGTTCGATCGTGTGTATCGGAGAGCACCGAATTACGTAGGGATCCAAAGGGAACCGTGATGGACCTTAGGTACAGAAGAGACTGGAACAGCACATTACGTCCACATGCTAACACTTTTTTATTGGTCTTTTTCACTGACGCACATGTACATTACCATGAGGGGTGAGGTACACGTACACACGTGTTTTCCGTTTTCAATTACGGAGTGGAATAGAGTGTGTCCCGACATGTCAGGCCAATAGATGTTCAATGGGGTGGCCATCATTTGCTGCACACAATTGCAATCTCTGGCGTAATGAATGTCTTACACGCCACAGTACATCTGGTGTAATGTCACCGCAGGCTGCCACAATACGTTGTTTCATATCCTCTGGGGTTGTAAGCACATCACGGTACACATTCTCCTTTAACGTACCCCACAGAAAGAAGTCCAGAGGTGTAAGATCAGGAGAACGGGCTGGCCAGTTGATGGGTCCTCCACGTCCTATGAAACGCCCGTCGAACATCCTGTCAAGGGTCAGCCTAGTGTTAATTACGGAATGTGCAGGTGCACCATCATGCTGATACCACATACGTCGACGCGTTTCCAGTGCGACATTTTCGAGCAACGTTGGCAGATCATTCTGTAGAAACGCGATGTATGTTGCAGCTGTTTGGGCCCCTGCAATGAAGTGAGGACCAATGAGGTGGTCGCCAATGATTCCGCACCATACATTTACAGTCCACGGTCGCTGTCGCTCTACCTGTCTGAGCCAGCGAGGATTGTCCACGGACCAGTAATGCATGTTCCGTAGATTCATTGCCCCGTGGTTTGTGAAACCCGCTTCATCGGTAAACAGGTAGAACTGCAACGAATTCTCTATTAATGCCCATTGATGGAATTACACTCGATGATTAAAATCATCACAATGTAATTGCTGATGTAGTGACACATGAAACGGGTGAAAGCGGTGACGATGCAGTATGCGCATGACACTACTTTGGCTCAGTTCACCGGCTCTCGCAATGTCCCGTGTACTCATGTGTGGGTTCATGGCAACAGCAGCTAACACACCAACTGCACCCGCTTCTCCTGTGGCGGGCCTGTTACGGACCCGTTTGCGTGCTACGACCATACCTGTTGCATACAGTTGGCGGTAGATGTTTTGCAATGTGCGGCACGTTGGATGCTCTCTATCATGGTACCGTTCTGCATACACGCTGCAGGCTTCAGCTGCATTTCGTCGACACTCATCATAGATGACTATCATCTCCACCTTTTCAGAGTTCGAATACATCATGGTCACAGTTCCTACAACACTACACTATCACAGACGTCTGGTAACACGGTGTACTGCAGTTGGGCTGAGTGCGGAGACGAATGCAGAATAACAAAGCAGCAAGCGCTGCATGCGGACACTGCGACAACTAGGCCAAACCACAACAGTGCACTACAGCCACACTCGTAAACACGGTCGTCATCGTAAACATGTCCCTGCAGATGCTGCTCGCCTACCGTGGCCCGTGTTTGTTACAACACGCAACTGAACGTCGGAGATTTCATGCGTCAACTTTAGGTTACAATATCTCCGGATGTAATTAACATTTTACAATGCAACAAACAGCACTGATTACATATTTGTTTATATGTTCAGATGTGCTAACAAAACTAACGTGGTTCCATTTAAAAAAACGTAGGTTTGTGTTAAAAAACATACTTCCGTGCATTCTTGTATGGTTTGTATTAACCAATTACACTAGCCCCTCTCCTCACGTTCTGTCTGTGGAATCGATTCGTCAGTATTTGATGTGGTTTACGAAATATATCCAGCGGTAACGTTAGGTGACTCACCCTGTATATGTCAATCATCGCTACTCCTGGGGAGAACTGTCAGTTGATGAAGAGAAACACCGGCATTCAGGCAAAGAATCACTAGAGAAACCACACACGAGCAATGAGCGACATTGAACTGGTCACGAGCTTCACCTTTTTTCCTGTGTGTGCAGCACCTTTGAGTTCTTCAGTCACCGCCTCCCCCTTATAACCCCCCCCCCCCCCCCCCCCCCCCTCTTTCTGTACCTTCTGGGGCAACATCAGATTTTGTGCCACTGGTTACGAGTAATACGTTATTCCGTCGACGTTGGAAGCTGTTGCTGTTGACTGAAGTTCGCACTTTACCCCACTTAGCTATTGGTTCAAAATGTCTCTGAGCTCTATGGGACTTAACTTCTGAGGGCATCAGTCCCCTAGAACTTAGAACTACTTAAACCTAACCAACCTAAAGACATCACACACATCCACGCCCGAGGCAGGATTCGAAACTGCGACCGTAGCGGTCACGCGGTTCCAGACTGTAGCGCCTAGAACCGCTCGGCCACTCCGGCCGGAAATCAGCTATTCTCTTCTTCTCACAGAAGTTTATTAGATTTCATCTTTCTCTCTAAAATAACATTCTATGTTATTTTTATGGGTTACCAGGAATTGTACACCTTCTCCTGCAGCAGGCATACTTTGCGTCCAGAGACAGGCTTTAATTCCATTCCTCAGTGTCTGTTGTGCTCAGATCCTTTCTCACTGGAGAGAACTGAAAAGGAATGAAGAATGCGGCATACTGCCCTTGCCTCCATAAGTCTTAGGAATAGGCTGATATCGAGGAAGAACCGTTAGTAGATAATGATTTCATGGCTGCCTTCTCGAAGGTAAGTGTGTTGATTTACAGGGCGTTTCAGGAGGAATAAAAATATTTAAGGTTGGTTAGTTAGTTAGTTTGATGTTCCACGGAGCATTTGCATGATAAATCGTACTGATGTGGAACACATCATTTTACATTCATACCACAAATTTGGTTGCATGCTGAACTTTTACAAGCTTCATTTGTTTTTTATGTCGCCATCTTTGGCAGCAGCTGCTACAATCACATATTAGTGATTCTCCATTTTAAGTTTATGGTAATTAAAGAGAATTTTACACTGCAGCATTTAGCTTTTATTTGTAAGGCATTTGGTCGTTGCTGTTTTGCCTCAAGTTCACATACATTCTATACCATCTCTACACATGAAGTTGATCTAATGAAACAGTTTGTGGCAGCGAGACTCGAAGAAGGAGGATGTTTCAAGCATCTCTGTGAAATTTTTCCTCACCTGTCAGAAGCAATACTGAAAACAAGGCGTGTTTGCTGGATCTGACATTTGGAAAAAAAGATGTTTAATTCCAACTTCGAATAAGTTTGACTGTCAGTGAGAAGCAGAAATCGGTATCGTTTAAGGAGGCATCACTAAGTTCTTAGGCAACAAATTATATTTCTGTTGTTGTCCGTTGATTGAAGAATTAAGGAAAGTAGGGTGGATCAGCACGTAACTAATTTTCTGAACGCTCTTCCTGGAAATGCGGGCGACACCAGTGAACCAAATGTAAGCACTTCCATTGCTGTATCAAAGTGTTGGGAAGATAGTACCACAGCCGCCGGAAAAGCAACGTGGTTGATCACTTTACCAAGACATAAAACAGCCAATTCATGCTACGTACTGTGTTATATTAGACCGCTTTTTGTGGGAAAAGAAATAGAAATCAATTGTCAATTAATTCTTGTCTAATACAGGCCGACTTCAATGAAACCTTTCCCCATATTGATAAATTAATTTATTTTTCATTATAGTTACATGTGTTTCGCAAATTTTTTAGTTTATGACGAAGTGAAATAGGGACAAACCTGTACGTGATAAAATACACTACGACCAGATATGGGTTTACGGCACCAAAAAACTGTATGTTTAAGCTGTTTCCTAACTAACTAAAAAAAAAAAAAATACACTGCTTTGTTCGCCAGCGCAATTTTGTTATTACGAGTGTCTTACTGCTTTAGTGCTTTAGTCTCGAATTTCTCAAATGGTTCAAATGGCTCTGAGCACTATGGGACTTAACATCTGAGGTCATCAGTCCCCTAGAACTACTTAAACCTAACTAACCTAAGGAAATCACACACATCCATGCCCGAGACAGGATTCGAGCCTGCGACCGTAGCGGTCTCGCGGTTCTAGACTGAAGCGCCTAGAACCGCTCGGCCACAGCGGCCGGCTAGAATTTCTCACTGTCATGATAAAAAATAATTGAAGCTGTAGCACTAGTTTATATAATGGTTGGCTTAAGTCAGGTTATATCAATAACATGTTCCTCAACAGTACTTTTAGTACTGCCTGCACGTATAATAACAAAGTTTCAGATATAAACTGCGGGTACATCTCGTGTTACACTGGAACGTTCAACTTCATGTACGTTTTCTGTGAAGCTATCCGTAAAGACTTTGTTTACCATTTCACTCTCACTCAGTTCCATTATTGGACTCGAACGGCTCATCTCAACATTCACTAGAGATATGAATGATGTCTGGAAGTATAACAATGCCATCAGAAAGTCTCAAGCATCATTTTTAACTTGGTAACATTAATGTCATATTTTTCGTAACAGTGAATGCCTTGTAACCTGTTTTCTGTCGGAGAGATAAAAAGCTAAGGACAAACAGAATCACCATGGCAGATTCCTCTTTCAGTTTTGTAAAGCATCGGAAATGACTCAAGTTTGATACTTTTGCTGTTGTGCTGAAAAATTCGAATAAAGTACTCCCTATTTCGTCGTAGTGTTCAGCATAGGCAAATGGCCTGGTTTGAAAGACGCAGCTCGCATAAAACTGCTTAGTGTACTCACTGTGAGTCAAAATATCTCTGTTTATGAATTTATGTGAACTTGATACTGGTCCTTTGTGTAATAAGGTCCTTGCCCATGGAAAAGCAACTGTTGTAAAAGTTAAAATTTATCTAAAAACGTATCCAACTTCTTAAATAGTGTAGATGAGTAACACATGTGTGTCGTTCAGCAGAGAATTTTACACATATTTCGTGTTTCACGTATGAGTTTTGATACTGATCACTGGATTTGTTTGGAATACTACGGCAATGCCTCAAGCTTGTGGCCACGTGTAGGGTTCTCTAACACGAGCGCGCTTTTTGAGCCTTTGACCTTCGTTACCAAACCATAAACACGGCGGCATCGCTTCCGCCGCGCAAAAGCTCCTGTAAATATTTCCGCCTGTCGCGGTGATTTAGCTGTATGTGGGAGCTAGCTAGCTGCTACGACAAGCGTGTGAGTCACCGCTATCCACGAATTTTGTCTTGCTCATGTGGCTTCTGAGATAGCTGGGCGGTCGAGACACTGGACTTCTACATCTACATCTACATGTATACTCTGTAAATCACATTTAAGTGCCTGGCAGAAGTTTCATCGAACCACCTTCACAATTCTCTAATATTCCAATCTCGTACAGCGTGCGGAAAGAACGAACACGTATATCTTTCCGTACGATCTCTTATTTCACTTATTTTATCATGGTGATCGTTTCTCCCTATGTAGATCGGCATCAACAAAATATTTTTGTATTCTGAGGAGAACGTTGGTGATTGTCGAAATTCCAGAAGATTCCTCCGCAACGAAAAATGCCTTTGTTTTAATGATGTCCATCCCTAATCCTGTATCATTTCAGTGACAGTCTCTCCCTTGATTCGCGATAGTACAAAACGCGCTGCCTTTCTTTGAACATTTTCGATGTACTTCGTCAACCCTATCTGGTAAGGATCCCACACCGCGCAACAGTATTCTAAAAGAGGTCGAACTAGAGTAGTGTAGGCAGTATCTTTAGTAGGTCTGTTATATTCCCTAAGTTTCCTGCCAATGAAACGCAGTCTTTGGCTAGCCTTCCCCACAACATTTTCTATGTGTTCCTACCAATTGAAGTTGTTCATAATTGTCATTCATAGGTTGTTGTTTGTTGTTGTGGTCTTCAGTCCTGAGACTGGTTTGATGCAGCTCTCCATGCTACTCTATCCTGTGCAAGCTTTTTCATCTCCCAGTACCTACTGCAACCTACATCCTTCTGAATCTGCTTAGTGTATTCATCTCTTGGTCTCCCTCTACGATTTTTACCCTCCACACTGCCCTCCAATACTAAATTGGTGATCCCTTGATGCCTCAGAACATGTCCTACCAACCGATCCCTTCTTCTGGTCAAGTTGTGCCACAAACTTCTCTTCTCCCCAATCCTATTCAATACTTCCTCATTAGTTATGTGATCTACCCATCTAATCTTCAGCATTCTTCTGTAGCACCACATTTCGAAAGCTTCTATTCTCTTCTTGTCCAAACTATTTATCGTCCATGTTTCACTTCCATACATGGCTACACTCCATACGAATACTTTCAGAAATGACTTCCTGACACTTAAATCAATACTGGATGTTAACAAATTTCTCTTCTTCAGAAACGCTTTCCTTGCCATTGCCAGCCTACATTTTATATCCTCTCTACTTCGACCATCATCAGTTATTTTGCTCCCCAAATAGCAAAACTCCTTTACTACTTCATAGGTATTTAGTTCAATTTACGGCTCTTAGATTTGAATGATTTATCGTGTAACCGACGTTTAACGGATTCCTTTTAGCACTCATGTGCATGACCTCACACTTTTCTTTATTTATGGTCAATTGCCAATTTACGTTCCATACAGATATCTTTTCTAAATCGCTTTGCAATTTGTTTTGATCTTCTGATGACTTTGCTTGTCGATAAACGACAGCGTCATCTGCAAACAACCGAAGACGGCTGCTCAGATTGTCTCCAAAATCGTTTATATACGTAAGGGACAGCAAAGGGCCTATAACACTACCTTGGGGAACCCCAGAAATCACTTCTGTTGTACTCGATGACTTTCCGTCAATTATTACGAACTGTGACCCCTCTGACAGGAAATCACGAATCCAGTCACATATTCCACAAGCACGTTATTTCACTACAAGCTGCTTGTGTGGTAGTGTCAAAAGCCTCCCGGAAATCAGGAAATACGGAGTCAATTTGAGATCTCTTGTCGATAGCACTCAACACTTCATGCGTGTAAAGAGCGAGTTGTGTTTCCAGGAACGATGTTTTCTAAATCCGTTTGACTGTGCGTCAATAGACAGTTTCCTTCGACATAATTCATGTTTGAACACAATATATTTTCAAAAATCCTGCTGCATATCGACGTTAGTGATATGGGCCTGTAATTTAGTGGATTACTCCTACTACCTTTCTTCAATATTAGTGTGACCTGTGCAACTTTCCAGTCTTTGAGTACGGATCATTCGTCGGGCGAACGGTTGTATATGATTCTTAAGTATGGAGCTATTGCATCATCATACTCTGAAACGAACCTAATTGGTATACAGTCTGAACCAGAAGACTGGCTTTTATTAAGTGATTTAAGTTGCTTCACTACTCCGAGGATATCTACTCCTACGTTACTCATGCTGGCAGCTGTTCTTGATTCGAATTCTGGAATACTTACTTTGTCTTTTTTTGTGAAGGCATTTCGGAAGGCTGTGTTTAGTAACTCTCCTTTAGCAGCACTGTCTTCGATAGTATCTCCATAGCTACCGCGCAGAGAAGGCTTTGATTGTGTCTTGCCGCTAACATACTTCACATACGACCAGAATCTGTTTGGATTTTCTGCCAGGTTTCGAAACAAAGTTTCGTTGTGGAAACTATTATAAACATCTCGCATTGAAGTGAGCGCTAAATTTCGAGTTTCTGTAAAAGACCGCCAATCTTGGAGATTATGCGTCTGTTTAAATTTGGCATTTTTTTTCGTTGTTTCTGCAACAGTGTTCCGTCCCGTTTTGTGTACCAATGAGGATCAGCTCCGTCGTTTGTTAATTTATTTGGCATAAATCTCTCAATTGCTGGCGATACTATTTCTTTGAATTCAAGCCACATCTGATCTACACGTATATTGTTAATTTGGAAGGAGTGGAGATTGTATCTCAGAAAGGCGCCAAGTGGACTTTATCTACTTTTTGAATACGTATATTATTCGTTTATTTTTGATAGATTTTAGCGTTACGATATTCAGTCTCGCTACGACAAACCTGTGTTCTCTAAGACCTCTTGCCCTTTTGATGCTCGTTATTAACTCAGGATTCTTTGTTGCTCAGAGGTCAAATGTGTTTTCACAACCGTTTACTATTCGTGTGGGCTCATGAACTAACTGCTCGAAATAATTTTGAGAGAATGCCTTAAGAACAATTTCGGATAATCTTTTTTGCATACCTCAGGAATTAAACATGTATTTTCGCCAACATATCGAGGGTAAATTAAAGTTTAATTATATGTGTCGGGCACATGTTTGAAATCAAACTCACGTTTTCTTTGAACCTTTCAGCAATTGCATCGTCTGAACTGGGAGGCCTGTAAAAGGATCCAACTTTTATTTTATTCTGGTCGCCGACAACGACATCTGCGCATACTACCTCAAAGGAACTATCTACTTCAATTACGCGACAAGATGAACTACTTCGAACAGCAACAAAAACGCCACCGCCAACCGTGTTTAACCTATGCTTTCGGGACACCCTTAGGTTCATCGCAAAATTTTCGGCTGAGCTTATCTTCGGCTTTAGCCAGCTTTCAGTGCCTATAACGATTTGAGCATCAGTGCTTTCTATTAGCGGTTGCAACTGTTATACCGATGGTTTCTGTATCTATGTTTTTCCCGTGTTCGGCCTGCACTCTTTGTGACTGAAGGCCTTTTTGTGTTTTCCCAAGACCCTATAACCAAAAAACCGCCCAGTCCATGCCACACAGTCCCTGCTACCTGTGTAATCGCCTCGTGCTTATAGTGGACTCCTGTCCTATTCAGTGGAACCCTATGGCGCAAGTCGACGAATCTGCAGCCTGCACGGTCGCAGAACCGTCTGAGCCTCTGATTCAGACCCTCCACTCGAATGACAGTTTCTACTCGTTTGGACACTACATTGTCTCCACGCGCAATTATGTAGATTACTGAATGATATTCACAGTTTCTGCTCTGACATACGTTTCTTATAGTTTTGTAAGCAGGTTATGGCGAGATTTATGAGGTGTTTCTTCGACTGTATAGCAGTTTTTTCAACGTTTCTGATTTCTGTTGAACTCTCTCGCCATTCAAACAGTTCTATGGCTATTCTAAACGCTCTTCTTTCAACAGTATCTGATGAACAGTATCTGTACACCTATTAGTGAACATTAGTGTGGGGTGTGTCGACCGTTCGCCTATGAGGGCTTGAAGTCTGTTGGAGACAGTCTGAATGAGGTGTCTGAGTGTATGTGGAGAAATGACAGTGCATTCCTCACCACGACCTACAACCAGAGTAGGTAGGGATGTTGGACGCTGGAATGTGGGGCGAAGACGACATTCTAAGTCAAAGTTATTCCATTGGCTTCAGGGCAGGACTGTGGGTGTGCTGACCCGGTCCACAAACCATTGCCTCGCATATGCTGCCTGATGACAGGGTGCATTGTCGTGCTGATACAATCAGTCAGCGTCTATGAACTGTTCCTCTGCTGTACTCAGTACTCATTGCTACAAATGTTTTCAGATCCTTCTGAGTTTACTGTTTTGTTTACCGCAATAACTAGACCACTCCCGAACCACGGCTAATACCTACATATTGTAACACCACCTCCTCCATGTTTCACTGGTGACATCACATATAAGGCAGGTAATGTTCTCCACGCACTCATCAAATATAAACTCTTCCATCGGATTGCCGGCCGGAGTGGCCGAGCGGTTCTAGGCGCTTCAGTCTGGAACCGCGCGACCGCCACGGTCGCAGGTTCGAATCCTGCCTCGGGCATGGATGTGTGTGATGTCCTTAGGTTAGTTAGGTTTAAGTAGTTCTAAGTTCTAGGGGACTGATGACCTCAGATGTTAAGTCCCATAGTGCTCAGAGCCATTTGAACCTTCCATCGGATTGCCGCAGGGTATAGCGCTATTAATCACTCCCAATCATTCCTTTGCAGTCATACACTGTCCACTGATGTCGCTGTTTACACCTCCTCAAGCGCCACTTATCACTGACTATGTGGAGCTTATGATGAGCTGCCCAACCATTATACCCAATTCTTTTTAACTCCCAACATACATTCGTTGTGTTAGCAGGCCTGCCGGAAGCATTTTGGAACGCACGACTGATTTGTTCCCCTGATTTCATGCGATTTTTTGCAAGCACCTTCTATCATGCCCGATAACCCCTGTTCGTCAGTTCGTGAGGTCAGCTACATCTTTGTTAGGCTGTGGTTTTTCCTTCATTTCCACTTCACAATCACATCAGTCATCGACTTGCTCAGCTTTAGAAGGGTTGAAAGGTCGCTGATGGATTTGTTGTTGGGCAGACATCAATGACTAGTTCACATTGGAAATCACTGTTGTAGCGCAACTTTACTCTAGCACAGGAAAGGTTCAGTTAATGAAAGGACTACGCCACAATTCTCAAACGTTATTGACTTTATTACAATATAACTCTCTGAGCCTGTTTCATAGTGAGCGATGACCTAGCAGTTTGGTGCCTTCCCCCCTCTTTTCAGCCGGCCGGTGTGGCCGTGCGGTTTTAGGCGCTTCAGTCTGGAACCGCGTGAACGCTACGGTCGCAGGTTCGAATCCTGCCTCGGGCATGGATGTGTGTGATGTCCTTAGGTTAGTTAGGTTTAAGTAGTTCTAAGTTCTAGGGGACTGATGACCATAGATGTTAAGTCCCGTAGTGCTCAGAGCCATTTTTTTGAACCCTCTTTTCAACCAACCAGCAAGTTTCACTCTTGGTTAAAAAAAAAAAAAACAGCAGAGAGCATAAAATTTTAAGACAAAGTTTCTAATAAAAACATTACTCTAATTAAATATAGAAATATCGAAAACAAATTCAAGCTGACAAGTAAATGATCATTAAAAAACATTTAAAAAATCGTGGTTTTAAAATTAAGCCACCACTCACGCAACTACAAATGCATCAAGACATAATGGTTATAATTGGACGTGTGTACTTAAAGCAGGATTACACAGCTTTCCTTTCATTGCCGGCCGGGGTGGCCGTGCGGTTCTAGGCGCTGCAGTCTGGAGCCGAGTGACCGCTACGGTCGCAGGTTCGAATCCTGCCTCGGACATGGATATGTGTGATGTCCTTAGGTTAGCTAGGTTGAATTAGTTCTAAGTTCTAGGCGACTGATGACATCAGAAGTTAAGTCGCATAGTGCTCAGAGCCATTTTTCCTTTCATTACCCATGATCTGCCACTCTTGGTACGAGCTCTTTTATTCAAACTACGGCCTGGAAAACTTCAAGCAACCAATTGGTCCAGTAAACAAAATAAAATTTTTTTTCCACACTTGATAAACCATCAAAACACGGGTATTCCATTACTAAGGAAATCGTTCAGGACTGGCATTTGCAATACCCATATCACAGATTGAAGTAGCTGGCGAGAATTTCAAATAAGGCAACAACACTCAGCAGTACATTAAATCACGTTGTTACCACAGTTCATTTGCTGAAATTTTGCTCAAAAAAAAAAAAAAAAAAAACTATCCATGGTTCCAATGCCGTCGTGAGCAGAAACAAGCCCTCCACTCAAGAGTCCCGTCAACCAATGAACGTCAGAATCACCAACGCCAGTACCAACAGTCTCAGTTCTATGCGTTGCCAGCTTATAAGGCCGCCCAGCGTGCTTCCAAACACAGTGCACGCGCGACTCACGCCTCCTAACGGTTCCGTGTTCACTCTCTCTTCTCGTGCCTCCTCTCAGGCGCGCTATATAGGCAAACTGTGCCGTATTGTCCAGTTACTGCGGTGCCACAGCGAAGTCGGCAGCACATATCGATACCACAGACTCTCTGCAATCCACAGCGACGTGTGGGACTCGGCTCTGCACAGCAGCGCCTTCACTTTCTTTCTTTCTTTCTTTCGCATGTGCCGTTTTTCCCGCGGATACGCAGGGTCGGCATGGTTAATCGGATGTGGCAATGTTAGTTGAAGGGGTGGCCGGATGCCCTTCCTGTCGCCACCCCGTACCCCCTGGGAAGGAATTAGTGTACCCCTGCTGTCTGTGACCAGTGTAATCCATGGAATAGTGCGAAAGTGCTCAGATGTCTGCAAGCCGTGTAACTGAGGCGGTACGTGGGGACCAGCCCGGTATTCACCTAGGGGGATGTGGAAAACCGCCTAAAAACCACATCCAGGCTGGCGCGCCTACCCGAGTCCAAGAAGCAGCGCGTTAGCGCGCTCGGCTAACCTGGCGGGTACAGCAGCCCCATCACTCTGAGGTCAACATAGTGGAGAGCACGGAAGCTCTATGACCAGTCTGTGACCTCAGCTAAAGCAGTCAGTATCATCGAATAGGACACGACTCGTTCACAGTTTCAGATGGACGTGTACTTTCGTAAATATGAAACATTATACTTCAAGAGAACAGTTTGTTAATTAGACTATAAAAGTGTGCTTTGCTAGTCAGTGACAGTTGTAAATTATACGATAATCCTGTGGCAGACAATTACGTAACATTAAGTAAATCTTTTATTGATTTATATGATAAAGTGGACTCATATTTCACGTGTTCTGGTTCCAATGTATCACCTCACCGAGCAATCATAGAACCCACAGCCAGACGGTTGTAGCTTTCTCTGGAAACAAAGCAATGAGCTCTGTTCCCCGTCCCATTCTGCTCTTGCTGCTTCTCTACTGACAACACAATACTCCCCCTTCCTTTTGTTGTGTCGGGTCGGCCGCTCGTTGCATCTAGTGGTCAATTCCGCATTACGCACACGTGTCCGGGTAACTTTTGATCAAATAGTGTACACTCATGACATTGCGTGCCAGTCCGACCTAACGTGGGTCTGAAATACAGGAGAACTATTAACACTGGACCGTACAGGGGTTCCTATGCAGTCTCTTTTACAGACGACGTGCAGTTTTCCAGTAGTCAACCATCGATCCGTATATTGACATTTGATTTACGTACGACTGAGCCCAAGCAAACTTTCGATGTCACTTTTCTTACACGCTGTGGGGTTACGCGTATTTTGGAGAATGGTTATCTACTGACGCTTACAGTACCAGCTACTTTATCACGTTACCACTTCCATTTCAGTACCACGCTGTCCCGGAGCTTCTTACATTACAGTGTGAGTAAGCCTCTTTCTCAAGTCTTCTGTTAGGTCTGAAACATGACAAAGGCAAATTAAATTTTGTATAACAGGTTCGCCACAAGATTTTACTACTTATAAAAGAAGGAAATAAGTTCTGCTGCTCCGAATGTCTACGTCAGAGCAAGGAATCAACTTCCTTATTCATAAACTATCAACCGTCGGAGTTTACAAGTTGTAATGGTAATTTCGTAGCATGAGGCAGTAATCACTTTTTAACATTTGATTTAAATAAATAAATTACTTTAAATAAATTAATTACTGTGAATTCGGTTAATACAGGTTGTGAGGCTTAATTAACGTTAATGTGGAATCAATTTCTCTAGCGGTATATCACTGTACATATGATACGCTGTGGTAAAAGTAATGGGATACCTCCTAATGTCGTGTGGGATCTCCGTTTGCCCGAAGTCGTGCAGCACCGCGACGTGGTGTCGACTGAGCAAGTCGTTGGAAGAAATAATGAGCCACACTGCCTGTATAGCCGTCCATAACCGCGAAAGTGTTGCCATTGCAGGATTTTGTGCACCAAGTGACCTCTCGATTACGTCCCATAAATGTTCTTTGCGATTCATGTAGGGGGAGCTAGGTGGCCAAATCATTCGCTCAAATTGCCCAGAACAATTGTTATCCTGTACCATGTACTAGTTTGGACAGGAAGAGAATAGAGGCTTTCGAAATGTGGTGCTACAGAAGAATGCTGAAGATTAGCTGGGTCGATCATATAACTAATGAGGAGCATTAAATAGGATTGGGGAGAAGAGAAGTTTGTGGCACAACTTGACTAGAAGAAGGGATCGGTTGGTAGGACATGTTCTGAGGCATCAAGAGATTACCAATTTAGTATTGGAGGGCAGCGTGGAGGGTAAAAATCGGAGAGGGAGACCAAGAGATGAATACACTAAACAGATACAGAAGGATGCAGTAGGTACTGGGAGATGAAGAAGCTTTCACAGGATAGAGTAGCATGGAGAGCTGCATCAAACCAGTCTCAGGACTGAAGACCACAACAACAACCATGGGGCATTGTCATCCACGAAAGTTCCATCGTTGTTTGGCTGTAAATGGTCTCCCAATAGCCGAAAATAGCCATTTACAATCACTGGATGGACCCAGTCCATTCCATGTAAACGCATCCCACGCAAATATGGAGTCACCACCAGCTTGCTCATTGCATTGTTGACAACTTGGGTGCATGGCTTCTTGGGGTCTGCGCCACACTTGAGCCCTACAATCAGGTCTTACGACCTGAAATCTGGACTCGTCTGACCAGATCACGGTTTTCCAGTCGTCTAGGGTCCAACCGATATGTTGACGATCCCAGGAGAGGCGTTTCAGGCCATGTGGTGCTGTTGTCAAAGGCACTCGCGTCGGTTGTCTGCAGCGACAGCCCATTAACGCCACGTTTCGCCGCAGTGTCCCAACGGATACGTTCGTCCCAAATTGATTTCTCCGGTTATTTAATGCGGTGTTGCTTGTCTGTTAGGATTGACACCTCTACGGAAACGACGCTGCTCTCGGTCGCTAAGTGAATGCTGTCTGCCACTGCGTTGTCCTTGGAGAGAGGCAATGCCCGAAATCTGTTATTCCCGGTACACTTTTGACATTGTGGATAATTCCATAATTATTTCCGAAACTGAATGTCCCATGCTTCTAGCTGAAACTACCATTCCGCGTTCGAAGTCTGTTAATTCCCGTCGTGGGGCCATAATCACCCCGAAAACTTTTTCAACACGAACCAACTGAGTACAAATGACAGCTCCACCAGTGCACAGTCCTTTCATACCTTGTGTCCTCGATACTGTCGCCATCTGTATACGCGCATCTGTCACCTCAGTGTAAACTGTAGCTTTGTACTGTTAGAGGGCTACGAACAACACATTGCCTTTACCAGATAGGACTGACGGAGTACATCGAAAAAGTTCGAAGAAGGTCAGCACGTTTTGTAGTATCGCGAAATATGGAAGAGAGTGTTACAGAAATGATACAGTATTTGGACTGGACATCATTAAAAGAAAGGCGTTTTTCGTTGCGACGGAATCTTCTCACGAAATTCCAATCACCAACTTTCTCCTCCGAATGTGAAAATATTTTGTTGACTCCGAGCTATATAGGGAGGAACGAGCACCACGATAAAATAATGGAAATCAGAGCTCGTACGGAAAAATATAGGTGTTCATTCTTTCCACGCGCTATACGAGATTGGAATAATAGAGAATTGTGAAGGTGGTTCGATGATCCCTCTGCCAGGCACTTAAATGTGATTTACAGAGTATCCATGTAGATGTAGATGTAGACTGCCGAAATAGGATAGAAATCATACATTTGATATTCTTTCTTGCAGCTTTTCACTCTATTTATTATTTTATTTTATTTTGTTTACAATTGCTGTGATCTTAGCCCGTTGTAATTTCAAAAATTCTGTTTTGCTCGTCATTTATACACAAGTGTCGTGGATTTCTCACGCTAAATTGCGATGCAGCTCCACATGAGTGTGGTTTTTAAACTGGCTGATGTGACTGCTTACACATCGCACGGTCAGTTAATAAATACATTAGAGCCGTTGCATTGCACGCCCAATCGGTACAGCTAAGAGTACCGCGGCATACCGTACTGATTACGGAAGCAAGAGCAAGAGCAAGTATGATTGATATGAACAGCCAGAATATTTAGCGTGGTCCACTTACTAAAATGATGTGTATATGTATACCAGCAGGAGGGAAATGGCAGAGTGGGTCTTTGTCTTCTTCCTGGCTATCAGGGAATGGATGAGGATAGTGTTCCTAGGTACACGAGACGTTTCGTGGTTGGTGCTACGATATAGTAACCGATTTTAGAATCACGTGAAAGAATTTGCTCTAGTCATCTCCCTAAGCAGTGTCCGAAATTTTCTGGTTAGTTTTTGAGGAAAGTAATATTGACACAAATTTCCTGTGAAATAAATTGAATTTTACTCTTGCATCTCTTTCTCTGTTTTGTCAGGCTGTGTATTTATTCTAGCATGTACAACCAGCCTGTGACCTGATGCCTACCATACTGTTTCGGTGAAAACAGCATCCTTACGGACTATGTAAGTAACTAGCATTTGCTTTTCTAGGTATACTTTCAAATGTTCAAATGTGTGTGAATTCTTAAGGGACCAAACTGCCGAGGTTATCGGTCCCTAGATTTACACACTACTTAAACTAAATTACGCTAAAAATAACACACACACCCATGCCTGGGAGAGGACTCGAACCTCCGGCGGGAGGGACCGCGCAATCCGGGACATGGCGCTCTAAACCGCACGGCCACTTCGCGCGGCTATAATTTCTAATTAGTTAATAAACCGACATTTTAATTCTAAAATTTGGCTGCATGATATTAAGTGGAAGCCAGTATCTCTTACAGCTAAGTGGACATGAGTGCGCAGCTAGAGAATACGTCACCAAAGGCAAACTAAACATGTAAACTACATGTCTCTCTGCTGGAAACGTGCAAAGGTTTCGCCGGTAAACTGATGTCTGTTCGTTACAAATGTTTACGAGCGTCAGTCACTTCATCTCGTCACTGCATTAATCTCTTCGCTCACTGCTCCGAAAAAGCAGGAAATGTGTACGTCAAATTAACGGCTGCGACTCACTGTAAATCGTGACGACGTTGTGAAGCAATACTATAGGCCACCGCACCTCTTCTGAGAGCTGTCCCCGTCTAGAGAGGGAAATATTTATGGATGGAGACTGATAAACACGGATAAGGTCTCGGTATTCCGTGCGTTGCTCTTGTGGGTCTTCGAACAGGAAAAGTAGTTCCACAGCGAACACTCTACTAGCCCAAGAACTCTTCGCCAACTCTACTAGCCTGATTCGTAAAGGAAAATCAGGCGGTAACTGAAGTGGTAATAAGAAAAAAACTGCGAAATACATGTATTTTATCCATTTATTAAAATTTATCTTCGGCTTTCATGGCCCGCTAGGCTTATGTCGTTCGCCTCCATAGCTGCAGGTCATGTGAAGCAGCCGGTTTCAGTTCCTGGTACTGACAGCTAGTTTGCCATGGAACGCACTCTCCTCATCTTCGTAATGCCAATTGAGGAGCAAACTGGATGAGATATGGCGGATCGAAGGTCTGGAAAGTCAACATTGGCCGAAAGAGCGGTGTGCCGACCCGATGCCTTCCATGCGGCATTCAAATGACGCCATATGGCAGAGGATGACATGGCGGCCGGTCCCCATCGCGAGTTCCCACGTCCCAGATATCAGAAATAAAAAAAGAAAAAAAATCCTAATAGGTTTAAGGCAATATCCAATCAATTTCCTTCATTTGAAGCATAGTCCTGTTTATAGTCAGCCTAAGGAGTTTATCCAGTCCCATTAAGACCATTTTACAAACTCGTACACTTCTTATTTCTTAAGCTACAGGCAAGATAAATCCAAATATAAGTATAAATCTCAGTTGGTCCATCAGGAACAGGGAGAAACGACTGGTTAAGTAACTGTCAGTGTCAATGAAATTTACGAACAGCTGTGTAGCTTAAGATGTTATTTTATTTTGTTTTGAAGGCTACCAGTTTCTGCATTTCATTATGCCATCTTCAGGCCCCATATGCATCTCTCCAAATATACACTATTGGCCATTAAAATTGCTACACCATGAAGATAACGTGCTACAGACGTGAAATTTAACCGACAGGAAGAAGATGCTGTCATATGCAAGTGATTAGCTTTTCAGAGCATTCACACAGGGTTGGCGCCGGTGTCGACACCTACAAAGTGCGCGCATCAGGAAAGTTTCCAACCGATTTCTCATACACAAACATCAGTAGACCGGCTTAGCCTGGTGAAATGTTGTTGTCATACCTCGTGTAAGACGGAGAAATGCGTACCATCACGTTTCCGACTTTGATAAAGGTCGGATTGTAGACTGTCGCGATGGCGGTTTATCGTTTCGTGACATTGCTGCTCGCATTGGTCGAGATCCAATGACTGGTAGCAGAATATGGAATCGGTAGGTTCAGGAGGGTAATACGGAACGCCCTGCAGGATCCCAACGGATCGTGCAGCCACGTCTCGATCCCTGAGTCAACAGATGGGGACGTTTGCAAGACTCGGAGACCATGGCTGCGGTTACCCTTGACGCTGCATCACAGACAGGAGCGCCTGCGATGGTGTACTCAACGACGAACCTGGGTGCACGAATGGCAAAACGTCATTTTTTCGGATGAAACCAGGTTCTGTGTACTGCATCATGATGGTAGCTTCCGTGTTTGGCGACATCGCTGTGAACGCACATTGGAAGCGTGTATTCGTCATCTCCATACTGGCGTTATCATCCGGCATGATGATATGGGGTGCCATTGGATACACGTCTCGGTCACCTCTTGTTCGCACTGACGGCACTTTGAACAGTGGACGTCACATTTCAGATGTGTTACGACCCGTGGCTCTACCCTTCATTCGATCCCTGCGAAACCCAACATTTCAGCAGGATAATGCACAAACGCATGTTGCAGGTCCTGTACGGGCCTTTCTGGATGCAGAAAATGTTCTACTGCTGCCTTGGCCAGCACATTCTCCAGATCTCTCACCAATTGAAAACGTCTGGTTAACGGTGGCCGAGCAACTGGCTCGTCACAATACGCCAGTCACTACTCTTGACGAACAGTGGTATCGTGTTGGAGCTGCTTAGGTAGCTGTACCTGTACACGCCATCCAAGCTCTGTTAGACTCAATGCCCAGGCGTATCAAGGCCGTTATTACGACCAGAGGTGGTTGTTCTGGGTACTGATTTCTCAGGATCTATGCACCGAAATTGCGTAAAAATGTAATCACACTTCAGTTCTAGTATATTATATTTTTGTCGAATGAATACCCGTTTATCATCTGCATTTCTTCTTGGTGTAGCAATTTTAATGTCCAGTAGTGTACGAAAATGTCATGTAGAGCCATAAATCTCTGGATGTCGTGGATTCAAGCGTTACACTAGTGTGGCGCCAGAGATATATGTCTCTATATGACATTTAGTCCAAATAAGAGATGCATTTGGGGCCTGAAGATGGCATAAGGAAATGTTGAAACTGGTAGCTTTCAAAATAAAATAATATCTTAATTTGGTGAATCTCATTGACGTTGACAATAGGTATAAATGGCTTGGGCTAGCGACCACTGCTGGAATAATTCCTTCGTGGAACATCGTTTTCTAATTCTTGGACTGTACTTAGTGTTACACTAACAAGGGGAGGCCGCCAATTGTGAAATTCAGATTCGATTCATGTTGTTGTTGTTGTGGTCTTCAGTCCTGAGACTGGTTTGATGCAGCTCTCCATGCCACTCTATCCTGTGCAAGCTTTTTCATCTCCCAGTACCTACTGCAACCTACATCCTTCCGAATCTGCTTAGTGTATTCATCTCTTGGTCTCCCTCTACGATTTTTACCCTCCACGCTGCCCTCCAATACTAAATTGGTGATCCCTTGATGCCTCAGAACATGTCCTACCAACCGATCCCTTCTTCTGGTCAAGTTGTGCCACAAACTTCTCTTCTCCCCAATCCTATTCAATACTTCCTCATTAGTTATGTGATCTACCCATCTAATCTTCAGCATTCTTCTGTAGCACCACATTTCGGAAGCTTCTATTCTCTTCTTGTCCAAACTATTTATCGTCCATGTTTCACTTCCATACATGGCTACACTCCATACGAATACTTTCAGAAATGACTTCCTGACACTTAAATCAATACTGGATGTTAACAAATTTCTCTTCTTCAGAAACGCTTTCCTTGCCATTGCCAGCCTACATTTTATATCCTCTCTACTTCGACCATCATCAGTTATTTTGCTCCCCAAATAGCAAAACTCCTTTACTACTTTAAGTGCCTCATTTCCTAATCTAATTCCCTCAGCATCACCCGACTTAATTAGCCTACATTCCATTATCCTTGTTTTGCTTTTGTTGATGTTCATCTTATATCCTCCTTTCAAGACACTGTCCATTCCATTCAACTGCTCTTCCAAGTCCTTTGCTGTCTCTGACAGAATTACAATGTCATCGGCGAACCTCAAAGTTTTTATTTCTTCTCCATGAATTTTAATACCTACCCCGAATTTTTCTTTTGTTTCCTTTACTGCTTGCTCAATATACAGATTGAACAACATCGGGGAGAGGCTACAACCCTGTCTTACTCCCTTCCCAACCACTGCTTCCCTTTCATGTCCCTCGATTCTTATAACTGCCATCTGGTTTCTGTACAAATTGTAAATAGCCTTTCGCTCCCTGTATTTTACCCCTGCCACCATCAGAATTTGAAAGAGAGTATTCCAGTCAACATTGTCAAAAGCTTTCTCTAAGTCTACAAATGCTAGAAACGTAGGTTTGCCTTTCCTTAATCTTTCTTCTAAGATAAGTCGTAAGGTCAGTATTGCCTCACGTGTTCCAGTGTTTCTACGGAATCCAAACTGATCTTCCCCGAGGTTGGCTTCTACTAGTTTTTCCATTCGTCTGTAAAGAATTCGTGTTAGTATTTTGCAGCTGTGACTTATTAAGCTGATAGTTCGGTAATTTTCACATCTGTCAACACCTGCTTTCTTTGGGATTGGAATTATTATATTCTTCTTGAAGTCTGAGGGTATTTCGCCTGTTTCATACATCTTGCTCACCAGATGGTAGAGTTTTGTCAGGACTGGCTCTCCCACGGCCGTCAGTAGTTCCAATGGAATATTGTCTACTCCGGGGGCCTTGTTTCGACTCAGGTCTTTCAGTGCTCTGTCAAACTCTTCACGCAGTATCGTATCTCCCATTTCATCTTCATCTACATCCTCTTCCATTTCCATAATATTCTTCTCAAGTACATCGCCCTTGTATAGACCCTCTATATACTCCTTCCACCTTTCTGCTTTCCCTTCTTTGCTTAGAACTGGGTTTCCATCTGAGCTCTTAATATTCATACAAGTCGTTCTCTTATCTCCAAAGGTCTCTTTAATTTTCCTGTAGGCAGTATCTATCTTACCCCTAGTGAGATAGGCCTCTACATCCTTACATTTGTCCTCTAGCCATCCCTGCTTAGCCATTTTGCACTTCCTGTCGATCTCATTTTTGAGATGTTTGTATTCCTTTTTGCCTGTTTCACTTACTGCATTTTTATATTTTCTCCTTTCATCAATTAAATTCAATATTTCTTCTGTTACCCAAGGATTTCTACTAGCCCTCTTTTTTTTACCTACTTGATCCTCTGCTGCCTTCACTACTTCATCCCTCAAAGCTACCCATTCTTCTTCTACTGTATTTATTTCCCCCATTCCTGTCAATTGCTCCCTTATGCTCTCCCTGAATCTCTGTACAACCTCTGGTTCTTTTAGTTTATCCAGGTCTCATCTCCTTAAGTTCCCACCTTTTTGCAGTTTCTTCAGTTTTAATCTACAGGTCATAACCAATAGATTGTGGTCAGAGTCCACATCTGCCCCTGGAAATGTCTTACAATTTAAAACCTGGTTCGATTCATACTGCGCATAATAAAAGCTCATGGCCAGAGGTGTAATGTGGTAAAGCACCAAGATGCACTTCTCAGCCGTTGTCGAGAAAATCGACAGTTAAAAGAAACCGTTGCGGTGAAATACTCTCTACGATTAACAGCTTTGTGCAGCGTCGTGGCGCAGCGGTAAGCGCTCGGGTTCGCAAGCCGAAGGTCGCCGGATCGAATTTCGCGCCATGCAATTTTTTTATTATTAGTTTTTGTAATTCATATATATATATATAACTATTAATGAATTGCTGATGCATGTTGGTGAACGCGGATCGCTCTCCAATTGTACCGCCTCCATTTTTCCGTTTTTTTTAACCGGGTGGACCAAAGCTCTCCCGTCCGCACTGATTTTCGACGATGTTATAAGTTGTGCTAGGGACCGCATCTACCTTCTTTCGAAGTTAGCAGGCAACTACGCTGTTATGCGGTGGCTCGTTTCGGCCCAGTCAACATCTGTCCTTCAAGTGTAACGAGCGAGTAACGGAGTTTATATTTCATACCTGCCACAGCAAATTTGTGTTCGTGGGGTCTCTATTCTAATTCGAACGTTTGACTTACGCTATACGTATTCGTTTCGGAATATCGTTTCTACGTCTTCCGTTAACTATACGTGGTTAACATTATGAAGACAATTAATAACATTTGTGAAATACAACTTTGTTTGCAGAAAACATAATGATTTTCGAAGTCGCCAGTTTTTCCACGACAACCGACTTTCAACAACTTATTATACGCATAATTGTTGCAACTGATTGCCGGGAATTATATATATATATATATATATATATATATATATATATATATATATATATATATATATATATATTTGAATTACAAAAAACTTGGCGACCTTCGGATTACGAACCCGAGCGCTTACCGCTGCGCCACGACGCTGTAGAAAATTATTAGTCGCAACCGCAACGGTTTCTTTTAACTGTCGATTTTCTCGACAACGGCTGAGAAGTGCATCTTGGTGCTTTGCCACATTACACCTCTGGCCATGAGCTTTTATTATGCGAAGTATGAATCGAATCTGAATTTCGCAATTGGCGGCCTCCCCTTGTAAGTACAGTCCAAGAAATATAAGACGACGCTCCACGAAGGAATTATCCCAACACAACGGAAATCGCTAGATGTAATGCACATGTACAGAGAAACGAATGATTACAGTTTCAGAAAAACTGGGCGATTTATTCCAGAGTACAGCTGAACAAACTGAGGACGTCTATCAGGCTTGGTTTACATCTGGCCCTTACGCAAAGCAGGTTGCTATACCACTACTGTCTGGGGCATTTCCAGACACGTCTTCATCTTGAATGTCACTGACTAGAGTACAACTGTCTTCAGCGTCCCGCTTCAAATTGAACCCCGATGACCAGCACAGACGACCGAGACAGTAGTGCGATACCAATGAAGCTGTCGCTCACCTTACGGCCCGACAACCAGGATTGATGGTGTGGGTGCCATTTCATTTCATATCGTGATCCCTGTGTTTGTCATCCGCGGTAGCCTTACAGCACAGCAAAGTCGCCGGATATCTCCCCAGATAAGAACGTTTGGAGCATTATGGGGAGGACCTTCCAACCATCTCGGGATTTTGACGATCAAACGCACCAATTGGACAGTATCTGACACGATACCCCCCCCCCCCCCCCCCAGAGGGCATCCAACAACTCTGTCAATCAATGCCAAGCCGAGTAACTGCTTGCATAAAGGTCATTGGTGGACCAACGAGTTATCCACTTCCTCAATTTCTTCAGCTGTTGCTCTTGAATAAGCCATCCAACTTTTCTGCAACTGTGATCATTTGTTTATCTGTACATGTGCATCACATCTACCGATTTCCGTCCAATTTGGAAAATTCTGAAATGGTGACTGCAGCTCTGATGATGAAGCGATGACTTCGAAACATCTTGGCACAATAAGAACTTAATTATGAAGACAGCTAACGGGTTTTGTTACTCGATTCCCGTAAATAATGTCCTCGTGTTTTTACTTCTTGCTTAGAGTCTGCTCTGGCCTAAGCACTTCAGTGTTTCCTTACCTCTGCTCTCTGTACAAATCTTGCAGAGCTGTCGCTTGCGGCCCGGAAGTTTCAAGAAAAGCTTGAGTCAGTTCTAGGGGGCGATACCCAAATAGCCTAATGGTTATAACGAGTGTAGTACAGCGTACGTGGCTTATTAAAGTTTAAAGATGCAAACAGGTCAGAGTGTTTAAGGAGCAGATGGGAAAACGTAAATAAACTGTTTGTTATTTCAAAAGTAATAACCGTAACTGTTTACACATTTATCCCACTATGAGACAAGAAATTCTTTAATGAGAAAATGTTTGCGTTGTCTACGGACCCATAATTGTGTCCAGGCGTTCACTTCTTCGTCTGAAACAAATCGACGGCCACGAATGTCTCCAAAAATAAAAATATGGCAATCGAGTAGGGAGATATCGGTGATATATGGAGGATGAGTAAGATATTCCTAGAGAAACTTCTGCAGAGTGATCAAAACAACCTTCGTAACACGAGGGCTCGCCAACTTCTTGTGGGTGGACACCGCAGCCTCAATAAATTTGAAGGAAGGCATCGTTCCACCAAGTTGTATTTGAAGTTGTTCTTTATTTAAGCAATATTAGGTTCGAGCGTGGCTTATTCTCAAGTGCATGATAGACGTGAATACATCAGTCACCCTCGGCAAACAGAAACACTTTGACAGCTGTCCTGAGCACAACTACGAATGACACACATTTCTGTTTGTGGGGATAAGGAACCCACATCTGCGGTAATACGCTTGAGAATGGACCTCGCTTTAAAGGAGTAACGCTTAATAACGTATAACTTCGAAATACAGCTTGGCAGAACGATGACTTCTTTCAGGGAATTAAAAAATAGTGAGACATTTTTATCGCTATTAACCAACAGTTTTAGTCGATAGGAAAAACTGAAAACTACGTTGAAAATCCGCATCTTAATGTACATCTATGTCCAGTACGCTGCGTGGGGTATGTACGTGCACGAGTATTTTTTGTTGCATTTCAGACCCATATGAAGCAAGAGGGAAAACGTCTGTATTCCTGTTTACGTAATCTTATCTCTCTTACGTCATTCTCGTGATTTCTGCTAGAGAAGTATGTTGGTGATAGCAGAATTGTCACACTGGATTCTTTTAATATGTCTTCTCCACAATTAACCAATAGAGTTAAATATTCCTACTTAAGTTCCCCAAGTATCTGCGAGCAGTATAATTGATCGCACTGGCGAACTGTAAACGATTTGCTTTAAAAATTTCACTGATCTTTCCAGAAACCGTTCCAAGAAATTTGTGTCATCAGTTCAACTGCCCTCATACGGATTTTACGTGTTCGTCCCCCGACTCATATAGTTATAGTTGGTGGTGGCTGCAGTCTACCCTTGATATGTTTAAAAATTCGGAAATGTTCATAGAAGGGCAGCCCATTATGTTTTATCTCGAAATAAGGAGAGAGAGTTGCGAATACGATGTCTCAGCTGGGGTGGCAATCTTTAAAACAAAGGCATTTTTTGTTGCATCGAGATCTTTTCACAAAATTTCTATCACTAAATTTCACTTCTGAATCACAAAATATCTTATGACTCCCGTTTACACACGGAAAAATGATCATTGTAATAAAATAAGAGAGATTGGATCTCGCACGGAAAGGTTTATATGTTAGTTTTCCCCACGTGCTATTCAAGAGTGGTACGGTAGCGAAATACACTACGTGATCAAAAGTATCCGAACACCTGGCTGAAAAGGACTTACAAGTTCGTGGCGTCCTCCATCGGTAATGTTGGAATTCAATATGGCGTTGGTCTACCCTTAGTCTTTATGACAGCTTCCACTCTCGCAGGCATACGTTCAATCAGGTGCTGGAAGGTTTCTTGGGGAATGGCAGCCCATTCCTCACGGAGTACTGCACTGATGATATCGGTCGGTGAGGCCTGGCACGAAGTCGGCGTTCCAAAACATCCCAAAGGTATTCTATAGGAGAGGTTGAAAATACCGCTTCAGTTGTAAATTTATTTTCACGCGACCGGTTTCGGGCTATTATAAGCCCATCTTCAGGCGTCGTACTGGAAATAGCAAGAGACGGGAGATAATTTTCACGCACCGCAACACACATAATTTTTTTTCTAACAAACTTTTAAAAATCATTTCGTAACCGCCAGTCGGGCTAGGCGCTGTGAAACCTATGTCCATGCGAAAGTGACACCAGACAGCACTAAGGACGACTGCCTGGGTAGGGAAATATACAAATGATATCAGCACACTTACGCTGTGCTGTGACCTCCGAGAGCCGCGGTTGACGTGTACCAGGCGCGGTGCGCTAACTATGAGCGCAGAACAGGGAGTAGCGGATGCGAACGAGGGAGCAAATTGGTGAACCAGAGTGGCAAAAGTGCTGCCATTTATTGACGGAGAGAAAAACGCGGGGCCACTAGCCCCGCCGTTCACAATTTGAATTAGTGGTTTACATTTAAAATGAAGAAAAAAAGAAAAAATACATAAAAATACACAAAATAAGTTAAAGTGCATTATGCGTAGTAAAGGAGCGTATTGAACAGGCCGCTACAGAACTGTGGTAAAACTGAGTGGAAGCGACGATATAAAATTATTAGATAAACCGTAAAGTGCAATGAAACTTTCCTTTTACATGAGTGGCATACAAGTTTTAAACTTAGTGGAGATATATAAGTGCAACGTGGAACAACGCGCCACAGTCATTAGATAAAAGAACATACACATATGCCACTCCCATTTACAAGCTCTCGTTACTGATCAACAGGGAAAGTAGCGAAACTTTACAGTCTATGCTCTCAGAAAGCAATACGCCAGTTAATAGCTAACGGCATTAGCACTAAAAGGATACATTAAAAGTGGGGTCAATTTAAAACCTGCTAACCAGCAGTCGACAACTAATCGAAGCTTACATTAGATAAGACCTGAGACATATTTTACATCATGAAAGGCAGGTAAATTTTTAATTATTGAGGTTACAGATAATTCCATAGTACTATAATGTGGCACAGTCATAGGATAAAATGAAAAACATGCAAACTTTTATTAAGAGAGGATAATTTTACAGCTATGTAAAATGAACAGAGTAGACCTTGCGGACTTCACTATAGGAACCAAGTATATGCCGTACATTCTTTAAAACTATTGATGGCCACAAAAATAATGGCAAAAAAAGGAAAAAAACACTGACCCGATTAAGAAGTATACATGTATGGCGTACAGTAATCAGGAACCAGAAAGCGAAGGAAATGAGGTTGGACGCAGCTTCAAAAAAGAAAAGTTATTCAGCAGGACTGCGTGCTTAAGCACAGTTTGCTCGTTCACAATGCCAGACGGATCACGGCAAATGCTAAGGATGATTTCTATTTCTTCTAAATGTTTTTAGAACAAATAGAAGCAACGGATGAGAATGACTGTTGTATGGGAATTACGGCTTCCTCGACGAATTCAGTTGATGAAATCTTCATCGGTTATCAACTGAGTCGTGGCGTCGTGTTGTGGCAACGTTTCGACGAGTTTCTTATTCGTCATCTTCAGGCGATGTGTCGGGGACATGAACCTGCAATTTTGTCACAACACTACGCTACAACTCGGCCGCTAACCGAGGCAGATTTCAACAATAAGTATCATGTTTCCAGATTGAATTATTAACTCTGCGCCCGCATCTCGTGGTCGTGC
The DNA here is from genome assembly GCF_021461385.2 of Schistocerca piceifrons. Lineage (NCBI taxonomy): Eukaryota > Metazoa > Arthropoda > Insecta > Orthoptera > Acrididae > Schistocerca > Schistocerca piceifrons. The sequence continues at coordinate 841,526,777 of NC_060140.1, read as the reverse complement.
GGTAGCGTTCTCGCTTCCCACGCCCGGGTTCCCGGGTTCGATTCCCGGCGGGGTCAGGGATTTTCTCTGCCTCGTGATGGCTGGGTGTTGTGTGATGTCCTTAGGTTAGTTAGGTTTAAGTAGTTCTAAGTTCTAGGGGACTGATGACCATAGAAGTTAAGTCCCATAGTGCTCAGAGCCATTATTAACTCTGCAGTGAAGTGTGCGTTGCTTGGAACTTCATACCACAAATGACTTGTGTGGGTTAAAAGTTAGGAATGCTGTAAGAAATGAAGCTGTGTGGACCAGTCGCGAGCCGTGCCTCGAGAGCTCAGATGGCGAGTGAAGTTCCAGGTTCGAGCCCCGATACGGCACACACTTTTAGTCTGGTAAGATGTTTCAAGTGTCATATTGATTGTGTGTTGCTTAACTTTCAATGGCCGACTATTGACAGATTTAAACGATAAGCATTGTAATTTGGCTGTTTTATTATGTTTACGAGACGCTATTGCAATTTAGGTTTTGTAGCCATTGAGAAGTGATTCATTACTGTCCTTTAGAAATTAGTTACGGCACATGTTGTGGTACAGGTCAAGATTATCATACTCATTATTTGGTTATAGAGGAATCGCCATGTTAATGTCACGTATATGAAATAGTCACACAGCGGACTAAATTTTTAAAGTTAAACTCATAGTTTCCTTATACACCTACACTATCAGAGTGCATCATGTGACTTGTTCATGAAGCTACAATCAGGAGGAGGAAGAGCATTAGGCTTCACTCGACGGTGCGTGAGAGTGTGCGTGTGTTGGGTCCTTAGCGTAGTGTGCAGTGTAGATGTTGAGGTGCTAGCTGAACTCGCGTGGCTCCCGTGCGTTCCCCTGCTCTGCTTTACGACCAATAAAGATAAGCCAGGCCGCGGTCCGGCCAATTACAGAGCGCTGCTTCGGACGCCTGTTGCGTGGGAGGGAATACAACCACAGCGTCTGCGTGAGGCGGTATATTGCTGCATTACTGTTGTAACAACGCGAAGTTCCTCTACCTGTCGTACCCTGGGCCAAGTGTGGTTCTCCTGTGTTAAGTAATATGCATTCTGCTCACAATTCTTAACCCAAAGATGGATCCACTGGCGACCATGCCAGGACGGCAATCTCTGCACTTCGCCAATGTGAAATGTAGCGTGATGCAGCATTTAACGAAGCACTTGCGAGATATGTGGTACTGAATAAATTTCGACATCTATATCTACGTGTATACCCTGCAAAACCCTTAGAATTTCATGGCAGAGGGTACTTCCCACGATATCAGTTGTCACAGCCTCTCCCCATTTCATACGCGTATGGAGTGCAGGTTGAATATTTGCTTAAATGGCTCTGTGTGTGCTATAACTAGTCTAACCTTGGCTTCACGATCTATGTGATAGCCACACGTCTGGGCTTGCAGCATATTCTTCTCTTAACGCTCGTTCTTGAAAATTTTCAAGTATGCTTCTTCAGCATAGTTGGCTTCTGCTTTAAGACGTCTCCCAGGTCAGGATTTTCAGAAATTGCGAGACGCTCTCCCATAATTATCTCAAACAGACCTGTGACGATACTCGCTACTCTTGTTTTGTATATGTTTGGTATCCCCTGATAGTTGGTATGGGCTCCATTCAGTTGAGCAGTATTCTACGATGGCTGTCATGAGTAATTTGTTAGCAGTCACCTTAGCAGGCTATGGAATGTCGCCAATATTCTACCAATGAAACGAAGCCTACCAACTGCTTTACCTACGACGGAGCCTATGTGAAAATTCCATTTAATATTCCTACAGACTGCTCCATCCAAGGTAGAATGATTCTCATTGTGTCCTATTGATAGTATATTCTCAGGGACAACGCTTTTTGTCCAGTCTGCCTTCTGTTTATTGATTCAGACAATTAAAGGTGGTAGCGATCTGTATTGATACGCAGTTGTCAGGAACTTTCTTAAGCTAAAAGTTCTATTACACAGTAGGTACAAAACAAATCCTAAACCCGCAGATGAGCGGATGATATCTGAAACATATTCAACTACTGGAAGGCAATGCAAACTTAAAAAAGATACTGCAGCAAAACAGTAACACAGAACTTTTCTCAAAATACAAAGCACTACTTTTCACATGACAGGGTACCAGTGACACAAAAATCAGATAAGATAGAATACAAAATAGAAGACAGCAAAACAGAAGCCAAATTTTGATTTTTGCTTTCAAATGTTACTTCAGAAAGGAAAGTCAAGAAATGTTGGCGTTATTCGATAACCGCACTACTGGCAAAATGAGTGACGTAGTAATTAGTACAAGTGGTGTTGAAAACCAGTGTACCTCGCTGAAACGTAATAAGGCCTGTTGGAATACCTGTCAAATTGCATACAAAAACTTGCGAATGACATTGTCAGAGCGGTCTGACTATCATTGACCGCAGAACCCTTGAAGTAATTCATGTGTCAATACACACGTCACGCACATTTACATAAAGCAAAGTCAGTAAATAAAGTCAGTAAATAAAGTCTGTGAATAAACGTTCTGAAGACACTCGTCGTCTAGGAAGGATGATGCGGCCATTTGCATGTAAATATAGTTGCGTTCAAAACTTAAGGACGAAAGTAACTTTCGCACGATGTTTCATTGCCATGTAAATAGCTCAATGAAACTTGGACCATGCATAGAAAGAACTAGTACAGAATAGCGCAGAGGGTAACTGAAATACACTCCTGGAAGTGGAAAAAAGAACACATTGACACCGGTGTGTCAGACCCACCATACTTGCTCCGGACACTGCAAGAGGGCTGTACAAGCAATGATCACACGCACGGCACAGCGGACACACCAGGAACCGCGGTGTTGGCCGTCGAATGGCGCTAGCTGCGCAGCATTTGTGCACCGCCACCGTCAGTGTCAGCCAGTTTGCCGTGGCATACGGAGCTCCATCGCAGTCTTTAACACTGGTAGCATGCCGCGACAGCGTGGACGTGAACCGTATGTGCAGTTGACGGACTTTGAGCGAGGGCTTATAGTGGGCATGCGGGAGGCCGGGTGGACGTACCGCTGAATTGCTCAACACGTGGGGCGTGAGGTCTCCACAGTACATCGATGTTGTCGCCAGTGGTCGGCGGAAGGTGCACGTGCCCGTCGACCTGGGACCGGACCGCAGCGACGCACGGATGCACGCCAAGACCGTAGGATCCTACGCAGTGCCGTAGGGGACCGCACCGCCACTTCCCAGCAAATTAGGGACACTGTTGCTCCTGGGGTATCGGCGAGGACCATTCGCAACCGTCTCCATGAAGCTGGACTACGGTCCCGCACACCGTTAGGCCGTCTTCCGCTCACGCCCCAACATCGTGCAGCCCGCCTCCAGTGGTGTCGCGACAGGCGTGAATGGAGGGACGAATGGAGACGTGTCGTCTTCAGCGACGAGAGTCGCTTCTGCCTTAGTGCCAATGATGGTCGTATGCGTGTTTGGCGCCGTGCAGGTGAGCGCCACAATCAGGACTGCATACGACCGAGGCACACAGGGCCAACACCCGGCATCATGGTGTGGGGAACGATCTCCTACACTGGCCGTACACCACTGGTGATCGTCGAGGGGACACTGAATAGTGCACGGTACATCCAAACCGTCATCGAACCCATCGTTCTACCATTCCTAGACCGGCAAGGGAACTTGCTGTTCCAACAGGACAATGCACGTCCGCATGTATCCCGTGCCACCCAACGTGCTCTAGAAGGTGTAAGTCAACTACCCTGGCCAGCAAGATCTCCGGATCTGTCCCCCATTGAGCATGTTTGGGACTGGATGAAGCGTCGTCTCACGCGGTCTGCACGTCCAGCACGAACGCTGGTCCAACTGAGGCGCCAGGTGGAAATGGCATGGCAAGCCGTTCCACAGGACTACATCCAGCATCTCTACGATCGTCTCCATGGGAGAATAGCAGCCTGCATTGCTGCGAAAGGGGGATATACACTGTACTAGTGCCGACATTGTGCATGCTCTGTTGCCTGTGTCTATGTGCCTGTGGTTCTGTCAGTGTGATCATGTGATGTATCTGACCCCAGGAATGTGTCAATAAAGTTTCCCCTTCCTGGGACAATGAATTCACGGTGTTCTTATTTCAATTTCCAGGAGTGTAAATACGTAACGGATTCAAATGGTTCAAATGGCTCTGAGCACTATGGGACTTAACATCTGTGGTCATCAGTCCCCTAGAACTTAGAACTACTTAAACCTAACTAACCTAATGTCATCACACACATCCATGCCCGAGGCATACGTAATGGGACGAATAGAAACCTTTATTCAAAGATAATAATTACACTGCAATGCATCCCACACGTGCTGTACGGCATTTAAGTCGGGGGAACGCTCAGGCAGTCCATTCACCGAATATCCTCTCGTTCCAAGAGCTACTCTACCTGCGCAAATGGATGTGGTAGCGCATTATCATCCGTTGTTGTGCTCTTCAGTCCAGAGACTGGTTTGATGCAACTCTCCACCCTAATCTATCCTGTGCAAGCTTCTTCATCTCCGAATAACTGCAGAAACCTACATCCTTCTGAGTGTAATTGGTGTATTCATCTCTTGGTCTCCCTCTACGATTTTTACCCTCCACACTTCCCTCTAATATTAATTAGGTGCTCCCTTGATGCCTCAGAACGTGTTCCACCAACCAAACCGATCCCTTCTTCTAGTCAAGTTGTGCACAAATTCCTCTTCTCCCCGATTCTGTTCAGTACTTCCTCATCAGTTACGTGATCTAACCATCTAATCTTCACCATTCTTCTGTAGCACCACATTTGGAAAGTTTTTATTCTCTTCCTGTCTACACGGTTTATCGTCCATGTTCCACTTCCATGCATAGCTACACTCCATAAAAATACTTTCAGAAAAGATTTCCTGATACTTAAGTCGATACTAGATATTAACAAATTTCTGTTTTTGAGAAGTGCTTTTCTTGCCATAGCCATTCTACATCTTATATCCTCTCTACTTCGACTATCATCAGTTATTTTGCTCCGCAAATAGCAAAACTCCTTTACTACTTTAAGTGTCCCATTTCCTAATCTAATTCTCTCAGCATCGCCTGATTTAATTCGACTACATTCCATTATCCCTGTTTTGCTCTTGTTGATGCTCATCTTATACCCTCCTTTCATTACACTGTCCATTCCGTTCAACTGCTCTTCCAGGTCCTTTGCTGTCTCTGACAGAATTACAATGTCATCGGCGAACCTCAATTTTTTTATTTCTTCTCCATGGATTTTAATACCGACTCCGAATTTTTCTTTTCTTTCCGTTACTGCTTGCTCCATTCCCAACCACTACTTCCCTTTCGTGCCCCTCGACTCATATAACTGCCATCTGGTTTCTGAACAAATTGTAAATAACCCTTCGCTCCCTGTATTTTACCCCTGCCACCTCCAGAATTTGAATGAGAGCATTCCAATCAACATTGTCAAAAGCTTTCTCTAGGTCTATAAACGCTAGAAACGTAGATTTGCCTTTCCTTAATCTGTCTTCTAAGATAAGTCGAAGGGTGAGTGTTGCCTCGAGTCTTCCAACATTTCTATGAAGCATATAGTGATCTTCCCCGAGGTCGAATTCTACCAGTTTTTCCATTCGTTTGTAAAGAATTCTTGTTAGTATTTTGGAACCATGACTTATTAAACTGATAGTTCGGTAACTTTCACACCTGTCAACACCTGCTTTCTTTGGGATTGGAATTATTATATTCTTCTTGAAGTCCGAGGGAGTTTCACCTGTCTCATACATGAGATGGTAGAATTTTGATATGGCTGGCTGTCCCGAGGCTCTCAGTAGTTCTAAATGAATTTCATCTAGACCCAGGGCCTTGGTTTGACTTAGGTCAGTGCTCTGTCAAATTCTTCACGCAGTATTTGTCATCCATAAAAATGAAATCACGGACTCATGCATCACTGAAAAGGCGCACATTGGAAGGGAGTAAAGTACTCCATCTTCAGGCCACAAGTGACCCATTGGGATCATCCGACTACCGTGTCATCCTCAGATGAGGACGTGGATAGGAAGGTCGTGTGGTCAGCACACCGTTCTTTCTGTGACCGGAGCCGCTACTATTAGGTCGAGTAGCTCCTAAATTGGCATCACGAAGCTGAGTGCACCCCGAAAAATAGTAATAGCGCATGGCGAACCGGATGGTCATCCATACAAGTGCCGGCCACTCCCGACAGCGCTTAACTTTGGTGATCTAACGGGAACCGGTTTATCTACTGCGGCAAGGCCGTTGCAAAAATTGCAATTACGCTGACCGTTTGAATGTACCATGTTCAAAGGTTTGCAGCTCAGTTCTTCAATGCAACATTATGTCTAGCAACAGAACCGTAAATTCTGTATCACCAAAACGATCATGTTCTACGTTTTTCTTGAGTGCATTACATATTCCCACCTATCGCCATATGAGGGTAAGTATGTGTGGTGTGCGTACTGTAAGACCTTCGGTACACACACCATCAGGTTATTTGACTTTTCACTCTAAAGAAGTAGGCGAGTGTCAGCAATAAGTATCGTGGTCTTACCGTGGCGTGTTTACCTTCTGCCGTTAGGTCAGGCGATAGAAATGCCACTTGCACGCTTGGAGTAGCAGATTGACGGTGACCAACTTTAAACAGAACTTGATTAATTTTCACACACATTTATTAAAATAATCAAAAATATAGACATTATGTAACTTGATTCTGGATGCTGTTTACAATTGACAATCTGAAGTTCCTTTGGTCTTGGTACGTTAATCTTATTCTCACATATCTCTGATACTGGACAAAGTGTCTATTCATTTATCTTCATGGCTATGTCCAGGAATATGATAATCTTATTAGGCGCAGACTGAAACTTGACTACAGACTAATGCAGACTAATGCAGACTGATGCAGACTAATGCAGACTGACTAATCGGAGGTCTGTACACTCGTTATAATACCTCGTGCATTCAGGTATCACTGCGCGAGTGTGATCCGTGAGGAGAAAAGTTTCTACGTTAGCAGCAATATCATTGGCTGCATTACATATTAATACGCTGATCGGCGGAAGCAGAATTTGGTCCGTCTCTAAGACAGCGCCATCTCGTAGTGTGGAGACGGACGAGCGCTGCGCCTGTGCTGTTGTGCTTAGCGGGGCGCGCTGTAGTGGGAAAGGTGTGTACGCGCTGACTACGTGGAACTATGTACACAACAGTATGCCACTGTTGAACATGATCGTAGAGGCCTTCGGTATTCTTTTTCAACTTCTCTGCAGTTTACAGTGGATTCCCATTGTACTCTTAATGTTGTCACTATTGCTTTTAATTTCACCGAAAGTTGTTTTGACTTTTTTATAGGTTGAAACATTTCTTCCGACGGACGCGTCTTTTTCTGTATTGCTACCATAGTAGATTCTCGGAGTGCCCTGGAAGAACCAGAACATCCTGAAACATCAGAACGAACTGTTACCTCCCCAATGTACAAAAAGTATTTTTATCGGTCCCTCCATGTACTCCGAAATAATTCGTGTAATTAATGAAAAGACCACTAGAGATGCTATGTAGAACTTGATCTAGTCCACTACGTGTTCAGCTTTCATGTTAAGCCACTGGCAAACGGTTCTGAAACCCCCATAAATATGATATATACACATAAATAACTGAAAAAAGTTATACCTTTTGGACGTTACAGCCCTGTTGTAAGTTTCATAATCTGTCTGTATATAGGTTGGTGAGAAACACTCTGAAAAGCTTTAAAGGTATTGTGTTGGGAAGTAATTGTTAAGAAATAAATCGATATGTTGTGCCATTTCCAAGACGTTTAGCATTGAGGTTAGCCAATCAGGTCGTTGCGCGCGCAAGTTCAAACACTTGCTAGCTCTGAAATGCGGTGACATAGACATCTCTGTGTCCTTGAGTTACCACTTGTTGAAAGGCTCGTTACAGTTTAAAACGTCTGTTTTTTGTAAGTTATAAATTTAAACGAGGTGAGCAAAAGCAATATTTATTCAGTTGGAGGAAAACAAACGTACAACTAGTTTCGTGACACCGTCTTTGGCAGGCTGCTTGAATTTGCGCGAGCGTCGACGTGATTGGCTAACGTTACTGGTAAATAACTTGGCAATGACGCTATGTATTTTTCCTTAACAGTTACTGCTCTGCGCAACCTCCTCTGCAACACTGTTACAAGCTTTCCCGACTGTTTCTGACCACGGTGTACACAGACAGAATATGAAACTTACAGTAGAAAAATAATGTCCAAAAGATTAAAATTTTCTCATGTATTTCATATTTACGGCAGTTTCAGAACCACCTGACAATGGCGCAACATAAAAGCAGAAATCAGGAATGGATTAATTAAAGTTGTACAGAGCTACTGGAGTGGTCTTTTCATGAATAAAAAGTATTTTATAAGTGTACGAAAACAACATAAAAGACGACAACATCTCAGGGCCAAATCGTGTTCTATAGTCGTAGGTTATGTGGACCAGTTAGCAAAGAATAGTGACTCAAAAGTGATGCCTTTCTTAGTACATCTCCATTATTCAGACACTTGAGATACAGTAAAGTGAAGGACTTAGGACGAATGGTAGCGATTATGAGTAACGTACAACACCAGAGGACGACCTTTCGCGAGGATGCAACCATTCTTTTCTTATAGAGCGTGCTATCCAGAGTTGAAAAATGGTTCAAATGGCTCTAAGCACTATGGGACTTAACATCTGAGGTCATCAGTCTGCTAGACGTAGAACTACTGAAACCTAATTAACGTAAGGACATCACACACATCCATGCCTGAGGCAGGATTCGAACCTGCGACCGTAGCAGCAGCGCAGTTCCGGACTGAAGGGCCTAGAACCGCTCGGTCACGTCATATAATACCAATAATCAGATTGCGAAATACCACGGTAGCCCTGCGCATCTCAAAAGATTCAAAGTTGTAACCTATCCATATTATGAAGATTAACTTTAGGAACTGCCAGATACAAATCACTGACTCATCTGCTGTACCTATTATGCCATGAGGCAATCGTCAGATTGGGAATTTCCCTAGCCACAAGTGCCACGAACCTTGCTCGAGACCCGAAAATCTTTTCACAGTCTGTGAGATATGTAAGATAACGGGACATTCCTTTGTAGGTCCCACAATGGAAAGACACCTAACCACAATAACAGCTTTCGATTGATTCGAAGAGAATTGAACACCGAGCAACTGGTGCCAGAAGTAGAAACTGCCCGCCGTTTATTCCTCATTAGCGGGTTTGTCTCAACAGTCTTAATATCAGTTATGTACTGCATATTTATCTCTTACATTGCTCCTTATCAAACGTACTAACAGTGCCATATCACTGTCAATTATTGATGTCTGTTATTTTCAATTGTTAAAGGAAACGTAAGAAAGTTCGTAAAATTATGTTTGTGTTATTCGGATTAGTATAAAAGAGCGCCGAGAATGATGAACTGAAAACTCGTTATAAACACACCCTATGATAACCTGTAAACATATACGGGAACGAACGAGCGGTGCGGCCTGTGTTGCTGGTTGCAGAACACAAAGGCGCTGGTCTCCTCAGACGTCGAAGCACTGCCTCTCTCTCCCGAATGGCATGCTGGTGGAACACAGGAATGGGGTAACGCAATAATCAATTCTGACAGGTACTCGTTCATACCACTGTCAATACGACTGTGTGATTTCTTAGTTACGTCTGGTTTACCTTCCACTAATCTTGCCGTTGTGGGATAGTTGGCGACTGGTAGTCGTGGAATACCGTAGCGCGAAGTGACAGTAGGAATCGAATAGTAATTAAGTAAATTGTGTGGCAGCAGAAGAAATCACGTATCGGTGCTTGTGAGATAGAGATACTGGTGGATCCTTCAGTGCCTCGATGTCGCAAGTGGCTGAACTCATAGGGAGTTGAAGAGTTGTGTACGTCGAAATGTAGTGAAGGTGGTATTAGTGCAAAAAATATACCAACAACACGAGAAGGATGAGAACTAGAACAACGTATTCGCGCTACCGAAAAATCATTCAGCATGTTCGAATGTAAACTGTTCCATCTAGACATTTTGACAGAATTCTGTGGAATTCTCCACTCTAAGATCAGTTGCAAGCAGTCTATCTATAACTGTCAGTTTCAGGCATAAGGCTCATCGTAAGCTAACTTCACGTAATAAAAGTCGGTCCTGGTGTAACGCAAGACACTATTCGAGTACACCATAAAATTGCTTCAAATTACCTATCACTTTATATATGGGTCTGCTTAATGATGTTTAACTTAACAGTTCTCATCGTGTGATTCAAGTTTTTCTTATCGTATTTCTTCTTAGAAATTATGCCCAAACGCACCAACATTTCATTTAAAGCCAGAAAAATCCTATTTTTCGCAGTGAAATAATAAGTTCTGTAGGAGATGAGTGACCTTAGCCTGATACGTATAAGGTGCATTCAAAAGAAACTAACATCTGGATAACTTTCGAGATACTTTACCTTGATAAAATTCAATTCCAGAGCTGTGTTCTATTTATAAAAAGCAGTCTTTCTATATACACATGTCAAGAAAATGCTCTTCAACTTTTATTTCGAAATTTTTGTAGTGACTTTGTATTTGCATGTTTCAGCCCTTGTATCAATATGCCAACCCAGTTCAATCACAATCCTACAAAAATATTTCACATGTGAACAGAAGCGGCACTCCATGAGGTTTCCGAATCTTATTTCATTACTCTGAACTGTGTTTAAAAGTGGCCTTCAGCGTAGTTTGAAATTGAATAAAAGTCATTTTAATTCCAATGGCATTTTGTAATCCTGACGTATGGCTTGGTTGACGCCACAGCAATGACCAGAGTTAGGATTTTTAAGATAGGGCCCATATTTTTCGGTAATATTGACCTGTTCCTTAAATACATATAAATTCTTGTTATGAAGAAACTAAATGAATTACTGTAATTTGTTATGTCATACGTATGGATATATGACCACTTCTCTTTGGTAGAACCTATCTTAGTAACTACATCGTTATATTCTTTACATTTTCGCTCTTTTAAGGAGTAAAGAACTTCTCTCACGCAATTTATTTCTGTAGTGTTACATTTCTCAAGGTTGACCATTTCAATTTGTTTCTTAGAAAAGAGAAAACATATCTTGCTCCCGTATTTCCTTCGAATTCTCAATATGGATTTCACACTTACGGAGCCGTGAGTCTGTGTTGTCTATTGCCACTCTATGTACAGGCATTTGCTTAAGACATCTCCGACACTTGACTACAGACAAGTGTCACTGTTTCGTTAAACCTTTTTGAAGAAGGATATGTGTGGAATAAAGTTCAGAAAAAATCCTAAAGTGAACCAAAGTATTCAAGTGAAATTACAACAGTTTGTGGTTCAGTATAGCCAGAAAGTATTTTCGGCTGATGGTAAAACGCTATATTGTAAACCGTGCGACGTAAGAGTAACCGCAGAGAAGTCATTTAACGTTCAGCTGCATGTGGCAACAGAAAAATACAAACGTGGAGCACGACGGATTGAAAACGTATAAACAATACAGCAAATGCTCCTATGAGAATCTCGCTTTCTGTGAAGAACTTGTTGCAGCTTTCCTTTGTGCTGGCATTCCATGAAGTAAACTGTACCATCAAAAATTTCGTGAATTCTTAGAAAAGTACGCACGAAAATCTGTTTCTGCATCTTCCAACGTCAACAGAATCTACGAAAAACAGTGCAACAAATCAGACAACATTTTGCAACTAAAAAAAATGTAGGTATCAATTGGTGAAATAAATTAAAATGCCATTGTGAGAACTTTAGAAGAAAACGGTCCAGGGGAAAAGTTTCAAATACACTCTGAACATTTAGAAAATTTAAATTTTTTCAAAATGAGTAAACCATTCGACAGATCTGCGGCTGCCATACGGTCTGAATGCATTAAGCATGACAACATACTACTATTAGTAACAGATTTGCGCCTTATGTGGTGAAAGCTGCGGATAAAGCGTTATAGCATACAGTCAAATGGTGCATGTGACTTGTTTAGCTCACGCCTTACAAGAAATTCGTAGTAAATTTGTTGATGTTGACAAATTTGAACGGTGTGTCGAAAAGGTATTTTTGAGAGCCCCTTCAAAAATGGCTCTGAGCACTATGGGACTTAACTGCTGTGGTCATCAGTCCTCTAGAACTTAGAATTACTTAAACCTAACTAACCTAAGGAAATCACACTCATCCATGCCCGAGGCAGGATTCGAACCTGCGGCCGTAGCGGTCAGGCGGTTCCAGACTGTAGCGCCTAGAACCGCTCGGCCACTCCGGCCGGCGAGCCCCTTCATGTGTCACAGCATTTAAGTTGTTAGCTCCAGACATTTCCGTACCAGAATCTCCCATTTTAACAAAATGGCGGTCCTGGATAGGTGCCTGCAACTTCAACGTTGGGAAAGGCATAGCTATTTCATTCTGAAACAGGGAAACCGCTTCGGTCTAATGCTGAAATTTTATACAAAACTTCGTACATACAATCAAATTTTGGATCTATTCCTGCTGCCATAACTAGTTTGGAACAATGAATAATGCCACTAGTGAAGCAGACAGAACAAGTGAAAAAATTGTGAATAAATTATAAGCGGTTTGTGATAAAGTGGGAAAAGAAATGTGAAAAATTTGGATGAAAAGTCCTCTGTTAGTCATTCAGATTTAGGTTCAAATGATGCTGTCTATTTTAAATATGCTGCTATTGTATCAGCTCGAGTATAAAAAGCTTTTCGAGGTCCATGGATTTTTTATTTGAAAATTTGTACAAGTTATACATTGTACATTACAACTCTCAGATCATAAATCGATGTACTACTGTGCAGGAAACCAGCCAAACTTCATACTCCACGAAGTAAATAAAAAACTGTAAAATGTTTTACTACCAAAGTTGCCAGTTTGATAAAAAACAGTGTACGCGGAATTACAGCGGCTATAAAACTGGCGGTAAAGCAACCATGGCTCGTGATGTTAGCCAGGCCCAGATATAACATTTCTTCGCATCGTAAATTTAACCAGACAAGGCCAGTAACGATACCATGGTCGATAGGCCACTTTACATTCCATCCGAGGCTAATTTATATGCACGCAAGATCTTCTTGCCTTAATTTATACATCCGAATTGACCACAATAGCTGACCAAGGCTGCCGCTGACCACTCAGTATCACAGTCAGAACTCGAGTAAGCCACTCGCCACAAATGAATGAAGCACCTTGCGAGCCAAATCCTCCTTTTCTAGTCCTGCCAAACTACTTCCGTAGCGGTGGTACTTTACTACAGGTTTTATATTTCCGTACCCTCCTTATGGAACAGTAAAATATACAGAGCTTTTACAAATTATTACATTCACGGAGTATTACATCTCAAACCAGAGGTACAGTTACGATGTAATACCTTAAAACGTCAAAATAATTAACATAATTACTCCGTATTTATACAACCAAAGACCTTTAAAATGCATGTACACTAGTGTACAGTGTTAACAGAGGACTTATACCAGATACATGTAAATCCAACGATTGTTGGTGTTACAAACTATGTTACGATAAAGTGAATAATAAGCATACAACAACATCAAATTCCACAGTTGAACTTCCTTCTCATGTGAATTTTATTCTTAAATAAATACACTACTGGCCATTGAAATTGCTTCACCACGAAGATGACGTGCTACAGACGCGGAATTTAACCGACAGTAAGACGATGCTGTGACATGCAAATGATTATCTCTTCAGAGCATTCACACAAGGTTGGCGCCGGTGGCGACACCTACAACGTGCTGACATGAGGAAAGTTTCCAACCGATTTCTCATACACAAACAGCAGTTGACCGGCGTTGCCTGGTGAAACGTTGTAGTGATGTCTCGTGTAAGGAGGCGAAATGCGTACCATCACGTTTCCCACTTTGATAAAAGTCGGATTGTAGCCTATCGCGATGGCGGTTTATCGTATCGCGACATTGCTGCTCGCGTTGGTCGAGATTCTATGACTGTTAGCAGACTGAAATCGGTGGGTTCGGGAGGGTAATACGGAACGCCGTGCTGGATCCCAACGGCCTCGTATCACTAGCAGTCGAGATGACAGGCATCTTATCCGCATGGCTGTAATGGATCGTGCAGCCTGAATCAACGGATGTGGACGTTTGCAAGACAACAACTATCTGCACGAACAGTTCGACGACGCTTGCAGCAGCATGGACTATCAGCTCGAAGACCATGGCTGCGGTTACCCTTGACGCTGCATCACAGACAGGAGGTACTCAACGACTAACTTGGGTGCACGAATGGCAAAACGTCATGTTTTCGGATGAATCCAGGTTCTGTTTACAGCATCATGATGGTCGCATCCGTGTTTGGCGACATTGCGGTGAACGCACATTGGAAGCGTGTATCCGTCGTCGCCATACTGACGTATCGCCTGACGTGATGATATGGGGTGCCATTGGTTACACGTCTCGGTCACCTCTTGTTCGCATTGACGGCACTTTGAACAGTGGACGTTACATTTCAGATGTATTACGACCCGTGGCTCTACTCTTCATTCGATTCCTCCGAAACCCTACATTTCAGCAGGATAATGCACGACCGCATGTTGCAGGCCTTTCTGGATACAGGAAATGTTCGACTGCTCCTCTGGCCAGCATATTTTGCAGAACTCTCACCAATTGAAAACGTCTGGTCAATGGTGGCTGAGCGACTGGCTCGTCACAATACGCCAGTAATATATTTGTCCAATGGCCACTAGTGTAGTTTATTACCATACACTGACTTACTGACTTCTTTTAAATAGGATAGGGCAGGATAAAAAGCGGTGGCAACACTGCCGTAACATGAAGAATGTGGTTCACAATGCATGCGCTCTGTCTGTAACTAATAGCAGAATGTCAGCTCACGTAGTGCAGCGAGCTCGGCGGCTGGTTTTGAGTCAGTGTCTGTAAGTGCGGGAGGCCACTTCAAGCGCTCTAACAGTATTTTTAAGAAACACGAACAATACGCGTTGATAGAGACTGAAGTGCCACATGATCGGAACCCACAGTGCACCTGCAGAATAATTGCTCAGTCGCTACCACAGGGAGGGTGAAGATTACCTTGGAAGGACCGTCGCTATGTGCGAAGCCTGGGCTCTGTCGTACCAACCACGATTAAAGCGGCAATCCAACGAATGGAAACGCCCTGTTAGTCCTCGCCCATAGAACGTGCGCCATAAATCAGCCTGTAGCAAAGTGACAGTTGTTGTAGCTGATGATATCGATGGGTGAATCCTACGCCACGTCATATCGCAGGGGCAGGCGGTCACTGCAGCCTCCTGCGACGTCACCCCTGTCCCGCACCGAGAAGAAAGCGACAGCACCTTCTGGCACTGCATCCAGTCATCCTTCATGACAATGTGCGATTCTACACGGCGCACCCGTGCAGCAGTTCCTGCGTACGTGGTGGTGGGAGAGACTGGAACATCCAGTGTCTCAGAAAAAAGGCGAAACACTGTTGCAAACATTGAATGCTGTGGTTGTTGTCAGCAGGGACAGGTCGCGTGATACAACCTTGATACCCGCCGCCCGTTGCCATAAATGTCGAAACAAAAGTTGAAGATATTCAACTTTTATTTCGAAATTTTTGTAGTGATTTTCGTTTTTATTTGTTTTTGCCCTTGTATCAATACGTCAACCAAGTTAAATCAAAATATTACAAACATGTTTCACATGTGAACAGAATCGGCACTCCAAGAGGTTTTCCGAATTTCATTCCGTTACGCTGAACCTTGTTTAAAACTGGCCTTCAGCGAAGTTTGAAACTGAATAAAAGTCAGTTTAATTACAATGACATTTTGTAAATCTGATATATGGCTTGGTTGACGCCGTGGTAGTGACTGGGGTTAGGAATTTTAAGAATTCTAGCTACGGAAAAAACTAAAAGGATTAGTGTAATTTGTTAAGTCATACTGATGGATATATGATCACTTCTCTCTGATGGAGCATATCGTAATACATAAATCGTTATGTTCATTAGATTTTCACTCTTTCAAGGAGTAAAGAACTTTTCTCGTGCAATTTATTTCTACCGTGTTACATTTCTGACGGCTGAGCATACCAAACTGCTTCTTAGAAAATAGAAAATAAACCTCGCTCTCGTATTTCCTTCGAATTCTCAATATAGATTTAATTATTACGGAACCGTGAGTTTGTGTACTCTATTGCCACTGTATGAGCAGGCATTTGCTTAAGCCATCTCCGATAGTGGACTGAAGAGATGTGTTTTATTCAACCTTGTTGAAGGCGGAAGTGCGTGCAGGAAAAAATCCTAAAATGAAGCAAAGTATTCAAGTAAAATTATAGTAGCTTATGGCTTGATACGGTGAGAAGGAATTTTCGGCTGATGGTAAAACACTGTATTGTAAACCGTGCGACGTAAGAGTAACTACAGAGAAGTCATTTAACGTTCAGATGCCTCTGGCAGCAGAAAAACACAAGCGTGAAGCACGACGGATCGAAAACGTATAAACACTGTAGCGTTGCTCCTAGGGGGATGTCACTAATCCCATTCAACTTTCTGTGAAGAACGTAGTACAACTTTCCTTAGTGCTGGCATTCCCTTAAGAAAACTGAGCTATCCAAAATTTCATGAATTCCTAGAAAAATAGCCAGACAAATCTCTTCCTGTATCTTTCACGACGTCAGCAAAAACTACGAAACACAGTGCAGGGCTGCTAGCAAAGAATGTAGGTATGAATTGATGAAGCAATGGATAAATTATAAATGTCACTGTGGGAACTCTGGAAGAAGACAGTCCACACGAAAAGTTTCTAATAAACTGTGAACATTTGGAAAACGTAAATTTTTCCAAAATCAGTAAATTATCCGACAGATCTGTGGGTGCCATATGATATGAAGGCATTAAGCCTGACAACGTACTGCTATTAGTAACGGATACTACAGCATACAGTAAAATAGTGCATGTCACTTGCTTAGCTCACGACTTACAAGGAATTCATAGTAAATTAGTTAATGATGACAAATTTATTCGGTGTGTCAAAAAGGTATTTTTCAAAGCCTCTTCTTGTGTTACAGCATTTAAGTTATTAGTCCCAGACATTTCCTTAGCAGTATCTCCCATTTTGACAAAATGGGGGTTCTGGGTTGATGCCTGCAACTTCAACGTTGTGAAAAGCATAATTGATTCTTCAGTTGACTAACCCAAGAATTAATGTCTAATTCACAAATTTCAGGCAAAATTTCGTACATAAAATCAAATTTTGGATTTATTACCGGTGCCATAACTGGTTTGCAGCAATGAGAGGTGCCACTAGTGAAACAGAGAGAACACGTATAAAAATTGTGAATAAATTAAAAGCCGTTTTTGATAAAGTGGGAAAAGAAATTTAAAAAGAACCATAACAAAGAAACGAGGATTGTCGTACAGTGTTCCAGTCCAGTGATTCTGTTGGATGAAAAGTCCTCTCTTAACCATGTAGATTTAGATTCAAATGATACTGTCCATTTTAAATATGCTGCTCTTGTGCACATGAAGCAGAAAAAGTTTTCCGTAGCACATTGCTTTGTCACCTGACTATAGGAAATCTTTTTTATTTGAAAATATGCACAAAGTATACGTTGTATATTACAACTCTGAACTGATAAAATTAAATAAAGATGAGTAAGGGGAAAAAAAGATAACGTCATAGAGTCACTATGTCCTCTTAGCGTGCACTGACTTGTTTAACTCACGCCTCACAAGGTACTTGTGAATAAAAAGCATACATCAGATTTCAAAGTTAAGCTTCTCTTTCGTTTGAGTTTTATTGTTAAATAAACAGTTTATTATCATAAATTGACTCACTAATTTTTTGCATGTGTGCTCGCACTGCTTAGCAGCCTTACGGATGTATAAAACAGCAAATGACAACGACATATAAATGTGTCAGCATGTATAAAGCACACATAGCTTAAAGCCGAAACATGTTAGTAAACATGTTTACATAGCTGCATTTTTCATTTTGTGTAGTTGGCCGAATGTCAAAATAAACAACGATTTTTGTAAAATATTTTAGAAACATTTTGTATTTCAGCTGCACTTGATAATGGCCTAAGGCCGAAATTGCAACAGTGGACATAAAATGTTTAACAGTCACTGGCGTAAACATGATGTCTTTCAATAAATTTCACATGACTGTGAGTCCCAGTTATGAAATGTGTTATTTTATTGACCTACCAGTTTCGACGATTTACTACGCCATCTTCAGGCCCGTTGACCGACGTGTAGGAAGACTCCAACATCGATTCTGGTCAAAAGGGGGGTCACTTTCAAAGACTGGAATCTGTAGATTTCTCCTTCATACAGTGATTACTTCAAACGTCATCTGCCGACTCATCTTTTGTTGATGTTGATCGCTGTTATCTTCATAAGCTTGATATTATTAGCAATGAAGCAACTGCACATAAAGTTTCTTCATGTCCACCTTTTCAGAGATGGTTCCAGGATCTCGGCTGTCCTTATAGAATGTCAAATCAAACACCTTTCATCCGTCTAATTTCCAAATTGTTATTTTATTGGGCTACCTCTTTCGACGATATTACGCCACCTTGAGTCTGTAGATCATGGTTGAAGTGATCAATGTGTCAAATAGAACTCTACAGACACCAGTCTTTGAATGGTCGCCCCTATTTTGATCGGAACCGAGGTTGGAATCTGTTGTATTCTCCAACAGTTTATTGAACATAACTTCCTCTACAAAACAATAGCTGACTGTACAAGAGATGTAGACGTCCGTCGATCTAGCCAGAGATGTGGTTCCTCTCGGTCGGCTGGTACTTCGATCGGCGGTGCAGTAGAGGGGCTTCGGTGATATCTTCTCGGACACACTGCTATAGCGGTTGCCATTAGCAGCGGATGAAGACTGGTCTGTCTTCGACCGGCCCGGCCTATACAGGGTGTTACAAAAAGGTCCGGCCAAACTTTCAGGTAACATTCCTCACACACAAAGAAAGAAAATATGTTATGTGGACATGTGTCCGGAAACGCTTACTTTCCATGTTAGAGCTCATTTTATTACTTCTCTTCAAATCACATCAATCATGGAATGGAAACACACAGCAACAGAACGTACCAGCGTGACTTCAAACACTTTGTTACAGAAAAAGTTCAAAATTTCCTCCATTAGCGAGGATACATGCATCCACCCTCCGTCGCATGGAATCCCTGATGCGCTGATGCAGCCCTGGAGAATGGCGTATTGTATCACAGCCGTCCACAAGACGAGCACGAAGAGTCTCTGCATTTGGTACCGGGGTTGCGTAGACAAGAGCTTTCAAATGCCCCCATAAATGAAAGTCAAGAGGGTTGAGGTCAGGAGAGCGTGGAGGCCACGGAATTGGTCCGTCTCTACCAATCCATCGGTCACCGAATCTGTTGTTGAGAAGCGTACGAACACTTCGACTGAAAGAAAGAAAATATGTTATGTGGACATGTGTCCAGAAACTTTCCATGTTAGAGCTCATTTTATTACTTCTCTTCAGGAGCTCCATCGTGCATGAACCACATGTTGTGTCGTACTTGTAAAGGCACATGTTCTAGCAGCACAGGTAGAGTATCCCGTATGAAATCATGATAACGTGCTCCATTGAGCGTGGGTGGAAGAACGAAACTAAAATGAGCTGTAACATGGAAATTAAGCGTTTCCGGACACATGTCCACATAACATCTTTTCTTTATTTGTGTGTGAGGAATGTTTCCTGAAAGTTTGGCCGTACCTTTTTGTAACACCCTGTATAGTGAGCTGGAGCCAATAGAAACCCGGCGTAGGAATCCGTGGCCGGATATGTAGCGGCGACCTCTGCAAGGAAAGGTTCCTATTAATCGACTGGAATCTTCGACTTGTTTACCTCTTGTCTTCGCCTGTTTGGCAGTTGGTTTGTTTCCCTCCTAGCGAGGCTGTTATGCGGTGCTGCCTGCCATTTAGGGGAACCCGATGGCAGACAGTACAGAATCTTGCTACACGTCGGTCAGGGGGCCTGAAGATGATATATCGCCGTAACTGGCAGCCCAATAAAATAGCAATTGGAAATTAGATGGCTCAAAGGTGTTTGATTTGATATTCTATACGAACAACCGAG
This sequence comes from Schistocerca piceifrons, assembly GCF_021461385.2. Classification (NCBI taxonomy): domain Eukaryota; kingdom Metazoa; phylum Arthropoda; class Insecta; order Orthoptera; family Acrididae; genus Schistocerca; species Schistocerca piceifrons. The sequence continues at coordinate 841,506,658 of NC_060140.1, read as the reverse complement.
AACCCCAACCATCTCTGGAAATACGGACATACAGAGCCTTTGTTTGTCGGTGGTGAGCCAGCTTTTGGTGTAGCAGCAGTGATGCTAAGTGGTGTGTTGGTTGCTGGTCCGGCAGGTGGCGTGTGCTGCGGCGCTGCTGGGTTGCACACCCGGGGCGTGGGCCGGCCTCTGCCTGCTGAGGGACCTGCCGCTCGAGCCGGCCGCCTTCTCGGTGCAGGCGTGCGGCCGCTGCTACAACTACTCTCTGCCACACGCCTTCCGGGGCCGTCGCTGGCCGCTCTTGGCGGTGCCCGGGGTCCCGGGGACACTCGTCCTCCAGCGCGGAAACCTTACCGTGAGTTCTCACAGGATATACACCCAAATACTTTCTGGCAGGTCTGTGGGCTCAGCGCCATTGCTGACGTTGTCGAACGACATCTGCAGTAAAAGCTATATTTTAAATAGCAGGGTGAATATCTACTCCAATGCCAACCAATTAGATAATCTACAGGATTAATTTCATCATGTCCATTCTACCACAGATTCATTACTATGTTTGCGTCACTAATGTTTAAGTGTTTGTGCTTGTACAGAGTCTGTATCTTTAAAATACAATGTCCTTCCGCCATGCATGCATGTGTGGATGAACAGACACTGTGTCTGACGATTACAGTCGTGGTAATCATTACAAAATAGATTCGGATTCTGTGACTGAGCAATGACATCAGCTGCTTGTGAATTCTGTGCCAGACCGGGACCCTAAATCGGATTTCTCGCTCATCGCGAACGGCTATCCGAGCGCACCTCCAGGACCAATCCAATCTTCCATATGTCATGTAGTGACAACCCTAATCCTCGCACATTTCGTGATTCCTGCATAGGGATATGATATATCATCAATTTAGGCCATAGAGGCATGCATTCATTCCTGCAGGACATGGTATTGTGAAGATACAGAAACTTTATAAACATTGATATTGTATCATTAATGATGTATCCATTCCTGAATTGGCTAAAATGACGATATAGTATTCGTCTTCCTGTGCGGGGATCACGAATTGTGCGAGCATAAGAGTTGAGGCTATGTGACATGTGGAAGTTTGGATCGGTCCTGGAGGTATGCTCTGACAGCCTAAGTGGTTCAGCTGACGGCTCACAATAACCGGGAAAACCGGGTTCGAGTCTCGGTCTGGTACAGAATGCTCGTGTATCGCAAACAGCTGAGGCAGAATGCAAATCCGTTTTGTAGTTATTATGTTTAGGTGATTTTAAGTCTGAAGACTAATTGAACCTCTCAATGCTACTTCATATCATGCAACGTTCAACTCTGCATAACTACTTTAACCTACATTCATCTGAAACTGTAATCATGCCATCACCTGTTTCTCCAATTTTACCTGGTCCCTCCCAATTCCCATAAGAATTCCATCCCCCTCTCCAAAAACCACCCTTCCTTATATAACCAAACTGATTATTCCTCAGTGCCGCAAGATGTATCCTGTCAAACGATATATATTTTTAGTCAGGTTGTGCCAAATATTTCTTTTCTCATCAGTTTCATTCAGAGTGCCTTCAGTAGTCACCTGATGCACCCATCTAATCCGCAGCATTCTTCTGTAGCGTAACATTTCAAAAGACACTGATTTATCCTTGTCTAAATTGTTTATTTTCCCCGTTTAACTTTCGTAGAAGGCTACTCTTCAGATAAATTCCTACAGAAAAGAGTTTCTACCACTTTAATTTATATTCAATGTCTGCAAATATCTCATTTTCAGAAACGTTCTTCTTGACGGTCCATATTTTACATCCTCTCTGTTTCGGTTGTCGTGAGTTATTTTGTTGCTCAGATAGCAAAACTCATCTATTAATGTCTCATTTCCTAATATAATTTCCTCAGCAGTGATTGATTTAATGCAACTACATTCCACTGCTCCCGTTTTATTTTTCTTATTATCCTTATTATAGCCTCTCAAGAGACTATCCATTCTATTAAACTCCACGCTCATGATTCTACTGTGTCTGGTAGTATTATGATGTTACCGGTAAACCTCAAAGTTCTTATTTCTTCACCCTATTATTCTGCATTTCACTCTCAAGAGCTTGACAGACGGTGCATAACATAATTGTTGTTTATCTCTACAGCCCCGATCTGGAGCCGCACGTGGAAAAACTAACACCTAACTCATTCCTTGAAAACTCTGATTTCTCTTATTTTATTACTATCGAGTGGGAGGAAATGAAAAACACTTTTTCAATGCCTGAAGTCTGGTTTCGTTTACTCACCCGTGATATTTTCATCCATGATGCATGGTGGTCGTCTTTAAATCCTTTTTGGTAGGCATCCCATCCTTTGCAGAATTCCTGCAGTGTTGTGTAAGCAGCTTGACTAACACATGTGTTGTACCTTCTGAGTGTTCTGCCAAACAAATACGGCTTGCTGTTAATTTTCGCAACATTTTTCCCTATTATCGTTCCAATTTAAGTTGTTACTAACAGTAATTCCTAGATATTTAGTACACTCAAGAACCACAAAATTTGTCCTTTAACTTGTAACATAAAGTAAACAGTGTTCTCTTGGTACTTATTTGTAGGACCTCACACTTTTTATCGTTCAGACTTTTCGCAACATCCATGGTTTATCTCACTTCCTTGGGGAGTACCAGATCTATCTCCTTTTGTCTACGAGACAAGGCTCCCACCAATTACTGCGTACATGACTGTTCTGCCAGAAAATCACGAATCTTGTTGCGAAGCTGAGACGATACTCCATTGGAAGTAGAATTTGGGGAACGGTGGCAAAAACCGTCCGGAAATCTAAGAATACTAAATCAAATCGAGATCATCTGTCTGTGACACTCATATTTAGATGTTCGTTTTTCGCGCACTTTTAGAGAGTGGAACGGTAGAGAAATAGCTCGAAGGTGGTTCGATGAACCTTCAGCCAGGAACTTAATTTTGAATTGCAGAGTAATCATGTAGATGGAGATTACTTCGTGCGAATGAAGCCAGTTGTGTTTAGCGAATTACTGTTGGCTATGTGTCAATAGCCAGTTTTATTCGAAGTACGAGGGGCGTTCAGCAAGTGACGCAACACGTTCTTTTCTAAAGATAGGTTGGTTTTATTCAGGATTTCAATACACCACTCTTTTTTCTTCAATGCGACGGCGTTACGCCACGTTACTGGGAAGGCCCGTATGTCCGCGTGGTACCACTCTACTGGTGGACATCGAAGCCAACGTCTTGCTGCAGCAGTAACCTCCCCATCATCCAAGTACTGACTCCCGTAGAGTGCATCCTTCATTGGGCCAAAAGGATAGAAGTCGGAAGGTGCGAGATCCGCCCTGTAAGGTGCGTTGGGAAGAACAGCCCAGTGACGTTTTGTGGGCTCCTCTCGGGTAGACAGATTTGTGTGTGGCCTTGGGTTGTCGTGGAGAAGAAGTCCGCTTGCATTTTTTAGTATTTATCCATCTTCTTCAGCAACTGTCGATTGCATAATATCATTCCGACCTCCATCCGTGTTGTTTTTCGAGGACAACCTCATCTTGGCTTACTGGCTACTCTTCCTTCCTGTTTTTGCTGTCGACTCCACGCACTTACTGGCTGTTGTGATGTGCCACTGTCTCTAGCAACGCCAGACTGCGACTATTCTTTTCCAAAGCACGCAGAACAGCTTGTCTCGTATCAGTCGAGTACACTTTTTATTTTGCCATGCTTCTAGTTGTCTTTGCAAGTAAACAAATACCGTCTGAATTCCTAAGTAACAATAGTTAATAAATATCGCGCCACTAAGGCAAGCTACAAAATACAGGGTGCTCAAATGGTTCAAATGGCACTAAGAACTATAGGACTTAATATCTGAGGTCAGCAGTCCCCTAGAACTTAGAACTACTTAAACCTAACTAACCTAAGGATATCACATACATCCATGCCCGACGCAGGATACGAATCTGCGACCGTAGAGGTCGCGCGGTTCCGGACTGAAGTTCTTAGATCTGCTCAGCCACAGCGGCTGGCAATACAGGATACATAAAAAGGAATCATCCGATTTGGCACATCTATATTTCTGAAACTAATAAACATATATCATTAATTGGGTTTTTTGATGAAGTGTTAACTCAAAAAGGTTTTTTTTTTCTATGCGTTCAGTATGCCCCCCTTGAGATGCACGGTGTATGTCAATGCGGTATTCAAATTGTTCCCACAGTGCAGCGACCATGTCTTCAGTTACAGCTTCCATAGCTGCGATGTCTCAGTTCATTCATTGTTGGTAACGGAGGCACATAAACACAGTCTTTTACAAACCCCCACAAGAAATAATCATATACAGTCATGTCCAGTGATCTTGGAGGCCAGTAATGCAAGGCTGAATCATTTGGTCCAGTGCGACCGATCCATCGTTCAGCAATCCTTTGATTTAAAACTTCCCGCACTTCCAGATGCCAGTGTGGCGGGGCCCCATCCTGTTGGTAAATGAAGTCGTTCGAATCAATGTGCAACTGTGGGAAAAAAAGTTCTCAGGCATATCAAGATATGTGCTTCCTGTAACAGTGTTCTCGGAAAAGACAAATGGACCATACACCTTTGCCCGTGAAACGCATAAAACACATTAAATTTTGGAGAGTCTCTCTCATGTTGTACTATTTCCTGTGGCTGTTCCCTACCCCACATTTTCACATTATGACGGGTCATCTTTCCATTTAAATGGAATGTTGCCTCGTCGCTATACGCTAAGAGTGGAAGAAAACATCCTCCATCTCGGCAAGAACGAAATTAAAGAACTCCACACGTTTCTGTTTGTCATCTTCACGGCGAGCTTGCAGCAGCTGAATATTGTACGCTTCTATGTGTAAACGTCGACGCAACACATGCCACACCGTCATCGGGGGGGGGGGGGGGGGGGGGGGGGGGGGGAACGTTGAGCTGTCGAGCTGCATGGCGAACGGATTTCTGCGGATTCTTTGTGAAACTGTGGCAGATGCGTTCGACGTCTGTGTGAGACACTCGGGGACGGCCCGGCGATTTGCCTTTACACAAACAACGGGTTTCCCGAAACTGTCCATGCCATCGTCTAAAGCTCTGTACTGTAGCAGGATCAAAACCATACCTACTGCGTAAGTCACGCTGAATACTCATTAGTGACCAGCACTGCGCGAACGAAGAACACAAAACGCTTTCCGTTGTTAATAAAACTGAAGTGGGTGCACACTGCTGCTACCTAGTGGGAACCATGTAAAAGCCGAGAGTTTGCTCTTTCCTACAGTACGTTGTTCACACACGTATCTGAAATAACATAACAGCTTTTTTTTAATCGGATGATTCTTTTTGACACATCCTGTACTTTAGAGCTAAAGTAATATACGATTACGTTGTCATTGCATGACGTTGCTTGCTTTCTTGATAAATAACCGCAGCAGCATGAAGCACCAAATGGAGGGTCACTACAAAATACTTTTGAGCGCTACTGTAAGAGCAGGTGTTCCACAGCAATGTCAATTTCTTAGGATAGAGAAATACTGCCACAGTCCCTATAAGATGTGTTCTGAGTCCAGGCAACGTAGCATTCGTCATAGCAGATCGAAGGAAGAAAATTCTGACATAGTAATAATTATCTGCAGGAGCGTCTGTGGAAAGGTCCGCATCTAGTCTCGGTTGTAAACGACGACAGTACGCACATAGTACCAGGAAGAGAAAGCTGGCTGAAACCAGATGTCAGCAGCAGCGAAATTCTAAACTCCTTCTGGAACGTATGTTTCAAAGATATGTTGAACGCTCGTGGTGGAACCGTTTTTATGGCAATAAAAAATTACGATGACATATAGTTAAATTAGTGCAGATTCTGAATGCGGAATAATTTGGGTGAAGGTTAGTGTTAAAGGCGGATCAAATATGATCATCGGATGCTTTTATACTTTACCTCTGCTGGAAGCAGACGTGTTTGCACAGTAGAAACAGTTTGATAACGGTTTCGACAATTTGTCGTACCCTCTTGTCAAACAATTTCCCACCGTAACTAAAACTAATAATAAAATATACCGATACAGGTGAAATAAATGTCTAATTCGGGACAAATTGGGTCATAATCGCTAATTTCGAGAGAAACATGTGTCCCGAATTACCTTTGAAAAAATTTGGGACAGACACACAAAAATCGGGACTGTCACGAGAAAAACGGGACGGATGGTCACCTTATTTTATAGAGACCTGTCCCAGCGAAAGCGGTGGGGGAAGAACTGAGGGGAAACTCGGAGAATATTTCTCGGAAATGTCATGATCATGTTATAGTTTTGGGTGGAGATTAGGACCTACTAGCTATAGACCAGAAGACACAGGTGATTAGGACCGGCAGAAGGGCCAGGAAACCGAGTGAAATAATTGTAAGTCTGTAATCAGAACATTACCTTGAGCCATTAATCAGAGAAACGACTCTTACAGGTAATATTTTATGCCTGCTGGTGACAAACAGAACAGAAATTTTCGACTCAACGTAGAACAGGGAATCAGTGTCCATAAAGCCTTTACAGCATCACTGAATGCGGCTGTAAATAAGAATAAAAAGGAAGGTAGGAAGATCGTTCTGTTTAGCTAGAGCGATTTGAAACAGAATTAAGATTTTCTGACGGACCAACACGAAAATTTCATCTCCAATACTAATAGTGTTGAGCAGATGTGGACAAAGTTGAAGAGCATTTTACAATACGCGAAGAAAAGTTGTGAGGGATGGAAAAGATAAAACGTAATTCGGCAATTGTGTTAGGAACCTCTTACGAAAGCACAGTCAGCTTCACCGCGAATTTAAACGTAGCCAGAAACTAACAGACAAGCAAAAACCAGACGAAGTCAAAAATAGCATCATCCTGAAGCTTTCAACGAATTCGAAATAAATTCATTCTACGGAATTGACAGAACTTCCTAGGAGTTTTGGTCTTATGTTATGTTACCAAACGGATTGAAGCCATCTGTCCAGGCACTCTGTGACTTTAATGGCGTTGAAACGGAGGGCGACACACAAAAGACCGCAATACTAAACGTCTATTTCCATAATTCTTTCACAGACGCAGATAACACTGTAGTTCCTCCTGTAAATCGTTGCACGAACAACAAAATGGTTCATATCGAAGTAAGTGACCGTGGGATAGAAAAGCAACTGACATTTCCCAACAGACGAAAGGCCACTTGACCTGACGGAATATCAGTTCGATTCTACACAGAATATGCAAAAGAATTTGCCCCCTCTTCTAGCAGTTGTGCACTGCAGATCTCTAGAGGATCGAAGTGTTCCTAATGGTTGAAAAATTAAAAAAACGCACACATATCATTTCCGTTTTCAAGAAGGGTCATCGAGTAGATGCGTGAAACTATAGGCCCGTGTTTCTTACGTCGGTCTTTTGTAGAATTTTGGATCACGTTTAATGTTCGCGTATTATGACATCGCTGTAAATTTCCTCTGTATACATCAACATGAGTTCCGAAAACAACGATTATGAGAAGACCAGCTCGCTCCATTAGTTCACGAAACCGAGGAAAGCGTCAGGTAGATGCCATTTTCCTTCACTTCCGGGAGGCATCGTATGCTGTTCCGCATAGCCACCTAATAAATAAAATACGAGCGTACGGTATATCAGACGAAGTGTGTGACTGGTTTGAAGACTTACTAGCACAAACAGATAGCATCATGTAATTATCATTGGAGGCAAGTCTTCAGGTGTAAAAGTAACGTAGGGCATGTCCAAATACAGTGTTATAGGATCAATATTTTTTTAATTTATTTATTTACATGTCAAGTTCCGTAGGACCAAATTGAGGAGCAAATCTCCAAGGTCATAGAACGTGTCAGTACATGAACTTAGAACATAAAAGTAATAACAGATAAAAATAAATGTTCATGAACCTGAAAGAAAATCAGTCCATAAGTTTAGGCAAACGCTATCAGCAATGCAATGAGAATCAGCTTAATTTTTCAAGGAACTCCTCGACAGAATAGAAGGAGTGACCCATGAGGAAACTCTTGAGTTTCGATTTGAAAGCACGTGGATTACTGCTAAGCTTTTTGAATTCGAGTGGCAGAATATTGAAAATGGATGCAGCAGTACACTGCACACCTTTTAGCACAAGAGTTAAGGAAGTCCGATCCAAATGGAGGTTTGATATCTGCCGAGTATCAACCGAGTGAAAGCTGCTTATTGTTGGAAATAAACTAATATTGGTAACAAGAAACGACAATAAGGAATATACGTATTGAGAGGCCAATGTCAAAATACCCAGACTCGTGAACAGAGGTCGACAAGAGGTTCGTGAACTCGCACCACTTATTGCCCGAACCGCCCGTTTCTGAGCCAAAAATATCCTTCTAGAATGGGAAGAGTTATCCCAAAATATAATACCATACGACATAAGTGAATGAAAATAAGCAAAGTAGACTAATTTACGTGTCGAAGTATCACTCACTCTCGATACTGTTCGAATAGTGAAAATTGCAGTATTAAGTCTTTGAACAAGATCCTGAACGTGTGCTTTCCACGACACATTACTATCTATCTGAACACCTAGGAATTTGAACTGTTCAGTTTCACTAATCATATGCCTGTTCTGTGAGATTAAAACGTCAGGTTTTGTTGAATTGTGTATCAGAAACTGTAAAAACTGAGTCTTACTGTGATTTAACGTTAGTTTATTTTCTACAAGCCATGAACTGAGGTCATGTACTGCACTACTTGAAACCGAGTCAATGTTGCACACAACATCCTTTACTACCAAGCTAGTGTCATCAGAAAACAGAAATATTTTAGAGTTACCCATAATACTATATCGGTATACCCATAATACTATATCGGTACACATGCGTCAGCATGCGCTACCAGTGTGTTCCAAAACGAAGCGGGAAAATCTAAGATTCTTCTCGGGCTCATATCTCGGCTTCTATGGGTGTCACAAAGGTATGTTCAAGTGTTCTGAATAGGCTTTGGCGTAGGGACCATTTGTATACCAACCAGAAGAATCTTCTTTCTGTAGCTACCCTACAGTACAGGGTTAAAATTTGGGATTGAATATTGTACGGTTCTTCCAGCTTAGGCAAATGGAGCAAATCGATTGGTTCTTTTTGCATTTGACGTGGTCTATGCTGTGCTTTAAGGGGATTATTCAGTTCATGGGCCGCTGCTGGGAAAAACCCAACAAAGCCTTTTTCTCTTTTTTTGCCGTCAGCAACGGATATCTAAAACCCTAGCCGTAGCAAAATGCTCAAACGTTAACGGTTCATTCTCTAGAAGTTATCTAGAAGTACTATCTTCCTAATTTCAAAAATCTTTGTCAGTTATCGACAAACACCCGAAAAACATGGTTTTTGGGAATAAAAACTGAGCCGCAGATTCAAAAACTGCTGAGCACAGCAAACGGGCGTAATTTTTACTATACATAGATCCCGATCTGGAACAACCATGGAAATTTTAGTGATATCTTTATCCGTTTCCGATTTACATAGGTTCAAAGCGCCTCCGTTACCGTGTGATAAGTTCTGGGAACCACATATTCTAGTAGTGAAGCACATGCAAAAGTTAAGTGCACGTAAAATATGGTCTGAGGTATAAAATTAGTTTTGTGTTATTTCAATTCCACATAAGTCAACTATCAAAATTTTACTGATCCATAAAGTTTTTTTCATAAGAGTGACGTACTCTGTCGTGGCAGACAAGAGAAAGGAACCAGCGGAGAAATTCTCCTCTCGGAGCACAGAAAGGGCGAATGTATTACTGTCTATTTAAAAAACATAGTGTGGTACCAGCTGCCTCATTCTGCCTTCCTCAGCACCCTTAAAAATTTTCCCAAAAGTGTTGGCATGCGAACATATTCACGCTTTTGTATGTTGAGAGAGAAGGAGACAGTTGCTGCGTGGTATAGCTGCTCGGTCTAGGGCGCCTTACCACGGTTGGCGCGGCTCCCCCTGTCGGAGGTTCGAGTCCTCCCCCGTGCATGAATGTGTGTGTGCTGTCCTTAGCGTAAGTTAGTTTAAGTTAGATTAAGTAGTTTTTATGCCTAGGGACCGATGATCTCAGCTGTTTGGTCCCATAGGAACTTACCACAAAAAAGGAGAGACTTGCAAAGGGAAAAAGACGAAACGTAATGGTTGTGGTTTATAAAAAGCGAAAGAGATAATGATAGTGTGTGATACAGAGAAGGAGTCAGTAGCAGTGGAACATAGTTGGGAGGGACAGAACAGTGCTAGGAGAAGAGTGAAAAACGTAGTGGGGAGAGGAATAAAGAGAAGGTAGTGGAAGAGAGTAAGAGCCAGGGATAATGAGAGACGGTAGCTGTGCCAGTCACAAAGAGGAAGAGAGAGATAGTGACAGCGAGAAGAGACAGTAGCAGTGGGAGGGAATAAGATAGCAGTAGTAAGAGAGAGCAAGAGGGAGACAGTGAAAGAGGAATGGTAGGACAGGAATGGTAGCACATAACGGAGACTGTGGCTGTGAGACAGTAGACTGTGACAGTGTGGGAGAAATGAGTTGGGCTGAATCAGTAAGTGAGAATGAGCAAGTGCGAGTGGATGGGTGGGAGTGACTTACAACGTTGAACTGGTGGGTGTCAGTGAGCTACATTTAGAGAAGCTTGCGAGAATAAGAGATGAGCTGCACTTGAAAAAAAAAAAAAAAAAAAAAAAAAAAAAAAAAAAAAAAAAAAAAAAGAGCGCGAATATGTTCTCATGCCAAAATTTTTGGGAAAATTTGTGAACGTGCCAAGGAAGATTGACTGAAAAGTGGAGTACCAGCTACCTCATTCTGAGTTTTTTTAAAGCAGGAGCACATTCACCTCTTTTTGTGCCCCGATAGGAGCAATTTTCAGCTGGTATAAATGACGCAGAGACAACACCGGAAGTTTCATGATGTTATTAGCGTATGATGCTGTTGTGTATAGAGAAGCTGCAGCGTTAGAAAATTGTAATGAAGTGCAGCAAGACGATTGGTTCAGAGAGTACCTCAGTATAGACGAATGTAGCGTTTTGTGAATTCATAGCCTGAAAGCCCATTACTGTATGATTACACGATCGCACAACAATGACTGGAAACAATTACTTCCATAAAATATCTAGGACTATACATACGGAGCGATTTTAAGCGGCCGGCCGCTGTGGCCGAACGGCTATAGGCGCTTCAGTCTGGAACCGCGCCACCACTACGGTCGCAGGTTCGAATCCTGCCTCGGATGTGTGTGATGTCCTTAGATTAGTTAGGTTTAAGTAGTTCTAAGCTCTAGGGGACTGATGACCTCAGATGTTAAGTCCCATATGCTCAGAGCCATTTTTTTCGATTTGAAGTGAAAAGAGCGCGTAACGATAATCGAGGATAAGGCAGATGTCAGAGTGGTATTTAGTGGTAGAATACTCAGGAAAGGTAGTTCAACAACAAACGAAGGAGCTTGCAAAACACTCATTCGACCAATACTTCAGTGTTGCTCGTCAGTCTGAGATACGTACCAGACAGGCTTGATAGAGGAAATAGAGAAGATCCAAAGTTACACTTTCGTATAGTAAGAGCGAATGTTCCACGGAGGCGCTCAGAAAATTCTAGTGGCAAACGCTGCAAGAGGGCGTTCTGCATCACAATTGCTGTTAAAGTTCCGTGAGCATACGTCCCTGGAAGATTCAACGGATACATCGCTTTCTCCTACGTATAAATGGCGAAAAGACCATGAAGATAAAATTAGAGAGATTCGAACTTACGCGGAGGCTTACCATTGATCGTTCTTCCCGAGAACCATTCGCGACTGGAACACGAAAGGGGACAAGTGGCTGTGGTGCACAAAGTACCCTCCGCGATACACCGTAAGGTGGCTTGCGGTGTGTAGATATAGATGAAGGTGTAGAACTGAGCCCATCTCGTCGTTGCCTTCCTTTGCTCCATATTCCATCCTCTCCGCATTGGTAGGGCCCTTGATAAATTATTTCATGGGACGCCAGACTATGGAAGAGCAATGTCATCTTTCCATGTTTTCTCTTGAAAATGTGTTTGGGTGTGTGCGAGTGCATGCTTGTGCGTGCATGCGTGTGCGTGAGAGACAATTTTAGCTATGTTCGCACTGGAAGTGGAATAAACAAACTCATTTTATTTGTTATTCTCTTTTAAATGTGAATGCGTTCAGTGACTGCGGAAAGAAGGAGATAGGAAATTCACCATCACAAAAGTACAGGGCACAAAGGGACTGATGACCCTGTAGGTTGGTTCCTTTTGCCCGCAACCAAGCAACCAAACCAACAGAACACAAAACTCCTCCCCTGTTAGTAGGCAAAGAAGTTCAGTCTTCTTGTGCAAGGGAGAAATCACATTCATCCTCCTTTGCGTTTGGAATAATTTAAACACAGAACAATGTCTCACGGAAATTTATTCCCCTCCGGCTTCCACTTTCTCGTCTCCCCCTCTCGGATGGTTACTTCCTCATCCAATAAAATCTGAAAAAGAAAATTCTAAAAGCTCAAACTAGATGTAGTAGGGGTCAGTGAAGTGAAACAGAAATACTAGGAAGCTCAAACTAGATGTAGTGGTGGTCAGTGAAGTGAAATAGAAACACTAGGATTTCTGGTCAGACAAGTATAGGGTAGTATCGGCAGTAGTAGAAAATGGTATAACGAGAGTAACATTCGTCATGAGAGAGGTACTGTCAACAGTTTAACAACAGGGATGTTCTCATCAGAATCGACAGCTAACCAACGCAGATAACAATAGTAGAGATATACGTGTCGACGTCGGAAGCAGAAGATGAAGAGATAGTACAGGATAATACTGAACGGATAATTTAGTACCTGCAGGGAGATGAAATTCTAAAAAGAATTAGAAGAAAGGGTTACGGAAGGATCGGGGCATGGTAGGAAGAATGAGAGAGGAGGAATTCAAAGTGGGCTCCGCTGTAAGTTTCAGCTTGTTGTTGTGGTCTTCAGTCCTGAGACTGGTTTGATGCAGCTCTCCATGCTAATCTATCCTGTGCAAGCTCCTTCACCTCCCAGTACCTACTGCAACCTACATCCTTCTGAATCTGCTTAGCGTATTCATCTCTTGGTCTCCCTCTACGATTTTTACCCTCCACGCTGCCCTCCAATAATAAACTGGTGATCCCTCGATGTCTCAGAACATGTACTACCAACTGATCCCTTCTTCTAATCAAGTTGTGCCACAAACTTCTCTTCTCCTCAATCCTATTCAATACCTACTCATTAGTTACGTGATCTACCCACCTAATCTTCAACATTCTTCTGTGGCACCACATTTCGAAAGCTTCTATTCTCTTCTTGTCCAAACTATTTATTGTCCACGTTTCACTTCCATACATGGCTACACTCCATACAAATACTTTCAGAAACGACTTCCTGACACTTAAATCTATGCTCGATGTTAACAAATTTCTCTTCTTCAGAAACGCTTTCCTTGCCACTGTCAGTCTACATTTTATATCCTCTCTACTTCGACCATCATCAGTTATTTTGCTCCCCAAATAGCAAAACTCCTTTACTACTTTAAGTGTCTCATTTCCTAATCTAATTCCCTCAGCATCACCCGACTTAATTCGACTACATTCCATTATCCTCGTTTTGCTTTTGTTGATGTTCATCTTATATCCTCCCTTCAAGACACTATCCATTCCGTTCAACTGCTCTTCCAAGTCCTTTGCTGTCTCTGACAGAATTACAATGTCATCGGCGAACCTCAAAGTTTTTATTTCTTCTCCATGGATTTTAATTCTTACTCCGAATTTTTCTTTTGTTTCCTTCACTGCTTGCTCAATATACAGATTGAATAACATCGGGGAAAGGCTACAACCCTGTCTCACTCCCTTCCCAACCACTGCTTCCCTTTCATGTCCCTCGACTCTTATGACTGCCATCTGGTTTCTGTACAAATTGTAAATAGCCTTTCGCTCCCTGTATTTTACCCCTGCCGCCTTTAGAATTTGAAAGAGAGTATTCCAGTCAACATTGTCAAAAGCTTTCTCTAAGTCTACACATGCTAGAAACGTAGGTTTGCCTTTCCTTAATCTTTCTTCTAAGATACGTCTTAAGGTCAGTATTGCCTCACGTGTTCCAACATTTCTACGGAATCCAAGCTGATCTTCCCCGAGGTCGTCTTCTACCAGTTTTTCCATTCGTCTGTTTCAGCTAGTAATGGCGAATAATATATTCAGGCATCACAATAGGAGGTGGAAGTACACTTGGAGAAGGCCGAAAGAAACGGGAAGATTTCAGTTAGATTATTACATAATGGTCAGACAGAGATTCCTTAATCAGATATTTGATTGCAAGGCGTACACAGGAGAAGATATAGTGTCAGGTCACAGTTTAGTAACGATGAAGAGTAGACTGAAGTTTACGAGACTAGTCAGGAAGAACCAATGTGCAAAGAAATGGGATACAGAAATGCTACGGAATAAAAAAAAATACACCTGAAGCTCTCTGGGGCTATTGATACTGCGATAATGAATAGTACAGTAGGAAGTTCATTTCAAGAGGAACGGACGTCTCTAAATAGAGCAATCACAGAAGTTCTAAAGAAAAACGTAGATATAAGGAAGATGGCAGAAGGAAAACCTCGGCTGATCGACGAAATTCAGAAATTCAGAAATAAAAGTCGTTTAGGGATGAAGTAAATAGGCAGTGCAGTGAAGCTAAGGTGAAAAGGCTGCATAATAACTGTGAAGAAATCGAAAAAAATAACTGTCGGACGGACAGATTCAGTATCTAAATCTTCTGTGAGATTAAAAGCATTAAGAGTGCAATGGGAAGTCCACCGTTAAATGCAGAGGAGAGAGCGGATACAGGAGTCGACAGAGACAATACAAAACAGCTTTGGAAAGGTTAAGATCAAAGAAGGCGAAAGGGATCGATAAAATTCCATCGGAATTTCTAACATCATTGGGTGGAGTGGGAACAAAATAACTGTTCACAAAAAATCATTGGGTGGAGTGGCAACAAAATGAATATTCATGTTGGTGTAGAATGTATGAGACTGGTGATATACCATCTGACTTTCGAGGAAACATCATCCATACATTTCTGAAGATAGCAGGAGCCGACAAGTGCGAGAACTATCTCACAATCAGTTTAATAGCTCGTGCATCCAAGTTGCTGACAAGAGTAATATACAGAAAAATGTGAAAGAAAATTGGAGGTGTGGTAAGTGAAGATCAGTTTGGACTAGGAGAGCCAAGCACAGCAGAGAGTTACTTCTAACGTTGTGGTTGATTACGGAAGCAAGATGAAGAAAATTCAGGAGACGTTCATTTGGTTTGTTGACGTGCAATAAGCGTTCGACAGTGTAAGGTGGTGCAATTCTGAGAAAAATAGGAGTAAACTACAAGAAAAAGCGGGTAATATATAATACGTATAAGAACCAAGAAGAACAGTGAGACTGGAACAATAAGAACGAGTGCTCGGATTAAAAAGGTTATAAGACAGGGATGTAGTCTTTCGTCCCCACCGTTCAATCTATACATCGAAGACGCAATGACAGAAATAAAACGAAGGTGCAAGAGTAGAATTAAAATTGAGTGTAAAAGTATATCAATAATAAGATTCGCTGATGGCGATGGTATCCTCAGTGAAAGTGGAGAAGAATTACAGGCTCTGTTGAATGGAATGAGCCGTGTAATGAGCACAGAATATGGACCGAGAGTAAATCGCAGAAAGTCGAAAGGAATGAGAAGCAGCAGAAACTTAACAACAGAATTTGTGATCACGAAGTAGATGAAGTCAAGGAATTCTGATACCTTGGCAGCAAAATAGCCCATGATGAACAGAAGAAGGAGGACATAAAAAGCAGACTACCACTGCCAGAAAGGGCATTCCTGGCGAAGAGACGTCTATTAATATCACACATAGCTCTTAATTTGAGGAAGAAATTTCTGAGAATGTACGTTCTGAGCACAGCATTGTATGATAGGGCAACATAGATTGTGGGAAAACCGGAACAGATTAAATTCTAAGCATTTGAGATATGGTGATACAGAAGAATGTTGAACGTTGGCTGGACTGATCAGATAAGGAATTAGAAGGTTCTGCGTAGAGTTGGAGAGGAAACCAGTATATGGAAAATACGGACAAGAACAACGGACACTGTGATAGGACATCAGTTAAGACTTCAGGGAATAGCTTACATGGTACTAGAGAGAGCTGTAGAAGATAAAAACTGTAAAGAAAGAGAGAGATTGGGATACATTCATCAAATAATTCAGAACGTAGGATGCAAGTAGTACTCTGATATGAAAAAGTTAACGCAGGAAATGGTGAAACATTCCGATTTTGGGCTCGTCCCTTATCAGTTCGACTTCTTCTCCTCCTCATCTCTGCGTTATCATAATGGGAAAGAGTACTTTTGATAGTGGATATTCAAGACTCTCCCACAAATACGTATCTCCTTTCTTGTATAGATTATTTCCCATTACGTCCACTCGTTACCAAAGCGTGGCCGCGCAGTAGCATAAAACCTAGGTGGTAACCTAAGGGCGGAAAGAGTATCAAATTATTTCAGTTACATTGTGTCATGTATGTTACGATGTGTCGTATTTCGATGCTGGATGATCGGCAGCTAAAGCTTATATCTGAGGCTTGCTCTTGAAGCTGCAGCTTACACGCACGCACTTCCGCTGGCGTTAATCCTGCCATCTTCCGTTCTGTTTGACTTGCCCACCTTTAACCACTTAGCGCTACATATTGTAAACTTCACTTTCATGTTTCTGGAAGTATCCTGAAAATTTACTAGTAATCCACGAACCCGGTTTATTTAGTTTCATGAATTTAACATATAGCAGGCGAACGACTAAATAGACGAAGGATGAATAAATGCCTAATTAAACTGGAGTGTTTGCTGTTCAGGGGAAACTCAAGTCTTTCTATTTCATTGCAACATCAAAGAACGTGCATCGCGTGATAACTTCAGTTTGTGTGCTAACAGGGAGGAATTTTCGGCAGGATTTTATTGCCTGTGAAACGTAAGCTTACTGAACTGCTGACACTCACATATTTCTGAAAGACTTTGCATTTCTGCGAAGATATTTGTTTATTCGGAAAGAGAGCGCACGCTTCCGTTAACATTATCAGAATCGTACTTCATGTACTAGTGTATCACTTAAGTATGCGTTAAGCCATAGTCTCCTTGATGCAATCTTGAAACATTTTCCGATTGATGCGATATTTAAAAAATAGTGCGATTTGATACTTTTAACCATTAGTGTGTATGTAGTGTCAAATTTAGCTTAACATGATTAAACTGATGTTAACAACGAAAGGTCAATTCGGACATCCTAACCACATTCCTTCATTCACTAATGTTTTATTATTGGTGTTTGTTTTACATGAATTGATTTTTATCGCCAGTAACTTGTCTAACTTTATTGGGGAATTTAGGAATTTGCTGCATAATGATTACTTTCCATTATAGACCAGATTAATTCTCTGTAGCCGGCCGGAGTGGCCGTGCGGTTCTAGGCGCTAAAGCCTGGAGCCGAGCGACCGCTACGGTCGCAGGTTCGAATCCTGCCTCGGGCATGGATGTGTGTGACGTCCTTAGGTTGGTTAGGTTTAATTAGTTCTAAGTTCTAGGCGACTGATGATCTCAGAAGTTAAGTCGCATAGTGCTCAGAGCCATTTGAACCATTTTTTGAATTCTCTGTACGTCCATTTTTCCAGAGATGGTTGCGGGACTCTGCTGTCCAGTAAAGAATGTCCAATGATACACCTTTCAGCTGTCTAATATCCAAACTGTTATTTTATTGCACTACCAGCTTTGGCGATTTATTACGCCATCTTAAGAGCCCATGATCGACGTGTACGATCATTCCGACCTCGGTTCCGGTCAAAATAGGACTTGGCATTCAAACACTGGTATCTGCAGATTTCTGCTTGATACCAGTCTTTGAATGCTGGCCCTTATTTTGACCGGAGTTTGGAAGCTTCCTACACGTCGGTCAAGGGCCTGAAGAAGGCGTAGTAAATCGCTGAAATTTGTAGCCCAATAAAATAACAGTTTGGATAATAGACGGCTGAAAGGTGCCTCATTTGATAAAGTTTCTTTCGGTTTACACTATAAAATCGGTTTTACAAACCTCCACTGATCACGCAGAACATTATGACCATTGCCCACGGTAAGAGTACACGTTGCTTGGTTGCGGAGTAGAGACGAATGAGGAATAACACTATCAGAGATACGGTTGGTAGGTGGGGAAATGCTTTGACATGAGCAACTTTCACATAGGGCAGATCTTTTATGACCCAACGCCTTGGAACGAGCATTTCGAAAGCGGCGAAGCTGTTCGGCTAGTCGCGCGGAACACTTGTGAGCAGGGAGGGCAATGAAGATAAAACAGGCGACAAAGTATTTGTGGGACATTCACGACTCTTCGTAGAGATTGGAGGTGTGCCCGGCCTCTAATGAAAGACAGGCGGCGATTTGCGGTAGATCTGACGACAGGGTACAATACTTTCCGCTCCACGCAGGTTTTGGATCACTCTGCCCGGTGCACATCATCGAACAAGGCAATCAGCAGCAGCAACAGCAGTAGCAGCTTAATCCTGCGACACAGTGGTGTCGACCGTCAACATTCGTGTGCGTCTGAACTTGATGGCGTGCTTCGGCTTTTGCACAGTGTTCACACGGGCATCATCACAGCATCGTTGTGTTGATGTCCGCCCACATGTTGTCAAGATTGTTTCGACTACGCTGCAGAAGTGTCGTTGGGACGCTCTTATACACCCTACATACAGTCCCGTTGTGTCATTTTCTGTTTATTTGGAGATCTGAAAAAAGACATTCGTGGCTGCCGATTTGCTTCAAGAGGTGCACGCCTGAGTACAATCATAGTTATGTAGACAGCTGGAAACATTGTTCTATGAAGGCACTGTCCGTCTTGTGTCAGTGTGCGATACATGTATTAACACTTATTGGCGATTACTTTAGAGGTAATGAACAGTTTACTTACTTTTGTCCATGTGTCTTGTTTTCATTTGACTGTCCCTTATACTATCGTTCTGTTCAAGGTGGCAGTATATGCACATTTTTAATATCTAAACATTCGCTCCTGTGACAGGGTGACACTAGAACATAAATGTGGCAACACAATTTAAAAGCGTAAGTACACTATGTGATCAAAAGTATCCGAACACCTGGCCGAAAATGACTTACAGGTTCGTGGCGCCCTCCATCGGTAATGATGGAATTCAATATGGTGTTGCCCCACCCTTAGCCTTGATGACAGCTTCCACTCTCGCAGGCATACAGTCGGTCAGGTGCTGGAAGGTTTCTTGCGGAACGGCAACCCATTCTTCACGGAGTGCTGCACTGAGGAGAATTATCGATGTCGGACGGTGAGGCCTGGCACGAAGTCGGCGTTCCAAAACATACCAAAGATGTTCTGCAGGATTCAGGTCGGGACCCTGCGCAAATCAGTTCATTACAGGGATTGTGTTGAAAGATGCAATCGCCGTCCCCGAATTGCTCTTCAACAGTGGGAAGCAAGAAGGTGCTTAAAACATCAATGTAGGCCTGTGCTGTGACAGTGCCACGCAAAACAATAAGGGGTGGAAGCCCCCTGCATGAAAAACACGACCACACCACAACACCACCGCCTCCGAATTTTACTGTTGGCACTACATAAGCTGACAGATGACGTTCACCGAGCATTTGCCATACCCACACTCTGCCATCGGATCGTCACATTGTGTACCGTGATTCGTCACTCCACACAAAGTTTTTAGACTGTTCAATTGTCCAAGGTTTATTCTCCTTACACCAAGCGAGTCATCGTTTGGTATTTTCCGGCGTGATGTGTGGCTTATAAGCAGCGGCTCGACCATGAAATCCAAGTTTTCTCACCTGCCCCCTAACTGTCATAGTAGCTGTAGTGGATCCTGATGCAGTTTGGAATTCCTGTGTGATGGTCTGGATAGATGGCTGCTTATTACATGTTACGATCCTCTTCAATTGTCGGCGGCCTCTGTTAGTTAACAGACGAGGTCAGATGGTTCAGATGGCTCTAAGCACTATGAGACTTTACGTCTAAGGTCATCAGTCCCCTAGACTTAGAACTACTTAACCCTAACTAACCTAAGGACATCACACGCATCCATGCCCGAGGCAGGATTCGAACCTACGACCGTAGCAGCAGCGGGGTCCGGACGGAGGCGCCTAGAACCGCTCGGCCACAGCGGCCGGTTTGACGAGGTCAGCCTGTACGCTTTTGTGCTGTACGTGTACCTTCATGTTTCCGCTTAATTATGACCTCGGAAACAGTGGACCTAGGGAAATCTGGCATGCAGACGTATGACACAAGTGACATTCAATCAACTGACCACGTTCGAATTCCGTGAGTTCCGCGGAGGGCCCCACTCTGCTGTCTCACGATGTCTAATGACTACTGAGGGTGCTGATATGGAGTAGCTGGCAGTAGGTGGCAGCACAATGCACCTAATACGAAAAACGTATGTTTTTGGGGGTGTCCGGATACTTTTGATCTCATAGTGTACCATTCAAGAGGTTTATTCAAAAAATTTCCGGAACATTCGTAATTTCGCGCCAATGGTGTGTCGGAGGGAAATGCGCTTGGCGTCCCTGCACACGCCTGTGTTTAATGTGTAGCTGCCCGAAGTTTCGTTGTTGTCTGTCTGTTAGTTATTGTTCAGTGCTGTATTGAGTTGAACGTTGTGTAGTACAGTTTGCCAATTTCGAGATGGCAGAGTTAGAATATCAATGCGTCTGGATTAAATTTTGTGTGAAACTCAAGAAAATCATTACAAATGATGCAGAAAGCCTACGATGATGAGTGCTTAAGCCGTACTCGGTGTTACGAACGGTTCACGCGATTTAAAAGCGGCCGGACGGAAGTTAAAGATGATCCTCGTTCAGGACGCCCTTCGACGTCTACCGACGACTGTCATGTCAGGATCGTCAACAAAATATTGCGTGCCAATCGAAGACTGATTGTCCGAGAGATCGCAGAAGAATATAACGTTTCAGTTGGATCATGTCATGAAATCCAGACACACCACCTTGCAATGCATCGCGTTGCACCCATCGTTCGGTCAACGGCTGATGAGTCAAGACCAGTAAGACTTTCGCCTAGCAATCTCTGAAGAGCTTTTGGATCGGAAAAATGAGAACGAGATGTTCCTTAAGAGAATCATAACTGGTGTCTACGGTTATGATGTTGAGATCAACGTTCAGTCTTCACAGTAGATCGGGAAAGGTTCTCGAAGACCAAAAACAGCTCGTCAGGTTAGGTCCAATGTCAAAGTCATGCTGATTGTTCTCTTTGACTTTAAAGGATTAGTTCGTCATGAATTCGTGCCAGAGGGACAAACCGTTAATCGATGGTACCAAAGGGACGTTTTGCGAAGCCTACGAGAAAGTGTGAGGAGGAAACGGCCTGAAATGTGGCGGGACAGTTCGTGGCTCTTGCATTACGATAACGCACCCGCACATTCATCCCTGTTGGTGCGTGATTGTTGCACAGAAAACGAAATCGCTGTGCTGCCTCTTCCTCTGTACTCTCCAGACATAGCCCCTGTGGACTTTTTTCTATTTCCAAAGTTGAAACCTCCTTTGAAAGGTCTAATATTTTCAACAATAGACGAGATAGAAATTCGCCAACGGCGCTTCGCGTGATCCAGTTAGAGGAATACCAAGACTGCGTCCGGAAGTGGAAACGGCGTTGGGAGCGATGTATCAATTATGGAGGAGAGTATTTCGAAAGATACCATGCACATTGAGTAAAAGGTAAGCGTATAAACATATTGTGGACAAAGTTCCGGAACTCTTCGAACAGACCTCGTATTAACACTGAATATTTATAGCAAATGTACTTCAAGTTGTTAGTAGCTGGATGAACGGCATTGGATTCCCATACCTTATACAACTCAAAAAATGATTCAAATGGCTCTGAGCACTAAGGAACTTGACATCTGAGGTCATCAGTCCCCTAGAACTTAGAACTACTTAAAGATAACTAACCTAAGGATGACACACACATCCATGCCCGAGGCAGGATTCGAACTTGCGACCATAGCGGTCGCGCGGTTCCAGACTGAAGCGCCTACAACCGCTCGGCCACTCCGGCCGGCAGTCCAGCTCGAACTAACTCTTCTGTCTCTTGTCAATCTATGACTTATTGACAGTGACTGAAAGTACTTTGCAGAGAGCTGTAGTTAATAGTTTTCCTCCATAAACAATGTAGAACTTTGTAAGAACTTTGTAAATGTCTGTAGAAGAGACGGGAATGTAGTAGCCTTGGAATAGAACTGCTGAAACTGTGCT
This sequence comes from Schistocerca piceifrons, assembly GCF_021461385.2. Taxonomy (NCBI): domain Eukaryota; kingdom Metazoa; phylum Arthropoda; class Insecta; order Orthoptera; family Acrididae; genus Schistocerca; species Schistocerca piceifrons. The sequence goes on along the minus strand of NC_060140.1, from coordinate 841,484,399 downwards.
CCATAGCGTAATTGCGGGAACTGTGATGGAGGTGTGACAGAACTGAGTGAGTACGGAAATGTATTCGCAGTTGCGAAAGTGGACAAACATCAGCTGTATAATGGAATGACGGTAGTGAAAGGGACCAGGACTCGAACCCATATTTCCCGCTTATCACAAGCGATCGCCTTACCATTCAGCTATCCGAGCAGGTGTCACAGCCAGACGCAAATTTCCAAATGTCGTCAACCATATATCAACAACCTGTGCTCGTACATCCGTTATGTATATTCCTGTGCTGTGGAGACATTTTAACCCTTTGTTGCCTGACGGTACTTAAAAGTACCAGTAAGTTTTGACTCTCATTATTTTCTCGTGGTGCAGTTTCGTGATCTGAGAGCCTGTCGGTACGTAACAGTAACTCTGCTCTACTATTTCGTAGATGTTATTGTGCAATACATAGACCTCTCTGGCGGTCAGAGCTTGAAATTGTTTTTCGCGCGCTGCTGTGAAAACAGAAGATTGTATGTGCTTGTTTCCATGGTGTTGCCTGAATTTGTGCGCAATTTATTGAAACTTCCGTTGAGTTTTCCATTGTACGTACTTACCTTCTTTGTTTTTTTTTATAACAGTTTGAAGCATTACGTTACAAATGAATGAGATAAAGTGGAAAATATAAGGCGGACTTATTAGTACCGTCAGGTTGTGCGAACACTTTATTGTAGCAACAACGCGTTACCTCTCACTAGTTGTTCTGTCCACTTTTCTCACACAGAAATCCGTAAATACATCTGCCTGTGGAACAATTAGAACAAACAGGAAAAGTTTGCCAGGAAATTTACCTAAAGAAAAATGTCTAAATCAAATCACAGAGAGTCATCTTTGGACCTAACAGTATTTCAATGGAAGGAAAACAAAGTAGTGTATTTTGCGTCAAACTTCCATGGCACTGAACAGAGCGTAGTGACAAGAAAACAGAAAGATGGAACTAGTATGACTATACCATGTCCAGTTATTGTATGTGATTACAATAAAAACACGGGTGGTGTGGATCAGATTACGTTCAACTTATGGTCTTGACAAGCGATCAAGGAAATGGTGGCACCGTCTCTTCTGGGGAGCAATAGAAATTGCTTTTGTCAATGCTTACGTCATTTTCAGTGACCTGCATGGGGCACTGCCACTGCTGGAATTCAGGCGTGCTGTGGCACTAGGGCTAATGAATGAACAGCAAGCGCCAAATCTCAAAAAGAGAAACTGGTAAAGATGAAATAACTCTCCCAAAGAGAAAGAAGGATAACTTTTCTGTTCCGAAGGATGTACGTCTTGGCAACCGAGGAAGCCATTTTGTAGTGTTCAGTTGTAAAAGAGGACGATGCGACATGTGTGCGAAAAATAAAATTCAGTCGAGACCACATTCACAATGTAGTACATGTAAAGTGTATTTGTGCTGCAATGAGAAAAAGAACTGTTTCCTACAATTTCATGAGGTATCACTAAATAGGTGATACGTATATACTGTCAAAAATGTATAGCTAAGATACTATGTATTGTGAAGTTGCTCTAGAATAAATTTATGCGAAATTTAAAAAAAAAATTCAGAAATATCGTATTTCTGTTAATTAATTTTCTAATGTAAAAATATTTAATATTTATGTGGAATAAAGTACAAGTTATAAAAATTGGAGCATTTTTCTGCGCATGTTGTGATTCTGTCCGTGGAGTCTGACGGTACTTCTGAGTACCAGGAGAGAAAAAAGTTGCAAAAAATAAAATAAAATTTTACAAAAAATCCTACCGTCATTTGAGGCCACAATAGCATAAATTCTGCATAGAAAATGTTAAAAAGTAAATTTTTTCTTATGTCAGGAAGCAAAGGGTGAATTGAAAGTCGCTTGCCCGGTGCTGGCGGTTAAATAAAATACTGCAGTGGCTGTGGTGTTTAGAAATGGTTCAAATGGCTCTGAGCACTATGGGAATTAACATCTATGGTCATCAGTCACCTAGAACTTAGAACTACTTAAACCTAACTAACCTAAGGACATCACACACATCCATGCCCGAGGCAGAGAAAATCCCTGACCCCGCCGGGAATCGAACCCGGGAACCCGGGCGCGGGAAGCGAGAACGCTACCGCACGACCACGAGCTGCGGACTGTTGTTTAGAAGTACAGGTTGTTGACACATGGTTGACGACATACGGAAGTTTGTGTTTGGCCGTGTATCGTGCTCGGGGAGCCTAACGGTAAGGCAAAATGAAATTGCCGTGTGGCTAGGGCCTCCCGTCGGGTAAAGCGGTCACCTGGTGCAAGTCTTTCGAGTTGACGCCACTTCGGTGACTTGCTTGTCGATGGGTATGAAATGATGATGATAAGGACAATACAACACCCAGTCCCTGAGCGGAGAAAATCTCAGAACCAGCCGGGATCGTACCCAGGCCGTTAGGTATGACATTCCGTCGCGCTGACCACTCAGCTACCAGGGACGGACAGCGGTAAGGCGGCCGCTCGTGATTAACGGGAAATCCGGGTAGGAGTCCTGGTCCGGCACAACTTTTCACTGTCATCATTCAATTATGCAGCTGATGGTTGTCCGTATTCACAAGTTCGAATATGTTTTATGCATTTCGTAACGGCTGCAGTCGCCGCAGCGCCTGTTCCCTAAGACATGCATGCATGTTTGGAGGATCATTGCCTTGGCCTTTGTACGTGTCGGCGGTAGGGGTCCTCTTCTTACGCTGAAGAAAATCATAATGCGGAAGAATATGATTTTATCCTGCTATTTAGTGCGTACTGTGGAGCAACAGTTCGGAGACGATGATTGTTTATATCAGCTTGACAATGCACCCTGCCATAAAGCAGCATCTGTGGGGCAATGATTTGTGCTCAGTAACATTCCTGAAATGGACTGACCTGCCCAGAGTGCCGGCATGAGTCCAGTGGAACAACTTTACGAAGCGTTAGAACGTAGAGTTGGCTCTAGACCGCACCGTCGAACATCACCACCATCTCTGTTGCCGGCTCTTAAGAAAGAAAGTGCCGCCATTCCTCCAGACACTCAGACATCTAAAACTTTTGGTAACATTTTTGGAGAACAGCGGTCTTGTAAGGTATATAAAATTAGTGAAAAAGCAGTGTAGACGCAGAGCAGTTTCAACTGCTGAGGTCTACTGACTGTTCTGGACATCGTCAACTTCAGCTGATGGCGGTATTCTGAAGATGGCGTAAGACGAGGTCGAAACCGGTCATTTTAAATAAAATAACCAACCCGACCTAGACTGTTTTATCACTGATTTTATACATACATCTACACCTACATACATACTCCGCAATCCACCATACGGTGCGTGGCGGAGGGTGAAATTAGTGGTTATGGTACAGGTGCAAACTCAAGGAGGCACTGTAAAAGTGACAGCTTATGGTTCCAGAGTACTCTCCAAGTATGAGATGGACTACTCTGCAACCAAAAAAGAGTGCTTTGCACTTGGTTGGGCCATCAAGTTCTGACCACATTTATTTGGTAAAACATTCACCATTGTGTTAGACAACCATTCTCTGTGCTGTCTAACTTGCCTGGGGGATCTGCAGGGCCAACTGCCAAGATGAGGCTTCAAGAGCATGTCGCCACAAAGGTATACAAGTGCACAATCAAACACCAGGATGCTGACTGCCGTTCAATAGTGTAGATGAAGTCTGAGGTATCACTTCATAACGTGACATCGCTGCTGAACAGAGGAAAAATCCAGCATTGCTGAAAACCATAAAAGCCTTGAAGGAGGAGAATTCCAATTAATGGAGCATTGTACAATAGGAACTATGATCCAATAGGATGAAAACTGTTGTTCGTCATCCCAGTTCAACAAAGGCCAGCTATCCTGGAGTACTTCCACGATGCTCCAACATATGGTCACCTGGGATTCGTGAAGATTATAGACAGAATCAGGGTGGCCATTAGACACTATGTGAGCCACTGTAAGGAATGACACAGATGGAGGCACATGTCGCAACTACATCCGGGGATGTGGCACCAATCCTAGCTGCAGCAGCACCATTCCACTACACTGAAATCAGCCTCTTGGAAAGATTCCTGAAGTTGACAAACAGGAATTGATCGATAATTGTCTGCACTGGCTACCTCACCTGCTAAGCTATCATTAAGGTGTCGGCAGCAGCTTTCAAGCCGTTGCATGGGCGAAGGGTGGACACACTTGACATTAATGACCACTAATAGGCGTCCGGGAAGTTTTGTTCAGATAGTATACGACGCAATCTTATCTGCTGTGTGAGGGAACCAATAAGTGGAAGCCGTGTTGCCTTCACTGCAATCGCTTCCGCCCGTTCCTCTGACTGGTAGGAGGTAAGATGGCGACGAGAATGTGGTGGGTGATGAATACTGAATCGTAGGTAACGCATTAATACGAGGAACAGCTGGATCATTAGGGTACGGCCGCTGATGAACTTAAACAATTACGATGGAGGAATATCTTCTTCAGGAAAAAACGCAGAAGCGCCGGAAAAACCTGGTATAGCCATAAGTATTCAAATACTCAAATAAAGTGATATACAAACAAGCAGAATACGGCACTGCGGTCGACAACTTCTATATAAAACAAGTTTCTGGTTCTGCTGTTAGATCGATTACTGTTACTACAATGGCAGGTTATCAAGATTTAAGTGAATTTGAACGTGTTGTTATAGTCGGCGCACGAGCTACGAGTCACAGCATCTCCGAGGTAGCGATGAAGTGGGTATTTTCCCATACGAATGTACCGTGAATACCAGGAATCCAGTAAAATATCAAATCCTCGACATCGCTGCGGCCGGAAAAAGGTCCTGCAAGAAGGGGACCAACGACGACTGAATAGAATCGTGCAACGTGACAGAAGTGCAACCCTTCTGCAAATTGTTGCAGATTTCAGTACTGCGCCATTAACAAGTGTCAGTGAGCGAACCATTCAACGAAACATCTACATGGGCTTTCGAAGCTGAAGGCCCACTTATGTACCCTTGATGACCGAACGACACAAAGCTTTACGTCTCGCCTGGGTCCGTCAACACCCACTTGTTGATGATTGGTCGGACGAGTCTCGTGTCAAATTGTATCGAGAGGATGGGTGTGTACGGTATAGACACTACCTAATGAATCCATTGACCCTGCGTGTGAGCAGGGGATTGTTCAAGCTGGTGGAGGCTCTGTAATGGTGTGGGGCATTGGAGTGATATGGGATCCCTAGTACGTCTACATACGACACAGGTGACACGTATGTAAGCATCCTATGTGATCACCTGCATCAATTCATGTACATTGTGAATTCCGACGGACTTGGGCTATTGCAGCGGGACAACGCGACATTCCACAAGTCCAGAATTGCTACATAGTGGCTCCAGGAAATCCCTTATGAATTTAAACACTCTCCAGACATGAACATTATTGAGCATATCTGGGATGCCCTGCAACGTTCTGTTCGGAAGAGATCTCCACTCCCTCTTATTCCTACGGATTTACGGACAGGCCTGCAGGATTCATTGTGTCAGTTCCCTCCAGTACTACTTCAGACATTACTCGAGCCCATACCATGTCGTGTTGCGGCATAAATGGCAGAATCACATCTGCTGAACGAAGGACTGTAATGATGATGGCAGTAGCTATAAATGATGCTGCTGACAGTATTCGGCCTTGCACGGTGTGACCTTGAATCAATTTCGTTCTTTGAAATCCTGTGGAATGTGAGGTGAGAATGAATGATACATGGAATGTTTCCAAAATCTATCAAGAATTTTGGCCATAATGTTCGACGTTTACCTGCAAGGCGCTGACTATTGATATTCGCCAAACACAACCTCAGACTATCAGTTGGGGTCCTTGACTGTTTCAAAGACAATACCACGCCAATTCCCGTCGTTTCTTCCTGCGGTGTAATTATTACAGTCGGTATAAAACGTATACAACGCTGATTTTGCTGTGTCAACGAAAATGGAAGCACCACTATTTCCAGATCATGGGAAGATGGGGACGTGGGCTCATCTGTCGCAGTCAGTTCAGTTAGTAAAAAAGTTGCTCTGAATCACAAGAAACTGCACATGATAGGGTGACGATGAATAAGCTGATGCATGTCACTGTGAAGAGCACAGGTAGTTCCAGTTTTCAAGAAGTGTCATCGAGCAGATGCGCAAAGCTATAGGCCTAATCTCTGACATCGATCTGTTTTAGAATTTTAGAACATGTTTTTTGCTCGCGTGTCATGTCATTTCTGGAAACCCAGAATCTACTCTGTAGGAATCAACATGGATTCCGGAAACAGCGATCGTGTGAGACCCAATTCGCTTTATTTGTTCATGAGACCCAGATACAGGCTCCCAGGTAGATGCCATGTTCCTTGACTTCCGGAAGGCGTTTCATACAGTTCCGCACTGTCGCCTGATAAACAAAGTAAGAGCCTACGGAATATCAGACCAGCTGTGTGGATGGATTGAAGAGTTTTTAGCAAACAGAACACACCTTGTTATTCTCAATGGAGAGACGTCTACAGACGTTAAAGTAACCTCTGGCGTGCCACCGGGGAGTGTTATGGGACCATTGCTTTTCACAATAAATATAAATGACCTAGTAGATAGTGTCGGAAGTTCCATGCGGCTTTTCGCGGATGATGCTGTAGTATACAGAGAAGTTGCAGCATTAGAAAATTGCAGCGAAATGCAGGAAGATCTGCAGCGTATAAGCACTTGGTGCAGGGACTGGCAACTGACCCTTAACATAGACAAATGTAATGTATTGCGAATACATAGAAAGAAGGATCCTTTATTGTATGATTATATGATAGCGGAACAAACACTGGTAGCAGTTACCTCTGTAAAATATCTGGGGGTATGCGTACGGAACGATTTGAAGTGGAATGATCATAAAAAAAATCTTGTTCAAAAAATGTGTGTGAAATTTTATGGGACTTAACTGCTAAGGTCATCAGTCCCTAAGCTTACACACTACTTAACCTAAATTATCCTAAGGACAAACACACACACACACATGCCCGAGGGAGGACTCGAACCTCCACCGGGAGCAGTCGAAAATTAATTGTTGGTAAGGCGGGTGCCAGTTTGAGATGCATTGGGAGAGACTTTAGAAAATGTAGTCCATCAACAAAGGAGGTGGCTTACAAAACACTCGTTCGACCTGTACTTGAGTATTGCTCATCAGTGTGGGATCCGTACCAGGTCGGGTTGACATAGGAGATAGAGAAGATCCAAAGAAGAGCAGCGCGTTTCGTCACAGGGTTATTTGGTAAGCGTGATAGCGTTACGGAGATGTTTAGCAAACTCAAGTGGCAGACTCTGCAAGAGAGGCGCTCTGCATCGCGGTGTAGCTTGCTGTCCAGGTTTCGAGAGGGTGCGTTCCTGGATGAGGTATCGAATATATGCTTCCCCCTACTTATACCTCCCGAGGAGATCACGAATGTAAAATTAGAGAGATTGGAGTGCGCACGGAGGCTTCCCGGCAGTCGTTCTTCCCGCGAACCATACGCGACTGGAACAGGAAAGGGAGGTAATGACAGTGGCACGTAAAGTGCCCTCTGCCACAGACCGTTGGGTGGCTTGCGGAGTATAAATGTAGATGTAGATGTAGATAAACAGTTTGTGACAATAGAACTGATCGTCACACGTACTACTCACTGACGCTTACTATGAGCCTTGGAAGTGCTTTACATAACGCATCTTAACCATCAGCTGTTTATGTGTCCCGTTAGTCACCTAGTGGTTTCGGTTATTAGGCATCATCCAGGATATCTATCAATATCAACATTAAAAAATTATGAAAGTGCATTGCATACAAAAATAGAAAAACTGAAAAACTATGAGGGTGCAAAGTTCCATTTGTATACTTACAGAGTACAACAGATTAGTTAAAAAGCATCGCATATGTCTTTGAAGCTGAACAATATCGAAATTATCCAGTGAAATTGTACAAATACCTGACACAATTTGTTTTAGATTAGTGAGAGTTATATCTCATGCCAAACAGAGAAACCTGACAGGAAAAATAATAATCTGCGCCTCGTTAAAGTCGATTATCTTAATAGATTTCCCAATTTGCAGCCCATACCTGTCCATGTCTGCTTCAGTTATGTCCTTTTGTTACGGCGTCATGTGCCCACAGCGCCACCAAGTGGCTTACAACGTCGGGGGAGGCAGTGTTCGTAATTATTGGCGAATTGGTGTATACGTAGACATGAAACACAAGTGCGAAAATTGAGAGCGGTGTGTGCGACGTTTCCGTGTTTCAGGAGGTGGTGGAGAGCCGCGACCAGCTGCGGCGGCTGGTGTGGGACAGCTTCAGGGAGGAGCAGCTGGCCAGCAGGTGGCTCTCCTGCTGCGACGAGGCCGACCGCTGCTGCGCCCTCATGGCCAACTCCTCCGGCCAGCCAGCGCCAGGTAGGGCGCGCGTCTATTGCTACTACTGTAGATTACCCAACCCGCGTCTACATACAGTATACTACTACTACTGTAGATTACCCAACCCGCGTCTACATACAGTATACTACTACTACTGTAGCTTACCCAACCCGCATCTACATACAGTATACTACTACTACTGTAGCTTACCCAACCCGCGTCTACATACAGTATACTACTACTACTGTAGCTTACCCAACCCGCGTCTACATACCGTATACTAATACTACTGTAGCTTACCCAACCCGCGTCTACATACAGTATACTAATACTACTGTAGCTTACCCAACCCGCATCTACATACAGTATACTACTACTACTGCAGCTTACCCAACCCGCGTCTACATACAGTATACTACTACTACTGCAGCTTACCCAACCCGCGTCTACATACAGTATACTAATACTACTGTAGCTTACCCAACCCGCATCTACATACAGAATACTACTACTACTGCAGCTTACCCAACCTGCGTCTACATACAGTATACTACTACTACTGTAGCTTACCCAACCCGCTGCTTCTCCAGCTTTGCCTGTATGGTCCGCACCGACTTTCTTTTGTTTTTTCTTTAATCGAATTTGTATGTTGTCATGCCTATTGCTCTTTGGTAAATCTACACACTGTAAAAAGAGTCAGTGACCCTTTACATGGCTGCGAGTCTTTGCATAACTGGAATTTTCCCACCGGCTTAATTTAATGTCATATGGCGAATTATAAAAAAGGAGACACTAGATAAGTGGTTGTATAGGTATCAATGCTAGTATTACTCCCGATACTGAATTCTCTCATCTCAAATCGATATCCCTGTACATGGAATCACATTTAAAGCCGGTATACATTTTGTCATCAGTAATCGTACGTTTCAGTAGTAATTACAACAAAAATAATTTTATAAATTTATGTTACGCCTAATGAAAAATTAGTGTTTTAGACAATAGTTTCATTTTATGCAGTTTCGACAAAGCCAATTTCTCGTGATGACTGTCACGTAGCATTCTTTGATATAGTTCACAAATTGCAGCACCTTCTAAGCTTTTCAAGCTAATTAAGGGCATGTTCCTTTCCAAATGTACTTTTGACCAAGAAGCAAATCCACTTCCACAATGAAATATTTTCCTAAAACTTTTCATCCCCCGCTTCACCGCCTTAGAGGTTTAATTTCCAAAAACACTAAAACACGTATTTTTCTTATTTCCAACCAAGAAGTCAAATACCAGTTTTGATTGCTGTAGCTGTAAAAATGTTTCACTTGTAATTTACTAACGATTTATTTTAGAAAAGTCGCCCATTGTTTCACGCGTTGAGGGGTTGAATTTTCAGAAATACTGTAGCAAGTATATCTTTGTTTCTGACCGAGATAGCAAATACCAATTTTCGTAGTTCTAGCTGCAAAATTGTCTCAATAGCGACATGTTTTTTTAAAAAAATTCATCCCCTTAGAGCAGTGGTTCCAAACCTGGAGTAACTACCCCCTGAGGGCTACAATGAAATTTTTTGAGGGGTAAAAACAGAACGATTCGATTCTGCTTCAGACACGAATCTAAATTATTTTCAAAACATCATTACTACTCGTATTATCACTATTTAATAAGTCTCTAATACCGATTATATAAATTATCAAGAATTACTTTTTCTCAAATTAGTAATATTAATGCCATGAAGGTTACAGGTTTCTCACATAGTCTTCCCATTACACACATATGTTGTGCTTTGTCCCATATGTCGCTGCGGATAAAAGCGAGACATATACAGAACAAATACTAAATCTGTCAATTGTAGACAGCACCTGCAATAGTGTAGAAATTGCTTCATTACTTTCTTCGAAACAGACAGATAAATTAAGTGGCAGCACGACGTAGTAGTAACTACACAAGGGCTTGCATAGTGCAGTACACAGTATTATTATTATTATTATTATTATTATTATTATTGTTATTATTATTACTATTACTGGCTTTGGTCAGACACAAAGCATTAACAGTCTAAAGTCTTTCAATTACTTCCAGTTCAGAAGTAAGAAATGCAGCAAACAAGTCCGGCGGCAGTAAGTATAGTGTACACTTTTTCACTTAGTTGATTTTAAATGGGGTTGCAGTGTGCAGGTCAAGCAAGTGCCTCAATGGAGATGAGTACTGCAGGGGAAGCATGTTATGTAACAAGTGTATACCCTCACTGTCGATAGTTAGCTTTCTTATCTGATAAGGAGTAGTCAGTAGCACTTGCGGTGCACCACGACTTCCTTCGTCAGTCATTCTAACACACAGACACACACACACAGACACACACTCACATACACAAACACACACATACATACTAAAAATCATTCATCTTTTACCATTTTAAAAATAAATGTTTCAAGAAAAGCCGTTCATTCAACAATTTAGCTGAAGTTGGTAATAATGTGGGGAAGGGGGGGGCAACAGACGGTGGGGGAGGGGGAAGGCGGGGGGTTAGAGCTAATGTCTGATTGCACTCAGTGGTAATGGCCTAAGAAAGCTTGGGAACCACTGCCTTAGAGGTAGAATTTCGAAAAATTCGTTCTTAAACGTAGCCCACAGTATAAGATAAAGAACCTGTTCAGATTTCAATATTCTGTTGTTAGCATCTGAAGGATACTAAACTGTCACCCAGTTACCCAATCCCAATTCCAGGTTGCCTATCTAAAGGCTTCGAGTGTCTGCAATAATTTGACTGTCAATATTCCGCTTAATTATGGACCGAATATAAAAATTTAAAAAGCTGTCGTATCTACTCTTTCATACATATAACTCATGTTAAATGGGAGCGATGAGCTAGCTGTTTGGTCCCCTCTCCCAAAATGAACCAACCAACCTCACATTAAAGGTTTGACACAATAATTCAAATATTAAAGTTACAAACTGTATACGAGTATGTCGGTTAATTGCTTTGAAGGGACCAGAGAGCGGAGTCATCGGTCCCATCGCCTGCAGCGATTTAGGGGAATTACGGAGAAGCTAGGTCAGGATAGCCGGACGCGAATTTGAATCGTTGTCCTCCCGAGTGCGAGTCCAGTGTGCTAACCACTGCGTCACCTCCTTCGGTAACGGTACATGACGAGAAGCAGCGTAACTGAGGCACGCAAATTACCCATATTATGTTACTATAGTATTTGAGTCTGAGAGCACTTAGGTGATTTACAACAAACTTAAAATATAATGTAAAGAAATAAAACCATATGATTCCACAGATATTTCCAAATCTCAACAATGATGTCTGACACTTGAAGAGGTGCAAATACTCTTCTCGGGTTTGCCGTCGGATCCTATTGTGCAAATCCCACAATATTTCGTCGATACAGCGGTTCGACGCCTTGATGGCCATCAGTCGCGTCTTGCAGTAGCGACCACAGCAACTACCGCCACCTGAAGACGTCTAACACCTGTAGTGACGAAATATTGTGCGACTTGCATAGTATTATCCGGCGGCAAACCCGAAAAGAGTATTTGCAACAGATCCGTCGGAAAAGCCTGAAAAGTCACACCTGAAGAAAAGTTTTATTTGATTAAAGCACCTATGCCTTGGTTTCAGAGGGGATCCCTAGTTTCGTTCAATGCTGAGGTGCTATTCCAATACGGTTGGAGAACCTCTGCAATGCTTAGGGGGAACACCAAGTGGGTTGAGGCGTGAAAATGAATTTGGGGTGAAGAGGAAGGCGTGCTAGGGTAGTTCATTCCGTTGTGAAAGGCCACTCTGCTGGGGTGATGTGGTGGTTAGCACATCTGCTTAGTGAGCAGGAGTCCTGGATTAGAATCCCGTCTTGGTCCAAATTTTCATTCTTCGCTTCAGTCTGCACATATACAACGTATTTAAAACTTTTTCAAAGCATCTCCTCGCGTACAGTCGCACAAAGTAATGAAAGGAACACAGTTCATTCCTCACTGAAGGTTCTAGGCACTTCAGTCCAGAACTGCGCTGCTGCTACGGTTGCAGGCTCGAATCCTGCCCCGGCCATGGATGTGTGTGATGTCCTTAGGTTAGTTAGGTTTAAGTAGTTCTAAGTCTAGGGAACTGATGACCTCAGATGTTAAGTCCCATAGTGCTCAGAGCCATTTGATTTCTCGCTGAATGTTCCTCACCCATCCAGTTTTGAAGTCCTAACATAAACGTTTTACGTACTTAAAGTCAAATATTTAACACGTTAACTCATATGTAACGTAATCACACGTTTGGAACTATTTTATACCTGATTCCTTTGAAGAATCTGGAGTGGGACTGTGGAGGAAGGGGGGAATTGCTGGGAAAATAATGTTAGCACTACAATATAATCTTCACTACCAACGCATCAGGATAGGTAGCCAGCCACCGTGTTATACTCTGACAACAGCATCATTCAAATGCGGTATGGAGGGACCAAAGCGAAAGTGTGAAGAGTAGTTTAGTACATGAGGGGCGAAATATAACATTCAAGTAACTAATTAAGGCAGTTATGGACACTGTAGGCATGGTCAGAGAAGAGGACAAGGAGCTATGAATGGCTCAGGAAATATTCGACCTTATGGATGGACGAAGAATATTGCTGTGCCTGTGTTGTTCAAAATACAAGCTTTACAATTGGCTGTATAATGAAATGACGATGGCTGAAATTTGTGCCGTCCTTCTTTATAATACAGAAACTTCAATATCGTATTCATCCACCGATACCGGGTGGGTACTTTCAGTTAAAATGTCCGCCATATACGAGACTTACATAATGTGTACGAGTACAAGATGGGACCCAGCGACGGCGACATGTGGAAGTTTGTTTCTGGCTGTGAGTAGTGCACGGATGGCCGAAGCGGTAAGGCGATGGATCGCGTAGAATGGGAAATCCGGCTTAGAATGCTGTTCTGGCACAAATTTTCACTATCATCATTCCCTTATACAGCTGACAGTTGTTCGTATTTGCAACTGCGAATGCATTTCGTGTACAGAAACAACTAACCCAGCGGTATACATAATTTATGAATAAATTTAACAGGAAATGCAAAGAGGCCAAGACGAAATGAATGAGAGAAACTTATTGAGATATTAAGAAATACACGAGTGTAGCAGAAATTAACGTGGCGCAAAGTTTTAAGAAACAATGAAAATTGGTTATTTTAGAGTAAAATAACGCATGATGGACGAATCTAGGGGACAATAGGAAGCAGACTAGCAGAGGCCTGGAAGGAAGGAAGATTAGAGTTTAATGTCCCTGCCGCATCGAAGTCATTATAGTCAGAGCACAACCTCGGATTGTTGCAAAGATGGTGAAGGAAATTGGCCGTGCCCTTTCAAAGGAACTATTCCGGCATTTGCCTGGAGCGATTTTAGGAAGCCACGAAAAACCTAAATCTGGATAGCCGGACACGGATTTGAACCCATCGTCTTCCCGAATGCGAGTCCAGAGCAACGACCAATGGCGACATTTGGCCGGGTCAGACGCTTGGAGAAGAAAAATTCTACTCTGCACGCCTGGTGGTTACTTTGTATACAACTGTTACTTTCCCTTCTCCTGTTCCAGTCGCGTCCGTTCCTAAGTCTCTGTTAATGTTAAACTCCGGATTTTTTGCGAGGTACTCAGTGTGTTTCTAAGCCTTTGCGTTTTCCAAGTAAGGAAAACTCATTTTCCTCTCCAAATACATTAATCCCCGGATCGATTTGTTCAACTCTGTAGTTATTAATGTACTGACTCTAGAACTAGAATGCTGCACTGTGACGTAATACCTGGAACACTATACATCATTCATCAGTGAGTCTTGGGGCGGGGAGAGGCGAGATGGCATCCTTAGGTGACATCAGTTGCGATGGGCACATTTGAAACGGCATCGAGCTAGATATGCTAGCCTTAGACTCAGCGCTAACAAGTTTGTTTTAGTCAGGGTGATGTTCCACATTATGCAGTCATGGACTGTGCGGCTGGTCCCGGCGGAGCTTCGAGTCCTCCCTCAGGCATGGGTGTGTGTGTTAGTCCTTAGGATAATGTAGGTTAAGTAGTGTGTAAGGTTAGGGACTAATGACCTTAGCAGTTAAGTCCCATAAGATTTCACACACATTTGAACATTTTGATGTTCCACATGTCATGTGAGTCCATAGCGTGATGAAGCGTTGCTTATATTAACGTGAAAGGGGTACCCTACCCTAGGAGGTAGTTATATTTATTTCAGTTGAATGTGATTACATTATGGATGTTTGTGTGTAATGCATTTACCGACTGGAATGTACTACACTTCACTGTGTGGTTTACAGATCGGTGTCCGATGTCATGGGATGGGTGGACCTGCTGGCCTGAAGCCCCAGCGCCATCTGAGCAGCATCTCCCATGTCCTCCACAGACCACTGTCAGCTCACAGCTGCCGCACTGCCCACGTGAGTACAGGGAGAGATAAACGCATGTGTGCGAAGTGTGTGTGTGTGAGAGAGAGAGTCCGTTAGAGCATGAGAGAGAGTGGGTGAGAGTTTCAGAAAGAGTGGCTGAGAGTGTGAGGGAGAGTAGGTGAGGGTGTGTGAGAGAGTAGGCGAGGGTGTGAGGGAGAGTAGGTGAGGGTGTGAGGAAGAGTGGGTGAGAGTGTGAGGGAGAGTGTGTGAGAGTGTGAGGGAGAGTGGGTGAGAGTGTGAGGGAGAGTGGGTGAGGGTGTGTGAGAGAGTAGGCGAGGGTGTGAGGGAGAGTAGGTGAGGGTGTGAGGAAGAGTGGGTGAGAGTGTGAGGGAGAGTGTGTGAGAGTGTGTGGGAGAGTGGGTGAGAGTGTGAGGGAGAGTGGGTGAGGGTGTGTGAGAGAGTAGGCGAGGGTGTGAGGGAGAGTAGGTGAGGGTGTGAGGAAGAGTGGGTGAGAGTGTGAGGGAGAGTGTGTGAGAGTGTGAGGGAGAGTGGGTGAGAGTGTGAGGGAGAGTGGGTGAGGGTGTGTGAGAGAGTAGGCGAGGGTGTGAGGGAGAGTAGGTGAGGGTGTGAGGAAGAGTGGGTGAGAGTGTGAGGGAGAGTGTGTGAGAGTGTGAGGGAGAGTGGGTGAGAGTGTGAGGGAGAGTGGGTGAGGGTGTGTGAGAGAGTAGGCGAGGGTGTGAGGGAGAGTAGGTGAGGGTGTGAGGAAGAGTGGGTGAGAGTGTGAGGGAGAGTGTGTGAGAGTGTGAGGGAGAGTGGGTGAGAGTGTGAGGGAGAGTGGGTGAGGGTGTGAGATAGAGTAGAGGGGCAGGGGCTGTTCCTACTGTGGGACTAGAAAGTGACACATGAGGAATGAAATAGCTTAGCAGACTAATAAATTTATCCTGTGATGCATAATAGAGTAATAGAGGTGTATACAAGGGTGGCTGCACTGCTGATGGAAGTCTCGCATTATGTCAATCTTAACTCCTTACCAAAAGAACATGAGATCCATTGAAATTCTAAATTTTATAAGACAGCAAAAAATGAGTATACCTATTCATATAGAGAGAAATTTCAGCCTTATTCATATCATATACACATCATATACAGAGAAACGGACTGGCGTGATCGCATTCTGATTTTGCTTTCAATAGCAATTTCCGAAAACAGACGTTTGGGGGATTACGTTAATAACACAGGGATGTAAACAAAAGAAAAAAACTATGTTTATAGATGAAAGATATTTATCATCAAAGCAAATGGAACTCGAAACGTGATTCATGCTATCTTTTCCAGATGAAAAACAAACACGGAGACATTACAAAGTACATGACGGTTTAAACAGTTTCATTAAACCCCTTAAGATGTTCAAAGCAACATACCGAAAATGTACTACAGCAAGGCGAAAATACAGTAAATTATGTGAAAGTGAAAAATTTAAGAAAATCATCATCTGTAGTGCAATTGACCACCTCAGTATTGTGACAATGCAAGGGATTATCATAAAATCTGTGGAAATCCTTTAATATATATTCAACTACCAATTTCACATCCTCAGACCTTTCTTCCACATTAGTACAGTAGTATAAAGAGCCGCGAAGCACAATATTTAGTGGTACTTCTGGGTCCTTGAACTTCTTTTTAGTACGTTTTATTTTTGTACGCCCAGTTCCCAACCATTTCCTTGAAGTTTATCGGAGGCTGCTTACGCTTCCGCTTTTCTCTGATCCCATTTGTTCATAGGTCCTAATTTCATGCTGCGTTTCGCAAACTATGACTATCGCTTCTCGTGAAATTTACTAAAAAGTTTGAAGACAGGGTTGCGATCAGATTGACCACTTAATACAGGTATTTGGTTTCTGTATATTTTTTGTCACTGTCGTGTGGTCCTGGCATAAAATTGCTGACGGCTTTTTCTTCTTTTTATTCAGATTTGCACGTGATGATGTAATTTAAAGTTACGAAACCGGACGTGCCTTTAATAAAAAAAATACAGCAGTCGCAGCAGTTTTCATTCAACTTGCAAAAGTTTGGCTGTGGATGCCCATCCATTAAACTGAACTGTAAATTATTAATATATATTCAACAGCCAAGTTCACATAACATATTTCTTTATTTAAGACAACCGGTTTCAACAGAGTTTGCTGTGATCTTCAGGTCTGTAAGAAAGTGCATATACATGGAATATGCCTCGTAAGTTAACATGTAACATTTGATATAACAGTTTTAGTTTGGTATTATAAAAACCGGAAGCCGACCTGCACGTTTACACACCTCAAAAATCATTTCGTTGTAATAAGTGCTCATTTTACGCTGAACATCAAGCACAAGATATCAAGTGGATAAAAATCAGCACATTATTAAAGGTTTTCATCACTAAAGTATTTAAAACCATAAAGCACCTTTTGCAAAAGGCCATGTCCATATAGATATTGCTCACAGATTCTTATTACATCACCCAAACACGGTACACAATAGCATGTCTGTTTGGATATGCTGGACATTTCTAAATAGCGCGAATCCATTTTAAACGGCTTATAAGGTACAACTGGCAGATATTGTTGCACAGACAACATTTTTATAGCATATTGCAGCCACTAGATGCGTCTTACATCGGAACCATGTGACAGATCGGAAAAAATCTCTTTTCATATTGTAATCTCGCACTCCTTCCTAATTCCATCTATTGTCCATGTAAGTCTTTTATGAAGATTTGAGAGGAGCAAAGATTACAATAAATTTTCTAGTTCACTTAGTTTTTCATGCTGAGTTGGCTCCAGTTCTTTTTGTCTAGGGATCTGATTCTTGAACCTGAAAATGACACATTTTAGGTCTTCACGGTTGAATTGATCAACACAAATTTTAAGATTGTTGTTGCAGAATTTTGTTTACGTTGATGTACTTTCTCACTTTTCAGTATATCATACACTCTTCTCATTTTTCACATTTAACAAAGCCAAACTTACATTTTCGCACAAAATACAAAAATACGTACGATCCCATCAGAGGCATGCTTACTACTAACTCATTCTACCGTAATAACCATATCAGAAAGGGTTTACAATTATTCTTAACAAATGAATTTCTACTAGTTTCTGTTACATTATTACTTTCGATTATTATTTCATTAATGAATCCAGAAATAAACATAGTAACCAGTACAACATTGCGTAATTAATAACATAAATTTTAAGTGTGCCAATAATTGGTATTATATAAAGTAATTCACTTTCATAAATTTTAGCTTGAAATACAAAATTCTGTGTATAAAATTATATGAAAGTTTTCAGGAAAGCAGCTGACCTGTTGAAAATTCGAAAAATGATACTGGTATTGACAACTCTGTCGAAGAAAAGTAATGCTAAAGGAGGATGTCCCCTTACAATATTTAAAATTAACTACCTTAGTGAGTGGCCTTTAAGAACAGTAAATATTACAAAACTGTGCTTTACTGACAACTGAAATACATATTTAATTCTCACAATTCCCTTTACAGATTCTTATGCATAATAGAAAAATTAAGGTACTTGCTCTGCAATAGTTTACTTCGTTGTTATTGTCGCTCTTATCTGCCGCAATCTGGACGGGTGTACGAGCACACATACGCAGGTGTTCCGTGTTTGTGTGATGTAACACGAATCTGTGAACAACACATATGTGGTCATGGCCCTTTCCAAAAGCTGCTATACGTTTTTAAACATTTTACTGATGACAAATCTTTTATAATGTGCTGATTTTTATCCACTTCATATCTTGTACGTGAGGTTCGATGTAATATGAACACGTTTCACAACATAAAGAAGTTATTTAAATGTACAGATCCACTTCCGACTTTTATAATACCGAACCAACACTTTTGTATCAAACGTTACCTCTTAACTTATGAGACACATTCCATGTATATGCATTTATTACGGATCTGAATGTGACAGCAAAGTCTGTTGAAGCCGCTTGTCTTAAATAAAGAAGTATTTTATGCGACCTTTACTGTTGAAGGGCTTAAAACAGATCGCTCTTCAGTATTACCAACTGACAACATTCAAAGAACTGTGAATAACACGCGGCAAAAGAAAAGACAAACGTGCGTTAATTGTTTCAGATGAGTTTTCTTACATGGACGTTTACCTGTAGGCCTTTGCCTCTCTGGCATTAGGGAGCATCCCTGATTTTATTTTCACTGTCTGATAGCAGATACATATGTTGGATCTTCCTCCGTATAGTTATTATCGCCGACAGAATGTGGAAGCTACATCGACCGTTTCTACGGTAATTTCCAAGAATGTCTGTCTATAGAAGCCGCGAGTTCCAAACGATAGATGTAGAAAGTGCGATTGTATGTCGATCCCGCGACAGTAGTAGCGGGCGTGTTTACAGTGGTCACTGCAGCAACGACAAAAGAAGAGTGTTGACTAAATTCAAAGATTCAAATGGCTCTGAGCACTATGGGACTTAACTTCTGAGGTCATCAGTCCCCTAGAACTTAGAACTACTTAAAGCTAACTAACCTAAGGACATCACACACATCCATGCCCGAGGCAGGATTCGAACCTGCGACCGTAGCGGTCGGGCGGTTCCAGACTGTAGCGCCTAGAACCGCTCGGCCACCCTGGCCGGCTGTTGACTAAAATACTTGTAATTACGAAGGAAATGACTTAACTCACTCGACGTCTACGTTTTCATTATGAGAATGTCTATTTGATGTGTATGCTACGGGAAGCATTCCCTTTTTGCCGTAACCTGGGTAGTTTTTGCCAACTTCACTCAAAAATAAGGGTAGAGTGCCACACGCGTCAACTTTTCCTTGCAACTGCATGTTATGGAAATACATACACTGAAAAAAGCAGAGTTCGTTCCTTTCTCATTGACGCTATTCCCAGATTCCTCTGATTTCCTCAGCCGCTCGATGTTCTGCGTGTGCACACTGCTATCATCTGAAGACGCGAACTCTACACACCGGTTCAAGAACATCTGGTTGAATCCTTCTGATTTCAGTGTCTTGTAGGATTGACAGCTGTCAGTAATCACTTTGCTACTGGGCAGTATAAAGTACTTTTATCAAACTGGCTAAAGTCACCTTGTCTCTGGAGAACTTTCCTACCACAGAGTACTTCTGGCACTCTCGTTCTATACTTGCGAATACCCAAATATGTTCGGTTTCATTCTTTAAAGGTCATCCTCTCTGGTTTTTCCTTCTTGATATGTGCGACTCGTCCGTATTATGTTCGAGTATAATGACTTTTCTGGAGACTAGAAATCTACTCTGTAGGAATCACCATGGGTTTCGAAAAAGACGATCATGTGAAACCCATAGCTCGCGCTATTCGTCCACGAGACTCAGACGGGTTCCCAGGTAGATGCCGTGTTTCTTGACTTCCGCAAGGTGCTCGATACAGTTCCCCATAGTCGTTTCATGAACAAAGTAAGAAGATATGGACTATCAGACCAGTTGTGTGACTGGATTGAACAGTTCCTAGATAACAGAACGCAGCATGTCATTCTCAATGGAGACAAGCCTTCCGAAATAAGAGTGATTTCAGGTGTGCCGTAGGGGGGTGTCGTAAGTCCGTTGCTATTCGTAATATATATAAATGACCTTCTGAATAACATCGGAAGTTAACTGAGGCTTTTTGCGGGTGGTGCTGTAGTATATCGAGAGGTTCTAACAATGGAAAATTGTACTGAAATGCAGGAGGATCTGCAACGAATTGACGCATGGTGCAGGGAATGGAAATTGAATCTCAATGCAGACATGTGTAATGTGCTGCGAATACATAGAAAGGAAGATCCTTTATCATTTAGCTACAATATAACAGGTCAGCGACTGGAAGCAGTTAATTTCGTAAATTGTGTGGGCGCAGGCACTAGGAGTGATTTACAATGGAATGACCGTATAAAATTAATCGTCGGTAAAGCAGATGCCAGACTGAGATTCATTGGAAGAATCCTAAGGAAATGCAGTCCGAAAACAAAGGAAGTAGGTTACAGTGCACTTGTTCGCCCACTGCTTGAATACTTCTTACCGGTGTGGAATCCGTACCAGATAAATCGTTCAAATGGCTCTGAGCACTATGGGACTTAACATCTGAGGTCACCAGTCTCCTAGAACTTAGAACTACTTAAACCTAAGTAACCTAAGGACATATCACACATCCATGCCCGAGGCGGGATTCGAACCTGCGACCGTAGCGGTCGCGTGTACCAGATAGGGTTGGTAGAAGAGATAGAGAAGATCCAACGGACAGCAGCGCGCTTCGTTACAGGATCATTTAGTAATCGCGAAAGCGTTACGGAGATGATAGATAAACTCTAGTGGAAGACACTGCAGGAGAGACGCTCAGTAGCTCGGTATGGGCTTTTGTTGACGTTTCGAGAACATACCTTCACCGAGGAGTCAAAAAGTATATTGCTCGCTCCTACGTATATCTCGCGAAGAGACCATGTGGATAAAATCAGAGAGATTAGAGCCCACACAGAGGCATGCCGATAATCTTTCTTTCCACGAACAATACGAGACTGGAATAGATGGGAGAACCGATAGAGGTTCTCAAGGTACCCTCCGCCACACACCGTCAGGTGGCTTACGGAGTATGGATGTAGTTGCAGAACAGCTTTATTTGGTCCACAGATCGGTACACTGTCGTTCGTCACTATTATATATTACACTTCTCTGCAAAGTCACACACGGTATTGGTAGCTAAGTCAGTTTCCGATGCTGTTGCTTGCAGAGTGTAGTCTCTAATACAGTCCATATTTCCGAAAAAAATTCAAACAATATTCTACGTTACATAAACATGGAATCAGATTCTCCCAAGTGAGCCAATCGGCCGAAGAAACGTCTACTACCATAGACACCCCAACTCACTACCGACATAAACCGTGCAGGTTTCCCTAGCGATTCACAAATAATTTATCATAACGCCCGCCACCACAGTCCCTTGATCGATTTAGAACCTCACGTTCTATATCTATAGTTTGGAGCCCGCGGCTTCGATAGGCAAACATTCTTGGAAATTACCGCTTCTACACTGAAAACCTTCGCAGTCATGCATCCCGGAACGGATCGCAAATACCTCGGTGGTTTCGTCCTTCCACTTCTTCCACACGGCCTGACGTCAGCGGTGTCTGTTTTCAGCAGGGTTGCGGTCCAGCGTAAACCTCGTTTCCGCCATCGTGTTTAGCTCCGAGACACAGCGCAGCCGTCGGAAATGCGTGGAACGTGGTGCAAGCTGGAGACATCTGCGAACTCGTCCGTCCCTTGGGTACTGGGGGAGCGGCTGAGTCGCGGCAAAGCTGACAGTCATTCGGATCCAATTACATCGCTACCGAGGACAACCCGTGTAAGAGCTACGCGCACGTTTTAGTTTGTAAGTAGGAATACCAACTATATTGATCAGGCAAAACGTTATGACTACTGCCCATTGTGAAACCGAATGCCACCAGCCAGCTTTGCGGTCACCTGACGCGGTAAAAGACGTACGTAACAGTAGCAAAAACGAATGGTGAATGGGACGATACAGGGCGGAAGTGGACAACACCACTGACATAAACGTCTCTGACAAAGGGCAGGTTGTGATGTCTAGGCCCCCAGGAACGAGTGTCTCGAAAACCGCGAATCTGGTCGACTGTTCGCGTACTACTGTTGTGGGCATCTACTGAAAGCGTTTCAAGGAAGTTTATGCCACGAGCAGGTGACATGGCGTTGGATGTCTACGACTCATCAAAAAAGTGGAGATGAGATGGTTGCTCGCTCTCTGAAGCAGGATAGGTGGCTATAGATTCCTGACATTTTCAGTCTGGCAGTGATCTGCGATGGGCCGGCCGGTGTGACAGTGCGGTTCTAGGCGCTACAGTCTGGAACCGCGCGACCGCTGCGGTCGCAGGTTCGAATCCTGCCTCGGGCATGGATGTGTGTGATGTCCTTAGGTTAGTTAGGTTTAAGTAGTGCTAAGTTCTAGGGGACTGATGACCACAGATGTTATGTCCCATAGTGCTCAGAGCCATTTGAACCATTTTTTTTGATCTCCGATGTTTGCTAACTGAAGAAAATTTCAAAAGCCAAGATTGCTAAAAAAAGCATCTTGTTTTGGATGACTGGTTTCGACAGAGCCATGCTGTCATCATGGTGTCTTCATGGTATGATAAATGAATATGCAATGTGAAGCGACTTGAAACACTTGTACACACTATGTAGTTAAAATTTTAAACCGTTATATCCGTTACACATAGCGCTTCCGTAGTTACATAAAAATACCGTCCTATTCGAATCCAACGTTTTTTCAAAAAAAAAAAAAAAATAGAAAAAAAACAGTCGGAAAAGAAATTTCAAAAATTTAGGATTTTGAACAAACGAACGTTTATATCTATCATAATATTAATACGTGAACACGAAAATTGAAGTACCGATTTTTAATATTAATTGAAGAAGGAGGCCACTGATCCTTATATAATTCGAAAGGAACTTTGCCATACATGTACACAAAAGAAAAAAACCTTTGTATACATAGACACAAATGAGAAAAGTTTACCTTTGTCTCTGGTGTTGCTACCAACTGCCGGCCGGTGTGGCCGAGCGGTTCTAGGCGCTTCATTGTGGAAGCGCACAAACGCTACGGTCGCAGGTTCGAATCCTGCCTCGGGCATGGATGTATGTAATGTCCTTAGGTTAGTTAGGTTTAAGTAGTTCTAAGTTCTAGGGGACTGATGACCTCAGGTGTTAAGTCCCATAGTGCTCAGAGCCATTTGAACCATTTTTGCTACCAACTTTTACCACGCGTAACGATCGGGTGTTATGGTAGAATCGACACACGAAAGTAACAACGTTTCGTGTAGTTCATTCTCAGCACGTTCATGTTTGAATGACGCAGATAGTTCAATTGCAGTAACCAATGCTTACCGGGTAGCTACAATGCCGCAACTGCTACAACGTTGATGTCGACAGTGGAAAACGAAAAGTAGTAACGAAGCCGTCGGGGACACAAACGTTATTAGCGTCGTTTTTTCACTCACTCTGGTCCACAAGTAAATTGAACTACCTGTGTGTTCGTCTGTTGGCGTCACTACAAATTTTAGAGTATTCCTAATTTTCAGTATCTTCATTTTGAGTAGCTGCAGAGTCCCTTATTATAAGGAAACTTTTTTGTTTCAGGCTATGCCTCAAAGAAGAACGTCAACGGGTGGGACTGAAAGACGAAAAGCTAGAGCGACAAAATTTTTGTGTAGTGAAAGTAATAGGAACAATGCAGATGATGATAACGATAATTCTATTGTCGTTCTGAAAGCTATATTTATATATGCACTGAACATAATTACAAATAATTTTGATAACTGTAATTGCGGTTTGATGACTTTACAGTGCATACATTTTAATGCAAATCATTTCGCGTCTGAGGTGACTTTACGTGATACATCAACGTTCACATTGTGTTGTCATGAGGGAAACAGTAATTTGCTGCCACCAACACAAATTTATATTACAATGCAGTGTATCACAGACTCCCTTCAGATCATCGAACAATTAAAGAGAAATGAAAGAATTATTTCAAGAATACATGTAGCTACAATTCAGCATATGTTACGGATCACTTCTGCGGCTAAAATTTCAGACACGTTAATACACATGACATTTACTATTACGGATCAGTTCCAGTGAGCAACTGGTCGAATTTCGACCACAGGCGATACTAGTATAAGCAAAAACATATATGTTCGTATGTTTAGAATCTCAAAATTCCGAAGGTTCTTTTCCGATTGATTTCAAATTTTAACACAACGTTGCATTCAAATACGCGCGTGTTTTCATATAACGGTTTATATATATAAAGGAGAATAGCTATTACTAAAAATCTTGAAAAGTGAAAGACCGATTTACTTCTAATTTGTACAAGTTACTATGATAAATGTATGGAGACAAATAGGATATAGCCAATTACATTTATCACAGTATTTACATTTATTACAGTATTTAGCAGTGAAATGTCAGTAGCAAGTTTGCGAACGGCAAAGTTATATGTATGGCTACCGGCTTATGATAAGAATACTACTACGGAATTTGAATTTGCAGTAATAAGCAAGGCACAAAGTTAGAGAGAGTAGAGTATAGGAGAAGGATACGAGGTGGAAGAAAATGGAAATAGCAGAAAGCAAGAGATGGGCGGAGAGAGGAGACAGGAGGAGATGGAGAGAGACGGGGAACGAGAAGATGGACATAGAAAGGGGAAAAGAGGGGATGAGAGAAGAGGCAGGCGCAGATGGAAAGAAAGGGAGGACAGGAAGAGGAGATGGACAGAGATGGAGGTCATATTCCGATACATACGAGGGTCACTCCAAAAGGAATGCAAACTATTTTGTAAGACTACAGTTTTCATTCTGCATGTGTGAATGTTTTACAGTGTGTAGGGACATCCTTCCCGCTTGTTTACAAACTTAGTTCAACCTGTTCCCGTGAGTGGCGCCGTCACAGCATGTCTTCAAGATGGCTGCTACACTTGACGTTAGTCAGAAGCAACGTGCTGTCATGGAATTCCTGTGCTGTGAAAACGAGACAGTGGAAACATCCACAAGAGGTTGGAAAAGGTGTATGGAGATGATGCCGTCGTCGCAGTACAGTTAATATGCACGGCAGTATTGAGGGTTGTCTTCGCAGCGGGAGGCCTCGTACTGCAGACACTCCAGACAATGTGGAGAGAGTTAACGAATTGGTGACTGCTGACAGACGCATCACAGAGAACGAATTGTCACGCTACGTTGGGATAGGGGAAGGAAGTGTTTGCAGAATACTCAAAGTGTTGGCGTTAAAAAGGTTTGTGCCAGGTAGGTTCCCAGGATGTTGACAGTGGCTCACAAAGAAACAAGAAAAACAATATGCAGCGAAGTTTTGGAACAGTACGAGAATGGTGGAGATAAATTTCTTGGAAGAATTGAGACACGTAATGAAACATGGCTCCATCATTTTTCACCAGAGACGAAGAGGCAATCAGTGGAGTGACATCATGCAAATTCACCCAAGAAAAAAGATTCAAAACCACACCTTCTTCTGGAAAAGTTATGGCTACGGTGTTTTTCGATTCCGAAGGACTCTTGCTTGTGGACATCTTGCCAAGTGGAACCACCATAAATTCTGATGCATATGTGACGACACTGAAGAAACTTCAAGCTCGACTGAGTCGTGTTCGACCACATCGCAAAAGCAGCATGTTTTGCTGTTGCACGACAATGCACGGCCGCATGTCAGTCAAAAAACCATGGAAGCGATCACAAAACGCTGATGGACAACACTGAAACACCCCCCTTACAGTCCTGACCTGGCTCCATGTGACTAACTCTCTTTGAGAAACTGAAAAACTCTCTTCGTGGAACATGGTTTGAAGATGATGATTCCCTTGTGCACGCTGCCAAGCAGTGGCTCCAACAGGTTGATCCAGAATTTTACCGCGCGGGTATATAGGCGCTGGTTCCAAGATGGCGTAAGGCAGTTGAGAGGGATGGAAATTATGTGGAGAAATGAAAATATTGTCCCTAAAGAATGTATCTACACGCTGTAAAACTTTCAAACATGTAGAATAAAAGATGGATTTAAAAAAAAATATATTATGCATTTCTTTTGGAGTGACCCTCGTATTAGGAACGTGTACTTTCTCTCTTCTTTCTTTCCATTTAACCAGACTGAGCTACAACAACGCGTGGCTGGAAATAAATAGTTTTTGAACGAAAATATCTCACGCTGTCTGAGGTCCTTTATCTCTTCCTTTAAGTGGTTGTGCCTCCCTTGGGAAGCATTTCTGGCCACATGTCCATACGACCTTTTTTGCTCCCCATTTTCTAACGGGTCCTTGCCTACAGCTTGTCCCCATTTGGTGGAAGCACCCCTGTATAAGGCTTGTGATGACTTAGACTATGTCGTACTACACCGTAGTTATCACCGTCACAAGCGTGCTATCTATTTCATTCAACACCCGAAAGTAAATTCGTGTGAGGCGTAACAGTATTAACATGCATGTAGAGGGAAGGTTGGTGCTATTCACGATTCCAGTACACAATATTATTCCCTTTGGATACCGTATTGTTCAATCTCCGTGCAATGCGATGGCCTGACACCACATCACTGGGCGGGCCTGTATGCCCGCATGGTACTGCTCTACTGCTCAACTTCGGAACCAACATCTTGTTTCATTAATAGCCTCCCCATCATGCACAAACTGCTTCCCGCGGAGTGCATCGCTCACTGGGTCACACTAATAAAAGTCGAAGGGTGCAAGATCCGAGCTGTAGCGTGGATGAAAGAGAACAGTCCGATGGAGTTTTTGCAGCTCCTTTGGGTCGGTAGACTTGTGTGAAGCCTAGCGTTGTCATGGTGAAGGAGAAGTTAGTTTACATTTTCGGAGCGACGTACACGCTAATGTCATCTCTTCAGTTTCCTGAGGGTAGCACAACTCACTTCAAAACTGATCGTCGGACACAGAGGGAGGACATTAAAAGGAAAAACCCCTTCAGAGTCCCAGGAAACATCACCATGACTTTACCGGGTGAGGGAGTCCCCCTGGAACTTTTCTCTGGAGGAGAGGTGGTACATCGTCACTCCATCGATTTCCGTTTTATTTCCGGCTCTTAGTGATGCACCTCTGTTTCTTCGCCTGTGACGATGGTAGACAAAAAATTGTCACGATCAACCTCGTAACGCGCAAGCAGTTCCGCGCAGGTGGTCCTTCGTTGCTGTTTATGTCTTCTGTCAGGCGGCAAAGAACCCAGCGGACACACAGCTTTGAGTGCCTCAACTCGCAGACGAGTGTGCCAGCATTACCGACAGCGACGTTCGGTTGAGTAGCGATGTGTCTGTTTGTGATACGTCGATTACTTCGAATGATAGTGTCCGCACGTTCGAACATTGTAGGAATCACAGTCAGCACGCGGGAGCTCGGACAAGTTTGCGCGACCTTGTTGCGATGATGACAGACACCTCGCCCAATGACTTACCATGCTTTTGTTGACTGACAGGTCTCCGCAGACGTTCTGCAAGCGCTTTGGAATATCTGCGATGCTTTGGTTCTCCGTCAAAAGAAACGCAGTGACAGATCCCTGCTTGGATATCACGTCGTTCACAGACTACTTACAGCGCCACCACCTATCGGAACTTACGAAACTATGCGGGTTGAAGTGGGAATATTACACATTGCCCCACGACTAATCCCGCATTTGTCAACCGAAATTGCCCGAGGAAAAAAAAAGGTGTTGCAGAAGTTGGGTTATGTACTCAGAATGGCTTCACTTTCAGAAAAGCGAAATCTTATAGTGTATTATGTACCCTACGTTGGTTTTTGCAAAACAGAACAAAAGGATCTATTTCAAATATTGAAATTTTTCTCTATAGAATTTTTCCGTCTGAACCTAGGTCTTGATTACTTCTTACTTTTTTTTTACCACTAGGTAATGGGTGCTATATGTGCCGGGCTGATATAGAATGTCAAAAATCGGCACGAAATAATAAAATAACTATAAAATGATGAATTATGAATGCAAGTAGCGTTTCCACTTGACACATAAGCATTACAGACATAAAATGTCCCAGGACTTTGGCGCACAACATCATTTAAGTCAGTGCCTGATTCATGAAACAGTTTTACGTTTAAAGACAATTACGACAGATCGCATAAAAACACTATTTTCAGATTACTGTTCCCAGTACAATAATATAACAACATTTACACCGTGGTTCTAATAATGAAGTCACAAAGTTCACTCACTAATATCTCACAAAATGGTTACGAGCAGAACACAATACACATCACCTTTCAATGAACAGCCCTGGGAAGGAGGGGAAATCAATTCATGGAAAATTTAAGCATCTTCTTCTACGCACAAAATAATTTTCGTTGTTGATTACATAGGTGGTTTTCGCCTTAAGAAAACACATATTAGCTACATGAGCTCCTTCTCTTATTTCATTATCCTCTGACACAGATAAATGTATTCATATCGAGTGGTTACAATTAAAGCGTCCCTACTCGCAGAGCTCCAGCGTGGCATGTAATTATCGTATCGCAACGAGGTCAAAGACGTGTAGAAATGTTTCCTTATGTAATGGATTAGGAACGAGATGTGAGCAGAAAAGATAAAAAGTGGGAAATGCATAATGTTTCTTTTATTATTAACCGCCATCTTCACAATTTATTTAATCTTAGTACCAGATACGTCGAATGAGATGCTGTATCTTTAAAATGATTTGATAAACAGTTGCTCGTAGCAGTTCCGGTGGAATGTGAGCAGCGTGTTCCTGCATACTGGCCTTTAGATCAGGTCGGGACTGATCGTGTCCTTAGTAAATGAGTTCTGTAATTATCCCCAGAGCCAAAAGTCACACGGATTAAAATCTGGAGTACTTGCGGGCCATCCCTCTGGAAAACCTCTGGAGATAACACGGTCGGGGAAGGTTGCATTACGCAAATGTTTCACTGGGCGAAAGGTGTTGCCCCATGCTACACGTAAACTGTGGTTTCAACATACACTCCTGGAAAAGGAAAAAAGAACACATTGACACCGGTGTGTCAGACCCACCATACTTGCTCCGGACACTGCGTGAGGGCTGTACAAGCAATGATCACACGCACGGCACAGCGGACACACCAGGAACCGCGGTGTTGGCCGTCGAATGGCGCTAGCTGCGCAGCATTTGTGCACCGCCGCCGTCAGTGTCAGCCAGTTTGCCGTGTCATACGGAGCTCCATCGCAGTCTTTAACACTGGTAGCATGCCGCGACAGCGTGGGCGTGAACCGTATGTGCAGTTGACGGACTTTGAGCGAGGGCGTATAGTGGGCATGCGGGAGGCCGGGTGGACGTACCGCCGAATTGCTCAACACGTGGGGCATGAGGTCTCCACAGTACATCGATGTTGTCGCCAGTGGTCGGCGGAAGGTGCACGTGCCCGTCGACCTGGGACCGGACCGCAGCGACGCACGGATGCACGCCAAGACCGTAGGATCCTACGCAGTGCCGTAGGGGACCGCACCGCCACTCCCCAGCAAATTAGGGACACTGTTGCTCCTGGGGTATCGGCGAGGACCATTCACAACCGTCTCCATGAAGCTGGGCTACGGTCCCGCACACCGTTAGGCCGTCTTCCGCTCACGCCCCAACATCGTGAAGCCCGCCTCCAGTGGTGTCGCGACAGGCGTGAATGGAGGGACGAATGGAGACGTGTCGTCTTCAGCGATGAGAGTCGCTTCTGCCTTGGTGCCAATGGTGGTCGTATGCGTGTTTGGCGCCGTGCAGGTGAGCGCCACAATCAGGACTGCATACGACCGAGGCACACAGGGCCAACACCCGGCATCATGGTGTGGGGAGCGATCTCCTACACTGGCCGTACACCACTGGTGATCGTCGAGGGGACACTGAATAGTGCACGGTACATCCAAACCGTCATCGAACCCATCGTTCTACCATTCCTAGACCGGCAAGGGAACTTGCTGTTCACACAGGACAATGCACGTCCGCATGTATCCCGTGCCACCCAACGTGCTCTAGAAGGTGTAAGTCAACTACCCTGGCCAGCAAGATCTCCGGATCTGTCCCCCATTGAGCATGTTTGGGACTGGATGAAGCGTCGTCTCACGCGGTCTGCACGTCCAGCACAAACGCTGGTCCAACTGAGGCGCCAGGTGGAAATGGCATGGCAAGCCGTTCCACAGGACTACATCCAGCATCTCTACGATCGTCTCCATGGGAGAATAGCAGCCTGCATTGCTGCGAAAGGTGGATATACACTGTACTATTGCCGACATTGTGCATGCTCTGTTGCCTGTGTCTATGTGCCTGTGGTTCTGTCAGTGTGATCATGTGATGTATCTGACCCCAGGAATGTGTCAATAAAGTTTCCCCTTCCTGGGACAATGAATTCACGGTGTTCTTATTTCAATTTCCAGGAGTGTAGTTGCGCCCTTCCAAAGCAGGAATCGCTTGCTGTACAAGTAGGTATACAGTAGTAATAGATCGAAAGTCATCGAGTAAAACAGAAGTAATATACGGCGTTCCCAGAGGAAGTGTTATAAGCCCTCTATTGTTCCTGATGTATATTAACGACATAGGAGACAATCTGAGTAGCCGTCTTAGATTGTTTGCACACGATGCTGTCATTTACCGTCTTGTAAAGTCATCAGATGATCAAAACGACTTGCAAAATGATTTAGATAAGATATCCGTATGGTGGGAAAAGTGGCAACTGACCCTGAAAAAGGAAAAGTGTGAAGTTATTCACATGAGTACTAAAAGAAATCAGCCAAATTTCGATTACGCGATAAGTCACACAAATCTGAGGGCTGTAAATTCAACTAAATACTTAGGGATTACAATTACAAGGAACCTAAATTGGAACGATCACATAGACAATATTGTGGGTAGAGCAAACCAAAGACTGCGGTTCATTGGCAGAACACTTAGAAGGTGCAACAGGTCTACCAAAGAGACTGCTTACACTACGCTTGTCCGCCCTATTCTGGAGTATCGCTGTGCGGTGTGGGATCCGCATCAGGTGGGACTGTTGGATGACATCGAAAAAGTACAAAGAAGGGCAGCTCGTTTTGTATCATCGCGAAATAGGCGAGATGGTGTCACAGACATGATACGTGAACTGGCGTGGTAATCATTAAAACAAAGGCGATTTTTATTGCGACGGGATCTTCTCATGAAATTTCAATTACCAGTTTTCTCCTCCGATTGCGAAAACATTCTGTTGGCACCCACCTACATAGGGAGAAATGATCATCACGGTAAAATAAGAGAAATCAGGGCTCGCATAGAAAAATTTAAGTGCTCTTTTTTCCCTCGTGCCGTTCGAGAGTGGAACGGTAGAGAGACAGCATGAAGGTTGTTCATTGAATCTGTTGTGAATAGCAGAGTAATCATGTAGATGTAGAAGTATGTCACGATAACGCGCAGTCGTCGCGGTACACCTGACAGGCCCTCTCTGTAAATTTTCTTCAAGGAAGAACGGGCCGTGGATAAAGGTGCCTGTGAAACCACACCACAGTCACACACGGTGAGTACAATGGCTCTTCGTGCACAACACGCGGTTTAACAGTACGTCAAATTCGGCAGGTCTGTGTATTCACTATACCCCGTAGTGTAAAATGTGCCTCGTCACTACATATAATATGGAACAGCTACATGTCATCAACTTCGATACGTGCCAGAAAGCGAAGAGCAAATTCAGAACTCCGTTGAGGATCATTAGATTTGAGTTGCTTCACCGTCTGGGTCTTGTATGGGTACCATAACAAAATAAACCGCCAAACTTTCCGTACTGTTGACCATGGGATGGACAATTCTCGTGACACTGCACGAGCACTATCGCTACCCAGGGCGCGTGTTGTATGGTGATTTATAGCAACAGCAACCTCGTCAATAACTTCCAGTGTGATAGGACGCCTTCCTTTTCCAGTTGCCACACCAAGCTCACGCGTGTTTTCGAATCTCATCATCGTCTTCTTTAAACCATTTAATGACATCGGGCCTCTCCTCAGATATTTCATTCGGCGATACTCTCTCAATACAACACTGTAATTGCTGCCGTTCACATTGAACATTTTCTCGATAACCATACTGATCACTAACGTTATGCAATTTTGTAATATGATGACATAATGGAGACCGTGGCTGTTATTTGAAGACAAATGTTGATCGCGTTAGGACAGCCACCAGCCACAAATTTACTTTCCGTTCCTTTATTCGAAGGGTACCGTTACCGGTTTCGAATCGTGATTCGTCTTCAGACGGTTTACACGCTTTCCTTATGACATGTGGTGTGTTTTTTTACAGATTAATTGTCCTAAAATATAAATAATACATAATTATAAGCACGCCATACACAGATGGTTGCGTTAAAGATTTTCGTTACATGTGGCTTACGTGAAATGTCGGTTTGGAGTGTTTGTTTTCATAACATTCGTCCAACAGATGTGAATACATTCCCACTGCATTCTTATTGTTGCACACGTAAATTTTTCTCACTGAACACTTTAGATTTGTCACCGAGAAGATTTCTACCACGCACCACATGTTTTGGTACATTCAAAGAGCTTACAAACATATGAGTATCAAAGATGCTACGATATATCGTAACATTTGAAGATGTCCTATGTTTGGAAAGGATCATATATTCAGTTACGCAACTGAAATGCCTTTTACACTAGTACAGAGACATGGACTTTTTGAGTTGATATTGTTATATGAATTATAAAGTTGTTTTTTTAGTACTGTATAGGTAAAATAGTACATAATTTAATTACATTTACCATCATGAGAATTATAGTAACATATAAATTTGCTACTTGATCTGCAGATAGGCGTACTAATATTATTTGCTTTGGAGGTTGGAAATTAATTTTTGGAAATGTTTCAGGAAAGGGGTGTTAGCTTACTCTGTTTGTTCATTAAGGATATAGTCTGGGGTGCTGTTTTTGCGTGTGTGTAGTTCTATTTATTCTAATATATTCGTAGTGGCTCCTTTTTCTGCTAGATGTAAAATTTTTTAGTTGTTCTCAATGTTTCCCACTGAATGGTTTTCTTCAGCAATATGGCCTGCAAAAGCAGATTTGTTCAAGTTACTAAGTCCTAATGCATCAATGCGTTCTTTGTATCTAATTTCAAACCTTCTGCCTCTCTGTCCAATGTAGGATTTTGGGCATGTATTGCATTTGAGTTTGTATATTCCTCATTTACGGTAGGGACTCTTGGAGGTATTTACATCATGGATTACTTTTTGTTGTAATTAATTATTTGTGGAAAAGCTGATTGTGATATTTATGGCTTGTCAAGTCACAGCGTGTATGTCATATTGTCATACAAACGGTGTACAGCGCTAGATTTGCACCAGTGTGTTTGCCACAGTAATCGGTTCCGTATTAGCGCATTGCAGTATCTATCAAGTCTCGCTGCCATGCGATAATATGCAAACTCCCCACTATATTTGTTTCTATTAGAAATTTAACCCAACTTTACCTCCCACTCTATGACGCACAAACTGCTATCCAACTTAACCTCGTATGCTAATCTTTGACTAAGCCACTTGTCTTTATATTAAATGCACGAATGACGGAAAACAATTATCTGGCACTAATCAAAATTTCCACTTACCTCGCGTCTTGACAACATTGTTGCAGATTTCTCGAAAACGCAAGAGCAAACTGCAAGCAGGCAGCGGCTAACCAAGATTTCTATTTGTAAATAAAATTTGCAAGTGTTGCGTACCACATGTGGTAATGCGTAATGTTAAACAATGGTATGGGGAGAGAGTAACTATTCCAACAAAATGATATTCCAAGAAAACGATTTTAGAATGAAGTATATATATTCAAAAAGCCAGATTAAAACTTCGCATGATCTTAACACATAACACAGGTCTGAACAATACTATGCTTAACAAAGAGAACAATGATTTAAAGGGAGTGCAATGTTAACAAAGAATTTCTATAAAAATCAAACACCTTAATCACTTAATATGTTAACACCTGACAGGGAAGTGGGGTGGTCTCTCTCTCGGCTCTGGGCGAGAGAACAAAATCAACTAGCTGCCAATAATCATTTCTAAAATAAAGTTCGCAGTGCTGCAGTCTTTCCTCAAACATCTTCCCCTCAAAAATTAATATTCAAATTTTATATTCCTTTCGATTTCCGATATGCACATAATATTCACCCTTGCTGTCCCTTACAATAAATCTTTCTTCATCTAACAGATAGTATCACAAGTCAACACAGCACTACAGAATACGTCCATCACCTGCCACACTTCAACTAAGAATGGATCGGACAGTGCAGAGCAGTGGTCTCTATACTACCTGGATGTTGAACTCCAGCTGTCTGATCGTGCCAGCCACATATGCTCGTATTTCGTTTCTTGCAGAACTACAACATGGCTGTTAGGAAAGTCACTAGAACATGAAAAGAAAATACTTTCGATCCCGCTCCCACATCAGCCAATTACATCACATGTTGACATAAAGTTCAAAACTAGAAATCAGTCTGCAGTTCTTTGTCACGTACACTGGCGGACGATGCAAAGCACATGACTTTGAAGACACTCTGCAGTTCTATACTCAGAGAGCAGACTTCTACATCCGGGTTGTAGAGAGATCACTGGTGCAGAGGCAAAGACTGTGCCACGACAAGGCCAAAGATTGTTCAACAATAACTTGCTCACTCTCTGACGTACAAATCGATAACATCCAAGAATCAAATTGACATGACCAGCTTACAAATTACAGTCCACTCTGGCCTCTGTGAGGAGATGCACTTTAATTCTAACCAGGCGGTACATCTAAAGTATAAATTTATACACTAATGGGCATTAAAATTGCTACACCACGAAGATGACGTGCTACAGACGCGAAATGTAACGACAGGAAGAAGATGCTGTGATATGCAAATGATTAGCTTTTCAGAGCATTCACACCAGGTTGGCGCCGGTGGCGACACCTACAACGTGCTGACATGAGCAAAGTTTCCAACCGATTTCTCATACACAATCAGTAGTTGACCGGAGTTGCCTGGCGAAACGTTGTTGTGATGCCTCGTGTAAGGAGGAGAAATGCGTACCACCACGTTTCCGACTTTGATAAAGGTCGGATTGTAGCCTATCGCGATTGCGGTTTATAGTATCGCGACATTGCTGCTCGCGTTGGTCGAGATCCAATGACTGTTAGCAGAATATGGGATCGGTGGGTTCAGGAGGGTAATACGGAACGCCGTGCTGGATCCCATCGGCCTCGTATCACTAGCAGTCGAGATGACGCGCATCTTATCCGCATGGATCGTGCAGACACGTCTCGATCCCTGAGTCAACAGATGGAGACGTTTGCAAGACAACAACCATCTGCACGAACAGTTTGACGACGTTTGCAGCAGCATGGACTATCAGCTCGGAGACCATAGCTGCGGTTACCCTTGACGCTGCATCACAGACAGGAGCGCCTGCGATGGTGTACTCAACGACGAACCTGGGTGAACGAATGGCAAAACGTCATTTTTCGGATGAATACAGGTTCTGTTTACAGCATCATGATGGTCGCATCCGTGTTTGGCGACATCGCGGTGAACGCACATTGGAAGCGTGTATTCGTCATCGCCATACTGGCGTATCACCCGGCGTGATGGTATGGGGTGCCATTGGTTACACGTCTCGATCACCTCTTGTTCGTATTGACGGCACTTGGAACAGTGGACGTTACATTTCAGATATGTTACGACCCGTGGCTCTACCCTTTATTCGATCCCTGCGAAACCCTACTTTACAGCAGGATAATGCACGACCGCATGTTGCAGGTCCTGTACGGGCTTTTCTGGATACAGAAAATGTTCGACTGCTGCCCTGGCCAGCACATTCTCCAGATCTCTCACCAATTGAAAACGTCTGGTCAATGGTGGCCGAGCAACTGGTATCGTTTTGAAGCTGCATGGGCAGCTGTACCTGTACACGCCATCCAAGCTCTGTTTGACTCAATGCCCAGGCGTATCAAGGCCGTTATTACGGCCAGAGGTGGTTGTTCTGGGTAGTAATTTCTCAGGATCTATGCACCCAAATTGTGTGAAAATGTAATCACATGTCAGTTCTAGTATAATATATTTATCGAATGAATACCCGTTTATCATCTGCCTGTCTTCTTGGAGTAGCAATTTTAATGGCCCCCTCGTGGGCGGTGTTGGAATGATGAATCATCCCGTTAGGCTTCTCTCGCGTGGCATACGAAGTCGGTAGCACAGAAAGGGATTTTTCTCGTAGCTTACAAAAACAGAAAATAAAGTGCTAGTAGTTATTCGTATTATCTAACGTACTCATCGTTACGTTATGATGCTGCCTAAATAAAGCAATGAAACTGCTGTTATGAATTTGAAAGCGGACGTTGACAGAAAAGGTCAAGTAAATGAGAAAGGCATAATGTTGATTTTATTATTAATTTACGCTTGCAGAATTTCTTCAATATAAGCACCGGAAAAGTTGACGAGTTTCTGCATCCGTAGAACGACGAGATCAACAGTTTCTCTCAGCCGTTCTGGTGTAATCGCCATCACTCGGAACAACGGAACGTGAATATGACGAACCATACTGAATAAATAACTGTAAATATTGGTGAAAGGTAAAGCATGAAATTGCAAATGTTCCCACACTACGTCAAAAGTCTGATTAGTCTCCTGATGTCAGATCAGTTCCTTTAAACATCTGTAGGTAAGTTTTCACTGTTGACTGACTGTCCAATGAACCGGTTAAATATTTATCTACCTACTATTTCGGTAAGGTGTTCTCGTGGCCGATGAAACCGAAGGCACAACGGACGAACCCCGGCAGGGTCAACACGTGTGAAAGTGAAAGAGATGTGTAGCCCTCCTGAGGCTGTGGAGAGGGTCCTGGCTCTCCACAGCGTTTGCTTTTGTAGCCGAGGTTCTGTTTACGCGACGAGGGATAAGCTTGTCCGCTGTAAAAGATCACAGATATCTCTCTCTCCTGTGGAAATTCTTGTGTGCCTCTACGAGGAGGGCGGATGTTGGTTTAATTCCGGAACTTTTTCTCCTTTAGTTTGTGTCTCTGGCAGGGTTACGACAAAACGGCGTATCCTGGCTGTGGGTGAAACTATCAAGGCAGTCTCAGTTTCCTATTGGCATCTAGCTTTCGAAGTATGTGAACAGAAAAATACCACATGTGGGGGACTACGAAAAATTCTGATTGTTTCCCACCAGTGGTTTGATTACGATCACACATTTAGTTGCTTAAATCTAGCAGTGGTAGCAGCTTTGCACTCGTTCTTTTCTATATAGGTCCAGTCGGGTTGGAGAAGATAACGTATTAACATTTTCTTGTGCGATCGACAGTTTCATTAATAAATTATGTGTTTCGACACTGCACTGTGTAATTTTTGCTATCGTGGTAACCATCCGCCTTTGTAGCCAGGCGGCGAGGCAGCATTGCAAAATGAGTTTAGAGCAAAAAGTTCAGTAAGCTAACACGCCTAGTATTTTACAACAGAGTAAGGGAAATATTCGATACATACATACTACTGTCGCTATGAAACTGCGTAATGTAAAAATACGGCATTATTGTTATCATTGGGTGTCGTCGGATCCGTGTAGATGACTATGTTGCAGAGCCTTGAAACACATCACAGAAGGTGGTAAAACCGAGGTGCCCTCTGCAGCTCGTAAAGAACGAAAAAATAAATCTCTCGCAGAAACACACTTGCGAGCACACACTTTGCCGGTTAAACCGCAGAGAACGACTTACAAGCTGATGCACAGTGATGTTAAGCTCAGCACTATTTGTTCCGCGTGCTGTGTGACGTGAAATGTACTTCCGCTCTGCCAGTGACCTCTGCAGCAAGCCTCTAGAATTAGCTAGCCGATTCGCTTCGCCTGCTGAGTCAGCCGTCCTGCGTAGCTGCCGTTGTTGCAGAGAAGTCTAACTTGCAGGAGTTGCACTCACGGTCACAACAAAGAAAGTTGTTCCAACAAAATCAACGAGTTTGCGAGTTAATTGCGAATGAGAAGTTACGGCTAGCTGGCCAGTTGTTGCTATCAGCTCTTTTACTTGCCTTCTTAATTAAGCTCAAATTCAAATGGCTCGAAGCACTACGGGACTTAACATCTGAGGTCATCAGTCCCCTAAACTTAGAACTATTTAAACCTAACTAACCAAAGGATATCACACACAGCCATGCCAGAGGCAGGAATCGAACCTGCGACCGTAGCAGCAGCGCGGTTCCGGACTGAAGCGCCTAGAACAGCTCGGTCACACCGCCGGCGACTAAGTTCACCGCTATGATTACTAGACACCAAATTGCTCGCGTGCCTGTTCGTTCCACTGGCCACATGGTTTAATAACTGCAGTGGTTTTTCTGTAGTGTACCGTGAAACAGTTTAAGATCATCGTATCATTCCTCTTTCGTTCTCACAATATTACGGCAATAACGCACCACGTGAGAGGGAAATAACTACGCAATATTTGTTTGTATTCCCTTATTTTATACGCAGTCCAGAAAAACATTCATTTATCGGAATACAAGTTTACATATTCCTCGCTGTTTGAACCACTTGTACATGTAACCCAACTCTTTTTAAAAATGTTATATTCCACACTTTGTCTTTCTCTTTACCACGCCAGCATTCTCTGGTTCAAATGGTTCAAATGGCTCTGAGCACAATTGGACTTAACTTCTGAGGTCATCAGTCCCCTGGGACTTAGAACTACTTAAACCTAACTAACCTAAGGACATCACACACATCCATGCGCGAGGCAGGATTCGAACCTGCGACCGTAGCGGTCGCGCGGTTCCAGACTGTAGCGCCTAGAACCGCTCGGCCACCCCGGCCGCCGCCAGCATTCTCTCAACAATGCTCCCACACTGAAGGCGTGTGTAAAAATGGTATTAACGCTTTGCTATACATATCTTAAAGGATAAATCACGGCAAAGATTTACACCGGGGACAGTCCCTTGTGACGTTTCATACCAGCCGTCGCTCACTTCAGTATGAACTACTGTCCCTGTTCCTAAAAATGTACTTGATATGTGATCTTTTAGGTTAAGTTCTCATACAACTAGGCTAATAGTTCAGTCATGTCGTTCCTTAACAAGAAAGAACGCACTACTTTAGCACGTTACGCATTACGATATACTACACACGCGTACCTGTTGATGAAATTATGACACCTGTCTCGTCGAGTTTAGATATAATACCTCACCCTTATCTGCAATGAATCACTAATTCCATCAAGCACCGCTGCATTGTGCTGTAAATCTCGACAGTTCTTCAGCTGTACCGCAGAGAGTGCTGTACACTTCATTTTTGAGATCGTCCCAGACAGATAAATCCAGATGATTAACGCCAAATGCTCTTGGGGTTCGAGGTAAAGACCATAATCGACCATCTATGTTTGACCGCATTATGTAACCTCATATCGGCAGCAAAGCGTGTCTGTTTCCCACAGTGCATATTTTCTGTTTCCCAAATATCAGTTAGTGAAGCCTGCGCCAATTGAGGGTACAATCGAACAGCGTATATTTTAAGTACATTTGAATTAAGCACAATATTTCATACTAAAGTCAGCGACAGAAATGGCAACTATCCTGGAAACGTCCCGTTCCCCGACGTATGCTTACTGGAACGTCCTTGCAACCATTATGCTGCTCAACAACCATTTTTCATCTGGTGTGAGATGTTTCTATTCCTATGTTGTTTTGGTTCTAGAATCAAAATGTACCCTTAGAAATATAGTATCATATTAAGTTTTTGAAACATTTAAAAATTAACTATTATTTGTTATGTGTTAGTTTTCTGTTGGTTTTATTATTTTGTTCCTTTTTATATTTAGAATATTGAAGTCAACACTATGAAGTCGCTCACTTTTTGCGTTATGTACCGTTAGTTTTCAAAACGCTAGGTGACAGATAAGTTTTATTTCCCAGAACTTTACAGCTATATTAGTTTTTACGGAAAGACGTACTTCTAAACTAGCTGGTTGCCCGTATGTTTGCCTTATTCAGTGGATAAGAAGGAAACATATGAAAGCACGGTCCCGATACTGGAGGCCATCGAATATGAAGCTCTGGTGTTATTTGAAAGTTTTTTCACTACTTAGATATTTACAAGACTGATTTGGTAAAATACTGTTGTTTTCTTTTTCGTGGGACGGCCGAGTCGTTAACAATCACTACAATGTCAAGAAATATGTTATAAGGGAGATGCGTATTGTAGCAAAGCAAAACGTTAAGATCAAACCATTACTTGTCCCATGTAACGTCATATCATATCTGCTTTATATTAAGTTAGGAATTTGCGAAGGCTCTTAAAAAGTAGGGAGTGGCTTTCAGTCATGTGGAGAAAGATTTTATCAAGATGAATGAGGCAAAGTGGAACCAAGGAGTGTTTACTGGACCACAATTGAGAAATTTGTTAATTGATGAGACCTTTGATGCTAAGCTCAATAATTTCGGGTTACATTCCTGGAAATATTTCAAAAGTATTTTTCATGGCTTGTTGGAGAAGGGAGGAAAATTATGTTTATTTAATAACTGAATTGTTGAATAAAAACGAAAAAGCGGCGTGTAGAATGCTACTAAAACTGCACTTTTTAAATCCGTACCTTCAGTTATTCCGCAACAGTTAGATACTGTTCACGATGATCAACGTGAATGCACCAAGACATTTCT
This sequence comes from Schistocerca piceifrons, assembly GCF_021461385.2. NCBI lineage: Eukaryota > Metazoa > Arthropoda > Insecta > Orthoptera > Acrididae > Schistocerca > Schistocerca piceifrons. The sequence goes on along the minus strand of NC_060140.1, from coordinate 841,443,455 downwards.
TCGGTGGAACATCAAAGACAGTGGAACCCTTCAGTTACTGTTGATATTTCTTTAGAGAGACTGAACAGATATCTCACAAAAGGAAAGCATCCACATTTCATTTCTCCAAATAAATTCACATTAAACTTCGCAATACATTAATATTTCTAATTATGATTACTATTTTGATAGTATGTATGACTCGCTCTATATCATGATTAAACTATGCATAATTTTCAACATACTTTGATTTCAGTAACGTTCATTACATTTTAGATTTGAAATTCGTATCATTTTATTGATATTTTCTATCTCAGAAATGTCATTTGACAGACGAAATTTAGTTGCTCCTTTGAATTCACAACTTAGAAATAAGATGCAGGAAAAAAATTAGAATTTACAGACCATTTTTTCGTAGACACTAAAACATGCCACATTTTGATATATATCACGTAATACCTCGAAACTTCGTGGCAGGTTAAAACTGTGTGCCGGACCGAGACTCTAACTCGGGACATTTGCCTTTCGTGGGCAGGGGCTCTACCAACTGATCTACCATAGCATGACTCACAACATGTCCTCAAGATTCAATTCTACCAGTACGTCGTATCCTACCTTCCAAACTTCACAGAAGCTCTTCTAGGTCCTGAGTTCGATTCTCGGTCCGGCACACATTTTTAATCTGGCAGGAAGTTTCATATCAGCGCACGCTACACTGTAGAGTGAAAATCTCATTCTGCATAATACTTCGTTTATTTCGTGAACGGTTGGTTACATACCACATATCTAAAAGATCGTTTCGGCAAATGATAGTAAGTTGAGGGGCACGTACCATCTTCAAGTGATATCTTAACGCTTGCATTCATCGAGATATTGAAGCAAGTATAATTTCATGAACAGAATAATAGGCTTTTTTAACGGCACCCGAAAGCGCTTGAAATGGCGGCTACAGCGATGCTTGTTAATTTTGAGGTTGAAACTTTTCCCAAAAGAACACGAAAAATATTATAAAACTGAAACAAGTTGGCCAGAATCAGGTATTGCGTTGAAAACACACTCATGACATTCTATGTCGTTGTATTAAGACTTTTGACTGTTTACTTGTCTGCACAGTAGATCTAGACGAACTGTGTCGACTATCGGCAGGCCTTTTCTGCTTCAACAGTCTTTGTAAGCAGACAAGTTCAGCAATGGGCTTCGGCTTTGACAAATAGGCAACAACGGGGACGGTTTAAATGGGAAACTGGCTTACGTAACTGTAGTTGTTTCCGCGAAAACGTAGGAAGTACATACATTTGCAGTAGTTTTCCTAAGTTCCATGTGTTGCGCCAGAAGTTAGCAAATGTTGTAGTCCTATGAACAAAAATCCAAGCCGACCCTGTATCTATGTTCTATAGGAAATGAGGTTTTGTCTTAGTGGTGTAGGCCTGTCTTACTGCATATAACGACGGAGCTTGGCATGCTTACCAGTTTTAGTACATTTCTGGGATTCATTCGTGAAAGGTTTCAACTTCTGTATTAACAAGCCCTATCACAGTAACTGCCTTTCCAAGAGGTATACACTGCAGCTACTAAAAGTATACAGTTCAATTTAAAAGTACCATACTTGTTTAAATATATTGGTTGATGAGTTTAGAGTATTATCCACGCTAAACATTCTGTGCCACTGAGAAAAGTATCAATTACACAGAGTCTCGTTTCGATGTATGGAACCCTTTAGGAAATAGAAGGGGTGTTACAGTTTTACGTAACTCACTCATGAGCACTTGCGAAGAGAGATTGAACAACACATGGTGGCAATATGTGGTAGCATTGTAGGCATATGCGCGTTAAGTATAAAATATGAGCGAAGCAGACATGAATGGGGAACCATTCTAGTGACGATAAAGGCCAAAAACAAGGAAATTTACTGGCAGAAGCTACTTTGACAAAGGGTAGATTGATACGTCCGAGATCCAATGAAACAGTATCTCGGAAACTGTGTGGTCGGTGGACTCTTTGCGTGTGCTTCCGTCATGAGGATCTATGCAAAGTAGTTGAAGCACATGAGTAGACGACAAGGTACTCGATATCTACCCCTCTTCACTAGAAGGTGGAGATTGGACGCATGCCCGCTCTGCAGAGCAGGATAGGCGGCCATCGGGGGTAGAGCGACGTCAGCGTACAGTACTGATGTAAGCTCAAATGTTTCAGAGCACTTTTTGAATATGTGGCTCTGCAGCAAATGCAACGACATTATCGCCGGCCGGGGTGGCCGAGCGGTTCTAGTCGCTACAGTCTGAAACCGCGCGACCGCTACGGTCGCAGGTTCTAATTCTGCCTCGGACATGGGTGTGTGTGATGTCCTTAGGTTAGTTCGGTTTAGGTAGATCTAAGTTCTAGGGGACTGATGACCTCAGAAGTTAAGTCCCATGGTGCTCAAGGCCAGCCAACGACATCATCAACTGCAATTGCAGTTTATATGGGATCATCGATACTGGACCGTGAATCAGTAGAATGTGGCATCTGGTCGGATGAATCACGATTTTTGTTACAACAGGTCGGTGGCCGTTTGTGTTTACAGTCACTCAGGCAAACGATTGCTCGAAACACGCGCAGCGTTACATACGCAGGCCAGTGCAGGCTGTTTTATGCTATGGAGGACTTTCACCTGTGATTCTATGGGACATACGGTAGTAAGCGAAGCCATCGTGACAGCTGTGGATCGGAAGAGCGTTCTTGTGGACAACATGCAGACTTCGTACTTGAAGTGTTGCCTGAGAGTGATGTCATCGTGTAGGTCTATAACTGTCCGTGTAGCAAGGCCAGAATCGTGTGACAGTGGTTTGAGGATCGTGATAATGAATCCACGTTGATGTGTTGAACACAAAATTCTCGTGATATGAGGTCGACTGAACACGACATGGACACTTTCGGGCACCAGCTCTGTGCCGCAATCAATCGGGCCGTAATTACAAGTTGATGACGTGACCTCTCCATAGACATCTAGTGCCAAATATCTGTGGAAAACTACGAAGGATTTGTCAATCCATACTACATACAAGCGCTAGTGTACTGTGTACCTAAGGTGGATTAACATGGTATTAAGCAAATGGGCAAGTTTTGGGTCTTCTCTCTCTCTCTCTCTCTCTCTCTCTCTCTCTCTCTCTGTGTGTGTGCGTGTGTGTGTGTGTGTGTGTGTGTGTGTGTGTGTGTGTGTGTGTGTTAGTAAACCCAAGAAGCCATATTCCTTCCACTGTGTGTGTGTGTGTGTGTGTGTGTACTTACGTCAGTAAAACAAAGAAACCATATTGCTTCCACAGGCTGGGCAGAGTAAAAGTGAGTTTAGAGATGTCATCTGCTCCTACACGCTGATAAACTGCAACAGAAAATGTGTTGTATCTCGATAACTTTTTATTTGTGGACTCATGTTTATTGGCGTTTTATAGCTAGTTTTGGCCTGTTCTTTCCATGTGTGAATTATTGACGATCACTTCTGAAACACCCTTTGTTTCTTACACTTTACGACAAGCAACCTAAGTTATTCTTCCACACCATGGGGCAGATGGTGTAAGTTCAGCAGTCTGTCTTAAGGTACATGAAATATTTTACATGCCATTTTTACTTCACCCACACTGTACTTTCTCATTTCTTCCTAGCATTGCGTCATCTACTGTGTGTGCTGAGGACCCCAGCACCTCACTATACTCACACTGCAGAACCCACCTTTACTAGCACCTTCTCACCCACTTGTTGCTGGCTGCTTGCAGAGCTGTCCCGCAGAGAGTGCCTGGCTGACGGCTCGTGGCGGCTGCCCACCGACTACTCGCCCTGCAGCCGTCTGCCTGGTGTGGTGCGCCGCCTCTGGGTCACCGTGGCAGCCCAGGCTGTGTCTGCTGCCTGCCTGGCGCCCGCCATCCTGCTCTTCTCCTCCTATGGGTGAGCATTACAGCGGCCACACACTGCTGCATCAGGTTGACACATCACACCAACATGAAAACATCTAAACTACTCGCCATTAAAATTGCTACACCAAAAAGAAATGCAGATGATGAACGGATATTCATTGGACAGATATATTATACTAGAACTGACATGTGATTACATTTTCACGCAATTTCGGTGAATAGATCCTGAGAAATCAGTACCCAGAACAACCACCTCTGGCCGTAATAGCGGCATTGATACGCCTGGGCATTGAGTCAAACACAGCTTGGATGGCGTGTACAGGTACAGCTGCCCATGCAGCTTCAACACGGTACCACAGTTCATCAAGAGTAGTGACTGGCGTATTGTGACGAGTCAGTTGCTCGGCCACCATTGACCAGACGTTTTCAATTGGTGAGAGATCTAGAGAATGTGCTGGACAGGGCAGGAATCGAACATTTTCTGTATCCAGAAAGGCCATTACAGGACCTGCAACATGCGGTCGTGCATTATCCTGGTGAAATGTAGGGTTTCGCAGGGATCGATTGAAGGGTAGAGCCACGGGTCGTAACACATCTGAAATGTAACGTCCACTGTTCAAAGTGCCGCCAATGCGAACAAGAGGTGACCGAGACGTGTAACCAGTGGCACACCATACCATCACGCCGAGAGATACGCCAGTATGGCGATGACGAATACACGCTTCCAATGTCCTCATTTGTCAATGAGGACAAAGATGATAGGGTGTTGAGGATCTGTTGTACTTGTGCCTAGTTTGAGGCGTACAACATTGCGCGCATTTCCGGCGAATGGTCAAAACAAGGTCCTGTTGTAGTAACTGAGATCGTTCTGTTTATAGACAGGTTGCAGAAGGTAATAGATATGTCTTTCTCTGACTTAAATTGCAGAGATCAGATGGGTGAAGATAAATGCATACTCATGTATGCTTGGCAAGGGAGAATGCTTTTTTATTATTAAGTGAGTTTTGGCAGGAGTGAATATGGTTTTATACATGCGAGTGGAAATTGTGAGCGAAGGGTGAATGACGTCGGGTTCAGTGGTTGTTGGAGACACTGTTTACATGTCCTGTTGGAGATGCAAGGGGGAGATACAGATCTGCGCTATTAAGGAATCCATTTGTGCACCGTATGTCGTTAGACAATAGCTGGAGAGCAGGTATAGGGAGAGCCCACTTCAGCATTCTGGTCCTGGGACTGAGTGGACGGCTGTTTAGATGGACAGGTATGTTTCTTTGACATGCCGTCGGTGACGCTCGGACACACGCTTTGTAACATGCTATGGGATTAGTTTGAGCATTTAGTACTTGTTTTGGTGGTTATTGGATTAAGAACTGTAATATTGAAGGTCATGTCCTCAGTGGGACCCCTGTGTAATTCAGTAAGTGTGTTTACGTATTTGAAGATATGTTTTGTCAATGGTGATGTTAAGTTGATGGCTCAGTTTAGCCACCACTGTAAAAAAATAGCTGTCTGCTGCTGAAGGAAAGAAAAGAAAGAAAGAAAGGGATGACCTTGCCCCCAGATCTGATGGATGAGTTATTAGATAAGAGCAAGTGATAGTTGAATGATGCTATGTGTTCGGATATAGGAGTCTCTAAACGGCGGGGCGAAATTTCTTTTATGTGGAAATTTATGCAATCTATAGATAGTGGTATTCGACTGCTAGTGACAACAGTTAAGAGCGGAAAAATAGGTACAAATCGAGCGCTGGCAGATCGTTGGGACAATGGTAATAATATTTAATTGAAGGTGGAGGTGGTAAATATGGACCGGGCTTTGAATATTGTCATATGTGCTTGATGCTCTGTATAAAAGTTTGACTCTTTAATTGCGTTTGGTATTTCTGGGTGCATGTAAAATTAATTTTACTGTTGAAAGTGTGTGAAAGATGAGTTGATTGGTGTTTAGATAGAGGCTACGTTTGTAATTTGAAAAGAGGGGATGAGAATGGTAAATTGATTGAGAGGCATGCTTTGTGGGGTGATGTATGAGTGTCAAGATAGGGTTGAGGACGATTGCGTATGTTGATGGTGGGACGGGTGTGAGGTTAGGTGCGGTGGGAGGTGTAAATTAGATCTTATTTTTAAAAAATGTACTGAATGTTAATAAATGATAATGAATGATAATGAATAATGAACAAAAGTAAGGTTTTGCAGCCATTATCTTGTAGGCATTTTAATTTGGAGGGAATTTTCTAGTGGAGGCAGGTCAATAATAATAAATAATAATAACTGATAATAAATGATAATGAATGACAATAAATGACAATGAATGATAATGATTGTTAATAAATGATAATGAATGATAATGAATAATAAACAAAAGTAAGGTTTTGCAGCCATTATCAGTTTGGAATTTGAATTTGGAGGGAATTTTCTAGTGGAGGCAGGTCAATAATAATAAATAATAATAAATGATAATAAATAATAATAAATGATAATGAATGTTAATAAATGATAATCAATAATAATAAAAAGACAAGTACAGTCTTTGCATACATTATCCTGTTGGAATTGAAACTTCCCGCCATTTTGTCTTCTGGAGGCTTAGGTTAGTGGATGTAGCACAATTGGACTACTTTCCCGCCAAAATTCCAAATTCCCGCCATTTTTTCTTGAGGATAGGTTAGTGGACGTTGCACAATTGACCTATTTTCCCGCCAAAAGCCGCCATCTTGGATGATGTCATGCAATTTTGCCAAGTCTACATGCCACCATCTTGGATGACGTCATCGCCCCCATCTTGAATAAATTTGGCAACAATGCAGCGTGGCCTGGTGCGCCCCTTGTCTCCCTACTTACGGTGGTCAACCAGATCCTGAAAAGCCAGACATTTCTGTAGCTGGTGCTAAGCGGTGCTTGGGGGCGGGAGGGGGTGTAAACAGCGCCACTGGGCAGTGAATGACTGTAAACAATAGTGATGGCCCATGCTATAGGAAGGGTTTGGGTTCGACAAACGCCTGGAGAACATTACCTTTCGTCTTGTGTAACACCAACAGTGAATAGGTGGTGTGGGATCTTGTTCGTCATTAGGATATGGTCCCCTTATTGAGATTAACAAAACGCTAGTTTCAAAAGGATATGATTTTACAGCGTTATGTGTCCCGTAAAGTACAAGAACAGTTTGAAGACAATGAATCAACTGTATCAGCGTGAGAGTGCAACCTGTCACACAAAGCAGCATCCACAAGTCAGTGTCGTGAGAACAATAACATTCCTGAAAGGTAATGGTCTGCTCAGAGTCTCAGTCCAAACCCAATGGGCGATCTTCGGCATCACTCTGGCCGTCGACTTCTCTTTACAATGCCTGCATCCAACAACAAAACCTTCCAAGGTTCTGGCTCGATTGAGATAGTTAACGTTTAGTAACCATAGTATAATACATTCTCGTTCTCATCTTACAACTGTTCAAAAGAAATTTCAGACCATAACTCCTGTGGCTACTTTTCTGTAACGTATACCACGAGGTGAAGTTTCTTGGACCGCTATGTTGAAATCAAGATTTAAGGCAAAATCTATGAAATTTTTAATTTATGCTATATAACATTTATTTTCACAATTATTTAAGTGTTATTTAAATGCTTCTAGTTTAGTTTATTGCACTAAACAAAGCATTTTACTATTTATCACACAAAAGCACATAATTTTGTGTGGTTATTTTAAATAGTACACATGAATGGACTGTTAGAGTACTGAATTTAAAAAAAAAACCCTCAGATTCGCAAGGACTGCTGGGAACTATATTATTTTAATCACCGCTCACAACACATTCGATTCTAACAGAAACTTTGTAAGTATTTCATTTAATTATTTATTTACACATCAAGTTCCGTAGGACCAAATTGAGGAGCAAATCTCCAAGGTCATGGAATGTGTCAGTAGAAGGAAATAACAACATAAAAGTAATAACAGATAAAAATAAATGTTCATGAATCTGAAAAAAAGTCAGTCCATAAGTTTAAGTCGACACTATCCGCAATACAATAAGAATCAGCTTAATTTTTCAAGGAACTCCTCGACAGAATAGAAGGAGAGACCCATGAGGAAACTCTTCAGTTTCGATTTGAAAGCGCGTGGATTACTGCTAAGATTTTTGAATTCGAGTGGCAGCTTATTGAAAATGGATGCAGCAATATACTGCACACCTTTTTGCACAAGAGTTAAGGAAGTTCGATCCAAATGCAGGTTTGATTTCTGCCGAGTATTAACCGAATGAAAGCTGCTTATTCTTGGGAATAAGCTAATATTGGTAACAAAAAACGACAATAAGGAATATACATATTGAGAGGCCAATGTCAAAATACCCAGACTAGTGAACAGAGGTCGACATGAGGTTCGTGAAATCACACCACTTATTGCCCGAACCGCCCGCTTCTGAGCCTAAAATATAATAACAAACGACATAAGTGAATGAAAATAAGCAAAGTAGACTAATTTTTGTGTCGAAGTATCACTCACTTTTGATTTAGTTCGAATAGTAAAAATGGTAGTATTAAGTCTTTGAACAAGATCCTGAACGTGGGCTCTCCACAACAGCTTACTATCTATCTGAACACCTAGAAATTTGAACTGTTCAGTTTCACTAATCATATGCCCATTCTGTGAAATTAAAAACATCAGGTTTTGTTGGATTGTGTGTTAGAAACTGTAAAAACTGAGTCTTACTGTGATTTAACGTTAGTTTATTTTCTACAAGACTTGAACTGAGGTCATCCACTGCACTATTTGAAACCAAATCAGTGTTGCACACAGCATCCTTTACTACCAAGCTAGCTAGTGTCATTAGCAAACAGAAATATTTTAGAGTTACCCATAATACTAGAGGGCATATCATTTATATAAATAAGGAACAGGAGCGGCCCCAACTCCGATCCCTGGGGCAGCCCCCACTTGACAGTACCCCACTCAGATCCCACATCACAGCCGTTATGAACATTGTGAATAATGACCTTTTTCTGCCTGTTGCTAAAGTAAGAGGTGAACCAATTGTGAGCTACTCACCGTATTCCGTAATGGTCCAACTTCTGGAGCAATATTTTGTGATCAACACAATCAAATGCCTTAGTTAAATCAAAAAATATGTTAGGAGTTCGAAACTTTTTGTTTAGCCCATCCAGTACCTCACAGAGAAAAGAGAATATAGCATTTTCAGTTGTTAAACGACTTCTAAAGCCGAACTGTACATTTGATAGCAAATCGTGTGATAGAAAATGATCAATTATCCTTACATACACAGCCTTTTCAATAACTTTTGCAAACACTGATGGCATAGAAATAGGTCTAAAATTATCTACATTATTCCTTTCTCCCTTTTTATAAAGCGGCGTTACCACTGAGTACTTTAATCAGGAAACTGACCATTCCTAAAGGAAAAACTACAAATATGGCTAAATACAGGGCTGACATGTGCAGCACAGTACTTTAATATTCTGCTAGACACTCCATCATAACCACGAGAGTCCTTAGTCTTCAGTGATTTAATTATTGACTCAATCTCCCTCTTGTCTGTATCACAGAGGAGTATTTCAGACATCAATCTCGGAAAGGCATTTTCCAAGAAAGTTATATGATTTCCTGTACAAACTAAATTTTTATTTAATTCACCAGCAATGCTCAGAAAATGGTTGTTAAATACTGTACATATATCTGATTTGTCAGTAACAGAAATATTTTTACTGCAAACTGACTTTATATCGTCAACCTTGTGCTGCTGACCAGACACTTCCTTCACAACTGACCATGTGGTTTTAATTTTATCCTGTGAATTAGCTATTCTATTTGCATACCACATACTCTTTGTCTTCCTAATAACATTTTTAAGCACCTTACAATACTGTTTGTAATGGGATACTGTAACTTGATTGTGACTATTTCTAACATTTTGATATAATTCCAGCTTCGTTCTACATGATATCCTTATCCCACTAGTCAGCCACCCGGGCTGTCCATTACAGCTAGTACCCCGTTTAGAATGTTCTAATGGAAAGCAACACTCAAAGAGCATGAGAAATGTGTTATGGAAAGCATTGTATTTATCATCTATATTATCGGCACTATAAACATCCTACTACTCTTGTTCCTTGACAAGTTTTGAAAAATTCTCTATTGCTGTTGGATTAACTTTCCTACGTAGTTTGTAATTAAATATGACATTGGTTTGAGTGCAAAAGCCTTTTAGTGTTAAAATTTGTGCATCATGGCCTGTAAGGCCATTCACGCTTTTACTAACACAATGCCCGTATAGTAATGAAGAATGAATAAAAATATTGTTATGACTGTGCTACTTTTCCCCTGCAACCTAGTTGGAAAATACAGTTTGCATCAGATCATATGAATTTAGGAGATCTACCAACATCCTTTTTCTTGCACAGTCATATACAAAATATATATTGAAGTCACCACATATAACTACTTTCTGGTACTTCCTATAAAGTGAATCAAGAACCCTCTATAGCTTGAGCAAAAGAGTTCTGAAGTCTGAGTTACGGGACCTATAAACAACATCATTTAGAAGTTTAATTTCACTAAATTCAACTAACGCTGCACAACTTTCAAATATCTGTTCAGTGCAGTGTCGTGATACGTCTATGGACTCAAATGGAATACTGTTTTTTACGTACAGAGCTACTCCCCCACCCCACAAGGATCTCCTTGAGAAACAGCCAGCTAATCTGTAGCCTGGTAAATGAAGCCTCTGAATTATCAAATTATTTAAGGTGCTCTGATATACCAATAATTTCAGAGTCAACATCTATTAGCAGTTCACTAACTTTATCTCTAATACCTCTCATATTTTGATGATATATGCTAATTCCTTCTCTACTTGGAAACATTACATCCTCTGAAGGTGAGCCCTTATTTAAAGGGACTTCCTTTAAGCATGTATACCTATCATCTGACTTCAACCTAAAAAAGGTGCAGCTCTAACACCAACTACTACAGGAATTTTTCCATGAGTGACACCACCACCACCACCCAGTACACTGCCACCTATAAGCTTAGCCAGCCTCCCCTTCCCGTACCTATTGAGGTGCAGGCCATGCCTAGTGAAACCCGATCTACTGATAGATCCAGACAGATCCCCATCACAAGTTTCCTGAAGTTCTTCCTCTGAATGATACTCTTCGATATCAGAACTGTGATCTCTGGTTAATGTAAAATCTTCGTCTTTTTCATTTATTTCTTGATATATATCACTGACACCTACCTGCAAAGACCGACTAATAAGTTGATCAATCTCGGGGAAGTTAAAATTGACACATTCGTGCGAACACATTTTGAGCTATAGGGTACTGTACTGAAGAAAACAGGTTCGCAGTTCACGAGGCGCGGTCTAGGAGACTCCAACACCTATCAATAACACATGTTAAGAATAAACACAGAAGGCGATAACGCAACCGACAACAAAACATCGTAGGCTTGACAGTTTGAGAGGGTTGGGGGAGTATAGAAGCATTCCACCACAACTGGCCTTGGAGAGCAATTTTCGTGCGGTCTGAGAGACCACACCGCGTGAGTTAAAGGTCAAGAAACTACCGGGAATCAGTTGAGTGAAATCAGGCTATCGCACTCCATTCGAAGTATAACAAAGGTGACCAGGAAAGTTGTGAGAAGAAGGCGAAACTGTGCTGGTTAATTTTAGCGAACCTGTGTTCGAGAACTTTGCGACCGTTATTCTGTCTCCACCATTTACCCCGTGAAGTCATCCTGATAATAACGTTAAAAGGGAGTTGGACACATATGGTGGCATATGTTGGACGATTGACTACAATATGTAGAAACAAAGGGAGCGAACAGACCACAATGAACCAAGAAAATAATCATAATTTACATATGTCTGGAAACCAATGGTTTTCCCCATACGACGTATTACGACTGAGTAAATTAACATCTTTTGGCAGAGTCCCCGAGGATCCAAACTACAGTTAAGCACTTGAGGGCAAACACATTACAAATCTTCCATATGGCCACCGTTCATATAAAGGCAGGCTTAAGCACCTATCATCATCGATGCCTGCACACGTTTAAAAATCCCAAGTGTGTTTCGAACGCGCTGACCACCATACACAACGTGTTCGTGGATTACGTCTACACTACCAACAGGGCCGGAACACCCGATAATTCTTAAATGTCGCTACACAAGGAAGACCCAACAGGGAAACTAGACGGGCCATGTTATTTCCCAAAATTCGTGCTAAATTAAATTTATTTGCAACTGAGAATATGGACAACCATCAACTGCAGAATGGAATGACGAAATAAAAATTTGTGCCGGTGTGGGACTCGAACCCGGATTTCCCGCTTATCGCGAGCTGTCGTCTTACCATTTTTATTTTTATTTTTTTTGTTTTGTTTTTAAATCTCATTTTGTTCTTTTTCGTTCGTTGCGTCTGCTCGGGGCGGACGTCGCAAGACACCTGTTTCAGTCCGTCAACAATCCGGTAACTCAGTTTTTTATTACAGAGGGCAGCTAACTCTTTGACCGAACACGCTGAGCTACCGTGCCGGCGCCATTTGGCTATTCGTGCATGACTAAGACCAGCCCCAAACTTCTATGTCGTCAACCATGCGTCGACAACTGTACCAGCACATCCATTATGTACACTCCTGGAAATTGAAATAAGAACACCGTGAATTCATTGTCTCAGGAAGGGGAAACTTTATTGACACATTCCTGGGGTCAGATACATCACATGATCACACTGACAGAACCACAGGCACATAGACACAGGCAACAGAGCATGCACAATGTCGGCACTAGTACAGTGTATATCCACCTTTCGCAGCAATGCAGGCTGCTATTCTCCCATGGAGACGATCGTAGAGATGCTGGATGTAGTCCTGTGGAACGGCTTGCCATGCCATTTCCACCTGGCGCCTCAGTTGGACCAGCGTTCGTACTGGACGTGCAGACCGCGTGAGACGACGCTTCATCCAGTCCCAAACATGCTCAATGGGGGACAGATCCGGAGATCTTGCTGGCCAGGGTAGTTGACTTACACCTTCTAGAGCACGTTGGGTGGCACGGGATACATGCGGACGTGCATTGTCCTGTTGGAACAGCAAGTTCCCTTGCCGGTCTAGGAATGGTAGAACGATGGGTTCGATGGCGGTTTGGATGTACCGTGCACTATTCAGTGTCCCCTCGACGATCACCAGTGGTGTACGGCCAGTGTAGGAGATCGCTCCTCACACCATGATGCCGGGTGTTGGCCCTGTGTGCCTCGGTCGTATGCAGTCCTGATTGTGGCGCTCACCTGCACGGCGCCAAACACGCATACGACCATCATTGGCACCAAGGCAGAAGCGACTGTCATCGCTGAAGACGACACGTCTCCATTCGTCCCTCCATTCACGCCTGTCGCGACACCACTGGAGGCGGGCTGCACGATGTTGGGGCGTGAGCGGAAGACGGCCTAACGGTGTGCGGGACCGTAGCCCAGCTTCATGGAGACGGTTGCGAATGGTCCTCGCCGATACCCCAGGAGCAACAGTGTCCCTAATTTGCTGGGAAGTGGCGGTGCGGTCCCCTACGGCACTGCGTAGGATCCTACGGTCTTGGCGTGCATCCGTGCGTCGCTGCGGTCCGGTCCCAGGTCGACGGGCACGTGCACCTTCCGCCGACCACTGGCGACAACATCGATGTACTGTGGAGACCTCACGCCCCACGTGTTGAGCAATTCGGCGGTACGTCCACCCGGCCTCCCGCATGCCCACTATACGCCCTCGCTCAAAGTCCGTCAACTGCACATACGGTTCACGTCCACGCTGTCGCGGCATGCTACCAGTGTTAAAGACTGCGATGGAGCTCCGTATGCCACGGCAAACTGGCTGACACTGACGGCGGCGGTGCACAAATGCTGCGCAGCTAGCGCCATTCGACGGCCAACACCGCGGTTCCTGGTGTGTCCGCTGTGCTGTGCGTGTGATCATTGCTTGTACAGCCCTCTCGCAGTGTCCGGAGCAAGTATGGTGGGTCTGACACACCGGTGTCAATGTGTTCTTTTTTCCATTTCCAGGAGTGTATATTCCCGTACAGATTAGACATTTTAATTGAAAGTCGCTTTCCCAGTGTTGGCGGATAAATACGATATTGCAGAGCCTGTGTTATTGTGAATTATGAAGCAACGTTCCTTTGGACATACGTACACGACCAAAGGAACTTCGCGTCATAATTCAGAATGCATGCGTGCATGCATGTCTAAAGGAGTTTTGTATCATAATTCAGAATAACGCAGGCAACTGCAATATCAGATTTGTGCTACGTATTCCCGAAAGGCCACATGAACGTGTGCCTGTGTACCATCACGCATGTACCGTATATGCACCCTTTCACCATAAGGAGCATCATAAAAAAGTTGTTTAGTTTGTGTTACTAAAAATAAATGTGCGCACGACAAGTAATTCGGGCAGGTAAGAGACGTGACACTATCAACCGATCATCACCGACACGACCCGAAAGGTCAACGGAAAATATCGCTGATTTCATTGGTAGCATGTGGGCTCTCATAAACCCAAACGTGTCTGTGGACGTTCATACGAGTAGTATAGCTGTCTGTAAATTACACGTTGACTAGGAACTGTGGAGCAATCAAACATGGTGTAAGGATCCATTAGCAGGATCCGGGCTGGAAAACCAGATGCAGTAAGGGCTTAACACTTTGTACGTGATAAGGGTACAACTTCCCCTCGTATAGTATCCGCCGTACGGCCGAAGGGGAATACTTTCTGCTGCATTAGTCCTTCTGATACTTGTGCCCAGCGTCGCATCCACTCGTTACAGTATACGCTCCTTCAATCGTGGTGTCTATCTTTCTGTCAGATGTAGAGATTAAATGGTCTCGTGGAGGTGCTGATGGGACCTCGTGAACAAACTACTGTCTTGCTGTCTACTCTGAAGATATGCTTGATGATACAATCTTGCTGCCTCAAGTGCTTTGCCACTACCACATCCGTACATGATATAGATGTCTGAAGTCATCTGTAAAAGAATGTGGGGCTGTGGCAACCACTTCTAATGACGCATGTGCACAGTGTGTCTGCCGCACACTGTGGGAACTCATAACCTGGAACATAGGATCAGACACCGACACTGTTGTATCATTGGCATAACTTCACTTATGGATAAGTCGGATAAGGGAAACCATAGGTTTCCGGACCTATGTTTATTGGGATGAATTGCTCGTTTCATTGTCCTCTACTCGTCCCTTTCGTCTGTATTTATAATTCTCAAATACCCTGTATATTATACAAGTGTTTATCAGGTAGATGACTGTGGTTTCGCCCCCATCATCGGCGCCTCAAGGTTCACTTACCACATTGTAAAACTACTAGGCAGCAGATGGTCATAAACGGCGATAGTTTGCTCGTACATGACCGTCAATGGACTAAGTTGCATGGCTACATACTAGAACCCTCTACAGATCTACAACAGCTGACACCACACTCATAACATTAACATCACTCCTTTTGTGAGCAGCCAGTCCTTACAGCTCACCTGTTCTGCACATCCTGAGATATAAGTTTTACTCCACTTCCAGCATTGGTCAGAAGAAATCTTATATCGTTCCACCAATGAGTAAGCTGTTACTGATTTATTAAAAGTTGTCTCTTCCTCCTAGCCTTTGGCTATTCTTTTATGCTAACCACAGTTTGCTACCTGTCATTAGGCGTTTAAGAAACATGTCTAGGCGATTTCTATCGTCTCTAAGATCTCACATATCTTCTCGCAGTGAGAACATAGTCCGCACCCAGTAACGTTTACAGCAGACGAGGCTTAAATTACCTCCACAGAGTTGTGTGTCAGCTGACATTGAAAGTAACTGAAAGCGGTCATGAAGGGAACGAGAAGTGTCAGATACTCTGTTTGGTTCAAGGCAGCCGCGGGGATGCACAGAACGAAGAAATGTTATGATTTTATGGTTATATTGTTGAGACAAGTATGGAAGAGTTTATGGTTACATCACTAAAAGTACACAACGTCCAACAAAATAATGAAATGTTGAAAGGACAAACAAACACACCCATCCCCGTGGAAGGACTCGAACCTCCGCCAGGACCAGCCCCACAGTCCAAGACTGCAGCGCCAGGCCGCTCGGCTAAACCCGCGTGGCAACGTCCAACAAAGAAGGCGTCGTTGGAACAAGACACTACTTTCATAACGACACAAGCCATTGACTTTTAACTAAATGTGGTCCATTTTCCTTATTATTTTCATTAGAGTTCGTTGTGTCTCAGAAATTTTCAGTGTCAAGCTAACGTTATGGCAGGAGGGAATAAATCGTTACTGAGGTCCATAAATGTGAAATTTTACGATAGCAGTGAATGTAGAATCCATTACGCCTATCCTGAAGCAAACACACACTAATCTTTATCCCTGCATTTGTGTTAGTTGTTTTTTCTGTGCATCTAACAGTCTTCCCACAAACACATGACAGTTTACTACCTGATGTCCTAACTGTGCTGTGAAGTGAACTAGACCTGTCAGTGTAGACTGCCCATTTTGCGTCCATGTGTACAAACTTCATCACCTTTCCTGCTGTCCAAGGTAAAACAAGCACTAATATCTAGCTCTTGCCACATGTACTTGGAGGTATTAACCAACCTAAAAACATACTCCTCCCAACAGCTATAATTATTATTCTGAAAATAAAGTATATATGGATTTAATGCTGTTCACAACACTGTCCCTAGACATCAATAGAATTATCTGTACATCTAACCGCAACACTATATATATTCGCCTGGCAGGCACTCCGCATGCGTATGCAATGTGTGTCACCTGCCTTTTGTGAAAGGTGTAGGACGAGTTCCTGATTAGTTTCTAAAATATCTTTCTCTGTTTACAGACACTCATTCTTAAGATTTTCTTGTTCAGTTTACTAAGGTAGGTAGTATGCAGCACACTATTTTAGTAGATCCTACTAGTCTGCCTAATTCTCTTTGCTCTAGGGCCGACGAACTCAGTAAAGATGCCTAACATCGCCGGGAAGCGTAACCGAACATATGGCCTGTAACGAAAGTTGTTCCCCATTGCATGATCTATCACACCTGGAAGTTTGATGCAAAGACTTCGGAACTCCCTATGATCAAATTAAAAACAACCACCTTCATGATTTATGTACAACATACATGAGTAGAAATGTTTGGCCGTTTGTTGTCGTCAGGTAGCTATCAAATTGTACTAATTTGTTCTGTCTGAACATTGTACAAATGACAAAAACTAGACCCCAATTTTCGTGAGCCATGCTACCTAATAATGAATTCTAGAAGAAGTTGTGCATTGTTACTCAAAGACTGTTAGTACCAGAGACAAAATTTACGAATCTCAGACAAGTCGTGTTTCGTGTTTCACACTAATTACTTCTTTGTGAATTTCATTCAATGCTAAAAATCATCTGTGTTACGTTTTCTTACGAAGTTAGCTTAACCCTTTGCCTTGCTGAAATCTACTTTTTATACAAATCTATTTTTTGTACGTTGTGAATGTTTCGCACACTGGGAAAGGAGATTGGTAGGTCCATTGCGTTTTACAACTTAATATTTTCCTTTCGTGTAAAGTAGAATAAGTCTAGAATCGTTCCACTGTAGCGAACGGTCTTCATCCACTCACATTCTGTGAACATTTCTACAAGCTTTTTTGTGCAATTATTTCTGCAGCTTTCACTATTTCTATTGAAACATCCCATTCAGGCACCACTCATCCCTTCATATCCCTACTGAATTTATGCATGTCATCTAGCATTACTAACACTTGAACAGATACGACTCTGACGGTAGTTGCTCAGTCTGCTTTAAATACCCAGTACATATACTGAAGAGCCAAAGAAACTGGTACAACTGCCTGACATCATGTAGGGCCCCCGCGAGCACGCAAAAGTTGCGCAATACGACGTGAAATGGATTCTACTAATATCTAAAATAGTGCTGGAGGGAATTGCCACCATGATACCTCCACGCCTGTTCATAAATCCGTAAGAGTAAGAGGGGGTGGAGATCTCTTCTGAACAGCACGTCGCAAGGCATCCCAGATATGCTCATTAATGTTCATGTCTGGGGAGTTTGGTGGCCGGCGGAAGTGAGTTTTGTGGCTAGCGGAAATATTTAAACCCAGAATAATGTTCCTGGAACCACTCTGTAGCGATTCTGGACGTGTGGGGTGTCGCATTGTCTTGCTGGAATTGCCCAAATCCGTCGGAATGCATAACAGACAAGAATAGATTCAGGTTTCAGGTGTTCAGACAGGATGCTCACGTACGTGTCACCCGTCAGAGTCGTATTTAGACGTATCAATGATCCCATATCACTCAAACTGCACACGCCCCGCACCATTACAGAGCCTCCACCAGCTTGAACAGCTGACATACAGGGACCATGGATTCATGAGGTTGCCTCCATGCCTGTACACGTCCATCCGCTCGATACAATTTGAAACCAGGTAACATCTTTCCAGTCATCGACAGCCCAATGTCGGTGTAGACGGGCCAAGGCGAGGCGTAAAGCTTTGTGTTGTGCAGTCATCAAGGGTACACGAGTGGGCTTTCGGCTCTGAAAGCCCATATTGATGACGCTTCGTTGAGTGGTTCGCACGTTCACACTTGTTGACTTCCCAGCATTGAAATCTGTAGCAATTGGCGGAAGGTTGGACTTCCGCCACGTTCAACGATTCTCTTCCCTCCTCGTTATTCCCGTTCTTGCTGATCTTTTTCCGGCCATAATGATGTGGGAGATTTGATGCTTGACGGATTTCTGATATTCACGGTACAATGATGAGTATTCCTTGAGCTGTTATGGACGTGTGGGGTGTCTCATTGTCGGCTGGAATTGTCCAAGTCTGTCGGAATGCACAATGCACATGAATGGATGCAGGTGATCAGACAGGATGCTTACGTAATTGTCAACTGTCAGATGCATCAGGGGTCCCATATCACTCGAACTGCACACGCTCCACACCGTTAGAGAGCCTCCACCAGCTTGAACAGTCCCCTGCTGACATGCAGGGTCCATGGATTCATGAGGTTGTCTCCGTACCCGTATCCATTCATCCATTCGATACTATCTGAAACGAGACTCGTCCGACCAGGCAACATGTTTCCAGTCATCAAGAGTCCAATATCGGTGTTGACTGGCCCAGGCGAAGCGTAAAGCTTTGTGTCGTGCAGTCATCAAAGGGTACACGAGTGGGCCATCGGCTCCGAAAGCCCACATCAATGATGTTTCGTTGAATGGTTCCCAGGTTGACACTTGTTGATGGCCCAGCATTGAAATCTGCAGCAATTTGCGGAATCGTCGCACTTTTGTCACGTTGAACGATTCTCTTCAGTTGTTGTAGGATCTTTTTCTGGCTGCAGCGATGTCGGACATTGTTGTTTTACCGGATTCCCGATGTTCACGATACACTCGTGAAATTGTCATTCGGGAAAATCTCCACTTCATCGGTACCTCTGAGATGCTGTTTTCCATTGTTCGAGCACCGAGTATAAGACCACGTTGACTCTCACTTAAAGAGTGGTAATCCGTCGTTGTAGCAGCAGTAACCGATCAAAGAACTGCGCCAGACACTTGTCTTACATAGGCATTGCCGACCGCAGCGCCGTATTTTTCCTGTTTCTGTATCACTGTATTTGAATACGCATGACTATACCACTTTCTTTGGCACTTTCGTGTGTATGTTTCTTAATTTTTTGGTTTCAGGCAGTTGCAGAGCCACCGCGTTTCGCTGCACAAGCACTTCTTCAGCTCACTGCTGCTCTACTCACTGTTCGAGATCGCCTTCACCCTGGCCGTCATGCTGCCGTCCCGTTACCAGGTAGCAACTTCCAGTTATGCACTGCGCGTGTCCATTACGCATCCGTGTGTGCGACTACTAGCATGAACGTCCCAACGCAGAACTACCACTACTTAAACACACACACACACACACACACACACACACACACACACACACACACACACACACCCACACACTGAATAGGGATCCACCTGCAAATAAATACAAGAGTAAAGCTAATCGTTAACTATATTTATAACATACGTGCATATTGTGAGAACTTTGTAATCTTCCATTAAAAAACATGGGGTGTGTGTACACGTGAAAAATAACCACATTTTCCTGAATGTGTTTCCTAACCAACAAAGAGACAGCAGCAAAATGGACTTGAAGACTGTTCAAAATAATATAAAAGTACCTTAATAGGAGGATGAAAACACTACATCATTTCTGATGCAAAGCTGTGTTGTGGAACAGTGTGTAAGACTACGACAGGTGTTAATAGCGGCAGTGCTACGTTCCTCCTCTCCACTTCTAACTGCCCACATACATGTATTCCTTTGCTAACAACTAATGCAGGCACACAGATTGCATGATTTATTATTGAAACTGTTGTTCCTTGCAAACCTGTTCAAACTACACGTCCTGTATGCGGCCATACACAATTAACTACTTCACACTGATTCTTTTCATACAGTGAAAACGTGGTAGGAATTGATAGACTAAACATATTACCGATTACCTCCAAACACACACTTTTCAACGCGTCTGCACCTAGCAAGCGCGGCCGACCAGCTCCCACTAACGTTCGAGGTGACCCAAAAGTCCGTAAACATTTGAAAATGCACTAATTCACGGAATAATGAAGGTACAGAGGTAAAAATTGCCACTTATGATTGAAATGACATGGAGTTATGTTGAAACCGAAAACGAGTGCAAAAATTGGCCAACAGATGGCGCTGGACAGCAACACGTCAGTGACTCAGCATGGGAATCCTGCCTAAAATGAGCTGTAGCGAGAGTGGGACTCAGATGTGCCAGCGATCGCGGCGTGTTGACTCCACCAGAAAAGATACTGCTCGTGAAGCTGTACTATTAGAATGGAGAATTCGCTATTGCAGTTTTAAGATACTTTCGCCATAAGAAATGTGTTCGAAGAGGTAAAGGTCTTGACGGGAACTCTCACCATAGCACTAACATGCTGAACAATGCTGTTCACAATATTTACTCTCGAATATAAGTACTGTTGATGAATGACGACCGACATGTTGAGCATTTTTTTAAAGAATATAGTGTTTGCTAAAATATTGCATTTCTGTCATATGAGGTGCCACCTGTTCGTCATTTTGTGCACTTTCTTGTTTTAATAAAACCCTATGTAATTCCAAACAAATGTGTCAAATTTTACATCTCTAACATTATTCTGTGATTTATAGAATTATCAGTACTTAACGGACTTTTGGGTCACCCTGTAGTACGCCAAGCGCGCCCACGGTACAACAACAACAATAATAATTTACCGTCCATTCACAGCGTGAAAAGGTCAATTATAACCGCTGGAGACGGCATGACCATCTGTAGCTGCATTAATATAATACCCAATCAGGAGTAACGCTAAACAACAAACTTACAAAAAAGGCGAAAATTAACACGAGTGAAGATATAAGATCCTCTCAATTGATCGCAAGAGTTCCTTCAGTTTTGTTTAAGATAACTTTAAATGTTTTATTCTCGTACTGAAAAATTTAGAAAATTTAGAAAATTTTTTGGCCGTTTTTGATTATTTGTAGTAGTGACAGGATTGCCTCAAGCCTATAGCATCGCTTTTTCTCTTGATGGCTATAAGTTTTCTCAGTTTTCCAGACATTTCTTCGACAGCTCCAGAGCTAGGGTATAATACATGAAAAATTAACAAAAATGCATCCACTTTTATACACGACAGGGATCCCAAACCCTCGAGCTGTACTCAAGAATACGTCACACAAGTTTTGTGCATGCAATCTCCTTTATACGTGTGCTACACTGTCCAATAACTCTCCCGGTAAGCCGCAAATGGTCATTCACCTTCTCTGCAACTGACTTTATGAACTCTGTCTGTTACATATCGTTCTTCAGTATTACTACTATAAGTGCAGTCCACGTGAGTCCGTAAAGGAGCAGAGCTACAGGTATTGTGTTCTAAAGTTGCAGGAATGTTGGTCCTCATCGGTACTTACTTTTATCGTCTTTAAGGCAAGTTGCTATTATTACACCAAACAGAAATTTTGTCGAAGTCAACTTGAATTCCCCCACAGGACGACACTTTCTCTACATAATAGGACATATTATTCTGTTGCTGTTCACCTTTTCCGTCAGATCATTTCTGCAGATGGAAACCAGAAATAGTCTTATCACGTTGTCCTCGGGCACATCTGATGTTACCTCTGTATGTGATGAACAGCCATAACCCTTGTATACTGGAACACATTCCGGATATGTCGGAATATGAAAACTGCCTGTTGACCTGCATACACAGTTCACAGGATATTGTGTGTGAAAGGGATTTATTGTTGTTTTCTACTGTAAGTAGGCTGTTTAGGTTCTTATATTGGTAACGCCACGTAGCGCTCTGAAAATCACTGGCTGTGCTGTGTGCAGTCTGTGGCTGGTTTGCATTGTTGTCTGCCATTGTAGTGTTAGGCAGCTGGCTGTGAACAGCGCGTAGCGTTGCGCAGTTGGAGGTGAGCCGCCAGCAGCGGTGGATGTGGGGAGAGAGATGGCGGAGTTTTGAAATTTGTCATGAACTGCTATATTTATATATGATGATATCAAGGTATATACATCGTTTGTTCTCTATTAAAATCTTTCATTTGCTAACTATCCCTATCAGTAGTTAGTGCCTTCAGTAGTTTGAATCTTTTATTTAGCTGGCAGTAGTGGCGCTCGCTGTATTGCGGTAGCTTGAGTAGCGAAGATTTTTGTGAGGTAAGTGATTTGTGAAAGGTATAGTTTAATGTTAGTCAGGGCCATTCGTTTGTAGGGAATATTGAAAGTCAGATTGCGTTGCGCTAACAAAATATTGTGTGTCAGTTTAAGCACAGTCATGTATAATTGTTCAAAGGGGACGTTTCACTACGAATGGCCCATTCTGATTTATGAACAGACGCTTATACCTCTTTAGACAACTGAGTTTATCAGAGCCTAGACTATGCAGCAGACTAATATTACAGAAATGGTCCAAAATGTGTAGCGTATACAGTCTATCTGCACTTTATCTCAGTTGCTTGGGAATGTTCCCTGTGCAAGGGATTCACGATAAACAGAAGCTAAGAGAGCGACAACTGCCGCAGCGACTCTCTGTAAAACCAAAGTGAAATTCAGTCAGCGCCTTCATGCTCACTAGTTTTCAACTGATCAGTTCCTTCCCAAGACATGGATTGTTTATTTGTAAATCATCTAAAAATGGTTCAAATGGCTCTGAGCACTATGGGACTTAACATCTGTGGTCATCAGTCCCCTAGAACTTAGAACTACTTAAACCTAACTAACCTAAGGACATCACACACATCCATGCCCGCGGCAGGATTCGAACCTGCGACCGTAGCAGTCGCGCGGTTCCGGACTGAGCGCCTTAACCGCGAGACCACCGCGGCCGGCTAAATCATCTGTTTGAAAGTTTGTTCTGTAGTATAGTGATGGTAAATCTGTACGATTTTTGTGTGTTAATTACTCGTTAAATATTGCGTTTAACGTCTCTGGCTTCCTTCTACCGTCTTCTTCTCGCAGCAGACTAGTCGACAAGATGCGGTGGAGGGGGTCGGCGTTTCACTATCCTTTAAACTACAGGTCTACCTATCTGCATAGGTTTCAGGTTATCTGCCCCTTCACTCTGCGATGGTAGACGCTGGTTTAGCTGACAAAAGCAGAGTTGACCAAAATTCGAGTAAATACCTACCACGCAAAGGCCAGATGTCTCCAGTCCATGGACAGCAGCTGAAAGTTAAACTATCGAGCGTTCGGGATTCTTGCGTGAGTCGTTTGAAAAAATGTGAAAAAATTTGCTTTCCCTTGGTTTATTGTCTTCAAACAAGGAAAATGTCTGTCAAGTCCGCGTTTAACATCCCGGCATCAATTTTGCAATGTTACTGGCTGTCTCTGTACCAAGTCCACATCCGAAAGCAGACAGAAGATATTTAGTCAGACCCGATATTTTAAACGTCCTAAACGGTCACTGACCCACGACTACTTGCGAATTAACACATTCAGTCGTTCAGTAGGCTTCCTGTAAAGGAGTGTTCGCCATAATGTCTCGTTATCTGCACGAAACCCGCCACTCAGAATTTGTGGACGACATGAAATGTTCACACGCTAATATTCCCTTACGTAAACCATTCACAAGGTTCCAAATTTCACAAAATACTCGAAAGTGCAGTCGCTCTTCGTCAATGACACGAGAACGGATAACACATGCGAATTTCTTCATTTTGGTACAAATTCGATCAGCGTGGTTTAACATAGGTGTTTACAGGAAGACCGCTCCCGAGCGACTACCTCGACTCATGGAGCTGAGACACAAAGCCCTACTCAAACGTGCGGGAGACGTTGAATTCCTATTGACTAGTTTGTTAAGCGGCTAATCAGATCATCTCGAGTACTTCTATATTCGCGGTACTTCTAATGTGCAGAACAATACGAGACTGGAATAGAAGCGAGAACCGATAGAGGTACTCAAGGTACCCTCCGCCAAACACCATCAGGTGGCTTGCGGAGCATAGATGTAGACGTAGATGATGAATGTCAGCCAATTACCAAAAGTAATTTACTTCAGAAATTTGGTACTTCCGAAACTAAATCAAATTTAACGAAAACAAAATGCTATTCCTTTCCAAATATTAAATTACTAATAAATGTGATTCTGAGCGCCCCTTCTGGCTGCCTTTTACGAAATCAGACTCATACGGAAACACGTCAGAAATTCCCTATTGCACAACAACTTTCTCACGCACACATTAACATAGTTTTAATAAAATATCACATTCTCACTTAACGTATGTCCTCCATTCACTCTCTCTGTCTCTCCAAAACACACACACAACCAAAAGACGGTGAAATAAGAATTTTCCTAAGTACTTTTTATTAAGTCATAAATCTGTGGTAATGAAACTAAAGAAAATGTGAGAAAATTAGATAATATAAACCTAGCCTCTTCGATATAGTTTGAATTGATACTGTAGACGAATGCATT
Organism: Schistocerca piceifrons; assembly: GCF_021461385.2. Classification (NCBI taxonomy): domain Eukaryota; kingdom Metazoa; phylum Arthropoda; class Insecta; order Orthoptera; family Acrididae; genus Schistocerca; species Schistocerca piceifrons. Next base: position 841,418,558 of record NC_060140.1, on the reverse strand, counting down.
ACAGTATCTAACTCAATTTACAATGCCAGCTCGGTTATAATGGTTTTAGGAAAAAAATTATATCTCCGAAAGTATTGAAGTTATTGATTTGAAATTTTAACTGCATGGTAGCGTTAGCCATAAGATTTGGTATACTGCGTATGAAAAAGACCGATTACTACTGAACAACACTTCTTCAGATTCATAGAGGTATGTGTGACGTATTGCACGCAGCGGTAGGCAAGCACGCGGCTCGCTCGGCCCAGCAGCCACCATCAATTGTGCCAGCGTGAGAACCAAATATTGCTCTTCTCCCGGCTCCAAGGAAAAATGGTTCAAATGGCTCTGAGCACTATGGGACTTAACTTCTGAGGTCATCAGCCCGTAGAACTTAGAACTACTTAAACCTAAGGACATCACACACCCATGCCCGAGGGAGGATTCGAACCTGCGACCGTAGCGATCGCGCGGTTCCAGACTGTAGCGCCTAGAACCGCTCTGCCACCCCGACCGGCCTCCAAGGAAAGCTACGCTTTCAGTGCAAGACGACAATTACGTTACAAAGTGTCTAAGTAGCTTTGCGATTTTCTTTAAGACTGAGCCATACTATCACCAGTTACCGTTAGTCTGATCTGCAGAGGGACGTATTCAACCATGGGAATTCCGAGAACCCCGAGCTCTGCGAACTCTAGACTCCGAGTTCTCTGCCTTCTGGAGAACCGACCGCGCTTGTCAATTATCACTCCTTAGTTGACGGTTATCGGTTCTCGATTTCAGCTTATCATTTCTCGATTCTAATTTGTCATTTCTCCGTTCTTGCCTCTCGTTTCTCAGGTCTCGCTTCTCAGTTCTCCGTAAACCAGAGGAGACCAAAGTTTTCAGTTTTCGGACTTGTAAGCGTTTCTATTTCGAGCAAGTTTCCCTTTACTGCAGCAAATTCGAGATTGCCACTGATTTATTGAATCGTGAAACAAATTAGAGGGTTGCATCAAAAGGTATATTTTGCATTGAAAATGTAATATATTATAGTTGTAATAACAAATACATACAATTCTGCTACAAACTGTTCCATCAACTATCAAAAAATAATATGAAAATACAAAAGAACAAAAATTTTGAAAAAGCTTTTGATTAGAATTTTGAAGTTGTCTGAAGAGTAACGGTACGCGTGGGCTCCGAAAATATAGCCAATTGCCGCAGGGAGCGTCATGGTGATTGAGCTGCTGCCTGGGCAACAGACATCCGTGAGTTCGGGGTAGCATCGGTGACTAGCGCAACAGAGGTCACAGGTTCGAGTCCTGTGCTGCTACGGATTTTGATATGAGCCATTGCCGTGCGGAGTACGTCTTCTCTATGGATCAGAATAACAGTGTCAGCCTAGTTCTGATTTCAGTTCTGTGTGTTGCTCATACGTGAAGAGAAATTATGACTGAAATAGTGCATAATATGTGATATGTAGTATCGGACTGTTGTGCAGATTCAGATGAAACTATGCGTACGCGTTTCGGTGCGGCTCTGGAAGTCCTGGAGCTATATTAACCAAACTTTTTGCACATCCTGTTTACTACATGGATCAAAATACTGTGAGGATTGGACTGTACGGTCACACAAAAATGGTTCAAATGGCTCTGAGCACTATGGGACTCAACTGCTGAGGTCATTAGTCCCCTAGAACTTAGAACTAGTTAAACCTAACTAACCTAAGGACATCACAAACATCCATGCCCGAGGCAGGATTCGAACCTGCGACCGTAGCAGTCTTGCGGTTCCAGACTGCAGCGCCTTTAACCGCACGGCCACTTCGGCCGGCCACGGCCACACATGTAGGTAGTGATGACAGCGAGAAGATTTAATCGAAAATGATCGATGTTTCCGTAAAATCGACAGTCTTCGTGGAATCCAAGTCAATTGATAGAACATAACACGTCTGATGTCATTAATGTCAAAGTTTAATCGAAATAAATCAGTGAGATCATTGAGTACATTTTTAGCAAAGAAGATAACTCCTTAAAGTGTTATTTAAGAATGTAATCTAAAAGCAATTTAACACCCCGTTCTGCTCTGAGAAACCACATACACCCCCTTCAGCCCAAAAAGATTCGAGATTCGATTAATAATAAAAAGAAATGGTCTGTGCAACTAATATCTGTGCAAGTAGAACATCATGTTTATCTGTGTTTGCGACATTCAGTTGTCATTCGAAGATGACCTTGAAAACCGAAAGCCAGTTCGTGACCAAATAAACCAAACATTGCACATTATTAGGAAGGGTTTTCCTTTTTACGAGGGCAGTTCAATAAGTAATGCAACACATTTTTTTTTCTGAAACAGGGGTTGTTTTATTCAGCATTGAAATACACCAGGTTATTCCCCAATCTTTTAGCTACACAACACTATTTTTCAACGTAATCTCCATTCAGTGCTACGGCCTTACGCCACCTTGAAATGAGGGCTTGTATGCCTGCACGGTACCATTCCACTGGTCGATGTCGGAGCCAACGTCGTACTGCATCAATAACTTCATCATCATCCGCGTAGTGCCTCCCACGGATTGCGTCCTTCATTGGGCCAAACATATGGAAATCCGACGGTGCGAGATCGGGACTGTAGGGTGCATGAGGAAGAACAGTCCACTAAAGTTTTGTGAGCTCCTCTCGGGTGCGAAGACTTGTGTGAGGTCTTGCGTTGTCATGAAGAAGGAGAAGTTCGTTCTGATTTTTGTGCCTACGAACACGCTGAAGTCGTTTCTTCAATTTCTGAAGAGTAGCACAATACACTTCAGAGCTGATCGTTTGACCATGGGGAAGGACATCGAACAGAATAACCCCTTCAGCGTCCCAGAAGATTGTAACCATGACTTTACCGGCTGAGGGTATGGCTTTAAACTTTTTCTTGGTAGGGGAGTGGGTGTGGCGCCACTCCATTGATTGCCGTTTTGTTTCATCGCCTGTAACAATCTTTGACAAGAAATTGTCACCCTCAGCCACATGACGAGCAAGCAATTCCGCACAGATGATTCTCCTTTGCTCTTTATGGTGTTCGGTTAGACAACGAGGGACCCAGCGGGAACAAACCTTTGAATATCCCAACTGGTGAACAATTGTGACAGCACTACCAACAGAGATGTCAAGTTGAGCACTGAGTTGTTTGATGGTGATCCGTCGATCATCTCGAACGAGTATGTTCGCACGCTCCGCCATTGCAGGAGTCACAGCTGTGCACGGCCGGCCCGCACGCGGGAGATCAGACAGTCTTGCTTGACCTTGCGGCGATGATGACACACGCTTTGCCCAACGACTCACCGTGCTTTTGTCCACTGCCAGATCACCGTAGACATTCTGCAAGCGCCTATGAATATCCGAGATGCCCTGGTTTTCCGCCAAAAGAAACTCGATCACTGCCCGTTGTTTGCAACGCACATCCGTTACAGACGCCATTTTAACAGCTCCGTACAGCGCTGCCACCTGTCGGAAGTCAATGAAACTATGCGAGACGAAGCGGGAATGTTTGAAAATATTCCACAAGAAATTTCCGGTTTTTTCAACCAAAATTGGCCGAGAAAAAAAATGTGTTGCATTACTTATTGAACTGCCCTCGTAATATTAAACAAGAAAAGTTAATATGTCTATTTTAATGTTTCGGGCGCTCTGAATAGCCTCCGCACTCGAATAAAACGCATGGAAGGTTCAGACAACCATGTGAAACTGTCAGATAAGTTCCATCTTCGGCATGTTGTTCTACTCGTGCCTCACGTTTGCTTGAATGTCCTTTATGTCATCAAATGGGTTTATGTGAATCTCTGCACTTCCTCGTTTTGTGGCAGGTACGCACTGTTAACACCAAATCTTGTGATCAGTGACGATATTTTTCAGAAAAGAATTGTCCGTCTTTATCGTTTTAACCAAGTCACGACGGGCGTGCGGGGCAAACTTTTCACACACTTTTATCTTCTTCAAAACATTCACGAGAATGTATTTCACCCATGATTTAGAGATGTTCCATTGCGACTTGTGACACAAATATGTCAACACATTACGACAGTACGTCTACTACTTAACACTGCCTGTTCACAACTGAATGTTGGAATGCACATATCTTGTTGCAGTTGTTAGTTGAAGCTGATACGAAAGTTTTCTTGCGAAAGAACGCCTTCGTCAGCTGCTTTTCTTTTTAAATTGCGAAACACATCAAAAACGATAAAGACTGACTATTGTGGAACTGACTCAGACAAATTACAGTTTATCTTTCGGCGAACACTAGTTGTAATCTAGTAGGATTTCACCTTTGGTTGTAGCACTACAGTGGCTAGTTTGGATGTCGAAGTTACAGGGTGGCAGAAAATAGGTGTTCGAAATTTAGTCTTCTGCGAGTTAATGTGAGGTGGTAGGTTCTTGTCATCAAATTTGTGCTGTAGCAGACAAGATGAAATTTAACTCAGAAGGTTTTCAAAGTGCATTTCTCCTACAGCAATGTGTGTAGAGCCTTGAACTAAATTCCATGATGACTTTCTGGAGAACATCATTTTAGACTGCAAGAATCTCTTTGGGAATTGCAGTACCAACACCGTGGAGTGTTGCAAATGCATCTTCGAAGACTCCGTCCTTTAGATAACCTCATAAGGAATAACCATATGCGTTGAGATGGGGACTACAAGGTGGTGATTCCACAATTTTTCCAATGAATGCTGAGGTGATCAGGGCAACGAAATGATCTCTGAACACTTCTTGAAGCAAATCAAAGACATCTGCAATATATGTAATATGGTGTGGACGTTTTCCGTCCCGTATGAACCAGTAGTTCAGAGCATTGGGCTGCGTATTGCAGCCGGTACAAATTCATGTTCCAGTATCTGTCTGCTTTTGCTTACCGTGACAGGTCTCTCAATAGAATTGGGCCCAATAATGCATTTTGCACTGATTGCGCACAAAACAGTGACTTTTTTGCTGATGAAGACGAGGAGCAGCTTGACCGACTGGATTCTCGGTGAAGCCAGTTCTGTGATATTGACGAACCCACTGAGACGGAAGTGTGCCTCATCACTAACCCAGATCAGGTCCCTATCGACTGTGGCTTTCTCAAAGGTCTTAATCACCTTATTTCTAAAAGAATATCGCCGCTCCACATTACTGTCCTTGAAAGGCTGGCAATGTTTGTTGAGGGCAAAGATTAAGCTCTTTTGAATTATTAGCTGAAGAGACCATCGTGACATTCTGAGTTGCTGTGGTGCACGTCTTGTTGATGTTGTGAGACACTCAATGAATTACTTTCGCACGTGTTACACATTCTCCGGGGTTACAACTGAGGCAGGTCGTCATGTGGCCATTCCTGGAATAATTTAGAGATGCAGTCTTTTCAAAACATTTAATAAATATGCCAAAAAAGAAGGAAAACGTTTCACAGAATGCTGGGATGCCCACACAAATTTTGTCATCATAATTTGACATTAGTTCTGTACTGTAATCTCACCGCCGGCAGGAGTGGCCGAGCGGCTCTAGGCGCTACAGTCTGGAACCGCGCGATCGCTACGTTCGCAGGCTCGAATCCTGCCTCGGGCATGGATGTGTGTGATGTCCTTAGGTTAGTTAGGTTTACGTAGTTCTAAGTTCTAGGGAACTGATGACCTCAGATGTTAAGTCCCATAGTGCTCAGAGCCATTTGAACCATTTTTTTGTAGTCTCACCGAGAAGTCGTCATTCCGAATGGTGCAGTTAATGGGACCAAATGTGGTGCTGAATGCGTGTGTCATCTAGAATTTTCGTAAAATGTCTTTACGGTCAACAAAACACCGTTCCTATATAAAATGTAAATTGAGACATCGTTGCGTGAGATACAGAATTTTCAGGGCTACAAGAGACCAATATCACAAGACGTATCATTTACGGCACACTATTAAACCATAGCAGACAAATACTTAATAACACCTATTTGCCCCACCTTGTACACATCCTTCTTTTAACTGCGTAAAGGGACACTGCAAGTGGATCACTGAAAGAATGGGACTAGTTGCTGTACTTATTGAGGTTCCCGGATGTGTGCTCGATTCCTCTTGGTTCGCGAGAAGAGAGTTCTCATTTCTTCCTATCTCTGGCAGGCTGCGAGCGTGTGTTAAAAAGTGGCCACGGTCGATCATCTGGAGTGGTGGCAGCCCTGTCAGGCACGGAGAATCTCTGCACTGTGACGTCTCGAGATATCACGGTATGGCGCGCGCGCCTGCACCTCCGGACAGGGAGCGTAATGGGGTTTGTGGGGCGCGGGTCATGGAGGGCCCAGCTGCTGACAGACGGTAGCTGTCAGGGGCGATTAGATAGCGGCTGCCTGCTCTCCTCTCTGGCTCTCCCCCTGAGCCCCTGCAAAGCCCGCCACTGCCTGGCCGGCCCCCCTGACCGCGATAACGCCACCAGACTCACCCACTTCTGTCTCCCGGCTAATCGAAGGCCAGCCTCCCACGTCCTCGTTCCTATTTCATTACCAGCGACGGTTTACCACGATTACCAGCCCCAATTGTGATCCAAAACACTGATGCCACGTCCATAAGGTGGCTTCTTTGCTCCTATATTTCGTTCTTTTCTATCTACCAATTTCTCAGCTTACAACTCCCAATATGTTTTCTTTAGGTGATTACAATTTTAATGGGATAGCTGCCCTCTATCACCAAAGTCTCTTACTCATGCCTGTGAGGCGACACAACTCAGAGATAAGCATCTTAGAGTCCTCGTGAAGGATGATATTTTCGCTAGCAGTACTTGGCTGGCAAGTGGAAAAGAAACCTTCTGGCCACCAGACTCTGCCCAAATGCCCTGGATTAAATTCCAAGCCTCTCCACTGTGTCTCATGGACTGAGGCCATATGACACTGTGGGTAGTGATATGTCCATTGGATGGTTGAAGGTTATAGAAAACAAACTGCGGGCGCTCAAGTTGACTGCACACGCATGACGGACTTCTTGTCACCCTCACTGCTGGAAGGAGGTTGTGCTTACCAGGTGGCTTATTGGATATAGCCCTTTAACACATGGCTTCCTCCTCTGGTGGGAGAATCCACCTTTCCTTGAGATTAGTGGTGTGCCACTTTCAGTTCAGTATATTTTGGCAATGTGCGTTTATATACACTACTGACCATTAAAATTGCTACACCACGAAGATGACGTGCTGCAGACGCGAAATTTAACCGGCAGGAAGAAGATGCTGTGATATGCAGATGATTAGCCTTTCAGAGCATTCACACAAGGTTGGCGCCTGTGGCGACACCTACAGCGTGCTCACATGAGGAAAGTTTCCAACCGATTTCTCATACACAAACAGCAGTTGAGCGACGTTGCCTGGTGAAACTTTGTTGTGATGATTCGTGTAAGGAGGAGAAATGCGTACCATCACGTTTCCGACTTTGATAAAGGTCGGATTTTAGCCTATTGCGATTGCGGTTTATCGTATCGCGACATTGCTGCTCGCGTTGGTCGAGATCCAATGACTGTTAGCAGAATATGGAATCGGTGGGTTCAGGAAGGTAATACGGAACGCCGTGCTGGATCCCATCGGCCTCGTATCACTTGCAGTCGAGATGACAGGCATCTTATCCGCATGACTGCAACGGATCGTGCAGCTACGTCTCGATCCCTGAGTCAACAGATGGTGACGTTTGTTAGAGGACAACCATCTGCACGAACAGTTCGACGACGTTTGCAGCAGCATGGACTATCAGCCCCGAGACCATGACTGCGGTTATCCCTGACGCTGCATCACAGACAGGAGCGCCTGCGAGCGTACTCAACGACGAACCTAGGTGCACGAATGGCAAAACGTCATTTCTTCTTGGTGTAGCAAATTTAATGGCCAGTAGTGTACTGACGTCAGGGCAGCCCTAAGTCTCCATGTAGATCTACCCATCATTCTCATCGATACTGAATGCAGTATTACAATAGTGGTGAAATTTTGTGAACTGTCAGGCCTCATCCCTAAGTTGGCGGGAAAGGAAGGCAGACTTTAATGAATTATAAACTGCTCCACATGTACGGACAGGCTTCGTCTCCAACCATGAGACTGACTTGCTGACTTTTAGTTAGGGCGCTGATGACCAAGATGTTGAACCCCCCTCACCTAAAATCATCAGCATCAACATTAAGTACGTCGGATGGGGACGTTATGCTCGGCGGCCACTTTGGTACTATTACAGATGGGTAGCCTGTGTGCAGGTTCTGGGTTTCACTCTCTCACTTCTCTCATCATCATAGAACGTGAGCCTGACAGTACACACTCACTCACACACACACACACACACACACACACACACACACACACACGCACAGACACACACACACACACACACACACACACACACACACTCGCACATCTTAAAGTTACCTACACCTAACAGGTATGTTTAAGGCACGCCTTTCATATACTTTGAGGAGAAGTGCCAGCAGTGTTATGGCTCTTTTGAAATGTTCAAATGTTCGAATGTGTGTGAAATCGTATGGGACTTAACTGCTAAGGTCGTCAGTCCCTAAGCTTACACACTACTTAACCTTTGTTATCCTAAGAACAAACACACACACCCATGGCCGAGGGAGGACTCGAACCTCCGCCGGTACTAGCCGCACAGTCCATGACTGCAGCGCCTTAGGCCGCTCGGCTAGACTCTTTTGAACTTTACGTTATGTTGCGGAGGGTACCTATAGCACATCATTTCTCCTCTTTCCTATACCGTTGACGAATGGTGTGTGTGGAGAACAACTGTAGGGAATCCTCCGATCCTCCGTAACAGCTAGAATTTATCAGATTTTTTTCCTGTTGTCGTCTTGTTGCGGTATTTATGAGAGTGGACTAATGTATTACCCAACCCTTCTTGAAAGGTATGCTCATAGGTCCATGATGCACAGCGCCTCCCTTGTAGCGTCTACCATTTTAGTTTGATTAGGCTGTTGTGTTTACTGAATGGACACGCCACCAATAAGGCCGCTCTTCCTAGATGTGGATCTAAGGTTTGTTCCGGAGGGCCAGGAGGGAGGGAGTCATACTTCATTACTTCACCCTTTTCCCTACCCGCTCCTCTATTAAACTTGTCACTACCTTCAATTTTAACCATCCACAGATGTCTAAGATTGTAAAAATAATAGCTTTATATCATTATAGTTATTACTATTATATAGTAACAGTTTATTCAGGCTAATTGAAGGTAATTAAATTTTGTATTGGGATATGTCTTCGCTAGCGGCCGTTGTTTTCGAATTATTATCATTAAAAAAAAAACGAAAGTGGACTCCAAACGCTTTTTTCTGAAATAACTAGAAAACCATGGCCTCCAGGGAAAACGCAACCCAGTGAAAAATTTAATTACACTAAATTTGCTACAAAAATGTCCTGCTGATTTTTGCTGTAGGATTAATCGTTTGACCGTTGCGAGCGAGAGAATATAGAGAATCTTGCGCATGGTATTTGAAGGCATTGCTTGTTGCAGTGGTAGGGACAACTGAGCACCCGCTACAATTTGTTGACATCAGTGTTTAGCACAATGCATTAGTAAAAGTTCCAATAAATTGCAACTGAGGTGGTTAAAAGCAAAGAGCTGCAAGTGACAAAATCACGATTGTGAGAAAATGAGCTTCAAAGTTAGTATGACATTTAAAATTATATGTTTACTTGTGAATTGTCTATAGTAAGCGTCATATCGAGTAGTTATTAATGAAGCTATGCATACAATAACAACCAATTAAATTCATAATGTTGAGCTTAATAATGTTTTACCTGTAATCTAGTTTGCACTCACACCGCAATGCTTCTGAGGATCTTACTTATATCCCTTTGACTCTCACGAATATCGCGTTCGGAATGTAACAATGTAGTAGAATATTTTGTCGCATTTCCACGTACTATATTAATCCATACATGTACATTTTACTGATTATACACACAACTGAGTCGATAAGGCAAACAAATGAACAATGTTACATACAGAAACACAGATTTCCTAGCAAGCTCTTATCGCACACACACACACATACCTATAATCGCATTTGTTTTTACTATGGGAAGTGTCTATTCCGAGTACAGCACGGCAGCATCACTAGCAGATTGTGTGCTTGGTACTCCACTTGCTGGTGATCTCTTGTATGGCTTGAAAACAGATTTTTCTTTTTTGCACTTGAGATTTGTGTAGAACAGATGGTAAACGGATGTAAATGGAAGTAACTGTTTCTGATTCTGCTATTTCTCTGTTGTGGTAGCACATTCACCTGTATATTCGCTGAACTTCGGCGTCGTAGGTTTCATCGTCTTAAGTCAATGGAATTAAAATTCATGTCATTATTGAAGGTAACCTTATAAAAAATTTCACGCTGGAGTGCCCCGAAAAAAGAACTTGAGGTTAGTTGTCTTCAGTGAGGTGTACTTTATGATAGATATCCATAACTTAATGGTGTTTTTGTTCCGGTTCTGACCTCTGCGTTGTGACTAACGGCAATGATGGTCTTTGGAGACAGAGGAAATTGTTTTGCATGCCTTAGAAAATTAGCGTTTTAAGTGCCTGTCTGTTCATTATCTCTATTCTTCTTAATATGTTCACTTTCTTCCATTTTTCGGTTTTAATGTTTACAAAGCAAAAAGAGCTTCTAATCTGGCTATCAAATTGCCTTTTGGTATCTGTCTCGGGTTCTTCGGTCGACGTTTGACAATTTTTGAGACGTTTCGTCAGCACGAGTTGCTGGCGTTACCAAAGCTTTACCCTCCTTCGCTGATAGTGGAGTCAAGCTCGCGGCCTCAGATTGTATGTAACTCGCTCACCAATGTCCGAGGTCTTTTCCGCGGTCATCTCCGGTGCGGTTCTCCTCTTGCTACCTGCAACAGTCGTTTCCTGCAGCACTGGAATACAGGATCGGTTCACCTTGAGACTTTGTTCTCTCTTGTTTAAGCTGTTCCCATGTTTATGTATATTTATAGCTTCCATGAACAAACGGGTGTAATAGCTCTCCTCTACACCCAAACTTCTGTGTCGGGGACTTTTACTATGTGTTCGGCCTCACAGAACGCGTCTTCTGCCACGGCCAATTTCTCCACCTGCCCCAGCCCGCAATGTCGCTTATGTTCTGTGACCCTAATGTTGATTGCTCGTCTAGTCATTTCAACATAAACTTTTCCGCATTATCATACTATGTGGTATATTCTCAACATAGCAAGTGGGTACTCATTCTCCTTTTCCCGAGACACTCTTGATATTCTTTGTTGGTTTATAAAAAGGGCCATCACAGAAGTTGGGAAGGAAAACATAGGTACAAAGAAAGTAGCTGCGAAGAAACCATGGGTAACAGAAGAAATACTTCAGTTGATTGATGAAAGGAGGAAGTACAAACATCTTCCGGGGAAATCAGGAATACAGAAATACAAGTCGCTGAGGAATGAAATAAATAGGAAGTGCAGGGAAGCTAAGACGAAATGGCTGCAGGAAAAATGTGAAGACATCGAAAAAGATATGATTGTCGGAAGGACAGACTCAGCATATAGGAAAGTCAAAACAACCTTTGGTGACATTAAAAGCAACGGTGGTAACATTAAGAGTGCAACGGGAATTCCACTGTTAAATGCAGAGGAGAGAGCAGACAGGTGGAAGGAATACATTGAAAGCCTCTATGAGGGTGAAGATTTGTCTGATGTGATAGAAGAAGAAACAGGAGTCGATTTAGAAGAGATGGGGGATCCAGTATTAGAATCGGAATTTAAAAGAGTTTTGGAGGACTTACTGTCAAATAAGGCAGAAGGGATAGATAACATTCCATCAGAATTTCTAAAATCATTGGGGGAAGTGGCAACAAAACGACTATTCACGTTGGTGTGTAGAATATATGAGTCTGGAGATATACCATCTGACTTTCGGAAAAGCATCATCCACACAATTCCGAAGACGGCAAGAGCTGACAAGTGTGAGAATTATCGCACAATCAGCTTAACAGCTCATGCATTGAAGCTGCTTACAAGAATAATATACAGAAGAATGGAAAAGAAAATTGAGAATGCGCTAGGTGACGATCAGTTTGGCTTTAGGAAAAGTAAAGGGACAAGAGAGGCAATTCTGACGTTACGGCTAATAATGGAAGCAAGGCTAAAGAAAAATCAAGACACTTTCATAGGGTTTGTCGACCTGGAAAAAGCGTTCGACAATATAAAATGGTGCAAGCTGTTCGAGATTCTGAAAACAGTAGGGGTAAGCTATATGGAGAGACGGGTCATATACAATATGTACAACAACCAAGAGGGAATAATAAGAGTGGACGATCAAGAACGAAGTGCTCGTATTAAGAAGGGTGTAAGACAAGGCTGTAGCCTTTCGCCCCTACTCTTCAATCTGTACATCGAGGAAGCAATGATGGAAATAAAAGATAGGTTCAGGAGTGGAATTAAAATACAAGGTGAAAGATACCAATGATACGATTCGCTGATGACATTGCTATCCTGAGTGAAAGTGAAGAAGAATTAAATGATCTGCTGAACGGAATGAACAGTCTAATGAGTACACAGTATGGTTTGAGAGTAAATCGGAGAAAGACGAAGGTAATGAGAAGTAGTAGAAATGAGAACAGCGAGAAACTTAACATCAGGATTGATGGTCACGAAGTCAATGAAGTTAAGGAATTCTGCTACCTAGGCAGTAAAATAACCAATGACGGACGGAGCAAGGAGGACATCAAAAGAAGACTCGCTATGGCAAAAAAGGCATTTCTGGCCAAGAGAAGTCTACTAATATCAAATACCGGCCTTAATTTGAGGAAGAAATTGCTGAGGATGTACGTCTGGAGTACAGCATTGTATGGTAGTGAAACATGGACTGTGGGAAAACCGGAACAGAAGAGAATCGAAGCATTTGAGATGTGGTGCTATAGACGAATGTTGAAAATTAGGTGGACTGATAAGGTAAGGAATGAGGAGGTTCTACGCACAATCGGAGAGGAAAGGAATATGTGGAAAACGCTGATAAGGAGAAGGGACAGGATGATAGGACATCTGCTAAGACATGAGGGAATGACTTCCATGGTACTAGAGGGAGCTGTAGAGGGCAAAAACTGTAGAGGAAGACAGAGATTGGAATACGTCAAGCAAATAATTGAGGACGTAGGTTGCAAGTGCTGCTCTGAGATGAAGAGGTTAGCACAGGAAAGGAATTCGTGGCGGACCCCATCAAACCAGTCAGTAGACTGATGACCAAAAAAAAAAAAAAAAAAAAAAAAAAAATAGTTTTTACGCTGTGTTTGCATAACGTACTTGCAATTCTGTCCGTCCCTCTGGGAAAACATGGCATAAAGGCCGTACCCGAGATTTATTTTTCCGATGTCTGTTACACTTCTGATATAAGTGGCGGAGTACGCATGCGTCCTCAGAACGCTCTCCAGGTGTTGCATCTGGCGTCTGAGGTGCTGTGTCTCACATATTCATCATGCTCGCGTAACGAACGTATTAATCATGCCTCTTTTTTGGCTCGGGTGGAGATCTGGCAATTTGTACAGGTATCGGTCCGTGTGTGTCGGTTTTCGATACACGTTTTGTTCCAGGTCTTCACCATCTCTCACGACCAACACATCTAGAAAGTGTAGCTGTTTGCCCTTTTCTACTTCCATGGTAAATTTTATATTGGCATGGAAACTGTTCAGGTGTCTTAGGAAGTCACCAAGATGTCCCTCACCATGGCTCCTCAGAACGAAGTTACCGTCGACATGTCTGTACCACATCATAGGTGTACAAGGTGCCAAGTCCATAGCCTGAGCTTCGAAATGTTCCGTGAAGAAGCTGCCCACCACTGGACTAAGTCACGACGACTTCTAGCTCTTCGTAAAAGTTGTCATTCCACTCGAAATAGCTCATGGTGAGACATGTATGAAAGAGCTTGGTGATTTCTTGCAAGAAAATGGAACCGATACTTCAGAGAATGAGTGAATGGAACTTGGTAAACAAAGAAACATCATCATATCTGAACAGAATATCGTTTGACCCCATTTTTATTTTCTTCGGCTTCTAAATGAAACGACGTGAGTGCCTTATGTATGTGTCAGTCTTTCGCACGTGTGGCTGGACCAAAGAGGCCAAGTGTTTCGCCAGTTTATACGTCGGTGAGGCAGAAGCGCTAACGACAGGTCTTAACGGAATATTATTCTTATGGAATTTTTTGTAATCCACATAGCCGATGTGGTAGGACTTCTGTGGTGCGCCTCTGTACGTCCGCCGAGAGAGAACACGCCTTGATTAACCGATTCGTATTCCTTGTGATCCGCTGCGTCGGATCTGCGCTTAGTTTTCTGTACGTCGTTGGATCCAAACAGGTCCCGGACCTTCTGTTCATAATCTTCGATCGGCATTACGACGACTGCATTTCCCTTATCGGGAAGGAGTTCCAATACACTCTAGTCGGCGTTAAGCCTCTTGATAGCTTCTAACTCTTCTATCTTCAGCTAGCAGTCAGGTGGTTTTTCTCGGTGTGGTAGCCCGGCGGTACGTATTTTCTCAGTTATTTCACAAGGGACATTCCGAATGACCGCTTCGGTATTAGCAATGATAATGTCTATAGTTACAGTTCTCGCAATGAAAGCGAAATTCCCTCACTTTTTAAGGACAGACTGTTCCTATTTGGTCAACTGTCGTTGGATGAGATTGACCACAGTGGGTGACAGCGTTCTAGCAAGCAGCTGGTTGGCTCTGAGCACTATGGGACTCAACTGCTGTGGTTATCAGTCCCCTAGAACTTGGAACTACTTAAACCTAAATAACCTAAGGACATCACATACACCCATGCCCGAGGCAGGATTCGAACCTGCGACCGTAGCAACAGCGCGGCTCCGGACTGGAGCGCCTAGAACCGCACGGCCACCGCGGCCGGCCAAGCAACTGGTACTTCACCAGTTAAATAAGAAGTATCACAGAATCAAACACTCAGCGAAGTGACACATTGGAAAAATAAATGTCCGGTACGACTCTTCTGCCATAGATTCCCAGAGTGACGGACAGAATCGCCAATATATTGCACAAACATGGTGTAATGAACACATGGTGTGTCGTGGTTCAAATGACTCTGAGCACTATGCGACTTAACTGCTGAGGTCATCAGTCACCTAGAACTTAGAACTAATTAAACCTAACTAACCTAAGGACATCACATACACCCATGCCCGAGGCAGGATTCGATCCTGCGACCGTAGCGGTCGCTCGGCTCCAGACTGTAGCGCCTAGAACCGCACGACCACTCCGGCTGGCTGTGTTTTTAAAGTAATTGAAAAGCCACGATCGCTTCAATCGTTTATTAGATGACCGGTTTCAGCACTCTAAAGGTGCTATCATCAGATCTCAAAAAAAAAATGTTCAAATGTGTGTGAAATCTTATGGGACTTAACTGCTAAGGTTATCAGTCCCTAAGCTTACACACTACTTAACCTAAATTATCCTAAGGACAAACACACACACCCATGCCCGACGGAGGACTCGAACCTCCGCCGGGACCAGCCGCACAGTCCGTGACTGCAGCGCCTTAGACCGCTCGCATCATCAGATCTGTGAAGATATAGCATAACAGGTTTGAGGGAGGGCTTACATGAGTTAACTGTATACATTACAATTATTACAGAACCACGTACCTGAAACGTGGATTAACATTTATAAAACCATATGGACATCATGGCTTATGTTTAGCGCTTACCATGCCTAAGTCCATGGTGCCTAGACAGGTAAAGCCCAGCATACAGGTTTTTATCGCTCGTCACATTGTACCTAAGTCGTGTTATGAACAACTTTCTGTGTGCATATTCCTGACGTCCTTATAGGAATAAAGGTAAATTATAATATGTAGTTTTGTAAGACGCTGATGGATAATGTCTGTGTCTCAGACGCTTTTACTTTGTAATTGACGTACTTTACAGTGATTGTAGTATGTACAGGAAATGTATGCGCAAATGTGGGTTTTGCATGGGTATGTGACAAGCAGTTATAGTAAAGTTGTGTTTTAGTAGTAATGAGTGGTTACACCTTGGGACTGTGTATGCGCTGCTTGGACAGCGCTATCTGGTGGCCGATTGTGAACCGCTAGAATCACCGCAGGTAAGCCTGCGCGGAATAGGGCAGTGATGATGCCGACCGGTGTTAGGCGAGCAGTGGTAGTTTTATCTGGTGACTTCAGTTTTGTATTTTGTGGAAAGAACGACCATGAGAGATGTTTTTTATTATTTTTTATTGGTTGTGACAATGATTTTATCAGATGGTCTGCCTCATATGCCATGTTGTCCATGTGGTTTTATAAATGTTAATCCACGTTTCAGGTATGTGGTTCTGTAATAATTGTAATGTATATAGTTAATTCACGTAAGCCCTCCCTCAAACCTGTTATGTTATACCTTCACAGATCTGATGCTGAAACCGGTCATCTAATA
Organism: Schistocerca piceifrons; assembly: GCF_021461385.2. Classification (NCBI taxonomy): domain Eukaryota; kingdom Metazoa; phylum Arthropoda; class Insecta; order Orthoptera; family Acrididae; genus Schistocerca; species Schistocerca piceifrons. The sequence goes on along the minus strand of NC_060140.1, from coordinate 841,402,189 downwards.
AACGATTGAAGTGATCGTGACTTTTCAATTATTTTAAAAATGGTGTAAAGACTATTTATAAATTAACAAAGAAGATCAAAGAGTATCTCAGACCGACAAAGGGAGCCACTCGCAATGTCGAGAATATACCGCATACCATGCACATGCGGAAAAGTTTATGTTGGAATGACTGAATGATAAATCAACACTAGGATCACAGAACATAAGCGGCATTGCAGGGTAGGCCGGCCACGTAGCAAAATTCACCGACACGAAAGTTCTGGCTGTAGAGAATAGCTATTACACCTGCTTGTTCCGGGGAGTTATAAAAATACACAAACATGAGAATTACTTCGACAAGAAAACAAACCTCAAGTTGAACGGATCCTATATTCTAGTACTGCAGCGAAAGACCGTTGCAGGTAGCAAGAGCTGAACAGCACTCGAAATAACCAAGGAACAGGCCTTTGACGTTGGCGCGCCAGGTGCATGTAGTCTGCGGCCGCGAGTTCGACTCCAGTCCACCACCAGCAATGGAGGGTGAAGTTTTGTTAATACCACCTACTCGTTCTGGCGAAACGTCAGTAAAATTATCAAACAAACGTTCTCCGAAGAACCCGAAAAACAAACCAACACGAAAATTGTCAACAAGTGACAAGGAAAACCTTAACAGTTTTATAGCTTCTAATCTACCAATTTGTAATGCATAAAATCAGCTGATTACAACAGTTTACAAAACATTTGGAACGAAAGACGTGTGTGTGCACTTTCATCTCACTGGATCCAAAGAGAAAAATTTCTTATTAAGCAGTCCTTCAAATAACAGTTACAAGACAGTTCAAGTCACCCAACATACTACATCTCTTTATGACCATATAGACTGATTGTTCCACTACAATGTGGTGCATATAATTATCTCAAAATGTTTGGTTTTGTACTTTTCCCCCTTTTGTTGTAACCGCCTCAAGTCATATAAATATAACATCCTAAAAGCAGTTCTCTGAAAATTTGAGAAATACCTGATTTGAATTGATTTTTTATTTGGTCCTGTTGATTACATATTGTACAAAGGGTGAACTAGTAATATAGGACACAAGTCAAGTGAAATAATAGAAAATTGTGTGAGCATTTTGTACATCATACAAATACGTATTTTCTACGAACGATTTATTGCGGACAATATTAAAACCTGCATGTTACTGGTATAAGTTCAAGTGAATGCTTAAAATTCCAGAATGAATGGAAGTACACGCTTTTATCCCATCGATACATATAAATAATTAAATTTACATTTTGTCATTATAATTTGAATTAAAATACAAATTTTTTGTCTCCATCACATACGTAAGTTCAAGTGAATACTTAATGGTGTAGAATAAATGGTGGTACACATGTTAACCTGTGATATAAGTACATTTACATTTTATCACTACAATTTATGTTAGGAATACACAATTTTGTCTTTATGACATAAGTAAAAATGTTATTTCAAAACTTTTTTTTAATTTAAGTGGTTTCCTCTATTTTTAATCACAAGGATGCCTTATTACTCTACGAATTCATTCATTTTATAATAAGTTTGTTCTCTAAGGAAAGGTGTTATTGATTTCCTTTTCTATACTGATGAGAAGCTTGTTATATACTTCTATTCCTGACACATTTACTCCCCTATGGATTTCTCTGAGAGTTGCAGAGCCTTGGTGGAAATTTTTACCCTGTGTTGTGTTATGCTTGTGAATGTCACAGTTTTTTTCCTGACTACAAACATCATCAATGAGAATGTTTATTGATGTGTAACGGTAAATATACTGAGAGAATCTTAAAGAGACTTCTGGGGCATGTTCTGTTAGAGACGCCACATATTAACCTCACCGGTCATTTTTGTAGTTTGAAGACTCTATAGGAGAGTACAGAATGGAAATATGTGAAATATAACAAAAGCAATATTTCTCTGTTATCAAAGAGAGAAATAGCTCTCAGGGAACAGACGTTGTGCTAATCTGACTGACTCATGCATTTACTGCAAGAAGTGTAACAGCAACAACCAATCACTATTTTCGTACCTTCATAATTTATGCTGTATGAAATAGAGGTGAGGGCTCATCATCATTGCCAGTACTTCACTCAGCACTGCGACTGTGAACGCTGGACCGACAGCTGTGCCTAATACGAGGGTTGAATGAAAAGTAGTGCCTCCACCTTCGTTAATTCGGTTTTGATAGGTGTATTTTAATAAATCAAACGCAGAAATAATCCTTAGAATGTGATCTTAAATTACTAATACTCACTTTTCCACATAATTACCAGCCAATTGGATACATTTCTGCCCACGATGAAGAAGTTTTCTGAAGCCATTACGGAAGAAATCGACACTCTGTTTCCGCAACCACAGTCTAACAGTTCTCTCAACGTCTTCATCAGAAGCATAATGATCTCCCCGCAGATTGTCTTTCATTATCGGGAACAGATGGAAGTCAGACGTGCTAAATCTTGACTGTATGAAGGACGCTGTACGGTGCTGAGATTCAGTCTCCCATCGTCCAGAGATCTTCCGATGGGCCAGCAAAGCAATAATGTGACCCACATGTTCTTGTGAAATGCCGATTGTGCTTTAAATTTCTCTCTGAGTGATACAACGACCGTCCTGAATCAATTTGCCAACATTTTGCTTGTGAAACTCGGTGGCTGCTGTCAGGCAGGTCAAATGTTCCTGTCTCAACATCTTTAAACTTATTCGCCCAACGACGCACAGTACTCACATTAACACAATCACCATAAACTGCCTTCATTCTCTGATGAATCTCCTTTGGGGTGACACCTTCTGCCGTCAAGAACTCAATGACTGTACGTTGCTTAAATCGCATTGACCGACCGTCTGCGCAGGGTTCCATACTTTACACTATAACAACACAACCGTTCAATGCTAAGGCTTCCCACCAACTGGAGCTGTAGAGAAGAGGCTGCGGAACAAGCCAGTACCTGCCGCATACCAATGCTGCCAACTGTTGAAGAGTTACGAAGGTGGAGGCATTACTTTTCAGTCAACCGTCGTAATATGAAACTAGGGGCGGAGGGGGTTGGGGGAGAGCTGTACTGTATCTTCGTTTCGTTTCCACATTTGTTTGGGAAGTAAGTGCTTCTGTTATCTTCTCTTAGAGGCGCGTCCTCGACTTACTGTCTTGCATTCCCACAAACTGGCATGGTTTGCCGGTTCCACTAGTGATCTCACAAACCGCGACAGAACTGTTGTTGGCAGCATCCACTGTCAGCCTCAATATGAGAGCTACATGTGGCCAGAATGTTTTCTACAGCCAGCCAGACAAAAACTAGTCGACCTGGGCTAAGCCTCAAGAATGTAACCAAGTGCTGAGTGTTAAACGAAGCTTCCACTCTTTTAAAACCTCTTGCAATTTTCGAGATTCATAGTTCTCAGGCTATTGTATTCCTCGAAAGTTGGCTGACAACAGTCGGAAATTAGTATGCACTGCCTGAGTGATTGAGGAAAAGCGATGAAACTTCACAGGTTGAAAGGGTATTTGACGTTATTCAGTGATTACACAAAAAGTCAGACCTGCAAAGGACTTATCAGTGTGAGTCCATTTACCAGTATGACGGTGTACCAGCTCTGGGTTAGATGCATGCAGTGATTGCGGTGGGTGTGGTATAGCTATTGTATCTTCACCTAAGGCAAAGTGAAACAAAGCTGCTGTAACTGATACTGGGACACTGTATACTGGCGCTGGGACACGGGGCTGCTCCATCATACGCAGCGTCCGTTCTGACAGAATGTTTATACAGTATCTTTTGCCCACTCTGCATGCCGTCTGATCAGAAGATTCCAGGCACACTTGCGTAGTGACCACCAGATGTCACGAGATGCGAACCCGCTAGTGTAAGAGATGGCCGGGAGTATTGTGACGTAAGAACAGAAGACAGCATTCCGAAATTCATTCACCAAAGGAGACGAAGTAAATATTCCAGAATTCGAATCAAGAACAGCTGCCAACATGATTAACGTAGAAGTAGATATCCTCGGAGTAATGAAGCAACTTAAATCACTTAATAAAAGCAAGTCTTTCGGTCCAGACTGTATGCCAGTTAGGTTCCCTTCAGAGCATGTTGATTCAAGAGCTCCATACTTAAAAATCATATAGGAACGCTCACTCGACGAAAGATCAGTACACAAAGACTGGAAAGCTGAACAGGTCACACCAACATTCAAGAAAGGCGGTAGGAGTAATCCACTAAATTACAGTCCCATATCGGTAACGTCGATATGCAGCTGTAATTTGGAACATATAGTGTGTTCGAACATTATAAATTACCTCAAAGTCTATTGATACACAGTCAACACGGCTTCAGAAAACGTCGTTCTCGTGAAATGCAACTAGCTGTTTACTGACACGAAGTGTTGAGTGCTGTTGACGAGGCATTTCAGATTGATTCAGTACTTCTAGATTTCCAGAAGGCTTTCGATACCGTACCGCACAAGCAGCTTGTAGCGAAATTGGGTGCTTATGGAATATCGTCTGTTATCTGACTGAATTTGTGACTTCCTGTCAGAGGTCGCATTTCGTAATAACTGAAGGAAAGTCATCGAGCAAAACAGAAGTGATATCAGGCGTGTCCAAAGATGGTGTTATACGCCTTCCGCCGTACGTTGTCTATATAACCGATTTAGGAGACAATCCGAGCAGCCGTCTTCGGTTGTTTGCAGATGACGCTGTCGTTTATCGACCAGTTAAGTCATCAGAAGATCAAAGCAAATTTCAAAACTATTTAGGAAAGTGACAGGTATGATGCGAAGATTGGCAATTGTCCCTAAAGAATAAAAAGTGGGAGGTAATCCGCGTGAGTGATAAAATGAATCCGTAAAACTTCGGTTCACGATAAATCAATCAAATCTAAAGGCCGTAAATTCAACTAAATACCTAGGATTTACAATTACGAACAACTTCAACTGGAAAGAACGCATAGAAAATGTTATGGGGAAGGCTAACCAAAGACTGCGTTTTATTGGCAGGACACTTAGAAAATGTAACAGACCTAATCATCTTGTAGTGCTGTTCTTCTTGTTGTCTCCGTGCTTGCTAAGAAAATGGGGTGAGAAGTTCCGCCTTACGCAAGACATCTTTTTTTCTTTTGTTTCACCCATACATGTTTCATCACTTTTGTGCTATCGTCAGTGGGTTCTATTTTTTATTTTTAACTGTAAATTTGTTGTTAACATATTAACATTTGTGTTGTTTACAACATTATGTAAAAGTTGCATTTATAACTTAATTGGCGAAAAGTGGGTGTAAGCATAAGTAACATACCTTACATGATGTTATTGTCCATTTATTTTGATAACTGTTCTGCTACACAATATACAACTTGTCATCTGCAAACAGCAAAACGTAATTTATTCTTCTCCATGCTACTCTATCCTGTGCAAGCTTCTTCATCTCCCAGTACCTACTGCAGCCTACATCCTTCTGAATCTGCTTAGTGTACTCATCTCTTGGTCTCCCTCTACGATTTTTACCCTCCACGCTGCCCTACAGTACTAAATTTGTGATCCCTTGATGCCTCAGGACATGTCCTACCAACCGATCCCTTCTTCTAGTCAAGCTGTGCTACAAACTCATCTTTTCCCCAATTCTATTCAATACCTCCTCATTAGTTATGTGATCTACCTATTCTTCTGTAGCACCACTTTTCGAAAGCTTCTATTCTCTTCTTGTCTAAACTATTTATCGTCCACGTTTCACTTCCATACATGACTACACTCCATACAAATACTTTCAGAAACGACTTCCTAACACTTAAATCTGTACCTGATGTTAACAAATTTCTCTTTTTCAGAAACACTTTCCTTGCCATTGCCAGTCAACATTTTATATCCTCTCTACTTCGACCACCATCAGTTATTTTGCTCCCCAAATAGCAAAACTCCTTTACTACTTTAAGTGTCTCATTTCCTAATCTAATTCCCTCAGCATCACCTGACTTAATTCTACTACATTCCATTATCCTTGTTTTGCTTTTGTTGATGTTCATCTTATACCCTCCTTTCAAGACACTGTCCATTCCATTCAACTGTTCTTCCAAGTCCTTTGCTCTTTCTGACAGAATTACAATGTCATCGGCGAATCTCAAAGTTTTTATTTCTTCTCCATGGATTTTAATACCTACTCCAAACTTTTCTTTTGTTTCCTTTACTGCTTGCTCAATATACAGATTGAATAGCATCGGGGAGAGGCTACAACCCTGTCTCACTCCCTTCCCAACCACTGCTTCCCTTTCATGTCCCTCGACTCTTATAACTGCCATCTGGTTTCTGTACAAATTGTAAATAGCCTTTCGCTCCCTGTATTTTACCCCTGCCACCTTTAGAATTTGAAAGAGATTCCAGTCAACATTGTCAAAAGCTTTCTCTAAGTCTACAAATGCTAGAAACGTAGGTTTGCCTTTCCTTAATCTTTCTTCTAAGATAAGTCGTAAGGTCAGTATTGCCTCACGTGTTCCAACATTTCCACGGAATCCAAACTGATCTTCCCCGAGGTCGGCTTCTACCAGTGTTTCCATTCGTCTGTAAAGAATTTGCGTTAGTATTTTGCAGATGTGACTTATTACACTGATAGTTAGGTAATTTTCACATCTGTAAACACCTGATTGCTTTGGGATTGGAATTATTATATTCTTCTTGAAGTCTGAGGGAATTTCGCCTGTCTCATACATCTTGCTCACCAGATGGTAGAGTTTTGTCGGGACTGTCTCTCCCAAGGCCGTCAGTAGTTCTAATGGAATGTTGTCTACTCCCGGAGCCTTGTTTCGACTTAGGTCTTTCAGTGCTCTGTCGAACACAGTATCATCTCTCCCATTTCATCTTCATCTACATCCTCTTCCATTTCCATGGTATTGTCCTCAAGAACATCGCCCCTATATAGACCCTCTATATACTCCTTCCACCTTTCTGCTTTCCCTTCTTTGCTTAGAACTGGGTTTCCATCTGAGCTCTTGATATTCATGCAAGTGGTTCTCTTTTCTCCAAAGGTCTCTTTAATTTCCCTAGTGAGATAAGCCTCTACATTCTTACATTTGTCCTCTAGCCATCCCTGCTTAGCCATTTTGCACTTCCTGTCGATCTCATTTTTGAGACGTTTGTATTCCTTTTTGCCTGCTTCACTTACTGCATTTTTGTATTTTCTCCTTTCATCAATTAAATTCGTATCTCTTCTGTTATCCAAGGATTTCTATTAGCCCTCGTCTTTTTACGTATTTGATCATCTGCTACCTTCACTATTTCATCTCTCATAGCTACCCATTCTTCTTCTACTGTATTTCTTCCCCCCATTCTTGTCAATCGTTCCCTAATGCTCTCCCTGAAGCTCTCTACAACCTCTGGTTCTTTCAGCTTATCCAGGTCCCATCTCCTTAAATTCCCACCTTTTTGCAGTTTCTTCAGTTTTAATCTACAGTTCATAACCAATAGATTGTGGTCAGAGTCCACATCTGCCCCTGGAAATGTCTTGCAATTTAAAACCTGGCGCCTAAATCTGTGTCTTACCATTATATAATCTATCTGAAACCTGTCAGTATGTCCAGGGTTCTTCCATGTATACAACCTTCTTTCATGATTCTTAAACCAAGTGTTAGCTATGATTATGTTGTGGTCTGTGCAAAATTCTACCAGACGGCTTCCTCTTTCATTTCTTAGCCCCAATCCATATTCACCTACTACGTTCCCCTCTCTTCCTTTTCCTACTGTCGAATTCCAGTCACCCATGACTATTAAATTTTCGTCTCCCTTCACTACCTGAATAATTTATTTTATCTCATCATACATTACATCAATTTCTTCATCTTCTGCAGAGCTAGCTGGCATATAAACTTGTACTACTGTAGTAGGCGTGGGCTTTGTGTCTATCTTGGCCACAATAATGCGTTCACTATGCTGTTTGTAGTAGCTTACCCGCACTCCTATTTTTTTATTCGTTATTAAACCTACTCCTGCATTATCCCTATTTGATTTTGTATTTATAACCCTGTATTCACCGGACCAAAAGTCTTGTTCCTCCTGCCACCGAACTTCACTAATTCCCGCTATATCTAACTTTAACCTATCCATTTCCATTTTTAAGCTTTCTAACCTAACTGCCCGATTAAGGGATCTGACATTCCACGCTCCGATCCGTAGAACGCCGGTTTTCTTTCTCCTGATAACGACGTCCTCCTGAGTATTCCCCACCCGGAGATCCGAATGGGGGACTATTTTACCTCCGGAATATTTTATACAAGAGGACGCCATTATTTAATCATACAGTAAAGCTGTATGCCCTCGGGAAAAATTACGGCTGTAGTTTCCCCTTGCTTCCAGCCGTTCGAAGTACCAAAACAGCAAGGCCGTTTTGGTTAGTGTTACAGGGCCAGATCAGTCAATCATCCAGACTGTTGCCCCTGCAACTACTGAAAAGGGTGCTGCTCCTCTTCAGGAACCACACGTTTGTCTGGCCTCTCAACAGATACCCCTCCGTTGTGGTTGCACCTATGGTATGGCTATCTGTGTCGTTGAGGCACACAAGCCTCCCCACCAACGGCAAGGTCCATGGTTCATGGGGGGGGGGGGAGGAGGATTTTTAGCATAGTCAACATAAAATGTTACGGGGATACCGTCTGGGCCAGATGCCTTCCTGGCGTCTAAGGATCTTAACTGGTTTACAATCCCAGATATACTAAACACTATGTCAGCCATCGTTGGGCTTGTTCGATAAATCCAAGGGACAATGGTGCTGCAGTCCTCTACCGTAAACGAATTTTGAAAGCTAGGTTTAGATGAAAGGAACCCAGCGCCTTATAGAACAGAGATTAAGAGTGCCGGTGTGGCCAGGTGTGTGACGCTTGCTTTTGCTGCGGTGCCCACAGGACGTGTGGCTGTGTAACGTGCTACTGCTGACCACCAAGTACTGGCGCTGCAGCAACTACCTGTGGATGTTCTGCGAGGGCTTCTACCTGCACCGCCTGCTCGCAGCCGCCTTCCAGCCCGAGAGGTCGCTCATCGTCTTCTACGTCATCGGCTGGGGTGAGCACGCCGCCCCACTTCACTTCGTGTGTTGCTTACGCTTCGGGCCAGTCATTAAGTCCCAGTGCTCGTTCAGTGTAGCTCTAGTATTCCACAAATCCAACTTGTCGATTTCATCAATGAACTCCTATGAAATGTTTTTTATTCCAATGTTCAATCACAATATCAATTCTTTTGACGATGACCGGTTTCAGTCAGTAATGAGCAACCTCATATACAGGGTGTTACAAAAAGGTACGGCCGAACTTTCAGGAAACATTCCTCACACACAAAGAAAGAAAATATGTTATGTGGACATGTGTCCGGAAACGCTTACTTTCCATGTTAGAGCTCATTTTATTACTTCTCTTCAAATCACATTAATCATGGAATGGAAACACACAGCAACAGAACGTACCAGCGTGACTTCAAACACTTTGCTACAGGAAATGTTCAAAATGTCCTCCGTTAGCGAGGATACATGCATCCACCCTCCGTCGCATGGAATCCCTGATGCGCTGATGCAGCCCTGGAGAATGGCGTATTGTATCACAGCCGTCCACAAGACGAGCACGAAGAGTCTCTACATTTGGTACGGGGATTGCGTAGACAAGAGCTTTCAAATGCCCCCATAAATGAAAGTCAAGAGGGTTGAGGTCAGGAAAGCGTGGAGGCCATGGAACTGGTCCGCCTCTACCAAACCATCGGTAACCGAATCTGTTGTTGAGAAGCGTACGAACACTTCGACTGAAATGTGCAGGAGCTCCATCGTGCATGAACCACATGTTGTGTCGTACTTGTAAAGGCACATGTTCTAGCAGCACAGGTAGAGTATCCCGTATGAAATCATGATAACGTGCTCCATTGAGCGTAGTTAGAAGAACATGGGGCCCAATCAAGACATCACCAACAATGCCTGCCCAAACGTTCACAGAAAATCTGTGTTGATGACGTAATTGCACAATTGCGTGCGGATTCTCGTCAGCCCACACATGTTGATTGTGAAAATTTACAATTTGATCACGTTGGAATGAAGCCTCATCCGTAAAGAGAACATTTGCACTGAAATGAGGATTGACACATTGTTGGATGAACCATTCGCAGAAGTGCACCCGTGGAGGCCAATCAGCTGCTGATAGTGCCTGCACACGCTGAACATGGTACGGAAACAACTGGTTCTCCCGTAGCACTCTCCATACAGTGACGTGGTCAACGTTACCTTGTACAGCAGCAACTTCTCTGACGCTGACATTAGGGTTATAGTCAACTGCGCGAAGAATTGCCTCGTCCATTGCAGGTGTCCTCGTCGTTCTAGGTCTTCCCCAGTCGCGAGTCATAGGGTGGAATGTTCCGTGCTTCCTAAGACGCCGATCAATTGCTTCGAGCGTCTTCCTGTCGGGACACTTTCGTTCTGGAAATGTGTCTCGATACAAACGTACCGCACCACGGCTATTGCCCCGTGCTAATCCATACATCAAATGGGCATCTGCCAACTCCGCATTTGTAAACATTGCACTGACTGCAAAACCACGTTCGCGATGAACACTAACCTGTTGATGCTACGTACTGATGTGCTTGATGCTAATACTGTAGAGCAATGAGTCGCATGTCAACACAAGCACCGAAGTCAACATTACCTTCCTTCAATTGAGCCAACTGCCGTTGAATCGAGGAAGTACAGTACATACTGACGAAACTAAAATGAGTTCTAACATGGAAATTAAGCGTTTCCGGACACATGTCCACATAACATCTTTTCTTTATTTGTGTGCGAGGAATGTTTCCTGAAAGTTTGGCCGTACTATTTTGTAACACCCTGTATTTTCTGCACCATGTTCTAAAGTGATTAGACCGTAATGGCATCGTCAAAACATATAAATATACTCAGCAAAGCATCGTCACATAGATCTAAAACAAGGTGTAGAATAGGCGACATCGTCCACACCTTGACGATGCCATTACGGCCTTATCACTTTAGGACATGGTGTAGAAAATATCTGAGGATGGTCATTGTAGACTGAAACCGGTCATCGTCAAAAGAATTGATATTGTGATCAAAGACTGGAATAAAAAAAAACATTTGACAGTATTGGATCACTGTTCATATACGCGACTATGTGGCAGCTGGTGGAACTGCTATGACTTGAATTGCTGCAGTGAATTCCAGACCTCTGGTCTGCAAGTTCACTCTTGTTGCCGGCTGTTATGCGAGAGGACATGAAAACGTAAGCTATACAGTATTATGCCTTGCGAAGTGGCTTTTATTAAACGTTGAACTACCGTTCGAAGTGACACACTTTTCAACTTGGGTCATCAAGTCTCTGTAACTCGCTCGTGCTCCTGCGAAACTCACATGACGTACTGCGAACAATGGATGAAGGGCAACAGTTAGATTCCATATTTCTAGATTTCCGGAAAGCATTCGGCACGGTACCCCACTGCAGACTGTTCAATAGGGTACGATCATAAGCAATAGGCTCCTAGATATGTGAGTGGCTCGAAGATTTCTTAAGTAATAGAACCCAGTGTGTTGTCCTCCACGCGAATGTTCATCGGAGAAAGGGGTAACACCAGGAGTGCCACAGGGAAGTGTGACAGGACCGTTGCTATTTTCTATATACAGAAATGATCTCCGCAGACAGGGTGGGCAGCAATCTGCGGTTTTTCGGTGATAATGCTGTGGTGTACAGGAAGGTGTTGAAGATAAGTGACTGTAGGTTGATACAAGATGACCTAAACAAAATTTCTAGTTGGTGTGATGAGCGGCAGCTGCCACTTAATGTAGAAAAATGTAAGTTAATGCGGATGAGTAGGAAAAAAAAACCTGTAATGTGTCCTGCTTGATACACTCACATCTTTTAAATATCTGGGCGTAACGTTGCGATGTGATGTGAAGTGGGACGAGCATGTGAGGATTGCGGTAGGGAAGGCGAATGGTCGATTTCGGTTTGCTGGGAGAATTTCAGGAAAGTGTTGTTCATCTGTAAAGGAGTCCGCATATAGGACGCTAATGCGACCTATTCCTGAGTGCTGCTCGAGTGTTTGGGATCCGCACCAGATATGACTGAAAGAAGACATCGAAGCAATTCAGAGGCGAGCTACCAGATTTACTACCTCTGGATTCGATCAGTACGCTAGTGTTACGGATATGCTCCGGGAGCTCAAGCGGGAATCCTTCATTTCGAAGAGCACCACTGAGAAATTTTAGAGAACCGGCTCTTGAAGCTGACTGCAGAACGAGCCTACTGACGGCAACGTACACTTCGCGCAGAGACCACGAAGATAAGACACGAGATACTAGGGCTCATACGGAGGCATATAGACAGTCGCTTTTTCCTCGCTCTGTCTGCGAGTGGAACAGGAAAGTAAACGACTAATTGTGGTAGAGGGTACCCTCCGCCACCCACCGTGCGGTGGCTTGCAGAGTATGTTTGTAGATGTAGATGCAGAAGGCCGGAACGTTGTACCAATCATTCAACTGCTCGACTATAGAGACGTGTTTATTGGTTATGCAGCCATTTGCGAACCGCTGTGTGTAAGTCTTCCTCCCCCTCGGAAAAATCTGCTATTGCAGTAATTCAGTTTTTCGATTCCGTGGACTCTGTCGTGTCTGGTCGATGTGGATGGCCTTCTTCCACGATCAGCGTCACCCACGTCTGTACCGCCGTGATCAGATGGTTGGCACTATTTAATTACAATTAGACACGACATTTCATTTGGTCCATATCCCACCATAATTTCAAGGTGAATCTATGTGCAATTTAGTCATTTTGCCCACAAGAATTATTCTGTCCCGCGTCCTTCAACTTTGGAGTACATTTGCAGTTTCCGCACCATCTCACTCGTACATCTACGTCTACATCTGCATCTACGTGGACACTCTGCAAATCAGGCTTAAGTGCCTGGCAGAGGGTTCATCGAACCACCTTCACAGTTCTCTATTATTCCAATCTCGTAGAGCGAGCGGAAAGACAAAACACCTATACCTTTCCTTTTGTGAGCTCTTATTTTCCATATTTAATTACGATTATCGTTTCTTACTTTGTAGTTGGGCGTCAAAAAAATATTCTCGCATTCGGAGGAGAAAGTTGTGATTGTAATTTCGTGAGAAGATTCCTCTGCAACGAAAAACGCCTGTGTTTTAATGATGTCACTCCAAATCCTGTATTATTTCAGTCACACTCTCTCCCCTAATTCTCGACAACACAAAACGTGCTCTTCTTCTTTGAACTTTCTCGTTGTGTTCGTTAATCCTATCTAGTAATGATCTCCAAAAGAGGACGGACAAGCATAGTATAAGCAGTCTCTTTAGCAGATCTGCTAACATTTCTTGTGTTCTGCCAATAAAACGGAGTCTTCGGTTTCCCTTCCCGCATAACATGTTTCTACGTGTTCCTTCCAATTTGAGTTGTTCATAAATGTAATGCCTAGGTATTTAGTTGAATTTACGGCGTTTAGAATTGACTGATTTGTCGTGCAACCGAAGTTTAACGAATTCCTTTTAGCACTCATCTGGATGATCTCATACTTTTCATTATTTAAAGTCAACTGACAGTTTTCGCACAATTCAGATATCTTATCTAAATTATTTTGCAATTGGTTTTCATCTTCTAACGAGTTTACTAGACGATAAACGACAGCATCATCTGCAGACAACCTAAGACGGCTACTCAGATGATGTGCTAAATCGTTTATACAGATAACCAACAACAGAAGGCTTGTATCACTACCTTGGGGAACCCCAGACATCACTTATGTTTTACTCGATGACTTTCCGTCAATTACTACGAACTGTGACTTCTCTGACAGGAAATTACGCATCCAGTCACGTAACTGAGACGATATTCCACAAGCACGCAGTTTCACTACAAGCCGCTTGAGTGGCACAGTGGCAAAAGCCTTCTGGAAATCCAGAACTATCAACTTCAATTTCACTACAAGATAAACTACTTTTAACAGCAACAAACACTCCACTGCCGACTGTGTTTAGCCTACTTTTTCCGAACATCGTTAGGTTCTTCGTAAAAATTTCGGCTGAACTTATCTTCGGTTTAAACCCGCTTTCAGTGCCTGTAACGATTTGAGCATCAGTGCTTTCTATTAGCGCTTGGAGCTTTGGTACTTTTGCAATACAGCTGTGGCAATTTACACTAGTTATACCGATGGTTCCTGTATCTACGTTCTTCCTGTGTTCAACCTGCACCCTTTCACACTGAAGCCCTTTTTGTGTTTCCCTGAGACCCTATAGCCTAAAAAAGCAGCCCAGTCCACGGCTAAGCAGGCCCTGCAACCCGTGTAGCCGCCTCCTGCGTGTAGTGGACTCCTGACCTATTCAGCGGAAGCAAAGAGCCCATTTCTTGTCATGCCTGAAACACATTCTGCGTCAGTTTGTGAGCGTGCTGTAGTATCATTGCCTGCTCCACGTCAGTATCGATAATTTGCAAAACGCAATTGCGGTATATTTACGAAATAACTAAAATCTTTACCACGGACGTTATGTACTTTACGTCACTGTTGACTGCTCGGTATTAATGGATCATTCGATTAGAGAAATTTCCAAAATCTTGTGTCTTGTCGCAAGCCAACAATCACCATTGGTGCGACAGTTACGGGACAAATAACGCTGACTGGATGAAACCCGAGTGAACATTTCAAATGGAAGAAAGACATTAAATCAGACTGAGTAAGTGCTGTAAAACTAAATCTTAAAACAACCGCATCGTCTAGCAAATAACTTATAACACTTCTAGGACAGCTACGTCTACATGATTATTCTGCAGTTCAACTTAAGTGCCTGGGAGAGGATTCTTCGTAACACCTCCGGACGATTTCTCTACCGTTCCATTCTCTCACTTAAATAAGTTATGTTAATTAATTAATGTTAATTGCAAGAACTGTGCCGTCAAAACTTACAACAGCCTATTTGAACAGGTGGCTGTACTTTAAATAATTGTCTAACACTTCTACAATAGGCATCATTGTAGTTTACTGCGTGGCCGAGGATGCGAAATACAGCCCTGCATAAAATTGTCAAGCGCTATTTTGTCTACCTAAGGACGCAACAATCTATTACGTGGAAGATGTCACAGTTAGGGAAGCAGTAGAATACGGTAGATCTTGCACACGAAGCAGTTTGTTGATATTAATCGCTTTCAAAAGTCTACTAAAGAGCGTTAAAAAAGAAAAAGGGACAAAAGTGGATCGCCTATAATTATAGACATCATAAAACAGATCGTTACAAATAAGGAAGAACGAATAGAAGAAATTTATTGTGGTTTACAGCGCACAGTGGCATCTTCCATAATGAAATATTAGACAGCTTAACGAAGCGAGCAATGACCTTATGGGAAGTCCTAAATGGTAGATTTCCTTAGCAAGAAATGCTGAATTTAATCAATGGAAAAGTGAGTGGCAATGGGAGTCGACAAAGATTTCAAAAGAAGTACAATATCGCCAGCTGCAACGTAAAATAAGAGTTATGCCCTCGGTTTATTGACTGGAATAGAAGCAGACGATTCATAACGATTACTTACATGCGCTTAAATCATGACAAATCCCCAACTCACCTGTTCCGATTATGACTAAAAGAATTTCCATTATGTGATTTACACAATGAAGCGGACCTGAATCATCTACTATTCACAAGTAGCGGACACTAGACACAACAAAAATATTTATCAGGGCATTGGATGACGCAATGATTCCTCTTCCAACGTCGGCCGTAATGTTGTTGTTAACCGAAGAGAGTGCACTAGTATTACATGTGATGATCAAACATTTAAATATATGTTGCCTAACTATCTAGAGACACTGTGTACATGATGTGTAGATTTTTGTATGTTAAGCTTTCTTTTTTATTATTGCTATGGTATTAGCACTTTATGAGTAGCTTATAGTGGTGACATGTCAATCATTCATTCAGACACATTTTTAAAATAGCAATTTACGTAGTTTATAGTAGAAGAACCATTAACGGGTACAATTTATAACTGTGTAAATAATAAAAATAAATGTTGGCCGACAAAGCAACAAAGTTCATAAGGTGATTGTAATCAAATTCGTTGTGAACAGTGCAGCTGGCCTTCTAAATTTATGATATAATGCAATTTAGTGTCTACAATTGTTTGTGACCATCATTGTGTGTTTCCCCAGCCTAAGTGATCAACATTGCAAGACTTTATCTGTAGCTAACAGTGGGAGCAGCAAGAGAATAGCTGCCAGGGAGAAAGGTACGTGGGGTTAGGCATGCGGTCATAAAATACACAATCCATGCGGCTGTTTTTACGTAACTTGGTGCACCAATCGCAAATTTCGATTTTCTGTGATTTCCCTAAATCACTTCAGGCAAATGCTGGGATGGTTTCTTTGAAAGGGCACGGCTGACTTCCTTCCTCATTCTTCACTAATTCGATGGGACCGATGATCTCGCTGACTGGTCCGCTCTCTCAAATCAGGCAAAACTCTTTCTTGGACTAATCAGTTTCTCGTGGTCTAATGTACAACACCGAGCGCATGGGTACAAACACATCATCGTGACTGTGTGGTTACGGTGTTAGCACCACTTTCCCCATAAAATTATGAACTATCGGTCTGGTCAAAAACGTGATTGTTCTCCTTTTGTGCCGGCCGCGGTGGCCGTGCGGTTCTAGGCGCTGCAGTCCGGAACCGCGGGACTGCTACGGTCGCAGGTTCGAATCCTGCCTCGGGCATGGATGTGTGTGATGTCCTTAGGTTAGTTAGGTTTAAGTAGTTCTAAGTTCTAGGGGACTGATGGCCTAAGATGTTAAGTCCCATAGTGCTCAGAGCCATTTGAACCATTTTTTTTTCTCCTTTTGTAGTCATGGCAATAGTCATACTGTACATTGGTTATACAATATGAGTCATGTGATAACAACATATTAACCGTGGGAAGTGAATGTGATGATCAGTGATAGCAGGCGAGATGGCACATAGACCTCTCGCAGAAATGAAAACAACAAATAAACGGTGAACTTTTATGTTACACCAAGGGAGTTCAAGAGTCAAAACTTTGAGTTATAACATGTGATACTTGTGTAAAACAAATAGGAGGCACGTTCGTCTGAAAGTCCCTTACTTTCACCTCGATATTGCGAACGGACGTTACAGTACGCCACAGACACAAATCTGAACACAACTAACAGACAGTTCACAAAACCATGACCACACAATCGTCAAATTCACTCGCTACGTACTTTACCGGACATGAAAGTTCACACTTCCTACATAGAATAGATTCTAACCTAACCTCCTTGACCCTACCAAGAACTGATTAAGGAGATGGGACGCAGTATGACCACACTGTCGGGCGATGTTTTTGGGTGACGTCAGCCTATGGTGCCTGACGACCGTTGTCAGTGCGACTGTGAACGCAGCCTTAAATTCCAACCCCAGTGTATCCATCCGCGCTTCTTCTTAAGACGCCGCTCACAGACTTCCGCCTACAGGTGACGGAAGGCTCGCAGTGAAATATAATGAACAGTGTACAGCGCTACTAACCTTCAAAGTACAGTGTGTATCAAAAAGAATCATCCGATTTAAAAAATATCGTAACTATTATGTTATTTTAGATATGTTCATGAACACCGTATTGTTGGAAAGAGAAACCTGCCAAGTTTTACAAGGTTCCCGCTAGGTAGCAGCAGTGTGCGCCCACTTCAGTTCTAGTAAAAATGGCGTCGGGACAATAGAAAGCGTTTTGTATTTTGCGCAGTGCGGGTTAGTAATAACCGTTCAGCGTGAGTTTCGTGCTAGGTGTCGTGTGGATCCTCCTACAGCACAGTGCATTAGACGATGGCATGAAAAATTCCGAGAAACGGGTTGTTTGTGTTAAAGGCAAATCGCCAGGCCGTCCCCAAGTGTCTGACACAGACGTCGAACGCATCCGCCATAGTTTCACAATGAGTCTGCAGAAATCCGTTCGACTTGCATCTCGGCAGCTCAACATTCCCCCGACGTCCGTCTGGCGTGTGTTATGTCGAGGTTTACACATGAAATCATACACAATTCAGCTACTGCAAGCTCTTCGTGAAAGTGACAAACAACAACTTACGGAGTTCTGCAGTTTCGTTCTTGTCAAGATGGAGGATGACAGGTTTGTTCCACGTGTAATGTTTAGTGACGAGGCAACATTCCATTTAAAAAGGTGGACCGCCATAATGTGAGAATATGGCATGCAAAACACCCACATTAAGTTATACAACATGAGAGGGACTCTCCAAAATTTAATGTTTTTTATGCAGTTTCAAGGGAAAGGGTGTATGGTCCATTTTTCTTTTCTGAGAACTCTGTTACAGGAAGCACACATCTCGATAAGCTTGAGAACTTTCATTTCCCACAGTTGGAGACTGATTCGAAGGACATCACTTACTGTCAGGATGAGACACCGCCACACTGGCATCTGGAAGTGCAGAATTTTTAAATCACAGGGTTTTTGAATGATGGATTCCACGCAGCCTTAGGCCTACATTACTGGCCTCGAAGGACATGGAACCTGACAGTATGTTGGTATTTATTGTGGGGATTTATAAGAGACTGTTTACTTGCCTCCGTTACCAATAACAATAAATGAACTGAGACATCACATAAGAGCAGACTTAAGACATGCTCGTTGCAGTGTGGTAACAATTTGAATACCGCATTGACATGCGCCATGCTTCTCAAAGGGGGCATATTGAATAGCTATGAAAAAGTTATGAAAAAAAAAAAACTTATTGAGTTTCCCGTCCATCAAAAACCAAAATTTATTGTACATGTTTATTATTTTCAGAAATGTAGACGTGCCAAGTAAGGTTATTCTTTTTGATACAGCTTGTATTTCAGGAAATGATCAGAAAGGTAAAATTAGAGATATTTTAGCTTATACACCACAATGTGACATTCGGTGTATAGATGTAGATGACGAAGGAGGTAGAATTCGAACCAATGGGATCCCAGGAGCTGAAAATTTCCATGTCGATTTTAATGGGCATACACTGCACCATTATTAGCTTTCCTGGTTCAGATTTATCGTGAAATTTTCGTATAGCAAAGGTACCCAAAATAGCGCACACTATTCCCATATACAATATGTCCCATCTAACTCTAGCAAGTTCAGTGTGCATTTACATGGGACAAGAAAATGGTTCGCACAAAGATTCTTTGTTTCCGAAAACTCCTGTTGCTTACTCTACCCAAAATTACTTGAATTACATAAATATGAAGAATTACTTTAAATAGGTCTGTGGTATTTAATTATGTAACTATTTGTGCGCCAGAACAGCACATTCGCACGAGAAAAATTAAGTGGTACTGGAATATTGAAGTAAGAATGCTTTTTTAATGAAATTTTTTGGCACACCCTGCATATTCAATACTATTATTCAGTGATCCAAGACAGATATACGTTACAATGCCCTCTGTGGCATTGTAACGGGAACAAGCGACTCTGCCTTACTTCTCTGGTTTCTGTATTATTAACCTGGTGTTTTGCTGCTTCGATTGTCCTTCGTCGCACAGTAGTGGCCCTCAGGCGCCAGGTTCAATGTTGGTTTGTGATCCTGCTGAAGTGGGGTGTGCCGGGATGCCAGATGTTAAACGTTAACAACGTTTTTTGATATACTCGTTTTAATGAAGAATTCTTTGAAACACACGTCACACACTTTCCAGTATGGTGACTCTTGGCTACGCCCTTATACTTATCCATTTACAACAAACTTTTATCGATACTGCGCACGACACGTGGCGTTCACTGACAATTAATACCTTCACTTTAACTTTATATATATATACAATTTTTTTTTTTTTTTTTTTTTGTCATCAGTCTACTGACTGGTTTGATGCGGCCCGCCACGAATTCCTTTCCTGCGCTAACCTCTTCATCTCAGAGTAGCACTTGCAACCTACGTCCTCGATTATTTGCTTGAAGTATTCCAATCTCTGTCTTCCTCTACAGTTTTTGCCCTCTACAGCTCCCTCTAGTACCATGGAAGTCATTCCCTCATGTCTTAGCAGATGTCCTATCATCCTGTCCCTTCTCCTTATCAGCGTTTTCCACATATTCCTTTCCTCTCCGATTGTGCGTAAACCTCCTCATTCCTTACCTTATCAGTCCACCTAATTTTCAACATTTGTCTATAGCACCACATCTCAAATGCTTCGATTCTCTTCTGTTCCGGTTTTCCCACAGTCCATGTTGCACTACCATACAATGCTGTACTCCAGACGTACATCCTCAGCAATTTCTTCCTCAAATTAAGGCCGGTATTTGATATTAGTAGACTTCTCTTGGCCAGAAATGCCTTTTTTGCCATAGCGAGTCTGCTTTTGATGTCCTCCTTGCTCCGTCCGTCATTGGTTATTTTACTGCTAGGTAGCAGAATTCCTTAACTTCATTGACTTCGTGACCATCAATCCTGATGTTAAGTTTTTCGCTGTTCTCATTTCTACTACTTCTCATTACCTTCGTCTTTCTCCGATTTACTGTCAAACCATACTGTGTACTCATTAGACTGTTCATTCCGTTCAGCAGATCATTTAATTCTTCTTCACTTTCACTCAGGATAGCAATGTCATCAGCGAATCGTATCATTGATATCCTTTCACCTTGTATTTTAATTCCACTCCTGAACCTTTCTTTTATTTCCATCATTGCTTCCTCGATGTACAGATTGAAGAGTAGGGGCGAAAGTCTACAGCCTTGTCTTACACCCTTCTTAATACGAACACTTCGTTCATGATCGTCCACTCTTATTATTCCCTCTTGGTTGTTGTACGTATTGTGCATGACCCGTCTCTCCCTATAGCTTACCCCTACTGTTTTCAGAATCTCGAACAGCTTGCACCATTTTATATTGTCGAACGCTTTTTCCAGGTAGACAAATCCTATGAAAGTGTCTTGATTTTTCTTTAGCCTTGCTTCCATTATTAGCCGTAACGTCAGAATTGCCTCCCTCGTCCCTTTACTTTTCCTAAAGCCAAACTGATCGTCACCTAGCGCATTCTCAATTTTTTTTCCGTTCTTCTGTATATTATTCTTGTAACCAGCTTCGATGCATGAGCTGTTAAGCTGATTGTGCGATAATTCTCGCACTTGTCAGCTCTTGCCGTCTTCGGAATTGTGTGGCTGATGCTTTTCCGAAAGTCAGATGGTATGTCGCCAGACTCATATATTCTACACACCAACGTGAATAGTCGTTTTGTTGCCACTTCCCCCAATGATTTTAGAAATTTTGATGGAATGTTATCTATCCCTTCTGCCTTATTCGACAGTAAGTCCTCCAAAGCTCTTTTAAATTCCGATTCTAATACTGGATCCCCTATCTCTTCTAAATCGACTACTGTTTCTTCTTCTATCACATCAGACAAATCTTCACCCTCATAGAGGCTTTCAATGTATTCTTTCCACCTGTCTGCTCTCTCCTCTGCATTTAACAGTGGAATTCCCGTTGCACTCTTCATGTTACCACCGTTTTTTTTTTTTTTTTTTTTTTTTTTTTAATGTCACCAAAGGTTGTTTTGAATTTCCTGTATGCTGAGTCTGTCCTTCCGACAATCATATCTTTTTCGATGTCTCCACATTTTTACTTCCTATTTATTTCATTCCTCAGCGACTTGTATTTCTGTATTCCTGATTTTCCCGGAACATGTTTGTACTTCCTCCTTTCATCAACCAACTGAAGTATTTCTTCTGTTACCCACGGTTCCTTCGTAGTTACCTTCGTTGTACCTACGTTTTTCTCTCCAACTTGTGTGATTGCCCTTTTTAGAGAAGTCCATTTCTCTTCAATTGAACTGCCTACTGAATTATTCATTATTGCAGTAGCTATAGCCTTAGAGAAGTTCAAGGGTATCTCTTCATTCTTTAGTACTTTCGTATCTCACTTCTTTACGTATTGATTCTTCCTGACTAACTTCTTAAACTTCAACCTACTCTTCATAACTACTACATTGTGATCAGAGTCTACATCTGCTCCTGTGTTCGCCTTACAATCCGGTATCTGATTTCGGAATCTCTGTCTGACCATGATGTAATCTAATTGAACTCTTCCCGTATCTCCCGGCCTTTTCCAAGTATACCTCCTCCTCTTGTGATTCTTGAACAGGGTATTCGCTATTACTAACTGCAACTTGTTACAGAACTCAATTAGTCTTTCTCCTCTTTCATTCCTCGTCCCAAGCCCATATTCTCCTGTAACCTTTTCTTCTACTCCTTCCCCTGCAACTGCATTCCAGTCGCCCATGACTATTAGATTTTCGTCCCCGTTTACATACTGCATTACCCTTTCAATATCCTCATACACTTTCTCTATATGTTCATCTTCAGCTTGCGACGTCGGCATGTATACCTGAACTATCGTTGTCGGTGTTGGTCTGCTGTCGATTCTGATTAAAACAATCCGGTCACTGAACTGTTCACAGTAACACACCCTCTGCCCTACCTTCCTATTCATAACGAATCCTACACCTGTTATACCATTTTTGCTGCTGTTGATACTACCCGATACTCATCTGACCAGAAATCCTTGTCTTCCTTCCACTTCACTGACCCCTACTATGTCTATATTGAGCCTTTGCATTTCCATTTTCAGGTTTTCTAGTTTCCCTACCACGTTCAAGCTTCTGACATTCCACGCCCCGACTCGAAGAACGTTATCCTTTCGTTGATTATTCAATCTTTTTCTCATGGTAACCTCCCCCTTGGCAGTCCCCTCCCGGAGATCCGAATGGGGGACTATTCCGTAATCTTTTGGCAATGGAGAGATCATCTTGACACTTCTTCAATTACAGGCCACATGTCCTGTGGATACACGTTACGTGTCTTTAATGCAGTGGTTTCCATTGCCTTCTGCATCCTCATGTCGTTGATCATTGTTGATTCTTCCGCCTTTAGGGGCAATTTCCCACCCTTAGGACAAGAGAGTGCCCTGAACCTCTATCCGCTCCTCCGCCCTCTTTGACAAGGGCGTTGGCAGAATGAGGTTTTTATCACTGCTATATTTACTCGCGACCGTTCTTTTGTAGCCGCCTCCGATTACTCGACCGTGCGTTTTTGACTAGCGCTTCGCTACTAACTCGCCCTGTCTTCCCGACGCACAAGAGTGACGCCACCTTTCTCCCTCAGCCAATAGGGACACTCCACTCGTCTCCTACTCATATATATATATATATATATATATATATATATATATATATATATATATATATATATATATATATATCAAAATTCTCAGCCAATGGGCGCTTAGATCGTTGTTGCCGGGCAGATCTGACGTGGGTGGCTCTGAGCACTATGGGACTTAACTTCTGAGGTCATCAGTCCCCTAGAACTCAGAACTACTTAAACCTAACTAACCTAAGGACATCACACACGTCCTTGCCCGAGGTAGGATTCGAATCTGCGACCGTAGCGGTCGCACAGTTCCAGACTGTAGCGCCTAGAACCGCTCGGCCACCCCGGCCGGCAGATCTGACGTCACGTTTGCTAACATTCTGACGGAAGTTTGTCTTGGAACACAGTCTCCGATTGTAAGATCCTACTCACGAACAGTCAGATCTTGTCCCTAATAAGGTTGCACAACATTGCCACCCACGATGATATCGTTAATGCTTCTTACTGATGCATAATTGTCAGATGTAGATATATCCTGGCTGCTACTGAGCATTCCAGATCGCATAAATGTGCGTAATAATTAGCATAAACACGTGAAGGGAATGCACGTGTGCATTACAAAGTTACAGGAACAGACTCAGATTTTCAAAGTTATGTACATTCAGTATTCTGTACACACTGTAAATAAAACGTATGATGCTCTATTCCTGTACCAGATGTCTCGAGTGTTCATAGTTAGCCAAGCCACCACGTACTGTCCACCCACACAACACAGTCCTTCCGCAAGGTTCAGTGCCTTTGCCACGCTCTAGTCCTGAGCCCTTCCCGTGATCACTGATTCTGCAGTCACCGTGTCTCTGCAGTCTTTGGGTATGAGGCTATCATGTCCCTCACGCCAATGATTCGACATTCCTCAATGTCTGAGAGTTGGCGATAAACGTCACGTGTAATTCCTCTGAGTGTGCGGTGTTGTAACCTGCACCTGAAAAGTGCCTGTAACATTACACACTCCCAGTAGCCATCACATACTGACATTCTTCGTAACTTGTAGCAATGGCTGTTTTCTGTGCTGAAAATAAGCTCGCATAACATTTTGATCAACACATTCCACCAGAATGGGCATTGTAATATATCCTAACTTATTAAAAAAGTTGTCATGTATTTGATGAATAAAGAGGGCAAAAATTGTTGCACTTTAATTTCCCTATATTTGATGAAAAATATAAAGTTCTTTACGATTCATATGAGATTCATAGAAGCTGGATTGTTAAGAGATTTATGTCCATTGCATGGAATAGTACATGTAGTATTAGCCGACGTCCCACGATAGTTACTGTTTGTTTAGAGATGTTCCTAACTTCGTAGGAGTGTGATGACGACTATTCTCTTGGACAGCAGATTAAATAGGAGAACGTGAGCAATGTTATTTTTAGGACAAATGTGATCTCCGCATGTAGGGCTGCTTATAACCTAGAAAACATTTATAAGTAACTCAAAATCGTAAATGAAAATCAGCTACTTCGTTGTATTAACATACGCGGCTGGCTGCGTCCTAGTGTACATGAAATAATTTAAAATTCTGTCCACATGTGCTTGCACTGCTTGCAAATTTTACTTCTCTTGATTAATGATACCAGTTTTTAGCTAATATGTGGCCACTGTGCCCAGCTTTAGGTGAATTCAGAGAGTGTTGCTGCAATGGCAGCCAGCATTTAACGCACACCTGCTGCTCTTAAAATGGCTATAACTTAGAGGAAAGGTGCTTTACACACATATGAACTGTAAATAAAATCCGTTATTTTATGTTAACGAACAATAATTATATTTGGAGATAAAAAACAGAAATTACCACGTCACAGACGTTTCCATCCATGTAACAAAATGTGAGTGTGGAAGTTCCTCATATTCTCCCAAGGACTCCTACCGAAAATGTGTTTTACTCGTATTGAGGTCTGTACACAATTAGTGTTAACACCGAGAGGTGTATTTTCTTTGGATTTGTTGCATCGCAGACATGTCTATTATCTTAGTTTATTGGATTTTGCGCTTTTGTCGCTTCGTGTCTTTTCGCCCACAAGAAAATATTTATTTAGCACTTTTTTTCCATTTTCAGGCTACAATACAAAGTGCAGGTGTATCAGTTTGGTATCATTAGATTAAAGCGCTCTTGGTGTGACACTTTCTATTCCTGGCAGTGTACAAACAGGTAGTTCCAGCTACTTGACTGCCCCCACACTCCTCTCGTGTGCAGGTGTGCCGCTGCTGCCAGTATCCGTGTACGCCCTGCTGCGCCACCTGCTGGCCCAGGGGGAGCCGGCCAGCTGCTGGGTGGAGCCCCACCACATGGTCGAGTGGGTCCTCTACGTGCCCAGTCTGGTCAGCCTGCTGGTCAGTATCACTCATTCGTCTCTCAGTCTGTCCCGAGGCTGTTCAACCTGAAATGTTGTAGAATCCGTCTGAAACTAGTGCATCTCCTTTTTTTGCTTGTTTATTGACTTTGAGTCTCCGACCTACAATGTGCTGCACAGTGTAAAGGTCATTTTTTCGAAAGCTCGTAAGTGTCTCACATTGCGACGCACAAGTTTGAAATTTTGCTCAAAGCTGCGTACAGTCTTCCTCTGCAAGGATGAAAAATGAGGCGCCCTGCTAGGTCACCCTGATGCTCGGCGATTCGTCAAACAGCAAAGTATCGATACATGCGAATAAAAGGCCAGCCCTCGAAAATCCATGTGACCTATACGGTGCAGACATATCACGTGATATGGTCTGTAAGATGCGTTAATGGTGTCACATTGGCACCATATTTTGTCATAATTCTGCCCAACGTCTATGTGGACGTGTCGCATGATGGGAAGGTCATCAAACCCCATCTTACACACATTTCACCCTTTGTTGTGAATCATCTGCAATGTAGGTCAGAACTGTGACACCGATTCTTCAAATCACTCTGTTTCCTTATGGGTGGCCGACGAAAATATTTAAGCTCGGAACTGAGACGCAAAGGCCCCGGGAAGTGGCATAAAAGGCGTCAATGTAAACACTCCTTCCTCTGGGGCGTTGATGCCCACACATTTTGCGATAGAAAATGACAGTTAGCAGTGTGATTAGCAACATTATATCGTTCTTGACAACGTTTGACAGTGCTAACATCCCCCTCCCCCGCCCCCCCCCCCAGATGATTAAACCCTTCTCTGAAAAACTTAATGTGCCTGCAGTCCCATTGAAGGTCATCGCACATCTTTGGAGTGTATGTAGTACGCCAGCAGTTTTATTCTGGTATACATGGTAGACGTACTACGGACCATTCAAAACCTCTCAACGAAATCTGAATGTGATGCGAAGCAGTGAAGGGTGTTTATGCTTTTTCAGCCCTTCTGGCGTGATCATAGGGCTGTGTGACATCATACAAGTGTGAACAGAACGATAAAGGGTCCCTGTGAGATACCGCAGTTTGAGGGCACCCTCTGCGCCACCCGCACCTCTTCGTTCAGCACTTTGGAAACGTACCTGTTTGGAGAAAGCCGGTCACTCGTTACTACGCGTCAGTGTCACAGACAACCATTTAGACAGCCCTCAGCTGAGAGACGTTACGTCGCTGAACTAGTGTCTGCTGGCTGCATACAAAGCCTACGGGATGACGGAAGATATGCCTGTCTCGTCGATGACTAGTAATTAGTGACTGGCCGTCTCTGTGGGACTACATTTTTAAAGCGCTCAACAAAGGTGCACAGGCGGCCGAACTAGCGGGTCTTAGAGGGACTATTGTTGTTTTGTTCACGCATATGTCAATATCGGCCCCTTCACCCAACACCACCCCATCAGCACTCCACAGGATGTTGCAAAACAGGAGGGCTGGAAAGCATAAACACATATTGCTGCATCAAATTCCGTCGATTTTTTCTGAACAATCCGTAGCAGTTCCACCCAATATACCAGAACAAACATTGCGGTCGCGATGCTCTCCAAAGAGATGTGACCACGTTCAGTGTGGTTGCTGATCTGTGATCTACTTACAGAGGGGCCGAATAGTCCAGGGCTTGTCAGCAATGTCAAACGTTGTCAAGAACGTCGTCAAGTTATTGAACACATTGCGAACTGTTAGTCTCGACTGCAAAATGTGTGGGAATCAATGCGCCAAGGGAAGGGGTGTTTACATAGCCGCTCTTCACAGCACCTCTTGAGGCCTTCTGCGTGTCAATAGTGAGCGACGGTATGTCTGAAATGTTTCCCCCGCGACTCATACGAAAACAGCGTGTCGTGTTATTGACCTCCATCGCAGAGGCGACGAAAGATGTGGTGAAATGCGACTAAGAGGGGCTGTGATAACGTTCGCATCGTGTGACAGGTTCACGATGGCATTGGGCAGAGTGTTGGTGAAATTTGGTGCCAATGTGACGTCATTAATTCACTTTACAGCTCACATGAACATCTGAGGTGTGATCTTTTCTCATCTGCATTAAATGTATTCGCAATAGGGAATACGGACAGTCAACAGCTGTAAAACGGAATGACGACAGTAAAAATGTGTACTGGACCGGGACTTGTACCTGAATTTTCCGCTTATCGCGGGCGGTAGCCTTACTGTTTGGCTATCCGTGAACGGCTCACGCTAGACCCACTCTTCCATATGCTGTCAACCATGCGTCTTCAGCCTGAACCTGCATATCCATTATGTATATTTCCTTACATATATTTACTTGAAAGTCGCTTGCCATGTGTCGGCGGGTAAATACGATATTGCAGTGACTGTCTTATTCTGAATTACGAAGCAAAGTTCCTTTGGATATGCATGTGTGTCCAAGGGAACTTATCATCGGAATTCAGAATAACAAGGCACTCCAATATCGTATTTTCTCACATATGTCGACACCTTACCGTTTGAAGTGATGCCGAGCCCCACATTGACGTTGGAGAGCGCCACGCTTTTGTGCCATTACAGTGGAAGGTTGAGGTACCTTTGAGCCAAATTTCAAAGTTTTGCGTCGTCATGGGAGACAATTAACGGGTTTCGGAAAAGTTACCCTGTAATAGTGTAGCGGAATGTAGATTACATCAGTGTAGTTTTATTTTTAAATGGTTCTGCTAATAACCTGTTGGATTCGTTCTTCTGCGATAGATACCAGGGTCTTGGGAGCGCTCCAGTATGATGTATAACCTCGAGGTCAGCATAAAACAGAACTGTATCATTGAGGTCCTCACTGCAGGAGAAATGGAGCCGCCTGCAATCAATGGACGCTTTCTTATGTGGATATGATAAAGTAGAGGTGATTAATGTGAAGCAGTGTTTATTGCGTTTCAGTAGCTATGGAAAGGCTGTGCTCAGCAAGCCACGCCTTCGTCGACTCTGCTCAACTACGGTTCCTTACAATGAGCAGTGTCTCTATCAACTCATCGTGACGATGGTTCAATTAAAATCAACGAATTGTGTGCACAGCTCGAATGTCGGCAAGATCTTATGCAATCTTGGTTATCGGAAAATGTGTGTAACATTGTTACTGAAAGAAAATTGAAAATGTATTAGATGACGATCAGTGTGGCTTTAGAAGAGGTTAAGGTACCAGAAAGGCAATTCTGACTTTGAGGTTAATAATGGAAGCAAAAACAAAGAAAAATAAAGACACGTTCATAGGATTTGTCGACCTGGAAAAAGCGTTCGAGACTGCAAAGTGGTTCGAAATTCTGAGAAAAATAGGGGTAAGCTATAGGGGGAGAGGTGATGTATAATATGGACAAGCATCAAGAGGAATAGTAAGATTGGACGACCAAGAACGAAGTGTTCGGATTAAGAGGGGTGTGAGAATGGGATGTAATCTTGCGCTCCTACTGTTCAATCTGTACATCGAAGAAGCAATGATAGAAATAAAAGAAAGGGTCAGGAGTGAGATTAAAATTCAAGGTGAAAGGATATCAATGATATGATTCGCTGATGGTATTGTTACCCTGAGTGAAAGTGAAGAAGAATTACATGATCTTCTGAATAGAATGAACAGTCTAATGAGTACAGAGACTGGGAGTAAATCGAATAAAAACGAAAGGAAGTAGCAGAAATGAGAACAGCGAGAAACTTAACGATAGGGTTGGTTGTCACGAAGTGGATGAATTTAAGGAATTGTACTACCTAGGCAGCAAAATAACCAATGACGGGCTGGCAGAAATGGTATTCGAGGCCAAGAGAAGTCTGTTGTTATCAAACATAGGCCTTAATTTGAGGAAGACATTTCTGAGAACGTACCTCTGGAGTACAGCATTGTATGGTAGTGAAACATGGACTGTGGAAAAATCGGAACAGAAGAGAATCGAAGCATTTGAGATGTGGTGCTACAACTTAATATTGAAAATTAGGTAGATTAATAAGGTAAGGAATGAGGAGGTCCCACACCGAATTGGAGAGAAAAGGAATACAAAGAAAACACTGATAAGGAGGACAGGATGATAGGACATCTGTTATTAAGACTTCAGGGAATGACTTCCATGGTACTAGAGGGAACTTTAGAGGGCAAAAACTGGAGAGGAAGACAGAGATTGGAATACATCCAGAATATAATTGAAGATGTAGGCTGTAAGTGCTACTTTGAGATGAGGAGGTTGGCGCAGGAGAGGAATGCATGGCGGGTCGCATCCAACCAGTCAGAAGTCTGGTGACTCAAAAAAACAAAACAAAAAAATGGTACTCTGGATGTTTACACAAGACTAAAACAATCATCGAATGCAAATTTGGCGGAAGTCAACTGCACCAGCACGAGGATCAAGTTGGCAGTTTTCTGAACACCTTTATCTCCAGAGACACAGACAAAGTACTGTCCATGGGTTTCTGGGATAGACAGGGTATGGATGGTTTGTATGTCTTAGAGCCTGAAACAATTGTTAGTTCAGTACACTACAGCACAAAAGTGACTAAGCTGAAAGCTCAAATTTCCAGTGTGAGGACAGAGATGAAGGCAAACTTCCGCTTGCAACATAAGGCCATTCCCACTAGAGTTTGTGAGTTTGAAAGTTGTTACCAAAATTGGCTTCGCTATATCACTGCATTCACTTCACGTCTCGCTCTATCTATGACAGATGGAATAAGCGGGCAAAGTTTCCCAGACTCAGATACTGTCGTCAGACAGTGACTAGGTTCAGCTGTATCAGACATGCAGGATCTTGTTTATCATTACCCAAAGTGAATAACGAATCGTGGTGAGTGCATGGGAAAATGACGGTCTGTAGTTGACATTTAGCTCTATTTAACTACTTTACTATGTTCTTTGCATTTGTTTTAGTTAGACGAAAATATATTGGAGGCATTATTTTCAAATTTATCGTATTTGATTCGTGCCAATACTGCACGGTATACTCATTTTAACGTTGTCCTGAACAATCTCCTAATACTGGATGACAGTTCATTGGATTTGAGGTCCAAAATAGAATCCTCTTTCTCGTCTGACCAGAAGTACATGCAATATATTGGATACACAGACTTATCTTTTGGTATGACTGTTGATTTGAAAGTGAGGTGAATCCACAGGACTGTTGCTCTATAGGGTTTCCCACAATACGGACATTCCGTATATTTTGCATCAGTCACCAGCTACAACATAATGAACATAGTGACCCAGTCGAAACAAACCTAACCTTCTCATGGCGATTGGCACAGAGATATCTCTTCGTGGCATTTCAAACTCCCACCCTTCATACGTGATTTCCTATGAATCAAGAGGTAAGCTGCTTTCAGTCTTCGCTGGTTTGATAATAATCCTTTGTTCAGTATCGCGCTATTAATACATAATGTTATGTTATGTATTACTCACTGAGTTTCATGATTGGTGGGAGGACGTATTGTAAGGTATTGCGTAGCCTGTTAATAGTGGATGGTGAGTCGTTTGTAGATATGGGAGTAATTTTAGGTATTCCTTAGCGAAGTGTGGATTTGTAAACACTGTTGACGTCTAGGGCAGAGTTGACAATCAATGTTCTAGAAGTTAACAGATTTAAAATAAGGCAATATTGTGTACCTCTGGCTGGTTGACGGGATCTTATAAAAAATAACGTACTCGTTGAACGTTATATGTCTGCTATGTATTAGTCAATGTAACAGTTATCAAAGATTTGTCCACTTGCTCATCCTCCTGGTTGGTAGTAGCATACATATTCCTTGATACATCTGTTAGCCTCACAATATGAAACGGTGCACTGGTCAAGACATGGATCTCACTGTCTGGCTGACTACGTTTTAGTTCCCCATTTGGTCATCCAAATTAGAATTTTCTGAAATTTTCCTAAAATTCCCAAACTGAAAGTCATATCCATATCCAGTTTCGAGGCCATAAAGTACAAAACTTTTTAGACCTCATGATATTTTCATTATGTTGCATGTGCACCATATCGCAACGGTTTCTTCTCACCTGAGATCATTGCATTTCAATGAGCCATTTAATCGTAATTTTAATTCATTTTAAATATTTATTTGTCCTGTGAACAAATATTCTGTCATATCTTTGACATCCACAGCAGGCAAGTAAGACGTTACTCACTCTGTAGCTATTTAAACAGAAGTCTGAGGTTGCACCCAGAGTGTGACTGGTGCCATCATGAATCCTAGCTGGAATCTGGGCTACTATCTGTCTCTGTGTTTGTCAGGCATTTTCTCGAACTCATCACCATGAAACCGGCTACCATTGATTTCAGTGGACAGAAAATTATGTTTGGTAGTGAGAGGTATGAACATCATGATGTGGGAAGATACAGTGAACAATAACTTAATTTCTTTGATTGTTATGGGAATTCTTAGCCGCAGAATAAATGAAGTACATCATTCAGCCACTTCCACTGCTATTTCTAAGCGGTTTGTTGGTGCTTTTCCTAACAGCTATCGCATACATTACACAGCAATCACTCCTAAGGAAGTTCAGTTTCTGTGGCCAGCTTTTGTGGCCAGCTTTCGTGCCCAGCTTTCGTGGCCAACTTGCCTGATCAGCTTTCGTGACCAACTTGCCGGCACAGGTTTTGTGGAGAACTTTCCATCTAAGCGTGCCCGCTCAGGATGCCCCTCATCGTACCCCCTCAACCTTCAGAGCCACTTGCCTGGATAGTTTTCGTAATCAGCTTTCACGTCCACTTGCCTGGACCACTCTCTTAGTTCATTTTCATGTCTACTTGCCTGGATCATTTTCTTAGTCAGCTTTCCTGTTCAGGATGTATGCAGTGCCTCTTTCCCACTAAGTATTAGCGGGAACAGTGGAATCAGAAGTGATCTAGCCTGTTTCCCTTCATCAACTGAAATAACATTTGAAAATGAAGTATGTCTCTGTGTTCATCTCTATACACAGTTTTAGGATTGTACTTATGGGAGGCTGCTCAAGGCATTGGATCAGTTGTTCATGGCAAACTGTCGATTCTGGTATGATCCTTTGGCCTATGCTGGGTTGAATTGGGCAAGATGAAACTCTTCTTCTATTTGCTGAACAGTTCAATATATTGAAACGAGGTTTTCAAAAAATAATAGCACGCATAACAAAACGTAATTTAGTATCCCATTAATAATATTATTATTTTGAAATTGAAAGACAAGGGTGTTGGCAACCACTATTGAAACGTAAACACGGGTAACTGAGATTCTAATGCCGAACTCTGTTATTACGAGTAAACGCAGCATATATCTAGCTTGAAGCCTATCGCATAATGAAAACAATTTTTGTAATCTTATTCTGACATGCTAAATGTTAACATTCTGTTCCAATTACAAAACTCATCACTGACACCGTATCTCTGGCGTATAAAGGGTGGGATCTTGTTGCTACTTTCAGCAATGGAGCCAGATATAAAAGCCACTCTTAGGTTTGTTTATCCATACCTGGTGGTTATAATTAAACTGACAGTGTTCGGAGTAATCAGTGTATTCGTCGCATGACAGTGAAATGCCGTAGGTACGTTCATTAAACGTTGCACTCGTGGAGTATGCTGAAAAAAATAATGGTTCCACTTTGTGACGCCAGCTGAAAATGTGGCACTATAAACATTCAGAATGTGAAATGTTTCCTGTTTTGACTTCAGTATGATGTTTGTCTCTTGGTGGTCCGCGTTGATTTCTTTTGTGAAGTGACTGTTGGTGTAAAGGATTAAGGAGGTTGAAGTTTTCCGTACGATGTACAGTGGCTATAGAGAAGAAAGACAGCACACTGCTGGTAAAGTTGTTTTTTCATAACACTAGCAACACTAGCGCTTTCAGGAATATCGGCGACTGAAACAGATGCAAACAGGCCCCATGTCAACAAATGAGTTGAATAATATGATGAAGAAATGCGAAGTAGCAAGTGAATTAGGTGGTGTAGCGGGGAGAGGGAGGCAGCCCACTCCCATGGAAGTCGTTGATGAAGTTACTGTAGCTATAGCTGACCGCGCAGCACATGCCTCAGATTCTGCTGCCAGTAGTCGAGCTTTGTCACAGGAATAGTCTCTTCCCTGGTCAACAGTTGAAAAGATTTTGCCGCACATTTTACACGAGATTCAGAAAGTACACCAAGTGAAGCCCCAGGACAGGCTACAACACCATGTCTTTGCCTTACGTTTCTTGGCAAGCATGGAAATGGATGACGCGCGGCTGGGTAATATTCTTTGAACGGATGAGTCATATTTTACTCTGCACGGTGCCGTCAATTCACAGAAGTCACATATGGGGTTCTACTTCACAACACGTGGTGCAGAAACATCCACTGCACTCAGCTTGGGTGACAGTGTGGTGTGGCTTCGCAACCTCCTTTATTCGCGGTCCGGTTTTCTCCGAGGTGATGACATAACGTGTACCTGTTAGGCATTATAAGGACCTACACGGGCACCAAGTGATCATAACATTGCAAGAACGCAACTGTGTCCACGTCGCTGTTTTCATGCAAAATGGGGCGACACCACATATCGCTTGCGAAGTGAAAAATTTGCTTCGAGAAACATTCGGTAAAGGCCGCTTGAACCCAAAGCAATTTCAAGATTTGTGGCCTTCCAGATCCCCAAACCCAAATTCATGTGACTTCTTGCTGTGGGTATATCTGAAAGATGGTGCCTATCACGATTGTTTCCGGACTTTTCCAGATAAGTAGAATACCATACGACGACATATATGTCTGATTATACCGGATATGCTGTTAGCAGCTGTCGACCATGCCATGTTAACGATGCAGCATGTTGCTGAGTCGAGAGAACACAAGCTGTAACTTGCGACCATATTCTAATAAACGTGCCAGAAGAACCGTTATCATATCTTTGAGCGTTCCTCCTCCTCTTCTGCGTCCACACCGCATTCTCACTGCTTACATCGCCATATTTTCATCTGGTCGCAGAAAGTAGAACCATTATTTTTTTCGCCATACTCCGTGAGTGCACTGCTTAATGAACATACCGACGATGTTTCATTGTTCTGCCATGTGTACAGCTTACACTGTGGCACTCGAACCATGGCCAGCTTAATTATAACCATCCAGTACAAATACATTGTATCTTTGTAACTTCAGACATAATACAATTTAGGTACTACGTCCTGTGTTGCAAGGACACAATGCATTTTATTTGTTTATGGGATCCTCTGTACTGCAGGAAATGATTCAAACGGATGAGTTGAAATCGCAATACCGGATTTTGGGCTTGATATTACACTTTCGAGGAGAACCCAAACTGTACAATGAGAAAGTGTACCAGGGAAAAATGAGGAATGTCAGCAACCACACTAGATACGAGGGCTGTTCGGAAAGTAAGGTCCGATCGGTCGTGAATTGAAAACCACAGTCAAAATATTTTTTTTTTTTTCGCAACAGTTAGCCACACCTTCCAGGTACCTCCCTAAATAGTCGCTGCTCCGACTTAGACATTTGTCGTGGCGTTATACAAACTTTCCAGAACCCTCTTCACAGAAAGTAGCCGCCTGTGCTTTCCGCCAATTCTCTACGCTGGCCTACCTTTCGTTGTCAGTGCCAAAATGTTGTCTTTGTAGCCAGCGGTTCATGTGAGCAGAGTGGGTGATGAAACACTTCCCATCGAAAACGCTGCAGGGGCGTCTTCATTGCCCCTGCAGAATGCGGCTGACAATTGTCTTGATGAAAGAAACGCGTGACATTTATGTTATGTGGGCTGCACAGCTTCAGGCAAAGTCTCTCACCAGATCCACATATTTGGGGGGAGACACAGACATTTCTACGTGATCACTCTGCGCTCTGAACAGAAAAGACTGACGTGAAGTGATCGACTGGCATACTAAAGACACTGCCCAACACATCTGTGCGAAGTTCCATCAGGTTTTCACAGTGGTTTCCATTTCACGTCTAATCGGATCTTTCTTCCAGAATATGCCTCGTATGTTGTCTCTAGTTACACAGGGTGGTCCATTGATCGTGACTGGGCCGAATATCTCACGAAATAAGCGTCCAACGAAAAAACTACAAAGAACGAAGCTTGTCTAGCTTGAAGGAGGAAACCAGATGGCGATATGGTTGGCCCGCTAGATTGCGCTGCCATAGGTCAAACGGATATCAACTGCGTTTTTTAAAATAGGAAACCCCATTTTTTATTACTTATTCGTGTAGTACGTAAAGAAATATGAATGTTTTAGTTGGACTACTTTTTTCGTTTTGTGATAGATGGCGCTGTAATAGTCACAAACATTGTGTTGTTGTTGTGGTCCTCAGTCCTGAGACTGGTTTGATGCAGCTCTTCACGCTACTCTATCCTGTGCAAGCTTCTTCATCTCCCAGTGGCTGCTGCAACCTACATCCGTCTGAATCTGTTTAGTGTATTCATCTCTTGGTCTCCCTCTACGATGTTTACCCTCCACGCTGCCATCCAATACTAAATTGGTGATCTATCGATGTCTCAGAACATGTCCTATCAACCGATCCCTTCTTCTAGTTAAGTTGTGCCACAAGCTCCTCTTCTCCCCAATTCTATTCAATACCTCCTCATTAGTTATGTGATCAACCCATCTAATCTTGAGCATTCTTCTGTAGCACCACATTTCGAAAGCTTCTATTCTCTTCTTGTCTAAGCTATTTATCGTCCACGTTTCACTTCCATACATGGCTACACTCCATACAAACACTTTAAGAAACGACTTCCTGACACTTAAATCTATGCTCGATGTTAACAAATTTCTCTTCTTCAGAAACGCTTTCCTTGCCATTGCCAGTCTACATTTTATATCCTCTCTACTTCGACCATCATCAGTTATTTTGCTCCCCAAATAGCAAAACTCCTTTACCACTTTAAGTGTATCATTTCCTAATCTAATTCCCTCAGCATCACCCGACTTAATTCGACTACATTCCATTATCCGCATTTTGCTTTTGTTGATGTTCATCTTATACCCTCCTTTCAAGAGACTGTCCATTCCGTTCAACTGCTCTTCCAAGTCCTTTGCTGTCTCTGACAGAATTACAATGTCATCGGCGAACCTTAAAGTTTTTATTTCTTCTCCATGGATTTTAATACCTACTCTGAACTTTTCTTTTGTTTCCTTTATTGCTTGCTCAATATACAGATTGAATAACATCGGGAATAGGCTACAACCCTGTCTCACTCCCTTCCCAAACACTGCTTCCCTTTCATATCCATCTGCTTTCTGTATAAATTGTAAATAGCCTTTCGCTCTCTATATTTTACCCCTGCCACCTTCAGAATTTGAAAGAGAGTATTGCAATCAACATTGTCAAAAGCTTTCTCTAAGTCTACAAATGTTAGAAATGTAGGTTTGCCTTTTTTTAATCTAGCTTCTAAAATAAGTCATAGGGTCAGTATGGCCTCACGTGTTCCAACATTTCTACGAAATCCAAACTGATCTTCCCCGAGGTCGGCTTCTATCAGTTTTTCCATTCGTCTGTAAAGAATTCGCGTTAGTATTTTGCAGCTGTGACTTATTAAACTGATAGTTCGGTAATTTTCACATCTGTCAACACCTGCTTTCTTTGGGATTGGAATTATTATATTCTTCTTGAAGTCTGAGGGTATTTCGCTTGTCTCATACACCTTGCTCACCAGGTGGTAGAGTTTTGTCAGGACTGGCTCTCCCATGGTTGTCAGTAGTTACAATGGAATGTTGACTACTCCCGGGGCCTTGTTTCGACTCAAGTCTTTCAGTGCTCTGTCAAACTCTTCACGCAATATCATATCTCCCATTTCATCTTCATCTACATCCTCTTCCATTTCCATAATATTGTCCTCAAGTACATCGCCCTTGTATAGACGCTCTATATACTCCTTCCACCTTTCTGCTTTCCCTTCTTTGCTTAGAACTGGGTTTCCATCTGAGCTCTTGATATTCATGCAAGTGGTTCTCCTTCCTCCAAAGATCTCTTTAATTTTCCTGTAGGCAGTATCTATCTTACCCCTAGTGAGATAAGCCTCTACATCCTTACATTTATCCTATAGCCAGCCCTGCTTAGCCATTTTGCACTTCCTATCGAGATCAGTTTTGAGACGTTTGTATTCCTTTTTGCCTGCTTCATTTACTGCATTTTTGTATTTTCTCCTTTCATCAATTAAATTCAATATTTCTTCTGTTACCCAAGGGTTTCTACTAGCCCTCGTCTTTTTACCTATTTGATCCTCTGCTGTCTTCACTATTTCATTCCTCAAAGCTACCCATTCTTCTTCTACTGTATTTCTTTCCCAGATTCCTGTCAATTGTTCCCTTAAGCTCTCCCTGAACTCTGTACATCCTTTGGTTCTTTGTTTGTCCAGGTACCATCTCCTTAAATTCCCACCTTTTTGCAGTTTCTTCAGTTTTAATCTACAGTTCATAACCAATAGATTGTGGTCAGTCCACATCCGCTCCTGGAAATGTCTTACAATTTAAAACCTTGTTCCTAAATCTGTCTTACCATTATATAATCTGTCTGATACCTTTTAGTATCTCCAGGGTTCTTCCATGTATACAACCTTCTTTGATGATTCTTAAACCAGGTATTAGCTATGATTAAGTTATGCTCTGCGCAAAATTCTACCAAACGGCTTCGTTTTTCATTTCTTAGCCCCAATCCATATTCACCTACTATGTTTCCTTCCCTCCCTTCTCCTACTGACGAATTCCAGTCACCCATGACTATTAAATTTTCGTCTCCGTTCACTACCTGAATAATTTCTTTTATCTCATCATACATTTCATCAATTTCTTCGTCATCTGCAGAGCTAGTTGGCATAGTCACAAACATACGGCTCACAATTTTAGACGAACAGTTGGTAACTGGTAGGTACGTTTGAACATTTTATTTCAGTTGTTCCAATGTGATACATGTACCTTTGTGAACTTATCATTTCTGAGAACTCATGCTGTTACAGCGTGATTACCTGTAAATACCACATTAATGCAATAAATGCTCAAAATGATGTCCGTCAACCTAAATGCATTTGGCAATACGTGTAACGACATTCCTCTCAACAGCGAGTAGTTCGTCTTCCGTAATGTTCGCACATGCAATGACAATGCGCTGAGCATGTTGTCTGGCGTCGTCGGTGGATCACGATAGCAAATATCCTTCAACTTTCCCCACAGAATGAAATCCGGGGACGTCAGATCCGGTGAACGTGCGGGCCACGGTATGGTGCTTCGACGACCAATCCACCTCTCATGAAATATGCTATTCAATACCGCTTCAACCGCACGCGAGCTATGTGCCGGACATCCATCACGTTGGAAGTACATCGCCATTCTGTCATGCAGTGAAACATCTTGTTGTAACATCAGTAGAACATTACGTAGGAAATCAGCATACATTGCACCATTTCGATTTCCATCGGTAAAATGGGGGCCAATTATCCTTCCTCCCATAATGCCGCACCATACATTAACCCGCCAAGGTCGCTGATGTTCCGCTTGTCGCAGCCATCGTGGATTTTCCGTTGCCCAATAGTGCATATTGTGCCAGTTTACGTTACCGCTTTTGGTGAATGACGCTTCGTCGCTAAATAGAACGTGTACAAAAAATCGGTCATCGTCCCGTAATTTCTCTTGTGCCCAGTGGCAGAACTGTACACGACGTTCTAAGTCGTCACCATGCGATTCCTGGCGCATAGAAATATGGTACGGATGCAGACGATGTTGATGTAGCATTGTCAACGTCGACGTTTTTGAGATTCCCGATTCTCGCACAATTTCTCTGCTACTGATGTGCGGATTAGCCGCAACAGCACCTAAAACACCTACTTGGGCATCATGATTTGTTGCAGGTCGTGGTTGACGTTTAACATGTGACTGAACGCTTCCTGTTTCCTTAAATAACATAACTATCCGGCGAATGGCCAGGACACTTGGATGATGTCGTCCAGGATACCGAGCAGCATACATATTACACGCCCGTTGGGCATTTTGATCACAATAGCCAACATCAACACGATATCGACCTTTTCCGCAATTGTTAAACGGTCCATTTTAACACGGGTAATGTATCACGAAGCAAATACCGTCCGCACTGGCGGAATGTTACGTGATACCACGTACTGATACGTTTGTCACTCTTACAGCGCCATCTGTCACAAAGCGAATAAAGTGGTCCAACTAAAACATTAATATTTCTTTACGTACTACACGAATATGTAATAAAAATGTGGTTTCCTATTTAAAAAAAAACGCACTTGATATCCGTTTGACCTATGGAAGCGCCATCTAGCGAGCCAACCGTAGCGCCATCTGGTTTCCCCCTTCAAGCTAGACGAGTTTCGTTCTTTGTAGTTTTTTCGTTTGATGATTATTTCGTGAGATATTTGGCCCAGTCACTATCAACGGACCACCCTGTATAGGTGTAAAGAAGTTCATGTAAGAAAGAGTTTCATCGGTTATGCTAGTATGTTCCACATCTTTGTGTTTCCCATAATTAATGGACTACAATTTGTAGAAAATAGTGTCTGATGTGGAAAGAAAGCGAGCCATGACTCAAATCCAAATATCATATTGTTTCTTGTGTGTATGATGACTGTCCTGAAAGTAAGGTCACACCTTTTACGTTCATCGTGCATCAGTAAGTATTGACTGGATACCAAAAGTTACCTCTTTGTTTATTTCATTGTATGTTACATTTTGTTTGTAGATCTTATTTACTTTTGTCAAATTCTTAATCTCTAAATACATAAAAAGTACAATGTTAATAGCTGATATACATTTTGGGAGAAACAGTAGTTAAGCAGCGGATACAGAAGGTACATTCCAAAATATAGCGTAGAAAAGTTTACTTGATGCTTTCACTGAATCTGTTGAGCGACAGTCTGAGTGCCCTGCAATTTAATATCCAATGTGCCCAGACTACCATCGTATTTCTTAGGAGTTTTTATACATTGACGAATGTGGATCAATGTGAACAAGTAGCTAATTTAAAAATACACGCATTATTTCGTCTATATGCTGATCATTTTAGGCAGCATTAGTTACAATTCTGTTTAACATTTTTCACATTCCTATACAGTAAGCAGATGCTTTGCTGGCTTGTGAACTACGCTGTTGGGTGTGTGCAGGTGAACTCTGTGTTCCTGGCACACATCGTGTGCATCCTGGTGAGCAAGTTGCGAGCCAACCACTGCCGGGAGCCCAGCTTCTTCAGGTGAGTCATGGCGTCGTCGCCACTTCAGTTTGCGTGTTTTGTTGTAGGCCAGCCGTATAGTGACGAAGGAGCCTTCGACAGCTGTTGAGGTTATGCATTATGCTGTGCTCAGTGATGGAATTAAAACAACAAGTAACGTTGAGATTCAGTGTCCCATCGAC
Organism: Schistocerca piceifrons; assembly: GCF_021461385.2. NCBI lineage: Eukaryota > Metazoa > Arthropoda > Insecta > Orthoptera > Acrididae > Schistocerca > Schistocerca piceifrons. Next base: position 841,361,353 of record NC_060140.1, on the reverse strand, counting down.
AGGAAATTCATTAAAGACTGAAGAGCATCAGCTCCGATTTGACAAACATAAAGCCAGAAATACTGTGGTGGGACATTGGAAACAACCATTTTAACATTCGCCGTATTTAATTTACGAAAACCGCAGAAAATTTAGTGCACGATGTTGACAATCCTCTCAAATGTACTGTTTGCTGACTGTTTCCCTGTAGCTCTTGTACTAACATTTCTTTGTGTTTACACTGACAAAACGCATGCAATATGAGCATGATATTAATCTGTTAACTCCTTCGGAAAAGTAAATGCCACAAAGATACGTAGGGTTTTATGATAGATGAGGACCTTGAAAGGTGCTACTACCGGTTCTAATTTAACTTGAATGCACAGAAAATTATGGGGTCTGGTATTAATGCCCTGAAATTTTCACCCTTTACATGAAATTGGACCCATAAATGAATAAAATCACGATCTGAACACACTGAATGTAATATCACGTAGTAGGCAAACATTCACAGAGCAACGGGTCGTATAAAGGCGTCATTTAACGTAAATGAATGGAAGACAAGTTGCAACCACGTTTTTCAGCCATCCTAAAACAACCTGTCAACGTGAATGCCACATTTCTTGTAGGAGAGACACATGCTATGCAGTTGCACACCATGTGTCCTAAGACGTAACAACAAAGTTGTTTTCATAGCAGTGTAAAGTTTCGATGCGTTCACTACTACAGCACATATACTGAATTTCTCTGCAATTCGTATTTACCTTGCTCGACTGTGAAATTGAACATAAGATGGGAACGTACTGTTTCTGTTGAAGGTAGTTTATCGCTTTATTAGTTCTGGCAAAGGCATTTCTTTATAAATGTTACATTCGCACATGGCACTCGCATGGACAAAGGTAAGTGAGCACATGTGCATATGAGCATAAAAGATCGCAGATTGAAGCATGACTTCGAAAGTGAAGTAGTTCGTGAGAGATTTAAATTTCATTTCCAGTTATTATTGAGAAAGCAGAAAAGAAAATTTATGAACAACATATGCAAGTGTGAAATTACAGTGAAATGCAGACCTTCAGCCGCGTACAGGCGATGATATACGGGGACAGTTAAAAATGTGTGCCCCGACCGGGACTCGAACCTGGGATCTCATTCTTACATAGCAGACGGTCTCCTCGTCTGAACCATCGAGGACACAGAGGGTAGTGCGACTGTAGGGACTTATCTCTGGCATGCTCCCCGTTAGACCTACATTTCCAACTTAATGTCCACACGCTACATTTACAGTGCACCTGCCCACTATACTCATTACTCGCGGCAGTCAATTTACCGATTTCCGATTCGGACACGTCCGAATCAACAGATACAATCTTCATATAAATAAGGCTTACCGGTCAATAATATTTTTCAGTGCGGATGCACTCACATTGCCCGAACTCTTACGGTAATAGGTATATCGACTGGCGCAAGTAATGAGTCTAGTGGACAGAGGTATTGCAAATGTAGCGTGTGGACAGTTAGTTGGAATTGCGTGTCTCACTGAGAACGTGCCAGAGATAAGTCCCTGCAGTCGCATTATCCTCTGTCTCCTCGATGGATCAGACGTATAGAACGCCTGCCAGGTAAACAGGAGATCCCGGGTTCGAATCCCGGTCGGGGCGCACATTTTCAACTGTCCCCCTTGATATTTATCAACCCCTCTACGCAACTAAAGGTCTGGATTTCATTGTAATTTCATTCTTCGAGAGCTGCAAGATCACCAATCTAATCTGTTCTTTCGGACACGTCCGAAAGAGCAGATACCATCTCCGTATTCATATAAAAGTGTCCCCTGACGGACCACACGAACGTACAAACATTCACAAAAAGCAGAAAATAATCTTATATGGTTTACAGAGAAACGGAAGACTGGAATGTGTTACAAGTCACACTGACCAACCGTATTTCAAATCTGCACCAAGTAACCTGATTGGCTGACAAAGATTTGCTCAGAATGACTTACATGTAGACATGCGTCTCTCTACTCAGCTGAAGAAGAGACTTCTCTTTGAGGCGAAAACATAGACTAGTAGGTCTTTGAATTATTAGAGTGACTTGCTACTCTCATATTGATACATAACGTCAAAGACGTTTATAACAGATGACTTTCAACCTTACACTATAGAAAATATCTTTAATACCAAATTTTACATCTTCATAAGTACTCGAAAGTCACCGTGCCTTGTGTGGCCAAGTGCTTTTGGTAAAGGAAACATTATCCCATAGCACTTACCACTCTACCAACTATAAGGCAGTCGACAACATCTCTTCTTCTTTCCCCACCTCCCTAATTTTCTTGCTTTTTTACATTTGCTCGTCAAATACTTTCGATTTACGTCGACTTATAGGTTATATTTGTATTTACAATCACTGCTTTTTTAAAATGCTGGTAATACCCTAATGCTTCATTCATAAAAAGATTCACGGCTTCGGTATTACCGAATGGTGGTGCCCTGTATAACACTTAAATTCAAGTATATATTCGAGTCATTCTACCGAAGGTGACTCCCACAGGGAGTTATTAAATAGTTTCTAATAAGGACCATGACCTCCCACAGGGAGTTATTAAATAGTTTCTTATAAGGACCACGACCTCTCAGCACGAAAGCTCTAACAAAAATAAGTTTGACCTGTTGCTTCAGTTAGAAACTGATGAGCCTCAAGCAGAGGCAGGTGTAGACAGGACACAACAAACTTTCAATAGGAAATTGAAAAAGAATGTAGGAAAGTCATCGAAAAGGAAGAAAGTTTTGTTGTTAGGCAGTTCTCATGCCAGAGGTGTAGGCCAACTTCTGCAGGAGGAATTAGGACCAGAATACCAGGTCACAAATTTTTTCAAACCAAGTGCTAGTCTGGATCAGATGACAGAGGATTTAGGTTCACTCTGTAAAGGATTTACCAGGGAAGACACTGTGGTTATTGTGGGAGGGCCAGGGAACAGCATCGACAGAGATCCTGGGTACAGGATAGAGTGTGACCTGGTAAAGATTGCGTCGGCATCGAGACACACCAATGTTGAATTTGTATCTGTCCTGAGACGCCATGACCGGCCTCATTTGAACTCTTCTGTTGGGAGAGTTAATTTGGAGTTGGAACGGCTGCTTGGGTCGGGTGCGGGGGCTCATATTGGTGTGGTTCCTGTTGATTATCTCAGTAGGTGGGACTATTCCAGGCACGGCCTACATCTCAACAGGAAAGGGAAGGGGAAACTGGCTGGGGTAATAGCAGGAAATTTAAGGGGGGGAGGCACTGCCATGAATGGTAAAATACCAGTGCTTACAGGTGTTGGAGCAGCACCTTTTTTAGGATAGGTAAGACAGAAAGATATCAAGTTCTACGAGAGGTCAGGATTGAAACAAATCTTCAGTTTAGGAAAGAAATTAAACAGCACAATTCTAGCACATTTGATCACCAATCACAGCTATCAATTATAAATTTTCACCAATCACCAGAAATTTTATCTCCACCAAGTTGTATCTCAGTCCTAGGTAATTGCATTGATGAATTAAAGTCACCCAACCCAGTTGACATAATCTGCCTCTCTGAACACCATGTGACCACTGGTATAGGAACTAGGCCTAAGCACAATGAGAAACTCAGACAGGAGAGTGCTGCAAATGTTAGAATAAGGAAAGGTTCTCATAAAAGTATAATTAAAAATAATGTAAGTATATTTCATCAAAATGTTGGACTTTAAAGAATAAAGTAGATGAGCTTCTGGTTTGTTTAGAAGATTTAGAAGCTGAGAATGAAATAGATATACTATGCCTGTCTGAGCATCACATTGTTACTGATATGGATAAGGTAAATGTAAGTGGATATAAGCTCTCTGCACATGTAATGAGAGAAAATATGGAGAAAGGAGGAGTTGCCATATATGTCAAAAGTTATCATTGTGCAAAAAGTATAGAAACAAAAAAGTTTTGTGTAGAGAAACATATAGAAGCATGTGCCTGTGAGCTTAAATTAAATAAAGGCACATTTATAATTGTAACTGTATATAGGTCCCCATCAGGAAATTTTCATCTATTTCTGAAAAATTTGGACTCCTTGTTGTGCTATCTGTCAGACAGGGGGAAGCAAATTATTATTTGTGGGGACTTCAATGTAGATTCTCTGAAAGAGGGTAATAGGAAAAATGATCTTGAAGTATTACTCGGTTCTTTCAATTTGACACCCGTTATTGATTTTCCTACTCGGGTGGTAAAGGATAGCAGCTCACTGATAGATAACTTCTTTATAGACCAAGATAAGTTTAACCAGATAAATGCTCAGCCTGTTGAGAATGGTCTTTCTGATCATGGTGCACAGCTAGTTACAATATATGACATAGCTCCATTCAGCAATACTAAACAGTCCTCCAAAGTAGTACGTTCAGTCAACGATTTAACAATTGCAAATTTCAGGGAAAGCCTACAGCAGTTAGACTGGGATGAGGTGTACCATGAACCTGATGCCAATTTAAAATATAATTTATTTCATGACATTTTTGTAAATGCATTTGAAAACTGTTTCCCCAAGAAAATAGTTAAATATACTCATAAGAAACCTTGTAACAAACCATGGCTTACTAAGGGTATAAACATATCTTGTAACCGGAAAAGGGAAATGTATCTGACAGCAAGAAAGAGTAGTGACCCAGAAACTATCAAAAATTATAAAAACTACTGTGTTATATTAAGAAAAGTTATTAAAAATCCAGGAGTATGTGTATCATGTCTGAAATCAGCAATTCTGATAATAAAATTAAAACAATTTGGAATATTATTAAAAGAGAAACAGGTCAACCAAGAGCAGAGGAAGACAGTATTACCATCAAATTGAATGAAAACTTTATGAACAAAAAGTCAGAAGTTGAAAATATTTTTAATAATCATTTTCTAAATGTTGTGGATATAGTAGGATCCAAGTGTTCATTAGAAGATGCTAGGCTGTTAATGGAAGAGGCCATACCTATGCAATTTGATACAATTGAAATCTCACCCACTTCTCCCTCTGAAATTAGGAAAATAATAAACTTGCTTAAAAGCAAAAACTCACATGGAATTGATGGCATTTCCAGCAAAATACTAAAAGCTTGTTCTCAACAGATAAGTAAGATTCTCAGCCACCTGTGTAATAGCTCTCTGGAACAGGGCATTTTCCCTGATAGACTGAAATATGCTATTGTTATACCTTTGCATAAAAAGGGGGATAGATCTGATGTCAACAATTACCGTCCAATCTCCCTTCTAACAACTTTATCCAAAATTTTTGAGAAAGTAATGTATTCAAGAGTAGCTTCACATATGTGTAAAAATGAAGTACTAACAAAATGTCAGTTTGGTTTCTAGAAAGGTTTTTCAACAGAAAATGCCATATATGCTTTCACCAGTCAAATTTTGAATGATCTGAATAGCCGAACACCACCCATTGGGATTTTTTGTGATCTCTCAAAGGCTTTTGATAGTGTAAATCATGAAATTCTGCTTGACAAGCTCAAGTATTGTGGCATGAGTGGGACAGTGCACAAATGGTTTAATTCGTACCTAACTGGAAGAGTGCAGAGAGTTGAAATAAGTAGTTCTCGTAACATGCAAAGATCAGCACATTCCTCAAACTGGGGAACTATCAAGAATGGGGTTCCACAAGGGTCAGTCTTGGGTCCTTTGTTCTTCTTATTATATATTAATGACTTGCCATTCTATATTCATGAAGATGCAAAGTTAGTTCTCTTTGCTGATGATACAAGTATAGTAATCACACCTGACAAACAAGAATTAACTGATGAGATTGTCAATACTGTCTTTCAGAAAATTACTAAGTGGTTCCTTGTAAACGGACTTTCACTGAATTTTGATAAGACACAGTACATACAGTTCCGTACAGGGAATGGTACGACGCCATTAATAAATATAGACCTTAATCAGAAGCATATAGCTAAGGTAGAATATTCCAAATTTTTAGGTGTGTCCATTGATGAGAGATTAAATTGGAAGAAACACATTGATGATCTGCTGAAACGTTTGAGTTCAGCTACTTATGCAATAAGGGTCATTGCAAATTTTGGTGATAAACATCTTAGTAAATTAGCTTACTACGCCTATTTTCACTCATTGCTTTCATATGGCATCATATTTTGGGGGAATTCCTCACTGAGGAATAAAGTATTTATTGCACAAAAGCGTGTAATCAGAATAATAGCTGGAGTCCACCCAAGATCATCCTGCAGACATTTATTTAAGGATCTAGGGATATTCACAGTAGCTTCTCAGTATATATACTCTCTTATGAAATTTGTTATTAACAACCAAACCCAATTCAAAAGTAATAGCAGTGTGCATAACTACAATACTAGGAGAAAGGATGATCTTCACTATTCAAGATTAAATCTAACTTTGGCACAGAAAGGGGTGAATTATACTGGCACTAAAGTCTTTGGTCACTTACCAAATAGTATCAAAAGTCTGACAGATAACCAACAAGTATTTAAGAAGAAATTAAAAGAATTTCTGAATGACAACTCCTTCTACTCCATAGAGGAATTTTTAGATATAAATTAAGAAAAAAAAGAAAAAAATATTTAAAAAATAAAAAATAAAAATAAAAAATAAAGAAAAACAAAAAACACAAAAAAATAAAGTTGTTATATTAACTTAAGTATGTTGTTAAATTAACCTAATTATGTCACGTATTAGAAAATTCGACTCGTTCCACATCATTACGAAATATCGTATTCATGATCCATGGAACTAGTATTAATCTAATCTACACAAGTTTCATGCAGTGCGCAAATGTATTCATTGTATCATTCACAGGTTTATGTACATTTGTTATCCACACTGAACCGAATCCAATTTCGATAGCTGTGAACATTGGTAATTAAGATCTGGCTCAGAAATATATATTTTAATGGGAGTATGCAGCATTAAGGAAGTTAGATTATTTTTGACAGTTATGTCGAGAGTACTAATGCAGTGGAAAATTACTTGGTGTAGGTGAAATTCAACATGGGGATGAGACGCGACAACATTCCTCCATTCCTTTCTGAATGAATTCTGTAGAAGAGTCATTCACGCTTTTGCCTTTTATTTACTGCAGATCCCTTAAGGACAATTGTTAGTGTCAGTGACTGTAATGAACAATAGGTCACATGGTCATCGAAAGCAGCAGAACTTCTACATGGTTCTACTTGCCTACCTTTCTAACCTCGTCACTAATTTTTAAACTGTGCAAGCCACTATTTGATGCGTTCCAGTCATGATAGTCAAAAGCTTCCTTTGCATCTTCAAATGGTATAAATGTAGATTTCCCTTTCTTCAGCTATCTTCTGAGAAAAGAATGCCATCATTACTGATTTAAGTGTTCTTATATTTCGCTAGAATCAAACCGACCTTCTCCGAGGATTGCTTCTACCAGTCTTTTTATTCTTCTGAACATATTTTGTTTCCTTTTTTTTCGACCCTGACTTATGAAAATGATGTCTCGGTAGTACAAAGATCTTTGAGTGAAATTTGATGTATTACGTTGTTCTTCAAGCATGAAGGTGTTTCACCCGTCTCATACATGTTGCATACCAGGTGTAACAGTCTTGTCGTAGTACATTCTCCCACGGATATCAACAATCCTGAGAGAATGTCGTCTACTCCACGGACCTCGTTTAGACTTCGGTCTTTCATTATTTTGTTAAACTCTTCTCGTAGTATCGCATCCACCATTTCCTCTTCATTCACTTTCTCTTCTCTGTCCATAATATTGTGTTCAAGACTGTCCTCTTTGTGTAGCCCATTTATGTATTATTTTCAGCCTTCCCTCATTCACTAGTACTGGCTCGTCCTCGGAGCTCTTAATACTCATACAAGTGCTTTTGGTTTCTTTAATCTTCCTATAGCCACTACCTATCATTCACATAACCACACATGCTTCTACAACATTTTTCTTGCAGCAGTTACCTGCTTTGTCATTTCACAGAATTACTAAATTCTAAACAAAAATATTAAACCATTTTATTTTGTTTATTCAAACGAAGTTTGCTTCAGTATGTGCACTTGCAAACTACTTCGGATTTTTCTCGATTAGCACAAGCACGTGAAGTAGGGGTGTTCGATCCATTAGTCGTAGGCGTTGAGCATCGCTTACACTGGATCGTGTATGAGTCCCCCACCTGGCTGAGAAACTGATGAGGAAATTTCAGTACAGCGGTGGGTTTATCTACAGACTGTCTGTCGTTATGCAACTGCTTTAACGAAGATCGATATTTCCTCAGAGAACGTATTCCAGGATATGGGGCAGGAAGAGACAGGGAAAAACCGTTTTTTTATTTTTATTTTAGGTCATTCACAAACAAAGTTTTTATGTATCCTAGACTGTCTACCATCGATAAGCTAAGAATAAGAGCTTGAGAGATTACACATGGCATGCTGCAGTGAGATTGGGGAGAAAGGGAACCGAAGTTCAGTGTTTACTGCATTACCAATGGAAATAGCGTTGAACTTAACATGAAAAGTAAATTAATATGGTAAATGGTATAAGAGATTAGCATTCCTAATCAACTGTGAGGATCGTCACACTAAATTTATACACAGCTACAACGCTATTGGAAAAAAAAGCCGTATTTTTACCATAATGCGATTTGCTTTCGATACTGGTCTGCATTATCGCGTCTTAAATATGTGCGTACTCAATATCCGAGCAGATATGCTATTTAATAAAGAATTTGTTAGCAAACATATCTCAATATATCTTTTGTAAATAGACAGACGTCATCAGAAATGTGGTTAGAGATCGACGTACCTAGGGGTATTGTGATCGGTCCGCCATTGTCCCTACTCTATGTAAATGACCTGAAAGATAGCATACGTAGCCCCACAAGACTCTTCACAGACAACATAGATGTGCACACGGATGTGACACATTGGAAACTTTTTGTTACAAAGTGAATGGTCTTTCCATGGTGCAAAGATTGGCAAACCACTGTAAACATAAAAAAGTAACGTAACGTGCCTACATAGACATTTAAGAACTTTTATCTCTTTTATAGGTGGTAAGTCAACACCTTGAAAGATCCCCTCGTTGTATTAAACCTCTATAAAAGTTTCTCAGAAAGCGGTACAGGTGACATACAGCAGAACTGGTCGCTCCTTCCCACTCGAGACAGTGAAAGTTACGTTAACGCTCCCTTGGATTACCTTAATGTATTGGCGCGTAGGATTCTCTCCCACTTGTTCTCCGTAGATTTCTCGTTAATGTTGTCATTTACAACAGTACTTGCAGCATACTGGATCAGTTCGAAGAGGCAAGCAGATGATTTGTGTCTATAAACTCGGAATGAGGGTAGCTAACCTTTTTGAAATAAGTCCCGGGATGCCATTACGGTGTATTTACGACGGTTGCCCAGAAAGTAATGCACCTCTTTTTTTTTCTTCAACAATTCTTTATTGAACATAACGAGAATTATACACACTAAAGAATGGTGTTTTATGTACAAACCCTGTTTCTCCATTCCGTTCTATGGCGTACCTACAGCGCAAGGCAAGGGCGTGTATGCCCTCTTGGTACCAATCTCTGTCCTCGAGCGCAGCCAGTGCTTCACTGTGTGAATCACATCCTCATCGTCCTCAAAATGTTTTTCGTGAATGCCATCCTTTAACGCGCTAAACAAGTGGAAGTCCGAAGGCGCTAGGTGAGGGGTGTAGGGTGAATGGGGAAACACTGTCTAACACTGTTTTGCGATGTGTTCAGCAGTCCCCAGACATGTGTGGGGCCGAACGTTATCGCGTTGCAGCAAAACATCTCCTTGGTTGCTGTGGAGTAGAAGTCAGCGGAAGCACGTCTTGAGATTTGTTAATGTGTTGAAGAAGCTTCTGAATTAACGGTACCGCCTCTTCGCATCACCTCCACAGTCCCAGAACACTGTGATCATGACCTTACCGGCGGGAGCAGTTGCTTTGAATTTTTTCTTCTGTGAGGAGTGGGAATGGCGTCGTTTTATCGACTGTCGTTTTGTTTTGGGCTCAAAATGGTGAACCCAGGTTTCATCACCTGTCACAATCTGGGAAAAGAAGGCCTCCCCCTCAGCTTCAAAACGTTGCAACAAATCAAGACAAATATTTTTTTTTTCTGTGCGATTTCTGATCTACCGTTAGACACTGCGGGACCCATCTTGCACGCACTTTTAAATATCCAAGAGTGTGGATAACTGCATCTACACTTCCTTTGGTGATTGACAGATGCAGCGCCAACTGCCGAGTCGTAACGCGTCTGTCCTCGCGAATGACGACAACAGCTCGCTGCAACGTGTCAGGTGTGACAGCCGAGGATGGTCTCCCCGACCGCTGCAAATCGTGGAGCTCCGCCGAACCGCCTTCTGATGACCTCACCCTCCGTGCCCAGTGACTAACTGTACTTCTGTCGACAGCAGACGCTCCATAGACTTAAGACAAGCGTTAGTGAATATTTCCCACAGGTTCTTTCTCTGCAGTGAGAAATTCAATGGCGACACATTGTTTGTAACGTACATCAATTACATACGCCATTTTGAAACTGTCCTGCATCTACACTATTTGTTGGAAGTGAGGGAAACTTGGCGCGCTCACTCATGAGACTTCAAATAATACATACTCGTACGTAACGTTTCGCAATCGTAACATTGTTTTCGGCTGAGAAAAATGTGCGGTGCATTCCCTTTCGGGCAACCCTTGTATTAGCGAACGCTGTAAAATAGTTTAAAGTTAAGCAGATGAAACAATTAAGCACGAAAGTTGCTAACGACTGAGAGCGTGCTTAAGACGACTATTATGGGGAATAGTCTCACATTACACCCTCTCACCGACTGACTAAGTTCATATCTGGATAATTTTTATTCATTTTCAGATTTAACAAGTTTAATGCATAATGATATTGTAGTATAAAAGCTTGACTCACAATTAAGCTCCTCTTAGCATTTACCGTGTCAAATGTTGTCTCTAATAATTAGTATTTATTAAAGGAAACTATCAGTTTCGTCCCTGAGTGACGTATCTACGTATAGATCACAAAGCGTGATTCTTTCTCATGGCTTCCATACATCTCGTGACTCCAAACGGTCTGTGAACAACATTGCACGATACCAATATGTTCCAAAAAGCCGCGCGTGAAAATATGATTCTTCAGGTGGTCATATCTCGAATTCTATTGATCACAGAGATAAGGGGTCAACTGTTTTGAGTAGCACTTGGTCTAGCGATCATCTGTATAACTATCGGAAGAACAGTGATACCGTAGACATCCTACAGTGCAGAGTCAGAAATTAAACATTACAAACTTCCTCCAGCGCAGGCTAATTGAGCAAATCGGTTGGTTCTTTTGCATCAGGTGTGTTCTAGGGTCGACCTTATGCGGCTTTTAGAAGCACCATCAGTTCATGGGCGGTTCCTGAGGAAACGCCGAAAAACCATGATTTTTGGGAATGAAAAGTACCGAGTGTGGAGATCGCCACCTCTGTAATTTCTATTCATGGCAGACCGGCCAAATTTTTAGCACATCTTCTTAAGCAGATATTCTCTGGTAACATCAAGGCTTGTTTTGATATTGTTATCTGTTACCGCGATGTCGGGGTTCAAAGTTACCGCTCGTATGCACCTAAAATGTGCGCGTAACATCCGGTTTGAAGCGTAAATGTTGTTTTAAATAACCTATTGAACGTATAGCAATGTTTCTGGGGTCATCACAAGGGTGCTGAGGCCACAAAAATCGGTTTGTAGTCGTCATTTCTTAATCATTAAAACTTCATGACGTGCTGTCTCTATATAAACGGTTCTTCACGCCAGGCTAGTCTGTCTTCGCGTGGAAAATTATTCGATAGTGCCACCTTTTGGCGTCAGCGCCTTGCAAAAATTATTTTGTCGTACAAAGTTCCTTGGTCTAGCCTAAAATTGTTGTGCATTTTTGTGTAAAATAGTGTAAAATAAACCTGTATTTGATGGGAGACGATTTTGTGTTAACCCTTTGTTATTTGTTGTGTACATGAGTCAAGCACGTAAATGTGACGAAGTGTATAAATGAACTGTCAAAACATTACTGACTTACAGAATTCGTTTTACATAAGCAGCACACCCTGCTGTAACGGGAAAATGAAGGGAACGAGCTGAAAAATGCTCTCACCGGAGCACAAAAATGGTGAACATGTTCCTCTTTAAAAGACTTCGACAGAAACTTGAAGAACCGACTGCCATAATCCTTACTCCGCCTTCATCACCAAAAATTCTGGCATGCCGAGATATTCGTGCTTTCTTGTGCTGAAAAGGTGTAGCACAGAGACAGTGAGGATGGAAGAGAGAGGAGGCAGTGACAGTGGGAGATGGAGAGAAGAGATAGTGATGGTGGTAGAGAAAAAGTAGTAGTGAAAGAGAAAGAGACGTGCATGAAGACAATGTCAGTCGGAGCCGAAGAGGCAGGAGATAGTAACGGTCACAGCGACAGTAAAAGGGACAAAGAGATGGGTGAAGATAGCAGTAGTGGGAGCAAAAGAGAGAGTGGAAATGAAAAAAGAGATGATACATAGGCTTGAGTGTGGTCTGGACCTCCCCCAAACTCCATCCAGACCAGCATACTTTAACACGAAAAACATATCCCAATTTGCCTTATCCTCTACTTCCACATGTTAAAGTTTCCCAGTGTAGGAGGCAAAACCTTGAACAAACCATATCCAACGACCTGTAAGGAGGGGAGACAATGGTGGCTGAAAAAAATACAGCAGACTGTAAGCAAGACAGAAAGAAACTATGGCAATGGGAGAGAAAAAGAATGGAACAAAAACAATGGGAGTGAGAGAGAGAATCAGTGAAAGGAGGGTGGTTAGGAAGAGCGAGAGAAATGGTTGAAGCCTGGGACAGTGTAGGAGATAGACAGAAGGAAGTACCAATGGGAGAAAAAAGACATATTGGGAGAGAGACATATATGTAGGCAGTGGCAGTAAGAGGGAGATCCTGGGTATGAAGGCTTCACTACAGAGAGAGATAACGCGGAAGGGATTTAGAATGTTCTGTGTTAAAAGAGAGCGAAAAAGGTCGCATGCTAAAGTTTTTGGTGAGGAATGTGGAACAAGGCTTGAGACAGTTGGTGCCTGCTTTCTGTCAGCCTTTTAAAGACGAGCCTATCCTCCTTTTTTGTGCTCCAACAGGAACATTTCTCAGCTGATGTCTTATTGCTGTGCCATATGGTTCCACCGTTACCGATGCCTGTGTGGGAAACAGTTTCTCGCTTGCTGCTGTTGTATTCTGCTGTATTGCTTAAGCGAGAATGTGCTAGCTGTAGCGTCCCAACAAAATGTAGAAATTAGAAAACAAAAGTCTGCCCCACATGAAAAAAACTTCAACATTCGTGTATCTAGGAACTATCGCCAGGAGTGGTTTGAGGTGAAATGAGTGCATGAACCTAACCTTCGGGAAAGCATACATTCTAGACGCCAGTTTCTTGCAAGAATCGTAAAAGAAACATAATTCAGCCGTGAAATATTTCTTACAAGAAATCTTCTTTCCAGAAATTCTGTAGAATTGTTCTTTATGGAACTGGATTAACAGAAGATAGATGTAGATTCAAGGAATAGCCGCATCTTTTATAAGGGGGCATGTTTCTTCAGGCCTTAGTTTGTAATTTTATCCGTAGACCATCCCCTACGAAGAAGAGTTGCCTAATCAGGTTTCGTCACTGCATTACCCCTAACATTTACTATCTGTAACTACAATGTAGCCTAATAAATTTAGAGTCTGCTTCACCCCCAGATATATTCCCGCAACTAATACTCGACTTATTAACTCTGTCAGTTGGTAGCGCTTGTATATGATGTCCCATACTGGTGATGCTCATATTTCTTCCACTGTCATGGCTGCAGATGAATGCCCCAATGAAGGTGTGCCACTCGCCTGCGCTGGATGTCGACCTTCCAAGTCTCTTTGTCACTTTTACACTGAAGCGCCAAAGAAACTGGTATAGGCATGCGTATTCTAATACAGAGGTATGTACTGGGCAGAATACGGTGCTGCGGTCGGCAACGACTATGTAAGACAGCAAGTATCTGGTGCAATTGATAGATCGGTTACTGCTGCTACAATGCCAGGTTATCAAGACTGAAGTGAGTTTGAACATGGTGTTGTAGGTGTACGAGCGATGGGACATAGCATCATCGAGGTAGCGATGAAGTAGGGGTTTTCCCATGCGACAATTTCACGAGTGTACCGCGAACACCAGGAATCCGGTAAGACATCAGATCTCCGACCGCTGCGGCCGGAAAAAGATCCTGCAAGAACGGGATCAACAACGTCTTCAGAGAATCGTTCGACGTGACAGGAGTGTAGCTCTTCTGCAAATTACTACAGGTTTCAATGTTGGGTTGGTTGGTTGTTTCGGGGAAGGAGACCAGACAGCGAGGTCATCGGTCTCATCGGATGAGGGAAGGACGGGGAAGGAAGTCGGCCGTGCCCTTTGAAAGGAACCATCCCGGCATTTGCCTGGAGCGATTTAGGGAAATCACGGAAAACCTAAATCAGGATGGCCGGACGCGGGATTGAACCGTCGTCCTCCCGAATGCGAGTCCAGTGTCTAACCACTGCGCCACCTCGCTCGGTTTCAATGTTGGGCCATCAACAAGTGTCAGTGTGCGAACCATTCAACGAAACATCATCGATATGGTCTTTCGGAGCCGAAGGCCCACCCGTGTGCCCTTGATGACTGCACGACACAAAGCTTATGCCTTGCCTGGGCCTGTCACCACCGGTATTGGACAGCTGATGACTGGAAACATATTGCCTGGTCGGACGAGTCTCTTATCAAATTGTATCGAGTGGATGGACGTGTGCAGGTATGGAGACAAGCTCATGAATCCATGGACCCTGCATGTCAGCAGGGGACAGTTGGAGCCGGTGAAGGCTTCGCAATGGTGTGGGGCCTGCGCAGTTGGTGTGGTATGGGACCCCTGATACGTTTAGATACGAGTCTGACAGGTGACACGTATGTAAGCATCTTGCCTGATCACCTGCGTTCATTCATGTCCATTCCACATGCAGACGGACTTGGGCAATTCCAGAAAGACAATGCAACACCCCACACGTCCAGAATTGCTACAGAGTGGCTCCAGGAACAGTCGTCTGAGCTTAAACACTTCCACAGGCCACCAAACTCCCCAGACATGAACATTATTCAGCATATGTGGGATGCCTTGAAACGTACTGTTCAGAAGAGATCTCCATCCCCTCGTACTCTTACGGATTTATGGACAGCCCCCACGACTCATGGTGTCAATTCCTCCAGCAGAACTTGAGACATGCCACGTCGTGTTGCGGCACTTCTGTGTGCCCGCGGGTGCCCTACGCGATATTAGGCAGGTGTACCAGTTTCTTTGGCTCTTCAGTGTATTTCCCTCTGTGTGTTCCCTTTCAGTGAGTGCCTCACAGACTGACACCAGACCGAAGTGTCTTTGGGTTACAGCCTACTGTAATCAGAAATACCTCCACCAGCGCAGTCAAGAAGGTTCGCCCGAGTCTAAGGAGCACTGAAGTTTGAACGTGACGCGAGCCCTCTCTACGACGATCACGACAGACCTGCTGGTGGCAGGCTTGGACACACACTGACGCGCCCCCTGGGACGGCTGTTGCAGAGATTCGCCCTTGGAGCCGCCAGACCGCCCTCGGCGCCCACCGCTGGTGATCATCCCTTTAGAGATCCTCCCAGACCTGTCCTCCTCGAGGTCCATAGGCGCCCAGCTAGATCCCTGCCTAGTCTGGTGAGTCATTGCCTGCACTGCGGTATCGGGTCACTTCTCAAATATACCTCATGGTAACACTACAAAACACTGCTCATCGTTAAAATTATAACAGCATGAAGACTGTATAAACACTCGTTAAATTGGCGTTTGGACATGAAAATGATTAACATTTCAGCACAACAGCACAAAAGCATGAGGCCTATTTCTTTTAATGTCCTTTCGGTCACGAAATGGAAACCACAATGAAAATGAAAAATGTTTTACTTGCAGTATTTAGCTACACCATCGAACGACTGCTCTACATAGTCAAAAATGGTTCAAATGGCTCTGAGCACTATGGGACTTAACATCTATGGTCATCAGTCCCCTAGAACTTAGAACTACTTAAACCTAACTAACCTAAGGACAGCACACAACACCCAGTCATCACGAGACAGAGAAAATCCCTGACCCCGCCGGGAATCGAACCCGGGAACCCGGGCGCGGGAAGCGAGAACGCTACCGCACGACTCTACATAGTCGCCGCTGAGACTTACGCATTGGTCGTTGTGGCCGAGTGGTTCTAGTCGCTTCAGTCTGGAACCGCGCGACCGCTACGTTCGCAGGTTCGAATCCTGCCTCGGACATGCATGTGTGCGATATCCTTAGGTTGGTTAGGTTTAAGTAGTTCTAAGTTCTAGGGGACTGATGACCTCAGATGTTAAGTCCCGTAGTGCTGAGAGCCATTTGAACCATTTATTTTATTTATTTATTATTATTATTATTTTTTTTTTTTTTTGCGTCGTGCCAACATTCCAATACTGTCGTCGCAGAAGACAGTCGCCTTTACTCTCTGCAAATTCCCTGCTCCTTGTCTGTAACAAACTGCTGTCATCATAGCCAGCGGTTCATGTGAGCACAACAGATTTGCACAAACCTTGATCGGATTTTCAATGTGGTTTTAATTGCACAACCGAGCGTACTTCGGAAAAAAAACCTCGTATGTCGGCAATACACCATCTGTATTCTGTACACAAAGAAATATTACGCAGAAGGTTTCTATTTCATTATTCGCATTTGAGTGTTGGTTGTTCGCGAGGCGTCTGTGTTCAAAGAACAAACTTCTACTAGCGTGTGTCGGAGTTGGACAGCTGCGGGATTGTGGCCTATCGGAGCGTGGATTATCGTTCTGCACTATTGCTGCTCGATTTGGTCGGGATACCACGATTGTCACGTGAATATGGAATCGAGAAGTTCAGGAGGGTCGCACTGAACTCATTGAAAAAGGATCTCAATGTATCCATGTGACCAGTGACGGACAGACATACACTGAGGTGGCAAAAGGCATTGGATAGTGATACACACATGTATAGGTGGTGGCAGTATCGCGTACACAGGGCATAAAAGGGCTGTGCGATGGCGGAGCTGTTATTTGTACGCAGATGATTGATGTGAAAAGATTTCCGACGTGATTGCGCCCACAACATTAACAGACTTTGAACGCGTAATGGTACTTGGAACTACGCGCGTGGAACAATCCATTTCGGAAATCATTAGGGAATTCAATATTCCGAAATACGCAGCGTCAAGAACGTGCCGAGAATGCCAAATTTCAGTCATTAACTCTCACTACGGAGGACGCAGGGTCTTCACTTAATTATCGTACAGTTGTCAGTGCTAACAGACAAGCAACACTGAGTGAAATAACCGCAGATATCAATATGGAACGTACGACGACCGTATACGTTAGTACAGTGCTGAGAAACTTGGCGTTAGTAGGCTGTGGCAGCAGACGAACGACGCGAGTGGCTTTGCCAACAGCACATCAGAGCTAGCAACATGACAGGGCCTATACTGGGCTTGGGGCCATATCGGTTGGACCCTAGACAACTGTAAAATCATGCCCTGATCAGCTGAATCCTGATTTCAGTTGGTAAGAGCTTATGGTAGAGTTAGAATATGGCGCAGACCCCACGTAGTCATAGACCTAGGTTCTCATCAAGGCAGTATGCAAGTTTGTGGTGGCTCCGTTATAGTGTGGGCTGCGTTTACATGGAATGTACTGGGTCCTGTGCTCCAGTTGAACCGATTATTGACTGGCAATTGTAATTTTGGGCTGCTTGGAGACCATAACCTTCATATTCCCAAACAATTACGGAATTTTTATGGATGACAAAGCGGCTGTCACCGGACTACAGTTGTTCACGATTGGTTTGAAGAGCATTCTTGCCGATTCGGGCGAATAATTTGAGTACCCAAATCTCGACATGAATCCCAACGAAATTATATAGGACATAATCGAGAGGTCAGTTCGTGCACAAAATGCTGAACCGGCACCACTTTCACAATTATGGACGGCTATTGAGCCAGCACGGCTCTATATTTGTGCAGGAGACTGAGGGCGACTTGTTCAGTCCGTGCCACGTCTGCTGCACTGTGCTGACTAAAAGGAGATGCGACACGGTGTTACGAGGTATGCAATGACTTTTGTCACCTCAGCGTACTGTTCATGCAGGATTGTACAGTCGAGTAACATACATTGAGAAAATGGGCCTGTTTGCAGCAAGACAAGTATCTGCAGGACGTCTGGAGCGCCACTGATTGCCAGCCCAGTGGCCATTGTTGCTGCTTCTCCTGAAGCGGCAGCAGAAGTAGGTGCGAACATGTGGTGCTCCCAACGAAATCAGAGAACGCAGTGTTATCATGGTGTTTCATCAGACGAGTCCCTGTGCTGTGCACAGCATCGCGATAGCCGTATCCGTGTGTCGAGGCTGCGAGAAGAAAAAGTGTTGCCACATTCGATGCGTCGTCATCATGCGGGCCCAGCACCTTCTGCGATATTATCGTGTTACATTGGGTACACCTCTGGTTTTGGACAGCGACCGTTACATTTCAGTACGTAAAAGCCAGTTCCTGTCCTATACCTTAGAGGACTGTCTGACATTGTATTTCAACAAGATCACATGTCTCCATGCCGTCCTGATGTACCTCGATACAGGTGGAGTTCGACTTTTGTCCCAACCATCGCGTCCTCCAAATCTCCCGTCCACTGAAACCACCTGCCGATAAACTGCCACGCCATCACAGGCTAGCCACTTTGATTGGCATAGAGTTGAATCGCCATGGAATGACGTGATCCAATTTATAATCGAAACTCATTTCAATTCATCGTCCAGCCTCGTTACATCTATTGCCGCTGCAAGATGTGACCTGCCTACTAAATTTAACACTCTCTATGCCCCAAAATCAGCTCAAAATGTAATCATCTGTTGCTTGTGTTCTACTATATACGCAAAATGACTGAAAATTCGCTATTTCCAATCCTCTTCAGTGTTTCAGTTTCAATCACCAGTAGACTATGAGCGGAATGATGATATGTCGAAGCGGCCAGCGGTGGCTACTATGTTTCTGGAACATTTCTAAGACCGTGACTCGGTCTGTCTGAAGCAGAAACGTTTCTATAAATACGGTAGTCACAAGCTGACTGAACAAAATGTTAGTCATCCGGAGAGGAGGCGCTAATACTAATCGTTCAGCCACATTCTGCAAGTCCTTCTGAGTAGCAGGAAGCCGACTCCGAAACAGCTTTCTGCATTACATTACAGATCTCAAGGACACCTTCAGTTTCAGAAGACAGGTAATGACGTATCTACTAAAGTAACAATACCGATTACCATTCACACTGTACACACTTTTGCTCTTGTACACTACTCTTTCCATTCTGATCTTCATAATTTCTTAGTATTTCTAGCCGATGTAATGTCCTTAAATTTCCTTTCCCCAGAACTCGGTGTACCAGAAAACATCTATGTTATAGAAGTATAAATTCTTTCTATATCTGCCGCTATAATTATTGCCACAATTATTGTCATTATTATTGTTATCATTATTACTGTTACTGTTACTATTACACTACTGCCATTAAAATTGCTACACCAAGAAGAAAAGCAGATGATAAACGGGTATTCACTGGACAAAATATATTATGCTAGAACTGACATGTGATAACATTTTCACGCAGTACCCAGTACCCAGAACAACCATCTCTGACCATTATAAAGGCCTTGATACGCCTTGGTATTGAGTCAAACAGAGCTTACGTACAGGTACAGCTGCCCATGCAGCTTCGACACGATACCACAGTTCATCAAGTGTAGTGACTGGCGTATTGTGACGATCCAGTTGCTCGGCCACCATTGACCAGACGTTTTCAGTTGGTGAGAGATCTGGAGAATGTGCTGGCCAGGACAGCAGTCGAACATTTTCTCTATCCAGAAAGGCCCGTGCAGGACCTGCAGCATGCGGTCGTGCATTAACCTGCTGAAATGTAGGATTTCGCAGGGATAGAATGAAGGGTAGAGCCACGGGTCGTAACACATTGAAATGTAACGTCCACTGTGCCGTCAATGCGAACAAGAGGTGACCGAGACGTGTAACCAGTGGCACCCCATACCATCACGTCGGGTGATACGCCAGTACGGCGATGGCGAATACACGCTTCCAATGTGTGTTCACCGCGATGTCGCCAAACATGGATGCGACCATAATGATGCTGTAAACAGAACCTGGATTCATCCGAAAAACTGAAGTTTTGCAATTCGTGCACCCAGGTTCGTCGTTGAGTACACCATCGCAGGCGCTACTGTCTGTGATGCAGCGTCAAGGGTAACCGCAGCCATGGTCTCCGAGCTGATAGTCCATGCTGCTGCAAACGTCGTCGAACTGTTCGTGCAAATGGTTGTTGTTTTGCAAACGTCTCCATCCGTTGACTCAGCGATCGAGACGTGGCTGCACGATCCGTTACAGCCATGAGGATAAGATGCCTGTCATCTCGATTGCTACTGATACGAGGCCGTTGGGATCCAGCACGACGTTCCGTGTTACCCACTGTTATGCTAACAGTCATTGGTTCTCGACCAACGTGAGCAGCGATGTCGCGATACGATAAACCGCAATCGCGATAGGCTACAATCCGATCTTTATCAAAGTCGAAAACGTGATGGTACGCATTTCTTCTCCTTACACGAGGCATCACAACGTTTCACCAGGCAACGCCTGTCAACTGCTGTTTGTGTATGAGAAATCGGTTGGAAACTTTCCTCAGGTCAGCACGTTGTAGGTGTCGCGACCGGCGCCAACCTTGTGTGAATGCTCTGAAAAGCTAATCATTTGCATATCACAGCATCTTCTTCCTGTCGGTTAAATTTCGCGTCTGTAGCACGTCATCTTCGTGGTGTAGCAATTTTAATGGCCATTAGTGTATTACTATTGGTGGGTGCAACTGCAGCAGTAGATCTAAAGCCAGTATTATCTTTCTTTGTTCATAGTTAGTATAACCTACTCACATTTCCGCTTAAGACACTCAAATTATTTTAATACTACTTCTCATACGACAATTGTTATTTCGTAGGTAACTATGATGAAATAGATACTGTATGTGTGTAATCTTCTTCCAATGCAGGAAAAGCCCTAATCAGGTCAGGTTAAATACATAAAAAATGCAACAATCTGTGCATCGTATGAAATGGGGTGAACTGCAGTGGAAACACTTTAGGCAGTATAGACTCACATTGAATATATACAGACGGAAGACGTCTCGGAGTTGATCTCATCTACAGTGGGTAACCTGCGGTGTAACTCCAGAGCGACAAACTGTCAAAAACAGATCTTTACCGTCAGAAGTATCACATTTTGATGGCTGTACTAGATTTCGAAAAACAATCGTATTCTATCCAGCTGGTGTACCAACAATACATCATACCCCCGCCATCAACGAATTCGCTTCACAAGCGGAAGGTACTAAGTTCCCCTCACCGATATGATTCGTATTGCCAGAGTGCGTAGGGCACAAGTAGGACTTCAACATGTGTAGATAGGAAGACGCAACTCTCAACAACCTTCGAGGAAAACGAGTGTGAAAATTTCGGCGTGTTTACATACTTCGTATGGTCTCTAAAATGCAAGGAGTCCGTAGCCGAGCTAGTAAACGCCTAGCTGCATAAGCGTGATGTCTCTGTACCGAATCTCGCTGCTTTCTTGTGAGTTATCTATATCAATACTCGGTGCTATGCTTCGATGCACGTGGTACGCCGCGAAACTGTGTGAAGCCCAAGAACCGTTAATGAATGTAAACCGAGTTTGTGTTGCAATAAACATATTGACAAAAACCATCGACATAAAAAATGCGGCTTTATTACATCTACTGTATGTCGCAATAACTATTGTTTTCAACGTTTCTACGACCGGTATCATCCTGATACGTGCAGTGTTCCATAGGTTACGTATTACACTTCTCACAAATGTAGATACAGTAATACAAACAAAATGGCTATACTGATTTGATTGAAAGTTTTCCTATATGCATTCTCTGCTTCCAGTCTCCTTAAGAAAACAAACTTTGTCTCCTTTCTTCATGTTTGAGATTTGGAAATTAGTAAATGAGTGATTAAATATTAATAAATTCCACGACCATTATAAAGCTATTTTTAGAATTACGTGGGAACGAAGACAAAAACAAACTGCTGGCAACGAGATCCGTTCCACAGAACTAAGTGCTTACACACTCTTTTTTTTTGTTAGGAAATTGGCTTGGTACTTTCATGAACATTAATTATGTGATACGAGCAGCAAATTAAAAAAAAAAAAACAAATAACAATTAGTAACAAAGCAAAATAAAAAGATCCTGAGTAATGAGGAAGCCAGCTCACAAACTGATGTCTAATTTTTTAATTTTTTAAACGTTTTTTACTTTTTATTTTTTATTTTTGATTTATTTTAGTGTCCAAGGAAGAAAGAAAGGCCTCACGTGACTGGTCACCAAAAACTGGCAGGAATCAAAGACTACAGGGGAACACAGCTAACAGCCGGTCAACTAAAAACAAGGAAAAGCATATTCACAAAAAGCACTCGAAAATGTTGCAAGACTACACCAGACTTGCGGTATGATTTGTACAGTCACAAGTGACTATGAGGTTACGCCCTACCAGAAATCACTTTAACTAGTAAATTTTCCACTTGACTACCTGGCCAATGTGTCTCCTGAACTGATTTTTCCCTTTAACTGTGTTTGTTGTTGTTAGCCTACATTAGAGATTATCACATTTAACAGAATCTAAATGAGCTTGAGTGCCGAAATAGTATTAATGAAATGGTGCCCTTGTCATCATTTTAGTCAATTGTTGATGGGTGATTAATATATCAACGTGAGATTGATCTTTTAAAAAGTTATGGGACAAGTTCATTGATTAAAAAATAGAAAAACGATACACTTAAGCTTGATGATAAATAAAACATGAACTATTGGCAACAGCTGGCCGTAGTGGCCGAGCGGTTCTAGGCGCTACAGTCTGGAACCGCGCGACCGCTACGGTCGCAGGTTCGAATCCTGCCTCGGGCATGGATGTGTGTGACGTCCTTAGGTTAGTTAGGTTTAAGTAGTTCTAAGTTCTAGGGGGCTGATGACCTCAGAAGTTAAGTCCCATAGTGCTCAGAGCCATTTGAACCATTTTTATTGGCTACAGAAATAGGCGCAACAAATACACTCCTGGAAATGGAAAAAAGAACACATTGACACCGGTGTGTCAGACCCACCATACTTGCTCCGGACACTGCGAGAGGGCTGTACAAGCAATGATCACACGCACGGCACAGCGGACACACCAGGAACCGCGGTGTTGGCCGTCGAATGGCACTAGCTACGCAGCATTTGTGCACCGCCGCCGTCAGTGTCAGCCAGTTTGCCGTGGCATACGGAGCTCCATCGCAGTCTTTATCACTGGTAGCATGCCGCGACAGCGTGGACGTGAACCGTATGTGCAGTTGACGGACTTTGAGCGAGGGCGTATAGTGGGCATGCGGGAGGCCGGGTGGACGTACCGCCGAATTGCTCAACACGTGGGGCGTGAGGTCTCCACAGTACATCGATGTTGTCGCCAGTGGTCGGCGGAAGGTGCACGTGCCCGTCGACCTGGGACCGGACCGCAGCGACGCATGGATGCACGCCAAGACCGTAGGATCCTACGCAGTGCCGTAGGGGACCGCACCGCCACTTCCCAGCCAATTAGGGACACTGTTGCTCCTGGGGTATCGGCGAGGACCATTCGCAACCGTCTCCATGAAGCTGGGCTACGGTCCCGCACACCGTTAGGCCGTCTTCCGCTCACGCCCCAACATCGTGCAGCCCGCCTCCAGTGGTGTCGCGACAGGCGTGAATGGAGGGACGAATGGAGACGTGTCGCCTTCAGCGATGAGAGTCGCTTCTGCCTTGGTGCCAATGATGGTCGTATGCGTGTTTGGCGCCGTGCAGGTGAGCGCCACAATCAGGACTGCATACGACCGAGGCACACAGGGCCAACACCCGGCATCATGGTGTGGGGAGCGATCTCCTACACTGGCCGTACACCACTGGTGATCGTCGAGGGGACACTGAATAGTGCACGGTACATCCAAACCGTCATCGAACCCATCGTTCTACCATTCCTAGACCGGCAAGGGAACTGGCTGTTCCAACAGGACAATGCACGTCCGCATGTATCCCGTGCCACCCAAAGTGCTCTAGAAGGTGTAAGTCAACTACCCTGGCCAGCAAGATCTCCGGATCTGTCCCCCATTGAGCATGTTTGCGACTGGATGAAGCGTCGTCTCACGCGGTCTGCACGTCCAACACGAACGCTGGTCCAACTGAGGCGCCAGGTGGAAATGGCATGGCAAGCCGTTCCACAGGACTACATCCAGCATCTCTACGATCGTCTCCATGGGAGAATAGCAGCCTGCATTGCTGCGAAAGGTGGATATACACTGTACTAGTGCCGACATTGTGCATGCTCTATTGCCTGTGTCTATGTGCCTGTGGTTCTGTCAGTGTGATCATGTGATGTATCTGACCCCAGGAATGTGTCAATAAAGTTTCCCCTTGCTGGGACAATGAATTCACGGTGTTCTTATTTCAATTTCCAGGAGTGTAGTAATACGATACTGGGTGGCAACTGGTCGGCAAAGACTAAGGTTTGCCTGATTGAACTAAGTACTCTGACTCATAACATGGTTGGCTGGTTGGTTTGTTGAACAAATGGACTAAACAGCAAGATTATCAGTCCCTTAACTCAACACATGGATAACACAGCGTGAAATTATCTAACACTGATTTTGATGGATTTATTCTACCCAAAAGTTACACTATGTGCAGCTGACAACAATTGACGAGGCTGTGATTCTGTTTGCTCTAACAAGCTGGAGAAGCAACACTACACCCCTTTCTAGATGTGTAGCGCTGTCTCAGATGACGGTCATGGTTCATGTATCTGCAGAACAGTGATGGGCGGCACCTGTAATTCATTACCACAGACACAAAATATGCAGTGCCGCAGATGGCGATCTGTTGAACGGATGGCTACTACTCTCCAATGTAGCCCTAAAATCTCGGCAGGTTCCAACGTGTGACACTCTCGTTCGCCAGTCATACCATGAACCAATTTGACTCACTTATACGGCCTTGTGCACAAGAAGATCAAACATGCAAGCTGTAAGCCTGTCATGAATAAGATCGCCCTCATCACAGCGAGTTGCCCGAGACGACTGAGGTCTAAACCGTTGGTACAGCTAAGTCCTCAACAAAGGCTCCACAGTCAACACTAGTCCTTGTGTGAAGTTACGCTCAGGACAAGTGTCCAAAGTGCAGCCCACTCATAACAAAACTCTAGACCAGAATCCTCTCCAGGCCGGAATCTGAATCCTCTCCTGTCTTTCCATCAAACCTTGGTAAAGTCCGCCAAAGTGGTCCTCCAACTGCCCCCACAAGGGTTTCCTGCCAATCGCAAGACTCCACGAGTTCCATGTCACTCTTCTAACTCGTCTGCTCTACTCATCGGCCAATACTAACCCAAGTTAACAATATCCATCTCTTTTCTGAAGAAGCAGCCAATCCCTGATTCACTGATTCCTATGCAGAGAGGAGAAGACGTTGTGCTCCCATCTCGGCTTCTCTTTTTTTTTTTTTTTTTTTTTTTTTTTCCACGGTCACCTCAGGCCTCAGGCAGCGTGTTTTGAGTTTTCATTTAGTTCCAATGTGAATACCCCATTTATCGTGTAGATCATTGTCTGGATGATCCGTACGTTATAGTGTGTCCAACTAGTGACCTTGGTTAAACTAAGAGAATTGCTTGTACGTCCCAGCACAGACCATTTCAGTGCTGCCATAAACGTTGCGTTCCATCTAAAGTTGTTTCAAGGCCTGAGGCTTCCCAAAAATGCTCTGCAAGCAGAGAGATGACACCACCTGATGGCGTACTCGATAGTGTCCGGTCCACGGTGAACATAGAAACTCGTGAATTTTTATGGTTGCTATCCCTGTCACAAAGAACATTTACGACAGTGTCGAAATACATTGGCCGGGTGGCCTAGATTTCTGCCTCTTTCATGGCTACAACCGCCTAACAGGTAGGTCCAGTTAGCCAGATTTTCCGACTATTCGGCCAAACGCATTGTCTGCACACCTGCGCGAGAAGTTTTTGAGACCAGCATTCTTTTCCTGTTAAGTGCTTTGAGATTTTTGTGTCCCTAATGTGGCTTCCGAGGCCCAAATGTCCACTGCAAGATTTATTGTTGAATTACCAAACTGCCTGTTTATTGTCGACTCCAGAAAAATACTATTCAAAGGAGAGCTACCATAAACATCCAACATGCATTAACAACATAATTGCTCCCGTCAGTGCCTGCTTATGCTGATAACTACCTGTCGTCTCACAAAAACGATGTCTTGGGTGTAAAACTGACATTATAAAGTAGCCTTGAATATCGAAAATCGTGAGACAGTGACTCGTTCTGTGTCACTGCCCCCCACCACCTTTGATTTTCACATGTGAAGTGTCCCACTTCAAAATTTCATAGTGTAACATGGAAGGAAATCATCAAATAGCACTGAGATATCACTATGAAGACATGAGTGTTGGGTGCGACTTTGACACTCAAGACCGGATATAAAGAAAACATCCTAACTTGACCTCATACTTTTCAGTGGTCACACACTCATACAAAGCTGCATGCCGGCAAGACTTACAGATGAACATGGTTAAAGTGTAGTGTGATTCATGTGGAACTAAGGGTAGCTGCTACAACACAGCCTTCAGATAAATTATTGATAACCATTTAAAAAGGCTTTGTGGCAGTATTTTTACTCACTCATATAGTTTCTGAGGTCAAGCGGCTTATGTCCTTAATCATATTAAAATGCCGTGGAATTTGCACAGTTCTGTGGCCCAGTGATTTATCCCTGTCCAGTCGTACAATAGGTTTGAATCATACATAATACATAAACGGACAACAATTGTATCTTCAGAAACACACTCATTTTCAAAATCAAAACAAGCAAGCAACATGTGTCATCTGTTGTGATTATTTCCTAGGACAGTTAATGTTGTTTATTGTAGCTACAAGACATCTGAAATTCACAGTTTTCAAACAAAATTTACATGAACTCCTGACAAATTATCTTCACCAGAGCAGTTGTTCCAAAAATTAAATCAGTTTCACAAGAAAATATACAGAATTACATGAGAATCAGAGTCACAAAACATCCTATCTCTCCATCCACAAGGGTCTCTGAGAAGACAATTTACATTTACAAAGTGACACATATAGAACATGGCCGGCCGGGGTGGCCGAGCGGTTCTAGGCGCAACAGTCTGGGTCCGCGGGACCGCTACGGTCGCAGGTTCGAATCCTGCCTCGGCCATGGATGTGTGTGATGTCCTTAGGTTAGTTCGGTTGAAATAGTTCTAAGTTCTAGGGGACTGATGACCTCAGAAGTTAAGTCCCATAGTGCTCAGGGCAATTTGAACCATTTTTATAGAACGTGGCGCTAAACACGCACACAAATGGTCTCTGCACAGGCTGAAGCATCAAGGTAGGTGGTCGCTGTGGACAAGCGGTTGTAGTTGCTTCAGTCCGGTACCACGCGGCTGCTACAGTCGCAGGTTCGAACCTGGATATGTGTGATAGTTAGGTTTAAGTAGTTCTAAGGCTAGTGGACTGATGATTTCAGAGGTTAGGTCCCATACTGCTAGAGCCATTTGAACCATTTGAGCATCAAGGTACAGCGAGGCTGTGCCAGAGTGATGGCGACCCTTTACTCAGCGCTTGATGTAGGAGCAGCAGCGGATGGCTGTGGGCCCCTATCTGGTCCAGGGCAGCATCAGTAAGGCAGCTGTTGGCATCATCTCGACATGGCAGCAATTGGCCATCTGGCGCGCTGTCTGGTGGAAGGGAATGAGGAACCAATGTGCTCGCACGGTGCCGAACAACTTCAACTCAGGTAGTGACGCCTGTGCACCGGTCTTGTCTCTCGATTGGGTAGCTGAAAGAGTGCAAACTTCCCTTGGATTAGGTGGCGAGAGTGAGGATTTATTCTCTTTGCCACCGTGCCAGTGTGTAGCTTCTGATGTCTCCACCATCGGCGGTGCCTGTCTGCGTCGTAGTGCACGAATGCAGGGCAGCTCATCCGGCTCGTGGCCACCTGGTTTTGCACGCCGTCTGTAGAAGGAGTGTGTCTGCTTGGGGGATCCCCCTGCGCTTCGTTGTGGTGCTGACCGTGCGGTCTAGGGCGCTGTAGTCATGGACTGTGCGGCTGGTCCCGGCGGAGGTTCGAGTCCTCCCTCGGGCATGGGTGTGTGTGTTTTTCCTTAGGATAATTTAGGTTAAGTGGTGTGTAAGATTAGGGACTGATGACCTTAGCTGTTAAGTCCCATAAGATTTCACACACATTTGAACATGTGTGGTGCTGACTCGTCTGCGGGTCATTCGCCGTCAGGGACGAGCCGCTGGTCTGGCGGTCCCATTCACAAAGCCTCGGCGGGTGGTTGCTGTCAGCTGTCATTTACTCGGCGTCAGGCCGGCTGCCAGGCTGTGGAGGAAGTGGCTTTCACTTTCGCTGGGCTGCAGAGGTGGCATGGTAGACCCCGAGCTGTTCTGGCATTCGTTCGGCGCTGGTAACTGGCCCTCCATCCGGCACGTCTCTGGGGCGCCCACCGCTGACGTTCTCCTTCAAGCTGCCACGTGGTCGTTGTCGCCGTCCTCAGGGTGCTGCCTTGTGACGCCCTACAGGACGCATTCGTAGTGGCTTTGATAGGTCCTAAAATCTGCACAGTCCTCGTATTGTTTCACTGCTAATGTTTTACATCGATCTTTGTACACAGCTTCTTATGAATAAAATGACAACCAAAAAATGTCTTTCTATAAATACTTGAGTGATCTTGATAAACATGAAAAGGAGAAATATGTTTTTCATATACACTACTGGTCATTAAAATTGCTACAACAAGAAGAAATGCAGAAGATAAACGGGTATTCATTGGACAAATATAATATACTAGAACTGACACGTGATTACATTTTCACGCAGTTTGGGTGCATAGATCAGTAGCCAGAACAACCACCTCTGGCCGTAACAACGGCCTTGATACGCCTGGGCATTGAGTAAAACAGAGCTTGGATGGCGTGTACAGGTACAGCTGCCTATGCAGCTTCAACACGATACCACAGTTGTGACGAGCCAGTTGCTCGGCCACCATTGACCAGACGTTTTCAATTGGTGAGAGATCTGGAGAATGTGCTGGCCAGGGCAGCAGTCGAACATTTTCTGTATCCAGAAAGGCCCGTACAGGGCCTGCAACATGCGATCGTTCATTATCCTCCTGAAATGTAGGGTTTCGCAATGAAGGGTAGAGCCACGGGTCGTAACACATCTTAAATGTAACGTCCACTGTTCAAAGTCCCGTCAGTGTGAACAAGAGGTGACCGAGACGTGTAACAAATGGCACCCCATACCATCACGCCGGGTGATACGCCAGTATGGCGATGACGAATACACATTTCCAATGTGCGTTCACCGCGATGTCGCCAAACACGGATGCGACCACCATGATGCTGTAAACAGAACCGGGATTCATCCGAGAAAATGACGTTTCGCCATTCGTGCACCCAGGTTCGTCGTTGAGTACACCATCGCAGGTGCTCCTGTCTGTGATACAATGTGAAGGGTAACCGTAGCCATGGTCTCCGAGCTGATAGTCCATGCTGCTGCAAACGTCGCTCCTGTCTGTGATGCAACGTGAAGGGTAACCGCAGCCATGGTCTCCGAGCTGATAGTCCATGCTACTGGAAATGTCGTCGAACTGTTCGTGCAGATGGTTGTTGTCTTGCAAACGTCCCCTTCTGTTGACTCAG
Source organism: Schistocerca piceifrons (assembly GCF_021461385.2). Taxonomy (NCBI): domain Eukaryota; kingdom Metazoa; phylum Arthropoda; class Insecta; order Orthoptera; family Acrididae; genus Schistocerca; species Schistocerca piceifrons. The sequence goes on along the minus strand of NC_060140.1, from coordinate 841,331,423 downwards.
GGATCGAGATGTGGCTGCACGATCCTTTACAGCCATGAGGATAAGATGCCTGTCATCTCGACTGCTAGTGATACGAGGCCGTTGGGATGCAGCACGGCGTTCCGTATTACCGTCATGAACCTGCTACCAGTCACTGGATCTCGACCAACGCGAGCAGCAATGTCGCGATATGATAAGCCGCAATCGCGATAGGCTACAATCCGAGTTTTATCAAAGTCGGAAACGTGATGGTACGTATTTCTCCTCCTTACACGAGGCATCACAACAACGTTTCACCAGGCAACGCCGGTCAACTGTTGTTTGTGTATGAGAAATCGGTTGGAAACTTTCCTCAGGTCAGCACGTTGTAGGTGTCGCCACCGGCGCCAACCTTGTGTGAATGCTCTGAAAAGCTAATCATTTGCATATCACAGCATCTTCTTCCTGTCGGTTAAATTTCGCGTCTGTAGCACGTCATCTTCGTGGTGTAGCAATTTTAATGGCCAGTAGTGTAGAATAAACATGACAAGCTTAAAATTTACAGTGGTCTTAAATATATGGTGTGAAGTGTCTCTGGTCTGCGTGTTAGTACCATTTCCCATCATGCATACCCCTATGGTAGGCCGACATTGCATCCATTCTTCACTCGACGTGCTCTTTCCACACAACACTTGGTATTAACTTATTTCCTCTCAATTTTACTTCCAAGCACTCTCTGCTCTTAGATTATGGCTACACCACGTATACTCCTCCTGTTCTTGATACTCTTGGCGGCATTGTCACCCAATGCCGAAGCGTTCTGAAACCAGGCTTCCGTTTGACTGCATCGATACTCTGTCTCACACCTGCTCCTACATTCGCACATCTGACGCTTACAGATGCCATCGGTTCCCGCTTACTTGTTGCCTTACATGTTACGAAAATAAAATTCCCTCTTGTTGGATTGTCACTGGAATAAAGTACAGAAACGTAAATTAATTCTTGTATGTCCTTATCCTCACCAGTGGTCCCCTTTTTATTGTTGCCCTCTTTTCGCTGAAACTGAGGTACGACACACCATAGTGACTCTCACTGTACGTGCTCACGCCCTATAGTATATTTCACTTACGGCTTTCTCAAGGCACCCGCAAAATAAAAAGACCTAGAGTAGACTGGCGATGGCCCGGAATCCCAACAGGAATAGTGTCTCCACCCACCTAATGAGTGGGCAACTGATAACAAACACCCGAAAATCGAGACAAATATGCGCAGTGGCATGACCGCAATCTCGTAATCACTAAACAGCAAAAAGCAACGTACGCTCTCCTCTTGGGTTGTGCAGAAGGTACCGCAGAGAAGGGACAGAAATACTCCCACAAGCCATAGTGATATTATGGAAGACACTACTACGAGACTATTCTGCTGAATTTGATGTTCATGATGCGATCGTTACGTGACTAGCATTCTTATGCAGCTTGCAGCGTGATAATGCACAACAACAGTGCGATACGAAGGCGTAATGACCAAATGTCACAAAGGGAAATGCAGGCTGGATCCTGAGCTTAGTTCAGTCAATTTGCAGAGGTTATCATATCACCAAAAAGGTGTCAGTTAAAACGAGAAGCTATTCAGTCAAGAAATAAACGCGATGACACAATGATGTAACAACCATGCTACTCATTTGAACACGTTACTCAAGGAATCGTACCATAACCTAATAAATGACAGTTACAAACACATCAATTACAGTCTTTCAACAAAAGGATAATGTAGACTGTGCCACGCATTATCATCTAGAATTTGCTAATCCATTGATGTTCTATGTACAAATTAATTCTAACCTAACTAAACACCTGATTTATAAATGGTTTCAAGTGACAGACATGGTAATACCAAGAGATTTCCTTCATTTGAAGGTTTCGAAATCGAGCGTGTACATGTGAGCGCTCCTGCGGAATCGGAGAAGTCTACTGTAGACAGGGTAAAATTTGTGGCACAGCTGTTTCTGCTTGCTAGACAGACGGGAACGTTTGATCAACATCTTCTGACCAGTGCATAATTCTCTTATGCGTGATTTTCTATCGCAGATCTCTTTCCTCTTCAAACCCGCCTCACGTAGCCTCCTGAGTGCCAGGTCAACAATTTGCTTGTGTTGCATTCAGGATCTCAGGGGGAAGTCCACGACTCTACGAGTTAGATCTATGGGTTGGCTCTTCCTGAGAACTGTCACTTGTCCTATCTTAATGACTCCCTGTGGCAACTCGTTCACCACATCCTGGAAGCCGTGTAGGAATACATCCCGCGTGGCGTATAGTTTCGCACAGTATATATGGCAAACAGCTCCCGGGCTTTTCGTTATCCTTTGTAATGGGGACGATTGGGGATGCCCTAAGGATGCGTATCTGGGTTTAATCCTGTGTTTTCCTAAAGCAGTTTTTCATCTTTCTGACCGGAACTGGGGTCCATAATCCTGTCGACATGATCTACCTGGTTGAGGAAATCTTTGGAGAAGGCTCCGCACACTGTGTGGTTGCCTCTTTCAGAAGGGGTAAGATGACTTACTTTGATTTCAGCTCCCACTACCTTCAGGATGTAATTACATTGAACAGCCAAAAAACTGGCGCACCTATCTAATATCGTGTTGGACCCCAGCAGAAGTGCCACAGCACGGCGTGGCACGGACTCGACTAATGTCTGAAGTAGTGCTGGAGGGGATTGACACCATGAATGCTTCAGGGCTATCCATAAATCCGTAACAGTACGAGGAGGGGGGGGGGAGGGGGGAGGGCGGGTGTCAGATCTTTTCTGAAGAGCATGTTGCAAGCCATCCCAAAAGTGCTAAATAATGTTCAAGTCCAGAGAGTCTGGTGGCCAGAGGAAATGTTTAAACTCAGAAGCGTGTTACTGGAGCCACTCTGTAGCGATCCTAGACGTTTGGGGCGTCCCATTGTCCTACTGCAATTGCCCAAGTCCATCCGAATGCACAGTGGACATGAATGGATGCAGGTGATCAGACAGGATGCTTACGTACGTGTCACCTGTCGGAGTCGTATCAATACGTATCAGGGGTACTTTACCAATCCAACTGCACACGCGCCACACTATTACAGAACCCCTACCAGCCTGCACAGTCTCCTGCTGACATGCAGGGTTTCGGCTCAGAAAGCCTATATCGATGGTATTACGTTCAATGGTTCGGACGTTGACGCTTGTTGATGGCCCAGCATTGAAATCTGCAGCAATTTGCGGAAGGATTGCACTTCTTTCACGTTGAACGATTCTCTTCAGTCGTCTTTGGTGCCGTTCTTGCAGGATCTTTTTCCTCTCGCAGAGATGTCGGAGATTTGATGTTTTACCGGATTCCTGATATTCAAGGTACACTCGTGAAATGGTCGTACGGGAAAATCCCCACTTCTCCCTACCTCGGAGATGCTATGTCCCGTCGCTCGTGCGCCGACCATAACACCACGTTCAAACTCACTTAAATCTTGATAACCTCCCATTGTAGCAGCAGTAACCGATCCTTGTTGTCTTATACAGGCGTTGCCGACCGCAGCGCCGTATTCTGCCTGTTTACATATCTCTGTATTTGAATAGGCATGCCTATAACAGTTTCTTTGGCACTTCAGTGTATATCTTCTACTTGTGTGCACAATACTATTAAATCGGTTACAGCGAAGTGTTTTAGTTTAGACGGAATTACGCGATGCAGAAGTGCCAGCATTGTCATAGTATCATGCTTTCGTTTCGGATAGGCTCTACACTCTGCCAAGGCCTTCCTAGTCCATCTATCCATATCTTTAAAGTGGCACAGTGTGCGTAATTGCAGGTAGCATTTCCTGACTCCAAAGTGTGCGTAGCTAAGATGGGTGTTCCAGATGACCTTGTTCACGAGCTCATCTGGGATACAAACACGCTAGGGCACTCCTTCTCCTTCACTGCGAAATAACAAGATTCACGTCCGCAGTAGGTAGAACTGCCTGAGCTTAGTTCCCGTACTGTCCTTCAACCTTTTCTTAACAGCATACAGAGTTGGGTCCTTGTTCCCTGATGATGCCCTTTAAGCTCGTGGTGACGTGATTCTCAGTCGCCACTTTTTTAATATAATACAGGCTGTAGTGTTCTTTTTCTAGTGTGTTTGCGCTGATTCTTTCCAATCCCACAGGTGAACGTGATAGCGCGTCCACGATGATGTTCTCCTCTCCTAGTACGTGCGTAATTGTGAAATACTACTCCTGTATCATGAGCTCCCATCTCATGAGTCTGTGCGGAACATCGCCGTGAGCAGGAACTCTCCAAGGCTTTGTCATTAGTGAAGACTCTTGTATTTCTTCTATGAAGGAAGAATCGAAATATTTCGAAGCCAAACACGACCGTCAAAGCTTACAACTCTGTTGCCGAGTAGTTTCTCTCGCATTCACTGCGGACAGCTTCCAAAAGCGATGGTCTTACGCTCCATGTTCCCCTGTTGCTGATATCTCTGGAAGATGACTGTGTCCAGAACAGAGTATGAGCTGTTCGTTGAAATGCAATATTCCTCTGCCAGGTTCTGGTGCGACAAAATCGGTGCATTAACCAACTCGGTTTTGGGGGTCTGGAATTCGTCTTCCGCTACAGTGTCTTAGTTCCACGACGCCTTCTTCCCGGTGACCTAGCATAATCGCGAGGTTACTAGTTTCTTAAAGTGAATGAATCTCTTGTAGAAATTTGCAACACTAAGAAAGCTATGGAACCGTTTGTTAGTTGTTGGCGTCGCAAATTTTGCTATCGCCATTATCTCATCCGAATCTGCTGAGATTTATTCCGCATTGATGATATGGCCAATGAACTTTACTCGTGAGATCCCAATACATGACTTCGCTATGTTGGCAATTACGCCGCATTCCTTGAAGGTATGTAGTATTTCCCTTAAGATTAGATTGTGTCCTTTCTACGTCGGTTCCGAAATTAAGGGATAGTCTACGAAAGAGGTGATTCTTTGTTTTACATAATAATTTAAGATACCATCGAGTCCCCGACTAAAGGCAGCTGAGGACACATTTAACCCGAAGGCTGGTCGTTTGAATTGGTAGCATCTACCGAGGGCGAAGAATGCAGTGTATTTCCTGCAGACCGAGTGGAGTGTAATTTGCCAGCAATTGGACCGCAAATCGAGGGACGAGAATACTGTTACGCCATGGAAGTTCCTTCAGCTTCTCGGGACGATGTGTTTCTGTTTCTATGATAATGTTAATTTGGCGTGAATCCAGCACCAAACTGATTGAACAGTTGGACTCTTCTACTACCGTGAGGGGATTGTTGTACGTGGAAGTGGCTGGTTTGATGATGTCATCGTCTGGCAACCTCTTGATGCCTAAGAAAACTTCGTGATCGTAGGCCAGTGGAACCTGGTAACGTGGCATGAACAATTCTGTGTGCTCGTGCACTCGGAATGCATATTCGAAATTTCGGAAAGCTCCAGTTTACGGTAGAAGTACACTGAAGAGCCAAAGTAACTGGTACACCTGTCGTGTCGAGTTCCCGCGAGCACGAAGAAGTGCTGCAACACGACGTGGCATGGACTTGACTAATGCCAAAAGTAGTGCTGGAGGGAAGTGATACCATGAATCATCCAGGGCCGTCCATAAATCTGTAAGAGTACGAGGGAGTGGAAATCTCTTCTGAACGGCACGTTGCATGACATCCCAGATATGCTCAATAATGTTCATGTCTGGGAAGTTTGGTGGCCAGCAGAAGTGTTTAAACTCTGTTTCTGGAGCCACTCTATAGTGATTCTGGACGTGTGGGGTGTCGCATTGTCTTGCTGGAATTGCCCAAGTCCGTCCAAATGCACAATAGACATGAATGGATGCAGGTGATCAGAAATAATGCCTGTGTACGTGTCACCTGTCAGAGTCGTATCTAGACGTATCAGGGGTCCCATATCACCCCACCTGCACACGATCCACATCATTACAGAGCCTCTACCTGCCTTAACAATCCCCTACTGACATACAGAGTCCATGGATTCATCCGCTCGCACTTCTGTCACGTTGAAAGATTCTCTTTAGGCGTCGTTGGTCCCGTTCTTGCAGGATCTTTTTCCGGCCGCAGCGATGTCGAAAATTTGATGTTTTACCGGATTCCTGATATTCACGGTGCGCTGGTAAAATGGTAGTACATGAAAATCCCCACTCCATCGCTACCTCGGAGATGCAATGTTCCAACACCAGTGTACCGACTATAACACCACGTTCAAGCTCATTTAAATCTTGATAACTTGCCATTGTAGCAGCAATAACCGATCTAACAACTGCGCCAGACACTTGCAGACCGCATCACCGTAATCTGCCTCTTTAGCTATCTCTGCAATTGAATACGCCTGCCTATACCAGTTTCTTTTGCGCTTCAGTGTACATCCACAAGTAAGGTTTCTTCCTCATCTTCCTTTTCATTCATTAGAATGTTTTCTAGATTTCCCAACATTTTATCAAGGTGCACCTCTCGCCGAGTTTGTTCATCTTGTTGCGCGATGCGACAACGGTGATAGAACCACGATTGGTTCCTATCTCCCTCGCGTTTTGTGGTGTCATTTAGGATAAGGCATCCGGCAGGAATTTCCACACGTATTGCGTGATCAGCAAATGTAATTCTGTGGACATATTTTTGCAATGTGAGCTGTCCTCATGCCACATACAATACGGCCTGATGTTGGTTCACGAACTTCGTCTGGCGTGATTTCGCAAGTGATGAGGAGGTGCCTTCTTGTCCTGAGGACAGGTCATTTTTAGTTATACTGTTGAACCGTGAATTTTTCTTTCAAAACATTTCCTTAAGAATTTGCTTTTTATTTACTAGCGATTCATCAAGAACATTAACACATTTAATCACACTATGTGAGCGTGGTAGTAGGTGCCAGTGGGTAACTGATGAAAACAAATTAAATTTCTTTCAATAAATGGAAATTTAATTCCTAAAAGCCTTTTTTTTAAATACATTTAAAATTATAATCAGAAAGGACCCTCTAAATATCAAGTTACAATTTACTGAGAGGCAAATTTTGACAGTATGAGCTTTCTGGCTGAGAACCTTGCCGCTTCCTTTTGACACGGCCGTAGTCACGACCGCTCACAACAACCTCTGAAAGACTACACTGGTGCAAATCTGCAAAACACCAGAAAAATTTTAACAACTCACACAAGCACATAAACTATGTACCCGTAGGAGGGACGGAAATGGTACAAACACTAACATTAAAAAAACACCGAAGGTGCCACTTGATTTTAAAAAGAAAAACTCTTACGCGGGAAGGGTGGCAACTTTATATACTACAATTACCATTTAAATAAAAAAACCCAGGAAATGCACTCTTACATAAAATATACAAACATGCTCTACATTTCACATATACCGCCTCTCAAGATGACTGGCAAGATAAAAACGTATTTCAGGAACTCGGCCGTTACACTTCAAGCAATAAATTCGTTAACACCAAATCCGACAAACACGACAGAGGCAGCTATTAACGTATGGCAGACCGACAGACAGACAGAGTGCCTAACAAATTCAGACATACGAGCAAGCTGGGGACGAGAGACTGACCAAGAAAACAAGTAGAATTTAACAAGTAAATGAAACAACATATCACGAATCACTAAACTTCTAATAAACTGTGATGTCTGACGAAGACCTGGCGCAGCACCCCCAAAACGCTCTCCCGAACCGTCTGCTGTCAGCCGCTTCAACGGACGCAGGAAGGCGCGCCGATCTCCCGTCTCGCGGCGTCGCAGCTCGCGCCGGCCAGACCGATGTCGTGGGTTGACTCCTGTTGCTCTCGTGTCGGCCGCGAAGCCACTGCCCCTCGCTATACGGCGCGGCCCACTGGACTGACGTGGCGACCTCACATGCGCCGACGCTCAAGACGGACAAGTCATCTTGTGTCTCAGTGCGCGACCGACCAACCGATCGATCCAACGCCAATGACCATTGCCTGAGCAAACTCGAGCAGACTGGAGGCCTAACACATACTAGCACTCCTGACGACAGACAGACGCTGACCGTCCCACACTGACTCGGCTGACCAACTGAACCTGGCGAATTGTTTTTTCTTTATTGTAATTTCATTCCCCTGCCCCATATGGGCATGGGAGGGCTGTCAGCGGCACAATCCGTCGCTCTTCAGCCGAGTGACATGACAACTAAAACAACAATAAAATGTTACAAATATAAGGCGATAAAAAAGGGGAACATAAAACAGAGTAAGGGGAGAAAATGGAGGTAAAAATACACTGAAATGGAGACATTCATGGGGGACAATTAAAAAAGTCACCAGAAAGTTAAAAGAACACAGTTGGCGATTCGTAAAACACAAAGAAGACACTGAATGCACATGTACAGGTTAAAAGTCGGCCACAGTATTAAAAACACTCCAGAACAGCACACTTAAAATCCACTTGGAGCACACACGATGAAGAGTAAAACTGCCAGGTGGGACCTGCCGAGGGAAAGGTCAGAGAGGGTGGAAAAGCATGGGAGGGCAAGGGGCAGCAGGGGAGGCTGCAGGATGAAGAGAGTAGGGGCGTCAGTGGGTACACTAAGAGGCAGGAGACTGGTGGGGCAGGAGATGAAGAGGGAAGACAAGGCTGGAGGGAGTGCAGAGACACTGAAAGGGAGCACAAGAGAGGGAGGCGGAATAGGAGCGGGAATCCGCTCAGGAGAAGGGAGGGGGAGGAGAGGGAGCCCTGAGGAGGAGTCAGGAAGATGGGGTTAGAGTTGGCAGGAGGGGCAGATGTCAGGGCGAAGCTCATCGTCTGGGAGGGGCAGATGGTGGAAGTTGCGTTGGGAAAGGAGATGGAGGGTGTGGAGATAGTGTGGGACACAACAGTAAAGTCGCGGCAACGAGTTGGGTGTGGAGAGGAAGGGAATCACCAGGGGGTGAGGGGGATCGAGGCGGCGGACAATATATAGTATGCGGATGTGTTCAAGGAAAAGGAGAACCTGGCGAGCTCATAGTGCCCCTTAAATGCACGTGAACAGGCAACCTTTCCCCTTTCCCACCAGAGGGAGACACCAAAGCTGCAATTGCCACAGCGGCGCCACCGCCAGAAACGGAGGGAGACTGCTTGACACTACGCGCTGCAGCGCGCTCTTCAAAACAGCAATTTTTACCATGGCTCAACTGCCAGTGTTTAAGCTTCATGAACACTCAATTTCCCTAGCACAAAATTGCTCTAGCTCAACTAGACCACCTAAAGACGTGATGATAGGACTAAAGCGGCTCATACGTGATGACGGGAGTAAAAGATCCTCTGGCCTGTTCAGCGGTGAGCAGGTGGCTCGGCTGTTGTGTTTTACAGGAAGGCGGTGCGGGGGACGCTGGCTCTGCTGCCGCTGTTCGGCCTGAACCTGCTGGTGTCCCTGTACCGGATGCCCAACCCGTCCTGCACCTGGGAGCTGCTCTACGCCTACTTCGGGCTGCTGCTGGACGGACTGCAGGGGGCCTTCGTCGCTATCAGCTTCTGCTTCCTCAACAGAGAGGTACATTATTACCTGGCACTGCCCCATGCATGTACTCCGTCGAAAAAGTGTCGCCTGATGCCACCTCCGCAGCTGACACCATTGGTCAGGGGAAGGGTGGACCAAAGCCTACTTTGACCTGCTGGGAAGTCAGACAACTTCCCTTCTTTTATTTCCGTATCTTTACTTACTTCGTAACTTAATAAATGTTTTTGTCTTGTACCACTTTATTGCTATAGTCTTTGTACTGATTACACTGAAAAATCATGAAATATCATAGGAATGTATGAAGTGGATGACAGTTCCACCTTTATAACAAGTTAATGATGCTCCCTTCATTAGGGACCACAGTCATAAAGTACTTTTTGAGTGAAATAGCCACCGCGTGACTGCAAGTTTCTTATTTCACACTGGCTTCATAGTCATTATTAGGTTCAAAGATGAAATGAAACCAATAAAACCTGTGGATCAAATTATTCAACACATAATTTGGTAACTTAGGAGCAACATAAATTTTTAGGGAGTTATTAACAAAGTTATCAAATACCTGATATATCTGAACGACATGTCGTCGTGATTTTACAACACATAATGTTCCGTAAAAAATGCAGTAGTCTCAAGGACAAGGTCATTTAATTGACAAGTGAGGTGACAGAAAGTTCATCATTGTAGGTGTGTACTATAACAAATTCACTCCATATGAAACACACATGTCACAGTAAAGGGTGCCAAAAAAATGTAATATAAAGGTACCAAATGGCATTCCGTATTTCCAAAGCATCTTGCGCCTTTTGTTGCAGTCCGGCAGTGGCTCTTGCTGGCCCTTCAGGACGAGTATGGTACTGCTTCATCGTGCAATGAAAGTGTACAACAGGTAAGAGAAACCCCCGGTCTCGCACACGCTACGTGGACTTTCGCGCGTCGGAGATCATCGCCATCAGTGTCTCGTGTGTGTGACGTCGTTTTGTATTTTTAGTGTCCACCGTCACGCTTCTACGTTCACTTGTGCCGTCGGATTCATCAGTGTTATGTGCGCCGTGTCAACGTGTTTTCAGTGTCGTTATCGTCGAGTGTGGACGGCTCCGTGTTTTTTTGTGTATCTGTGACCACTGTTTTTTGCTCGTCACTATGTTCATTCTAATTCTCCATTCTGTATACTGTTATTGTCAACACTATGGCTGAAGAGCGGCGTAGCATGCCGCTGACAGCCTACCTGATTGTTCAGGTATTAAAATAACAATAAAGTAAAAAAAAAAAGAGAAACTGTGACCTTGTTAGCCAGGGTAGGTGATGTACACTACGAAGAGGATGTCACGTCGCAGCAGCCGTATATGGTCGTGCATTGTCCTGCTGAAAAAGTACATCACAATCCTGTTGAAGAAATGGCAGTAGTACAGTAATAACAGGCTTTGTAATATAACAGGCAACGGTTAGTTTACCCTCCAAAAACACCATATGTGATTGCAAGCTGTACCTGACGGACCCCCACACCATGAGGCTTGGGATGGTACCAGTGTGCTGCAGACAAATGCACTCTGAAGCAGGCAGCTTATCAAGTCTCCATCATACACACGTACATCCATCACTTGAATACAGGGAGAACACACTCTCATCACTAAAGAGAACAGACTTCCATTAGATAGTCAATTCTTGCACAACAAGAGAGTAACCATGCTTGGTGGCGTAAGGTGTCAGTCGTAGCCTGGCCAGAGGCGCACGTGATCTTAATCCTGCTGCAAGAAGATGGCTCTCAATTGCTCCTGACGACACAATTCATCGATTTTGACGTGTGTCTGTACTACGTAGAACTTCATAACTGGGTCTGCAGGTGTGAGAATGTTCCACAGACCACTGTTGACACACCACTTAGACAATGTGCCCAAAATCCGTCGATACATCCACCCAACTTCCCGCATACCCACAGTGTGACCCCATTCAAATGGCTGAAACTGTTCAACAGGAGTACATATTCGTCGGTAGGGCATGGATGTACCCTACAATGAATGTTGTGAAAACTGTTCACCTCTAAACTCAGCACCGTTACTGCATTCAAAGTCAAAACAGAGGGCACACAGGGAGGCCCCCTGAGCCCCAGCTAATCACCGAGGACTGTGACAAATCCGTCAGTGACAGTATTGTCCCTCAGAATGCAAATATCATACCCTGAATGCAATCCTTGATGATGTTGCATTCTTTTCCAGTAGTTTGTAAGGTCAGGTACCCAAATTTTCATTTCGCACTAATTCCTTATAATGAATAAGTGATATGTATGACCACATATGTGTTGTAGTATTCCAAGGACGACATGCCATTTAGAAATGTCAGATATTTGATGACTGTGTAAGTAATGTATCTTAAAATTTATGTTATTATTATGTTACCACAATATGCCTTGCACTATACCTTCCACATGTTTTATTCGTTTCAGTTTCTTTTTGCACTAGATAATGGCTGTAAAACCGAAACCGTGATAGTATTAAATAAATGAATAATAATAAACTTACAGTCAAACGGAGGCAATTTCCTTTTATAAATTATAAAAAGGTATGTTCATGTGTCTGTGTGGAGGGGGGGGGGAGGGTGGTGAAACTTGGTGGAAAGAGGGTCATGCAATGTGCATGGATAAGAGACTGTCTGTGAGTGTGGGGGAGACCGTTTGCGAATGAGTATAGATATGGGCAAGTCTGCGATGGAGGCACACATGTTGATGTACATTGCAGCATAACTCTTCCATATGTGTAGTAAGCTCTACAATATGTGGTAAACATGACACAAAAATGCGACAGCGAGGTGCCCACCGCAGTCATAGGATAGTTGTGGAAATGGGAATACACAGAGCAATTTCAACAAATGTGGTATAAAATGACTTTCTAACTGCAAAAAATAATGCGTTTAAAAATAGAAATGTAGCAGTAAATGGTACTGGTTATAGTTATTAGTACATATGACATAAAACAGGAGGTACTACTTTTGTAGGTGCAATAGCTTTCTTCAGTCTGGCTGAGTTAGGATTTAGATATGTGGTAAGGGAGAGAACTGGCTATTGGAGGATTCAGATTTTCACATTATATTGCATGTGAGACAATTGCAAGGATAGTAACGGAAGTGTGTTGTCTTTCGCAGGTCCACAGCGCAGTGAGGCGGTCTTACAACCTGCTGTCGGACAAGTACCGCGGAGGTGGAGCTCGCTCACATTCACGGAGCAGCGAAAGTTGTGGAGCTGCTCACACAACGCTGGCGAGTATGGATGGCTTCTGACAGTTGCAGAGGGTCTGCTGCTGTCTGCCACGGGCGTAGCCGCCACCTGCTGTCTGCCTCGGGGTAGCCAAAATCTGATGTCTGCCACCACAGTGGTAGCCGACATCTGCTGTCTGCCACAGCTGTGACCATCAGCTGCTACCTGCCAACATAGCAGTAGCTGCCACCTGCTGTCTTACAAGTCACAGTGACATCTGCAGCATCCATCTGACCTGGTGACGTGGATCTCCTCAGACTACAGTGTTGCTAATCTTCTGTCTGCCACGTGGGTTCAGCGTCACCTACTGTCTCATGGCGGCTCAACAGTAACTGGGGTGTACTGCAAACACCGAACTGCTTGTGTGCACCTGTGGACATGCTGTCATCATTGTGGAGAACGTGTGGTATTCATCATACTTTGCCTTCATAGTAGTCATCAGCCATCAGCAACAGTGGTACACTGATGGTACACATGCACTATGCTTTAGTGTGCTCACTGCAGCCCACTGTGGAGATAGACAACTAACTACCTGTTGTCTCATAAGAACAGTTGGTATTTGTAGAATCAGGCTCAAAAGGGTCAATAGCTGCGATACCACTGTACATAATGTAATGGCCAGCATGAAGTCTAATATTACACCAAATGCTGCATAACAAGGATGTAGTTCCCTCCTGCTGTCCTCATAGCACAACTTAATATCTCAAAATAAGTGAAAGGGCATTTGCGACCCCTGTGAAATGCATACTACTGACTCTGAAACACACAAGTGGCCAAGTGCTGTTTTGTAAGTCTGTAATCCTAACAATGTTGCAGATGCCAACACTGCAGTTTCTATGGGTTGCTGTGACTACTCAAACTACTCTGCAGACTGAATTTTTATCATCTTTTCTTCATTCCCAGCTCAGACCATTACCATGTTTGAAGTGGTCTAACTATTTCTGGTATCTCATGCTCTGCTTAGTGGACAGTTGCCTCCTGCCTTCTTATGACAGACTTCACCCCATTGCAGTAAACCACAAACTGATATAAGAGCTTATTGTTACTGAAGTAAACTAAGTGCAGCGTGCTACATGGGTAGCCGTCATCTGATGTGTGATAGTGTTGGACGAGAGACAGAAGAAAGGACAGTTGTCTTTGGCACTGTAGGGTACACAGTTGTTGCCTAGCAGATACAAGAAAGAAAGAGGAAGGAGACACTGCAGCACTACTCTCATAGACATTAGGTACACCATATCAACTCAGCATGCAGCCTAACTAGAGATTTGCACATGGTTGAACTACATCATAGTTACTGTCCTCCTGGTGAAGTGAGATATCTGTAATAATCTGTGATTAACCCTAGCAACACCAATGTGTTTTCCGTAATGCTTACTACCGAAGGGGTGGGGGATACTTTATGCCTTCCTCCACAAAAACGTTTAGAAAAAAATCGTTACTCGTTATTAACAACACAGTTTATAAATAGGTGTAAGTACATTTCAGAACCTGAAAATTTATTTTAGAACGATATTAGCAATACCCACTTGTTTTCCAAAACCAAGGGCAGTATTTTATGACCAACAAAAAATAAAAAATAAAAAATACAGTTTTCGTTAATTCTGGTTAACTTTTGTTCACAACACGCTTTTAAATATATACTGATGTATAAAAGCGTCCTGAACATGAAAATATGAATATGCATTTTGTTGTGAATAGTCACCCAATATTATCACTTAAATTTTCGGGTTAAGTTTTACTGAAAAATTTAAAACAATTGGAGGATGTGGAAGAAGATAGCATTAAAACGACAACAATTTTTCCAAATTTTAAAGTATAAGGTAGACGATTAGCTAACAACATTCTGATAAGGTCGGCATAAAGTGCTCCACATTGGTATTGCTATGGTTAATATTATAGTTTCTACTTCCTTCCTTCTACTGTTGATGCCTCTGGGTAAATGAAAGCAACACTCAGAATGGTACTTGTTTGTAGCCTAAACTGTAGTTACTTGACCCCATCTGCTACTGGGAAAACTGAACTATATGTACCTTGTAAACACAGGCATCCCTACATCATTGCCAAAACGAGCAATGTATACGGAGAACTGAACGTCAAAAGAGACTGTCAGCAAAGTGTTTCCTTCGAACACGCATTCTTGCTCTGAGACTGTACAAGTTGCCACATATGTGCACCAGGACCGTCCGATGGATCCAAGGAGCTGGAGGTATTGGCGTTTCTTAGCTCTGCTTTCCCGTACTAGTGTGAAGAGATCTTTTGAGTGACTGCAAACTGAGTTTATACATTCTTGTGCAATATGTTGTTTGGTGGACCTTCATATCAAAATGCTTTGTGCGGCATGCCACAATAGCTTACTGTTCCTGAATGATTGCGTGTAAGTGTTCATACATTTCCAGATGAAGACTGAAATTAAAAACTGGTAAATACGAGTGGCTTTTGATAATTGTAGATAGACTAAAATAAACATAGTCGTCACCATGTGCCAATTGTCATTTATGTCTGGATGTCCAGTTATGTTGACAGCTGAAATCATGTGCACAATATATAGCCAGCTTACCTAGTTAACCCAGCTAATGACTGCGTGCAAACTATGGTTATTTACGTTTTCACTTCCTCGACTTGAAAAAGCCTGGTCGTCCCTACTCAGCACCTAATGGTATATCCTGTGTGAACCACAACAGGAAAGAAAACACCACCACTAAAATAACATAATGAAGTTACACGTATCCACTGTGATTATTGCTTAAACAATGTGACTATGTATTAAATCAACTGGAACAAACCACATAATTAAATACTGGTGATTCTCGTGACTAATTTCTATTTCCGGTTCATTTTTAGACAAGGCCTGTTGAAAACGATTACATTATTATCGCAACGGTATCGTGGTAAGCACCAGAAGCAGCACTATGTCTTTAGCTAGTTAGATAATTCGATTAATAATTACTAGGGCCGGCCGGGGTGGCCGAGCGGTTCTGGGCGCTACAGTCTGGGTCCACGTGACCGCTACGGTCGCAGGTTCGAATTCTGCCTCGGGCAAGGATGTGTGTGATGTCAATAGGTTAGTTAGGTTTAAGTAGTTCTAAGTTCTTGTCATCACCGATTTCGTCCATATTTGTGGCATATTCAAGGCTTGGTCGAAATGAAACTGACGGAAGTGGGTACTCCAGATGATCAAGCGTTTCGAAGAAATCCCATTTTTGTGCTGGTCCGGAGAGACATTAGCTGTTTGTCTTAGTGTAGAATCCAACCCGTGGTTGGCGCAGCGGAAAGAGTGCTGAACCGTAACCCAAGGGTCGTGACGTCGAGTCTCTATGTGGAAACTCTATTATTTACAACTTTTAGGATACTTACCCAAGAAATAAACCGAAATAATGCTGAATGTACACTGCCTATGCGCATTAAAGTGACCACCTGTTACAAGCCTGAATAACCATCTCCTGCATCGTGGACCGGTGTGAGATCCCAGTGCCGTAACCAGCTGGGCTACGTTTTTCGGTTGACGTCACACGGCGCGAATGGCCCGATCGAGGTGGTCCCACAGATTCTACACTGGGTTTAAATCCGCCGAGTCTGGTGGCCGGAGAAGTACGGTAAAGTCATCCTGGTGCTCTTCGGACCACGGACGTACACTGCGAGCTGTGTGACAAATCGCATTGTCCTGCTGGAAGATGCCGTCGTGCCGAGGAAAAACAAACTGCGTGAAGGGATGGACATGGCCGACAAGGATACAGGCATACTTGTGTTGATCCATTGTGATTTGCAGAATGTCGAGATGATCCAGGGAATGCCACGAAAACATTCCCCAGACCATAACAAAAATGGTTCAAATGGCTCTGAGCACTATTGGACTTAACATCTGAGGTCATCAGTCCCCTAGAACTTAGAACTACTTAAACCTAACTAAACTAAAGACATCACACACATCCATGCCCGAAGCAGGATTCGAACCTGCTACCGTATCGGTCGCGCTGTTCCAGACTGTAGCGCCTAGAACCGCTCGGTCACACCGCCCGGCCCATAACAAAATCTCCTTACTTGAGTCACTTCAGTACTGCAATATGGCAATCCTTCTTCATCTCGAAAAATCATGTAGAATGAGGGACATTCAATAAATAATGCAATATATTTCTTTTTATGAATGCAGTCTGGTTTTATTCAGGATCCCAGTAAACCATATTATTCACCTCTCTTTTCGATACAAAATCATGTTTTTCAACATAATCTCCTTTCACTGCGATGGCCTTACGCGAACTTACTGGGAGGATCTGTGTGCCCGCATGGTAGTACGCTACTGTGTTGGAGTCGAGACAGAGTCTCCCAATCAGCCAGGTACTGATTTCCACGGAGTGCATCCTTCACTGGGTCGGACAAATGGAAATCGGAAGGTGCAAGATCCGGACTGTAGGATGGATGAGGAAGAACAGTCCAAAGCATTATTATGGGCTACTCTTGGGCCGCAGACTTCTGTGAGGCTTAGTGTTGTCATGGAGAAGTTATTTTGTATATTTGTTGCGACATAGACGCTGAAGTCGTTTTGTCGATTTTTTGAGGGGAGAACAATACATTTCAGAATAGATGGTTGCACCTTGAGGGAGTCCCAGAAAACAGTCACCATGACTTTACCAGCTGAGGATGCGATTTTGAACTTTTTTTCGGAGGAGAGGCGGTGTTGCAACTCTCCATGGATTGCCATTTTGTTTGCGGCTCGAAGTGATGAATCCACATTTTATCGCCTATGACGATGTCCAAAAATAAATAAATAAATAAATAAATAAAATAAAATAAAATAAATAAATAAATAAAAATCGTAGAGAGAGACCAAGAGATGAATACACTAAGCAGATTCAGAAGGATGTAGGTTGCAGTAGGTACTGGGAGATGAAGAAGCTTGCACAGGATAGAGTAGCATGGAGAGCTGCATCAAACCAGTCTCAGGACTGAAGACCACAACGACAACAACAATCAGCTTCGTAATGTGCAAGCAGCTTTGCAGAAATCGTGTTTCGTTGATATTTGTGGTCTTCCGTTAGGCAGCGAGGTACCGAGCGCTCACACACCTGTGAGAACCCCAACTGGTCGACAACTGTGTCAGCACTACCAACGGCGTCCAGTTGTGCAGCGAGGTGTTTGATCGTGATCCACCAATCACCTCGAATGAGAGTGTCTGCACGTTCAAACATAGCAGGAATTACAGCTATATGCGGCCGGCAGGTACGCGGGAGATCGGACAGGTTTGAGCGATCGTTTGGATCGCGTCTCCGTTACAGACGCCATTTTGAAGGCTACAGGGGCTGAAGCGGGAATGTTCCACGATGTACCACAAAAATTCCTCATTTTTTTATAGCTGTCCTCTTTACCGCTTGCAAAAAAAAAAAATAAAAAAATAAATAAAAAATGTAGTAACAATAACTACATAGTAAAAAATGCTTATTACACTATTACACGTATATTATATAATTGGAGGCTATTTACACATAATATTTGCCCATTAGTTCTTGTGAACAACCTATGTCCACTGACAACGGTGAAGGGCCGTAGATGTAACTCACATAGTTGCACGCGGTTGTACCTGATTGTGTATTTACCGGTCTTCGAAATTACTGTAGCTATCGAATGTATGTGTTTTTTGCACATATGTCTTATCATGCTCTTGGTGCTTCCTTTGCGTACGAGTAGAGAACTGCACCCCTCTCTTTGGCACTCAACGTAGCCCACATAACCATAGTTTTTCACGTACATCCAGCATGCTCGGGTACCTTGGGTCAGCAACCTCTGTTAATCAGTAGTTTCACTTTTTATTCATTCGATGACTAACGTCGGGCCGAGAACCAATTTGAAATCATCATAACACAGTCGAAGATGGCATTTCCGAAGATGTCAAAATTTGTGCACTAAACACTCGACGGTCCGCGGCTCGTGGTCTTGCGGTAGCCGTCTCGCTTCCCACGCACGGGGTCCCGGGCTCGATTCCCGGTGGGGTCAGGGATTTTCTCTGCCTCGAGATGACTGGGTGTTGCGTGTCTTTCATCATCATTTCATTCTCATTCACTCGCAAGTCGCCGTAGTGGCGTTAAAGAACTTGTGGAGAGGCGGCCGAACCGCCCCGCTAGGGGTCTCTCGGCCACCAATGCTATGCGCTTACACACACGCTTTCCGTTCATACAGATGACTGATATTCGTACTGTTATCTACATGCACTATAAATGATCATTTCACATTTTTGACATATTCGGAAATGCCATTTTTTGATGATTTGAAGATGTGTCTTGGCCTGAAACTAGTCATCAAATGAATAAAAAGTAAAAAATTTGCAATCTGGTCTCGTTTTTCGTTCTGCTCACGACTGTTCACCCACTACCTCGAATTAAAAATAGCAGTTATATACGTTTGATGTGTCGAATACAATTCCAGTTCTTTCTCTTACTTCTTTAAAATAATGATACATATTTTTCGAAACTAGAGAGCAACAAAATCGGAAAGCAGAAAATATTATGATCTTTGTTGCGAAGTTGAAACTTGGTGCCCTGTTCCTTGAGCAAATAGGGCAAAGAATTCAAATCCCGACGAAATCGAAGGAACATTTTCGAATTCCGTTCCCCAAAATTTATTTTTGGTTTTAATTCTTTTTAATTGAGACACGTTATCATATTCGTGAACATTCACCCGTGTAGAATAGTTTAACTTAAACAACGAGCGAAAGAAATGCATTAGTTTCTATAATTTAGACCCACAACTGTTCAGAAACTAAAAGAGTTGTGAAGATAAATCTTAAGTACTATTGTTTCACATGGTTGTAAGACTAAACTTCAAGAAAATCCGATAGCATTATCGTGGGCACCTCGTTCATCGTTATTTTCCCAATAAAATTAAATTACAGTTCGATTGAAGTTACTTGTTAGACGATGTCTGCCACTTGTCGCTACAGTGTTCTCACATTGCCTGCCAGCTGCCACTCGGTTATAAGCGACACATAAGCATGGCGGGTCACTTCACAACTGCTGCTACTTAACGTGTAACACGGAGCGATGTTGGAAGCGGCTGCCTTGAGGTGTGACAGGAATGTGAAATATCCCGTCGATAGTTGATCTTAAGTGACCAATGACTGAACTGCAGAGGATGACGTGTTTTGGAGTCCCGAATTTGAACACGTATCCTAAGTTAACAACAACCTCGCAATGCGCGATGCATCCAGAAAACGGCAGTCAACAATCTGCGGCAGAACTATTAATCACACTAGCTTCGATCGTGACGATTAAGACTAACATTTACGAGCAAACAAAAAGCACATAAAATTTCAGTTTCAGCGCTAAAAGGAAACTGTATTTCTCGCTTTCATTGATTACCTGAAACTGCCTTCACACTGGCTACGCCAGCTGCCATGTTACCAATCGATGAACAGTTCTATATACAAGTTACAGGCAGAACATGCAGATTCCAAAAGAAAAAGAAGAAGAAAAGAGTAATAGGAAGAAAAATAAGAGCAAACACATGTACTTTTGGTAAGGCTCAATGAAGTCATCAGACGTGTGCTTTAATTGCATGATTTCATGAAACTCATATTATTACCACAGTAGTGTAAACATCCGTTGCGTGAAAATACAGGTGGGCTACGTACGTGTGAAAACAGCGGTTCGGTTGTTGAAGACCTGAAGAGTCTGCAAACCGCAATACACTCTGCTACAGCGGGCGGTCTATAGACGAAGGTGGAAGGTGCACAGGTTACAAGACGCTTACCAAACGTGGAACGCTGTATTGAGGATTTTTTATGACGTGGTTGGTCCACAGTCAGAAACGAACCACCAATTCACACGAGTCGTCCTGCGTCGATGATTATCGGGTACATCCGACCTGCAAACCAACCCCTTTCCATCTGGAAGACAGAAGCACATCAACATGGGCGTTCGCATCTGCTGCCTTCAAGGCCTCGTGGATGAACAAAGCGAATTAGGTTTCAGACTTTCATTATTCGCAGAATCCATGTTGACTCCTGCAGAGAAGATTTTCTGTCTGCAGACACATGCCCTTATATCGGGTGTGATCAGGGAAGCAAAGTTCCGTCCCTTGAGGAGTTACTTTTGTGTTATTGTTCACGATTAGGACACAGATCCATGGTTTTCGCACACTATCTTTGCATATGTTATGGATGGATTAAGAGTTCCAAATTTCCCTCGTACCCTACTACCTGACCCCACCCACTGACCACTATACATTACCAGTGTTCACTGACTAAGATATCCTAGGGTCACCCCTGAAAGAATGGCGTTGTCTGTTGACCTTGACATGTGGGAATTCCAAGTACCTTCTGCGCTCCCTTCCATCCGCGAGTCTGTTTCTATGGTGTCAGTGACCAACTAAAACAGTCTGCCAGTCTTATAATTGACAACATGACGGCCAATGGCCCTGTTATCACCTTTAATACTGCAAGAAAACAGTTACCACCTGTGCTCCTTTTGACGTGTATTTATCTGGAAAATTGGTTTAGATCTTTGTTACAGGTCATCCAAAAATCAGATGTCTAATTACTGCGAAAGGCGGATCGCCAGTGAGAGAAGACTTTGTTTCACAAAATCCTTGTTTGCATATTATATGTTGGTTCCTATAGAGAAGATTTTCGCTCTTGTGACGAGCTACGGTCGGATACTCTATCAGAAGGATGATCTATAACAAAGATCGAAATCCGTTATCCGAATAAATAAACATAAAAAGTGATCAAGACAGCGACTACGTTTCTTCATTATGTAATTACGATAACGGAGTATCTCGTAATTTCTTAATAAATATTTTTTATATAAGTTTGAAAAGGAAACTAAATGTGTTTTGATTCATTAATATTTGTTTATTACTGGTTTCCGGGTGTCAGGGCATACTCGCGCTATACATGGCTGGCGTCAACAAATACACTAATGTACAAGAAACCATCTTTCAAAATTAGGAAAGTTATCAGTAAACAGAATCGTCGTTAGTGAGATAGGTAAGAAATGTCAGCTCGTGTCATATATGTTTTACAAGTGTACACTACCCTAAGCACTGAGAGAGAGTAGAACGCTTAAGTTTCATTGCCGGCCGGTGTGGCCAAGCGGTTCTAGGCGCTTCACTCTGCAATCCAGCGTCTACTACTGTTGCAGGTTCGAATCCTGCCTCGGGCATGGATGTGTGTGGTGTCCTTAGGTTAGTTGGATTTAGGTAGTTCTAAGTTCTAGGGGACTGATGACCTCAGATGTTAAGTCCCATAATGCTCAGAGCCATTTGAACCAATTTTTTAAGTTTCATTTTATTATTCTCATGCATGTGTGCACTTCCTGACGTCTTTCCTTGCTGTGTCCTCATTCAGTAATTTAGTTTTGTTTAAATTTTTGCATATTTGTGTCTATGTAAGTGAGTTTTCGGCTACTGAGATGGGGTCTGGCAAAGACGGTACAGGTGAGGCCGGAAGTTTACTAGGTCGCTACTCTGCAGCTTGGTAAAAGATACCAAAGACGTTCGTGGCGAGGGATCACCAGCGGCAGTTGTCCAGTGCTGTTTTGGCTGACCTCCCCACCACTGTTCGGAGGTGGAAGGAACTGGCGGTTGGCGCCATTGCGGATCGGGGTAGAACGGGACAGATGTACTTTCCTTAGGGCTATGAAATGAGCAGCCATCCCAACATTGTAAGCATGTGAAGTATTTAACTTGGAATACTAATCAAAACTCTTCTTTTGCAGATAATATTTTGTTTAATTACTGGAGAGGGGGGAGGGTGGAGGCAGGTATATTTCAGTTTCTTCAGGTTTCAGGAATTAGTGTCTGGACAGCGTGTGTTCGATATAATTGAAATATTTAAGTGCGTGTGTTAACTTTTTGTTGCTATGAATTCAATACATTTCTCCAAGAATTGTTTCATTTTGCGCGTGATGCCATGTTCAGTAGCGAAACACGTGTTCTGGTGAGTATACTAGCGCCTATGTCGCTATGGGATATGTACAGCATTTGCACTGACGTGCCAGAAAGGGAAATATAGCGTGCCTGAGGCACATTATAAGTTGAGGAAATCCGAGTGTAGAAATTAAGTTGGAATTACTGTAGTAAGTAGTGAGTAAAAATCCGGTAATCGTCCCCATGCCATTTATGGCTGTAATTGCACGACGATAACCGCGAAACGTGATGGTGTCAATTGTTGGAAGCGATGTGTGTTAGAATTAGTCAATGAACACCTCAAAACAGAAGAAAATTGCGTTCGCATTTTGAATATGTAGTTGGGGTGGATCCACGGTAAGTACATATGTCATCAATCCATCGTTCGATAAAGGCCTCATGGCCTAAAGGCAGAGAATGTTAAATTATAATGCCAGTAATGAAATGTTAATAGTTAGACAAAAGAGTTACAAATAAATTTTTGGATGATTTGAAAACGAGAATTTGTCAGTATTAATAATTCAGTAGCACTCCCATTTTCCTATCATGTTTATTTGCAATTGAAGATCTCTAACAATGACTCTGACATGACCGAAGTAGATGCAGAGTGGTTCAAGGAACATTCCCATTCAAGGCTGAGAAGTACAAAATAATAGCGTGTATCTGGTGCGCGACAGGCAATTAGAAACATAATCAAAGTTGTTGATAAAAAATTAACTTCTGAGTTACCGCATAGTGGGTCCATATTTGGAGTTTAGTTTACAAATTTAACATCACATCTGAACAGAAGATGGTGTGTGGACGCATCTCTAAGAGTTTAATATTATGGAGTAGGATACATTAGTTACAGAAGCCAGGTCACACGTCTGAAGGGTCCCCCTGCAGATACTCTTGAGTAGGAATACAGATATATGGCCTCAATCCACTAATCGAAGCCCAAAACGCAGGGATAGGTAGCGGAAGCTTCTCCGAACGATTTTTCAGTATTTTAACAGGGCTGTTCTCAATATATTGGGGAAGAAATTCTGAGAGGATAAATTATAACGTAATTAGTTAACATAATTGTCAATGAAGTGTCACATGGACCCTAGCAGCTAATGTTACGAGGGCGTGCTGAAAAGTAATGCTCCCAACTATTAAAGCCTTTTGCATAAAATAAATGTTATTAACATTCTATACCTTTACTCTTCATGTCTCCGTATTTATTTCTCAACATGGTCACCCTGGCGACGGACACATTTCTCCCGACGAGGGAACAGTTTGTTGATACCGTCGCTGCAGAATGATTGACTCTGTTGACGGTGCCACAGCATCACCTGTGCTTGCGCCGTTTCATCACTGTCAAAGTGAAGTCCTGAAGGTGTACTTTAAGTTCTGGAAACAGATGAAAATCTGTTGGGGCCAAGTCGGGACTGAGGTTGATGGACGGCAGTGGACCCGGCGTGTCAGATTGTTGCAGATGTCGCGGCGCTCGTGTGTGATCTGCCAGTGTCATGCTGGAGGAGAGGGTGCTCCGTGTGTGGTCGAACTCCTCGCATTTGAAGCGCTCTATTTTTAGCACTCTATTTTTTCAGGGAGAGGGAACGATTGACAAGAATGGGGGAAAAATACAGTAGAAGACGAATTGGTAGTTTTGAGAGATAGTGAAGGCAGCAGAGGATTAAGTAGGTAAAAAGACGAGGGCTAATAGAAATCCTTGGGTAACAGAAGAAATATTGAATTTAATTCATGAAAGCAGAAAATACAAAAATGCAATAAATGAAGCAGGCAAAAAGGAATACAAACGTCTCAAAAATGAGATCGACAGGAAGTCCAGGCTAAGCAGGGATGGCTGGAGGATAAATGTAAGGATGTAGAGGCTTATCTCACTAGGGGTAAGATAGATACTGCCTACAGGAAAATGAAAGAGACCTTTGGAGAAAAGAGAACCACTTGCATGAATATCAAGAGCTCAGATGGAAACCCAGTTCTAAGCAAAGAAGGGAAAACAGAAACGTGGAAGGAGTATATAGAGGGTCTATATAGGGGCGATGTTCTTGAGGACAATATCATGGAAATGGAAGAGGATGTAGATGAAGATGAAATGGGAGATATGATACTGTGTTCGACAGAGCACTGAAAGACCTAAGTCGAAATAGGCTCCGGGAGTAGACAACATTCCATTAGAACTACTGACTGCCTTGGGAGAGCCAGGCCTAACAAAACTCTACCATCTAGTGAGCAAGATTATGTGACAGGCGAAATACCCTCAGACTTCAAGAATATAATAATTTCAATCCCAAAGAAAGCAGGTGTTGACAGATGTGAAAATTACCGAACTATCAGTTTAATAACCCATAGCTGCAAAATACTAACACGAATTCTTTACAGACGAATGGAAAAACGTAGAAGCCGACCTCGGGGAAGGTAAGTTGGGATTCCGTATAAATGTTGGAACAAGTGAGGCAATACTAACCATACGACTTATGTTATAAAATAGATTAAGGAAAGGCAAACCTACGTTTCTAGCATTTGTAGACTTACAGAAAGCTTTTGACAATGTTGACTGGAATACTATGGAATACGCGGAGGGAAAATTCTGAAAGTGACAGGGGTAAAATACAGAGAGGAAAGGCTATTTACATTTTGTACAGAAACCAGATGGCAGTTATAAGAGTCGAGGGGCATGAAAGGGAAGCAGTGGTTGGGAAGGGTGTGAGACAGGGTTGTAGCCTATCCCCGATGATATTAAATCTGTATATTGAGCAAGCAGTAAAGGAAACAAAAGCAAAATTTGAAGTAGGAATTAACACCTTTGGAGAAGAAATTAAGACTTTGAGGTTCGCCGATGACATTGTAATTCTGTCAGAGACAGCAAAGAACCTGGAAGAGCAGCTGAACGGAATGGACACTGTCTTGAAAGGAGAATATAAGATGAACATCAATAAAAGCAACACGAGGATAATGGAATGTAGTCGAATTAAATCGAGTTATGCTGAGGGTATTAGATTTGGAAACGAAACGCTTAAAGTAGTGAATGAGTTTTCCTATTTGGGGAGCAAAATAACTGAGGATGCTCGAGGTAGGGAGGATATAACATGCAGACTGGCAATGGCAAGGAAAACGTTTCTGAAGAAGAGAATTTTGTTAACATCGAGTGCAGATTTAAGTGTCAAGAAATCTTAAGTGTTTGTATGGAATGTAGCCATGTATGAAAGTGAAACGTGGACGATAAATAGTTTAGACAGAAAGAGAATAGAAGCTTTCGAAATGTGGTGCTACAGAAAAATGCTGAAGATTAGATGGGTATAGAATAGAATTGGGGCGAAGAGAAATTTGTGGCACAACTTGACTATCAGAAGGGATCGGTTGGTCAGAGATATTCTGAGGCATCAAGGGATCACCAATTTAGTATTGGAGGGCACTGCGGAGGGTAAAAATCGAAGAGGGAGACCAAGAGATGAATACGCTAAACAGATTCAGAAGTATGTAGGTTGCAGTAAGTACTGGGAGATGAAGAAGCTTCCACAGGACAGAGTAGCATGGAGAGCTGCATTAAACCAATCTCTGGACTGAAGACCACAACAACAATATTTCTCATGCACCGACTTAGGTGTGTTACACACTGCCGTGTTACATCCTACAATTTGGAGCCCTCTAGCAGCAGAGAGGAGCAAACAAGTAGACATAAGGACTGAAGACGAAGAATGTTATTAAAGTTTGTTTTATTTAAAAAGCTTTATGATTTTCACACAAAAAATTCTGAGGCGTTACTATCCGTACCGCCCTCGTGCATGTACGTTGACAAAAAATTGACAGTTCGCTTTTTACACTAGGAATACATAGCTTGTCATATATTACGTAGAATGACAGTAAGCTGATGATTGTATATACACAACAATGCAGAAGGGACGTGCACAGTATTAAAGTATACAGGTTGTGTGAGTCTAGTGTAACCGAATTGTTGAATAATCTAACAGTGAAGAAAGGAACAAGAAACATAAATTATGTTAGCCAGGAAATACAAATCCCAATGCAAAAAGTAACAACCAGTGATTACAACATGCCGCCACATATTGTCGTATGAAAACTGAATTCTAGTACAAGTCTGGATATACTATTAGAACGGAGAGTCAAAAGAAACTCACTCAAGAAACTCAGGACTGCATGGAAAACAAAGTAAGGTATCAATTATACTTAAATTGCAGTACAAATTTGTTCATGTAGAAACGAATCGGCATCATGGTAATTGAGGTTACGGTGTGAATAGCTGGTTGATGTGGTCAGATAAATATGAACATTTATTATCACTTGAGGGATTTGTGCTAACTGATAATTAATTTCAAATAAACAAGACTTGGCGTAATTTTGATTCAAAGAGCAGACTGGTGCGAAAGACGTAATTACAAAATTATGAAAAAGAAGTGAATGAGGGAAGTGAATGAGGGTCGTAAATGCTAACGAAAAGATGATAAATAAACCATGTAAATTCATTACGGGAGCCCAAGAGGTAAGTAAAGATGGTTGCGAGAGTCCAGGAGGTAAGAACTGGTAAAGACGGTCTGGCGGAAGGACGGTGGATGAGGTTACGAACACTTGCAGCATTAGCGAGGGTGTGTACGGCTGTGTTGCTCTGAGATGAAGAAACCGTGTCTTGCCCGACCGGTTACACGAGCGGTCTAACGCACGGCTTTCCGGAGCGGGAAGAAGCGCCTGGTCCCCGGCACGAACCCGCCCGGCGAACTTGTGTCGAAGTCCGGTGAGGTGGCCAGTCTATGGATGGTTTTTAGGCGGTTTTCCATCTGCCTCGGCGAATGCGGGCTGGTTCCCCTTACTCCGCCTCTGCTACACTATGTTCGCCATTGCTGCGCAAACAAGTTCTCCACGTACGCGTACAGCACCATTACTCTACCACGCAAACATGGGGGATACACTCGTCTGGTGTGGGAGGTTCCCGGGGGGGGGGGGGGATCCACTGGGAGTCGAACCGCACAATAACCCTGGGTTCGGTGTGGGGCGGCTGAGGGATGAAGTGGACTGCAGCAGTCGTCATGGCGTTGTGGACCACTGCGGCTGCAGCGGTTAACATACAACATACAACCATGTCTTATAATAATCCCCGTAATGAACTGTGTAACTCAACAATCAACGAAATTTTACAAACTCCATATTTGAAAGCTGGACAGAATAATAATGGTGCAACGTAAAAATGGCAGGCATGGTGTCAGTAAATGAACATAAGTCTACATGAAATAATCATTTGTAGGATCCTAGGAAAGTTGAAAATCCATAGCTCATCAATATGTGCTAGAGAACAGCGCAAGAAGTAGCAGATTGTGATTGGTTATGAAGCACTGGATACAAACATTTCTGTAGACACATGTACTGCCAAAGTGGCACCACCTGCTGACAGACGGAAACACAGAGATCAATGTAGGGAATAGGAGGACTAGCGAGCCGAGGTGCGGGATCTACAAGCTTGGCAGTAGCGTCAGCGGCCTCGTCTCCTGTCTGACCTACGTGACCAGGAACCCACATAAACATCACAGTGGCTTCATTAAGACCGAGCAAGTGAAAGCTTTCCTGAACCTGTTGCACTAAGGGATGCACGGTGTACAGCACACAGGGGCTCTGAAAGGCACTGAGTTTCCAGAAGGCTTTCGACACTGTTCCTCACAAGCGTCTTCTAACCACTAACTATGGAATATCGCCTCAGTTGTGCGACTGGATCCGTGATTTCCTGTCAGAAAAGTCACAGTTCGTAGGTCACAGTTCGTAATAATAGACGAAAAGTCATCCAGTAAAACAGAAGTAATATCACGCCTTCCCCAAGGAAGTGTTATAGGCTCTCTATTGTTCCTGATCTACGTTAACGACATGGGAGACAATCTCAGTAGCCTTCTTAGATTATTTTCAGATGATGCTGTCATTTACCGTCTTGTAAAGTCATCAGATGACCAAAACGAGTGCAAAATGATTTGGATGAGATATCTGTGTGGTGTGAAAGGTGGCAATTGACCCTGAATAAAGGAAAGTGTGAAGTTATTCACATGAGTACGAAAAGAAATCCTCTAAATTTCGATTACGCCGTAAGTAACACAAATCTGAAGTTTGTAAATTCAACTAAATACTTAGATATTACAATTACAAATAACCTAAACTGGAACGATCACATAGGTAATGTTATGGGCAGAGCAAATCAAAGACTGTGATTCATTGGCAGAACACTTATAAGGTGCAACAGGTCTACTAAAGACAGTGCATACATCACGCTTTTCCGCCCTATTCTGGAGTATTACTGTGCGGTGTGGGATGCGCATCAGGTGAGACTGACAGATGACATCAAAAAAGTTTAAAGAAGAGCGGCTCGTTTTGTATTACCGCGAAATAGCGGAGATAGTGCCACAGACATGAAACGTGAACTGCAGTGGCAATCATTAAAATAAAGGCGTTTTTCGTTGCGACGGGATCATCTCATGAAATTTCAATCACGTTTTCTCCTCTGATTGCGAAAAATTCCGTTGCCACCCACCTACATAGGGAGAAATGATCGTCACGATAAAATAAGAGAAATCAGGGCTCGCACAGAAAAAATTAAGTGCTCGTTTTTCCCGCTCGCCGTTCGAGAGTGGAACAGTAAAGAGATAGCTTGAAGGTGGTTCATTGAACCAACTGCCAGGCACTTAATTGTGAATAGCAAAGTAATCACCTAGATGTAGATATAGAGAGTTGGAGCAGATGACACAACTGAAAAGCCTGTCTCGCCGGATGTATTGTGTGGCCTGATACAGGGCGAAGAGCTCCGCTGTAAACACTAAGCAGTGTTCCGGAAGCCGATACCGAATATCGTGGCTGGCAATGACGGGGGAATCCAGGAAACTACACCTGTCCAATGGCTGCTGAAGCTTCGATCGACATTTCAGAGATGGGATACAAATCAGCTAACCTGCTGCCTGCCTGCTTGGTATGCGCGCGCATCGCCTGTTGCAAATGGCGGTCGTGGAAGTTCTGCCTGGCACGTACAACTACTTAATGGCTCGGCTTAACACTTCTCCAGTGACCTACTGATCTGTAATTTTCTAGAGAAAGTACTATGTCCTATGCCACGTCAAGATACTAGTGGGTTTTTACGGTACATCAAAGATTTCTTGAATGAACTTTATTTCCTCTAGGCGTACTTTCACTTTATTCACCACATTTTTAACTGTAATAAGAGAAACATCTTCGTCTGCTCCAACGACTCCTATAGCTTTTTCTCCATTTTGTTCATATTATTCCTTCTTTCTGCTATTCTTTTCCTCTGCCTCTTTCTCCCCCTCACTTCTTCTCTGCTTCTCCCCCCTTCCCACATTGTACCACTCTCCTTGCGTTCTTACAGTCATTCTCCTTTTCCTTTCTCTTTTCCCTCTCTCCCCACCTCTCCTGTCTTTCTCTCTCTCGTTCTCCCATTTCACCTGTTTGTTATTCTCCTTTCAATGATTTAATCTTCCCCTTCAATGATTTGTTCTTCCCCACCTTTCTCTCTCACTCTCTCACTCCTTCTCCACCTCTCTTTTCATTTCTTTTTTCTGTAACTTTCTCTTTTTCTGCGTCTCCCCATGTAAAACATCGTCGATCCTTGTCGCCTTTTCCCTTCATCATGTAATATTAGACTGTACACTACCTACATTTCACCTTGTACTTGCTTTCACACACAAATGATCGATGTTATTTGTACGTGGATACTAGTTCTGCCGCTATACTTCGATCACGCGAGGACAACACCAGTGATGCTCTGATGGTAACTTTGGTGCTCACCTGACTTTCACCACTTTTCCTATTTTCATACATTCAAAAAATTTCACAGGTTACGCGTCGAAATTTGTACATTCTCGATGAAAACAATCACTATAGTAAATGGTTCTGAGTGTTTGTCGAAATTGACCATGTATCCTCTATTTTTTGTGACACTTTACTGCAGTATTCGTATCGTAGTTAATGACATCTGTTTCAGAAGTTTCATAGTGAAGTAATTGCAATATTGAACAAAGAAAAATGCTTCCAATGAAACTCGTTTGGGAAACCTACTGCTCTGTTACTTTTTATATCTGCAAACATACTTCGAAAGCCACTGCCAGATGAATGGTGGATCCACAAAGGGCAGCCGATGTGGCCGAGCGGTTCTAGGCGCTTCTGTCCGGAACTGCGCTGCTGCTACGGTCGCATGTTCGAATCCTGCCTCGGGCATGGATGTGTGTGATGTCCTTCGGTTAGTTAGGTTTAAGTAGTTCTAAGTCAAGGGGACTGATAACCTCAGATGTTATGTCCCATAGTGCTTAGAGCCATTTGAAACATTTGTTGATCCACAAAGACTCCTTCTTATGGAGCAGCCGAAACTGTACAAGTTCATATCGTAAACTGAGGTAACCGCACGGCAGTTTCTGAATCAACAATATTTTTATTCTTTGCACGACCGGTTTTGAAATACTAAAATACCGTCATCTGGTGTGAATTGTAAAGAATAAAAAAATGTTACAAGATTAAGCAAGCTGTTCCCAGAAAATTAAAAATGTAACACGTAAGTAATTATACACACTTAAGAACTTCTAAATGAATCAATAAAACTTGGCCCAGAGCGAGTAGGAAACACGCTCTAAGGACTCCGTACAAATTTATTTATTTATTTATATCGATAGTTCATGCATCCTGGGAATCGAGAAGCTCGACGATTTGTGCCTGTTATCTTTGTTGATACTGGCAAGATAACGGTCCCGAGAATTCCATGTCTTTCGAGAATGTTTTAATTTTTGAGTAGTAAAGAGTACAGTAAACAGAAGCAGATAATGTTTCTTCAACTTAAATTTGCTGCGCGGAACATGGTCACACAGTGACCGAGATCTAGAGTTACAATACACATTATTTGCGTCTGATTGTTGTATTCGTTTCTACTTCAAATAAATTCGATCACTAGGCACATCAGTTACACCAACTTTAATTTCAAGTTTTAAGTCGGATAGCAAGCCACAAAAATTTATTTTTCGTGTGATGTAACTGCAAATTAACAATTTTTGGACTTTTTCCTTAACATAAACTGTGAAAAATTGCCTCTTGCTCATTTTTATAAGTCTATCTTAACGGGAAGTACCCTATAGTTTCTGATCAGTGAGTTTGTATCAAAATATGTGACATTCTGCATCTTTTAATTTCACTGACCTAGAAGCTTACATTTTTACATCACTAAGGGGCTGTAGACCTTAGAATGTGCGTCTAGCCCTTCCTGATAAAAAAGGGTCTTAACATTCGGACAGACAGTGTGATAAAAAACGCCAAAAATGTTTTTTTATAGGATATAATTAAAAATCAAAAATTTTCCGATTTTTTCCTTTAGTTGTATTGTGAAATCTTGGTTCTTGCCAAATATCGTGGTTCTAGCCAACGATAAGAACCCTATAGGTTTTAATGGGAGAGTCTTGTAGCATCAGAATAATTGACATAAATAGGCATATCTTTTGAATCCATTGACTTAGAAGCTTACAATTTTAGCACCGCTAAGCTGTCGTAGACTTTACTACGATACAAAAATTTTAACTTCATACGTCTACACGTTCCTAAGGAGAAGGGCTTTACCAGTCGGGCAGGCAGATATGGATAGCAAAGTGATCCTTTAAGGATTACATTCTTACCGCTTGAGATACAGTACCCTAAAAAAGAAGATGGGACGTTACTCATGTATTGTTGATTTAGCAACTGTTGCCCATTTCCTTCAATTACAAAAATTAGTGGTTGATATTGGGACATTAGGGATTTTCTGTCTTATTCCTACAATTATCATGTTAGGGAAAAATTTACTGTCCACACGCCTTTTCTGATCTCCCTTATCTTAATTTTCTCTCAAGTCTTACCTTATATGGTGCTGAGTCACAGCTAGACAATATTCCTTCATTGAAAACACCGTCATTTTACTGTATATTCCTGCATATTTCCTGTGTACACTCTAGATTTCGGCTTTCGCAACATCATCGAGTGCAATGCTGAAAACAATAATATGCAAATAGTAAGACATAAAGTAAAAAACTGAAATGTACAATCTGATATAAAATTAGCAGATATGCCTTTACATGTTAGACCGTTAACGTATTTTCCTGTGTACTGTGCAGGATGACATATACACAGTTCACACATTTGCTTAAAATGATATTAATGGTACGAAATTAACGTCTTGTTGGAATGCAGCGTATTATCGTACAAGCACATCATGTATGGGAAAATCTCTCGTCTTATTTTCACGAGCCATACGTGAGATACACGATAGTGGTTGCAGATCTGTCGCACACTTACTAAAATACGGCGCTTTTTCTGAATTCGTTCAATGCCTGTTGTCATCCCCATTTCATTAGGCCTATAAACACAGGAACAGTAATGTGTAATTCGCATGCAACCTCCAACAAATCTCGTTTTCCATTCGCCTTTCCCAACAATGGTTTCACCTGTTCACGCCCTTTCACATTACTTCTTATTATTAGCCCTAAGTGTTTAAAAGACATGAAATGCTCCAGATTTTCGCAACTGATCTTATATTCGAATACTTTCTGTTTTTTTCTCTTCGTTATTCTAGATAGATCAAGGTAACATATGAAGTTACGAAATTTATATATGAGAGAAGGAAAGCGAAAGCAGTTCTCTTGTGGGAGAAATAAAATTTTGATTACGTGAAAAGGTTCGACGATACCTAAAACATCAATTTTATTCTTGTGCGTGTGCGTTATAATAATTTACATCATTCGCTATATGCCCGTATCGATATGAAAGTTACTTAAAATAAACAGGAGTTAATAATGCCTTAATAAGCAGTCTTCTGAAAACATACGTCTAATCCTTATGGAAAAATAACATTGGCTCAATAGCGGTCCCTTTTATAAATCTCACAACTGTAAATGTGATGCTTCACAAAATTCCACCAGAGGGATTTTAAGGAACTAGGATTAGCTTTGTATAAACATTTTGTGATTACTATAATGCCAAACAAGACGAGTGGTCCCCTTTTGTATGAGAGTTACAAATGCCTACAGATGTAGCCACTCTGCGTTTGGCCATAACATGTAATAAAAATATTAATGTTCTGCCAGGAAAAGCAGCACAGTGTTTACTAATTTCCTTCAATCTGGGACCTATTTACTTGGTTTTAAATTTATGTACACTGTAATGTACCATACAAATGATGGGGTTAACCACATAATGTGCAATGCTAACTTAAGAAACTATTTACCATTTGACAAAGAATATTTTAAGGATAACATAAACGCAGAATTTTTTCTTAGGTATGCTCAATTAAACAATGGTAACAAAACTGAAACTTTTTAAACACAACATGTCGAAACGCCTCTTTTCCATGACAAATATTCCACGTATCATAACTCATTCAGATTCAGACACAAAATTTTTTAAATATTGTTCTGAATTTAGTGCTGGACATAAAAATTACAGTAACTCAAAGCCATTTTAGATTTCCGCCTCAAATATTTTGTGTACAAATATATAGTATGCATGGAAAATGTTCATTTGGTGTATATAAATTTTTAGGAAGTCGAAGATCTGGTAATACCATACTTATTTTCTACTGATCTGGTTTAACCTTTAATAGTTTTTATTTTGTTTATTTTATTTTGCTTGTAGCTTTCTGGATAGAAAATATTCGGCGTCCTGAAAACCTTGATGAAATGTTATTTTTGCATAAACTGCACTAGTGTGATGTGTGTTGTTTTCTCTTACTTCTGAGATGAGATAAAGACGGCAGGTAATGACCAGGTTGTGATTCAATCTGTAGTCAAGGCGTTACACAATCCATGATCTGTCAGGAAATTTACTTCAGTACTGTGTCGTATATGTGCCCATGTGGTGCTTTCGTCTTGGGAATTAAATGTTATGTCCGTCATTTTTACAAAAAATGTACTCTAAACGAGTGCAACGAAAGGTAGAAGAAATTACTGGAAACAAATGTATTATGTTTTCAATTTGTGTCTGTGAGAATTCTCTGAACATGACTGGAATTCAGAGATAATAAAGCATACATTATTTGCCCATATACCTAAAACAATTGCAACAAATATCGAAAGATATGCTGTTCAGGACAGTTAGTAAAAAGAGGATAACGTAGTAAAACGTGAGGCGAACTAACACTTAATGCATTTATTTTATTTTCTAACAGAAATATATTATACTCACAAAAATATTTATGGATAACAACATAGTGCCAATTCAACAAGTCAGAACAGATCGATGTTACAGTCTCTTTTCTATGCAACACTCCGTAAAGCTATCACTTTGAAGCAAAAATTTATTCCCACATGGTAAATAATTTACTTGGAAATATGTTTTTAGCAACATTAATTTCACTGGAAATGACTGTCACCTTGAGCTGATGGTTACATGAAGCAGTGGAAATAGATTCTTGCATTTATTATGAACAGCTGCCATTTTCAGGTACACAATTACTTGCAATAAATATCCACTTCATAGTTTTCATCTCAGTGTCAGAATTTCACTGTCTCTCGTTCTACGAGCTCGTACACTAGCATACAGCACTTGTTCGTATGTACATGCGTTACTCACTCGACAAGGAACAGAAGTTCTCGTAGCCTACAGAATTTTATCACAGTAAACTGAACTGCAAGCTAGTACATCATTGGACGTCTGCCTCCTTGTATGCAGCCGTTTAGAAACCTTTGTACTGGAAAAATATCACACGATATTCACAGCTCATACGATAAAAAAAAGCAGTGAAACGCTGCCTCAGTTAATCAATGTCCAGTATGCAGGGTTCACCCAGCAACTGAACTGAATACAGGTTATCTCCAGGGCATGATTCCAGATATCTCAGCACTCTTCATGGTTCAGCAGTGACGAAACACTCGAACACGTTGAGATCAGTGAATATGTAGACACAGCCGCTACCATTAGTATAAAGACCACGGCGATAGTCGTAATGATCCACAGTCAATCAATTTATAATATGTCATATATATTCATCTCCTCGGGAGGATTAACATTTTTTTCATGGCCTGCTGAGGTACACAGCCTGACAATACATCGACCAAAGTACTACATGTTTAACGTGGAACACTTGTTCTTGTCGTAGCATGTATATTGTGGCTCTATATGTATTTTCTTTGGCAGAAGCATTTATAAGCAATGCTTTTGCGTTAAGTAAAAATATGCGTAATTATTTGTAGTGTACAAGAAATTTATTTACTACTTGGCAAAATAAAACTGATCCTGAAAAGATTTCATGCACTTTGAAACAGGCAACCTAACTTGATGAAGAAAGTGAAGTAGTTTTTCTTTAGTGCAGAAGGGTTAGCAAAGCAGTTATTAATCAGTGTAACACTAAATGTTTGTGGTAACTTCATCACGTCTAATACTGTATTATAAAATAAATTATGGTAAAGGTTCAGTGACAAGCTCATTCATTGAAAATATTTCGCAAAAGGTGTTATGTTAACTTCAGTAAGAGACTTCGTTCAAAACGGAGGTACATTTGCATATAAAGAAACTGATTGCAGTAATGATTGGTTTCCGCACCCATAATAATATTAAATAGCCTGTTGGGAGCGTTACTACATCACTTGCCTACAGGTTATAGTTATCTGTCTTTGTAATCAGCGTAACACAGTGCCGTACTAATAATTTTCATGCAGTGAATGGTGAAATGGGCGAGAAATTACATTTCTTTAGGAACATAATCCTACCAAAATCAAGTGTCAGCTGCGTGAAACATCTGGAGGTATTGTCACGAGTGAAGGGAAAGTGGTGGTATGGTGTTGTGACTTCAAGCAAGCCCGCTAAAATACTAATAATGAACAGAGAAGCAGTTTATCTGTAATGTGGACTGAAAATTATAACAATGCTCTGCTGAGAGAAGAAATTCCTGTTCCTGATAAGCTATGCTCCTCTGATATCCGAGAAGTATGTTGGGAAACGTTGCTGAGAATTACGAATAAAACTCTTAGCTGTAGTAAACTGCAGTATTAAGGACACCGAAACAGCTCAAAGATGCACACACAACAGAAATAGCTAAAAAATTGCCATGGGAGTCGTTTGATGATCCCCGTGCTACTTCTCATTTCGCTCTGCAAGTCTACCATCTCTTCCGACGACTCAAAGTGTTACTTAGGTTGACCATTTTCAGTGACATTGGGGACTGAACTCTCAGAGCACGTACAGATAACATTCCTAGTAATTAAACGACAATTTCGATAAATTTTTTTGAAATAAGTTTGACAACAGTGATAAAGGTATAAAAACACTAGGATTGATGCATCTTGCAGGTATGATCTATATATATTGATCTTCACACTTCTGTAATATTTTTCTATTGCTTTTACGTCCCTGGTATGTTCTCATGGTGTCCGACAATGGCATAAATGCTGATACTGTCAATCACAGTTAGGAACAATTGATGATTTTTAACAGCCTGTGTGGAATAATGATCTAATTTTAAGCTGTTATTTTGTCTAAGGATCCAGAAGCAGCAACGGTATTTTTCAATGAGCTACATTGCGCAAGGAAAAGAAAACTGGTCATTGGTAAATACAGTTTATGACCAAACGATAACGTAGGAGAACATCTTGCAGGAAGGATCTACCAGACACCTCATGTGAAGCTCACAGAAATAATTCCTAAAATCAGTTTCCACCAAGAAACGGAAAAAATTTTTGCTGTTGCTACAGGCATTTCACGTAGTCGTGGTAGAGATAAATATGGAAGAATAACAATTGTCATTGATTTATCCTCTGAAGCTTCACCTCATGTGAAGCTCACATAAATAATTCCTAATATCAGTATCCACCAAGAAACGGAGAAATTATTTTTTGCTGTTGTTACAGGCATTTCACGTAGTTGTGGTGGAGATAAATCTGGAAGAATATCAATTGGTAGTGATTTCTCCATCTTAAGCTTACTGTAGTTGATTAAGGAGGATTTTGCACCAGACACGTTTTGCTTTTGTTTACAAAGCATCTGCTGTAGTCATTCTGCAAACATGGATAGATGTTTGTATATCTTTGGTTGCTTTAGATTAAAAAGAGTACTTTTTCAAATTTACGATGTTCCTGCACCTGTTCCACACATTTTCCAAACCACTGTTCTTCCCTGCACTCCAACTTTGTAAACAAAGTACTGTTTTTGATCTAAGATGGTTCAAATGGCTCTGAGCACTATGGGACTTAACATCTGTGGTCATCAGTCCCCTAGAACTTAGAACTAATTAAACCTAACTAACCTAAGGACATCACACACATCCATGCCCGAGGCAGGATTCGAACCTGCGACCGTAGCAGTCACGCGGCTCCGAACTGAGCGCCTAGAACCGCGAGACCACCGCGGCCGGTTTGATCTAAGAGCGTCCAAAAATATACAAATATGTATCAATATTTGCAGAATGACCACAGAAGATGCTTTATAAAGAAAAGCGAAATGCATGTGGTACAAAACACTCTTCAATTATTTGCAGCTATCTTCAGATGGAGAAACCAATAATAATTGATTTTAACAGCTACTAAGAAGATAGCCGTGCAAACAAACATGTTATGGAAAAACATAAATAAGAATGAATCTGAGAATGGATATGGGGTATGTAGGAACAGCGCGATAACGCTCGCCTATCACCGGGTGATTGCTTTCATGCCTTGGCCGGAGATTCTTGGGTTTTGGCAAGACGTTTTGTCACTGGTATGTTAGGATCACTAGCAGAGCTTGAAGTAAAGAAATACTTTCCAGGAGCAGTTTAATGGTCGGTTTTCTAAAATCAGTTTCCAACCAGCATCTGCTTGTTTGCGTCCTCGGGGGAGAGGTCGCACAGTCATGGCATATATAGGAGATGAGAGAACATAAATAACACTGTGTGTCTGCTGTGTGTCCGGCAGCGATGTGGGAGGCGTATTCGGACACACGGCCGCGGTAGTCGCGGGCTGCCGGTGACGTCATCAGCCGTAGGCCTCTGCGATCTCGAGGATGCTGGCGTAGGAACCGGAGACGAGGGCGGTGACCGCGAAGACGGCGATGAGTGCGTTCTTGAAGAGGTGCCACGAGGCCGGACCGACGCCTCGCTCCCACAGCGCCACCGTCTCGATGACGGCGGGCCACAGCAGACCGAGCGTCGAGTAGCAGACGGCGCCCACCAGCGAGATGACGGGGCCCAGGTTGGGCAGCGCCGCCGCCACCGCCACTGCAACAAAGTGGGAGGAGGGCGCTCCATGCAGTGGGCAGCAGCGAAGGACGGACTGACCTTGAGGTGACCGCGTAAGGACAGAGGAACAGCAAAGTAGTGCTCAAACTGCACACAGGACAAAGTTGTAGGGTATAGACAAGCTGATGAAGTGTGCAGGTACTGTCAGGCGGGTTGAAGAGATGAGGTGGAGCCAAAAATCGGTGAGGTAGGCAATACATATCAGGAATGGGGCTAGTATGAGACCCATGTTTAGGGTTATACGCATATGAAGTCAAGGCGCAACTGATAGGTCACAGCTACAGGCCCTAAGTAGTAGGGCAATGGTGGCATGGGCACACATTGTTCGTGTGGGTTGCATACATCAAGGGCAAGCATACATTCAGAGTAAAACCTATAGTTACACTAATTGCTTAATGAACCCCTGGAACAGAGCAAGGGGGATACAAGATGCAGACTATCACAGGTAAAAAGAGACAGCCTGCTCAGAATTGAAAGGACAGACAAGATAAGAAATGAACAGATTCTCCACAGATTTTTCAAGGAAAGAAATATGTGGAAGAAACTAAATAGAAGAAGGAATAGTGTGATAAGAAACGAGGGAATAGCTACCATGGTACTACGGTGAGTGGTTTCTCATAAAAATTATAGGGGCAGACAGAGATTGGGATATATACAACAAATAACTGATGTTCTTAGAATAACCTTTATCTGCTGCAGTAGCTGTTGTAGCTTGGATTAGAATTTCCTTTTATTATGATTTTTCACTACTGCACATTTTGACTGTGTAGCGATTTTCAAGAATACGGTTTAACTTCTTGAAAGAAAAAACTTTCCTTTATTTACTCTTACACATTTCCATTTTATTTTTATTTTGGTTACTTTGACATTTCTGGTGAGTAGCCATTTTCAGAACAAACAGATCCATATCAGAACACCTGTCTCGACAGGCTTTGGTCAAGGTTATACAAACGCGAGGAACAAAATCAGTATGATCGTAATTATTTTTTCTCATATGTATGCAGTTCCTTGAAAATTACTTAATAAAAGCAAGTCTTCTGGACCAGACTGTCTACCAATTGGGTTATTTTCAGAGTATGCTACTGCAATAGCTCTATATTTAACAATCATATACAACCATTCGCTCGAAG
Organism: Schistocerca piceifrons; assembly: GCF_021461385.2. Lineage (NCBI taxonomy): Eukaryota > Metazoa > Arthropoda > Insecta > Orthoptera > Acrididae > Schistocerca > Schistocerca piceifrons. Next base: position 841,291,510 of record NC_060140.1, on the reverse strand, counting down.
AAAGATCCGTACCCAAAGACTGGAAAGTAGCACAGGTCACACCAATATTCAAGAAAGGTAGTAGGAGTAATCCACTAAATTACAAGCCCATATCATTAACGTCGATATGCAGCAGGATTTTGGAACATATATTGTGTTCGAACATTATGAATTAACTCGAAGAAAATGGTCTATTGACACACATTCAACATGGATTTAGAAAGCATCGTTCTTGTGAAACACAACTAGCTCTTTACTCGCATGAAACGTTGAGTGCTATTGACAAGGGTTCAAAATGGTTCAAATGGCTCTGAGCACTATGGGACTTAACATCTTTGGTCATCAGTCCCCTAGAACTTAGAACTACTTAAACCTAACTAACCTAAGGGCAGCACACAACACCCAGCCATCACGAGGCAGAGAAAATCCCTGACCCCGCCGGGAATCGAACCCGGGAACCCGGGCGTGGGAAGCGAGAACGCTACCGCACGACCACGAGATGCGGGCTATTGACAAGGGATTTCAAATAGTTTCCGTATTCCTGGATTTCCAGAAGGCTTTTGACACTGTACCACACAAGCGGCTTGTAGTGAAATTGCGTGCTTATGGAATATCGTCTCAGTTACGTAACTGGATTCGTGATTTCCTGTCAGAGAGGTCCCAGTTCGTAGTAAGTGAAGGAAAGGCCTCGATTAAAAAACAAATGATTTCTAGCTTTCCCCAAGGTAGTGTTATAAGCCCTTTACTGTTTCTTATCTATGCTGGGGAACAAACCGGAGCAGCCATCTTAGGTTGTTTGCAGATGATGCTGTCGTTTACCATTAGCAAAGTCATCAGAACATCAAAACAAATTGCAAAACGGTTTAGAAAAGATACCTCTATGGTGCGAAAAGGGCAATTCACCATAAATAACGAAAAGTGTGGGGTCATCCACATGAGTGTTAAAAGGAACGCGTTGAATTTCGGTTCCACGATAAATCAGCCAAATCTAAGGGCCGTAAATTCAACTAAACACCTAGGAATTGCTATTGCGAACTACTTAAATTGGAAGGAACACATAAAAAATGTTGTGGGGAAGGCTAACCAAAGACTGCGTTTTCTTGGCAGGACACTTAGAAAAAGTAACAGATCTACTAAGGAGACTGCCTGCAGTACGGTTGTCCGTCCTCTTTTAGAATACTGCTGCGCCGTGTGGGATCCTTACCAGAAAGGACTGACGGAGTACATCGAAAACGTTCAAAGAAGGGCAGCACGTTTTGTACTATCGCGAAATAGCGGAGAGATGTAACTGAATTGATACAGGATTTGGGGTGGACATTATTAAAATGGTTTTTCGTTGTGGAGCTATCTTCTGACGAAATTGCAATCACCAGCTTTTTCCTCCGAACGCGAAAATATTTTGTTGACACCGACCTAGGTAGGGAGAGACGATCACCACGATAAAACAATGGAAATCAGAGCTCGTACGGAAAGATATAGGTGTTCGTTCTTCCCACGCGCTAATACGAGGTTGGAGAAACAGAGGATTGTGAAGGTGGTTCAATGAACCCTCTGCCAGGCACTTAAATGTGATTTGCAGAGTATCGATGTAGATGTGTATGTCGATGTGCATTCCACTCAAAATTGCAGCACAAATTGGAATATTGACTAGTATCGATGGCTAGTTGTTCTTTAATTGTGCAACTGTACATATTACATTTTATCTCAGTCTGTTTGTTAAAAATCTTGAAAGTAAGGTATATGAATCTCAAATAAACTACAAAAATTTTTGTACATGCAGTTAATTCCACTGTATATTGTTCTCATTACGCTGTAATATGTTTTGCAGATGTTACAAAATAAAATTCTAGCAGCTGAAAGCAAGATGAAATCGTTCCATATCTGATGGATTACTAACGGAACTTGGGACAAAAATGTCAAATAAGTGGAAAAGGCATAACGTTGATGGAGGGGGGAGGACTAATTTCTTCCTCGCCACTGTGGCAGCACTGTCGTGCTTACGCCGGAAGTACAGACAGGGGGGAGCAGTCTGGCGTACACGCCAGTATTCTTATGAGTGGAGCATTGCCAGCCTGTTACGCGCCGTGCTTTTACTCACAACTAATTTTGCAGAAGACGAAATCTAATTTGGAAATTCGAATGCAATGTTAGATACTGCGGTTACATGTTAAGCCTGAAGCAATTTTGATAAGACCTTCAATGGCAGTGTTCTATTCTTCCCGCATTATGGAAAAAAATGGTTGAACATTACTACAGCCAAACATGTTCAACAATTACAGTGGATAGAGGCATTCCGAATGGGTAAATACGCTGCGAGTAATTACAAGGGATAAAGACGTTGCTAATAAGCCTGGCATAAGTTGGGTTTCGACGTATTTTTGAAAATTTTTGCTATTCATTTCTGAGTGATAGTCGGACGTTTTGGTTTTTGAGCGATGAAACACCTGTCTCCGCGTGCATGAGCAACAATTAAACTCTGACCGGCACTTTTGTTTGACAATACTACTCGCACACTAAGTAGATATTAAAAGCTTTGCGACTGGCCACTCAGTGGCCGAAACCTAGGTAGATCTGAAAAGTAAAAACAAAAATTGCGATTGACTGCTGACATTTCCTACAGATTTATTTAAATAAAATTCCACAAACGTTTTGTAGAAAAGAAAAGGGGGCGGCAATTTAGCAGCTCGCACGGGGCGGCACTGGAGGTTGCGCCAGCCCTGATGTTATTATTAGCCACCGCTTAGACAATTTATTCAGTACGAGCACCAGAGACATCGACGAGATCAGCGCCAGATTTGCACCTGGTGGCCCAAATTGGAATTAATTTTTTTTTCTTTTTTGTCAGCGTAAATCGGTTGCACATTAACTCAGTAGAGTATCTACCAAGTTTCATTGCCATGCGATCATTGCAGGCCACACTGTATCCCCGTGAGTAGCTGCACGTTAATTATAACCACACGGCGGTAGACTCATGAAAGAGATAGAGCTGTCGGCTCGTGCACCAGCACTGACCTGAGAGGACGGCGATCAGCAGCCGGTAGGCGATCTCGGCTGTGGTCTCCCAGCGACTGCCCAGCCTGGAGCGCAGTTCTGGCGAGAAGACGATCTGCGTGGGCACGTACTGCTGCAGGCCGTACGTGAACAAGATGGCCGCCGCGATCAGCAGCTTCACCACCTGCGCCAGGCTGCAAATAACACCACGACGCATGAGAGCTGTTGTACAGATAAGAATCAAGTAAAATGTGTACTAGTTTGCATGCGGTACTTGGAATACCATGCCGGTAACCTTGGCAGAGACGACACTCGTGTAAAATACATGTAATAGACTGAGGTGTCAAAAGTCAAGGGGTACCTTTTAATATCGTGTCGTACCTCATATTGTCAGGCGTACTGCAGCAATTCGACGTGGCGTAGACTCAACAAGTCGTTGGAAGTCCCTTGCAGCACTGTTGAGCCATGCTGCCCCTACAGCCGTTCATAATTGCGAATGTTACCAGTGCAGGATTCTGTGCACGAACTGACCTTTCGATTATGTGCCACGAATGTTCGATGGGACTCATGTCGGGTGAACAGTGTGGTCTGATTCGTCGCTCGAACTGTCCAGAATGTTCTAGAAACCAATGGCGAAAAATTGTGGTCCAATGACATGGGGCATTGTCATTATAAAAATTCCATCGGTGCTTGGGAACATGGAGTGCATGAATGACTGCAAATCGTCAATGACCGTTTCAGTTGCACCAAGGAACCATGTCCATTCCATTTAAACACAGCCAACAACATTATGAAGCCACCACTGGCTTGCACAGTGCCTTGTTGACAACTTGGGTCCATGGATTCGTGGGGCCTACGACACAAACTGATGATGGTCGAAGTAGAGAGGATATAAAATGTAGGCTGGCAATGGCAAGGAAAGCGTTTCTGAAGAAGAGAAATTTGTTAACATCCAGTATTGATTTAAGTGTCAGGAAGTCATTTCTGAAAGTATTCGTATGGAGTGTAGCCATGTATGGAAGTGAAACATGGACGATAAATAGTTTGGACAAGAAGAGAATAGAAGCTTTCGAAATGTGGTGCTACAGAAGAATGCTGAAGATTAGATGGGTAGATCACATAGCTAATGAGGAAGTATTGAATAGGATTGGGGAGAAGAGAAGTTTGTGGCACAACTTGACCAGAAGAAGGGATCGGTTGGTAGGACATGTTCTGAGGCATCATGGGATCACCAATTTAGTATTGGAGGGCAGCGTGGAGGGTAAAAATCGTAGAGGGAGACCAAGAGATGAATACACTAAGCAGATTCAGAAGGATGTAGGTTGCAGTAGGTACTGGGAGATGAAAAAGCTTGCACAGGACAGAGTAGCATGGAGAGCTGCATCAAACCGGTCTCAGGACTGAAGACCACAACAACAACAACACGACACAAACGAACGCTACCATCAGCTCTTACCAATTGAAATCGGAACTCTTATGAGTATTCGAGTAGTTTTGGGCCCAACCGATATTGTCACGAATCCAGGAGAGACGCTGCAGATGATGTCTTGCCGTTAGCAAATGCACTCGCGTAGGTCGTCTGCCGCCATAGCCCATTAACACCAAATTTGGCAGCGTTCGTCGTACGCCTCGCATTGATTTCTGTAGTTATTTCATGCAGTGTTGCTAGTCTGTCAGCACTAACAATTTTTCGCAAACGTCGCTGTTCTCTAAGTGGAGGCCGTCGGCCACTGCGTTGTCCCTGGTGAGAGGTAAAGCCTGAAAGTTGGTATTCGGCACACGCTTGTCACTCTGCATCTCGAAATACTTAATTCGCTAAGCATTTCCGAGTTAACATGTCCCATGCGTCTAGGTGCAAATACTATTCCACGTTCAGAGCCTGTTATTCCCCGTCGTGCGACCATTACGTAGGAAACCGTCTCCCGTGAATCACCTGAGTACAAGTGACAGATCCGCCAATCCACTGCCCTGTCATATCTTTTGTACGCGATACTACCGTCGTCTCTATATGTGCATATCCCATGACTTTTGTCACTTCATTGTAACTGAAACCTACGGAAAGAAGCAAAGCAATTTCACATAGTTTTTTCAATAGACAAAGCGAAATAACTAAATCCGTATATTCTAGCCAGTGAACACAATGTTAGTTTGTATTTGGAAATACACTACTCGCCGTTAAAATTGCTACACCAAGAACAAATGCAGATGACAAACGGGTATTCATTGGACAAATATATTATACTAGAACTGACATGTGATTAAATTTTCACTCAATTTTGGTGCATAGATCCTGAGAAATAAGTACCCAGAACAACCACCTCTGGCCGTAATAAAGACCTTGATACGCCTGGGAACTGAGTCAAACAGAGCTTGGATGGCGTGTACAGGTGTAGCTGCCCATGCAGCTTCAACACAATACCACAGCTCATCAAGATTACTGATAGGCGTATTGTGACGAGTCAGTTGCTCGGCCACCATTGACCGGACGTCAATGTGCTGGCCGGGGGAGCAGTCGAACATTTTCCGTATCCAGAAAGGCCCGTACAGGACCTGCAACATGCGGTCGTGCATTATCCTGCTGAAATGTAGGGTATTCCTAGGAATCGAATGAAGGGTAGAGCCACGGCTTGTAACACACCTGAAATGTAACGTCCACTGTTCAGAGTGCCGTCAGTGCGAACAAGAGGTGACCGAGACGTGTAGCAAATGGCACCCTACACCATCACACCGGCTGATACGCCATTATGGCGATGACGAATACACGCTTCCAATGTGCGTTCACCGCGATGTCCCCAAACAGGGCTGCGACCATTATTATACTGTAAACAGAGCCCGGATTCATCCGAAAAAATGACGTTTTGCCATTCGTGCACCATCGCAGGCGCTGCAGTCTGTGATGCAGCGTCAAGGGTAACCGCAGCCATGGTCTCCGAGCTGATAGTCCATGCTGCTGCAAACGTCGTCGAACTGTTCGTGCAGATGGTTGTTGTCTTGCAAACGTCCCCACCTGTTGACTCAGGGTTCGAAATGTGGCTGCACGATCTGTTCCAGCCATGCGGATAAGATGCGTGTCATCTCGACTGCTAGTGATACGAGGCCGTTGGGATCCAGCACGGCGTTCCGTATTACTCTCCTGAACCCACCGATTCCATATTCTGCTAACAGTCATCTCGAACATCGCGAGCAGCAATGTCGCGATACGATAAGCCGCAATCGCGATAGGCTACAATCCGACCTTTATCAAACTCGGAAACGTGATGGTACGCATTTGTCCTCCTTACAAGAGCCATCACAACAATGTTTCACCAGGCAACGCCGGTGAACTGCTGTTTGTGTATGAGCAATCGGTTGGAAACTCTCCTCAATTCAGCACGTTATAAGTGTCGCCACCGGCGCCAACTTTGCGTGAATGCTCTGAATAACTAATCATTTGCATATCACAGTATCTTCTCCCTGTCGGTTAAATTTCGCGTCTGTAGCACCTCATCTTCGTGGTGTAGTAATTTTAATGGCCAGTAGTGTATAAGATTCCGGTCTTTAACCCTTTCGCGGCTACGGGAGTATATGCATGCCCGGCAGGTTGGAATACCAGACGTCTACGGTCGTAGATGTACACCCAGCGGTCTGGAAGTCCAGACGGCTAATGGCATTCATATACGCCCGAGCTTGGGAGCAGGTAAACGTACACAATAGAATGGATAATCGCTGTTGTTCGCATTTCTGACTACAGTGTAATTATCTGCTCTTCTTTTCAATGTAGGAAAGCGATTAAGTTGTCATCTGTGGGCCCTTTTTGCTTACGAGTCTAGCAATCGTCCAGTCCTCTTTTCGCTTTAGTGAGACGACAGAGTTCGCATGCGTAGTCCTTGCCACGTCGGAACGCAATTTATTGCACAAGGAATTCATGAATATTCTTATGAATAGTAGCGACGAAGGTTGTAGTGATATGTCGGTGCTTATTTCCGAGGAAGAATTGGACGCGTGTGGACGTATTGCTGAATCCTGGACATCACGAACAGAAGATTTTTCCTCTGAAAACGGAAAAGAAGATGACGTAAGTAAAACTTCGTCAGGAAAAAGAATGTATGACTTTACAGAGAATCATCTAGTGACAAAACGACACCGTTTTGTGAACACATTTAGCAGGTTAAAAGCAGAGATCGAAGAGTCAGCTAGTCAATTAGATTTTTTTATGCTTCATATCAATGGAATTTGTTTCTGTCATCTGTATACAGATCAATAATTATTATAAATTTATTACTGAAAAACTGACAACAGTACCCAGGAGATTAGCATGCTGGAAGCATACAGAGCCAGGAAAATTTTATTGCTTCCTAGCATGTTCTCTGCTTATGCCTAGAAGTAAAAAGTTAGAAGTGAATGAATATTGGTCGAAAGATTCTTTGCGTCAAACACCAGTATTTTCTAAGATAATGGACAGGGACTTGTACAAGTTGATCCTGCGTTTATTGCACTTGAATGACAATTCCAGCGCATCTCAAGATATTCTTGTAAAAATACGTCTCATTGTAGATCACACAAAAAATAAATTCCACGTGTCAGTAGTACTCTTTGAAAACCTGGTGATCGACGAAAGTCTGCTACTTTTCAAAGGAAGGCTCCGATTTAGGCAGTACGTTCCAAATGAAGCTAGCCATTTTGGCGTAAAGAATTTGCGCCCTTTGTGACTTACAAATCAGTTATATTTTGGATTATATAGTCTACACTGGTGCCACCACTGAAATAGAATCTGGAAATGATGATTGGGGAAAATCAGGCGATGTTGTTGCCAGTTTGTTATTGCCATACCTCAACAAAGGTCATATAATTTATTTAGACAATTATTATTCGAGCCCAGAATATTTCCTGTGGTTCCATGTTAAACGAACAAACGCCGTCGGAACAGTGCTCAAAAATAGGAAACATCTACCACCATTGGCAGAGTAGCAAAAAAACGGGGAAATACAGTTCAAGTCCTGTGGAACATTAATCGCACTAAAATGGATGGACAAGAATAAAGTCATCATGCTTTCCACCGTAAATAGACCAGAGTTTTTGAAGACACAGAAAAAATAACAAAGAACGGGCCAAAACAAATTGAAACCTACCTTTGTTGTCAGCTATAATAAGTCAATGGGTGCAATCGATAAGACAGACAAGCTGTTATCTTCTGTACAGTGCATCCGAAAGACAATGAAGTGGAACAAAAAAAAAGTATTCTTTCATTTGACTGACTTGTATGTGCTTAATGCAAAAATTAATTTTGAAATACAAAAGCAACGGAAGGTACAACTTGCGAAATACCATTTGGAAATACTCCATCAGTTGCTTGATAAATTTCATAGTCAGACGTGTGAAAGTGGGATCCCACAGACAACCAAAGAAGAAAGCCGTTTCCGACTGCAGAATAAAGAGGGTCACTATCTAGGTTTCCCCGTAGCAACGGAGAAAAAGGAGATTTCCCCAGAGACGCTGAGTAATATGTGCTGCTCATTCACAACGAAAAATGACACGCGTAAGATGTAAAAAGTGTGATGCGGCTCTCTGCATGGTGCCATGTTTCGAAAAATATCACACACTAAAGAAATATTAGGATGTTTAGTAACTGTGTACGTTTCAAATAAAGGAAAGTGAAAACTAATAACAGTAAAAAAATTGTTTTTTAACTCAGCCAGCGGCGGCTCTAGGCCTGCATCAAAAATGAGGACGGGAAACCTCTAAAGTAAACAGTACTGAACGTGACGAGCCGGAAAAAAACAGCGAGCAAGAAGAAGGTAGACGTTTACTATCCGATTTCTTACTGTGGAGAATCGACTTTAGGCTTTAATTACAAACGAAGCCATGGGTTTGTCGCAAAATGAGGTATCGAGATATATTCTTTGTTTTAACTCTGAGTCCGGATACATGAAACATTTTTTTTTAAATTTCTGTAATTATTTTTTATTTAAGATACTAGCAAGAATTGTCCGAGATTTGGGAGCTTTTGCTGCGCACTACTCACTTTAAAACTATATATCTCGAAACACATTCGTTCCATGTTAATGAAATTTTAATATGTTGTAGACACATACGTCGGCGGTGTAAGTCTCAGGCTACAGGAATTACTATTAAAAAAGTTCCCATCTTTTTCTAAACCAACTGTTTCTCAGCCCATAATTAACATATAACTGAAAGTTTTGGTTGGTTTCGAAGCTGTCTTTCGTGGTTACCAGAAACTATAACCACTGTGACCGTACAGGGTATACTGATTGTAGGAAGAACATTACTGAACAGCGGATCTGTGCGAGCTGGAATGTGCGGGAATCCTGCAGTGCCGTAGCCCGCAGCCCGCAGCGACCACAGGGCTGAGTCCGCCGGCCGCCGGCCAGGCGCACACTGCGTTTCCTCCCGTCAGCTGGCCGGGCAACCAGGACGCTCGGCCCCTGTAGCCGCGAAAGGGTTAATTCTGTCAACGGTGTGAACTTTCGAAAATACAGCTGTCACTGAGGTAAAGAAACCAACAGCGCCATCTACTGGTTCTTTGGTTTACTACGAAACTAAAAGCACCATTTTGCTCTATGGTGTACTTCGCCATCGCTGAGGTAGACAGCCGAACTACTAAGCTGAGCAGACTCATAATTTTTTTTTTGATTGCATGACCTAATCTTGATGAAATAAAGAAAATATGTGCCCCCAAGCGACGCTCAAATTACCTATGAAAATCCCATCAAATTTTGGCTTGTAGGTTTGGACATCAGTGTGTTCAGAGAAATAGACAGATACGACTCTTTTAGACAAAACTTTAAAATAAGATATCTATTTTTTCGTTACTGGATCTTGATTAAGTAAACCTATACGTTACCCCAAGCTACGCTGAAGATTCCTACGAAAGCCCATCAAAATTCGTGTCAAAATTGTAGATTAGTGTCTTCAAACAGTCTGACAGACAGAGAGACAAAGACAGGCAAACACAACGGTTTTACAGTTGTGTCATTGATACACGAGTGTATCATATAAAACTTGCACTGCAAATATTGCGAAAACGAAAAGTGCTATTGGTGTGCGGTTTTCACAGAATGGGCTGGTAGTCAGGGGATTACACTGTTAGGCAATCAACAGATTGTAATAATAGAAAGTGTGCTTCTTGTGCAAAAATACACCTTTTTAAAAGGACCAATGCCTGTTGACATTAACAGACTAAAAGGTGGGTAAAATAGATTCCCAGTGGTGTTTATTGCAGGATTCTAGTACGAGTCGTTTACGACATATCATTTTTCGAGAAGTTCCCATGCCGATTCTTGTACTATATCTGTGGTAGCACACGCAAGTGCTTACATTAGTTACGTGGTTTCTGGTCAGTAACAAGACAACTGGCCATCACAGGTTGTGTTCAAATGACCGTCAGCAGCAACATACTCTTGCAGTTTAATATAGAATGACTGCTGCACACATGCTAGAATTTCAGCGAAGATGTCCGAGGAGGCTGCAGTAATAGGTCGTTGTGTATCATCCGGTGTAGTTATTATGTGCTCGTAGACAGCATCTTTCAGCTTTCTACACAGAAAAAAAAGTACGGACGTCAAATCTGGGGAACGGGCCAACCAATGTACAGGTCCTCTGCGTCAAATTCAACGATTTTGAAGCAATTCGTGAAGACATGCTGTAGTACTCCGTGCACTATGGGCAGGACAGTCATCATCTTGGTACCACAGGTTCCTCCTAGTCTACAGAGGTACATCTAGTAGCATCCGTTGAAGATAGTCTGTTAGGATGCTACAATGCTTGTGCGCATTCAGAGTTCCATCTATGAAACACGGGCCTATGAGCAGATGGTTCATTACCCCACACTACATGTTTGCACTCAATGGAAACTAACGTTCCAACTGACGAAGCCAACGGGCATTGTCAACAGACCAATAACGCACATTTCGGTTGTTTACCTGGCCGCGGTTCACTAAACAAGATACATGAGAGATCCAGAGTATCCTCTTTGAATGCCCACGTACAGAAGTTAACATGATTCTCATAATCGTTTCTACGCAGCTCTTGATGGAAGAGATGTGGTAAGGACTGCCATTTACTACTTTCTCATGCGGTTGCGCGGGAAGCTAACGTGCGGGTCAACTGCAACAACCACAAGACCATTAATTCCCCCCCCCCCCGCACCTCTATCGTCACTTGTTTCCTTGTGTTACATTGTCTAGGTCAGGGCTTCACAGCATACGTGCTCGCGGAGCAAGCTGTGAGCAGCAAGGCGCGAGCCGCGAGCACGGAGCAGCGCGAGAACGCTACCCCCACTACCAGACCAGAGCGGAGAGTGGGGAAAGTCACATGGGGCACACAACAGCTGCCGCCAGTCAATGTAAATCCGCGGCCACCTGCAGGGATATCACTCACGAATTATTACTGCGACAAATGAAACAAATAAAGGAGAATGTACACATGCCACATAATTTTATTAGCTTAGTGTATGCCTCTACATTCGCATTAATTTGTGAACTGTTACACAATAAAAGGTGTCACTGAAGTGTGGGATTCTCGGTTATCTTGTACTTTTTGCTCTTTACGATTGCGTCTATGTTCGCAGTAATTGTTCTTGTGCATTTTAGGCGCAGCGTGCAGTTTAAATTTCGATCAGACAATGCGTTTCTCAGGCGCGTCTTGTTACATTTCATTACAGAGAACAGTTGTTCACAAACATACGTGGAACCCAACATTGATATTATTGTAGCCGCCAGTTTGTGCAAACGAGGAAATCTATCCTGAGGGAAGTGTCTGTAGAATTCCAAAATGTTTTTCTTGTTCTGAAATTTGTCTCTGTATTCTCTGTCACACTGCAGGTCAATAATTTCTTGCTGCAGCTCAGGATGAATCTCTTAAACATTCGCTGAATATGCAGAGAACAAATCAAAATCACTGTCTAGTGCTGTCAGATCTTGAAAGCGCTGATCAACTAAACTATGTGAATAACGTTCACAGTCTTTGTGAACATCTTGCATGGATGATAATTTAGGAAAATGAGCTAGGTTTCCTGTTTCCAGCTGACTCACCCAAAGTGTCAATTTCATTTTAAAAGCTCGTATTCGATCTATGAAATGAGTAATTAGCAGATCTTTACCTTGTAGTAAAATGTTCAAAGCATTCAGATGGCTAGTTAAATCTGCTAAGAACGCGAGATCACATTCAAACGTGCGCGCGCATTTCCCCTACCTCCCCTCCCTCCCTACTCCGCGACCTTGCACCTGCTCGCGAGCACGTGCCTGAGCAGAAGCGAGTACTCGCGCTCAAAACCCGCCAGTTGTTAAGCCCTGGTCTAGGTGGTACAGTACCACTTCCAGGTAACTAGTTAAAGAGGTTGATAAATAATTGCAGAGATGGTTGCGAAATGGAGACCACAGTGTAAACCAGAAACGTTTTATTTGCAAGATTTAGGTATACCTTCCACCTACTTCTCTACGTAGTCGCCGCTCCAATTTCGAGTGTTGTCGTATTGTTGTATCAACTTTCCAGTATCCTCATCATAGAAAGCAGCTGCCTGTGCTTTCGGCCAGTTATCTGCACTGGACTGCAGCTCGTTGTCTGTGGAAAAAGTTTGTCTTCATAGCCAGCGGTTCTTGTGAGCAGAGATGAAACTCAGGGGAAGCCAATTACGGACTGTATTGTGGGTGATCAAACACTTCTCATTGGGAACGCTGCAGGAGCATCTTCATTACCCCTGCAGTGTGCGGCCGAGAATTGGCATGAAGAAGGAACTGCTCGATAGTTGTGTTATGTGGGCTGCGTCACATATGCGAAATCTCTAACCAGGCCCTCATACTTGGCGGGGAATGCTACTCCCTACGCAACTTTACGTGCTCACTGTTCACTCACAACTGAAAAGATCGACGCGACACGATCGACGGGCATTCTAGAGACACTCCCAACGCATCGGTGCAAAACTTTACCGGATTTCTCCAGTGGTTTTCATTTCGCGACAGATCGGAACTTACTTTCTGGACAACCTCGTATCTTGCTTCATACACCGTAAAAGAACGAACAGCATTCCTCCCCTACTCTCCACACACCATGACCATGTAGGATTTTTCTGCGTTGGGAAATACTATCGTCCACTCACGACCTACTGCTTGAACACATTAACTGACTAGTAAGTCGCCATGCACACGCAAGCAACACACAAGCACACTGTAAACAAACATAACGACATCGTGCCTAGCAACTATGCAGGATGGACGGCACAAACAAGTGCCGGTGTGGAAACTTTTCTCTCGTGGTCGTGCGGTAGCGTTCTCGCTTCCCACGCCCGGGTTCCCGGGTTCGATTCCCGGCGGGGTCAGGGATTTTCTCTGCCTCGTGATGGCTGGGTGTTGTGTGCTGTCCTTAGGTTAGTTAGGTTTAATTAGTTCTAAGTTCTAGGCGACTGATGACCTCAGCAGTTGAGTCGCATAGTGCTCAGAGCCATTTGGAAACTTTTCAAAATGCGGTATCTAATAAAACGGCTCGAACAACAATCCTGCAACAAACACCATCGATATTCCAATTGGCCGTGCATTTAGTTTATTAAAGTCAACAGGCATTGTTCCATTTAAAAAGCATACGTTTGCGCAAAAAGTACACTTTCTAAGTATTATTACAATCTGTTGATTGGCTAACAGTATGAGCCCATGACTGCCAATCTACTCGTTGAAAACTGCACATCAATAGCACTTTCTAGTTCCGCAATAATTTTTTTGCGGTGCAAGTTTTATGCGATTCGCCCTGTGGAGGATATAGAAGAGGCAAAGCCGTGACTTATCATAGCGCAGTAAAGGCCTCCTGCCATCTGCTGTGTTGTCTGCCCCGTCAAGGATGTGCAGTTTCATGTGTCGCTGTAAACAATGTCCTTTTGACAGCTACCCGACTGCAAACGTTCATTCCATGCGTATCCCTTCGCAGTGATGGCTCGGAAAACTTGAGACGGACTTGTCTTCATTAAGGGCCGCGATTACTGTCGTATTTACCAGGCCTGACACTCATCTTCGGTCCTTGCTGGTTACAACCACTGTCCTTACGCTTTGCTATTGTGACTGCGAGGGGTGCACCAGTCCTAGTGGAATACGAGCTGATACACCAGCAATTCCGACAACTTGAAAAGTGGTGTGGTCACGGGCGCGTCCATCACGACAGTTGCTTGCCGCCAATCAGAGATGCCCAAACGTCGACTGACATCGCTGCGCTCATTCCATACAGCCAACTGGCACATAGATATCACTTCAATGACGTGACTTACGTCATGGACGGAAAGCCATAACTCCGCCTGGTAGCAGTTCCGCTCCACCTACAGAGCTCCGTAGTCACCACTGTGATCTTTTCAAAGGGGTGACTAAATCAGCACTATTATTCATTACAGTGTGCTCGCTTGTTTTCTGGTACTCCTCCTCCACGTAAATATTGTCTGCCACTGTTCCGTAGAACAAAAACAGACCGTCAGCTGCCGTTCTCTAGGCCGCAGTAGTTTCTGGCACCATGGTTCTAACCCCATGGATTGAGTGCTCAGAGCACCGTCGACGGTAACTGTCGTTTGCAGCCCGGTGCGGCCAATCCTCGCCTGACGCACTGTTCTGAAAATCGACCTTTCCAGGGTTCACCTCGCATCCCAACACTGACTCTAAATCTTATAATAGCGCCGCCACTGGTCTCAGACTGCCTGTACTGTGCTCATAGTAGAAAACATTTTCATTTTTTACCGTCATATTTTAGTTTTTCCTTCAGCTTTGCAAGTAATACTTGTTTCTTGTAATGTGTAAATGGAAGAGGCATGAACTACCTTCTCTTTAACTGATGATATTGAACAATTTACCTCCTCTTGTTGTTGTTGTTCTTCTTCTCCTCCTCTTCTTGTTCTTCCTGGAACGTTTCTGCTTACACAGGTTGTTCACAGAGCATCTTCCAAGCTTCTCTATTCTCCCGCAGTTTATCGTTCAGCATTTCCTCCCACTGTACTCCTCCTCGGAGCACATCATTATTCACCTGGTCTCTTCATCATTGCGCATTATTTTAATGTGACCGAACCATATATGTCTACTTCTCTCCATAATTTCTTCTGAGAGACTGACTTCTCTGTCGTATACAAGGTATGGCTCTTAATTCCGGAAAAATTCTTATTTGAATTTCCTGCCGAATCGTAGTTCCGTCGGAGGCCGTGATTGGCATTCTTGAAAACCACAGGCATCTAGTAAACAGTCAGAACCTCAAAAAAGCCGAGATGTTACGGAAAAGTGAAGAGTACAACCGAAAAGCCGCGATTATCGAAAGTCTTAACGCTGGGTGTTCACCCACTGAAATAGTTCGATTCTTCGGGTTTCCGAGATCAACTGTTTACGATATTGTGGCGAAGTATTATGCTTCGGAGAAAATTGGACAAGGTTCCGCTGACCCGGCGAGGAAACCTCATTCGAGGAAACGACTGTTACGAAGGGCGGCAGACATCGAAAAGGCTCAGGCGAAGATTTCGGAGGACTCGGGGTAATCAGTGGGGAAATTGGCGTCAATATTAAATGTCAGCGAACGAACAACGCGTCCGATGGCAGAGGAGGACCTCATACGAGCCATTTCGTCCAAAACTGGCTGTCGGATAACGGTGACATGTTGTGGTCAAAGGAGTTCTGGCCTCCGAATAGGCCTCTACTATTATGTTCAGGGCGTAGTCAGAAGATTTACCAGTAAGACAGAACATCATAATGTCACATCTCTACTCACCGCTATCGAAGCAGCACTAGCGAATATGGTCAGAGCTATTTTAAAGAGTGTGTGCGATCGCTTCAGCACAAGATTGGAGGCGGTCATTGCGGCTGAAGGGGGTTACATCGAGTAATGTTGCTCTTCAAAGATTTTCATTTTCATTTGTATTTTCTTTCAATAAATTTGTTTTTGTATTTTTTAAGAAGACTTCAAACTAAATTATAATAAGAATAAAACAATATATAGTGAAGAAATCGAAAGAAAAATAAGTTAATAATGAAGTAATACAGTCAGGTGATTGTATGTTTTGTGACCTTGACACTGAAACACTCCCTATTAAACCCACCGTTATTGACTAGTGGATTATAGCCTAACAATTTTAACTAGTTTGACCGTAAGCAACTGATAGAGGCTGATAGGTTAATATTTTCACGGTAGTTGTTTCGTATCAAATCCAAGAAAGCTAATTGGGATGTCAGGTAGCAATAATCGGTACATGAGGTTGTAAATGCTCTACATCATTTGTCTGAACAGCACGGCCGGCCGGAGTGGCCGAGCGGTTCTAGGCGCTATAGTCTGGAACCGCACGACCGCTACGGTCGCAGGTTCGAATCCTGCCTCGGGCATGGATGTGTGTGATGTCCTTAGGTTAGTTAGGTTGAAGTAGTTCTTAGTTCTAGGGGACTGATGACCTCTGCAGTTAAGTCCCATAGTGCTCAGAGCCATTTGAACCATTTTTTTGAACAGCACGAATGAGGCAATTACTCCCTTCGTCTGAAAAAGTAATAACGTTTAACTCATTACAAGTCGCGTATTAATGTCGTCACACGCCAATACTCTTCATGTAGCACTGAATGCACATTCCTCACTGCAATCCAAATCGTGAGTATCCGGCACGATTGTCGCGTACTCACGGTGCACAAATGAACGCTTAAACACATCAAACAAATCACTCACATAACGGCATTTAAGTATTTGCTGGAAGTGAGGCCCACGGCGTTGGGTGACACACACAGCCGTTAAACAATTGTAAACGTGGTCCTGTGTAAATCCGCCCTGCTCGCTTAGCAGCCAATAACTTGCTTTTACGAAGTCTCAACACTGAATCCTCTCCGGCGCACTGGGCGCTCCATCATCGATAGTACCTACAGAGACTTGCGTGAGGTGTACATGTTGGCAGCCAGTCTAGGAATATTTTAGGGAATTTGTTTAAAAAATTTATATCAAAGTCCCAGTGAAATCTTTACAAGCTTTCTCCCCGAGTAACTTACGCCATGCCTACGTGACACAAGTCGCTTGTCTTTCAAATCCGAGGCAGTTCTGTCCAGTTAAAGCTGCTGACAGGAGATGCCTTGAGCCCTCTGCTGAAACTGCTAGCGAATTCACGCCATCGGTTTCAGCCAATAGCGTGCACGGGATACCGATCACGTGTGTGGACGCTGGATTGTTCTGCCGTGCAGAACACAGTTGTTTCTCTCTCTTGTAATCCAGAGTTGGAGCAGGACAGACGTCTTCTTGGAAGACAGAGCCTCTGGCTTTGCTATTCACGACCGGCCACCAACGTAAGTTAACATGAACCGCTTTCCCTTCCGTTGTCCATTTCAATTAATTGTTCGACCTCCTAGACTGGCCTAAACTTCGTAACTTCCGACCCTAGGCGCGCCCCTTGTACACCGTACATTGAAATACATCCTCTTTATTCTACCTAATTTCCTGTTTTGTTACTAACGGTCCGCAGCTCGTGGTCGTGCGGTAGCGTTCTCGCTTCCCACGCCCGGGTTCCCGGGTTCGATTCCCTGTGGGGTTAGGGATTTTCTCTGCCTCGTGATGACTGGGTGTTGTGTGCTGCCCTTAGATTAGTTAGGTTTAAGTAGTTCTAAGTTCTAGGGTACTGATGACCATAGCTGTTAAGTCCCATAGTGCTCAGAGCCATTTAAACCATTTGTTACTAACGGCAGGCCTGGATGCCAAGTCTCAAATCCTGACCACTCGACCTCCTGCACACTGCCTCCACGGGGCAAGTGTAACAACCCTGTAAATATTAACATTGGTGTTAGGGATCATATACATTTGTCCATTATGATTATATGGGCTGTTATGCCGTGGTCGGTTGATGAATTTTGTCTCAATTCCCAACGTTTCGTCCCCGTCTGCGGGAGACATCTTCAAGGGGGTCTGTAGCTCGATGGAAGGTCCAACACACCCACTGGCCCGCTACTGACTGCCGCTAAATTCCGTGTCCGCACGCTCCCGCGCCGCGGCGTGACGTCACGTGTTTTGAAAACGTCAGTGCAAGTGGCCGCTGTCCGCTGCCGTCGATCGCCGTTGCCATCACCCAGTAGTGGACGGGTGGTACACATCTTCTTTAACACCAACATCCATATACCGTTTAATTTCACGCCCTCCTCCTTTCGGTTGAAATTATTTGGGTGTTTAGCGATTTCGATTGCCTCGCTGTAGAGCCTTTCGTAATATCCGCTTGTGGCCGCTGGACCGATGACCATCGCAGTCTGGTCCTTTTAATCCCACAAACCAACCACCTTGTGGCCGCTAGTACTTGCGCCTCCTCGAAAAGAATATGGTGGTTCCCTGGCTGGAAAGCATGCTCCGCAACAGCTGATCGTTCCGTTTCTCCTCTTCTACAATTGCCCTTGTGCTCTTCCAAACGTTTTGAAACAGTTCTTTTAGTGGTACCCACACAAACATCTCCACAGCTGCATGGGATCGCCGGCCGCGGTGGTCTAGCGGTTCTAGGCGCTCAGTCCGGAACCGCGCGACTGCTACGGTCGCAGGTTCGAATCCTGCCTCGGGCATGGATGTGTGTGATGTCCTTAGGTCAGTTAGGTTTAAGTAGTTCTAAGTTCTAGGGGACTGATGACCACAGATGTTAAGTCCCATAGTGCTCAGAGCCATTTGAACCATTTTGCATGGGATCGTATACAGCTTTTTCCAGTGGTTTGCGAGCGTCCTTGGCAGGCTTAAGGTATTCCTGTATCTTCCTGGGGGGCTTGTAAATTACGGTAATATTCCGCTTCGTCAAGATCCTCCCTATTCTTTCCGTTACATTTTAACAAACGGCGGATATTACGAAAGGCTCTACAGGGAGGCAATCGAAATCGCTAAACACCCTAATAATATCAATCGAAAGGAGAAGGGCGTGAAATTAAACGGTATATGGATGCCGGCGGTATATGGATGCTGGTATTAAAGATGTGTACCACCCGTCCACTGCTGGGTGATGACAACGGCGATCGACGGCAGCGGACAGCGGCCAATTGCACTGACGTTTTCAAAACACGTGACGTCACGCCGCGGCGCGGGAGCGCGCAGACACGGAATTTAGCGGCAGTCAGTAGCGAGCCAGCTGGTGTGTTCGACCTTCCATCGAGCTACAGACCCCCATGAAGATGTCTCCCGCAGACGGGGACGAAACGTTGGGAATTGAGACAAAATTTATCAACCGACCACGGCATAACAGGCCGGATAATCATAATGGACATGACATTTCCGGCCGTGAAAGTCATTTTAGTATCATATACATTTACAGAAGCAAAGATGTATTGTTCTCAATACGTAAGGGGCGGTTCACCCCTTACAACACTTACACGTTGAGAAATGACATCACACCATTTTTTGTTTGCATTTTCAGCTTCAACTATTTCCTTCTGTATTGAGTGTTGAGGTACTGGTGGAACATGCTGACTTCTGTTTCTATTGTATATATTGACGCAGGCAACTTTCAGTGGTGGTTGCAACGTTATTTCACCAGCTCACATTATGACGCCCTGTACACTCCAGAATAAACTTTGTGGAAATTAATCGTGAAGAGGAACTCTTGTTGCGAGACATGTGGGAGCTGGGCTGTACGTGGAGTAACGGCGTGCCTGCCCAGTACTCACATGTCCTCGACCGGCAGGTTGAGCGTGACGCTGCCCATGGTGGCCTCGCCGTACTTGACGTAGCCGAAGAAGCCGATGACGGCGTACAGCGAGATGACGATCACCATGGCGATGTTGAGCACGCCGGGGCAGCCCAGGAAGTGCTGCGGCGTCTTCATGCTGTTCTCCACGGGCAGGACCTGCACACGTATACACGCACACGTCATCATTTTGATGAGCTTTACATGGAGCGAAGCTTATCTACGACTTTGTAACGTTATGTATACACTACTGGCCTTTAAAATTGCTACACCAACAAGAAATGCAGATGATAAACGGGTATTCATTGGACAGATATATTATACTAGAACTGACATTTGATTACATTTTCAAGCAATTTGGGAGCATAGAGCATGAGAAATTAGTATCCAGAACAACCACCTCTGGCCGTAATAACAGTTTTGATAAGCCTGGGCATTGAGTAAAACAGAGCTTGGATGGCGTGTACAGTTACAGCTGCCCATGCAGCTTCAACACGATACCACAGTTCATCAAGACTACTGATTGGCGTATTGTGACGAGCCAGTTGCTCGGCCACCATTGACCAGACGTTTTCAGTTGGAGAGAGATCTGGAGAAGGTGCTGGCCAGGACAGCACTCGAACATTTTCTGTATCCAGAAAGGCCCGTACAGGACATGCAACATGCGGTCGTGCATTATCCTACTGAAATGTAGGGTTTCGGAGGGATCGTATGAAAGGTAGAGCCACGGCTCATAACACATCTGAAATGTAACGTCCACTGTTCAAAGTGCCGTCAGTACGAACAAGAGGTGACCGAAACGTGTAACCAATGGCACCCCATAACATCAGGCCGAGTGATACGCCAGTATGGCGATAACGAATACACACTTCCAATGTGCGTTCACCGCGATGACGCCAAAAACGGATGCGACCATCATGATGCTGTAGACAGAACCTGGATTCGTCAGATAAAATGACGTTTTGCCATTCGTGCACCCAAGTTCGTCGTTGAGTACACCATCGGAGGCGTTCCTTTCTGTGATGCAGCGTCAAGGGTAACCGCACCCATGGTCTCGGAGCTGATAGTCCATGCTGCTGCAAACGTCATCGAACTGCTCGTGCAGATGGTTGTTGTTTTGCAAACTTCCCCATCTGTTGACTCAGGGATCGAGGTGTGGCTGCACGATCCGTCACAACCATGCGGATAAGATGCCTGTCATCTCGACTGCTAGTGATACGAGGCCGTTGGGATCCAGCACGGCGTTCCGTATTACCCTCCTGAACCCACCGATTCCATATTCTGCTAACAGTCATTGGATCTCGACCAACGCGAGCAGCAATGTCGCGACACGATAAACCGCAGCCGGCCGGTGTGGCCGTGCGGTTCTAGGCGCTTCAGTCTGGAACCGCGTGACCGCTACAGTCGCAGGTTCGAATCCTGCCTCGGGCATGGATGTGTGTGATGTCCTTAGGTTAGTTAGGTTTAAGTAGTTCTAAGTTCTAGGGGACTGATGACCTAAGACGTTAAGTCCCATAGTGCTCAGAGCCATTTGAACCATTTGATCCAGTCGTATAGGTGACTGATTCTGGGTGGTCAACGGCCGCTCCAATACTTTCGAGGGGACTTTATTTCGAGAGGTCTGAATGTGTTCCAGAGTAGGACTCTTAACATCCTCCAATTAAATTATGGAACTGAGGACAGACGATTATGAGTTGCTGTTCTTCGTATCGCCTATGATAATTTGTAAATCATCATGTTGAACTAGGAACAATTTTGAGCTGGAGAAAATTTTGTGTATTGTGATTGCGTCATGGACTTAGCTTTCGTGTATTTTTGATGACTATTTACTTTTGGGCGTTTTGCTACCATTATCATAACGCTCTCAACATAACTCTACTGCACTTGATGAGGATATGTATTGATGTGTTTCAACTGAATATCTCTGGACAACGTCCAGTTTACTTGAGATGTCCTTTCTTGATTAAATGTTATTCAACGTAAGTCTCTGTCTTCTACAACAATTACAGACGTTAGAATAGAATCCTTTTTATTGAATTATTCGTTTATCTTTTATTTTATATTTGCGGGTATTTTATTAGCTCGCAGTTCTAGTTAACGTATAGTCTATTTGACTGCAGGATCACAACTACAGGGTTATTATGTGCAGAGAATTAGCTGCGTGGGGTGGAAGCAGACTTGTGCCGCTCGACCTTATGTCTACATCGAGCACTTCTTTTTAAACAGAGCCGTGCATAGTTCCAGTACCTAAAGTACCAGTAATCGCAGATAAAGATGCAACTGGTTTGCTCGTATGAATTGCTGTTTGGAAGAGCAACTACTCAGCAGCAACAACTGTTAGGTACAGTAGCAGTTGGGGGCTCGTCCGGGATCTCCGCTGCAGACTAGGACTCAACACGCCTCTGCTTAGCCTTCTTCTTCTTTCTTGAAGTTCCGCGGCGAACTTCCCCACACCTAGTTGTTGCTGCCAATCCTCAACCACGCAACTGCTTCAAAAATGGTTCAAATGGCTCTGAGCACTATGGGACTTAACATCTATGGTCATCAGTCCCCTAGAACTTAGAACTACTTAAACCTAACTAACCTAAGGACATCACACAACACCCAGCCATCACGAGGCAGAGAAAATCCCTGACCCCACCGGGAATCGAACCCGGGAACCCGGGCGCGGGAAGCCAGGACGCCACCGCAGGACCACGAGCTGCGGGCACGCAACTGCTGCAAAATCATATGTTCGGAGCCCCCACACACTCTACAAATCACACAATAGGTTTGGGACCTAGATCACAGAATATTGCAGCAAGTTAGAGTTGCATTTGCAGCTCTAAAGGAATTAGAACCATATCCCGGACGAGAGACCTCGAGGGCAGCAGCCGCCACGGCAAAGCCAGCCACCGACTGCAACTTCGAGTTCATCAGCAACGGCACTTCGAGCAGCAAAAGTACAGCAGAAACAGTCAGCATGACTCTCATGTTAAGTATATGCACCGAGACTGTTAAAATGTGTGAAACTGCATCGTCACTGTCAGTGATGAGGCTCCTAACGATGAAGCAATCACACAGTCTGTGTTGTTCAGGTATTGTTAGTGGGCTAGTTAGTCCTACATCTGAATGTGGTAGTTAGTAGAGACGATGTTAGTGGGGCAGATAGTCCGAAATCAGATAAGGGATATGTATTTGCGAATTATTGAGTGGCACAGCTAAAGGAAATTCGGTCAAATATGGACTCTGAAATGGGGGTACGGGGATGTTGGGTACAAAGATAGGTTCAATAAAGACAGAGATAGGTTCGGTAGAGACAAGTATAGCAGAAACAGTAGAAGCTGAGATGAAGAAAATTAAATCTGATATAGAAGGGTTGGTTGATTCAAAATTAGATGTAAGGGGAGATATAGGCAAAATTTCTGAGGTTAGTTTCGTTAATGCCAGAATCGACACTGTGGAAAAAGATTTTTGGGAAAGACACATTAAGAGCTGGGCGGTGATGTTAAGAATTGTGAGTTGAGGCAAAATGCACTTGAGGAAATGGCAAGTCTATTGGCAATTTGTCTGGTAGAGTGGTAGAGAGTGAAAAAGAGGTGAAGGAAAATAGACAAGAGTTGGAAGCAGAGATTAATAAGGACCTTTTGTAGCGGTAACAACAGATTGAAGATGAACGACCAGAATTACATGCATTAGCAGGATATTAGGATACTACTGTGTTAGGTGTGATGGGTTAACTTAGGAACGGCAAAGTGTTAAGCAAATGATGGAATATGCCATCCAGTTGATTTTCTTGCTGCGTGTAGAGATAGTTTTGAGAGAGGAATAGAGGAAGAGGCAAAAATTAAGTTAGTTAAAAGACATCTTGAGGCCAATGCAAAATTATGGGCAAATTTAACGAGTGCTTAATTTACTACCCATGAAATGTTTGAGAGATGTTCACTGAACAAATCTGGAATGAAGAGAAGCGAACGCTACTTCACAATGAGTTCCTAAACGGACCAAGATTCAAATACGGAGGCAGGTCGATGTGAGATTTTTGCGTGCGTGCGTGCGTGCGCATATAAATCGTCTGCTAGCAGTGTTAGCGGCGATTACGACGCTCAAGAGACGACTGCCGGAATTTTTACCATGGAATTTTGTCCACAGTCCGACAAACTACATTGAAGGGTTTTTACATTTCATTGATGTGTGTGTTTTTGAGATTTACGGGCGCTAAACCATTTCATTGATAACAGTGAACAAGTGTTGAAATTCAAGTCACGTATTTGGAACAGTGGGCAGGACAATGGGTACCAAAACGGGAGTTATACTAATCACCAAAATAGTTATAACAGTAATAGTTTTCACAGGAGAAATGGGAGCGGGAACTATCATTACGAAAATCAAAATCGTGAACGAAGATTTGAGGGGCAGAAACCTCATGAAATGAAAACCCAGAATACGAGGTCGGGAAATTAGGGATCGCCGCATCGCAGGTCCGGAGATGGCGAAATAAACCTTTGTTGAAAAGAATAAGTTAATTTAAACATCCTATGAGTGTCGAAAATTCGGCCACGAAGCCTAAAATGTTGGAGATGAAGGCTATAAAAAGTAAGAATAGAATGAGGAATAAGCGCAACCGCCGGGCGAGGTGGCCGAGCGGTTCTAGGTGCTACAGTCTGGAACCGCGCGTCCGCGACGGTCTCAAAAAATTGTTCAAATGGCTCTGAGCACTATGGGACTTAACATCTGTTGTCATCAGTCCCCGAGAACTTAGAACTAATTAAACCTAACTAACCTAAGGACATCACACACATCCATGCCCGAGGCAGGATTCGAACCTGCGACCGTAGCGGTCACGCGCTTCCAGACTGAAGCGCCTAGAACCGGATGGCCACTGCGGCCGGCGCGACGGAAATATGTGAAGATAGCTGCGAAAGTGGTGAAGCTGTAGTTTCGTCAGCTGGAGATGAATTTCATTGCATATACGCGGTTGTGGGTGATTTATTTTTAAAGGGAGGTAAAGGTGATGTTTTAGGTGCTGAAGCTGAGAAGTTCGAACCTTCTGATCTAGCTATTCTGAGAGGAATTTGTGCATTTATTTCTATTGATGGACGTCAAGCAATGGCTCTTGATGAAAGCATGAGTCATGAACGGCTGTGGAAGGATGAATGTGAAAGCAGTGTGTTGCATGGGGGCTCAGAATCGAAAGTGTTATAGAAGTGTGAAAGTAAAGAAAATGTAATGGAGACAAAGGTAAATCCGACTTTGGCGAAGTTCGAATGTAGTGCGAATTCTAATGTCGGGCGATGCAGTAGGAACAGTTATAGTGTACTGGCGGAAGTCGACGGAGTTATTGTTGGTGATATCTGTAGTGTATCAGCGGACGTAGCGGACGTTTTAGGTAAAGAAGTTGATGGTGATGAGTTACCGGTGGTTATTAATGCAGCTAATTGTGATAAAGTTTGTAGTGATTCGGCGGAAATAATTGAGATTTTGCGTAAGAGAGACGAAGACTTAGATTGTATGGTTAATTGCGAGTATGTTGCAGCGAAAGATATCGTTACTTCAGAGGGAGGGGACAGTATATTTGATGCTTGCGAGGATGATGAAAGGAATAATTCTGAGAGTGATTTAATTCCTGATTTATATCCTACAGATGAGTTAGAAGGCCAGCCGGTGTGGACGAGTGGTTCTAGGCGCTTCAGTCTGGAACCGCGTGACCGCTACGGTCGCAGGTTTGAGTCCTGCCTCGGGCATGGATGTGTGTGATGTCCTTAGGTTAGTTGGGTTTAAGTAGTTCTAAGTTCTAGGGGACTCATGACCACAGACGTTAAGTTCCATACTACTCAGAGCCATTTGAACCATTTTTTTTTTTGTTAGAAGAAGATCGGGAGAATCTGAGAATGAGTAATGTGATTGAGATTTGTTGTGAAATTATGATGTGTACCATAAATATCGAAGAAAAAGGATAGGCAATTGAGGGAACTGTGTTTAGAGAGGGGTGAAATTAAAAATGTGCAGCCTGTAAGCGACGCTGATGAATGAAGAAAGTGTGTGTTTCTCGACTCTATAAATGTTGTTTCAGCGTTAGTCACAAAGTTTGTCTGTAAACGAAAGAGTCAATCGGTAGACGAGGAAAGAGGGCACAAATTTGAGCTGTTCAAAAACGCAAAAAGGTGAGATTTAAAAGAAGTGTTAGTAGAGGCAGCGGTGGCAGAGTTGGACTGCGTGAATGAAGAATGAGGTGAGTATAGATATAAATATGTATATAAATGTAATTTCACGTGTAGTATATAAGAAATTTGTGGGACTATTTTTTGTTTTGTGCAGGGGGTGACTTGGTGAATATAGAATGTGTGCAATAAAGTATGGAGGCACGACTTCGTGGAAGAGTGTCGATACTGGCCGCAGAAATCATGGTGGATGAAGGTCGGCAGCACAAAATTAGTTCCGTTGTTTGCGTAAGAGAGTAATGTAAACTGTATCGTACGTAAGATTTGCGATGGAAATTTCCATGGGTTATTTATATGTGACGCTTGTAGTATTTCAGATGGGCTTCTCATATACTAGATGTAGTTTGTTTGTAATTATTGTAGGCATAAAATTTGGTGCTTGGAGGTCAACAGATCTGATTAAGACTATAACTGTTTGTGGAAGTAGAACATGTGTTTAGGTGCAAAATAAAGGCAACGTTAGGAAGGATATTAGGAAGTATATTTCGTTGATGAATTGTATAAGATGTATTTTTTGGCAGGGTTTTAAGGATTTATAGATAAATATTGGAGATAAATTCACATAAAGCTCATAAAAATAATTCTGTGGATGAGTGCTTTATTATACTAATACGATATTGATGAATTATGACCCAGTTATACACTGAAATGGGCGATTTCTGCAGCTGATAGTATTAGTTTTAAAGTTTATAATTACATGTGGTAAAATTTTAGAGAAATGATAAAACATTTGTTGACTTATGATGTCGAACAAATTTCATAGCACGAAAGACGTATTTTCTAGTGGGAACATAGACACAGTGTTTGAAATGTCGACATAAATCAAGTCTGTTTTCCCTATGCTGTAAATCAGGTTTTTTTTTCTCCTTTTCGCTTGCTGTCCTGTTTGTGACTGTATTGGTTCCTCTGCGGAGAGTGTTAAGTGCCTGATCTGTGGGGGATTCGGAAAGAGTATGTTTATTATTAAGTACAACACAGTCGTATTTCGACAGCTATCGTCCTCCAGCACTGACAGTGACTGAGAACTGACGCATGTTCGGCGCAGTACTTGATCAACTGCGACACGAATTTCTGCAGTGGCAGCTGGACTGCGAACCACCTAAACTTCGACGTTAGAAGGCCAACAGTATGACGTGTGTGTGAAAGTGAAGTGCTGCGATGTAGTCGTCAAAGTAAAGGTTGCTATCAAATTAGTGAAAATGCACTAAAGACTCTTGAAAACAGTGATCTGGCTCGGGTGTTTATTTAAATTTATGTGTGTATTTTGGTATTTAAGTATTGTGCCATAATTTTATAATTTACGTTGCATTTAGAAAATTTAAGCTGATAATATGACATCCTAGGATGATGATGGTGATGTTTGGTTTGTGCGCCCGTACAAATTCCCAACCTTTGTTCAGTCCTATCTCGCTACTTTCATAAATGATAATGAAATAATGAGGGCAACACAAAAACCCAGTCATCTCGAGACAGGTGAAAATCTCTGACACCGGCGGGAATCGAGAGAGGCGAGAAGGCGTCCGCGAGACCAGGAGTTGAGAACACGTGTACTACGAGGTACATACTGTTCATATACCGGCGCAGAAGTATTTACGCTATTGATCTGACAAGAAAGTAGTGCATTCCATTTTTTACGTTATGTACGTATTTATTATGTTGTGTTTGTTAACTCTGGTGCGACTTAACGTTCGTAATCAGCCAGCTAATGTGCCACATTAAGAAGAGCTGTGCAGCATTACGGGTATGTAGGCGAGCTAGGATTATTGCAAATAAAAGTGAATTTGTTTGCGAAGCTGTGCGGCCCCAGCGGCAATAGAACGAAATGGTCTGGCGGGACGCTCCAGTGTTAGCAAAGGAGCGGACCTGGGGAAAATCCCGAAGCTGGGAATTTGGACGGCTGTTATTCCCATGCCCTTTGTGCAGGAGACAATGCTCCAGGAAACAGCGGAGTGTCAGAAAATGTTGAAGATGGTTACGTTACAGCTCTTTGAGATACGACAACGATTCACAACAAATACAAATCTGAATACATTTGTGATCTCAGAAAAGTGAGCCACATTCGATGGTACACACTATTTGAGTATCTTTAAAACTACAGAAGTTGATATCTCACAACGAAAATACATTTTCACAATTTTCCATGTTAACAACTTCTAATCGCTTCAAGCGATTTCATTGAAACGGTATCTCAGATGATAGCATTGCACTATAGCTCCCGTCCCTAAAAACTGGAAGCTGTATAGAAGATATAAAGATGTTTGAAATGGCTCTAAGCACTATGGGACTTAACATCTGAGGTCATCAGTCCTATAAACTGAGAACTATTTAAACCTAAATAATCTAAGGACATCACACACATCCTTGCCCGAGGCAAGATTCGAACCTGCGACCGTAGCAGCAGCGCGGTTCCGGACTGAACTTCCTAGAACTGCTCGGCGACAGCGGTCGGAGAAGATGGAAAGATAAGAGGTGACTTTCGTACGGATTTCGATTAATAATGCATCACGCAAACTTACAAAAGACTACAGTGGCAGACGTTACAAGAGAGGTGCTGAGCTTCACGGAGAAATTTTGTTGCTAAATGTTGGAGAGCGTACCTCTCATGAAGAGGTGCCGACTTTTTACTTCCTCCCGCATACGTCTGCCTAAACGACCGCGACGGGTAAATCAGAGAAATTAGTGCCCATAAGGATGCTTGCGGACATCCGAGGAAGTGCAGAGCCACGATTCAAAGCTGAACAAAATGCGATGCTATTTTGAACAGTCCATGCCTCCTAGTCACGGCACCCAACCAAACGGAGCCGTTTGAGTTGATGAACAGCGTGTGAAGATGTAAGTGGCCCGAAATTCCCAGTTCCCGCAGTTTCTTCACTTGGCAACAGTGTTGAACGTTTCTGGTCCTCAAGGAACACTAAATCAGTTTGGGTTTTGTATATATTGATTCTCTGTCTCGTGGATGAACGCAGCAAGCTTGCCAGAACAGATTTCAGGGAAGCTATAGAATTCAGCTTAAGCATCTACATTACGAGGGTAATCCCAAAAGTAAGGTCTCCTATTTTTTTATAAGTACAAAACTCTGTGTGGAAGTTGGTCACACTCTTATAACAGTTGGTCACACTGTTATAAAGAGTGCTTCACGCGCTGTGTGTAAACATGCGCACGCCGCGCTGAGGCGCTCAGTCTTAGCTTGGTAGCCGTTCAAAATGGAGCTCCCGTTAGATGATACCGCCAAGTGCGAACTGTGCGCAGTTATTCGGTTTTTGAACGCAAAGGGCACTGCGACGATTGAAATCCATCGCCAATTGACGGAAGTGTATGGTAAGTCGTGCATGGATGTCAAAAATGTTCGTAAGTGGTGTAGAGAGTTTGCAGCTGGTCGGACCGAAATTCACGACGAACAAAGGAGCGGGAGACCGTAAATTTCTGAGGAGACAGTGTTGAAGGTACAGCAAAGCATGCCTGGATGATCTCTGCACGTTGGTTCCTGAGGTCTCCCGAGGCACCGCTCACAGAATTTTAAGGGAAACATTGAGCTGCCGGAAGGTGTGCGCAAGATGGGTGACACGCATGCATACTGAGGACCACATGGGGCAACGAGTTGATGCTTCCCGCGCATTTCTTCACCGCCTTGCAGCCGAACAGGACAACTTTCTGGACTCAATTGTCACGGGTGACGAAACCTGCACATACCACTTTACACCTGAGTCCAAGCAACAATCAGGCCAGTGGCGGAATCCTTCTTCGCCAAAGCCGCAGAAATTCAAAGAAACACAGTCTGTTGGTAAAGTCATGACAACCGTTTATTGGGATCTGAAAAGGGTATTGTTGGTCGACTTTGTGCCCACTGGGACCACAATTAACGCTGACAGCTATTGTGAGACTCTTAAAAAACTCAAACGGGCAATTCAGAACCGGAGAAGAGGAATGTTGAGCAAGGGCCTACACATTCTCCGTGACAACGCTCGCCCACACTTCGCTCCGCAAACCGTTTCTCTCCTGCAACAGTTTCAGTGGAACACAATCACCCGACCACCCTATAGTCCTGACTTGGCGCTCAGTGACTATCACCTGTTCCCTCGGTTAAAAGAACATTTGGCCGGAAAGCGATTCAGCTCCGAAGACGAGGTGAAAGATGAGGTTCATAACTTTCTGAACAGCATGGCGGCGGGCTGGTATGACATGAGAATACAAAAACTGCCACAGCGTCTACAAAATTGCATCGACAGAAATGGTGATTATGTCGAAAAATAGCTAAATGTTCAAGCTGTAAACTGATGTAAATCATAGTAGAAATAAGCAGGTCTATATACTTATAAAACAATAGGAGACCTTACTTTTGGGATTACCCGCGTATATTTTGCCGTGGTAGGTTCTGACGAGCGTCAAGAGAGCCAGAAAGTCGTTCTCTATTTTGTGCTTACATGCAGGCTTCAGTAACAGTGTGTTAATAGTCCGTATTTAACGCCTACAGCGACGTAGGTGCTTCACATTGCAGTAGGGTGGGTTGCCTAGACCTTCAGCGTTAGGCGCACATGCTGTTCTGGACACGAGCAGGTCGCTGAGAGCATTTACCAGATTGCACGCATTGCCTAATAGGGAGGAAAGACTAATGTGGATCACCCATCATTTACATCATGTTATTCCGAGGTTGGTTACCACCGCTTTTGTGTTGCGAGAGGACAAAGTATTACATTATGATATGCTAGGGCTAGAGGACGTATTGGTGGTACTCGGTTTAACGGATCCGGTGAACTGCTGAGCAAATCGGAGTGCAGCAGGAGTACGCTCGCCCTAGATTACCTTCAGCACTGACTTAGGATGCTGGCGGAAATCGTAGAAGCCGCTCATCTGACGGTCATAGTATACCTGACAGAGACATACTCCTGCAAGATTTGGAGCCTTTTCTCAGTGAAAAACTAATCAAAACCTTTCAAGAATTAATGTTAGGTGCTGAAACTAGAAATCTACTACACCCGCCCCCAAACTCCCCTTCATTTCGCTCTCGCAGAGAATGCAAAGGCTATATTAGAGCTTTGTAATGAGCATAAGGGTACGTGGAGTAAGTAGACCAGCGCTGTTCGTGTTTTGCTCGCAAACAACTTCCATCCGTTCTTGCGTCACGTCATCAGAAGATCTCTTCATTCTATCCAGAAACCTTCGCACCAGTGACTACAACAAGTATTGCAGTAGACGGTGGGGAATTGGAAACTGTGATGACATAAATGTAATTTTAAGGTAATGTTCATGACCACATTATTTTGTGATACCCTTTTTGTTGCAGTTGCTAAAATAATTGTGCAGTGCAAGAATGTATCTCGACATTAAGCTCATGACTCGAAGAAATTTTTAACAAACATTATATCTTAATTTGAGGTATAAAGGCTTGCATCGCGAGTACGGAAATCGGACGATAGCAACTGGCTCCATACAGGCGATGAGTCACAACTCTCGTGACAGATGAATATTTTAGGGTAGGTCCGAGTAGTTAACGGCTGTTGCTGAACAATGCCACTGTCATACAGAATATGAAATCTTAAGCTGTCAGAACTATGTGTTTTGGAAACTACCAGGTGTACCGGCACGAAATGGGCGTTTTTTTTTAAAATGAAACACTAATTTTGAATTGAAAGGTAAAAACATTTTATTCAAAGTACTGATCATTGCTTTCTATACATTTTGACCACCTTTCTGGCAGTTTGTGGACACCACGCCAATAGAAATGTTCATCTTTTGAAGCAAATTTCGACTTCTTCGTAGGAATCGAATTGTTCCTCATCCATTGCGTGTCGCATTGATGAAAACAAATTGTAGTGGGAAGGGGCCAAGTCTGGTGAATACGGCGGGTGGGGTAGCAGCTCCCAGCCAAGTGTTTTGATTGTATCCTGAACCAGCTTTGCTTTGTGTGAAGGTGCATTGTCGTGTAAAAAAAATTACTTTGCCATGTCTTCTGGCCCATTCTGGTCTTTTTTTCGATCAATATATAGTTCACATTAATCATTTGTTGTCTGTATCGATTATTATTCACAGTTTCACCGGGATTTAGAAGCTCATGGTATACCACACCTCTCTGATCCCACCAAACACAGAGCATTGTCTTCTTGCCGAATCGATCTGGTTTTGAAGTCGATGTTGATGGTTGTTCCGGATTAACCCATGATTTTTCCCATTTAGGATTCTTAAAATAAATCCATTTTTCATGGCCAGTAACAATTCGATGCAAAATTGATTTTCTTTCATGTCTTTGAAGCAAAATTTGACAAATGGTTTTTCAGTTTTACTTCTGTCTTTCATTCAATTCATGTGGCACCCATTGTCCACATTTTTGGATCTTTCCCATAGCTTTCAAACGGTCAGAAATTGTTTGTTGGGCAACATTTAGCATTGCTGCCATTTGATTCTGACTCAAAGTATCTTGTTCATCCAATATTGCTTGCAATTCGAGGTCTTCGAACTTTTTTGGTGGTCTTCCACGTTCTTCATTTCTTACATCAAAATCATTATTTCTGAACTGTTGAAACCATCTTTCGCATGTTGCTTCTGATAGAGCATGATCACCATATGCCTCTACAAGCATTCGATGCGACTCTGCAACACTTTTTTTTTCAAATCAAAACAAAAAATTAATGCTTTCCGCAAATCATCACTTTTCATTGTTAACACGATGAAAACATATGTTGTTTGTTCCATGACTTGATGTGTACTAAATATATTTGACAGATGTCACACCAACCAAACAAAAAAAATTAAGGCTCGTTCACAACAAATGTTCCCTAAGGACACATTTGTATCTTAACGCTCATTTCATACCGGTACACCTGGTAAATGTTATCGTTGAATATAATGTCTTTTAGTAATTATTGCTCATGAAACATGTTGAGTTATTAGTAAGAATGAAGGTGTAAATGCGAACTAATACGGGAAACGAGTATTGTTATGTCTGTTAACTGAGTAAATGGTAGCGTGGGTCCTGGAACTGAGTGGAGGAAATTTGGAATGTATAATTCGCCAGTTTTTGTTACAGAGGAAACAAGAAACATATTCAGATAATTCAATTAAGCAAAAAGTGTTTGTTATTTGTGGGTTTTATAAATTTCTTCGTCTAATAAATCGCTCTGCAAAGGTGGTATGTTATGACTGGTTCATAGTAGAAGACGCAGGATAAAGTGGTTTAATTCTTATAGTGGTTTTGCTGTGAAGTTTCTCAGACTGTCAGAAGACAGTACGCTCGCGCGTATTTCGTGGGCTACAGAATTGCCTTGCGGATTCTAGCTGGATTCTCAGCATGGCTATCCATATTATCGGACGCGTGTACTAGGAGCTCTAAATGGGTGTAGTGAATTTGCGTAATTATGAGTTACAATTGAGGTCAGTATGTTCGAAAGTGTTTGTGGACAAACAAGGAAGACGAAAACTGAAAATTCTGGATGTTGTGTGTGAACTTTCACGCTTTGAGTAACTGAAGTCTGTGTGGGGCACTGAGCAAGTCGTGACCGAGAACTGAACGTTTGAATGGAATGATTTGAGGAATCTTTAAGCCAGAATCCGAAAACACAATACATCCCTGAATAAAGTTTTCGCTAAAGGGCTCGACTGGATACTAAAACTGGCAATTATTGCTTGTGAATGTCTGTACTGTAACTTGAGTCTAACACAGCTTCGGCGGGGTTTTTGTACAAAAGAAGTAACTATATATCGATATCGTCATTCGAAGGCTGTTTATTATTTCATAGTTTAATTAATCTGATACTAGAAAACTTTTGAAACACCTTTTAGAAACATTTAGCGCGATCACAGCTACTAAAAGTGATCCACTTGAGAACCATTATTCGTTTTCTAAACGTGCCGATGTGTGAACGGCTGCTGAAGAAGAAATCCCGACTAGTGAGTGGCCCTTTTCTGTAGGCGAGAACGTAATCGTGCCGCCGTAGATTCACTGTTTTACAAATTCATTCCATTTTTCACGTGCACCATTCTTAAAAATCTGAGGCAGAAACAAGAGGAGAACCGTTACCTTAGTCCCATCCCATGTATCCAAGCATCATTGCTATCAGTTTTAAATTAAGCATTCCTCCCCCACTGCTCATTTGCAAGTATACTCTCTTATCTGCGTCAAGCTGAAGTGCCCCCTCAGTTTGACGTGACAGTTCCATAAAACAATAGAAACTTCAGAATAATACAGCAATCGGTTTCACGCTCAAAGCAGATAAATCGTAAGCCACAATTACTATAATCACTCCGAAATTACCAACCCGAATTTGAAGAGTCAAACGCCGTTGAATTCCTCAAGAATTACAATATTAGATGCAGGAAGTACTGTAGTTCCATTTGAAAAGGGAAACTGGTACTTATATCTCTGCAATTAATATAAGTATGAAAAGAAACAACACATCATTTAATGAGGAACTTTTCACAATTCTTTATATCAAAACAGAGTTACAATATTTTAAATGGTTCATGAACAACTGAGGTGAAGAGATTAGCCTGTATCGAGATGAATGCCAAAGCATTCAGTGGTTTGCATTTCCTCTGAGCACATGTGTGTGTCGATTCCACTGGGAAAGGTGTTCAGAGCGCGAACTTTGGGGATTCGTCCTGACTTAGTCTTCTGGTGGCTGCTTCGTCGTCCAGTTTTGATAGCTTCCACATCTGTGCTGTTGGTGGTGACACACGCATAGTCGCAGTACTTAAGATCAGCTATATGAAATGTGTAACTAGAAAGAGGAGGGGATGTAACTCCAGGTGCTGTGACCAACTGGATATTACAAAAGCGATATTCTACAATGAATTCAGGGTTGTGAAGCAACACCATGTGCGGGTGTAAATCATTCAAATAAGTGAAACCTGCAAACCAACCATGATTTCCGTAAATGAAAGCGATTTCATAATAAAGTCCAAAATTACTACCTCTCCATACGAAAGTATGAAAAATAATTAAAGTTGAATGTTAAAGAGTAGTTAATCGGTGTTCCGTTTCCAGTGTGTGTATGTTTCGAAAAAAAAAAGAACAGCAAAACAGCGTGGTACATAATTTTTGTTCCTGTGGGTAAATGTGATACAGTTCTTGAATGCAGTGCTGCACTTCAGATCCAATTCCTGGGTGCACGAATAGACTTTCAAAATTACTATTTGGCACAGAGGGCCGAGAACCAAGTCCCACCCATACCGTGTGTCAAAATCAGAATGTGGAGCATGCAAAGAGCACCAATGTTGCAGAAGACAGGGCACCACTCGTAACGCGTTGCCACACTGAGACAATCAATATATGAGGAGTGCAAACGGTACAGTATGACAGCACCGAATACGTCATACTGCGAGCCACATAATATGTTTTGATAATATGTAACATACGAGCTCAGCTGCTTCATGGAATCCTAGCACTGTTGAAATGTATGGAGGCATTAAATTACTGACACCTCCGCCGTGGCGGCATTAATTCCAGCTTAAATAACTTTGTTTCAGATGCCTCAGGATTGGTGTCAGGTCTTCAGAACACTGATTCCGACAGAATGACAATCTCGCTAGGGTTTTCGAATCATGGCGTGGTTTCTGCTGCCTGTATTAGGACTTCGCCTCAGACTGCAGCCATCTGACTATGGTGGTAATTAGCTGTTGCAAGCTGCCACTACTGTTTGGTCACATCCTTGACTAATGGAAGATGCAGACAAGCTGTGTCTGCCCCTCGCGAAGGGCCATACCGAGTGACTGCAAAACTGTTTGACCTGGCTATATGCTGTGCTACTGATTGAGGTTCAGGTTTTCTACCTTCACGAAACCTGCTGGCCACTATATGCTATTGGTACACGCCTAAGCGTTTGCTCGTCTCTGAGAGTGCTGAGGTGCGCTGCACTCGCTGTTAGTGAGTCACTGTAGGCGTGCGCCTGTGGACTCACGATCTCGCTAACTGACCTGTGAAACACTCAGAGCCTCCAGAGGGCTACGCCCAAAACCCTCACCATGCACGGGTGTGTGATTCAGTGTGACTTCTGCCAGACCAGAAAAGACAATCCATGTTGTAAAATCACTAATAACGAATATGTTTGTACACAACACTATTTACCTGATGACTTCGGGCATATGACAGCCACCCTAATGGGTTCCCAGGTCTCAACATGTTGCACCAGCAGCGTCACCACTTCACTTATAATCCTGAACTTCAGGAGTAACCAGTAAAGTTGGTAGAAGTGGCCCTGAAATTGACAGTTTCTGATGTCGCCTTCAAAACTACCCATCTTGTAGTCGACACTTCACACAGTACAGGGTGGTCACTGAGAACCATTTTGTTTACCTTTTGATTGGCCTTTTTCATTGCATAATTCATTGGCTATAGTAGATTACAGGGGTGTTTATTTTAAGCTAAAGGTAACTCTTATACAGCCATGTGAACCTCCAGACCTGTCTGATTTTAGGGATAATAATGCCGCGAGTCTTTTTCACATTTGTCACGCGTGAATTTTGCAATCTTCTTGGGCACAAGATGCCATGCATGAAGGCTGTGCTAGTCATATGTTTCGCTAGTTGGTGTCATTTGGAATGAGACTATAGTGAATATAGATGGTCTGTGATACGCTGTAAGAACTAGAATTACTTGTTTATTGTGTGCTCTGTAGAGTGAACGGCATGTTTACGTCCTTTTGTATTGTATACTTCTTTATTGTTTGGACACTAGTGGCATACAAGATGCTGGCAGAAACATGCACAGCTAGTATGAGTGCTTACGTTGCCACTATGACGGAGCAGAGAATTAGGTGAAAAGCTGTGCTTAAACAGAAAACTGGGGAATTAGAATATTACAAGAATCAGGCAGATGTACTGACTGCCCAGGAGCAACAAGTACTAGGGCAGCTCGAAGTTAAGACTATTCCGAGTGTACCCTCTCCTTCTAGCGAATCTGCATCGGAAAATTTGATAATGCCTATTTGCGGTAAGGCAACAGAGGATATAACTGTGTTTCTCAACGACGTTTTAGCTACAGCCAATCTGGGCGGTTCGTTTAACGGGACATACATTTGTATGGTCAATTTGTGGCTGATTGGAGAGACTAAGCTGTATGTTACTTACCATGGGGCCCTGTGGTACGCATGAATATTGAAACAACTGAGGTGTTATGACAGTAGTACTGTAAGTGGAAAAGTGCGCACTTCTTTAGGGAGAAACTGAACACGTTCGCTCAAAAGCATAAGGAGACCATCAAATCATTCTCAGATGTGATCTGAGAGATCAATTTCCAAACATATAAGCTAACGTGGAACGAGGAAGTCAATAGGGTGCTGCGCTTTGAAGCCAATAATAGAGCTCTTGGCGCATTATTTCACGGAATTGTCACTGAAATGACACGTTGGGTTAGACTGGACGATCTTTCTTATTTGGCCGCTGCTATTAAGATCGCCATAAACTGCAAGAAATAGATATAGGAGTAAGGCATCGTAGTGACCATTGTGTTTTTACTCCAGTAATAAAATATCACCACAGTTGACGTGGGGGCCATCTCCAAAAACATTGACGTCAGCCAGAGTGCTACGAGTGTGGACAAGTAGGTCCCAAAACAAAGGAGTGCAGTAGCAAGAAACAAGAAAATCGGTATCGGCGAAAGCGTTCGTTAAAAGCGTATGGGTCTGTATCAGCCATCAGAAATCATTCCCAATAAGATGTACTACTGCACGATTAATTACAGAGATGGAATGCTGGTTGTGGAGCTTCGTTGGTGGCAAGGAACACCTGCTTTTAATATCAAGTTACCTTCCATTAGGAATTTGGATGCACTCGGTGACTGTGACACGACTTTCAAAGTGATGGAGCACAGCAGTCAGTCGTCCTTTTCTTACAGGTTTATATGAAGCAAGGCTAGATTTCGGATAGTGCCTAGCCGTGCACTGTAGCATAGTATCAATGCATGTCCTAGTACGTCAGTCCGCTGTTCGGGGTTCTGTCACAGTTCGTACTTATAATAGATACCGTGGCGGATGTATCGCCTGTTGCCCAAGATCTCTTGCGTAAAAAGAGACTAGGATCTCCACGTTACAGGTAGCATAGAGTTGGCGATAATGAAATAAATTAATTGATGAAAGTACTGTACAAGTTTAACATTGGGGCTAAGAGTTTCTACGAGCATATAGATGTGTTACCATAGGTTGTTGAACGGTATTCTGCAATTCTCGGGCTGACTGAACCACTGAACTTACTAAACATTATGCTAAAATCGATTTTGACAACATACAGTAGAGCATGGAAGCACTTTGTTTCCATTGGGTAATACCACCACAAGCGAGGCAATTTCACAAGGCAAAACCAATCATGAAGGTGTTGTCATGTATTCACCACGGTTACAAGCATACCATCAGTGAGTCTACGTTGCATGACAAAGTTGGTCATCTGCAGGGCAGTGAAAAGCGAGGGATGGAAGCACTACTGTTACATTTTAAGGAGTTTTTTAATGTACAGGATCCATTATCCTTTTCCTCTGTTACACAACATGACATACCAACAAGATATAAAGCTCCAGTTTAGGAGAAAAAGTATCATATAATAAAGTGTTTACAATCACTTATCGAAGAGTTCATTGACCAACATCTGATAGAGGGCATTATAGAACCCAGTGATAGTCCCTCTGGGGAACCTGAGGTCCTGGTCCTGAAAAACGCGACAAATAGCATAATAGAATATAGCTTTTGATTCAACTACAAGCACCTGAATGCTCAAACCATCACCAAAATCTATCCATTAACAAATACCACAGAAACAACTCATAACTTAGCCTGAAGCAAATATCTCCACACAATGGTTCAGGAGAGTGGCTACCATCAGACAGAGATAGTACCAGGAACAGACCTAAAACAGCGTTTACAATCCCATGGGGGCATTTTAAGTACCACAGGATACTATTTGGACTTAAAAATGAACCAGTCACATTGGAAAAAGTGTTAGATGGGTCTTTGCATGACCTAAAACCTAGAACATTTCTTTATAGCTTGATGGTATTACAATACTTTCAGAAAAAATGAACAAACATATAAAACGGTTGGAGGAATTATTTAGTATCCTAGCAGCCTACGTGTAGTGTGTCTTACGCTAAGTATTGATAAATTTAATTTTGGACAGTCATGTACTTGCGTCCATGTTACTAGTGTAGAGGGTTTATGAGCCAATCCCTGTTTAATATTGACAACCCATCAAATAATGAAAAAGCTACAGTATTTTCTAGCCCTCTGTACTATTAGTGAAAATTTGTCATAAACTCTGCATAAACTGCTCAACCATTAAATCATTTGCTGAATAAGGCGTTAATTTGAAGGGTTGGCAGAATGCGAATGTGACTTTCAGGCATTGAAAAATGCATTAACCAGAGATACAGTGTTGGGTGTTTCCAGATTTTGACACAGATTTCATCTTTCCCATGATGCCAGAAATACTGTGCTTACTTATGAAGTGTGAGACTGACTGAGACAGTGCAGGCAGCTGACACAAAGTGTCAGATGTTCAGGTCATACTTCAGTTTATAGCATATGAAGACTTATTCTGCAAATTAACAAAATATGGACCACACTTTGTGGATCCATTGTCACTGAGGAATGAAGTATCAAATAGCCATATAATCATGTGGCGTTCAATCTTGGTGGATGAAGAGTGACAGATAGGAAAGTAACACAAAAATTATAGTGACATACGAGAAATAGTAATGTGAATCAGTATGTTTGACACTTCATACCATGTGCACAGTAGGCTAATCCAAGCCACAATAGAATTCCACTTCTTAGGTTGCAGAGACTGCAAAACCATTTGAAACGATCAGGCTCGATGTTTTAGGTCCATTTCAGACAACCCCAGCTGGCAATGAGTTAATATTACCGGTGGTTGTTGAGCATTTTCCGTGGTATATTTCTATGATAGCAATTCCTGACCAGCAGGCTGCTGTGGTTGCTAATTAATAAATGTGTCCTTGAATTTGGCATACCATTGAACTGAGAGTAAGTGGTAGGAAGCTACTTGCGAAGTTTACTCACCACACCAATGCCTTCCATAGCAAAGATAACTGTGCTGAAGAAGAGCGGGATCTGAGCAGGAGAGGCCAGCATGGAGCGGTCGTGGTCAGTCGGTGGTAGGTCCGTGAAGATGTAAGCCAAAGTGATGCCGAAGCTCACCGCGATGAACCCGTTGGCCATCAATGAGAAGGGCACCAGCCAGCGCAGCTGCCGCACCAGGCCGATGGCCATCAACAGCGGCATTGCCATTGCCATGTAGAGCCGCACATCCATCTCCTGCCACAGGTGGTCCCCCACCTGTCGACAAGAGCAAAGCATCTCTTGTGATATAAACATTACAGACATGTTATGAAACTTACTCTGCGATGTGTGCTGTTATGTTTTGATGCTGGCCATTGAAGCACAGTACTAGGGGAATTTGTTCTGTTATGTTTCGATGGTAACCATAGAAGCACAGTAGCTGGGGAATTTGTGGTCATTGTGGGAATCTGTCTAATGGATTCGTTATTTGTTGCCATCCTACTCGCTCATTGAGGGGTATGTAGCACGAATCAGCAAAATTACTGTATGTCACATCTCATGTGAGACGAAAGTGAAGCAGTGGGCCTAGGAGTGTGGCAGAAAACCTGTTACCCTGACATGTACACTGAAGCGCCAAAGAAACTGGTATAGGCACATGTATTCAACTACAGAGCTATTTAAACTGGCAGAATACGGCGCTGCGGTCGACAACGCCTATATAAAATCTACAAGCGTTTGGTGCAGTTGTTAGATCGGGTACAGCTGCTACAGTGGCAGGTTATCAAGATTTAAGTGGACTGAAAGTGGTGTTATAGCTGGTGCACAGCTGATGGGACACAGTACCTGCAAGGTAGCGATGAAGTGAGGATTTTACCATTTTACCATGAATATCAGGAATCCGGTGAAACATCAAATCTCTGACATTGCTGAAGCTGGAAAAAGATCCTGCACAATGGAACCAACGATGACTGAAGAGAATCATTCAGCGAGACAGAAGTGCAACCCTTCTGTAAATTGCTGCAGATTTCAGTGCTGGGCCTTCAACAAGGGTCAGTGGCAAACCATTCAATGAAACATCATCGATATGGGCTTTCAGACCTGATGGACCACTAGTGTACCCTTCATGACTGCACGATACAAAGTTTTAAGCCTCACCTGGGCCTTTCAACACTGTTGCTGACTGGAAACATGTTGCCTGGTTGGACGAGTCTCGTTTCAAATTGTATCGAGCAGATGGACGTATACAGTTATGTAGACAACCTTATGAATCCATGGACCCTGCATGTCAACAGGGGACTGTTAAAGCTTGTGGAGGCTCCTTAACGGTGTGGGGCATGTGCATTTGGAGTGGTATAGGACCCCAGATACGTCTAGATACGACTCTGACAGGTGACATCAACTCGCACATAAACATCCTGTCTGATCACTTCCATCCATTCATGTCTGTTGCGCATTTCGATGGACTTGGACAATTCCAGCAGGACAATGCGACACCCCACACGTCCAAATTGCCACAGAGTGGCCCCCGAATACTCTCCTGAGTTTAAACGCTTTCGCTGGCCACCAAACTCCCCAGATATGAACATTACTGAGCAAATCTGGGATGCTTTGGTACATGCTGTTCAGAAGAGCTTTCCACCCACTCGTAGTCTTACGGATTCATGGACAGCCCTGCAGAAATCATGGACTCAATTCCCTACAGCACTACTTCAGACACTAATCTACTCCATGCCACATCGATTGCGACGTGAACATGGTTGCCCTACACGATATTAGTTGTACCAGCTGCTTTGGCTCTTTAGTGTAGTTAGTGCTGCCCAGTGTAAAATAAAAGATTCTGCTGCAGGACATTAAATCCCAGTTGTTGGATGCCACAATATCTGATTAAAAATACCTGGACATCGATATAATGTGTTATTGACCAGTAAATATGCATACAGGTGGCCTTACCAATACAAAATGATTTGGTGAGTATTGTGTTGTTGGTAGAGAAGCAGTAACAGCGGAATATGGCAGTCTCAAGTGCTCAGTGAGTTCGATGTGGACTAAACAGATTGATCAGGGATGTCCGAACCCCACTAAAACTGCCCAAGTCGACTGTTGGCGGTGTGATAGTAAAGCAAACAGTCCAAAAACATCCACAGCTAAAGCAAGGCCACTCATTCCTCATGTACTGACGGACAGGGGCTTGTATTGCTGATGGTTGTTGTAAAATTTCATGCCAAAGCAGCGGATTGAGTCGAAATCAGTACCAGCAGTCAAGCTAGGACAATTACTGTGTGTAGGAAGTGAAGAAATATTGGGGTGCAATGGTTGAGCAACTCCTCATAAACCACACATTGTTGTAGGAAATGCTAAGTCACACATCGGGTTCCGTGAAGAGCAACGCCACTGGACAATGGATGACTGGAACTGAGTCATTTTGAGTGATGAATCACTCTGTACCCTTGGGATAACTGATAGAAGCATTTGGATTAGGTGGATGCCTGGAGTATTTTATCATGTGTAATTGTAATGTTGAAGTACAGAGGAGGTGGTGTTACGGTAGGGGCGTGTGGTGTTTTTTATGGAAGGATTTAACATGTTTCGCAGCATTGTGTAGTGTCACAGTTCAGAGATGATGATGACTGTCTATATTAGCATGTCAATGCAATCTATCATAAAGCAGGCTCTGTCAGGTAATCGTCTGTGGATATTAACAATCCTGGAATAGACTGGAGTCTCGACATGACCCAATGGAACACCTTTGGTATGAGCTATAATGACGACCCCAGCGTCCAACATCACAGCTGTCTCTCGTTTCGGCTCTTGGGGAAGGATGGGCTGCTGTTCCTCCACAGATATTCAGACACCTCATTGAAAATATCCCCAGCAGAGATCAAGCCATCATAAAGGCTAAACAAGGACACACTTCATACAAATGTCCACTAACATGTGTCTGGATACTTTTGATCAGACAGTGTACATCTTATAGCTGCACATCGCCTAAACATACATACGTATGTATAGAGTTGTGACTGTTAAACTAAATCCTCCAAGATGCATATCATCACAAAATACAAATACATAGAGTAAAAAATGGAGAAAGCCACATTTGGCCAGCAACAGTATCACCACCATCATGTTTGCTTTACATCATGCTACTCCTACCAAACGTGGGCTCCCAGATGACAGTACTTACACTTCCCCCGCCATCTACACTCCGTGTTACTAGCAACATCAGCCAGCACAAATGCTGCACCAAGCTGATGGACGCCAACTGGACCATATCAGACTTTTCGGCACACGTAAGCGGATATTCTGTTTGTACTAAAAGAGGTACCATAAACGTAGAATATTCACGAGAAAACATATCTATAGTACTAAACTACCAGTGACATTATTCTAATGGATGCCGATGTGGTGACCAGACGTAGGACTATCACCAATGTAACATACAGTCATATGGCCATATTTCATTGCAAGTGAATCCTCATCGGTCAGTGCACGTGTAGTAACTGACAGGACACTTAAAGTAAGTTGTCAATGACACCCGCCACCAGCTGCCATCCCATACGAGCAACGCCACAAACTATTCTTAACGAAAGTACTTCTCACTTGCCAATACACCCAATTAACTGACACCTAGAATCAGAGGTACCAGCGATGCCAGACACCACAAGTGGAACATTGACCTTACTGAGACACCACCACCGTTGTTATGTACTCCCCATTTTACATTGTCACCACAAGTGGTCCAGGGCTGTTCAAACCACCCACAGGAACTGATAACTTCTGACAACTGTATCAATAGCGACTGACAGATCACGTGTCCCATGAGATAATGTCTTTCAGGGCAGGGATCATTATAGCTGGTTTTGCTGTACAATATGCTATGATTCCACGTGATCCTTCACCCACATCAGCAGTATCTCTCGTCTGTTTTTCCGCCATCACGGTATCAGTTA
Organism: Schistocerca piceifrons; assembly: GCF_021461385.2. Classification (NCBI taxonomy): domain Eukaryota; kingdom Metazoa; phylum Arthropoda; class Insecta; order Orthoptera; family Acrididae; genus Schistocerca; species Schistocerca piceifrons. The sequence goes on along the minus strand of NC_060140.1, from coordinate 841,247,781 downwards.
ATTTTCGCAATCTGCACTAGCGTCTATGCTTAAGACTAAAGCTTTTTTGGCGTTTGTAGACGTTAATACGAACATTTTCGTCAGATACATTATGCTGACAGTTTGGAGACATGTACTACAATTACTAACCATTCTAAACCTGTGCTCCATTTTCACAACAGATACGATATGTTCAATTTAGGATGTTCATCTTATTGCATGGCCGAGGGATTTCAGCTCATGATGTATATGTGGAAAACGTACCACCCCAGCTGTATCTTGAGAATGTCTTCATTCTATCACACCATCCTAAATGCCCACTACTGATAAGAGTATTTTATTTTCTTGGCGCATTTACTGTGGGGTCCTTTTCACTTTCAAAAGTGCGCTAACTTTTCATCAGGGGTCTATACTCGACACAATGAAAGCATGGATTCCACAGTAAATGCACCAAGAAAATAAAATACTCTTATCAGTAGTGGGGATTGAGGATGGTGTGACAGAATGAAGGCATTCTCAAGATACAACTGTGGTGGTACGTTTTCTCATACATACGAGTTCCAAACCTACCAAAAATCCCGTTCCACCTGGCAGAGACGCCATCTGATTTTTGTTTCAGATCTTCTACCTGCAGAAACGTTTCCCTTTTACGTCCCTTTTCAATCTAGGAAACGGGGAAACTGTGACATGACCCTGGATCCAAAGATTATCATGAGTGTGCAAGAGTAGTCATTTTGTGTCTGCTCAAAACATAATCTAAATGTCGTGTGATTGGGAGCATTGTTCAGTTAGAGCGGTCAATGCTTTTATCGTCACAATAGCATGGTGGTTCTTCCATTTAGCGTCCGCCATCGTTGAATCAACAACATGTCTTATCATCAAACGTGCTAGAAATCTAGTATTGTGCTAGCTCCAGGGTGAGTATACAAAATGCCAGTAAAATTAAATCAAAAAATGTCATTGATAGCCAAAAATGTTTCCAGCGTTAATTATAGCTCTTAGTCCCTCTTTGTGCACTGTCATTTGTAATAGAAGTAAAAAATTTCCCGACTCGGGGTTAGACACATTAGAGTCAGTGATAGAAACTGTGAACTCCAGTCGTGGAGACATTACCACGGATACCGTGGAGAGAGTGAGCCGCCTTGTAGTTAATACGGCAGCAGCCAGCCATATACGTACCTGCTTGACAGAGGTGGCGATGAAGACAACGTAGACGACGCTCGTGCTGTAGTAGGTAGCCAGCAGGGTGCCGTTCGTGATCCTCCTGAAACGCAAGGGTCCAGGAACGTGGAGCAAAAATCTCTAAAAATAATAATATCTACTCTAAGTTAAGCTCAAGAGCATTGCTGAAAAATATTTTTATACAGGTTCTGATCCAGAGTCGTAACCCCCAGCAGATAAACTTCCCTTCAGCATCAGAGGCTAAGCGGGAAAACATAAACACCCTGGCGTAGTCCATCCGCGAGAAAATTCTAGCGGCTGTCTGCAGATGCCGCTAGCAGCGCGGGGCTAGTTTTCAAGTTACTCATTCCGAGACACAAATAGTGCCGAGACGTGGTATCACCGCGCACAGCTACGTATGTAGCGCTGCGCGGTTTAACCGATACTGTGTCGTCGAGGGTTTGTCTGAGAAAGTCTTCAAGAGGGTGCTTCAAAGTTTCAGTTCGAGTCGCTGCGACAACTCCGAGGATCTGAAGATCTGCGACAGTACCTAAGCTGCCTAGAGTATTGTTTAGTGCACCAACTGGTCTTAGGCTCAGAGCAGGACTGTCGCAGACTAGGAATATTATACACACATCAAAAAAAGATTTGCATCACCCCGATTTCCAAAACTCTTGAAGACAGTCGCTGACTTTGGATATTCTATCACACACACACTACCTTTGACAGTTCAGAGATGTCACTAACCCCCCCCCCCCCCCCCAAAGATGTAAACAACCGTGCACGAGCAGCTCCTATTAGACGGAGGGGGTCCGACAGCCGATCAGTTCCAGTCATACCACCAGAAAGAAGGTACACGGCTCGTGTTGTCTGTAGTTCAACCATGCGTAGAAGGTCAATATCGCAGTTCGATTGCGTCCGCATTGTTACTTTGTGCCAGGAAGAGCTCTCAACAAGGGAAGTGTCCAGGCGTCTCGGAGTGAACCAAAACGATGTTTTTCGGACATTGACTGACAGAGAGACAGGAACTGTCGATGACACGCCTCGTTCAGTCCGCCCAAGGGCTACTACTGCACTGGATGATCGCTACCTACGGATTTGGCTCTGAGGAACCCTGACAGCAACGCCACTATGTTGAATATTGCTTTTCGTGCAGTCACAGGACGTCGAGTTACGATTCAAACTGTGCGCAATACGCTGCATGATGCTCAACTTCACTCCCGATTCCACGACGAGCTCCACCTTTGCAACCACGACACCATGCAGCACGGTTCAGATGGGTCTAACAACAAGCCGAATTAACCGCTCAAGACTGGCATCACGTTCCCTTCACCGATGAGTGTCGCATATGCCTTCAACCAGACAATTGTCGGAGACGTGTTTGGAGGAAACCCGGTCAGGCTGAACGCCTTGAACACACTGTCGGCGAGTGCAGCAAGGTGGAGGTTCTCTGCTGTTTTGAAGTGGCATTATGTGGGGCCGACATAACGCCGCAGGTGGTCACGGAGGGCGCCGTAACGGCTGTACGATACCTGAATGCCATCCTTCGTCCGATAGTGCAACCATATTGGCAGCATATTGGCGAGGCATTCGTCTTCTCGGATGCAATTCGTGCCCCCATCGTGCACATCTTGTGAATGACTTCCTTCAAGATAACGATATCGCTCGATTAGAGTGGCCAGCATGTTCTCCATGAACCCTACTGAACTTGCCTGGGATAGATTGAAAAGGGCTGTTTATGGACGACGTGACCTACCAACCACTATGAGGGATCTACGCTGAATCGCCGTTGATGAGTGGGACAATCTGGACCAACAGTGCCTTGATGAACTTGTTGATAGTATGCCACGAAGAATACAGGCATGCATCAATGCAAGAGGACGTGCTACTGGGTATTAGAGGTACCGGTGTGTACAGCAGTCTGGACCACCACCTCTGAAGGTCTCGCTGTATGGTGGTACAACATGCAATATGTGGTTTTCATGTGCAATAAAAAGGGCGGAAATGATGTTTATGTTGATCTCTATTCCAATTATAGGTAGAGGTTTCGGAACTCTCGGAACCAAGGTGATGCAAAACTTTTTTGATGTGTGTACAAAGTTCTGTTGAAGTTTGTGCCTCATTCAATAAATGTGTGATGTGCTTGGAATAGCGCCCATGTTTATATTGACATCAGCGGCACCTCACTGTTTTTTGTCAGCATCCTACGTTGACGATGGAGGACAGCAAAAGCAACATGTATCACCAAAACGATACTGAGGCACTTTATTTTGCTGCAATTTTTAGGCTTAAATGGTGTATAACTCATGATGATTACTGAAACCTGTGTTATATACTAAATGATATCGTGAAATCTACCACGGCCACCGTGTGTCTTTCATATGGGTTGTCAGGTGAATTTCAACAGGTGTTCCGGCAAATATTTGTAGTTTCGTTTTTGCAATATGTAGATGTACTCAACTCAAGTAAGTCCTGCTCATCAAGACTTTTGTACGACATCCAGAGCCGACGCAAATGTCGTCGGGGCTCATTTTGAAGCAGGACTGATCACTGAATACAATTCTTGGCCAGTCTATGAGATTACAGACCTAAAACATGTATGGAGGCGCCCCCGACGGTGGTGGGATACCAACCTGACTGTCGCCCATCACACGACCCGACAACCAGGAGTGATGGCCTGGGTTGACACTTCATTTCACAGCAGGACCCCTTGGTAGTCATTCGCGGCGTCCTTACAGCACAGCGGTACGTCAGTTATATTTTATGCCCAGTTTGGTGCTCATCATTGCAACCCATACTGGTCTTAAATTTCAGCAAGATAATGTCTGCCCGCACACGGCGAGAACTTCTACTGCTTGTCTTCCCACTTGCCAAACGCTACCTTTTCCAGCGAGGTCGCCTAATCTCTCGCCAATTGTGAACTTTCGGATCACCTCAGGGCCCTCAGAGCAGCTCGTCATTTTGGCGATCTAACGAGCCAGTTGGACAGAATTTGGTACGATAACTCCTTGCATACCCTTCAGATGTGGACCAACACGTAATTGATTTGTTCAGTTTGTGAAGCCCTATTTTCGGATAATTCCTTCTTGGTACTTCGCTTTCTGCTATTTTCTCTGTTCTTTTTGGGACGGAACACCTTGATTGGGAGGTCGCAATTCAATAATCTTTAATAGGGCTCACTTCGGAATTTTGTGTTAATAATTGTGACAGGAAAAGTATTAGCTGCCAACGACTCACCATGTGCGTCAGGAGGGCGACAGAAAATGAGTTTCCAGGAGGTGCAGAGGTCAACCTTCTATGGGATGTATGAATTATGCATCACAAAATAGACATCGTCGACATTCATTAAATGTTCAAAACAAATCTTTAATTGGCACCATGAACACCGAATGAAAATTGGCCCGGCACGGTGATCGCAAAGGTTCGTATCCTGAAGATCGAAGGCAAACTCCTTGGGTGTTACAAGCTGTACAGGACGTTCATTTAAGTATCCACTCTTAAGGACAGCATATAAAATCAAATTGTGATAATGGAATGATGAGAATTACTGGAATGTGATGACATGCAACCCAATACGAAACAGCATTTCGTGGAGCTTATTATGAAACTGGTTACTCTTTAACGCGTACCTGCATGGAAAAAAAAAACGAAAGAACATCCAGAGGCTAAATTTGTCTAGTGGTTCCAGGTGGTATGAAATGCAACGTCACACACTTTTCAGCAGGGATAGCTTACTCTAAAGGAGTATGACTTTTATACGCAGACCAGGAACGAAAGAAAAGCAAGCTATTTTTATCACCGAATTCGTCAAAAGCAGTACTCATGCCGTAGTTGTATACGCCCATTTTCCCACTTTGGGCAGAGTACATCCAACTTCTAGCAGCACGATAAATAACCATCCACGCAATTTACTATCAAGGTTAACAGTCGGCATAATTGTATATGAATGCATTAAGGCATTGATGTTAGCAGATATTGATACAATTCTCTTGGTACCTTTCATATGCCTTTCCTCTTCATACTACGATACGTCGGAAACAAATTCCTTACTGCACGTTGGGATAAGTTTTTTTTTATTTCATCTACAAATTTTCTGGGCGATTCCACAGTTTGCTGTGCATCGTCAAGTTGACGCTTGGCTTGAAATTTCGTTGTTTTACGTATTCCAATTTTGCAGCACTGTTTGAAGTTATGCAACCATCCGCTGCTTCCCTTGAAATCACTTGTAATCTATATCGCGCGCAGTTTGATGTGGATAACGTAGTTGGCCACGATCATGGATATTCTGCAAATTGTATCCAGTGTCCTTGAAACGCGGAAACACCAGTTTTTGTAACAAATGCACCTTGTCCTCCCTCGAATATCTATACCTTTTCTTATACACCTCACTGTCATATTGCTAGGACTTATTCGAAATCTGTTCGTTTCTTTACTATGCCATGGACGATCTTCCGTGTATGTAATTATGTTTAGTATCTGCTCCTTGGACAAGGACTCTTCTTTACTACTTTTCACTAGAGACGGGATTTGTTGCTCCCTGTACGACAAGGATGATGGCATGGCTCGACGCATATTTCAGTATCAAGTTTACTTGTTAAGCACGTATCTTCATCATTGTACTCCTCATGTACATTGTCCACACAGTCGAGCGTATACGATACCACACATTCCACTGACTCATCTTGAAGAAACGGTGATATTTCGTTTGCCACTTCTTTCTCACTCTGCGAAATTCTGTGGGTTCCTTCCTGACTGTATGTCAACTCCGGCAACCGTTGTTGTATATATAATGCAATGTTTGCTGTATTTATCGTTGTCATTGCTCTGCTTTGTATCAACACCAATAGCACTGTAGCACTGTTGTGAGTTATTCGTCGACTAAACAATTCCACTACGATCCGTAGTCTCATGCTATGCTCGCCATTGGATACCTCCACTCTCACCCCTGTTGCTGTTAGCTGCCAATATTATGGTTGTTAGGTAGGCAATATGTGGGGCGTCAAATGCCATAAACATCACGGGCCCTTTGTGACTTCCCACTCAAGGGGTTCCTTGTTAGTGTGTATACATACCGGCTGCATCCGAAGATGCAGGTAGTAGTCTCGAAATCGGTCACGACGGAAAGAACATGCTTGCGGTCAGTGGCGAATTTGTTCCTAATCTCAACCCAAAATTTAATTTCTTTCGTAATTCTTGTCTTAAAAAGCCTTTTATGTTATCATTAGTGTATAGATAATGTTTCACAATGCCAATGTACCTTTTGGTGGGAGTGTTGCTGTTGAATGGGAATATTTGTGTGGAGCTACCGAGGACTGGGAGATGGAAATGTGTGCTCGAGAAGGAATGAACTATTTAAATGAATATTTTCGATAATTCGTGAATGGTGCTTTGCCATTGCTCTTATTTGTATCAACACCACTTGCACAGTAGCACTGTTGTGAGTTGCTCGTCGACTAAACAGTTCGACTATGTTCGGTACTTTCACGCAGTGCTAATGGCCAGAAAGTACCAAAATGAATTCTTACTCTTCAGTGAAGTGTGCGCCGGTATGAAACTTCCTGGCAGACTGCATACTTTTAATCTTTTCGGAAGACTAGGAAGCTATTCGCATCTGGAAATCTCTGTCAGAAAAATGATTGGATTCTGCTGACATTAATTAATCATGCACAAGTGTACGTAAATTATAGCGAATAGTATGGTCCTGTATTATGAGGGCTATTTGGAAAGCAACACCCGATACCTCGCGAAATGGAAACCAAAATAAAAATAAAAAAAATGTTTTATTTGCAACATTTAGCTACACCTACCAGCTGCTTCTGTATATAGCTGCCGCTCCAACTTAGAAACATGTCGTACCGTTGTACCAACTTCCCAATACCCTCGCCATAGAAGACAGCCGCCTGCGCTTTTCGCCAATTCTCTATCCTGATCTGCAGCTCGATGTCTGTGCCAAAATGTTGTTCTCGTAACCAATGTTTCATGCGAGCAAAGATATGAAAATGAGGGGGAGGGCAAATACGGGCAGTACAGTGAGAGACCAGTTTCCATAGAAACCGCTGCACGATCTTCATCACTTCCCCTTGGTGTGTGCGGCCGAGAATTGTCGTGAAGAAGGAAATGCACGACAATTACGCTGTGTGGTCTGCATGAAATTAGGCGAAATCTGTCACAGGCGCTCGTACTTGGCCGGAGACACTATTTTCTAGGCATCTTTAGGTGCGCACTGTGCGCTCAGGGGTGAAAAAAGCGAAGTGCCGCGATCAACGGGCGTACTAGAGATACTGCCCAACACACCTGTGAAAAGCTTCATCGGATTTTAACTGTGATTTCCATTTCGCAATCGATCGGACTTTATGTTCCGGATAGCCCTTGCATATGATGCGACTCTGAATTAGAGAAGCGTTAGGAGCGTATGAACGAACGAGTAGTAAATGTGGTGGCGCGCCCAACTGTTCTGTAGTGCTTTTAATAAAGTGAATGTTCCCTCACACATGAAGAACAATATTTATTATATTTCGTCACAAAAGAAAAGAAGAAGAAAAAAAGAGATTATATCGATCTCTGAGCTCCCATAGTTAGGCTATAATCATTTGTCCAGGAGGACATGTCTATTCCACTACAACCATCAAACCATAGAAAACGCCGAAGTTCCGCTGGGAGATAATTAAGTGTATCCAGAACATTATATGCAATCACAATATGAGGACATAAAAGACTTAATTTTATTTTAATCCTTCACCTTGGAAGCGTACTGTCATATCGCTGGCTTGGTTGCGGAGTATCTTTGCGGGCAGCCGCGTCTGTCGAGTCGAGCGTGGGACACGGAACTGATATGTTGTGTAGTGAGTAGCTCTGCATGTGAGAGGCACTGTTAGTATGGAAGTTGAAGTGTTGCCGTAAATAACGTATTTATGTATACTCTCGTTGCGTGTCGCACAGCATCGATCATCCGCGCCGTGTTCGGTCTCCCGGAATGAACTGCTGTGAATCAGTAAAAATTAGTTACCATAAAAGAGTGCAATCAAGTGACAGTGATTTGTAGCGAGCGTGAGGACGTGCTCACGTGCGTTTCCACTTTATCAACAATCAGCCTCGCCGCGACGGTTACGCGCACGCTCGTACAAGTGAGAACTCAAAACTGAAAAATTATCTTTACAAACAGTGCTATATCATTACTAGTGACAAGGAGGACTATTACCAGATATCTGTTTGTATGACGAGCGTAAGAACTTTCGTTCGACAATTCGGCTTCCGCATCATCAACAATCACCAGCAGCCCGCATCTCGTGGTCGTGCGGTAGCGTTCCTGCTTCCCACGCCCGGGTTCCCGGGTTCGATTCCCGGCGGGGTCAGGGATTTTCTCTGCCTCGTGATGGCTGGGTGTTGTGTGATGTCCTTAGGTTAGTTAGGTTTAAGTAGTTCTAAGTTCTAGGGGACTGATGACCATAGATGTTAAGTCCCATAGTGCTCAGAGCCATATTTGAACAATCACCAGCGTCGTGTCGGTTACGCGTACGGTCGTCTTGAGTGATATTGTGGACAGATAATCATCAAGATTGTTAATTGGGATAAACGTTTACGACTTAGAATGTAAACAGTGCAACCTGTGATTCCTTATCGTCTCAGAATATAGATGTTCATACCAGACGTAGGACAGTGTTGTGTTTTAACGTTGAGTGGCTCCCCTTATTCGCTTGCATATTTCGATAGATAATTTCACGCAAGCCAACAGCAGTGTGGAGCATAACAGTAGGACCGCCGCGGGATTACCAGGTACGTGGTGTGGACAGGGCGCACGGTCACGAAACGGCAACCAGTTTAAGGGTCCTCTGCCCCCATTTGTACTCCCGGGCGCGTTACAACCTGATACGTAGTTTACTGTAATACTTAAAAATTACTCCTTGTGCATACTAGTTGTCACTGGAGCTCAGTAGTGTATTACATAATTATTACAAGAATTCGCCTAACAGTACGTAAATATTCAGTTTGTTCGCCCTGGGCACTAAAATATAAATTCGTCTTTGCTGCTGAAATATTCTTTGTGTATACTTTTATGTGATCTTTACGTATTTCTTCAAGATATAAATTTTACAAAATTGTAAAAACGAATAACATCGCGAGCACTTTAGCCAGACACCAAGTTGGCTAGCGATTTGGCGGAATAGATAATTATTCGAACCAGCATATATCTGGCTGTTAAGGATCAGTGATGTCGCAGTACCCTTATACTTTATTTACAGACTGATTAAGTGCTGACTGACGCAGAATTTTCTCTGATTGTAGACATTTCGCATCCGTCATTTAAGATTTACCCTGTTTGCATTTCCTTTTAATACACGGTCGAATTACGTTAATGTGAACACCGCCTATGTTCGACGTCAATGCACAATAACCGCTCACAAACGGCAGGTGGCAGTACGGGCAGCAGAGTGCATATAAAGTGTGTCGGAGAACACGTAAAACAGTGCTGTCGTTACCCTAGTGCGGAAACAGAGCGGTTTATCTGACGTCCAGAAGAGCGTGGTGGGCGCTGCAAGAGGAGGTTATTCAGGATTTGACAACTGTTCACATTAATGAGACTGGAGAGTGTATAATTTTAAGATTTATGTTTCAGTGTTCCATTATCACCTTTGAAGTTTCGAGACCTTTAGCAAAGATCGTGTAGCTACGTAACACTTATGTGTAAAGTCATCAGAACTCTGCAATAATCACACTTATAGTGTAACACACTAACAATACACTTAATAGGAATAACTTCCCGAAACGTATCGTGCTGAAAATAAATGAAGGAAAATCGTGACTGTAGCAGCAACTGTAATAGTATAACAAGCTAGACCATATTATTAATCTCAACTAATGTGGTTCGCGAGAGCAGTGCACCTCGTGTTTTCCCTATCTTTATTAGATAGCTGCTTAGCACATGTACACTGCACGACAAAAAAGTGAAGCACCCGGAAGTGTATAAGGAAATCAGATGAAACTGCACGTGTTGACAGCGAAAGTCATGTTGTTTCAGTGGTTACAAAACTGAGTGAAATTTCTAAATTATTTGGCAATATGAGGTCCCTTATCAATATGATACTGCACCCTTTCTAATCTGGATGGATGCACTGATTTGGGTGGCAAATATGTCAAAAGGCCATTGCATCGTATCCTGGGATAAGGTGTCCTTGAAATTATGAATGTTGGCCTTGGGACGGAGTAGACGTCAGAGCTGATACCACTCACATATGAGGATCTTTCCGACCATTGCAGTGCCTGAATATGGTGATGTGTGGACGAGTATTGTCCTGTTGAAAAATGGGAGGACGATACTGCTGGGTGAGAGGTGACGAATGAGGGCGCCGGGTGTGTGTGACGTAGTGTTGTGCCTTCAGAGTGCCCTCAATGTCTACCTGCCGTGACCTGAAGTCATACCCGATGGCTCATCACACCATTACATAAGTAACAACGCTGTGCCTGGCCAAAACATTGGAACAATGGGACCTCTTCCCAGACCGCCGCCATCTCAGCGACGGAGGATTCATCTCATCAAAACGCGACACTATGCGTCATCAGCCCACTGAATCACTCCCGACGCAACCTTTCTTGTTGTAGTCTTAACGGCAGTCTGTGCATGGAACGGTAATTCGCTGGTACGGTTGCTGTTGGTCTCTGACCAATGGCATGAGACGACACCGAATGTTGCAAAGTGTCGATTATTTGGACGGCAGACGCAGATGGGAAGAGGTTACGATGTGTTTGGTGCACAATACGGCGAGCCTCCTTTGTGGTGGTCAGACGTGGTCGAACCGTAGAACGATTATGCGTCCTTTCACGTTTCCTTACAGTCCAACATCAGACGCGTGTCACACTCGAATGCCTTACAAATTTGGACATGTGCACTATTGGACGGGCTGCCCAAATGGAGACCGAGAATGAGATACCTTTGAAACCCTATTTCACGAGTATGCGGTGTGTTCGTGTCCTTTATTAATCACTCATTATCTGATGGCATTCAAGGACCTTATATATTCAAGCAGGGCAGGTATGAACTCTAAACAGAAACTCCATTAAGGAACTATGGTGGCCATTCTATTAATCACAGAGAACTGCAACTGTAATAATTTACAGCGAGGTGACAAAAGATAGGAGATGCCTCGTAAAATCGTGTCGGACCTCGTTTTTCCCGACGTAGTGCAGCAACTCGACGTGACATGGACTCAACAAGTCGTTGGAACTCCTCTGCAGTACAGCCGTGCTGCCTCTATGGCAGTCCATAATTTAGAAAGTGTTGCGATTGCAAGATTTTGCGCACGAACTGACCTCTCGATTCTGTGTCACAGGTGTTCGATGGTATTCATCTGGGGCTATATGGGTGGCCAAATCATTCGCTCCAGCTGTCCAGAATGTTCTTCAAATCAATCGCGAACAACTGTGGCCTGGTGACATGACTTATTGTCATCCATAAAAATTACATCGTTGTTTTGAAACATGAAGTGCATGAACGGCTGCAAATGGTCTCCAAGTAGCCGAGCATCCAGAGGTGTCAGTCCATTCCATGTAAACACAGCCCACACCATTATGGGGCCAGCACCAGCTTGCATAGTGCCTTGTGGACAACGTGGGTCCATGTCTTCGTGGGGTCTGTGCCACACTCGAAACCTACCGTCAGCTCTTAACAACTGAAATCACGTCTCGTCTGACCAGGCCGTGATTTCCCAGACGTCTCTGGCCAAACGCATATGGCCACAAGCCCAGAAGAGACGCTGCAGTCGATGTCGTGCTATTAGCAAAGAATCTCACGTCGGTTGTCTGCTGACACTAACGCCAAATATAGCCGCACTGTCCTAAGGGACACATTCGTCGTACGTCCCACATTGATTTCTGCGATTATTTCACGCAGTGTTGCTTGTTAGCACTGACCACTCTACGCAAACGCCGTTTCTCTCGGTCCTTCAGTGAACACTGTGAGCCACTGCGTTGTCCATGGCGAGAGATAAATCCTTAAATTTGGTATTTTCAACACTGTGGAATTCAGGATATTGAATTCCCTAAAGATTCCCGAAATGTAATGTCTCGTGTGTCTAACTCCAATTACTATTAAGCGTTCAAAGAGTGTTAATTCCCACCGTGCGGTCATAATCACATCGGACTTCTATCCACACCACCAGAGTACAAATGACAGCTCCGCCAATGCACTGGCCTTTCACACCTTGTGTACACGATGCTACCGCCATCTGTATACAGGGTTGTCCATTGATAGTGACCGGGCCAAATATCTCACCAAATAAGCATCAAACGAAAAAACTACAAAGAACGAAACTCGTTTAGCTTGAAGGGGAAACCAGATGGCGCTACGGTTGGCCCGCTAGATGGCGCTGCTATAGGTCAAACGGATATCATGTGCGTTCCTTTTTAAATAGGAACCCCCATTTTTTATTACATATTCGCGTAGTACGTAAAGAAATATAAATGTTTTAGTTGGACCACTTTTTTCGCTTTGTGATATATGGCGCTATAATAGTCACAAATGTATAAGTACGTGGTATCACGTAACATTCCTCCAGTGCGGACGGTATTTGCTTCGTGATACATTACCCGTGTTAAAATGCACCGTTTACCAATTGTGGAAAAGGTCGATATCGTGTTGATGTATGGCTATTGTGATCAAAATGCCCAACGGGCGTGTGCTATGTATGCTGCTCGGTATTCTGGACGACATCATCAAAGTGTCCCGACCGTTCGCCGGATAGTTACGTTATTTAAGGAAACAGGAAGCGTTCAGTCACATTTGAAACGTCAACCACGACCTGCAACAAATGATGATGCCCAAGTAGGTGTTTTAGCTGCTGTCGCGGCTAGTCCGCACATCAGTAGCAGACAAATTGCGCGAGAATCGGGAATCTCAAACACGTCAGTGTTGAGAATGCTACATCAACATCGATTGCACTCGTATCATATTTCTATGCTCCAGGAATTGCATGGCGACGACTTTGAACGTCGTGTACAGTTCTGCCACTGGGCTCAAGAGAAATTACGGGACGATGACAGATTTTTTGCACGCGTTCTACTTAGCGACGAAGTGTCATTCACCAAGAGCGGTAACGTAAACCGGTATAATGTGTACTATTGGGCAACGGAAAATCCACGATGGCTGCGACGAGTGGAACATCAGCGACCTTGGCGAGTTAATGTATGGTGCGGCATTATGGCAGGAATGATAGTTAGCCTCCATTTTATCGATGGCAATCTAACTGGCGCAATGTATGCTGGTTTCCTACGTAATGTTCTACTGATGTTACTACAAGATGTTTCACTGCATGACAAAATGGCGATGTACTTCCAACACGATGGATGTTCGGCACAAAGCTCGCGTGCGGTTAAAGAGGTATTGAATAGCATACTTCATGACAGGTGGATTGGTCGTCGAAGCACGTTCACCGGATCTGACGTCCACGATTTCTTTCTGTGGGGAAAGTTGAACGATATTTGCCATAGTGATCCACCGACAACGCCTGACAACATGAGTCCGCGAATTGTCAATGCATGTACGAACATTACGGAAGGCGAACTACTCGCTGTTGAGAAGAATGTCGTTACACGTATTGCCAAATGCATTGAGGTTGACGGACATCGTTTTGAGCATTTATTGCATTAATGTGGTATTTACAGGTAAACACGCTGTAGCAGCATGTGTTCTCAGAAATGATAAGTTCACAAAGGTACATGTATCACATTGGAACAATCGAAATAAAATGTTCAAACGTACCTACGCTCTGTATTTTAATTTAAAAAACCTACCTGTTACCAACTGTTCGTCTAAAATTGTGAGCCATACGTTTGTGACTATTACAGCGCCATTTATCACAAAGCGAAAAAAATGGTCCAACTAAAACATTCATATTTCTTTACGTACTACGCGAACATGTAATAAAAATAGGGGTTCCTATTTAAAAAAAACGCAGTTGATATACGTTTGACCTATGGCAGCGCCATCTAGCAGGCCAACCATTTCGCCATCTGGTTTCCCCCTTCAAACTAGACAGGTTTCGTTCTTTGTAGTTTTTTCGTTTGACGCTTATTTCGTGTGATATTTGGCCCGGTCACGATGAATAGACCACCCTGTATGTGCATATCGCTATTCCACGACTTTTGTCACCTCACAGTACCTACCTGTTGATGGTGTCACATTGACACCCGACCACGTCTTCAGGGTGGTTTAGCTCTTCTGCCAGGCGGTATACCGGCAGCAGCGTTAATAGCAGCAGCACGGAGCGTGAGCAGAGCCTACCTGGCAGTGGTGGCCCAGCCCCTGGTAGCCGGGGGCCCCGTGAGGAAGGCGACCTCCGCGGTCTGCGCGTAGTCCAGCGAAGGCGTGCGGGTGCGCCGACACAGCGACTGAGACACCGACACCTGCCGGCGTGGAGAAGAACCGCGGGCTAATCACTGCAGTAGACTGCCGCGAACACGAACGCCAGCGCAGGTAAAGGGTCTAAATAAACTTCGACTATCACTGGAAATGGAAAAACTGGTAAAAGCCGACCTCGGGGAAGATCGGTTTGGATTCCGTAGAAATATTGGAACACGTGAGGCAATACTGACCCTACGACTTATCTTACAAAATAGATTAAGAAAAGGCAAACCTACGTTTCTAGCATTTGTAGACCTAGAGAAAGCTTTTGACAATGTTGACTGGAATACTCTCTTTCAAATTCTAAAGGTGACAGGGGTAAAATACAGGGAATCAAAGGCTATTTACAATTTGTACAGAAACCAGATGGCACTTACAAGAGTTGAGCGACATGAAAGGGAAGCAGTGGTTGGGATGGGAGTAAGACAGGGCTGTAGCCTCTCCCCGATGTTATTCAATCTGTATATTGAGCAAGCAATAAAGGAAACAAAAGAAAAATTCGGAGTAGGTATTAAAAACCATGGTGAAGAAATAAAAGCTTTGAGGTTCGCCGATGACATTGTAATTCTGTCAGAGACGGCAAAGGACTTGGAAGAGCAGTGGAACGGAATTGACAGTGTCTTGAAAGGATGATATAAAATGAACATCAACAAAAGCAAAACGAGGATAATGGAATGTTGTCGAGTTAACTCGGGTGATGCTGAGGGAATTAGATTAGGAAATGAGACACTTAAAGTAGTAAAGGAGCTTTGCTATTTGGGGAGCAAAATAACTGATGATGGTCGAAGTAGAGACGATATAAAATGTAGACTAGCAGTGGCAAGAAAAGCGTTTCTGAAGAAGAGAAATTTGTTAACATCGAGTATAGATTTAAATTTCAGGAAGTCGTTTCTGAAAGTATTTGTATGGAGTGTAGCCATGTATGGAAGTGAAACATGGACAATAAATAGTTTGGACAAGAAAAGAACAGAAGCTTTCGAAATGTGGTGCTACAGAAGAATGCTGAAGATTAGGTGGGTAGATCACATAACTAATGAGGAGAATAGAATTGGGGAGAAGAGGAGTTTGTGGCACAACTTGACTAGAAGAAGTGATCGGTTGGTAGGACATGTTCTGAGCCATCAAGGAATCACCAGTTTATTACTGGAGGGCAGCGTGGAGGGTAAAAATCGTAGAGGGAGACCAAGAGATGAATACACTAAGCAGATTCAAAAGGACGTAAATTGCGGTAGGTACTGGGAAGTGAAGAAGCATGCACAGGATAGAGTAGCATGGAGAGCTGCATCAAACCGGTCTCAGGACTGAAGACCACAACAAGACAATATCATTTTTGGCACCATTGCAGAACACTGCGATCGTACCTTTAATAAAAGGAACAATCCACATAGCAAGAAATTTTTGTATTTAATTCTGGTTACCGGTGTCGGTCTTTAAGACCATCCTCAGGCAAAGGCTCCAGGTGATGCGAAGAACCAGTGCACAGAACCGCTGGGTAGCATCGACTGGTAGCTGCACAGCTCAGCAGTTCGGCACAGCTAGCAGCCAGTAACAGACAGGAGCTCTGTGCATTGGTTCTTTACGTGACCTGGAACTTTGGTCTGAGGATGGCCTTGAAGACCGAAACTGGTAACCAGGATTAAAAATATTTTATTTATTTATTGTTCTCTTTTTCGTTTTTTGATCTGTGATGCTAAGTTACTGAAACTTCATTTTTAATTGTGCTCCGTTCTACAAGATGTTTTCATAAGAGCGCGTAAAAATGTAACAGAACATAAAGAATTCACCACTGAAGAACATGAGGTAGGCAACCTGGGGTCGAATAAGTCAGTTTAATGAGGTATGGAAGTAAACATGTCTACCGCTTTGTCTAGCACTATAGTTTTCCAGCTTATTCAAAGATAATATGCGTACAAGTTTACAAGAACTGTGCAGTTTATTTACACGTACATTCTTTATTTCAAGCAAGGAAACTAGTAGGACCAGCCTGATTACTTGGAAGTCATGAGGCAGTAGGCCTGCTGAATGGGCCACCTGTACTTGACGTTAGTGCAGAAATCAAGATTTTAAACATGGCTGAAACAGCAACTGTTGAAATTCTTCACGGTAAATGATAACAGCCAAACAGTTGCAGGATAAAGATTTATTAAAATCTATTATTTATTAAATCTTAGTGAAAGAGTCCTAACTGAGTTGTTGGACAACGTACCATTGCCTGTTCGTGAGGGAATGTGGGTACAACAACATGACGGTGCACCGCCTGACTTCAGTGTGTTTGTCTGCAGCCATATCAGTGCTGCATTTTATCGTCGCTGGATAGGGAGGGGAGGTCCTATTCCATGGCCTGCGAGGTCAGCTGACCTGAATCCATTTGAGTATTTCCTTTTTGGATATCTAAAGTCACTTGCGTATGAGTCCCCAGTGGATACGGAATCGATTTAGTTGCCAGTATTGTAGCTACCGGTGCTATTATTCTAAACACACCAGGGATATTTGTCACGGCGCGTCAGACTCTTGTTTGCCAATGCCATTCTTTCATTGATGTTGATGGCCGTCAGTCTCAGCACTTTTGTAAGATACAGTAAAAATGCCACGTTCATTGTGTCAATGAGGGTATTTGCAGTTAACTGTAATTAATGTAAAAAAAAGTACACAGTATGTGTTTTCATTCTTATTATCTCCTTAATCTGGGTTCTCCGACCCCAGGTTCCCTACCTCAAATTACTCAGTAGAGAATCCTCGATGTCCTGCTAAATTTTTGCACGTTCTTACGGAAACACCCTGTGTAAATGGTGTCCCATTGACCTTAACCATCCGGAATAACTTTCCACATTACAAAAAGATATATCAATACCATGAGAACATGCGTGCCTTTCTTGTAACCTTGTTCGTTACGAAGACATGAACAGCAGTACGTCCTTGCTGAAGTAGCATCCTCTATTTTTCTAGTCAGTAATCCATTTCTGCCCCTGAAGACCTGTTCAGAAACATATCACACTGTACCATTCAAGTAAATATGACGTCATTAAAAAGTAACACAAAACTGACTTTCTGTCCTGTACCAACTGACAGTGAAGGCACCTGGGGTAATGTAACTGGTCTACTTTCTAGAATTGACAGTAAACAGATGCAGACACGAGTATAATACACCCCAATCATTACCGTTCTGCTAACTTACATTCTGCATATATTAGACGCATTTCTACCAGACACACACACACACACACACACACACACACACAGCCGGCCGGTGTGGCCGTGCAGTTCTAGGTGCTTCAGTCTGGAACCGCGTGACCGCTACGGTCGCAGGTTCGAATCCTGCCTCGGGCATGGCTGTGTTTGATGTCCTTAGGTTAGTTGGGTTTAAGTAGTTCTACGTTCTAGGGGACTGATGACCTCAGATGTTAAGTCCCATAGTGCTCAGAGTCGTTTGAACCATATATATATATATATATATATATATATATATATATATGTGTGTGTGTGTGTGTGTGTGTGTGTGTGTGTATGTGGTACTATAGGATGGAGAAAAATTGTGTCACGAAATCTTTTTGGATAGCTGATGTCAGTAGAAACCAAAATAACTAATGTTATGTAGGTCGACAACGCCCAATTTTTAAACTACGGTAACTTGGCGCCACGTGCTCCGATTGGCTGCGGAATTCCCCTGTTGCCGGATGCTCTGCACAACGCATGATCGCGAATGCTCTGCCTGCCGGAGATCGCGATGTATCCAAGGCTGCCCGCACGCTCGTTTGTAGCGCGACAGCCTTCCACTCTGGAGGCGTGGGGGCGTATCCGCCAGGTTCCCGACATATCTATTGTAGCTTGATTTTGAGACGTACCGGGAACAAACCCGTCAACAGCTGTTAGTTCGCGAACAGAATGTGTGAATCGACAACTATTGCGCTGCCCGTCAACTGACGAACGCAACAGGGCAATTCCACGGCCAACGGCCTTACCGCTGTGGTAACAGCGGTTCCCGTCAGGTCATCAAAGTTAAGCTCTGTCGGGCTGGGCTATCACTTGGCTGGGTTACCTTCCGGTCTGCCGAGCACTGTTAGAAAGCGGTGTGTACTCAGCCCTTGTGAGATAAACTGAGGAACTGCTTGACTGAGAAGTAGCGACTCCGGTCTCGTAAACTGACATATGGCCGAGAGAGTGGTGTGCTGACCACATGCCCCTCCATATCCACATCCAGTGACGCTTGTGGGCTGAGGATGACACGGTGGCCGATCGGTACCGTTGAGCCTTCATGGCCTGTTCGGCCGGAGTTTATACTGATGAGTCAAAACATTATGACCACCTGCTTAACGGCTTGTTTGTCAATCTTTGGAACGAAATACGTCACTGATTCGGAGTATCAGAGATCCAACAGTTGTTGATAGGTTTGTGGAGGTATGTGGCATTAGGTGTCTCAGCGCAGGTCACGTAATTCGCGTAAATAAGGGGCCGCTGATTTGCGTATGTGGTGATGGCGCCCGATAGCGACCCACATCTGTTCCACAGGGTTTACATCAGGCGTATTTGGTCTCCGAGGTATCAACGTGAGATCCCTATCATCATCCTCAAATCACTGTATCACGATTCTGGCTCCTAAGCACGGACAGTTATACTGCTGAAACATGACATTGCCGTCAGGGAAGACATCTGACATGAAGGGTGGCAGGGGGTTAGCAACTGTCAGCGTGTCTTCGATTACTACCGTAAGTTCCACGCAAGAGCAGGAGAATGTCTCCCATAGCATAATACAGCTCCCACCCGCCTGTGTCCGTGGCCCACTGCACGTTTAGATACATCGTTCACCTCGATGGCGGCATTTTAGGAGACGACCAGAAACTTCTAAAGCTTTCCATTAATCTACCGTCCAATCCCGCCGATTCCGTACCCATTGCAAACGTAACTGAAGATGTCGTTGGGTCAACATGTCAACACGTAGGGGTCGTCTGCTGCGAAGCCCAATGTTCAACAATGTGGGCTGAATGCTATTCTCCGAAACACTTGTGCGTGCACAGTCATTGCGCTCTTACACCACATGCGCCAAACATCGCCATCTGTCCAACTTTACGGAGCAGACAAGCCTCAGGATCACATGTTCTGTCAAGGCTCGCGGACGCCCTCCCAACCATTTAGCGCCTAGTGGTAGTTTCTCTGTTCTCCTACCTCTTTTCATAGATTGTCACGACAGTAGCACGTGAACATTCGACTAGCTTCAACGTTTTCGAGCCACTGGTTCACAGGACCTATGTAATAACAATCTGACCTTTGTTAAAGTTGCTTATCTGAATGGATTTCCCCCTCGCGGCCTGTGTCGTCGTTAGAATAATTTTCCACCGTCAGTGCTCCGCTGCCATATTTCCCTTACCGCGTCTCGTTTCCGCACGCCCCAGGTGTCACCCAACATAACGTTGGGCGTATTTTTTCGTCTTCCGAGCAAAAAGTAGTTAGTTGGGTTGGTTAAAATAAACCAAATACTCCGTATATCTGGCAAGTCCTTCGAAACGTAGAAATACACTGAGGGAGTTAGGAATGTTACATCACGAATCCCGCAATGCACCCAAGTGGCATCCAACATCGCGATGGGTGTTGGTCGTAATATTTTGTCTTATCAGTAGATGCCCTCTAAGCAAAAAGTAGTTAGTTAGCTGGGATGGTTAAGACACATCAGATACCCCGTATATCTGGCAACTCCTTCGAAACGAAGAAATACACCTACGGTAATGGAAATGTTATATCACGCAATACCATTCCGCTGTTTATCACATAAGAGGTATTCGATACTTAACTTTTATTCCATTCGGAACTGGTGTCCACTGTCAACACCAGTGTGATACACCTTTGTATTCCTTATGGCACGGAAGCAAACAGCCTTCGAATGCCATCCTGAGAAACTTATAGCGATACCTGAAACACTTGCTGTGTCACTTCAAAAAAATTTTGCCTGGACGCTGCTGTGAAAGTATACGCCTTCCCATCTCTTCAAAGACACTCTCTGCAGCTGAAAAATCGATCGTCAAGGATCCCTATATCGCTCATGGCGTTTGCGGCGTGGACTCCAGTGTGATGTCTTACGTTATCCTGCTGCAATACGTAATTTGATACCATGGCTGTGAAAGTTTTAGCAACAGGATTTATCATTCTTGACGCGAGCATTCGGCCTCTCTCCAGCAAATTAAAAGTCAGTCCTGTTGTCATATCCAGAAACTCCATGTTTCAGGAGCTGGAGAGCTATGAGTTTCAGGAATCGCTGCTTCCTGTGACCAATTCGTAGGTCGTCTACGGACATGTTTGGCGAGGATTTGATTACCACAAACGTAAGGGAGATTCGTAGCCAATCACCACACAATGCCACGCAACGTTCCGTCTGACTTTCCCTCTACACTCCGTTATTCGTGATATTGTGTCAGCGGTAAGTAACAAATGGCAACTCGAGGAAACCAGGCTTCTGGTACCGACGGGGTGTGGTGACACATCACCTGTCACTTCTGCCTGTATTTCAGCTGTTGTTATCCGTCTTTCCTTTGGAGCTAGCAGACGCCCCTACGATTCTGTTCTTCCATTTTTTTCTGCTCTTGTTGCCACCTTGTCACCACACATTCTGCAGGTTCCCGCACGAGAGCCATCTGTCGGCATGATGCTTCCATGTCCCTCGTGTCAAAGATTCGACAATTCTCAAAGTCCTAAAAATGGCGGTAAGGCGCACATACAAGTCCTCTGGATATACTCTATTGCCATCTCTACCTGAAAAGTTCGAGTAACGACAAACAACAGCCGTCGTATTCTCACATCATTCTTCGTCTGTAAAAAAGACTTTTTTCTTCACTGAAAATAAGCTCGCATAAGGTCGAAATCTGAACCACCCTATCAGACGGGTACGGACGTACTGCTGCAAAAGTTTGGTAGCGTTCGGTCAAGGTGTTCATGTTGTAAGGCTTCCCAGTGTCAGCGTAATTTTTCTAAAATTTTTAAATCAGTCGTGTCGTCCCTGTTGCCGCAAGATATGTGATGTCATTAAGTACTATGCACAGAGGAATTCATGGACTTGTGAAGTGTCCGACACAACCATCCAAGCGTCTGTCGTTCATTCCAGTGTTTTACATTGAGCCCTTTGTCTTAACTATATTAAATATATTCGACACACCTGTTTAACCGTGTGTTCGTAATACGAATTGTTATGCTATTTATACTTATTACAGCCAATTCGCAGTCGACAAATGGTTTCTAGTTGATAATGTTAGTTCATACTCCATATCAGATAAGGAAATAATAAAGGGAAGATTTTAGAAAGGAATGGAACATTGCGTGCCAACAAACTGAAAACGCGGAAACACGAAACCATATTTTTCCTGCGATCACCCAATGAGTAACGATTAGACTGCCACTATCGCCGAACTTCACGGCCATGTTTATGGGCTGTGTAAAACTGAAAGTATATTATAAGTGCTTGAAAATAACTGAGAGCGCATTGTGCGCCTGTAAAGGAGGAAACAAAGCTATTGACCACCTGCTTTTCGACTGCAGAAAATTAAGGACAGAGAGAGACACAGTCAGCAAGCGAATAACTATAAAAGGAAGGTGATGGCCCATCAATAAATCACTTTTAGTTCATACACTCACAAGAGACTTTTTATGATTTTTGTAATTCTTTAGTTCGATAAGATTCTCAGATTGATGATGGTTTTTTTGGTGTCAACTACAAATTCTTACAAACCCCTGAAAAACCGGCAGGTATGCTAGGGGGCTAACAGATTCGTAGTCGTAATTCGTACAGTCATTGACACACCTGTTAGATTATTTCAAAAAAGAAAGTGCTCTTATTCCTTGCTTCAAAGTTCATTTAAAAGGTAAATACTTTATAGATTCATATCTGTACATGTAGATACAAATATGATTTTTAAGTTACTGGTTGAGTTTTGGCACTCTACAATTTTCTATTTGGAAAATAAGGCACCTGATGTAACCACATGAGTTGTGTTATCTTTTACGACTAAATATTCCACTGATGAATTTAAGGATAACCACCACCTATTATACCATTGATAAATTTTAAGGTAACTACCAGAATCGCAGAACTATGTTTTAAGGTACGATGTTCAATAAGCAACTGGTAAAGAAATAAATAATACTGCATACCGACGGGCAACCCACGTTGGCAACAGTAGCTTGAGATTAAGCGTGCCCAATATCAGTAAATAGGAGAAAGCTATACGATGTGTAGAAGGAACTCTGTGTCCCATAAGTTCTTTAGGTTGGCACAAAACTGGGCGCAGTAGAGTTTAATTTTGTAGTTGGTTTGAGAATTGGTGAATTATTTTAGGACTTACTTTTCAATGTAGTTTACGCTGTAAAATAAATCATATACGTATCCACTGTGTTTGAGAATGTCTCCGGCAGTAGGAGACTAAACGCAAGACACAGAAATATGCCTTAGACTACAGTCTGATTCCCGTAAAGCTGATGTACTGATTTCATCAAGGATGAGAACATTGGTCGTGAAATTCTGCATTATGAACAATGGAGTGTGTTTTTAGTGTACTTCATAAAATTTGACACTGTCAGTTGGAGCAAGCAATCTATTTGCAATATACTCCTTTAATCACAAATATCTTCTTAAACATCAGAAAGTGCTGTACTTTATGACACAACTAACACATCAAGCGGTAATACAGCCGTCATTGTGTTCAAAATGAGTCTTTAATTCTGACCTATCGAGATTCTTTCGTAATAAGGTACAGGATTTTTTAAGTTCTGATGATGACACTCTACAGTCGAAACAGTTTAATTTACGTATCAAATTTGATGAAAATATTTGTTAATAAAGGGTTGTAGTATTTTCCCTTCATAATATTCCATACTTTCATTTTGTAACAAATGTCAGTTTTGCATTAAAATACCCAGTACACGTCCAAGTGCAAAGTGGGAAAGACGAGCTTCAGCTAAGGTTTGAAAGAAACAGAAAGGGACAGTGTTGCGTTTGCAGCCATAATAAGGTGTGAATTTGGAATTAGCATCTGCAGTTACACAACAGCAAACAGTTTTTTTTTTCTGCCAGTCACCGTCTAGGGACAATGTAAAGTTTATCCCTAATTTTATTTCGTAACTACAGGAAACATAAATCTAATGAGTTGCTTCGCGCTAACCAGTTTTCCACCTACTACGTCAGGTCGAGATCTCTGTGTCGCGAGAAGTCTAACGCGCAGGCGGTAAAGGGCTCTGGAACTTCCTCGAATACTCCGTAGCTCGTGGTAGGTGATGTGAACACTTTCATCTACATGGACATAGGTCGTACTCGCGTGATTGGCTGAAAGAGTAAGACACAACTTTCAAATACATTTCTTTTGTGTGAGAAAATATTTGCAAGCACTGATTTGTCTCTTCTTTATCGATGGTCATTCTTCCCTATCTAAGTGGGAAACAAAAAACAATATTTTGTCTGTCGTAGGGAAAAGCTGTAGATTGACATTTTGAGTGCAAGATTTCATCGGTATAAGAAAAGCCTATGTTGTTGCTATTCCATTTCACTTGTGATATTCGTGACACGTTATTCGTTTTCTAGCGATAACAGAAAACGAATAACACTGCTTTGAACATTTTTGATGTCTGTCTGGATCTTGTAACGTAGACGTGCCCTAGAAGAGAACGGACGAGCCAGCCCCAAGAAGTTCCTTTAGTTGATGTGTTACACCTTCTGAGTGTTCTGTCAGTGGAATAGTCTTCGGTTCTACTTAACTATAGCAAAGTCTGTACGATCGTTAAAATTTAAGTTGTTCCTAAGTTAATTCTAGGTATTTTGTTGAATCGACGAACTTCTAAACGTGGCCATCCTTTTGGGTCATCGGTGTTTTGAGTGGTTTTATGCGAGCCACCACGATCACTTGTTCTGTGTCAGTTTCTGCATCTTACAGACACACTTTCGCCTAATGTCCCCAATTACTTGTTGTATGTATTGCAATCTCCATCTATTACGATTTTTGCCCTCTATGGCTCCCTTTACTACTACGGAGGCTACTTCTTGATGCCTTGGCACAATTGATCTCATCCTGTCCCTTACTCTAGCGAGTGTTTTTCACAATTTATTTCACAGACGATTCTGCGGAGCACCTCTTCATTTCTTAACTGATTAGGTAGCTTATGTTTCAGCATATTACTGCAACGGAACTCAAACGTTTCTGTTTTGCCCTTTTTCGGTTCTCTCACAGTCGATGATAGTCTTCCATAAAATACTATATACTCCAGAAATTCCATTCTCAAGTTAAGGCCTACTTCAATTATCATGTACCAGAAATACATAGGAATTATCGCAGTTTCTCGTGTGGAACACATCACACGAGGGTTTCCCAGAAAGTAATGCACCACATTTTCTCAGCCGAAAACAGTGCTACCAAAGCGAAACTTTACGTATGTATTTTTTTGAAGTCTCCTGAGTGAGCACACTACGATTCCGTCACTTTCGACAGATAACGTAGCTGCAAGACAGTTTCAAAATGGCGTCTGTAGGTGATGTACTCTACAGGAAACCCGCCGTCATTAAATTTCACACTGCAGAGAATGAAACTGTGGGGAATATTCACGAACGCTTGTGCAAAGTCTATGGAGCATCTGCTGTCGACAGAAGTACAGTTAGTCGCTGGACATGTAGGGGATGAGGTCATCAGAGGGCGGTTTGGAGGAGCTCCACGATTTGCAGCGGTCTGGAAGACCATCCACTGCTGTCAAACCTGACATGTTGCAGCGAGCTGATGTCATTCGCGAGGGCAGACTCGTTACGACTCGGGAGTTGGCGCTGCATCTGTCAATCAGCAAAGGAAGTGTGGATCCAATTATCCGCGCTCTCGGATATTCAAAATCGTGTGCAAGATGGATCCCGCGCTGTCTAGCTGTGGATCACAAATCGCACAGAAAAATCATTTGCCTTGATTCGTTGCAACGTTTTGAAGCGGAGGGGGAAGCCTTCATGTCCTGGATTGTGACAGGTAATGAAACCTGGATTCACCATTTTGAACCCGAAACAAAACGACATTCGATGGAACGGCACCATTCCCACTCCCCGCAGAAGAGAAAAATGCAAAACAATTGTTTCTGCCGGTAAGGTCATGATCACAGTGTTCTGGGACTGTGAAGGTGTGATTCTCATTGATGTGATGCCAAGAGGCGGTACCATTAATTCAGAAGCATATGTCAACACATTAACAAAATCAAGACGCGCTTTCGGCGACTTCGGCGCCTCAGCAACCCAAAGGGTGTTCTGCTGCAACACGATAACGCTCGGCCCCACACAAGTCTAAGGACTGCCGAAGACATCGCAAAACAGGGTTGGGTAGTGTTACCCCATCCACCCTATAGCCCTGATCTAGCCCCCTCGGACTTCCACTTGTTCGGGCCATTAAAGGATGCCATTCGTGGAAGACATTTTGAGAGCGATGAGAAGTTGATTCACATAGTGAAGGAGTGGCTTCGCCACCAGGACAAGGATTGGTACCGACACGGCATACACGACCTTGTTTCGCGCTGGGGGAAGGCCACAGAACGGGATGGACATTATGTGGAAAAATAGGGAGTGTAGATAAAACACCATACTGAAAGGTGGCTACACTGAGCCACTGCGCCAGAGATTGCGCCAAAGAGTATTATTAAGTCGCCTCCAGAGTGCCTGTCGAGGTCTCGTGTAGTCTGTGCGTGGGCACAGCTCGTAGAAGACAGTTCGTGTTGAGATGTGCTAGTGGGCAAGGCTTGTCGAGATGAAATAGTAAGGAGTGTTTGTTCCATGTTTTATCCAGTTATTTGATGGGAGAGATAGCAGATGTTATTGTAATGATCAGAGTGCATTTCGTCAATATATATGAAGGTAAAAACCACAATGTTCTTTTATTATTTGTGTGTCTGAAATAATGCTTCATTACAGGTTCAGTCAACAAAGCATCTGGCTTGTGTTCTTGTATTAGAGTGAATTCTGGTTTTCTTGCATAATTATAGTTTTTCTAATTTTCTTTTATCACGTCAGTATAATTGGTATTTAAAAATTCTTGTCTTGTTGGAGAAGAACCGTGCCAGATGTGTACGTTGAGTCACACTCCCACATACAGAACAGTTACTCTTGTGCTTATTGGTTTTGTAGGTTTTATAGTTGCTGGGGACTTAATTAATTAACTGTGTTTACGAAAATTTTCTTTCATTGTTTGTTGCAGTCAGATTGCGTAATAATTCTAGTCAGGGCCAACCATTTACGAGAATAGCGTAATCGGACAGACAGCTACTAAAAACTAAAAAGTATTTGCAATCCTAATTAATTAAGCCCCCATGCACGTGGCGACCGCTGCTTCGGATCGTCCCTTGAAATTCTTCTGATTGTAAAAATAGTAGACTGTAGTATTGTTGTAGTAATTTGTAGTTCAGTAATTGTAGCCTATGTTGCATGTGTAGATTTGGTAATTGTCATTCTTCTAATGGTATTTTTTTTCTCAGAATTTGATTTGTTGTCTTGTATACGCGTTTGACAATCTAGTGCAATTATGTCAATTGTTTGTTAATCGTGGTTGAGGGAAACATTTCATGTGAATGGTATTATTGGAGATAAGGAGTCCCTGTGTGTAATTTTCGTACAGTGACGAGTTTTATATATTTTGTAAATGATTACGCGATCGATGAAAAAGGCGAAAATGATGAATAGTGAGAATGACGAAATTGTTGACATGGCGAACTCGCCAACACAGGACAACAGTATCATGAATAATGGAGTTGAAAACAATTTAATAAGTCGGGAAGACATTCCGGAACCAGTTCAAGATTTTTCTCAATCAGAAAATTCACAGAATACGAGATTAACGATAGAAGATTCTGGAATAGTATCAACCACAGATAGCTTTACAGCCATGACGAAGGAAGCTGGTTTTGTGAGAAATGATAGGGGCGGAAGGAATCTCGAACAAGTTAATATGGAGCAGTTGATGGGTGTAATATTAACTTTGGGATCTGAATTAAAAACAGTGACAACACGGTTAGACTTACAAATGGGAACAATGGAGCAGTTAGGATCTGAATTAAAAACAGTGGGATCACAAATAGGAACAATTAAAACTGAGATGGGAACTTTGAGATCTGAACTAAAAACAGATAGGGGAACAATGGAGCAGTTTCGATCTGAATTTAAAA
The DNA here is from genome assembly GCF_021461385.2 of Schistocerca piceifrons. Classification (NCBI taxonomy): domain Eukaryota; kingdom Metazoa; phylum Arthropoda; class Insecta; order Orthoptera; family Acrididae; genus Schistocerca; species Schistocerca piceifrons. Next base: position 841,220,102 of record NC_060140.1, on the reverse strand, counting down.
CAGAGATAGGAACTTTGGAAACACGGTTAGATTCACGAATAGGGACATGTTTCAAAAATATGAAAGATGAGTTAAAGAAAGAAATCAGAGAAGAAGTACAACCGATTTTGAATTCTCACAATAATAGATTAATTGCAGTAGAGATTAGACAAAGGGAACAGGATAGAGAACAGGAAGAAAGAGATCGCGTGATAGTACAAAGATTTTCAGAGTTAAATTTACAACGTGCAAACGATAAGAAAGAAATATTTGAAAGAATCGAGGAATCCGTACCAAATGACAGAATAAATAATCTAACACAACAATATGAACAGTTAACTACCAAATGTGTCAATACTGAAACCCGAGTTGCGACACTTACGGAAGACGTAAACAAACAGAAAGAAAAAATAGGTGATTTAGCGGAAAGAGTTGAGGAGATATCAGATAAACTGACAAATCTTAGTTTACATGGGGACAGAGATTCGGATGATACAGCACCATTGCCATTTGCAGAAACCGAAGAGTATCAGAACATAAATAAACATGTTGAAAATCAGGGAAAATTTAGTGAACACGTGAAAAGGGAATTTGAGGCTTTAAAAAAGCAAGTCAAACAGATTGAAGGCGAAATCGTAGGAAAAGACGGCAAAAGAAATTTAGAATCACAGATACCTGAGGGGTTTGAAGAAAATAATTTGTTTCATTTACGGGATGCAATAAGAGAGCGCCAGGCGCGCGAACTTTACAATAATCGACATTCGGACTGGGACAGACGCGGTAGGTTTTTGTCGCCACGAGGCGAAAACTTTGACTATAAACACTTTTTGACTGTTCGGAAATTTAAGATCTTCCGTAATTCTAAGAATGACATACATCCATGTGCATGGTTAGATCAATTTATGTACGCACTTCCACCAAATTGGCCACTAAGTCACAAACTGGAATTTATGTGTGGATATTTAGAAAACGAACCGGCGACGCGGATCCGCGCACTCATTAGAGATTGTAATAATCTAAATGATTTTTATCATGCATTTCTATCGGCATATTGGTCCGAAAACACGCAAGACAGAGTCAAACACAGTCTTATTATGCAGCGTAATTTCAAACAGTCTGAGTTCCGCACGCCAGCAGAATATTTTGAAGACATGATTCGAAAGAATCAGTTCCTTTCCAACCCTTACAGCCCGACTGAATTAATTCGCATTTGTTTAACTAAGCTGCCACAATCCATAAGACAAATTGCTTTAGCCGGAAGATGTAAAGACGACATTGAGACTTTTAAGACTTTGTTGCAAGAACTTGAGTATGACAACGATGACGGGACCTCTTGTAACTTTTTCAGTAACAGTAATTACAATAGATTTTCAGAGAAAAGGGATAGTGGTCGGAACGGACGTTATAGCGGTAATTTTGAGAATGACAGACGTAACAGACAGGACAACAGATACCAGCCTTATGACAATAACAGACGTTCTAACAGAAATTACACAGACAATAGCGGTAATTCGTACCGGAATGATCAATCATACGGAAACAGTAATCGGTATCATCAGGACAGAAATTATTCATACAGTAATAGAAATTCTTACTACAGAAATAACCAGGGTAGTAGATATAACAATAATTTCAGAAATGACAGTCGAAATTACACAAGAAGTAGTTATGCAGACAGACAGGAAAACAGAAATTTTAATAACAGACACAGCCAAGAATTTGCATCTAACAGACAGGAGGGACCTAATTGGCATCCTCCACGTGACAGAACTTCAGAGAGACAAGTGCAAATCGTAGAAATTGATCCGCGAAATGACGCGAATACTCAAAGACGTGACGCAAACAATCGACAATGACTTGCAGCTTCGGCTTCTGGCAGCAATATAGACGGTTCAGAAAGTAATGACACTACGACTTTACACTACGTACGCCTGGAAGACATGAGAGACATTTTGCTAGACGAAAAGGAAAATAATGTAGACGCGTTTTTACATCCTGTTATTGAAGTATGTGTGGGTAAGAATAAGTTCACTGCAGTTTTAGATTCTGGGAGCCCATTGAATGTCATTAGTGAATCAGTTTTTCGTATATGTGAAAGAACTATTGCCTGTCCTGTGTTACCTATTTCTAAAACTACAATTCGAGGAGCGATTTCTGGAAAAAGTGTGGAAGTCAAACAACAGACCAATTTAAATTTCATTTGTCAAGGATACGAATTTTCTGCTAATTTTATTATTGTTCCATTACTCAGTACTCAAATTATATTAGGTATGGAGTTTCTTAACGCACATAAGGCAATTTTGAACTTTAAAGGAGGTGTGAATTTGACTGTTGCCGGAATGCCGAAATGTTTGAAATTTTTCGAGTGTTTAACAAGATCTGAATCAGATACAAAATGTTTAAGGTTTCTTACTTCTGATGTTTTCGTTGAGTATCATGACGACAGTGTGTTTATTCATGACAATGACAATAGATACAGAGACGCGATGATTGATATAATTAATAGCGAAGAATTAATTAATGAAAAGGTTAAGAAAGCTGAAGTGCCAGATGACGTTGCAAGAGAAGAGCTGCACCACATTTTGACTTCACATGCTACAGTGTTTAGTCATCACACAGGAACTATACAAGGCTTACAATATTTATTTAAAGTAAAAGAACACACACCATTTCGCGGAAAAACGTACACTATTCCTCTGGCTTACAGAGACAAGGTTAAGAATGAACTTCAATACATGTTAGATCAGGGCATTATTGAGCCTGCAGTTAGTCCTTATACTAGCCCATTACACGTTGTTCTTAAAAAGGATGGATCAATTCGTTTGGTTCTGGATTCCAGACAGATAAATAATATCATCATTCCTGAAACTGACCGTCCACAAAATTTAGATGAACTTCTTCAACATTTCCATGGAATTAAAGTTTTATCCACGATTGATATGCGCGCAAGTTTTTGGCAAATAGAACTCCACCCTGATTGTAGAAAATATACTGCCTTTTTAGCCTTTGGTAACTGTTACCAGTTTCGGAAATTACCGTTTGGACTTACTGTATCTTCAGCAGCATTCATTCGTAGTTTAAATGAAATTTTACCTGTTTATCTTCGTGACAACATTACTTCATATGTTGACGATATTCTTATTGCTAAACATTCTTGGAGTGAGCACAACAAAATTTTGGATTCATTGTTACGTATATTTGCAAGAGTTGGCATTACAGTGAACTTAGAAAAATCTGAATTTGGTCGTTCTCAGGTGAAATTTCTCGGTCACATTATTTCTACAGAGGGTATTCTTCCTGATCCAGAAAAATTAGACGCTATTCGTAACTATGCTGTTCCTACCACGAAACGTGATGTTCGTAGCTTCCTTGGTGTCTGTAATTTTCTTAGACGCTTTGTTAGATTGGACGATTTGGCCACACCTCGTTTATGTGAACTATCTGGAAAGAAATCTAATTGGTGCTGGGATGAGGAAGCTCAGTCAGAATTTGAACAGCTTCGTGATGCTTTAGTTGCTGCTCCACTTCTTTCACATCCGGATTTATCTAAAGAATTTTGTTTGGCAACGGACTCATCATACAAAGGCCTAGGTGCACATTTATTTCAAGAGATAGAAGAAAACGGCGTTGTAGTACAGAAAACTATTGCATTTGGAAGTCGTGTTCTTTCTAAATCAGAAAAGAATTATTCGATTACGGAACTTGAAGCTTTGGCTGTTGTTTGGGCTTTCACAAAATTTCGCACATTTTTGTTTGGCAGACATACTAAGGTTTACACCGATCATCGAGCTCTGGAATTTCTTATGTCGACGAAATTAACTCATGGCAGATTGTCACGATGGGCGTTGTACCTACAGGAATTTGATTTTAGTATTGTTTACATACAGGGTTCTTCAAATATTGTTGCTGATGCTTTATCACGTGCACCTGTGGGTTTGAAACAAAGTGCTGAAGAGGACTGCATAGAAAACAATTATTGTTTGATGTATATTCAAGGTGTTGCGTTTGAGAACTTTATTTCGTCTTCGCTCCAGGACATCGCTAAGGAGCAAAGTAAGGATCCAATCTGCAAGGACATTAAGGAGAAGTGGAGGAGAAAGGAAAGTGTGGCGATTAGACAGCATTATTTAGTCCGCAATGACATTCTTTTTAAACGAAAATCGGTCGACAACTCTGTTTGGTTAGTTTGTATTCCTGATGAGTGGCTTAATAAGCTGATTTGGTATACGCATTTCAGTTATGCACACTTTGGTCCCAGAAAATGCTTTCACAAATTACGAGAAAATTGCCACTTCAGTAATATGGAAAAACGTATTCGATCTGTTCTGGCCAAACGCAAATTATGTCAAAAGGCTAAGCCGCCAACAGTTTCTCACAGAGCACCGTTGTTTCCTATCATTCCAGCGAAATCAAAGGACATGGCTGCAGTCGATTTGTTCGGTCCAGTGGTTCGTTCTACTAATGGTTTTGCGTACATTTTCGTAGCAGTGGAGTTGACATCAAAATATGTGTGTTTTACACCGTTACGCAAAGCAACAGCTCGTTCAGTATCTAACGCTTTTATCAAACATTTTCTTAAAGAAGTTGGTCATGTTGATAAGGTTATATCAGATAATGGATCACAGTTTCGTTCTAAAATTTGGCTTCGTACTCTACAGCGTCGTAAAATTAAACCAATTTTCATTTCACTTTTTCACCCTCAATCTAACGCTTCAGAGAGATGGATGAAGGAAATCAATAAATTGTGTCGACTTTATTGTCATCAGAATCACAGAACGTGGGATCAGTATCTTCATATTTTTCAAAACATTCTGAATGAACTCTCTAATGATTCAACTTCTTTACCGCCTATACTGGTATTAAAAAATAAAGCACCGACAAATCGCATATCTGAAATCGTTCCTTTTCCGCCTTCACGGAAACTGCGGCATTCTGAAGTTGTCAACCTGGCTCTACGAAATATTGCATCTGCGGCTGCTAGAAGAGAGAAATCAGCTAAGCGTCCTGGCCGTTTAAAAATCTTGTCAGTTGGTCAAAAAGTGTTAATTAAGTCTCATCGTTTGTCTCACAAAGGAAAAGGCTTGTGTCGCAAATTTTTTCTGCTTTATAACGGTCCATATAGAATTCGTAAAATTATACATGATAACACTGTTGAAGTAGAAACTCTTAAATCTCGACGCTCTAAAGGAATACATCATATATCTAACGTAAAAAATTTTGTGGAATGACATACTTTAGAAAAACTTAACAGCTAGATGTAAACATGTGGAGAGTACAAGGATACCGCGCTGTGTTTTGGCGGCGGCACATACTCAAAGCAACAGTCAAGTCTGCGCGCCGCACAAGGCAGTCGTTGACCGCGAACAATTGCTTCCTACGTCACGCGCCTACAGCTGATCGAGCGCTCAGTGCGAATGCACTGACAGCCGTAAACAAATACACAGTCTAAGTTCTCCGATTAAATTCAGTATAAAGCTATAGTGACTTGATGAATTACACTCTGGAAAAGAAAAAAGAACACATTGACACCGGTGTGTCAGACCCACCATACTTGCTCCGGACACTGCGAGAGGGCTGTACAAGCAATGATCACACGCACGGCACAGCGGACACACCAGGAACGGCGGTGTTGGCCGTCGAATGGCGCTAGTTGCGCAGCATTTGTGCACCGCCGCCGTCAGTGTCAGCCAGTTTGCCGTGGCATACGGAGCTCCATCGCAGTCTTTAACACTGGTAGCATGCCGCGACAGCGTGGACGTGAACCGTATGTGCAGTTGACGGACTTTGAGCGAGGGCGTATAGTGGGCATGCGGGAGGCCGGGTGGACGTACCACCGAATTGCTCAACACGTGGGGCGTGAGGTCTCCACAGTACATCGATGTTGTCGCCAGTGGTCGGCGGAAGGTGCACGTGCCCGTCGACCTGGGACCGGACCGCAGCGACGCACGGATGCACGCCAAGACCGTAGGATCCTACGCAGTGCCGTAGGGGACCGCACCGCCACTTCCCAGCAAATTAGGGACACTGTTGCTCCTGGGGTATCGGCGAGGACCATTCGCAACCGTCTCCATGAAGCTGGGCTACGGTCCCGCACACCGTTAGGCCGTCTTCCGCTCACGCCCCAACATCGTGCAGCCCGCCTCCAGTGGTGTTGCGACAGGCGTGAATGGAGGGACGAATGGAGACGTGTCGTCTTCAGCGATGAGAGTCGCTTCCGCCTTGGTGCCAATGATGGTCGTATGCGTGTTTGGCGCCGTGCAGGTGAGCGCCACAATCAGGACTGCATACGACCGAGGCACACAGGGCCAACACCAGGCATCATGGTGTGGGGAGCGATCTCCTACACTGGCCGTACACCACTGGTGATCGTCGAGGGGACACTGAATAGTGCACGGTACATCCAAACCGTCATCGAACCCATCGTTCTACCATTCCTAGACCGGCAAGGGAACTTGCTGTTCCAACAGGACAATGCACGTCCGCATGTATCCCGTGCTACCCAACGTGCTCTAGAAGGTGTAAGTCAACTACCCTGGCCAGCAAGATCTCCGGATCTGTCCCCCATTGAGCATGTTTGGGACTGGATGAAGCGTCGTCTCACGCGGTCTGCACGTCCAGCACGAACGCTGGTCCAACTGAGGCGCCAGGTGGAAATGGCATGGCAAGCCGTTCCACAGGACTACATCCAGCATCTCTACGATCGTCTCCATGGGAGAATAGCAGCCTGCATTGCTGCGAAAGGTGGGTATACACTGTACTAGTGCCGACATTGTGCATGCTCTGTTGCCTGTGTCTATGTGCCTGTGGTTCTGTCAGTGTGATCATGTGATGTATCTGACCCCAGGAATGTGTCAATAAAGTTTCCCCCTCCTGGGACAATGAATTCACGGTGTTCTTATTTCAATTTCCAGGAGTGTATGTTATTAACATTCAGTATTTTTCAGGATACGGTTCTATAAAATATTTAAGAACTTCAGGTAAATTCTGTGTGTCTCCGACGTTAAGAGGACTTGCTATCGAGAAAATTTCAGAAAGAATGTAATTTGCAAGAAGAAACTAATAAACTTAAAAAAAAGGTAACTGTTTATTGAGTTAATTTTTCAGGTAACATATTTCCACTTAGGTACGTACTTTAGACGTAATTTACTGCTCGCAATTACGTGATTCATACTTTGTGTTAATTTCATGTTGTATGAATTTACTTGTGAAGCGACGTGCTTGCGTACATTAACTAATTTTGACAATGATTATTAATGATCTGGGTTGTAACTTGTATATATTACGCATCGCTTGGCTGCACTGCTTTTTCACTGATGTCATATTTTTTAACTATGTGCCTGCTGTGCTTATTTATTTAAATTATAATTGTCACCTGATTTATTGTGCTGATGTGGTTAGGTATGTAAGTTATACTTTGTGATTTATCTGCTTGCGCCTTCATGTCTACTTATTAAGATGACATATGAACATTTATTTGCTTATGCTGATATGATGCTAATGACCTGTTTATTATGTTAGATAACATATGTTTGCTGCTATGCGTATGGATTGCATATTTATACATATCTGTTGTTGTCATAATTACTCTTTAATTTGGTGTATAGAAATGCTGATATACTGTGTACAAACAGAGAGTTTAGGACACACTATTGGATTAATTATAGATTGTTCGCTTGGCAGAGCCTCGTTGTAGGAATTGTGCTGCATCCACTTGTTGACATTCTGTTCTCTACTGGTATATTTACTCGCTATTGCTTGTTTTGCTTACGCTAAGTGCCTTATATTTTTAAGATAAGAAAATGAACTGCTATAATTCGACGAACGACATTGGTACAAAGAACTTCGTTGAAGTCACATGAGCTGGAGGTTTTATGGAAGCTGTATAACTTTATGCTAATAGTAAGGAAGCTAACGACATGACATAACCATTACTAGGTTTAGACCATTAACAATTATTACACTGCATTTTTCGTGAGCAATTGAAATAGGAAGTGACAATTGATACAAGAAATACTCCACAAGTTTGCTTCTGCCATAATTCTTGAAGTGGTGTACACACTGTGAAATATGGTGATCATTCACATTCCGTAATCGTACTTAATTACTGAGAGTTATTCGAACTAAGGCTGTTAGAGGACATGTATGCATTTCTTTTGTTTATAATTCATAATGAGCAGAAGATTTGGGTCAGATGGATTACACAGAGGTTGTGTGTTGGCAATGTGTCTTCGGATTGTATAGGATGATGAGGTTTGCATTAGGATTTTATCTGTAGTTGTTCGAGGAGACTGACTAGACGAAAGAGTTGTTATGGAAGTGAAGTGACATTGGTAATAAGGTTTACATGTATCGACGTATTGAAGAGGTATTATTGAGGTATAGAGATTATATGAAGATGATGATTATTGGAGTTTTTGTGGACAAGAGGTAAGGTAAATGATATTGATGATAAGATTTATATGTATCGACGTAAGAAGTATTAGTGAAGTATTGAGATTATGTGATGCTGATGATTATTGGAGTTTTGGTGTATAAGAGGTAAAGTAAGTGAGATGCATATTTTTTTTTGTTGGTCTTATGGAACAAGGAGGATGAAGATAGCAGACTAGAACACTAAAGTAGAAGGAAGATAGTCTATACACACACTTTGTTAAATCACTAAGCAGTATATACTTTTTTTTTGAAGAGAGGAAGTATTTGCATATCTTGGCTCACTGACAGTTGTTCAACAACAGTACATTTGATCTGGCTTGGCAAACATTGGTCTTGACATGATGACTATGACGTTGACCTAACTATTATTGACTGTTATACATTGCTGCCACTACTACTTGATACACATGATGAACATCAGATTTTGACAGAACTACATTTACACAGTTAACACCATTCAATTACACAGTAGTACTTAATGTGGATGAAAGATGAATGAGTGTGTTTTGTGTGTTTTCCTTTCCTAATCCTACCCACCTATCTCGTAAATATTATTTTATTTGTTTGTTGTGGCTTGCACTGACACCCATAAATATTATAGGTTTACTGATATTTGAGTATTTGTAATAGTTAATATGAAAATTATCTGACATCATTTGTGTGTTTGTTATGATTTGTATGTTTAGTGTAAAAGCATTTGTATGTGCATTCAAACTATTGTTCATGCCTGAACTGTCTGATTAGTGAAGGTAAATATTGTGAACTGTTACCTGCACTTTTTCAACGTAATGTGTGACACTTAGGAATGATTAATTTCTGCTGATGAACTGTGTGATCAGTGATAGTGAATATTATGGACTGTTACTTGTACCTTTTCTACATGATTGGTGCCACTAGGACATGTTTAATTTCTGCTGATGAACAGTGTGATCGGTGATAGTGAATATCATGGACTGCTCTCTGGACCTGCTCATCATTGCTAGGTGCAACTGATGGACTACTTGTATGGAAATGAAGTCACCTCTTGCTGTCTGCACCTACTCAACATTGCTGGGTGCCACTGATGGACTGCTTCTGCTGAGAAATGTGACTTGTTGCTGTGTGTACCTCTTCAACATTGCTAGGTGCCACTGATGAACTGCTTCTACTGAACTAATGTGACTTTTGCAGTGTGTACCTCTGCAACTTCACTGGGTGCCACAGATGGAACTGCTTCTGCTCAAATGATGTCACTTGTTGGTGTCTGCACCTGCTCAGTATTGCTGGGTGCCACTAATGGAACTACTTCTACTGAAATGATGTCACTTGTTGGTGTCTGCACCTGCTCTCAACATTGCTGGGTGCAACTGATGGACTACTTCTACTGAAATGATGTCACTTGCTGGTGTCTGCACCTGCTCTCAACATTGCTGGGTGCAACTGATGGACTGTTTCTGCTGAAATGATGTCACTTGGTGTCTGCACCTGCTCAACATTGCTGGGTGCAACTGATGGACTGCGTCTACTGAAATGATGTCACTTGTTGGTGTCTGTACCTGCTAAACTTTACTGGGTGCCACTGATGGACTGCTTTTACTGAAAAGATGTTACCTGTTGGTGTCCTTTTTTTTGTATAAACTAATCATTGAAAGCATTTTATGTGAACATTTGTATAAACTGATTTTTTGTGTATTGTGTGAACTATCATGTAAAGCCACATGTATGAAAAGAATTTGTATTGCCTACTGTATTTTATATACTAGGTTATTGAAAGGTCAGTGCAAAGCCAAAATTTTAACTAATTATGTGATATTTAGGTATTAATATTATCTTTTATTTTTGTCTGTATTTTTCTGGACGAATTTGGTGGTATTTTCACCACCAATGCTGGCAAAAATACCATCAAATTCTGGCCTGTGGAGGAGGGGCATATGAAAGGTGGCTACACTGAGCCACTGCGCCAGAGATTGCGCCAAAGAGTATTATTAAGCCGCCTCCACAGTGCCTGTCGAGGTCTCGTGTAGTCTGTGCGTGGGCAGAGCTCGTAGAAGACAGTTCGTGTTGAGATGTGCTAGTGGGCAAGGCTTGTCGAGATGTTGTAGTAAGGAGTGTTTGTTCCATGTTTTATCCAGTTATTTGATGGGAGAGATAGCAGATGTTATTGTAATGATCAGAGTGCATTTCGTCAATATATATGAAGGTAAAAACCACAATGTTCTTTTATTATTTGTGTGTCTGAAATAATGCGTCATTACAGGTTCAGTCAACAAAGCATCTGGCTTGTGTTCTTGTATTAGAGTGAATTCTGGTTTTCTTGCATAATTATAGTTTTTCTAATTTTCTTTTATCACGTCAGTATAATTGGTATTTAAAAATTCTTGTCTTGTTGGAGAAGAACCGTGCCAGATGTGTACGTTGAGTCACACTCCCACATACAGAACAGTTACTCTTGTGCTTATTGGTTTTGTAGGTTTTATAGTTGCTGGGGACTTAATTAATTAACTGTGTTTACGAAAATTTTCTTTCATTGTTTGTTGCAGTCAGATTGCGTAATAATTCTAGTCAGGGCCAACCATTTACGAGAATAGCGTAATCGGACAGACAGCTACTAAAAACTAAAAAGTATTTTCAATTATATTTAATTAAGCCCCCATGCAATACTTTCGTGTGTGTAATTATGTTGAATAAAGAATTGTTGAAGAAAAAAATGCGATGCATTACATTCTGGGCAACCATCGAACTTTGCACGATTCTGTACGTCAGTCAGTAAAAACGAAAACCTTACAGAATCGCATCTTTCTTCGTCTGTCCGTCTGACTGTTACGGCCCTTTTATATCAAGTAGGGCAATAGCTATATTTGAAAAACAAAATAAACGCGAAGAACATAAACCGCGGCCAATTGTTACACAATGGTGACGTTTACGTCACATGCTGAGGTCTATGATAAATCGGTGGTCTGATAAATTTGAGCATGTTGGTCAATGCCATCAAAAATATTGCCATTTATGTCACGTATTTCGATATTTGCCCACTGTCTCATGAAAATCTATAGGGTACGTCCCGTTGGCGTAGAATCATAAAATTTGTCACGCAACAAGGTTTCACCATGCAAGCACAGGAAAAAAATCCTAAAATTGTTAATCTGTAATTATATCACTTTTTTTTCATTTGTTCCCCGTCTGTCCATCTGTTAAGATGCCGTTTTCCCAGGAATAGGCAGACGTATCAAGTTGATATTTGCGTAAAATATTGTTTACGGTCGGTTGAAGGTGTGAAAAATTTAATGTTGTAAGTCAACGCAAATAAAATATCAGGCATAAATGCCACATCTTTTGATGCTCGCAAACTCACTCATTAAGACCTGTAGTTCAACTGTCCACGTACGTGGCGGGCCTGGTGGTCTTAGCGGTCTTGAAACTGAGAGTTCGCTGGATTGATTCGCGATGGGGTCACGGATTTTTCAGTCTTCGTTTTAACCTAGGCTTCAGCTTCCAACGACGTGAGAAATCTCCAGAAACAACATGTGGTTCGGATCGCTCGTTAAACTGTAGATCCCGTTTTCCCTGTCGGATAACTGGGATAGGTCAAGGACACGCAAGTCACCGAAGTGGCGTCCAATAGAAATACTTGCAGCGGACCATTGAGCCTGAGCCAAGAGAAGCTATTATTATTATTTTTATTATTATTATCTATATACAGAATTAACTTAGTGTGGATCCTTCAGAGTGCACGTCATTCTCGCACGTGTCCGACTTTTTATGTTTGAGGATCGATTGTCACTTCTCTTACCACTCAGATCTCTCATGTAAATCATCTTATAAGTGGCTTTGATCATTTTCTGACCTCACGAGATGCTAAACGACTGCATCATCTGCATATAAACAGCTTATTTATAAAGCAAAATGCCACTAACAGTGCCCTGAGGGTAGCCAGATACAATTTCGGTTTCAAAACAAGAAATGCCGACAAGAAACCACGAGCAGCTGAGTTGATGCACTGCTGCCACATGCACCACTGACGATGAAAAGTTTTGCGGACGCCGATGTTTTTTCGACATTCTAACGAAAGTACGCTGAAGATTCCCGGCGTCTATGTGTGCAGCCAAGGGCGCAGATGGCACTGAAGGTGATGTACGCAACAACAAGATCAGTAAAAACAGCTGATGGTGTTGCCGTTACCCCATATGGGAATCATGAATCTAGTCGTATGGAGGCGGCAAACGGTAACCACGTAGTTTGATTGAAAGTCGCTGTCTTAAAACCTTGTTAATTAGAGCTTTTGTATGTTGAGTGGTTCACCTGGACAAATCTTATCCAAGTAGTGACGCGCCTTTGACTGTAGATGGATTCACATTCACGACAGTTGACCTTTTGAAGTGCTTAAGGAGTCTTTTTAGCCACAACAACAGAAATGATGTAGCAGTAGATACCACTCCAGCTACAGCGAAATAAAACGCTTTTTACATTTATCGTTATCTTAAGGAAAAGATCACTTTGTATTAGCTTCAAAATTAACTTGTATCAGTTTACTATTATACCTGTAAAATTATACAGCAGTGAAGCATTAATATTTAGAAAAAAATAATGAAGAAAAACTGTTATTATCGGAAAGAAATATACTAAGGAATATTTTTGGATCCTTACGTGATGAGAACAACACGGAATGGAGGATAAGAAAAACAAAACAAATGATGAAGATTGGCAATAGCTGTAGAACACCGCATCATCACCGAAGTGTAAAAGAAGAGAAGGTAGAACTGGGTAGGTCATAATAGCAGTAATTACGGAGAATAGACTACCTAAAATAACATTCGGCAAGACAATAGAACGAGAGGAATACCCAGAATCAGGTGGCGTGGTAACATCCGGGAGAGCACAGCTAGGATGAACAGCACCGAATGGATAAGCAGTTCATTCGACGGGAAGTTGTGGAAGGGGTAAGTAGAGCAGTCGTATGATCGATAACGCGCGGCACGACATGTAAAGCAAAGCAAAGAGTGGAACGAGTCACCTTAACAAGCAACGTATTCATGAGTCGGATGTATGCCTACATTGTGCCCAGTATAGACTACTAAGTAGCATAATGGTTTGACGTTCATAAGGATGAACAGCTTGGTCTCTAATACTACTCATGGATCTAGTGATTATAGTTAAATGTAATTTTCAACTTAGACGTTTAATTAAAAATTCACGTATGGAAGAAATCACTTGTCCAAAAGAAGTGGTTATAATGTAGATGAAAAATGATGGCAGTCTGTTAGAGAACACACTATTTTGCGCTTCTGTAAAATCAAAGAGTGCAACTGGGCAACAATTCATGGAGTGTAACACGTTTGAGCGTCCTCAGAAAGGTGTCCACAGGGTAGTCGAGATGTTACTGCTCCGATGGCGGCCTTCCTGAGTTCATACAGTGGTTGATGGGGGTTTCTGAGACGGCGCTACTTCGTTGCGAATCGTCGAGTTGCGCATCGGTACCTGATCACCCCTATACTGCACTGCGACGCGCATCAGGCGTCGCACCAGTACTGCATTCGGGGGTAACGAGGTGTTCCCACAGTCCGTTATTTCGTGCATCACAGTATAGAAGTAAGGGAGGTGTGTCATCAGCAGTATCCGACAGCCAGTGAAAGTGACCGCTACATGCCACAAGAAGCGGACTCGACAGTACAAAAGGAGGCAGGGAGTACTGTGCTGTAAGTAGAGGCACAGTAAGAGCTGACTGAGTCTCTCAGGAGATCTCAGTGACTTCCAAAGTGGAGTAGTCACTGGAAGTCACGTGAAAACGATCAGGGACGTTTCAACTCTTTTAAATCTGCTCAAACACACTGCTGTTGATGTGATTGTGAAGTGGAAGCGAGAATGGGAAAACACGGCTAAACCAAGAAAGGGCATGTACTGATGGAGAGGGACCGTCGAGCATTGCGCAAGGTGGTTGTAAACAGTCGCATGAAATCAGTAGAAGGAATTACCCGTGAGTTACAAACTGTCACCAGCAGTACAGCCAGCACAGCAACTGTGTACAAAGACTCAAAACGACTGGAGAGCAATGGACCAGCACACATTTCTGTTAAAAAATGGTTCAAATGGCTCTGAGCACTACGGCATTTAACATCTAAGGCCATCAGTCTCCTAGAACTTACAACTACTTAAACCTAACTAACCTTAGGACATAACACACATCCATGCCAGAGGCAGGACTCGAATCTGCGACCGCAGTAGCAGCGCGGTTCCGGACGGAAGCGCCTAGAACCGCTCGGCCACAGCGGCCAGCCACATTTTTGTAGTCAGTGCTAACAAGGGAACCTCCCCATCGCACCCCCCTCAGATTTAATTATAAGTTGTCACAGTGGATAGGCCTTGAAAAACTGAGCACAGATCAATCGAGAAAACAGGAAGAAGTTGTGTGGAACTATGAAAAAAATAAGCAAAATATAGAAACTAAGTAGTCCATGCGCATGATAGGCATCATGAAGGACAGTCTGAGCTCAGGAACGCCGTGGCCCCGTGGTTAGCATGAGCAGCTGCGGAATGAGAAGCCCTTGGTTCAAGACTTCCCTCGAGTGAAAAGATTGGTTTCTTTATTTTCGCAAAGTTATGATCTGTCCGTTCGTTCATTGACGTCTCTGTTCACTGTAATAAGTTTAGTGTCTGTGTTTTGCGACCACGCCGCAAAACCGTACGATTAGTAGACGAAAGGACATGCCTATCCAATGGGAACCGAAAACATTTGATCACATGGTCATAGGTCAACCGATTCCTCCACAGGAAAACACGTCTGATACATTCTATACGACACTGGTGACGGCATGTGCGTCACATGACAGGAATATGTTGTCGACCCATCTAACTTGTACACTTGGCGAATGGGTAAAAAGATTCTTCTACCTTGCCCGATTTAGGTTTTCATGTGGATGTGATAATCACTCCCAAAAAGTGATGAAAACATAAGAGTTTGTCACATAAACTGCAACAAATGAATGCAACAGTTTCACAGTCGCACAGTTTTCCCTGTGCTCTGTCAAAACATGTTTTTAACGTTTTCAAATTTTTCAGTGCGTAGACCGTCAAATCCTGCATATGTCCAAGCAAATCTGAACATGTCCTGGAATTTTGGAGAGCGAAGTTGATTATGTGTGAGTGCCTGAACTTTGAAAATAAAAAATTAAACTTTTCACTCGAGGGAAGACTTGAAACAAGGACCTCTCGTCCCGCAATTGCTCACGCTAACCACGGGACCACGGCGCTCCTGAGCTCACTCTCTCTTTGATTTTGCCTATCTTGCCCATGGACTACTCAGTTTGTATATTTTGCTTATTTTTTTCATAGTTTCACACAACTCCTTCCTGTTTTCTCGATTGATCTGTGTTCAGTTTTTCAAGGCCTATCCACTGTGCTAACTTATAACTAAATCTGAGAGGGGTGGGGGGTGGGCGGATGCGATGGGGAGGTTCCCTTGTAAGAAACGTTGGAGGAGGTGTAAAAAGCCACGCCACTGGACAGTGGAAGACTGGAAACAAGTGTTCTGGAGTGATCAGGCATACTATACACTGCGACAAGATGATGGAACGGTTCGGTTTTGGCGAACGCTTGGAGAACGTTACCTGTCATTACGTGCAACGCGAACATTGAAGTGCAGAGGAGGCGATATTACGGTATGGGGTGGTTTTCGTAGTTAGAGAGTGGTCTTTTTATTGCGCATAAGAAAACGATAAACTTGGTAGGATACGAAGACATTTTTCGGCATTGTGTACCGCGTACAGTAGAGGAACACCTCGGAGATGACGAGTGTATCAGCTTGACCGTGCATCCTGTCATCAACCAGCATCTGTGAGCCAACGGTTCGTGAACAATAACAGTTCTGAAGTGGACTGGCCTGCCCAGAAACCTGTCTTCAACGCAATGGATTACCTTTGGAATGAGTTAGAATGTCAACTTGGCCGAATTCCTCAGGGTGCGGTACCACCAGGTATTTTGAACGACGTTTTAAGGAAGTCTTGTGGAAAACAAAGATTGAACTATGGAAGCAGTTTGTGTGGGCTAAGTTAAAAACTGATTCCTGGCATGTACCATATAAAATAGTCTGCAAGAAAATACGATCACCAACAGTCTTGTCCACGTTGAAAAGTGTTGATGCCACGGTAACAGAAAGATGGCAACAGTCAGTTGCCCTGCTAATCCAAACACAACCTCCTCACAATGGAGCAGAAGGCGTGGCGGATGATCAGCATATGTTACGCAGAATGTTACAGGAAGAATATAGAAACAACAAACTTACGTATCCTTTCGCACAAGAAGAAATAAAGCAAATAATTTTGAAAGAGAAAAAGAAAAATCTCCAGGGCCGGACGGGATACCTGCCGAAACCTTATGTGACCAATTACATACACTACTGGCCATTAAAATTGATACACCAAGAAGAAATGCAGATGATAAACGGGTCTTCATTGGATAAATGTATTATACTAGATCTGACATATGATTACATTTTCACGCCATTTTGGTTCATAGATCCTGAGAAATCAATACCCAGAACAATCAACTGTGGCCATAATAACGGCCTTGATACGCCTGGGCATTGAGTCATACAGAGCTTGGATGGCGTGTACAGGTACAGCTGCCCATGAAGCTTCAACACGATACCACAGTTCATCAAGAATAGTGACTGGCGTATTATGACGAGCCAGTTGCTCGGCCACCATTGACCAGACGTTTTCAACTGGTGAGAGATGTGGAGAATGTGCTGGCCAGGGCAGCAGTCGAACATTTTCTGTATCCAGGAAGGCCCGTACGGGACCTGCAACATGCGGTCGTGCATTATCCTGCTGAAATGTAGGGTTTGGCAGGGGTCGAATGATGGGTAGAGCAACGGATCGTAACACATCTGAAATGTAACGTCCACTGTTCAAAGTGCCGTCAATGCGAACAAGAGGTGACCGAGACGTGTAACCAATGGCACCCCAAACCATCACGCCGGGTGATACGCCAGTATGGCGATGACGAACACACGCTTCCAATGTGCATTCACCTCGATGTAGCCAAATACGGATGCGACCATCATGATGCTGTAAACAGAACATGGATTCATTAGAAAAAAATGACTTTTGCCATTCGTGCACCCAGGTTCGTCGTTGAGTACACCATCGCAGGTGCTCCTGTCTGTGATGCAGCGTCGAGGGTAACTGCAGCCATGGTCTCCGAGCTGATAGTCCCTGCTGCTGCAAACGTCGTCGAACTGTTCGTGCAGATGGTTGTTGTCTTGCAAACGTCCCTATCTGTTGACTCAGGGATCGAGACGTGGTTTCACGATCCGTTACAGCCATGCGGAAAAGATGCCTGTCATCTCGACTGCTAGTGATACGTGGCCGTTGGGATCTAGCACGGTGTTCCGTATTACCCTCCTGAACCCACCGATTCCATATTCTGCAAACAGTCATTGGATCTCGACATACGCGAGCAGCAATGTCGCGATACGATAAACCGCAATCGCGATAGGCTACAATCCGACCTTTATCAAAGTCGGAAACGTAATGGTACGCATTTCTCCTCCTTACACGAGGCATCACAACAACGTCTCACCAGCCAACTCCAGTCAACTGCTGTTTGTGTATGAGAAATCGGTTGGAAACTTTCCTCATGTCAGCACGTTGTAGGTGTCGCCACCGGCGCCAACCTTGTGTGAGTGCTCTGAAAAGCTAATCATTTGCATATTACAGCATCTTCTTCCTGTCGGTTAAATTTCGCGTCTGTAGCACGTCATCTTCGTGGAGTAGCAATTTTAATGTCCAGTAGTGTAGTTATTTGTTCGATCTGTACAATGAGTGTCTCTTGTAATGGAGGGTCCTTGCACTGTGGAAAACGCAGAAGTGGTAACAATTAGTAAAGGGCAAGATAAGAATCGAATGATACCCAAATCCTACAAACCAATTTGTCTTTTGAACGTTCTCGGCAAGATATAAGAAAAACTATTATGCTAAAGATTACAATATCACAGACTGCTACACGAGACGAGCCCTCACCAGTAAGTCAACAGAAGACGCAGTTAATAAGGCGATTTCGCTAGCAACAGGTGATGACTGATATTGCTGGCGGTTTCGGTAACCTATGGAGGCCGTCTTTCATCGGTCGCTTTAGGGATTTAGGGAGCCCAGAAGCGCTGTATAACTGCATGGGAGATGATTGCCACGGGGAACATGTTTCTTTAACATGCTCAGGAAAGAAAATAACGAAGACAGTAACAGTGGACATCTTGTGAATGACTTCCTTCAGGATAACGACATCGCTGGACTTGAGTGGCCAGCATGTTCTCCAGACATGAACCCTATCGGAATTGCCTGGGGTAGATTGAAAAGGGCTGTTTGTGGACGACGTGACCCACCAACCACTCTGAGGGATCTAAGCTGAATCCCCGTTGAGGAGGGGGACAAATAGGACCAACAGTGTCTTGATGAATTTGTGGATAGTATGCTACGATGAATACAAGCATGCATCAATGCAAGAGGACGTGCTACTGGATATTAGAGGTACCTGTGTGTACAACAATCTGGATCACAACCTCTGAAGGTCTCACTGTATGGTGGTACAACATGCAATGTGCAGTTTTCATGAGCAATAAAAAGGGTGGAAATGATGTTTATGTTGATCCCTATTCCAATTTTCTGTACGAGTTCCGGAACTCTCGGGACCGAGGTGATGCAAAACCGTTTTTGATGTGTGTATGTTAGCATCAGTCGTAGGATATGGTGATAGCGTTTGGGCTCATAGATCCCTGCTAGTGAAGCGAGCCTCAGTAGTGAGAAGAGTTCAACTAAGCGTGCTACTAATTTTACTGGGCGCCTACTACATTCCCCGAATGATGCTGTCATAGTAATTTTAGGAGTATGCTCACTGGACTTGGAAATTAAGTAAAGAGGGGCCTTTTACTGGTTAGAGAAAGGCAATCAAATGGAAGGACGAAGGGTGCTTGGAACTGAGGCCAATTTGAAAAATGCAATAGAAGGTCTCCTATTACAACTGTGGAAATATGAGTGGGACACTTCAGGCACGGCTAGTAGAACGTACGAATTTCTCGCTAACACCAGGGAGAGGTTAAAAACGAGATATCTTAACCCATCAAGTGGTTTCATACGTTACTTGGCTGGCCATGGCCCTATACAAAATCAGACAAATGACAGCTGAGCCTGTGGCAATGTGGGCACACCAGAACACACAGTGTGGGACTGCACGCTCTATGAAGATGCAGCGGGTAATGAGCGTCACGTATTAAGGATATTGAATCCCAACGAAGCACTAAGGAGTGAGTCGACCTGGTGCATCTTGGACTGCAGCCCCAGTGACCAGGAAGGCCCATGGAGACTTCACGAGGCATTCAGTCGTGAGTAATCATGCTGCCATCCAAACAAGACAACATACTCTGTCTATGGAAGAAGATAACAGAGGTCTGCGACCGCCGAGTGAAATACTGTCCCAAGAACCTACACTGCGTTGGTGCAAGCGATCATGGAAGTGTGGACTTTAAGAAGTAACAGTGATGTGTAGAATTACTCGCTACACAGTGAAAAAGCTGCTGACGCGATGCCCGACGCCAAAGGAATCCAGCAGACTATGGCTGTTGACCGGGATACCGTGAGAGCCGATCTGGTAGTGGATACGGCCATTGACAAGTTAAATGTACCAAAATAAATGCATACACAGAGAACAAATTCTGTTGCGTTTGTAATAGATTAGCAGCTGGGTAAGTGGTTCAGGGTTTTGACGTAGTTCCGTAGTAGTAGAATCTTTTTTTTTTAATTAAGTAACAGAAATAAATTATTAATACATAAGTTATTACTATTGCAGGAGTCCGCCTGCTTGCCTCCATTGGAGTGGGCCGGGTTGGAGGTTTTCTCCGCTTGTGGACTGGGTGTTGTGTTGTCATCATCATTTCATACTCATCACCGGCACGCAAGTCGCTCAATGTGGCGCAGACTGAAATGAGACTTGCATTTGTAGGCCAACAATGCCATACGATCATTTCATTTTTTCACTATCCAAGGAAATGTGGTTTGCACGGCCCATTTTAGCTTTTTAAGTAACAGGCTGTAATTATGAAGACTATATAAATAAATCGCCACCAACTTCTCTGCTTTCGGTTCATGAGGACGAATGAACTGTAATTCCTCCACAGACATTCAGTCATTGAAAGCATCCCCAGCAGAGCTCTAGCCGTCATAAAGGCGTGGGTTGTACTTATAGCATATTAATGTCCACTAACAACTTTCCGGATAAGTTTGATCGGATAGTGTATTTTCGATCACAATGGGCGCCACGAAGTCAAATTAATCTAGTGGACATGGTTCGGTAGAGCCGTTGTGATGTATTCTTTTCGTTGTATCTAAAAGCAATAATTTGTAGAAAATTGTTGAGGCTTTCCTGGCCATTTGTTTACGTAATGCCTGTCGGTTTCTGACTCGGGATTGTGGTGCGACGTTTATTTAATGATTTTTCTGATGTTTCGCCATAATGAGTGACTGGACCTGTCAAACGTGCCGCCTCCATTGCTAGTTGGAGTGCAGATATCCACGACGTATGGTGCACTCCGACACCGGATATGGAGGGCGAGCGTTTCCTAATGACAGCCACTCGTGGTGGCGAAATACCAGAAAAATCTTTAAAAAAACGTCGGCCCGCGATCGCGTGTCATAAGCGGACAGGCAATAAATAGGTCAATATGCCTCTTCACGTCTTCGCGGCGCAATGATTGTTCCATAAAATTGCGGCGTGCAGTGAAATTTTTGCGTCTATACGCCCGAAATTTTATGCAACAATACGTCAATAATTTCTAATAGCCGTCGTCAGGTGACGAAGCGGCTGTTGGCGACCAGTAATTGGACGTTCTTCAATGTTTTGCTTCTCATCATGCCGGCCGAAGGTTCGAATGACGTCGCTGTGGAGGACATGGATTCTACGGAGAACTGCTCATGCCTCTCGTGCTTTTCGCTGTAAAGCGACACCTCGCACACAGTGTAAGTTTGTAATTAAGATTCGAGGCACATCCTCGCGGTGAACGGGGCACACAAAGCGCATGGTCCCGATCACCATTGGGGACACAATGCTCTCTTCTGAACTGCACTGAGGTTGCAGCGCTGCTCCCATTACAGACGTAGCCGTAGGTAGGGATTTCATGTGGCAGGAAGAATGTTGATAAAGGGATTTCGCAATAAAAACAAGACCCCAGGTAATCTAGTGATGAGGATGGTCCCCGATCTTTTACGAGAGGTTTTCATACACGCAATAATTAGAACTTGATGTACAGCACGTTGAGTTGTAGTTTGCAGTGTCAGGATAAGTGTAGTGCACTCACCAGCATGCCGACGCAGTGGGTACAGACGAAACCGATAACCAGCGTGGCGACGGCGCCGAAGGCGAGTCCCGAGTTGCGGAAGGCCATCGGCATCGCCAGAATGCCCGTACCCAGGCTGCCCTTCAGCAGGTGCATCAGCGCGCCGCCGTCGCTGCAAAACACACGGGCTCGCACGTTACACACACACATCACGTAACCGTCTCCTCACTTACGCATCTGACTATACACACTGAAGCGCCAAAGAAAATGGTATAGGCATACGTATTCAAATATAGAGATATGTAAACAGGCAGAATAAAGCGCTACGCTCGGCAACGCCTGTATAAGACAACAAGTGTTTGACCTAGTTGTTAGATCGGCTACTGCTACTACAATGGCAGGTTATCAAGATTTAAGTGAGTTTGAGCGTGGTGTTAGAGGCGGCGTACGAGCGATGGGACACAGCATCTTCGAGGTAGCGATGAAGTGGAGATTTTCCCTTACGATAATTTCAAGATTGTGCCGTGAATATCAGGAATCCGGTAAAACATAAACATCCGATATCAATGCGGCCGGAAAAAGATTCTGCAGGAACTGGACCAACGACGCCTGACGAGAATCGTAAAACCTGACAGAAGTGCTACCCTTCCGCAAATTGCTGCAGATTTCAGTGCTACGCCATGAACAAATATCAGCGTGCGAACTATTCAACGAAACGATATGGGCTTTCGGAGCCGCCGGCCCACTGCTGTACCCTTGGTGACTGCAAGACACAAAGCTTTACACCTCGACTGGGCCCGTCAACAGCGACATTGGATTGCTGATGACTGGGAACTTGTTGCCTTGTCGGATGAGTCTCGTTTCTAATTTTATCGAGCGGATAAACGTGTACGGGTATGGAGATAACCTCATGAATCCATGGACCCTGCATGTCACCAGGGAACTGTTCAAGCTGGGGGAGGCTTTCTAATGGTGTGGGCCGTCTGTAGTTGGAGTGATATGGGACCCCTGACACATCTAGATACGATTCTGACAAGTGAAACGCGCATAAGCACCCTGTCTGATCACCTGCATCCAATTATGTCCATTGTGTTTACCGACGAATTTGGGCAATTCCAGCAGGACAATGCTACACCCCTCCCGTCCAGAACATTATTGAGCATATATGGGATGCGTTGCAACGTGCTGTTCAGAAGAGATCTCCACTCCTTCGTACTCTTGCGGATTTACGTACAGTCCTGCAGGATTCATGGTGTCAGCTGCCTCCAGCATTACTTCAGACATTAGTAGAGTCCATGCCACGTTGTACTGCAGCACTTCTGCGGGTTCGTGGCGGCCCTACACGATATTGCGCCGAAGTGCCGCTACGTGACGTAGCATAGACCAGATTAATGTTTATGAAGAGCCAAGAAACTGGTACACCTCGTGACGTCGGGAGCTACTGCGCGATAATATACACTGCAGTACAAGCCGCAGTGTCGGAGGCAGAGGCTGTGAAAGAAACTGTAAGTTGTGTCCTACCAATGAGTCATGTGTACCTGCTGCTACTGCAGCATGAGAATGGCTCCTGTGTCACTTCGAGCGACAGTATATTCATACACATATGAACCTAAATAAACGATATTAAATATCATTCAATAATTTTCAAAATAGGTGTACTAGTTTTTGTTATTCAGTAGAAGATTGTATAAAAATTTCAACATTGTAACTATCATAGTTTCGGAGATAGAAAAAATTGCTTAAAAAGTCAAAAACTGACACTTAGGGAATTAAATTCAGTTAGGAACTATAACAATTTATCTGTTGGTACAATTTGAAAACATAAACAGAACTGTCAGTGTGTAGAATTAATTACTTGAGATTTTCATATTATAACTTTAATTATTTTTCGTTTTCGTAATATAAAAATCAGACAAAATTATTATTTGTGTCTGATATTGATATGGGAGTAAGTGAGAGAGAGTGAGAATGTGTATGTGGGACATACGATAAATTTCAAGATTAAATTTGTGTAATACATTATGCAATCATGGGGTGGGAAAAATATTTGTGCCCACTTTGACGATGACGTATGTCTAAAGGTACTTGCTTTTTAAGGAGGCAGCCAGAAAAAACAGTTGAAAGTATAATCATTTTCCAAATTTAATTCAAGTTTAGTTTTCCTTTCGTTTGGATTTCTTAAACATTATATTAGTATTTGCACGTTGTAATGAAGTAATTGTATCTGTGAATAGTGATTGGCACAGGCCAGTTTTGGTGCGAGAATGATCTCGAACGATGATTCTGATTGGCTAGTCAAACAAATCAACCAATCAGAATCAAGCAGTTCCTGCGCACTGCTAGATAGATACGCCGTGATAGAAGCAGCATCAAGGAGAGTCGTTCGCCAGCTTCGGACACGGAAACACATGTTAAATATGATGATTCTCATTATGTGTAAAATGAAACCAGTTTGATGAAAGTTTGGAGTTTCGGATGTGTTTTGTTGGAAAGTTAGTCGCGCGTGAAGCTTCGGCCTTTATGAAAATTCCGTGTGGCGTATTCTGCGTTTAATTATAGAATATTTGGCGAACATCTTTTGTTATAAAGATCACTGAAAAAGACTGAATGTAAAACTCAGCCGGCCGCGGTGGCCGAGTGGTTCTAGGCACTTCAGTCCGGAACCGCGCGACTGCTACGGACACAGGTTCGAATCCTGCCTCGGGCATAGTTGTGTGTGATGTCCTTAGGTTAGTTAGGTTTAAGTAGTTCTAAGTTCTAGGGGACTGATGACCTCAAATGTTAAGTCCCATAGTGCTTAGAGCCATTTTTTTTTTTTTTTTTGTAAAACTCAGAGTAGCGGATCAGTGACTGTGAGATCGCGTCTCCAGTAGGGTTGGAGTTCTGCAAAATTCTGACTGCTTTGCGTGTGAAGTTTGTGTTTGACTGAGAATTAAGAATGAAAGAATAGTTTTTCAATGACTAAGGACTTGGCAGCGCGTAAATTTGTGTTATTCAGAAATAAACATTACTAGTCTGAAAATATTAGGACACTTATTTCAGTCAAAATTCACCTCATTACCACCCGAAATGATGTTAAATCACAATACAGGAACTGCTACGAGAGTTTACGCGGACTTTGCAGGATAGATATTAGCCAACATCTTTCTTCAACGCTGGTTTCACGTCGTTTTGTCAGTATCTACACCTGCAGAGCAAGGGGCAGTGAGTGGACGCCGTACGGAGGTAGGTGGACTTTAAGTTTGAACAGTACGACGAACGACGAAAAATTATACTACGCCCCACCGCAACCTGCCTAATATCGTGTAGGGCAGCCGCGAGCACAGAGAAGTGCCGCAACACGACGTGGCATGGAGTCGAATAATGTCTAAGGTACTGCTGAAGGGAACTGACACACACACACACACACACACACACACACACACACACACACACACACACATTTACAGGGTGTTACAAAAAGGTACGGCCAAACTTTCAGGAAACATTCCTCACACACAAAGAAAGAAAATATGTTATGTGGACATGCGTCCGGAAACGCTTACTTTCCATGTTAGAGCTCATTTTATTACTTCTCTTCAAATCACATTAATCATGGAATGGAAACACGTAGTAACAGAACATACCAGCGGGACTTCAAACACTGTTACAGGAAGTGCTCAAAATGTCTTCCGTTGACGAGGATACATGCATCCACCCTCCGTCGCATGGAATCCTTGATGCGCTGATGGAGCCCTGGAGAATGGCGTATTGTATCACAGCCGTCCACAATACGAGCACGAAGAGTTTCTACATTTGGTACCGGGGTTGCGTAGACAAGAGCTGTCAAATGCCCCCATAAATGAAAGTCAAGAGGGTTGAGGTCAGGAGAGCGTGGAGGCCATGGAATTGGTCCGCCTCTACCAATCCATCGGTCACCGAATATGGTGTTGAGAAGCGTACGAACACTTCGACTGAAATGTGCAGGAGCTCCATCGTGCATGAACCAAATGTTATGTCGTACTTGTAAAGGCACATGTTCTAGCAGCAGAGGTAGAGTATCACGTATGAAGTCATGATAACGTGCTCCATTGAGCGTAGGTGGAAGAAACTAAAATGAGCTCTAACATGGAAATTAAGCGTTTCCGGACACATGTCCACATAACATCTTTTCTCTATTTGTGTGTGAGGAATGTTTCCTGAAAGTTTGGCCGTACCTTTTTGTAAGATTAAACATTATAATTCAGTTAATAGGACACAAGAAACGTATGGATCAGAGTGCCTAACATTGAATAAGAAAGTTGAATAAGAGAACTAGAAGAAAGAGAGAGAAAAATATTAATAAAAGTCCTGGGTCCGGAGAAAAACAAGGAAAGTAGGTGGATTAAAAGGAGAAATGAAAACCTATACAAAAATACAGAAACGATCACAGATAAAATGAGGAAGAGACGGCTAAAATTTTATGGACATTTAAAAAGAATGGAAGAAACACGAATTACAAAGAAAATTTTTAATTACGTTAGTAAGCTGAAATAAACTGTAGGATGGATAGAAGCAGTAAATAAGACGCCTACAAAATACGTGTTACAGAAGAAATAATAACTTGACAGGAATAACTTTAGGCTACTTATAGAAAACGCAAACTATGTAGAAGATGAGCCAAAACCTCGACCCAAGAGAGTGTGGACAGATGAGCAGAGACGAGCAGTTGGCCGGAAGATGAAGAAGTACTGGGAAGAACGGAAGAAAAAGAAACACCATAAGTCTTAAGTTGTATGCGGTCCATAGTTGGCCATATTCATATACATATATATATATATATATATATATGTGTGTGTGTGTGTGTGTGTGTGTGTGAAAGAGAGAGAGCGTGTGTTCGTTCATTTTCCATGTGTTTCTAAATCAAAATTTACTTGTATGCTCTCCTCTTAATTTTTATGATGGGGTAAGAAGGACCTAACTCCAACAGGCGTGCGGCTAAGGCTCCGAATTGGGTGACGTAGAAGTATAACTCATAAATGTCTTCAGAAATTTATCCAAATTTCGTATATACGAGACTCATTACTTGTATAATTATTTGTAAAAACTATCATGGAGGTACAGCACCCTAGCCAAACCAAGAGGTGGGTGAGAGGGTGAGAAGTCGTGACATGTAAAGGTATTCGATAACGACTGATATTAGTGTGGCATGCATAGTTTACGAGAATAATATACACAAGAATGGATTGAGGATGTATTAGAAGACGATCAGTTTGGGTTTAAAAATAATAAAGGCACCAAAGAAGCAATTCTGACCCTGTGGTTGATAACGGACGCAAGACTAAAGAAAAATCAAGACACATTGATAGGATTTGTCGACATGGAAAAAGCGTTAGACGATAAAATGGTGCAAGATGTCCAAAATTCTGAAAAAAGGAGTGATCTATAGAGAGAGAGAGACAGAGACGGGTAATATACAATATGTACAAAAGCCAAGAGGGAATAATAAGTGTGGCAGACCAAGAACGAAGTTTTTCTATTGAAAAGCGTGTAAGACAGAGATGTAGTCTTTCGCCGCTGCTATTCAATCTGTACATCGAAGAACCAATGATGGAAGTAAAAGAAAGGTGCAGGAGTGGAGTTAGAATCTGTGGAATTGGAAGGATATCAATGATACGATTCGGTGATGACATTGCTGTCCTGAGTGGAAGTGAAGAAGAATTACATGGTCTGCTGAATTGAATAAACGGTATAATGAGTACAGAATATAGACTGAGAGTAAATTGAAGAAAGACGAAAGTAAATGAGAGGCAGCAGAAATGAGAACAGCGAGAAACTTAAGATCAGAATTGATGGTCACGAAGCAGATGAAGTTAAGGAATTCTGCTACCTAGGCAACAAAATAACCAATGGAGGACAGAGCAAGGAGGACATCAAAAGTAGACTAGCAATGGCAAAAAGGGCATTCCTGGCCAAGAGAAGTCTACTAGTATCAAACATAGGCCTTAATTTGAGGAAGAAATTTCTAAGCACGTATGTCTAGAGTACAGCATTGCATGGTAGTGAAAAATGGACTGTGAGAAAACTGGAACAGGAGAGAATCGAAGCATTTGAGATGATATGCTACAGACGAATGTTGAAAATTAGGTGGACTGATAAGGTAGGGAATGAGGAGGTTCTGCGCAGAATCGGAGAGGAAAGGAGTATGTGAGAAACACTGACAAGGAGAAGGGACAGGATGAGAGGACATCTGTTAAGCCACGAAGGAATGACTTCCTTGTACTGTATAGGGCAAAAACGTTAGAGAAAGACAGAGACTGGAATACATCCAGCAAATAATTGAGGGCAAGGGTTGCAGATGCTGGTCTGAGATGAAGAGGTTGGCGCAGAAGAGGAACTCGTGGCGGACCGCATCAAACCAGTCAGAAGACTGATGACTCCAAAAAGAAAAAAGAGAAAAAGATGCATAGTTTGTAGTTTGTTGTGTCGCTTAGGTCATTGATGACATTCTTGAAAAATATGCACCCCTAGCAGTTGAGAGTGCATAGACAATGTCATACCAGCGTATCTCTCTAACGACTGGTGAAATACCTAGCAAACCTGCTACATCTGGTACTGAGCACCACAGGTTTCGAATCTGTGCCAGACGGCATGGACCTCGAATACCACTAGAGGTCTCTGCAATGTCACACCATAAGCCATGGCTGCACGCACTCCTGGCCTGTGTATAATGTGAGGGCGCCACAGTGGAACATGTGGTCCCAGCAGCCGATAGCGATGTAACCTGTCATGTATTTAAGCGCCTGCCTCTCACTCTGCGAGTCCTCCACAAGCATAAATCCCTCATCCGCCCCATTCTCTGCTATGCCCATCCTGCCTGGATTTCCACCCCTCCCACCTACTATAAGTCCCTCCAAATCTTTGAACGCCTTGCGCTTCACCTTACCTATCGCATCCGTGTCCCATACCCCATGCAGATCCTGTGTTACTTGATTCCCTTCCCACAGCTTCTCCTTTTCCTCGAATGGATACAGATCCTTTACACTTCCCGCAAGCCCCACACCCGCTTGTCTCTCCCATCCTCGCCCATTCCAGCCTGTTGCCACGCCTGTATTCTTGCATCACACCTGTTCTCTATCTTCACATCCTCCATACCCTTGCCCAAGGTGGCTTCTGTCAACTTCCCCTGCCTGATGATGTCCTTGTATCCTCCATCTACCCCTTCTACCAGCTATGACCCTCCCCTCCCATTCCCCCCCTTTCCCCCAGGGCTCTCTCTATCCCTCCTGACCTTCCTTTCTTCCCCCCTCCCCTCTCCCACCCCCCTCCCTGGGCTTCCAACCCCTCCCCTCTCCCCTCCTCCCACTCACCCTTCTTTCTCCCACTGGCTCCATCCCCCCTTCCTTTCCGCCCTCCTTCCTCTCCCTTCCACCCAGAGGCAGCCCCCCCCTCTTCATTGGTGTGTCTGTGAGTGCTTCGCCGATGATTGTCACCAGTGTTTCAGTGCATCAGTGTTTCTCTGTGTGTTTTTCTTGGTGTCCTCCTACATTCGTGTCTCCAACTGGATGTCTTCATCTGTTCGTGTTTACTTTGCTTCTGTTCGTGTCTGAGTGGACGTTGTTGATTTCGAAGAGTTTCTGCTTGTGACCCCGTTGCTTCTTGCGTGTTGCTGTTCTTGGTGTCTTGCTCGGTCGTCTGTCGTCGTGTGTGTCCATCCTTTCCCGTTCGTCCGTCTTGTTTGTTCGCGGGCCGCTCCCGTTCGGTCCCGCCGCGCTTTCGTTCACGGCCACCCCGCGACCGGAACTGTGGCAGTTACAACAGTACACATATCACTGGAAATAACTATCATGACAGAAAGACACCTCTAGTATACCCACTGCTGAGTGTGGGGATGAAACGGGTAATGTAAAAGTATAACAGAGGAACACCTGTGTCTATTTCGAACAAATTTGGTAGAAACATTATACTATTTGTATAAAAATAGTGTCCGAATAAGATATCCCTACTATCCGTAGCGGTGGACTGAAGATGCTTGAAAAGTCTGACAACCACCTGTTTATATTTCTTTCCCGTGTGTAGTTGACTTGGAATACTTCAAAAGTATCCAGCAAAATCTGACTCTTATTTGTGTTTTCCAATATTTCAGGCAGGTTGTAAGAACGAGCACTGCAGTAAGTAATTGTGCGATGTAACCAGGCTCGCCGCCAAACCTCAAACCTCATAGCAAGTCAAAAGGAGATGATGTGCTGATTCCGTGCATTCTGAAACAACTACACTTTCCCGTTCACCTTGCAGTTTCAGTGAGTGTCAATAAGACACAACGTCTGTCACTTAGAGTGTTTGAATTATATCTGCAGAATCATTGCTTTTCACATGCTCTCGAGTGGGACAACCGAAAAATTTCTTTTTGGAGGACACTGAAAGGCTAAAAATATTTTACAGCCGAAAGGACTTCAACAAACTTTATAAAATATAATTAATGCACTTTCACTGATTTCTTACATCTAAATTTGTTAGCTTTGTACATATTTACCTTCTTACAGAGAAAAAGAGGCACGCCAAACATATAAAGGGTGTCTCTCCTAAGAGACGTCAGGTGCTTTTTCTTCAGTATTTCAGCAAACATTTGCAGTTCGATTTTTGCGTTGTGTAGCTGGAGTCAGCCCAAACGAACAGTGCAGATCGCGTATTTCATCCGACGCAGAGTATCTATGAAGAGCGTCGGGTTCCTTACTGTTACAGAGAAAATGATTTTTAAAGTGGAATTTTAGGTGCCCATTTGATAGAGCGATGTTGCGATACTCTTTTTATCGATATGTATGAACAGAAACAATAAAAGACGAAGGATAACCGGCACTCCAACAGTGACAGCACCGCCCTGGCCCACACTGACTGCTACCAGAGTGCAGAAGTGTTGCTCAATCGCTGCTGGAGTACCTATTATTCTCCATGTTTTACTGTTCCTGTTAATACATACCGCTAAACCAAATGACGCAATAGGCTAGATTGGAACCGGTCTATCGAATGGGCATGGACATTTAAAAATAACTTTGTTCGTCATGGGAAACATATCGACGCTTTTCTTCGACACTGGACGTCTATGAAAGATGTGATGATTTCTTTGGTATGACTCGAGCTGCAAAACAAAAATATCTGCTGAAAGACCAGAAAAAATGCGCCTCATGACTCTTAGGAGACACATCTCATATACTGAGTGGGTAAAATAAAACTGACCCATAAAATATGTATTTCATGCGCCTTAAGGTGGGCAACCCAAGTCACATACTCTGCCCCAAGAATGGATAATGTAAGCTGGTTTGCCTATCTTAAGGTGCATCGAATAATTCGCTCAAACGTGTATCACATATTAATACCTGGAAAAGGTATGTTGCTGAGGGAAAATTACTGTAGCCCAGTTTGTGGAGATAATGACAAAAGTAGTCTCAGAATATTCTCTGATGGCGCAGTTACCTATAATAAAGCACTGACTGAAACACCCTGCACAAGTATTCAGTCAGATCTCGCTGAGAGTTTTCAAAATTGTGCAATGCTTGTAAACTTCCTCTACATGTTCATAAAAGAGAAATTGAACTCTTGAGTAAATAAAACAAACAAACTAAAAAAAACCTACAACCTTAAGTCTGCGATGATGATTAGTCAGAATTTGAATCAGTCCACTCATACTAATACACGGTTGAAACAAATTGTAGTGATATGGAATGGAATGACTACACAGCCTCAGTCGTAGGTAACGCGGGTTTATCGCCAGCATACTGAGAAAATGCAAGCACTCTACGAACGAGATTGGTTATAACACACTCGTGAATCCTAGAATAATGCTAATGTGTGTAGGACCCATGTTAAATAAGCTAACAGAGGATACTGAAATATATAGAGAAAAGGACAGCACGAATGATTACAGGCGTGTTTGAACCGCGGGACAGCGTCACGGAGATCCTGAAAAAACTGAAGTGCCAGACCTTAGAAGATAGTAGCCAGCTACCCCACTGACATCCTGTTTACCAAGATTCAGGAAACAATTTCAAGAAATCTTAGAATACGCTACATATCATCTGTATTGTTTCTGCAGCGACCACGAATATACGATTAAACTTTTTACACTGAGCTCAGAGGAATTCAGCAGTGATTCTCACGCTCAATATCACTAAAGATTAAAGACTGCCATGGGTGTGATGAAGTTTCAATAATAATTATGAAGATCAATGCACCTTACATTAGTTATGTACTCAATAACGTGTGAAACGAATCTTCTTAGGGTGTTCAGTTTTCTTAGAGATTGAAATACAATTTGGAAAACCACTTTACAAAAAGGTTGAAAACACATAACGTAGATAGTTACCAACCAAAATGTTTCTGAGTAAGCAATGTGCAGGAGAGTACTGACACATCTCAGTATACATAATTTGCTATCTTTTCGTTTGGTTTGAGGAAGGGAGTATTCATTTGAAACGCTGTGTGTTCTTTTGTGTGACTGGCATCTGGAGGGCTATACGACAGGCTTAAGATAGTTGATTTAACAAAAGGATCTGATTGAGTGTACAATACTATACCTCTACATACGTTTTACATTATGGAATTAAAGAGAAAGCTAGACAATTGTTCACTTAACATCTTGTAAGTAGGAAGCAGAAGATTATCCTCTGGTGCCAACAAACAGTGAGGAGGTTTGAATGTGACCGAGGGTCATCTAAAATGGGGGGTCCTTCAGGATTCTATTTCGGTCCCGTTCCTTTTCTTGCTATACAGTATATCAGTTATACGCCACAAAGCATGCCAGATGACTCAAAAATTTTTCTCTTTGCAGATGGCACAAGTATTGTTGTGAAAGGACTCGAGCATAATGTAAATGATGTAGCTAATAGGACAGACAGTAGCATCGGCACATTCATTTCAGAGAACAGATTAACTCTTAACTCTAACAAAAAAGAATGCTTTCACTATATGATAGAGAACTTTCGTAGAAGCGAAATTTTGTTCTCCGAAGGTGGTCAGACAGTCATTGACGTCGACAATTTTAAATTCTTGGGACTCATGGTAGATGGAAAGCTTTCGTGGAAGTATCATTTTCGAGGTGTTGCACAGAAACTAACTGCTGTTGTATTCACTATAGAAATGATCTCAATTGTCAGTGATATTGAAACAGAGCGGCCTGTTTACTCTACTTATGCCTACTCTGTTACCTCGTATGGTGTCATATTTTGGGGCAATTCTGTGCCCTCACCAAATACTCTGTCAGCCCAGAAAAGGTCGGTAAGATTGATCTGCAATTCGAGAACTTCGTGTAGATCACTATGCAAGTGTACCTGGACTTTAATTCTACAATCCCTGTACATATATTCCTTCACGGGACTTCTTGTTGATAATATTCACTCATTCAGAAAAAAAACTGTAACATTTATTCATTTATCACCATATACGAAAACGGTAAAAATTGAACGACACTTCCTTAAACATTTAACAGAAAGGTGTCCACTGCACAACAGGTTTCATTTTCAAGAGCCTCCCAGGAGAAATGGATAAATTGAGTAATAAGCGACAAGTATTCAAATCCAAGTTAAAAGCTTTCATTGTCGTCTCAACTCCTCTTACTCTGTAAGGGGGTTCATCGCAGTAGTTGAGAAGTTTTCTCCGTGACGTCCCATTTATTTGTCTGCTCTGATTTTATGTATTTTATCATTTCTGAAATTCTTTGTGTATAAATTTTGTTATCAAGTTGTAAATACATAAAACTGCAGCCAGTCACATTTTCGAATAGTTATTTATTATTTTATGAACCGGTTTTCGAACCTTCACGTGTTCATCTCCAGATGGTTACCTGGAAGATGAACCTGAAAAGGTTTGAAAACCTGTTCACGAACTAATAAATAAATATTCAAAAAAGTGACTGGTTGCAGTTTTATGTATTTACATTCAGTTAACAGTCACGAGTTTAAAATGTCCATAATGGATAAGCATAGTTTGTTATCAACATTATGTAAATTATGTTTTGACTCGTTCCATTGCCAAGTAGCTTTACCTCGGATAGTTCCACCGAACCTGATAGATAAATACATAAAATAAAATGTACAAACACGAGTTGCTTCGTGATGAAATGAGTTTCAAGAATGAGTAATTCACTTAGACTTCCTCTGCTAGAGAGCTTGAGAAAATCGAAGGAGAGTATTTATCTGTACTGGGGTAAACGGTGGGAACAAGTATGAGACCAGGTAATATTGTTGTTGCAGGAACTGGGTCTGTCTGTTATCTGAAGCTAGTGATTTTATTGAGTTCCTGGCATAGTGAGGCAAATAGTACTGAAGCTCCGATCCTTCTACCGGAGAGGATTTATAGACGCCGACTGTGTGATGTAGTGAGACAAAAAGGATTTCACTCTGGTGGGAATATTGTTTTCTAATGTGCTCTTCCGAGAAAAATGTTAAAGCCAAGGGCAGATGGTAATGCAGACAGTGTGTGTCGAAATCTCTGCACTTGCCTGCGCGTAGCTAGGATACCTGCGCATAACATGGTGAGATATGATAGAAGTGACAAATGTCACAGATATATGCAGACGTCCATCACCAGCTCCAAGTGCTTGGAGCTTCCTCAAGAAAGGCTTTCCTGGATATCACCGCTGTATTCAACAGCTGGAAGCACAATTTTGGTATAGTTTTAGGTATTATATGAGGTAATGTGGCCGGTTGATCACACGTTACTTGTGTGCATCACGAGAGTTTCTCGCTTACCTGACGCTCTTGTTCTCCCTCTTGTCGAAAGGGTCGTACTCGTCTAGTTTCTCTCGCGATTGCAGCTCAGCGCTCTGTGCCAACTGCAGCCTGAAACAAGAAACGTAAAAATGTCTTCATACAGCATTCCACTCTAACAGCGAGTCAGCAGTGTTACATTCGTTCAGGTGATCTTGGTTTCACAACCTCCACATAATCAATTCGAAGAGCTACGGCGCTACCTCAAAAGTACCGTAAAAGTGAACAACTTTGTGACACTTTTAGCAATATTTCTAACATAACTTTTACAAATATATACTGCAACATTTAATTTACATTTACAAGGGTGATTCAAATGAAAACTTTAAAAGTTCCATAAAATTTCGAAAAGTGGTGTTCCTTGAGGTTCAGAAAGTGACGAATAGGCGGCTCGTATTGAAATTGCGTGCTTATGGAATATCGTGATTTCCTGTCACATACTTCACAGTTCGTAGTAACTGACGGAAATGTCCATTACAATTATCCGGGCTGTTATGCCGTGGTCGGCTGATGAATTCTGTGTCAATTCCCAACGTTTCGTCCCCGTCTGCGGAGGACATCTTCAAGGGGGTCTATAGCTCGATGGAAGGTCCAACACACCCACTGCCTCGCTACTGACTGCGGCTAAATTCCGTGTCCGCACGCTCCCGCGCCGAGGCGTGAAGTCACGTGTTTTGAAAACGTCAGTGCAATTGGCCGCTGTCCGCTGCCGTCGATCGCCGTTGCCATCACCCAATGGTGGACGGGTGGTGCACATCTTCTTCCGCAGACGGGGACGAAACGTTGGGAATTGACACACAATTCACCAACCGACCACGGCATAGCAGCCCGGATAATTATAATGGACATGACATTTCCGGCCGTGAAAGTCTACATTTTAGTAACTGACGGAAAGTCACCGAGTAAAACAGAAGTGATTTCTGGCGTTCGCCAAGGTAGATTTATAGGCCCTTTGCTGTTCCTTATCTGCATAAAAGATTTAGGAGACAATATGAGCAGGCGCCTTAGGTTGTTTGCAGATGATGCTGTCGTTTATCGACTCCTAAAGTCATCAGAAAACAAATGCAAAACAATTTAGAAAATATATCTGTATGGTGCAAACATGGGCGACTGATCCTAAATAACGAAGAGTGTGAGGTCATCCACATAGTGCTGAAAGGAATCCGTTAAACTTCGATTACACTATAAATCAGTCAAATCTAAAGGCCTTAAATTCAACTAAATACCTAGGAGTTACAATTACGAACAACTTAAACTGGAAGGAACAGATTCAAAATATTGTGGGGAAGGCTAACCACTCTCAGAAAATGCAACAGATCCACTAAAGAGACCGCCTACACTACGCTTGTTCGTCCTCTTTTACAATATTGCTGCACGTTGTGGGATCCTTACCAGATAGGACTGACGGATTACATCGAGAAAGTTCAAAGGGCAGCACGTTTTCAAAAAATGGTTCAAAATGGCTCTGAGCACTGTGGGACTTGACATCTGAGGTCATCAGTCCCCTAGAACTTAGAACTACTTAAACCTAACTAAACTAAGGACATCACACACGTCCATGCCCAAGGCAGGATTCGAACCTGCGATCGTAGAGGTCGCACGGTTCCAGACTGTAGCGCCTAGAACCGCTCGGACACACCGACCGGAGGCAGCACGTTTTGTATTATCGCGATATATCATTAAAACAAACGCGTTTCTCGTTGCGGGGGAATTTGCTCAAGAAATTTCAAACTTTCTCCTCCGAATGCGAAAATATTTTGCTGACGCCGACCTACATAGGGAGAAACGATAATCATAATAAAATATGGGAGATGAGAGCTCGCCCGGAAAGATACAGGTGTTCGGTTTTTCCGCCTGCTGTGCGGGACTGGAATAATAGAGAATTATTGTGAAAGTGGTTCGGTGAATCCTCTTCCAGGCATTTAAATGTGATTTGCAGAGTATCCATGTAGATGTATTCTGGTTAGCACTTCAAACGACCCGTCATCGTAGTAATCTGATAGTTTTTAAATTTTCCCCCGAGTGCATTCTATGGTAATATGATGACAGTTTCCCGTAAACATGTTGATTATTCATCCACTTCATAGATTTTGACCGCACCTCAGATAACCAACTAGTTCCTAATGCTCCCACAGTTTCGAGTAACTACAAAGACATACCGTCGGTTGCCATTAATTTTTATGGAGTCCGATCATTCAGAGCTCTGTAAAACTCTGGCAGAATCACTGGATCACATTCCACATTAACTCCCTCCAGTACTTTCATCATCCTTCGGAGCAGTTACTCTCCACTCTAACGTCTTCCACGTACTTTTACCATATTTTCTCCCTGTCTCGCGCATTTAACAGAGAATTTCCGTTACACCTTATAGATTAACAACTTTACTTTTAATGTACGGTCTTTAACGTACAGATAAATCACCATAAATCGAATATTATTTTCCTTACTAGTACTTTCATTCTTCATACGAGAGCGTCTTCAGATTGTAAGTAGGCTGTTTAGGCTTTTTTATTGGTCACGCCACCTCTATATGAAAATCACTGGCTGTGCTGTGTGAAGTCTGTGGCTAGTTTGCATTGTTGTCTGCCATTGTAGTGTTGGGCAGCGGCAGCTGGATGTGAACAGCGCGTAGCGTTGCGCAGTTGGAGGTGAGCCGCCAGCAGTGGTGGATGTGGAGAGAGAAATGGCGGAGTTTTGATACTTGTAAGAATGGGTGTTATGAACTCCTATATATATTATGACTTTTGATTATATTAAGGTAAATACATTGTTTGTTCTCTATTAATATCTTTCATTTGCTAACTATACCTATCAGCAGTTAGTGCCTTCCGTAGTTTGAATCTTTTATTTAGCTGGCAGTAGTGGTGCTCGCTGTATTGCAGTAGTTCGAGTAACCAAGATTTTTGTGAGGTAAGTGATTTGTGAAACGTATAGGTTAATGTTAGTCAGGGCCATTCTTTTGTAGGGATTTTTGAAAGTCAGATTGCGTTGCGCTAAAAATATTGTGTGTCAGTTTAAGCACAGTCGTGTATAATTTTTCTAAGGGGACGTTTCATATGTCGACCCTTAGCCGAGGATACCTCACTGGAATCTTCTGATTTTTTCTTGTAGTTTGTGTAATTAGTGTAGATTTTGTTTATTGCTAGCGCGTAATTGTAGAGAGAATCTCCTTTGTAGTTGCAGTCTTTCATTGTTATACAGTAAAACAGTTGTGGCATGCATGTAGATTTGCACCAAGTATTTCGCAGCTGCGCTGGCAATTAAGTAGACATTATTTCCATTGCTATGTTATTTTATTTTGCTCTTCAAATTGTGCTTTTCTGTGTTATCGTATGAAATATCGTGACAATTATGGGGTGTGAAAAACGTAATACTAGGCTCCAAAGTAAACTGAGAAATGACAGTGAAGATGAAAGCAGTGTGCTAGCGCCGCAGAGTAATGAATTAACTAATGTTCAAAGTAGTAATGTGGTAATTGCGCATAGGGAAATGGAGCGGGTTGCAAACAATGGTGTAGGCAGTGAAACAATTAGTGAACAGGGAAGCATTATCGATCGATCGGTCGGGAACAACTTACCTCAGGAATCCGAAATGACAGGACACAATCTTGCAAATACTGTAGATTCAGGTTTTGCGTCCTCACCCTTTTCTCAAATAAGTCAAGACACATTTTCTGCTTGTCAAAATGTGAATGTTGCCGGTGCAAATGCACTGCCGAAAAGCATAGAGGAACAGATTCCAAACAATAATACATTATTATTGCAATTAATGCAACAAATGAAACCAAATCAGAGACAAACACAGCAACAGTTAGACACAATGCAACAAAATCAGAGTCAAACACAGCAAAAGCTACAAAAGTTAGACACAATGGAACAAACCAGAGACAAACACAGCAAGAGTTAGACGCAATGGAACAAAATCTTCACACCACGCTTGAACAAACACGTGAAGATTTAACTACTGAGTTACATAACATTGAATCGAAATGTCAAAAAGTCTGTAATGACGTAAAAACACAAATTTGTGAGCATTTTCAGCCTATTTTTTCGCGGCATGAAAATGCATTAGAGAATCACGAAGCAGCCATAAAAAAACTGCAAACTATTGTTCATGAAAATCATGAGACCTTGAAAGCTAAATTTGACGCAGTTGCATCTACCAATTCGGTTACGCAACTTGCAAAAACTCAGGAAAACTTAAAGGACACAGTAGATACTCTGAAACTTGGTTCAGAAAAACACACTGAAGAAATAAGTACACTATCGGAGAAAGTAGCCGAACTTTCGGATCAGTTCACTAATTTATCTACGAAGGTAGATGATAATCTGAATGACACAAAACCGGTAGTCTTTAATGACACAGAAGAGTGCGAACAAATTAGGAAATTCAGTCAAAATCAAATCAATATACAGTACAAAAGAGAAATGCGGGAAGTACAAGATCAGTTGGCACAAGTAATACAAAAATTGCAAATTTCAGAGGACACTCGCGCCCCAACACGGGAAGAGGGACTTAGAAATATGGAAAAGCCGCAAAATAATAACACAGGGCATTTCGGAAGTTATGAAAGAAATTGGCAATGTGCACCGAATTTTGAGATGGAACGGCAGACAGGACCTAACAATGACCGATATGCGACTCGCCGACATGATGATTTTGACTATAAGCTGTTCATTACTACACGTAAATTCAAAACATTTAAGAATTCTGGCAACGACATTCATCCGCAAGCATGGCTCCATCAATTCTCTCATTGTTTTCCTCCCAACTGGTCATTGCAGCACAGATTAGAATTTATGTGTGGCTATTTAGAGAATGAACCAGCTGTAAGAATGCGATCGGTCATTCACGATTGTCACAGTGAAGGAGAATTTTACCATGCCATCCTCTCAGCATATTGGTCTCAAGCTAGAGAAGACCGAGTAAAACATAGCATCATGATGATGAAGCACTTTGAACAATCTGAATTTTCCAGTCTTGTCAAATATTTTGAAGACATGTTGCATAAGAATCAATATCTTTCAAACCCATACAGCCCCTCAGAACTCATCCGCATTTGCTTACTCAAATTGCCTGAACATTTACGACATATTATTTTAGCAGGACGTTGCAAAGACGACATTAAGGCTTTTCAGGGACTGTTACAAGAATTAGAAATTGACACAGACAGTCGCGGGATGCGAAAACAGGAAAACAATCACTACAGGTCACATCCGTCACAATTCCGTGACGACAGAAACAATAACTGGACACGACAAGTCTATTCTTACAACGCAAATCGTGACCAAAACAGACACCACCCATATGACAACCACTGGCAGAGTAATAATAGTTACAGAGAAAGATCGCATTTCCGTAGTAATGACTATCACAGAGACAATCAGAGAAACAGACAATATGGGAACCAAAACACTTATTATCAAGGGAGGCAGAATAACTTCAGACGCAACAGTTCGGCGCACAGTTACGATTCAGGGAGAAATTTTCCATCACGTGACAGACAAGGAAGAAACTACGGAATCTACCGACATGACGACAGACGATATATTCGTAACGACAGACCTGAATTGCATCAGAACTGGCGGGATTCAAACAGGGCAGGGCCTTCTCGTCAGAGTGAATATGTAGAAGTTAGGTCTCCTAATCCCAATAACGGCGCGCGCCAACAAAGAGACAGACAATGACTCGCACAGCAGGCAGCCACGTGCGCCCGCTGGCTCTGAGAAAAATAACATAAGACGCTAGCCTTGAGAAAAATTTTAGCATTCTTTACCGATGTATACAATGATAATTGCTTTGAAGTTGAAACTCTGTGCACTAGGAAGAGTAAAGGTTTACACCACATTTCACATGTAAAACCGTTTATAGAAAGATAATCTGCTTTTTAACTTTGTCTTTGCCATAAAACTTTTCACTTCACATTTCTAGTATGCTTTGTCAGACTTAAGAAACTGTTAACATGCAACAGTGTTTGAAGGTAAATATCCAGTCAAGAACCCAGAGAACTTATTTAAACAGAAATTACGAATGCATTGTTATTGTGAACAGACGACACAGTGTTATTGTGTGTGTGCATTCTTGCTTGTTTGTTGCACGATTACGTAACGACTATAAGGCTCACATACTTAGAACATTTACCAGTACTGCTAATGAGATTTTAATGCAACATTTTGGTTTACTTGAAAATACATTCTGGATTTAAGGTACTTTCAGTGAGATACCAGAAGAGACAGTGGTTAGTTTATGTGACAGCTACACGATTTTATCACGACGCTACTAATGAGTGACAATTTACAATGTTGCTTTTGCGGTGTTTCTGTTTCATATCTGCACAGTTTTTCTGTATTATTCTGGAAAGTAAAAAATGTTTTAGTAGTAACTTTTGTGGTATAGCTACAATGAGACAGCCTTTTCATAGCACAACAATACGTTACAGCACAATACTTTCTTCATCATGGCAATAAGCGTAATAACTAAGATATATATACGCAAAGCATTTCACTTTTGTTTATCATGAGGTAAGTACATTGACTTCTGCAGAACTTAGCTTTCGGAGGACGACAACTACGACACTTCCACAGAGATTATCTTACAACAAGACGCACATTTAGCGCTAAAGGACACGTATTTGAGTGATTAATTTTGTACTTAAATCATTTATATTTAAAGATATTTGAAGTACAATAATACAAAGGTTTTCCGTAATACATTTCATTTCATTGCTGTAATCTGTAACACCTGAGGGTATAATTACATTAATCCTCAGGGGGGTACACGCTTACTTTGTGTACCATGTGTTTGGCAAGCACAAGGAGCCCTAGATAATATGGTATTTGCTTATACAACTTTACACATCGGTACCATATTTCTCTAACACATAAATTACACAGCTATCTGATTATTTAACAGAGAAACAAACATTTTTTTATTACATCAGTGACAGATGTTTACGCAATTACACAGTTGGATAACTTCACACTTATGAAACTGTATTTTGTCTGTACTTTGTAAACTGTTCATATTTTTTCGGAACCATTGTGGTACTATGAGAGCTTTGAATGATGTATTTGGTATGGGATCATGATTTTTAAAGTATGTTTGAGGCAGATGACACTTTTGACATGAGCAGAGAATTTTTTTTAGGTTTTGACATTATTGCAAAAAGCTACGACGTTTTTGAGATTTGACTGAGGTGTTTTGATGTTATTTTTGCGACGACAAATATGTATATGTGTAATAAGGTAAGGAATAATGAGCAGTGGTTAGGGACTCTGACTTGTGAAAAAGGATGTTGGAAACCAAGAATTGTACTTTAAGAGTTATGAAATGTGTGTAAATGCGTGAATGTATCACAATGCCAGCGAAAATTTTTTGAACACTGTTATATTCATAGGATTTCGTTTCTACACATTTGTAACGCAAATTCTCAACCTGTGATTTTTTTTCATATGAGACTGTCACTGTAGCGAAAACTGCTGTTGTAAATATTTCGGTAAGAAAGGTAAGTGACCGTGACGTAATTCGTTGTGAGCGGCCAGGTGTGCCAGCCACCTTGAGAAAAAGCCATTAGGTGGTAGAAAAAAAAGGGAGGCCATTGTCCTCGCTATTGACATTCCTTTGTAGAAAGAACCGCAAATACGACACGCTCATTACTTGGAAAGATACTTACATCTGCACACCTGATTATGACAAGCGTCTTTCTCGAGAATTGAGAGAATTTTTACTACCTTATGAAATGCCATATGGCTAATGAATGATGTTTCATGCCGTCCTTTGTACATATTTGCTCATTTTCTTTAATATCTAGTTTCTAGCTGCACTGCAGCATTGGTTAAAATAAAATTTTATAGATGTACTAATATAAATATTTTCTGTCTACAGACCCAGTAAAGAATACGTTTCTCATATACTTTCTTAAAAAAGAGAGCACAAATAGACATTTCCCTTCACAGGAATTGCATAAATATTTTTTTTAATGACTTGGTAACTTTCTTGCAGAGTAAGTTTTTGTGATGCATCACTCTAGTGTTAAGATGTGACATAGGTATTAGACATGGCTATTTTTAGTGTAATATTTTTTCTGCTTGAGCTTTGTCATGTTTAGGTATAAGTTATTTCATTTTCTGCTGCTGGTTGCCAGGCATAATGTTACTGAATTTGACTTTGTATTACGCTGTTAAGCCAGTTTTACTATGCATTTATTTTTCTTGTTTGCTGCTCATTGCATTATATTAGTTGTAATTTATGCTGCTTGCTTTGCTTTTTGTATTTTTTATCATTGCTGTTTGTGTTAGTTGTTTTGTGCTGCTGC
The DNA here is from genome assembly GCF_021461385.2 of Schistocerca piceifrons. NCBI lineage: Eukaryota > Metazoa > Arthropoda > Insecta > Orthoptera > Acrididae > Schistocerca > Schistocerca piceifrons. The sequence continues at coordinate 841,177,360 of NC_060140.1, read as the reverse complement.
ATTGCCTCGTCCCGTAGTTTAGCATCTGAGCTCAGTAGATTTAAGTTAGCTTAAGAGGGGGTAGACTATATAAGAAACTGACTATGGACAATAGGGAAAAAATGCATTCAGAAGTTATATGAAAAAGATTTGGGCCAAAATGAGTATTGTACACTGAGAAATAATTATTTTGAATGAAATATGAATAGAATACAGAAAGCAGGTACAGATAGGACTTTTTGGGAATAATGACGAATGAAGGGAGCTCTCCGAGAAGTAAAGAAATGATGATGATGATGATGATTAGTGTTGTAGGGCGCACAACAGCGAGGTTATCAGCGCCTGTTCCCAAAAGTTCAATTCAGAGCCGAATCGTGAGAGAAGTGGTATTGTTCAAATTGCAAGATTGGACACAGCACATCAAAACAGGGAGATAAAACTAAAAATGAAATAGCAGTACAAACAGGGAAAAATAAGTAACGGTGGCTGAGTGACCACTTACAAATAATGGGTGACCAAACCACTGGACAGCACATTAGGACTTCAATCCCAATATTTTGGGAAGAAGGCCAGACATCACACAAAAACGTAAAACCCTAGTGACATTCGCCTCATTATTAGTTAAAAGAGAGTGGAGGTCTGGTGGGAAACTGAAATCTGCCCTCAAACCTGCATATAAAACACACTCAGTTAAAATATGCCGTATCAACAACTGTGCCTCACATGTCTGACACGTTGGTGGCTCCTCACGACGTAACAGAAAACCATGTGTCAAAGGACAATGTCCTATTCTAAGCCGTGTAAGGGCTACTTCCTCAGCGCATCGTTGTCGGAAGGAGGTGAGCCACGGTCGGACAGAATCCTTCACCGCTCGCAACTTATTATCCCTCACGTCCAGCCACTGAGCCTCCCAAGAAGTAAAGAAAGTTTTGTTTGCAAAATACTGCAGTAAAAGAAACCCTGTCCTTTCCTTTTGTGTTATTGTTATATCCTAGCCAGTAATGTCAACCGAGCCCGCTGCCAAAAGGTTGGCAGCATCAAAGTCCGGACGCCGTCCGCATAAGCAGCGCCAGCGAGACAGGAAATCGCCGCAAGTCTGCGCGCGCCACCGCTGGCTTCTGGCTTCTTAAGCGCTGGAGTCCCGAGCGCTAGGACAGTTCTGTATTCGCCGCTCAGTTGTATACTCGCCACCGAATTGTGTACTTGCTAGTCAGTTGTGTGTTCATCGCAGCAGAGTTGTTGTTTGTCGTCAGCCGACGCTGACCTAGCCGCTCCGACTTGAACTAGACAGATTTCCGAAGACACGGAGTTCACGACCTTGTTTCTGTATCTTCGTGAATAAAGATAAGTACCGACTTTTATTTAATCTGAGTGTTTTGGCTTTCACCTTTCTGTTCACTGTTCCAGCGGACCGGTCGGCCCGCTATTAAAAGTGTGGCGGTGACTTCGTAAGCCATTTCTACAGCCAAGTGTTTGTCGCTACGAACACCGCCACAAAAGTTATCCCACTATGTGTTTGTGTACCCTTGTGTATTTGTTTTCTTCCTGTCTCTGTGTAGTTTCATAGAATTTTTTCTTCTTCTAATACTCAGCTACATGAGCTATGATGAGGAATACTGTTATCCTCAAATCTAATTTGCATTAATAATATGTTATTTACTTTGTAAAGATGTTAGACATTATTAATTCTGTTCTGTTTTAATGCGCATGTGTGAAGTCGATGTTTCAATAATTATTCTGATCTTTTATGTATGTACTCATGTCATAATTCCTGTAACACTGATGTATATGTTATTTAGATTCTTTTGTAAAGCCTATACTACAAATGTTATCTTTATTGTTATGTTCTTTAATGATGTATTTTGTACCTTTGTAATTGTATTCTTATGTTATAAAATTGTAATTGACACCAGTTTATCAAATTAAGCAACTTGTAAGGTACATTTCACTGCACACGTTTCTGTTGGTCATAGTATATGGACAATATGTGAGAAGTAGGGACTGATAGTGTTTGCACATGTGTTAATGATTCAGCAAGGGACTGGATAACAGCATTGCTGGTTCTAAGGGCAATTCCAAAAACTTTGTGGGTGCACAAGTGGTGGTTATGGACTTGCTATATTATCCGCAAGACTCTTCAATGGTGATTGTGCACCTGCACAGTCACAACAAATGGCTGCTGGCCATCTCTGCAAGGACTACAGTGGGTCTGCATCTTTGATGACCCACCAATACCATTATTTCTACAAGGACTACAGTGGGTGTGCATCTTTGATGACCCACCAATACCATTATTTCTACAAGGACTACAGTGGGTCTACAACTTTGCTGACTCACCAGTACTATTATTTCTACAAGGACTGTAGTGGGTCTGCACCTCTGGTGGCCCACCAGTACCACAATCTCTACCAGGACTACAGTGGGTCTCCACCTCTGGTGACCCACCAATACCATACTCTCTACCAGGACTACAGTGGGTCTACTCTGTGATGACCTACCTACCAATATTCTTCAAAACGTCAAATGACTCTGCTGTGGGTTTGCTCTGTTGTGGCCCATTAGCTGTCAGCATGTCAAGAGTCAGCACTGTCTTTCTGTTGGAAGGACAACATTACTTCTTCAAGACTGCATGGATATCCACTACTTCCATGTGCATTTTCTTTTACTGCTCAGACATTGAGAAAAACACTTTCATTTTACTGTGATGAATGATCAGGACTGTCTTTATGGACTGTGAGAAAATTTTAGCTTTTGACCAACATTGTATCAATAAGTGTGTGCCTGTGATTTCTTTGTTATTGTAATTATGAAAAATTTTATCAAATCATTATTGGCCACTGCCCAAAACAATTTGTAAAATTTTTTGTGGGGAGCATGGGGGCTATGTAAGTAGGCTGTTTAGGTTTTTTTTTGTTGGTAACGCCACCTCTGTATGAAAATCACTGGCTGTGCTGTGTGAAGTCTGTGGCTAGTTTGCATTGTTGTCTGCCATTGTAGTGTTGGGCAGCGGCAGCTGGATGTGAACAGCGCGTAGCGTTGCGCAGTTGGAGGTGAGCCGCCAGCAGTGGTGGATGTGGAGAGAGAAATGGCGGAGTTTTGATACTTGTAAGAATGGATGTTATGAACTCCTATATATATTATGACTTTTGATGATATTAAGGTAAATACATTGTTTGTTCTCTATTAATATCTTTCATTTGCTAACTATACCTATCAGGAGTTAGTGCCTTCCGTAGTTTGAATCTTTTATTTAGCTGGCAGTAGTGGTGCTCGCTGTATTGCAGTAGTTCGAGTAACCAAGATTTTTGTGAGGTAAATGATTTGTGAAACGTATAGGTTAATGTTAGTCAGGGCCATTCTTTTGTAGGGATTTTTGAAAGTCAGATTGCGTTGCGCTAAAAATATTGTGTGTCAGTTTAAGCACAGTCGTGCATAATTGTTCAAAGGGGACGTTTCAAGATGTATGGGTGAAAATTACAGCATAGAACAATGACATCACATGTAATTAATCTCTAAAATTTACATGTAACCTACCACGACGTTTAGGGTTAAGATTTCTACTCGGCATCCTCGTTAATACAAAGTGGTTTGAGTTGAATGTACAATGAATATTGGAAACTGCTACATTAATTTTGCCTTAATAAATTTCATTGTAGTCAAATGTTCACTTAAATTCTTCAGTGGCTGAATCAGTTGCCACTGAAAGTTATTTTCAATATCCCACAGACGGTTCTTGGCCGATGCTAAAATGCGCTGCCACCGGAGAAGAAAGTCTATGACCTATTCAAAATAGCGTAGAAAGCTTCGTTAGTCATGAAAGATCACAAGATGAACATTTGACTTCAATAGACTTTGCTGTCGAAAAGAATGCTCTCGCGGATGCTTTCTGCTAATAATAATGCGAATATTCACATTCCGATATGATCTGTTTTCACTTCCTGTTAATTTAACTTTCATGCAACATCTACTGCTGCCCTCCAACCGTATTGATAAGCTACTTTTATTTTCTTTCTCCAGCCACATCCTGAGATGTTCGTCGCTTCCCAGTACCTACTTTATCTATGCTATAGCCTTTATGGCGCTGCAATTACGTAACGGATTGCTATGGAATCCAGAAGGCACAGAAGATATGATTGCGACAGACACATATACCGCCAAGACACCTTTCAAGCCAAAATAAAAAGCCGCCTCTAAGCATGAACTGCATTACGAAAAATATGTGCCATAAATTTAGACACAGCGTTCCACAACATAATTAACGACACAAACCGTTTGCGCGGTGACCTTGGCAGATCCAGGTTTCACGGACAAGGCTCTTAAAACCCGTAGTTCGTAAGATTACTGCGAGACATTTAAAAGCAATGACAGTTGCAGCATACTCCATGGGCGCATTTGAACTGAGACTTTGAATGATCTCATAAAATATTTTATGTGTGTCAAGCTATCACAAGTTTTCAGCCGGACGTGTGATTAGCGTGGCCGTATAATTTATGGACTCTTGTGCTGAAGGAGAATGCACTGAAACGCTTTACGTGTTGATCTCTCACAATAGGTACTCCGACAGTTGTGATGGCTGTCATTTTTCCACGAATGTAGTAATACACAAGGTCGGCGCTTTACAACCTCTTGTCAACAGCTGTAACGTACATTCCAATGGCTCTAGAAACTGTCGAAAGAGTTTTGAGAGTCCCCTAAAAACATTTACACCTCATTCTGGCTATTGACCACTAAAATGAGTTAGTATTGGCGCACCTCTGTACCGCGAAAATTAGAAAGTCAAAGTAGTCAGAAGTGGTTTTCTGGAGAACAGTGCATAAATGATTTCATGTATCAGACGGTCTGACAAACAATTCACATTCTAGGTAAATGCCTCCACGAATCAGTTACTTTTGTGAGGACACGTTACTATCGCTAATGTTATCCATATCTATTTGTTTCTTTATTCAGCATATGGTAACTCCGACTGAAGTGCATCTAACGTATATCACTTGGATAATTTTACAAAATGAATGGAACTAAAACACTAAATCTACAATTAATATCTAAATTGCTAACCCACTCAAGGGCAGCATATGTCACTTACATTTCTTCTATATTTCCATAGTACACTCGTCGGCCATAGCTTCTCACAATGCATTTGATGGTCTGATCCTCACTGCCACAGTCACGTTGAGAAGATGAAGCGTGTTCTTTGCTGATGCCACAAGCCCTGTACGAAACCTGTTAATTGTCTTCCGAGCACGCAGCGGTAAGCTAATTCCATGCCTGCGCCCGTGTGCCAGGTCTTACGAGGGTCTGATATTCCTCGTGGGCGGAAGTATTCCACGTTTCTGACTAAATTCTGGCTCTGTTGAAATCCACTGCTTGCAGTGATCCTGTCAATGTGATGAGTGATTGCCTGGGTTGAACAATGAAGTTCAGAAGAAACTGGCATAGGCATGCGTATTAAAATACGTAAACCGGCAGAATACGGCGCTGCGGTCGCAACGCCTATGTAAGACAAAAAGTGACTGGCGCAGTTGTTAGATCGGTTACTGCTGCTAGAATGGCAGGCTATCAACATTTAAGTGAGTTTGAACGTGGTGTTACAGTCGGTACACGAGCGATAGGTCACAGCATCTACAAAGAAGCGATGAAGTGGGGATTTTCCTGTACAACCATTTAACGATTCTACCGTGAATATCATGAATCCGGCAAAACATCAAATCACCGACATCGCTGCGGCCGGAAGAAGATCCTGCAAGAACGGGACCACCGACGACTGAAAAGAATCGTTCAACATGACAGAAGTGCAAACCTTCCGCAAACTGCTGCAGATTTCAATGCTTGGCTATCAACAAATGTCAGAGTGCGACCTATTCAACGAAACATCATTGATATGGGTTCTCCGAGCCGAAGGCACACTCGTGTGATGACTGCACGGTACAAAGCTTTACGCCTCGCCTGCGCCCGTCAACAGCGATATTGGACTGTTGATGACTGGAAACATGTTGCCTGGTCGGACGAGCCTCGTTTCAGTTTGTATCGAGCGGATGGACGTATACGGGTATGGAGACAATGTCATGAATTCATGGACACTGCACGTCAGCAGGCGCTGTTCAAGGTGGTGGAGGCTCTGTAACGGTGTGGGGTGTCTGCAGTTGGAGTGATATGGGACCCCTGACACGTCAAGATACGATTCTGACAGGTGAAACATACGTAAGCATCCTGTCTGATCACCTGCAGCCATTCATGTCCAGTGTGCATTCCGACGGACTTGGGCAGTTGCAGCAGGACAATGCGATTCCTCACACGTCCAGAATTGCTACAGAGTGGCTCCAGGAACTCTCTTCCGAATTTAAACACTTCCGCTGGCCACAAAACTCCCCAGGCATGAACACTATTGAGCATATCTGGTATGTCTTGCAACATGCTGTTGAGAAGAGATCTCCACCCACTTGTAATCTTAAGGATTTATGGACAACCCTGCAGGATTCATGGTCTCAGTTCCTTCCAGCTCTACTTGAGTCATTAGTCGAGTGAATGCCCCGTCGTATTACGAAATTTATGCATGCCTGCTAGTGCCCTACGCGATATTAGGCTTCAAGGATAACAAAAATAAGAAGGAAATCGCATAGGAAGAGATCGGGACTGTACGAAGACTATGTAAAGACATCCCAACGGAACTTCTGCAGAGTAGACGAAACAACCTAGACATCCCAGCGGAACTTCTGCAGCGTAGACGAAACAATCTTTGCAATATGTGGTCCCTCCCACGACCTCCAAACAGTCCCCATCTCTCACCATGCGACTTCCATATTTTTGGAGACGTGAAGAAAGACATTCTTATCTGTCGATTTGCTTCACACGCCTGAGTACAATCATCGTTCAGTAGGCAACAGCAAAAATTTTCCGTGAAGACACTGTCTTGTTTCAGAGTGGTATAAATGTATTAACAGCTTTAATAACTTTACTTATGTCTTGAGCACACTTTTATTTTCCAACAACCTTACGTGCTTCGACTTTCATAATTTTCAGAGGCATTGCTATGTCAGTCATATAAAAACATTAGATACATTGTATCACGACAACATTCTCGAGCACGAGATAAACGGAAACTACAGTTTGCAGTTGTCTCATGCTCGGGAATGTTGACGTGATACAACGTGTCTTTTTTTTATATGGCTGATATAGCAAAGCCTTTGAAATGACTGAAAGTGAAAACGCATAAGATTGATGGAAAATAAAAGTGTGTCAATACGTAAGTGAAGTCTTGTGCCCCGTCGTCTTACAGTATTTTCACGTAATTTATAGTGTTAACAGTGATAGCGATAATTTTTGAAATGATAAACAATTAACTTAGTTTCTTCCATCTGTCTCGTTTCTATTTGACTGCCTCTTATAATAGAATCATTCTAACTCCAGGAACATCAAATCTTCGAAAAGGCTTTCGATCTATGCAGATATGGTGGTGTTATGGTACTTAGAGATGGTAACCAGCGGATGGGGGAGGGGTAGAAATGTTGCATCCTGTTATAGTCCTCATTGCAGCATTTAGCTGGACATAGATTTTCGCCTTACGTGAACTATTAAGCTGTACTTATTCACTGTGCGATGTTAAAAGAGTATCAAAGCTGGCAGCCAGATTTACTCGTATGTATTATAGATCCCTGGCTTAAACATCAGTGCACAACTACATCGGAACCGTTCTTAGGACCAACCAACCGGACATTTGGGTCGTAACATTCGTATTTCACAGGTAAATGTTGAAAGTCTTATCCGATCTAAAGCCCAGAACATCTTTCGTATGCTAAGCTACTTGAAAACATTGTGCCTTTCATATAGATGGTGTAGCACACTTCTACCGAAAAGACGTCGAGGGATCGTGAAAAATGTAAAGGTGACAAATGGGGGACGGGGGTGAATTTCTAGTACAGAGAGGCGATGTTACAGGGGCCATCGTACGCACTTCAGCGGTGAACACGAGTTTGTGTGCTGAAAGCTGTTACTTTGCTTCGCTATCGCTGTAGTGTTGTCACTGGCGTGGACGCTTAGCACTACTGCTAACTTCCTGAAAGCTGCCAGACGAACCGCGAGGTACCCACTTCTGGTCTGTCACCTTACTCCCTAATGAATCTACCACTCTATAGCCGAGTGAGCGTTTTCGAACTTTCTAAGCATGTTAAAACTACCGAACGGGTACCCGACAAGTAACCTCTTTCGCGGGCAATGATCTCATCAACTGAGATATTCATGTAAGACTCTCGGCACTCCGTTACACTACACTAGCTTACAGCTTCAGTTCTATTTCTTCCCCCCTATCACTTTCCAAATCTCATAAATGCTCTTTTGCATTCTTACATTAATTCACTGTGCTATTGTGTAGAGTATTTTGTACATCATCACGACAGTGCTGTAATATTCTACGAGGGTTGCCCAGATTGTAATGCACCACACTTTTTGTTTTCAGCCGAAAACAACGCTACGAATGCGAAACGTTACGTCTTTATTATTTAAAAGTCTCGTGAGTGAGCGCGCCAAGTTTCCGTCACTTCCGACAGATAGCGTAGCTGCAGGACAGTTTCAAGATGGCGTCTGTAGGTGATGTTCGTTACAAGTAACGTGCCGTCGTTGAACTTCTCACTGCAGAAAAACGAACTGTGGGGAATTATTCAAAAACGCTTGTACAAAGATTATGGAGCCAGTGGCGGATCCACAAATAGGTCCACTAGACATGGGCCTAGGGGCGGCACCTCAAGGGGGACGGCATTTTTTGCTCTGTATTTATTTTAACCTGTTTTTAATATGGTTGAACAACTTGCTTGTTTAAATAAGCCTTAAGAACGAAATTCGACAAAACAAGTTTGGAAATATACATAGTTTACTTGGTGACTGAATGGAATTTAACATTGGGTTTCTGTCTGGTATTACCTTCATGATTGTTCAAAATATGTTGAAGTAAGCTGCCAAGACACCAATCTTCTATGCAATGTTTGAAAAGTGATTATTCCGAGAATGTCATCGGTTTCTACTTAACCCTACCATATTTTTCCAGTGAAAATTCCGGGACCCCTGAAAAGCTGTGATAAACTAATCAACAGTTTCTTAAATACTGTAACATGTCTGGGCCTCAGTGTGTAAAGCCGCGCGGGGTTAGCCGAGCGGTCTAAGGCGCTGCAGTCATTTACTGTGCGGCTGGTCGCGGCGGAGGTTCGAGTCCTCGCTCGGGCATGGGTGTGTGTGTTTGTCCTTAGGATAATTTAGGTTAAGTAGTGTGTAAGCTTATGGACTGATGACCTTAGCAGTCAAGTACCATAAGATTTCACACACATTTGAACATTCAGTATGTAAAACCCGACTCTGCTTAAATTTCTTGTAGAAATTACGGGGAAGTATCAAGTCAACCCTCAGTTGCTGTAATTAATGTGAAAGCTCTGTGGTCTTCAATGCCTTAGCTTTGATTTAATGACACCCGTTTAACAAAGCATGTTGACACTGGGAATGTGTTACATTTTTAAACACATGTTTATAAGAAAAGAACATAAGCAGAATATCTAATAATGTATGAAATACACATCACAACAGTTTAAAAATTTTATTTATTTACTTACTTAGTTACTTTTTTTGGCGAAAAAAGACGAAGAAACCAACTTTCGTTTGTCTCGTTTATTGTGCTGCAGCCTGTACGATATCAAAGTTCCCACTCTGTGCAATCGAGTAGTACGTGGCATTGCAAATTTTATATTAAACTTCTTAAATAAGCTTTTTTTCTTCGAGGAAGGGTTATTTTTATTTTATGTTGGAACAAAAGGTGCATGTGTGTAGACGTAACAGCAGTGTTCACAGAAATGACAACACGCCACATCAAGTGCCGACAAGACTACTTAAACTTTGTAGTCTGTCGTCTTTGCCCACAGAAACAGCTAAAATGCTATAAGAGCAAGTGGGATAAGAGTGGATTCAGCACACCTCACTGCAAGAAATTTCAAAACTTATTTGCTTTCTAAATTAGACAGACAGTGTCAAGAATATTCAGAACATATTTGCGTCCCAGCTAAAATTCCGGCGACGCGGGAAACAGAAGCCAAAAAAGGGACTGTCCCGTTTTCTTTACGAGACGAATTACAGCCGTCAGGTGTGCTTCTACTGTTCACTGACAACGGAGAAACATGCGACAATGAAACTGAATTATTCTGCATTGTCGTTCTTCATAGTTCTTCATAGCACAGTTATGTCAGGTAATCCGAGTTGGTCAGTTCATCGCTTCGAAATTAAAGGAAAGATCTTTGTGCTCGTGTACCGTGTTTAAAGTAAAGAGCTTTGTGTTCATGTGCGGTGTAGTACGATTTGAACTAGATACAGTCTTTCTTTACAATTTTTTTATTTTGTTTTGACTGTTGGTTGACAATTTTGTAAGTGCCTTAACATGAATAACAGTGAAAAAAAGCAAACGTGCAAAATTAAGTGGGGCGGCATTTCAGAAATTATCGAAGGAAAGGCGAGAACGAGAAGCCAATGCTCTGAAAACACTTGGCAGACCAGAAAATGTTTTCGCAAAAAATGTTGCTGGTTCGACTTCTAGTGCAAGTAATACAAATGATGTTTCTAGCACTGCAGCTGTTCTACAAGAAGTAAACGAAACAAAAGTTAAAAATGAAGAAAAGCAAATTGTTCCTGATTTCGAGTTTCACAGAAAACTAGGTGTCGAGTCAGACATTACAAAAAGAAATAATCTCGTTAGTGATGATCCTGCAAAATGGTGTGTCACTGAATCAACAATCGACATTCTTTACAACGTGTCATTAACCAAAACTGTAACGGTAATTCTTCTAATTCAAGAAGATAAATAGGCGATAAAACCAGATATTTGAGCAAAAATGTATTTTATTGTAAACTTTTAAATGGTGAATCAACTTTGCGTTATTTTCTAGTTTACTCCTGTAGCACCAGTGCTGTTTTTTGTACATCACGTAAATTGTTCGGAGGTAAGGCCGTGGTTGCTACTAATGGTATTGCAGATTGGAAAAATATATCTAATATTTTATCTCATAATGAGAATTCACTTGAACACAAAAATTCTGAGTTATCACTCTTAACAAGAAAAAGTCGAAATAAATCTCGGGTGAACAGCTTGGTGTGAGTGTACAAAGGAGACACTATTTCGGCAATCGACTGATTGAATATCGAAGGCAGGGGGAGGAACCTCCGAAACACCGCCGACAAACCTCCCTGGGCGCGGACCAACGAGGGAACACTCAGACGCCTGTTTCTTTTTTTTTTTTTTTTTTTTTTTTGAGGTGTTGTCCCAAGTGTACCCGCCTTTGGCGGTCTCTGCTTGTATTTGTGTTTTTAGGAAAAGGTAGGTTTTGCACATCTCTATTTACAGCATTCAGTAGTAACTGGGCTCCCATTTTAGGGTCCTTGGTCTTTCTTTTTTTTTCATATTTAGTTTTCTGAAAAAATTTGTCTGTTGTTTTCTTGAAGTTTCTTGTTCTGGTTGGTAGTCATGGTTATGAAATTAACTGTCTTATCCAATGGTTTTAATGGTGTTATCGTGGAACTATCGCTTTGGGGACTTTATATTTGTGCCATGGTTGGGGTTCTATTGTAGCGACGGTTGTAAGTTGAGGGGTATGTTGTCTGCACGCATCGATTTTTTGGAAGATTTTTTGAGCGTGATCTTGAATTTTTTCCATTATAGACTTTTCATTTAGTTGTTCATGCATTTCAGTTATCCCCGTCCAGCGAGGTACAGCGAGGGACCATCTCATGCATGTGTTTTGTAGTATTTTAGCTGTTCGATATTAGTTTTACAGGTAGTGCCCCATGCTGCCGCTCCGTATAATTTTGCTGGTTGAATTGTAGATTTGTATAGTTGGAGTTTTGTTTTTGTATTTATTTCTTTGCTTTTAAAGAAGGGTATTAAAATGTTCATCATTTCTTGTTCCGTTCTTTTCCGTTCTATGGTGTTGCCTTTGAAGGTTAGGGATTGGTCAAGTTGTATTCCAAGATATTCTGTCTTCGAGCTCCATGGAATAGTTTGATCTGCGACTTGTAGTTAGTCTGGGTTGTCTCTGTTTCGTGAAAAATATTGCTGCTGTTTTGGTTGCATTAAAGTTGATTTTATTCTGGTGTGCCCATGTTTCCCTGATATCAATTTGTCGTTGGGCTCTTGCTGTTATTACGTCAATATTACTTCGTGATGTAAGCAAGGCCGTGTCATCTGCATATAGGCTCAAGGTTACATGCGGCAAAGTAGGTAGATCGTTGACGTATAAATTGAAGAGTATCGGTGATATGGCTGATCCTTACGGAATTCCGGCTTCGGGTATTTTGGTGGCTTGTCTTTTTCCTTGGATTGTGACCGAGAATTGTCTGTTTTGGAAGAAACTATCGATAATTTTTATGTGACAATCTGGAATGGGTGTAGTCTGATGTAGTTTAATTAATAAATTTTCCTTCCATTCTTTGTCATAGGCTTTGGATATGTCGCAAAATACTGCTGCTGTGGATTTGCTGGGATTGAAGTTGTTTTGGATGTATTCGGTGATTCTGATTAACTGTAACTCTGCTGATGATCCTGAAGTGAAAGCGAATTGTTCTGGGCGCATTCCGTTGTGTGTAGTGAGACAGAGCTGTAAACGTTTTAAAAGTATTCTTTCAAGTACTTTTGCGAGCGTTGGGAGAAAGCTTATTGGTCTATGATTTACTGCTTCCGCTGGTTTTTTCCCCGGTTTTGGAATGGGTACTATTTTTGCAGTTTTCGTTGTCTGCAAAATATTCCAATATTAGACAGCTGTTGACTATTCTTGTCTTGGCTTTTCTTGGTTGTTTTTCTTGGATGTTTTAAGTGAATGTTGAATATTTGATCAGTACCTGGGGCGGTGTTTTTCGTTTCTGATATTAACTTCTCTATTTACGCTGGTGTTGTGAGTAAAGGTCTTCCCATTGACGGTGTGCCTCGGAAATGTTGTAGGGGGTGTCGAATTCTGTCGGTTTCGTTTTCTCTGTTGTTTGGATTTTGTTGTTCATAATTTGGTAAAGACATTTGTAGATTGTATTCGTCGGCGAATAGTTCCGCTTTTGCTAATGCGTCAATTATTAGTCCTTCTGGTCCATTGACAGCTGTGTACGGAGTTGGTTGTTTTCTAATGTTTCTGACTACGTTCCATTCATCGCGTGTTTGCAAGAGGATGTCTGTCATTTTGTCTCCTCAGGTTTGCTGACGCCATTCTGTTACTCGTTTGTGTAATTCTCCTGATAGTTTCTTCACTTCTTGTTTGTCGCGAGGGTTGTAAAATTATAGCCAGCGTCTTCTATATCTATTCCTTTGCATTTTTATTCTTCTAGTAATAGGGGAAATGTCTCGTGGTATGGTTCCGGATTAATGTTTATAGTTGATGCTCTTTTTGCGGCTATTTTAATTTTTTTAGTGAGAACTTCTGCAGCGATGTTATTTTTGTTTTTGGTGTCTAAGTTCATTGTAGGACGGATGTTGTTGGTTAAGTGTCTCCTGTATAGGTGCCAGTTTACTTGTATCTGTTGTGGTTGTGTTATTTGTAGAGCTGTTCTATGGATAAGTCCTAGGACAGGCTTGCGATCAGATGAAAGATCGTTAATAGTATGTCGTTTTAAGTTGGGATTTATATTCTTAATTAGGGCAATGTCAAGGACATCTGCAATTTGTTTTTGGACATTCGGGATTCTCGTAGGCTGGTGTGGAGCGTGGATTGTGCATTCTACACTCCTGAAAGTTGAAATAAGAACACCGTGAATTCATTGTCCCAGGAAGGGGAAACTTTATTGACACATTCCTGGGGTCAGATACATCACATGATCACACTGACAGAACCACAGGCACATAGACACAGGCAACAGAGCATGCACAATGTCGCCACTAGTACAGTGTATATCCACCTTTCGCAGCAATGCAGGCTGCTATTCTCCCATGGAGACGATCGTAGAGATGCTGGATGTAGTCCTGTGGAACGGCTTGCCATGCCATTTCCACCTGGCGCCTCAGTTGGACCAGCGTTCGTGCTGGACGTGCAGACCGCGTGAGACGACGCTTCATCCAGTCCCAAACATGCTCAATGGGGGACAGATCCGGAGATCTTGCTGGCCAGGGTAGTTGACTTACACCTTCTAGAGCACGTTGGGTGGCACGGGATACATGCGGACGTGCATTGTCCTGTTGGAACTGCAAGTTCCCTTGCCGGTCTAGGAATGGTAGAACGATGGGTTCGATGACGGTTTGGATGTACCGTGCACTATTCAGTGTCCCCTCGACGATCACCAGTGGTGTACGGCCAGTGTAGGAGATCGCTCCCCACACCATGATGCCGGGTGTTGGCCCTGTGTGCCTCGGTCGTATGCAGTCCTGATTGTGGCGCTCACCTGCACGGCGCCAAACACGCATACGACCATCATTGGCACCAAGGCAGAAGCGAATCTCATCGCTGAAGACGACACGTCTCCATTCGTCCCTCCATTCACGCCTGTCGCGACACCACTGGAGGCGGGCTGCACGATGTTGGGGCGTGAGCGGAAGACGGCCTAACGGTGTGCGGGAACGTAGCCCAGCTTCATGGAGACGGTTGCGAATGGTCCTCGCCGATACCCCAGGAGCAACAGTGTCCCTAATTTGCTGGGAAGTGGCGGTGCGGTCCCCTACGGCACTGCGTAGGATCCTATGGTCTTGGCGTGCATCCGTGAGTCGCTGCGGTCCGGTCGCAGGTCGACGGGCACGTGCACCTTCCGCCGACCACTGGCGACAACATCGATGTACTGTGGAGACCTCACGCCCCACGTGTTGAGCAATTCGGCGGTACGTCCACCCGGCCTCCCGCATGCCCACTATACGCCCTCGCTCAAAGTCCGTCAACTGCACATACGGTTCACGTCCACGCTGTCGCGGCATGCTACCAGTGTTAAAGACTGCGATGGAGCTCCGTATGCCACGGCAAACTGGCTGACACTGACGGCGGCGGTGCACAAATGCTGCGCAGCTAGCGCCATTCGACGGCCAACACCGCGGTTCCTGGTGTGTCCGCTGTGCCGTGCGTGTGATCATTGCTTGTACAGCCCTCTCGCAGTGTCCGGAGCAAGTATGGTGGGTCTGACACACCGGTGTCAATGTGTTCTTTTTTCCATTTCCAGGAGTGTAGTTGGTCTTGGGCGTCGTATACTTGTCCTCCTTTTCTGTTTGTCTTGCCGGCCGATGTAGTCGAGCGGTTCTACGCGCTTCAGTCTGGAACCGCGCGACCGCTACGGTCGCAGGTTCGAATCCTGCCTTGGGCACGTATGTGTGTGATTTCTTTAGGTTGTTTAGGTTTAAGTAGTTCTAAGTTCTAGGGGACTGATAACCTCAGATGTTAAGTCCCATAGTGCTCAGAGCCATTTGAACCATCTGTTTGTCTTGATTGAGTTCCATGATTCGTGTTTTACATTGAGGTCTCCTAGCACTAGAATTTTTGGAAAGCGATGAAAAATTGTCGTAAGGTCTTCTTTAATTAGTTATATTTCCGATGGCGGTGTGTACGTTGACTGCGGTTGCTTGTAACGGTTGAAGTGGTGGAAGTGTTTCATGGTGATGGGTGATGTTCCTTTTTATGAAAACGGCGGTTCCGCCGCCTCTTCGGTACTGTCGGTCTGTTCTGTAGGTGTGCGTATTACGTAGTCAAAACGTCGTCGTCGGAGTAAAATGAGTTTCTGTTACTGCGATCATGTCTAGTCGATATTGGGCGTTAAATTAATTCAGTTCTGTTTGTTTCAGTTTGAGTCAGTTCGCGTTCCAGTTGCAGAATTTTAGGTGTCGTGTTTGCCCTTCGTGTGCTATTTTTTAAGGCGCAACGAATGCCTTGATGATTCCCTCGACAAGACTGAGGAAACATGTGATTTTTTGCTGTAAGTTGAGTGTTGCAATATCTGTTAGTGCTTGAGAAAAAGGCTCCATAATACTGGCCGAGGTCATTGAACTTGCTTTGTCATATTTTGTGCTGGGTCTGTTTGCTGTTGCCACTGAGTAGTATTTTTTGTGTTCTGCAGTAGATGAGAATGGGCCGTTACGTCCGAGTCGCGAATTGATGGATGTTTTCTTCTCTGTTCTGGATTGTTGTGCAGTAACTTGCTGAGCGGTGGATGGTTGTGGTACAGACGGTTGCTGGGTTGTTGCTAGACGGGATAAGGTTGCCGGTTGTGAACTGGATAGCATTTGAGGAGCAGCTTGCTGTATAATATGCGTTGTCTGTCATGTTCTGTTTTGGCGCATGTTATTCCGGGTTTTATATTTGCGAAGTAAGTCTTGATATTTCTTGCATCCTAGAAATGAAGCTAGATGCGCCTCGTCGCAGTTCACACATTTTTGTGGTGATGTCCGTGGCGAGGTACAGTTCTCAGACTCCTGTGAACCCACGCAACGCACACATTGCGGCGGGAGTTCACAGTAGCTTCCAGTGGGCTAGAAGCGTTGGCACTTCTTGCATTGAGATGGTCCGTCGTTTGGTTCATAGATTTCCACTCTTATTTTTGTGTGTAGGATGTATTTGATGTCGTAAATTTTTTGACTGTCCTTGCCTTTCGGAAGTGTTACTGCGTATGTGGGATGAGATTGTTTGGTTTTTCATCTCGTTTTCTGTGCTGATATACCTTTGCTTGGGTGAAGCCGTTTTCTTGTAGTGCATATGTCAGTTCGTCTTCGGTTATTTGTGCTGGCAGTTTTTTAATTACGACTTTCAATTCTTTTTTTTTCGAAAGCTTGGTGAGTAAAAAAGGGAATCTGGTATTGTCTGAAGAACTGTAGTGCTTTTGCGTGGTCTTCTAATGATTCAAAGTCTGGTAGAGCACTTGCCCGCCAAAGCCAAAGGTCCCGAGTTCGAGTCTCGGTCCGGCACACAGTTTTAATCTGCCAGAAAGTTTCAAATAAGTAACCATTTTAAGTCATATGCTGAGACAGAAAAACTGTACTGGAGCAGTGTGTTGAAAAGGGTATTTGCAGTTGTGAGGAAGCTAACAAGTCGTGGATTTCCCCTGCATGGACACCTCGAAAGATTCCATTCATTACATAATGGTCAATTTATGATGTCTCTTGAACTTATAGCCGAGTTTGATCTTTTTCTCGCAGAGCACATTGAACGATGCGGAAATGCAGGGCAGGGACAGAGAAGTTATCTTTCTTCAACAATCTGTGATGAAATAATAGGGCTTCTTTCTGAACGAATAAAAAGAATTATCGTAAGTGAAATAAAACAGGCCAATTATTTGTCTATAATAGTAAATTCTACTGCAGACGTTTCACATACTGATCAATTACTTTCATATTAAGATATATGAACGAGACTGGTGAACGTGTTGAACGTTTCCTTCTCTTTTTTACCAAACCCGGGACACAAGTCCAAAAACTTAGCTGAGGTCGTACTAAAAGTCCTGTCTACAAATTCCATCGATATTACTGATTGTAGAGGCAAGTCATATGACAACGCATGCGCAGGCCGCTGTGGAAGAGCGGTTCTAGGCGCTAGAGTCCGGAACCGCGCTGCTGCTACGGTCGCAGGTTCGAATCCTGCCTCGGCCATGGATGTGTGTGATGTCCTTAGGTTAGTTAGGTTTACGTAGTTCTAAGTCTAGGGGACTGGTGAACTCAGACATTAAGTCCCATAGTGCTAAGAGCCATTTGAACAATTTGACAACGCAAGCAATATGGCAGGAACCTACACTGGTTTGCAGGCACGCATTAAGAACGAAATCCGAAAGCGAATTATGTGCCTTGTCCAACACATTCTTTGAATTTAGTCGGCTCTAGTGCTGCAAGCTATTGTCGAGAAGCATGTTCATTTTTCAATGTAGTGCAAAACCTTTATAATTTTCCCTCTGCCTCTACCCAGCGCTGGGATCAACTTCTTTCTTTCATGAGTCCAGGAAGGAAAACGGTAAAAACTTTATCAAAAACATGTTGGTCAACAAGAGAGGAAGCGTGTGTAAGTCTATACGAAAACTGGGAGGGCGTTATCAATGCCCTCACACATACTGCCAATAATACATTTGAAAAACCACTTGTGCGAAATGAGGCTTCAGTTTTACTGAATCAACTCGGCATACTAGAAACAGTATTCATGAGGACAGTCTGGGATGACATACTCCAGAGATTTAAAAGTGTAAATCTGAAATTGCAAATGTAAATATTGATACTAAAATAGTGCATGAATTATATGAATCACTCGTAGGATTTATTGGATCTATTCGTGGCATGTTCGACTATTATGAAAATAAAACCATGGAGATTGTGACTGAAATAGACTATGAATGCACCTATAAAAGATCACGAAAACTCAAACTTCATGATGATGAAGAAGTGGACCCTGAAGAAATTTTTCTGACTGGAAGAGAAAAATTTAAAGTCGAAACATTTCTCCCAGTACTTGACAACTTGTACGTCGAATTATTGAGGAGGAAGGAAATCTGTAGAACACTGTTGGTCTCCTTCACAGTTTTCACTAACCTTAAGGAAAGTTCACCTGACGATATAGTTGAACGTGCAGCAAAACTCCAAGCATCATAAGACACAGATTTAGAGCCTTCCTTCCCTAGCGAATGTGTACATTTCGCGGAACTTTTGAAATCTTCTGATATTAGTGATATACCAGTCAAAATGAATAAATTTTTACAAAAAGAGAGGTTACAGCCCGTGTTTCCGAATGTTGACATGGCTCTTAGAGTATTTCTATGTATGGCACTTAGAAATTGTTCAGTAGAACGCTCGTTTTGGGCTCTTACAAGACTGAAATCGTACCTACGTTCTACGTTGTCCGAGGAGAGATTGAACGCCTTGTCCATGCTTTACATCGAAGCCGACCTCCTAACTGATAACTGTCTGAACTACGAAGATATGATCAACGTGTTTTCTGTCATCAAAGCCATACGCAAACTTTGCTGATTGGTGAGTTTGTTTATTTATTCATATTAGTTTTAAAAATTTAAGATTATAATGTGATTTTTATTATAACTTAGAGCTCATTCATTGGATTTACAAACTACGTATTACCGGTTTATTTTACAATTGCCGATGGCAGAAAGCGGAACTAAACCTCGTTTATGCTGAGATCCGAACGACGCAGGCCGCTCGGCGCTGTACAGTCAAGTAATACTGGTACTCTAGTATATTACAACAGATGCGTATTCCTGGCGTCTGCTGAAACGTATAGTTAGCGCGGAAATATACGTTATCGGACAGTACGCTTAGATGCAAAAGTGTTCATAAATAAAGCAGTTCAGTTCTGTCGATAAATACGTAAAATCTTTGCTAATACCGTCAGAAAGAGCTATGGTGAGAGCAGTAGCTGTAGTACAGAACTCTTCAGCCTTTACGTGGATTAAAGGTATTGTGTACACTTATTATGCAGCATCTAGCTACACATAGCCTAATGCTTTAAACGTTAACGATTAGATTATAAAACAAATTTGGT
Source organism: Schistocerca piceifrons (assembly GCF_021461385.2). Taxonomy (NCBI): domain Eukaryota; kingdom Metazoa; phylum Arthropoda; class Insecta; order Orthoptera; family Acrididae; genus Schistocerca; species Schistocerca piceifrons. Next base: position 841,157,942 of record NC_060140.1, on the reverse strand, counting down.
TTTTCCGCACTAGTCTGTAAAATTGTGTAATTGCAAATCCAGTTCTGTGTTTGTTCGTCTGTATTTAGTTATTAATTCGTGCACCGAAATCTCTATTTCATTTTCATTTCTTACGCTTTCCTATAGAGTCACGTATTAATATCGAACGTGTTTTTTTCTGCTACACATTCAAGTTATTAGATTGTAAAACGACAGTTTAATTTTAATTTTGAACGCATCTCTGCAAAAGTACATATTAATTTCTAATGTATGACACGTTCACTTCAATTTTTAGATCATAACACAACTTTTTTATTTTCATTTTCAACGGTTTCGTGTAAATGAACGTATTAAAAGTGCATCTATAACAAAAATCCATTGTCTCCAACACGCTCTGCTGAATTTCTAGGCCATAAAAGAAAAGTTGTGTTCGTTTCTGTTGTCTTTCGACAGAAGAATGTGTTAACACAATGCAGTTTTAAGTTTGTTTTATCCTCTGCCGTACACCAAGTACAGTTCAGGAACATTATTACATTTTGATTGAGCGCAACTAGACCGCTGACGCGTCCTTCAGAACAACGAATAGCAGATTACGGAAACAGCTAACAGCGCCCCCACCCAAAACGGCAACTGTGAACTTATCGGGAAATAGTTATTATTTAAAACACCTTTTCTTGGAGGGGGGGGGGGGCGCATATAATATGGTGTGCCTAGGGGTGCAAAATTTTTAAATCCGCCACTGTATGGAGCATCTGCTGTCGATAGAAGTGCAGTTAGTCGCCGGGGACGGAGTGCGTGGTCATCAGAAGGCGGTTTGGCGGAGCTCCACGATTTGCAGCGGTCAGGGAGACCATCCACGGCTGTCACAACTGACCTAGTCCCCTCGGACTTCGGTTTGTTTGGGCCATTAATGAATGCCATTCGTGGAAGACATTTTGAGGACGATGAGCAGGCGATTCACACTGCGAAGCACTGGCTGCTCCACCAGGACAAGGATTGTTTCGCGCTGGAGAAAGGCCACATAACAGGATGGAGATTACGTGAAAAAACATGGTGTGTAGATAAAACACCATTCTTCCGTGTGTGTAATTCTCATTATGTTCAGTAAATAACTGTTGAAGAAAAAATGCGGTACATTACTTTCTGGGCGACACTTGTACAACATAATTATTTTACAAACCGAATTTGGGCTTTCACGCCATCGTCAGGCCCAAAGGTAAATTATATGTGGCTTTGAAATTTTTGAGAGATCAAAGATATTCAACTAGTTGATTACAGAGTATCTATGTTGGTTTCCAAATATGACAACTGTTAACATTTGATTAAGGACTAAAACTAGGGAAATTACTTCAGTAAAAACGCGATGGAAGGCTATTTAAATTAGATAAAATATGTGATACATTAAATAATGAACTACGTGACATACAAGTGAAACGTCTGTCAGAAATGGCGAGTAAAGGAAGTGTCTGATCATTCAATACTAAGCTTGAGCAAGTGGACACATGTTCGTTAATTTCCATCACACCGAGGTACTTCATAATCCTCATTTTTACATAAGACTTCATGGTCCAACTTGTAACTGTGGCATTTTTAAGCAGGTGCTCCGGAAAAGTACAGTCTCATTCCTAATACTCCATATTATATGGTGTTCCTTCAAGCAGGTAGACATTGCCCCACAATTACGAGTGATTTTGAATATTTCATTCTTTTATAAAGTTGAAGAGCAGTCTTTACTATCGGGTAAAACGTAGCCAGTAGTATGGCGCACATAAAATGTTTTAAACTGAAAGGATTTCATATTTGTGCACACATCTAGAGAGAAATTTTGTAGATATGAAACCGTACACCAGTTACTAAGATCTTTAAAAAATGGGTCGAGAACAAGGCAAAGAGGAGAGGAGACCAGTTACTTTGTTTGTTCCTGCACATCTTTATGATGAAGAAAAGATAACGCAGATATGATGACTTAACCTGTGTCTATGGGTGTTTTCGAGCAGCATATCCGTAATGTAACTTTCTTCCAGGTTTGCTAGTCCAGCGTAGCATGTTGGAGAGATTGTGGGGAGTTTGAAAACGGAAGACATACTGGCAGAACTAAAACTGTTTGCTGTTTGTAAAGAGCACACATTCCATTTGAGAATCGAAGATTCATTATGGAAACGATAAGTTAAACTCTAACTAAACCATTTCTTCGTAGTATTGTTTCTTCCACCTGTAGCAAAGTATACATAAGAACTTCCGCCGATAACAGCAATTGCTTGCATAAGTGAAGATTCTGTGATCGAGACCGGTCCGACACACAAACTGACAGAACAAATCGCAACACCAAGAAGAAATTGTGCGACAAAAATGAAAGTTAGTAGGCGTGTTTCTACAACTGAAAGATGACGTCGATTAAAATTTCGCGGAAAATGCAAATCAGATTAGTTTTAAATACGCGCTGTAATAGTCGTGAGCGTTAGTGGTGAGCTGATTTTAGTCAAGAAATCCTTTAAGCTGACGAAACAGCAACACCACAATGAGTTTCAAGGAGATCGTGTAAGTGGATGTTCCTTTTCTGCTACTGCAGAAGTACTTGGTAGGGATTTAGCCAATGTAGATAACTGCTGGCAGCGGTAGACGTAAGAAGACTGGCCTCAGCACGGCCAGGTGGCATTACCGAGAGGGAAGACCATCGTGTTCAGCGTATGGCTCCGGCGCATTTTGAGCAGCAGTTAGCTCACAGTGACACAACAAACCGTTACAAATCGGTCACTTCAAGGACAGTTCCGAGTCAGACGCCCTGTAGCGTGCATTCCACTGACCCCAAACACCCGCCATTTGTAACTTCAGTGTTGTCAAGCAACAGCTTATTGAAGTGCAGGATGGAGGCCTCATGTGTTTTCTGATGGAAATGGAAATGTCGTGTGGCTAGGGCCTCCCGTTGGGTAGACCGTTCGCCTGGTGCAGGTCTTTCGATTTGACGCCACTTCGGCGACCTGCACGTCGATGGGGATGAAATGATGATGATTAGGACAACACAACACCCAGTCCCTGAGCGGAGAAAATCTCCGACCCAGCCGGGAATCGAACCCGGGCCCTTAGGATTGACAGTCTGTCACGCTGACCACTCAGCTACCGGGGCGGACGTGTTTTCTGATGAAAGCTGGTTGTGCCTCGTTGCCAGGGATGGTCCTGTATTGATTGGAAGGACGCCAGTCGAGCGCATGCAACTAACCTGTCTGCGTGCTAGACACACTGTAGCCACTCCTGGAGCTATGGTCTATGTTGTGGTTATGTGTGACAGCATTAGCACTCTCGTGGTTAAGACCGAGCGAGGTGGCGCAGTGGTTAGCACACTGGACTCGCATTCGGGAGGACGACGGTTCAATCCCGCGTCCGGCCATCCTGATTTAGGTTTTCCGTGATTTCCCTAGATCACTCCAGGCAAATGCCGGGATGGTTCCTTTGAAAGGGCACGGCCGACTTCCTTTCCCATCCTTCCCTAATCCGAGCTTGTGCTCCGTCTCTAATAACCTCGTTGTCGACGGGACGTTAAACACCAATATCCTCCTCCTCCTCCTCTCGTGGTTATCACACGCAGTCTGACTTCAAATTGATACCTCAGTCTGATGATTCGATCTGTTGCCTGCCATTCATGAACAACATTCCAGGGTGTGTTTTCCAACAGGATAACGCTCGTCAACATACCAACGTGCTCTATAGAGCGTCGACATGTTGCCTTGGCCTGCTCGATCACCGGATCTGCCTCCAATACTGCAAATATGGCTCTTCATCGGACGACAACTGTAGCATCATTTACAAACGGCATTAACCGTCCCTCTATTGTACGACCAAATGCAACAGGCATGGAATTCCGTCCCATGAACTGACATCCGGTACCTGGGCAACACAATACATGCACGTTTGCATGCTTGCATTGAACTTTCTGGCAGTTTAAACGATTATTAGTGTACCAGAATTTCACATTTGCACTTGTTTGTCTTGTGGTTACATTAACCTGTGCTCTAGCAGTGTTAATCACTGAAATGTGTTAACTACATAAATATACTCCCAAACTTTCAATATCCTACATTAATTATACAGGCCAATGATGGAAAACGTTTTTGCAGAAAATACGTTATTCTTATTTTTTTTAGGGTGGGAAATCCAAATATGATACTTAAAAAACTGTATCACCCACCATTTCTAAACATTTTACAGTTAAATTTATTATATTAAGCGATTTCTTAAAGAATTTAACACCTTTTATCCAGTTGAGATCATTTAAAAAGGAAGTGTAATGAATGTAGATGACGTTGGTAGCACTGCTGAAAAACATTTGCTGACAAAAAAAAGGTCGATTCTATTTTTGTGTTAACAGATTGTGTTTTGTTTACTGTCAACCTAACCTCATTTTCCCGTTCTCTGTACACGTGCTCAGTACAATGTCTAATCTTGGTTGTAAAAACTCTGCTGACAGCTTTTGTTATATTTGTGGTGAATTTGTGATTAAAAAACACCAAAGAAACATTATAGACTTTGTGAAAAAGGTTTAGCTATCATACTTTGGATTTAAACAGATAAATCCTGGGCGCCGCATAAGGTTCGTTAGGTTTCTGGTGAATATCTGAGAAAATGGTCTAAAAAGGAGAAAAATGCTTTTTGATTTTTTTGATTTGCTGTTCCTATCATATGGAGGGAGCCAAGAAATCATTCCGATGATTGCTACGTTTGCAGTGCTGATATTACTGGTCATAATTCGAAAAAAAGAAGGTAATAAGCTACCCCACCCTTCCATCCGCCATCCGACCACTAGGGCATGGTGTAGATCTGCCGGTTCCTGAACCACCAGATGATTTAAATTCTATTCCAATACAAGTATTTTCCGATGTGCAATGTGATTTAGATGAACCAGATGATGATGAATTCCATTGTAATACAGGAAGTTTAGAGCCCAGATTGTTTACTCAGACCGAGCTTAACGATTTGGTTAGGGATCTGGGCTTAACGAAAGAAAAAGTTGAATTGCTTGGCTCTAGATTAAAAGAAAAGAACTTATTGGCAGTTGGAACCAGCATATATATGTACAGAAAGAGCGAACAGCAATTTTCCAAATTTTTTCAACAAGAAGGTGATTTAGTGTGCTGCTCAGACATTCCCAGCCTGATGAATGAGTTTGGTATTGAATACAAAAAGGAAGGCTGGAGGCTGTTTATTGATTCATCCAAAACTACTTTAAAGTCTGTTTTATTACAAAATGGATACATGTATGCATCTATAGCTGATGGACATTCTGTACATATGAAAGAAAGCTATGGAAACCTAGAAATAGTGCTAAATAGGCTTTTCTGCTCAGTGTTGGATGGTGTGTGGCGATCTAAAAGTAATATGCATGCTCCTTGGTCAACAAGGTGGCTTTACCAAATTTCCATGTTTCTTGTGTGAACGGACAGTAGGGCTAGGGATCAACACTGGTGCAGAAGGAACTGGCCTGTGAGGGCGTCTGGTGACAAGAACATTTTACGCAAAAACCTTTGTGGAGACATGGCTTAGCCACAGCCTGAGGGATATTTCCAGAATGAGATTTTCACTCTGCAGTGGAGTGTGCTCTGATATGAAACTTCCTGGAAGATTAAAACTGTGTGCCGGACCGAGACTCGAACTCGGGACCTTTGCCTTTCGCGGGCAAGTCCTCTACCAACTGAGCTACCCAAGCACGACTTACGACCCGTCCTCACAGCTTTGTTAGTGTTAGACTACATGATTTTTCGGCCACTACCTGGTCTCTCTGATCAGGATTATGGTGAGGCGATCACATACAAGTACATACAAAATTTTTGTTGTCAGGATGAGATGCTTTTGTTTCAAACTACTACCATTGGGAGTCTAAACTTCGGTGAAGGCTTACAGTAAGTTCCGACAGGCAAAGATCAGAAACTGTCTCCGTTTCTACTGAATCATGGTCAGTAGTAGTATCTGGATGTTCTGGTGAACTGAATTGTGTTCTAGATGATGCTATCGACCAACCAAAAGGTTTCGATTGAAGCTCGTGCTGAGGTCTTGAACAGGGCAGTCTTCCAGAGCCACCAGATTTATTCACAGTGAAATATTAACTTCTGAAGTTTTAAATATACTGAAAATATTGTTGCGTCATTTGATGTGCCTCATTTTTTCTGAGATCACAATTTCATCCAGATTTGCTTTAATACTTGACTGTAAAATCTTATAGATTCTCAAACAGCTGTAAGAAGCCGTCTTTCAGCTTGTGTGACATTTGGTTCCTGTCTTGCACACAGTCCATGCGAGCAACAGCGTTGCAAATTCCAAGCTTTGGGATTTACCCATTTCAAGCAGAGCTGTTCGTCTTTGTACCTGGACTCGTCCTTAGTCCTGAGCCCACTAGCGTTCAGCCATACCACAATTTCGTCTCACCTCGAACCAATACTGGGCTGCCGAATCGCTCGTGTACATACGCATAACGTCACAATCAGATGCATTACTAAAAAGTATCAAATTCATTTCTTGTAAGTCAGATGCGTTATTACTAATAGTTAGGATAATAATACATGCTAAATACCAGACCTTCTAGCCCTTAAACTGAATGTGTCCGGGTCAAATTCTTATATGTACGGTTTCCTGATCCTTGCGCAGGTTTATCAAATATTCAACTTGAGAGGAGTAGTATGACATTTCACATATGTAGACACGGGTCAAAAGGCAGTTAATAAAGTAATCATTCCAATCAGTATTATGTAGCTTTCTCGAAGTCTTTCTCCGTAGTTGGAAACCGACTCTGCAATAATCTTCCACAATATATTAGAGAATCGAATAACATCTCCAGCTTCAGAAGACATTTAATTGCATATCTGCTAAAGCAACAATAATGATTACCATTGTACCTGTACGCAATCGTTATCCTTGTACATCCTTCTCTCCAACCATATCTTCCTCGTTTTCCAGTATTCTTAGCTGGTGCAGTCTCATTAAATTTCCTTCCCCCAGAAATTGCTGTACCAGGAAACATCTATTTTCTACATATATAAATTCTTTTTACATGGTGACAATTATTGAATTGAATGAAATAACTTCTAAACGGTGCGCATTAGGACGTTCACACTCTACCGTTGGCCGTGGGGCGTGATGGCATATGGTTTGGTTTAGCGACGAAGCCCACTTTCATTTGTAGGGCTTCAATAAGCAAAATTGGAGCATTTGGGGGACTGAGAATCCGCATCCGCGATCGACAAGTCTCTTCACCCTCAACTAGTCACTGCGTGATATGCAGTGTCCAGTCACGGAATAATCGGTGCAGTGTGCCAAACGGTACATGAAGGTTCTGGAAGATGATTTCATCGCCATTATTCAAAGTCACCCTGATTTCAACAAGGTGTGTTTTGTGCAAGACGGAGCTTGACACCATCGAATCAGGAGAGTGTTCGGTATCCTGGAGGAGCACTTTGGGGACCGTATTCTGACTCGGGGGTACCCAGAGGCCACTGGCATGGCCCTTGATTGGCCACCACATACTCGGGATCTCAACACATGCGACTCCTCTTGTGGGGCTACATTAAACACAAGGTGCACAGAAATGACCACAAAGCCGTTGCTGAGCTGAAAACAGCCGTTCAGGAGGTCATCGACAGCACCGATGTTCTGACACCTCAGCGGGTCGTTCAGAATTTCGCTACTCGTCTGCAACACGTCATCGCCAATGACGGCAGGCATAACGAACATGTGATAACCTAAATCCGAATATCTGTAGTGACGTTTTCATGTTGAATAAAGTGTGTCCACACCGTATTTTGTAACTAATTTACAACTCTTTCGTATAGTTCAATAATTGTCACCCTCTATATGTGTCACTATCATAATTGTTATCAGTGTCATTATTATTGTCAATATTATTATTAGCCATATTATCGATATTAGTGGCCTCTTGAACTCTGCTCAGGACACGTCAAACGAGTTGTCTGATTGCTTATGTAGAAATGGCAGACCATTCTTCTCCACGAGCAGAAACCTGAGAAGGTGGGCTCTGTAAGTCACTCCAGAGGAGTTCCGTTGCCTTCATGTCGGGACTCTGGGCAGGCGAGTCCATTTCAGGAATGCTATTGATCACAACCTCCCCCATGAACCATGGACCTTGCCGTTGGTGGGAAGGCTTGCGTGCCTCAGCGATACAGATGGCCGTACCGTGGGTGCAACCACAACGGAGGGGTATCTGTTGAGAGGCCAGACAAACGTGTGGTTCTAAAAGAGGGGCAGCAGCCTTTTCTGTAGGTGCAGGGGCAACAGTATGGATGATTGACTGATTTGGCCTTGCAACACTAACCAAAACGGCCTTGCTGTGCTGGTACTGCGAACAGCTGAAAGCAAGGGGAAACTACAGCCGTAATTTTTCCCGAGGGCATGCAGCTTCACTGTATGGTTAAATGATGATGGCGTCCTCTTGGATAAAATATTCCAGAGGTAAAATAGTCCCCCATTCGGATCTCCGGGCGGGGACTACTCAAGAGGACGTCGTTATCAGGAGAAAGAAAACTGGCGTTCTACGGATCGGAGCGTGGTATGTCAGATCCCTTAACCGGGCGGGTAGGTTAGAAAACTTAAAAAGGGAAATGGATAGGTTGAAGTTAGATATAGTGGGAATTAGTGAAGTTCGGTGGCAGGAGGATCAAGACTTTCGGTCGGATGAATACAGGGTTATAAATACAAAATCAAATAGGGGTAATGCAGGAGTAGGTTCAATAACGAATAAAAAAATAGGAGTGCGGGTAAACTACTACGAACAGCATAGCAAACGCATTATTGTGGCCAAGATAGACACGAAGCCCACGCCTACTACAGTAGTACAAGTTTATATGCCAACTAGCTCTGCAGATGATGAAGAAATTGATGAAATGTATGATGAGATAAAAGAAATTATTCAGGTAGTGAAGGGAGACGAAAATTTAATAGTCATGGGTGACTGGAATTCGAGAGTAGGAAAAGGGAGAGAAGGAAACATAGTGGGTGAATATGGATTGGGGGAGAGAAATGAAAGAGGAAGCCGTCTGGTGGAATTTTGCACAGAACATAACAATCATAGCTAACACTTGGTTCAAGAATCATAAAAGAAGGTTGTATACATGGAAGAATCCTGGAGATACTAGAAGGTATCAGATAGATTATATAATGGTAAGACAGAGATTTAGGTTCAAAAAATGGCTCTGAGCACTATGGGACTTAACTTCTATGGTCATCAGTCCCCTAGAACTTAGAACTACTTAAACCTAACTAACCTAAGGACATCACACACATCCATGCCCGAGGCAGGATTCGAACCTGCGACCATAGCAGTCGCGCAGTTCCGGACTGAGCGCCTTAACCGCGAGACCATCGCGGCCGGCAGGGATTTAGGAACGAGGTTTTAAATTGTAAGACATTTCCAGGGGCAGATGTGGACTCTGACCACAATCTGTTGGTTATGAACTGTAGATTAAAACTGAAGAGACTACAAAAAGGTGGGAATTTAAGGAGATGGGACCTGGAGAAACTGACTAAACCAGAGGTTGTACAGAGTTTCAGGGAGAGCATAAGGGAACAATTGACAGGAATGGGGGAAAGAAATACTGCAGAAGAAGAATGGGTAGCTTTGAGGGATAAAATAGTGAAGGCAGCAGAGAATCAAGTAGGTAAAAAGACGAGGGCTAGTAGAAATCCTTGGGTAACAGAAGAAATATTGAACTTAATTGATGAAAGGAGAAAATATAAAAACGCAGTAAATGAAGCAGGAAAAAAGGAATACAAACGTCTCAAAAAATGAGATCGACAGGAAGTACAAAATGGCTAAGCAGGGATGGCTGGAGGACAAAAGTAAGGATGTAGAGGCTTATCTCACTAGGGTAAGATAGAAACTGCCTACAGGAAAATTAAAGAGACCTTTGGAGAAAAGAGAACCACTTGTATGAATATCAAGAGCTCAGGTGAAAACCCAGTTCTAAGCAAAGAAGGGAAAGCGGAAAGGTGGACGGAGTATCTAGAGGATCTATACAAGGGCGATCCACTTGAGGACAATGTTATGGAAATGGAAGAGGATGTAGATGAAGATGAAATGGGAGATACGATACTGCGTGAAGTGTTTGACAGAGCACTGAGAGACCTGAGTCGAAACAAGGCCCCGGGAGTAGACAACATTCCATTGGAGCTACTGACGGCCTTGGGAGAGCCGTACACCACAGCATCATCAGCAAGCAGACGCACATTGCTATCCACCCTATCCAAAAGATCATTTATGTAGATAGAAAACAATAGCGGACCTAACACACTTCCCTGGGGCACTCCAGATGATACCCTCACCTCTGATGAACACTCACCATCGAGGACAACGTACTGTGTTTTATTACTTAAGAAGTCTTCGAGCCGCTCACATATTTGGGAACCAATCCCATTTGTTCGTACCTTAGTTAGGAGTCTGCAGTGGGGCACCGAGTCAAACGCTTTCTGGAAGTCAAGGAATATGGCATCCGTCTGATACCCTTCGTCCATGGTTCGCGAGATATCATGTGAAAAAAGGGCGAGTTGCGCTTTCGCAGGAGCGATGATTTCTAAAGCCGTGCTGATGCATGGACAGCAACTTCTCTGTCTCAAAGAAATTCATTACATTCGAACTGATAATATGTTCGAGAATCCTGCAACAAACCGATGTTAAGGATATTGGTCTGTAAGTTTGAGGATCCATCATCCGTCCTTCTACCCTTCTTATAGACAGGCGACACCTGCGCTTTATCCAGTCGCTCGGGACTTTACGTTGGGCAAGAGATTGGCGATAAATGCAAGCTAAGTAAGGAGCCAATGCAGTAGAGTACTCTCTGTAAAACCGAATTGGATTGATGACAGGTAAAGTTTTCCAGGCTTTCGACAAAGCCAAAACCCTTTATTCCCATTGCCAAAGAGCACTATGTGACTCATACCTCCAAATCACTCGTTTACGGTCTCCAATGTGCAATGCTGTCGCTCCGACACCACTTCAAGCATCGCTTCGCACTGACTACAGATATTTGTCGCTCATGAGGAGCTCATCGACCATTGTAATCCCATTCACTCTATAGCCCAGACTCACAGTCACTGTGCAAGATGGGTACTGAGAGCGGTCTAGAGCTCAAGAATAACTGTGTCCACAGATTTTATGCGAGTTTTTTACAACTGCCCTGCACAATGCTACTCATTCGCTCTCTGTCAGTATATGAGGGCTGCCTGACCATATTTCAAAACAAAAACAGCCCCGAATACGAAATTATTTAGTGTCAATGACGCGTTTCACATCATCGGATTGTGTAAATGTAGCTGGATACCTGACCCATCAGTCATAAAACCACATATAATATGAAATAGGCACCAAGGTAATCGGATATTGGTCTCTATTTTGTGTCATATATCCAGCTACTTTGACACAATCTCATGACGCCGTAAAAGGGTGAAACGTGTCATTGACATTAAATAATTTCTCATCCGAGTCTGTTTTTGTTCTTAAACACCTTTAAATCGGTGAAACCTGCCATGATGGAATGGGAAATTTTTGCTCCGTCTTGATTTAGCTTTCCTTGTTATTTCAGGTTTCCACTTCACAAGGACATCGCCAACAATGGCCTTTGGCAGCTGTAGAAGGGTTGATAAGTCCCTGATGGAAATGTTTGTTGTTGAGGTTACAGCCAATGTCTAGACCACGTTCTAAGTCACTAACTTCTCCTGACCGACCAATTATGCTGTTACGACTTCACTATTGCCGGCAGAGCATTCGCCGTCTCCTTTTAAACTGCACGGTACGCCTCTCTTTACATATAATAGTTCCGCATCAAATATGGTTATCTGGATACTTTTGAACAGATTGTAATGCTGCTACAAAAGCTTGGCATTAACCAAACAACCAAGAGATAATGTAGCTGGCTAGGCACGTGGTACTCACGTGGAGGCCACGTGCTGGTCAGCTGGCACTATGGCGGCAGGGGTGGCCGGAGGCGGCCGCTCCTTGAGTTCCAGCTCCAGTTCCAGGCCGCGCTTCTCCCCAGCCATGTCCTCGTCTGGGCAGCAGTCCTCCAGTAGCGTGTAGTACTGGAACACAACAATGGCACAAGTGCATATTTAACTACTGTACCAAGCCTTTCTCAGGAAGAATATTGAGGCTGTGTGAACAGGATGAGACATTGCGATGGTTTCAGCAGTAGCGTGTTAGATATGTTATGAATCTTTTTTCATTTACTTTCAAGTACAGTTAAATTTCGACATGCGTTATAAACGTCTTTCATTACGATATATACAGTGTGACCTAAAAGTCCATTAACATTTGAAATTCGATATTTAATGGAATAAAGTAGCTACAGAAGTGAAAACTGTCACACGTACTTGAAATGAGCTAGGCTTTTATTGAAATAAAAAAAGTGCGCAAAATGACCAAAAGATGGGACTTTATACAAAAGGAATAATTAGCATAATAACTGATTTTTTGCATAGTACATGTTCTTCATAACAAATGCTCAACATATTGGCCATCGTTCATCAACAATACTTACAATGTGAACAGCACTGTACATCATATAAATGGGATGGCGAGAAACTGTCGCCGGATTTTGTCTTTAGGCACATGAAGTGTTGAGTGCTATTAACAAGGGATTTCAGATGGATTCCGTATTTCTGGATTTCCGGAAAGCTTTTGACACTGTACCACACAAGCGGCTTATAGTGAAATTGCGTGCTTATGGAATATGTTATGTGATTGGATTTGTGATTTTCTGTCAGAGAGGTCACAGTTCTTAGTAATTGACGGAAAGTCATCGAGTAAAACAGAAGTGATTTCTGGCGTTTCCCAAGGTAGTGTTATAGGCCCTTTGCTGTTCGTTACCTATATAAATGATATGGGAGACAATCTGAGCAGCCGTCTTCGGTTGTTTGCAGATGACGCTGTCGTTTATAGACTAATAAAGTCATCAGAAGATCAAAACAAACTGCAAAACGATTTAGAAAAGACATCTGAATGTTGCGAAAAGTAGCAGCTGACCATAAATAACGAAAAGTGTGAGGTCATCCACATTAGTGCTGGAAGTAACTCGTTAAACTTCGGTTACACGATAAATCAGTCTAATCTAAAAGCCGTAAATTCAACTAAATACCTAGGTATTACAATTTCGAAGAACTTAAATTGGATGGGACACATAGAAAATGTTGTGGGGAGTTTTATTGGCAGGACACTTAGACAATGTGACAGACCTACTAAGGAGACTGCCTACACTACACTTGTCAGTCCTCTTTTAGAATATTGCTGCGCGTTGTGGGATCCTTACCAGATAGGGCTGACGGAGTACATCGAAAAAGTTCAAAGAACGGCAGCACGTTTTGTATTATCGCGAAATATGGGAGAGAGTGTCACAGAAATGATACAGGATTTGGGATGGACATCATTAAAAGAAAGGCGTTTTTCGCTGCGACAGAATCTTTACATGAAATTCCAATCACCAACTTTCTCCTCCGAATGCGAATATATTTTGTTGACAACGGCCTACATAGGGAGGGACGATCACCACGGTAAAATAAGAGAAATCAGAGCTCGTATAGAATGATATAGGTGTTCATTGTTTCCGCTCGCTATACGAGATTGGAGTAATAGAGAATTGTGAAGGAGGTTCGATGAACCCTCTGACAGGCACTTAAATGTGATTTGCAGAGTATCCATGTAGATGCAGATGTAGATGAACAACCACACAATAAGGTCTGGGAACGCGGGATGCCATATGCCAAGCATGACGAATGTGGCTGCTAGCACTCGGTCCTCACCAAACGACGTGGGCAAGAAACCTTTCACACGCGAAGCAGTACGGGGTGGAGCGCCACATTGCATAAAAGTCTTACCCTCCAGCAGGTGTTTATCAGCCGGGCTATGTATGATGCGACTGTGTAACATATCGCATCCGTCACACTGACCGTTTGAAAAGCAGCATCCCGCATTTCTTCAAAGAAAAATCGTCCGATCGCGACTTTGTGGTAAATACACTCCCCAGCGTGACTTTCTCGTCATGCAATAGATTTTCCACGACGGTTATAGGATTTTCAGCAGCCCAAATTCTGCAATTGTTGGTTTAGTCATGCGGTAATGTTGAACATATATCTTACTAGAATAAATAAAACTAAATACCTTAGAGGTATTTACTTTCAAAGATCAGAAAAATGTAAAGAAGTTTGAGGGTTTGAGAATATATTTGACATTCCCCGAAATCACGCCGCTTTTTATCGAACCGACGCACTAAGTTCATTGATACTGATTAGCTCTGTCTGTAAAACAGATGACCTCCATCCTGAGTGATAAATTGAACTCAACACATTTACCATGATTGTTTCACTGTCTACCGAGCTATGGTGCGTATACCACCGATTACAGGGCTCGGAGATTTGGTACTGCAGCGTCGATCTGGCCAGTGCCATTCGTTGCCATGCAGAAAATGTATGCTGCATACTTATAAAATTCTGTCTACACAGTGTACGTAATATACTGTCCGAAAACTACTTGAACGGAAACTACTTCAGCAGAAGGTTGAAATTAACAGTGCAGTTGGTGTGCGAAAATCAGCAGAGTCCCCTAACTCGGGAAGTATCAAGAGTTGTGTCCCACAGGGTTCAGTCCTGGGTCCCTTATTGTTCTTAATATATCTTAATGATTTTCCACTCTGTACTCATGAAGATGCAAACCTAGTTCTATTCGCAGCTGATACAAGTATAGTACTCACAGCCAACTAACAATAATTAGCTGAGGCAATTGTAAAAAACATCTTTTAGAATATTATTAATTGGCTTCCTGCAAATGGACTCTCATTAAGTTTCGAGAAAACACAGTATATACATTTCTGTACAGTAAACGGCACAACACCATTGATAAATATAGACTTTGAACCGAAGTCTGTAGCCAAGGCAGAAGATTCAAAATTTCTGGGTGTGTGCATTGATGAGAAATTGAGTTGGAAGAAACACATTAATGATCTGCTGAAACGTTTAGGTTCAGTTACATATGCTATTAGGGTTATTGCTAATTTTGGTGATAAACACCTCAGTAAATTACACTAAAATGCCGATTTTCATTCACTTCTTTCACATGGCATCATATTTTGGGGTAATTCATCATTAAGAGAAAAGTATTCATTACATAAAAACATGTAATCATATATATATATATATATATATATATATAAAACCAGCATTTAAAATCAAATTAAAAGAATTTCTGAGGGAGAACTGCTTCTAGTCAATACAAGAATTTTAGATATGAAGTAGCAATTGTAACAGAAAAAGGATTATATCATGTAAAGAAAACTTGTGCTAAAACGAGGCGTCCCACATCATTACGAAATGTCACATTCGCGATCTATGGAACAAGTATTAATGTAATGTAATGTACGACCAGAGGACAGGTCGAGATTTCTGTTTTCTCAAAAGCCAGGAACAGAAACCCAACTCAAGTATTCGTTCACAGAGAAGCAAAGAATCGTCACTTTGTTTACAGAGAAACGAATTAACTCACTCCTAGTGGCGAAATCGTCACTTTGCAAATTTTAACAGCAAGACCCTTCACAGATACTATTGTCAGTGAATTCTCTAAGTCGCTGCCCGCACGATGTGCCCTTTTCGATACCTGTAGGAGAGCCCTGGTTACACTCCATACGCCTTTTTCCTGCAAGACATGCGGCGGCCTCGTGTGCGCTCTTTGCAACAAGTACCCATGCACGTTACAAAAGCAGAGCCTCTTACTACACGGGTCATGAAGCTGGCAGCCAGCTGCCCGCGGCTCATGCTCCGTGTATAACACTGTTCTAGCACGTTCTAAGACTACTCCAACTCTCTGCTTCTTGACGCGAAACGTAGCTCGCTGTGTCTCGTGAGAAGATCTGCAACAGGTCAACTGCCGTTCTGACCCCACTGCATTCCTTACCAACAGGATGCCTCCTTCTCTTGCAAGATGCTATCGCTCTCCACGTCCAGCTTACAGCGCCTGGCTGTTTTCGCCGATTTTGTAGCGGAAGGAGCGCGCCTAGCATCAGTTCATCACCCTCGCCATAGAGAGATCGCCCTCAGGGTTATAAAGCCACTGCCTGCTCTCTGTTCCCGTTAGAGCAATAACGCATCCCTCTCGGTCGCACATGGGAGATCTTCTATTCTAAACTCCCATTTTCCTATCGTTGTTTTCACAGGAACGCTGTCTGCCATCAGCTCAAATTAATTCCCAGGAATGCAAAATTGCAGAAGAAAAGTTAGAACGTGGTGCTATCCAGTATTAACTGAAGAAATGATCAATTATCTGGTCACCCATTGTCAACTACAATCTCATATCGAATAAAATATGCAAACCAAATGGTATAATCTTACATGTATGGAGACAACATATTGCTGCCTTATGTGGTTTTCAGTCCGATGACTCTTTTGATGTAGCTCGCTCGCCATGCTCGTCTGTATTGTGCAACCTCTTCACCTCTACACAGCTACTACAACCTACACCAATCTGAACCTGCTTACATGAATTCACGCCATTGTCTCCCGCAACAATGTTTACCGGCCACACTTCACCGCCCTCATTACCACATGAACGGTTTCTTTATGTCTCAGGATGTGCCGCATCAACAGGCATATTCTTTCACTCGTTTTTGTGTCATAAAGCTCTTTCTTCGATTCGATTCAGTAAATATTTCTTAGTTATACAGTATCCCGAACTAATCTTCATAACTCTTATGTTGCACTGTATACCCAAAGATCCCTTTCTCTCCTTCTCTTACTTTATTCTTTACTGCCCACTCTTGATTTCCATATAACGCTAAACTGCAGATAAATACCTTTCTGAAATGTGTTATTGTGATCGTTTCATAACTTTGGTTGCCGATAATAACTTGACACCAGTGCCTATGAGTTTAATTTGTGCACTACAGCACTGAAGATGATCACTATGTGATTGAAAATCGATTTTGCTGTCAATAAACCATCAAAATTACGGCCAACGCTGACCTTCCTTCTAATTTTCAGAAACGACTTCCTAAGACCCAAGTTAATATTCGATATTAACAAGTTTTTCTTTTCCTTGTATCGTTTTCTTGCTGTTGCACGTCTACATTTTATAGAGTCTGCTCTGGGATCTGTGTTTGGTTAAATAAATATGAAGTTTAACGTTCAGTCTTCGTCAACCTTTTTAGAACTTGATCTGACAGTAACAATAATAAATACACTGAGTAACGTGTTAGTAACGTGTTTAATTGTATTTGGCGTCACATGGCGTACGTTTTTGAGGCCCTTTCTCTTGAGGGCTGAATACTGGTTTTTGGCTCTTTTACGTTGCTACTAGTGTGTCGTATTACACACGCGTCATATTGTTGACGTCCTATTCGAAGGCTCTTTCCGATGCCACGGAAAAAAGGTGGTGTAATAATTCGGCTTTTAAAAACTACTTGCGTACGTCAGGAAATGTTTTTAGATTGTCCACTATAGATTAGCCACTACCGCTCCTCGATACGCACTGTCTGACCAAAAAAGTGAGGACCCAGGAGGGGAGAAGTAGACGAAATGATAGTTCACGGGCTGAGATAGTATGTAGTGCTACTGCAGTGGTCACAAAATTAAAGCAAAGTTATAAAGAACTCGGAAAGATGACACCACCTGTCAGAATGACGTCACAGCCCCACTGGCTTGGGTGCGCGCACTGATTCGGTTGGTACGATTTTCGTAAAGCCATTGTATCATCTAATGAGGCAAGCTGGGCCACATCTGTACGTAGGGACACGTACTAAGTGTGTACAATCGTTGTCCTGTTGAAAAATGGCACCAAAATACTCTCACAAGAGAGAGTACACATAAGGTTGAAGGGTTTCCGTGACGTGTCGTCATGCCATCAGATTTCCCACTATACTAACGTGGCCTGCAGTCACACCGTATGGCTCCCCACACCGCCTCGCCTCTGCACAATGTTGGAAGAGGATTTCCCCTCTGTGACGTGGTGATACTGCAACCAGTATGCAGAATGAAGAGAAGAAAACAGTCTTGGTTGTGATGTTGAAATTACCGGTTATTTATTCACCATGACGAGTGTTTCAGCTGATTCGAGGCCTCTTCACATTCGTCGGTAAATGCTGATAATCAAGTTATGAACATCAATGATAAAACATCCACAAAAATAAATTGCACCTGTCACGCCCAAGAAGAATAATCGTGGCAAATATATGCTCCAGTTATACTCCCTGTACAGGGCTGATCTTTCGTTGTATTCACGGGACCACGTTGAACGTTCCGGCAGGGTTATCGGATGTTATGTTTTTAATATATGACGGGAGCGTAATACTTGCCTCTACTTTCCTTCTTGCACATCACAAGGGTAATTTATTTTTGCGGGCGTTTTACCGTCGATATCCATAACATGGTTATCAACGTAAATGTAAACGTAGGCTTCCGCGGCCGTTGTCACAGTCAATAAAATTCTTCTGGGTTTGAGGCCGCATTGACATCTGTAAAATTTCGACGTTTCGGCGACTGTTGCAAGGCGCCTTCCTCAGGGTGTGTTGCTAAATGCTGTTGCTGTTGCTGCTGCTGC
Organism: Schistocerca piceifrons; assembly: GCF_021461385.2. Lineage (NCBI taxonomy): Eukaryota > Metazoa > Arthropoda > Insecta > Orthoptera > Acrididae > Schistocerca > Schistocerca piceifrons. Next base: position 841,139,395 of record NC_060140.1, on the reverse strand, counting down.
TAACAGCAGTTAGCAACACACCCTGAGGAAGGCGCCTTGCAACAGTCGCCGAAACGTCGGATTTTACAGATGACAATGCGGCCTCAAACCCAGATTAATTTTATTGATTGCTTATCAACATTTATCGAGCAGTTTGAAGATGCCACGAATTAGACAAAATGCGAGTCATTGGTGTATAAATAAACGGTAATTTGAACATCGGAATCAAGACTTTTTTCTTCTCCTAAATATTAGGAGAACTTCTTATCAGGTGGCCGTCGTGTTCGCTGACGGTGGTAGGGCAGACCCGAGATTCGTTGCTGAACATGTTGTGGCGCCACTCATCTCCGTGCTTCCCAGTCACGACACCACGCCACGCGCAGCCGTCTATGTTGAGGTGTTAACGGCAGCCCACGCATGGGACGCTAATTCCATAGTGCAGCTGCTGTTAGTCTCCGACCAACGGTGCAGCCTGACCCAGAACGGTGCAGAGAGTCCATTGCTTGTCCTCGGACGAGAGGATCACCTGTTGAAAGGGTCACGATGTGAATAGTGCACAATACAGCGATTCTCCCTCGCGGTTGTCAGACGTGGTCTACAGCTACCTTGACGACAAGTGTGCCAGCCTTCTCAAGTCTCCATCCAGTCCAATGTCGGACCACTGCCACATCCCAGAAACCTGGACATTGCACGATTCATCCAGCTGCCGAACTGGCCACTCACCATGAGTCCCCTTGCAAACACTGTCATGTGCCAACATTGCTAACTCACCGACTACGCGGCGTACCCTTCACAGTCATCACTAGAGATATCACGCTGTTCCGGTAATTAAACGCGAAACACTGACAACATCAACGCACTGTGGTGTCCTTTCTACCTTTCAGAGAGAACTGCTGCTCTGATCATTTAAATACTCGCCAGTGTGTAACACTTACATCGATTAGGAGTAGGTTTATTTTAAGTAACTGTATCTGCAATCTATGAAGTGTGCATTCTATGTTGTTTGAATTCCTTGATGTACGGCAAGAAAATTAGAGCAATGTATATATGAAAAAAGCACTCTGTTGCCCGGCCACGAGTGGCGAATCAGGACCATCCGGCCGTCGTGTCATCCTCAGTGGAGGATGCGCATAAGAGGGGCGCGGGGTCAGCACACCAGTCTCCCGGTCGTTATGATGGTATTCTTGACCGAAGCCGCTACTATTTGGCCGAGTACCTCCTCAGTTGGCTTCACGAGGCTGAGTGCACCCTGAAAAATGGCAACAGTGCATAGCGGCCTGAATGGTCACCCATCCAAGTGCCGACCACGCCTGACAGTGCTTAACTTCGGTGATCTCACTGGAACCGGTGTAGCCACTGCGGCAAGGCCGTTGCCGTATATGAAAAAAGCAACACAACATGTTGAAGTTTAGATTAATGTAATAAGAATATGTGTGTGTGTGAATTCTTAAGGGACCTAACTGCTTAGGTCATCGGTCCCTAGACTTACACACTACTTAAACCAACTTATGCTAAGAACAATACAAACACCCGAGGGAGCTCTCGAACCTCCGGCGGGAGGGGTCGCGCAGTCCGTGGCATGACACCTCAAACCTCGTGGCCACTTCGCACGGCATATGAATATGTGTATGACAGAAGTATGTTTGTTAAAAGCTGGTTTGTGCTTAGGGCACTTGTATTTGTAATATGTAAACGCTGTAGGGAAGTCCCCCGCAACGAAAGTGGCTCTGGCACGATGTAAAAGGTGGGTTTGGCGGTCGGAGTGAGAGGCTCATTTGTGTGAACGGCACGCATTGTGTGACTAGCCTTAGCACGGTACACCTCGACGGTGCTAAGAGAGGTAATGGGAAGCTGCATTAGAAGGGATTTGCCTCGGATGTGGATCTGGCTATTATCTGGTATTCACGGAATGATGGAATTGCTCTAATATGTCGAAAATCCGACGCCAAGAAGCGATTTTATAGAGCATTCGTACATCAAGAGCCGTGAGTACAGTTAGCCGCCATTTCACCTGCCACTAAACTTCGCCACTGCTTCACAGACTTCATTCATTCAGTTACGTAATGTATATTGGCATGAACCAGTTAATTTGTGTGTTGTTTCAGTAATAATCACATAAAGCGTCAATTCGTGTTCTGAACCACAAGTTCAATCCTGATCACCCAAGTGCTACTAAAACCGAGTATCCCGATTTAAATGAACAATTCTGGAATTAATGTGTTTGAAAGTGTAAAGTAAATGAAGTAGCAAAAGTTAAAGTCAAATTTGGATGTTTTGTTTATGGTCTACTCCAAGTGAAATTGTTAAGGTAGGAAGTTTAAGTACAAAAATTTAAAGGTCAATCAATAGGAAAGTAAAACCTTAATTATTTAAAAGCTAAAACCATAAAAGTAAAGTTGGATAGGCTTTTGCTAAAATATTCTTTCTTTATTATAAAATACAGTTTCGTAGGAATACAGTGCAAGATAGTGTAAATATTATTGTCAAGAATACCTGCTTCACAGGTGATTAAAGTACAAGTACATATAAAACTTTAATGAATCGATTTGCGGTAGTACCGTTAGAAGTGACGTTATGCACATTTTAAAACATAGCGTAGTTTTAATATCCATCATGAATGGTTTCTTTTGAAGTTAATTAAGCCCAGTGTTGCATTTTATTATTTTGCAAAGTAATTTATGTGAATAATTAGCTTTTAGAGATAGTTTTTACTTTTGCAATAATCAAAGAACCTTGCCTAGTGAAACTATACCAGTTTATGTGCCCCCATCATATGGTCCTGCTATTAAAAAAAATGCACTATTACTGTTACTAAGGAAAACTGTTATATACGTAGGAGCTTAAAAAGTGTATTTAAGATGTTCTTCATCTTTATTCGTGTTATTTAAGTCAGTCAAGATAGAAGCCCGTCATGTCCAAAATTAGTTCTGTTCTGCACTTCACGTAGTGATGTTGCAGTATTTTGGTTAAGTAATGCTATTGATTGTGGCCGTCATTAGTATGATCTCGGTGCAATTTTGCTCCCCATAATTTACTGGTGTGTGTTATTGGTAATTGCTACTACACACAGTACAGAGTGGACTGTGTCAGTTTGTATCCTGTTTGCTATTCAAAGGGAAGTCTGAACAAAAGTAACTTCAATAACTAATATCTAATATTCTCAAATATACACTCCTGGAAATTGAAATAAGAACACCGTGAATTCATTGTCCCAGGAAGGGGAAACTTTATTGACACATTCCTGGGGTCAGATACATCACATGATCACACTGACAGAACCACAGGCACATAGACACAGGCAACAGAGCATGCACAATGTCGGCACTAGTACAGTGTATATCCACCTTTCGCAGCAATGCAGGCTGCTATTCTCCCATGGAGACGATCGTAGAGATGCTGGATGTAGTCCTGTGGAACGGCTTGCCATGCCATTTCCACCTGGCGCCTCAGTTGGACCAGCGTTCGTGCTGGACGTGCAGACCGCGTGAGACGACGCTTCATCCAGTCCCAAACATGCTCAATGGGGGACAGATCCGGAGATCTTGCTGGCCAGGGTAGTTGACTTACACCTTCTAGAGCACGTTGGGTGGCACGGGATACATGCGGACGTGCATTGTCCTGTTGGAACAGCAAGTTCCCTTGCCGGTCTAGGAATGGTAGAACGATGGGTTCGATGACGGTTTGGATGTACCGTGCACTATTCAGTGTCCCCTCGACGATCACCAGTGGTGTACGGCCAGTGTAGGAGATCGCTCCCCACACCATGATGCCGGGTGTTGGCCCTGTGTGCCTCGGTCGTATGCAGTCCTGATTGTGGCGCTCACCTGCACGGCGCCAAACACGCATACGACCATCATTGGCACCAAGGCAGAAGCGACTCTCATCGCTGAAGACGACACGTCTCCATTCGTCCCTCCATTCACGCCTGTCGCGACACCACTGGAGGCGGGCTGCACGATGTTGGGGCGTGAGCGGAAGACGGCCTAACGATGTGCGGGATCGTAGCCCAGCTTCATGGAGACGGTTGCGAATGGTCCTCGCCGATACCCCAGGAGCAACAGTGTCCCTAATTTGCTGGGAAGTGGCGGTGCGGTCCCCTACGGCACTGCGTAGGATCCTACGGTCTTGGCGTGCATCCGTGCGTCGCTGCGGTCCGGTCCCAGGTCGACGGGCACGTGCACCTTCCGCCGACCACTGGTGACAACATCGATGTACTGTGGAGACCTCACGCCCCACGTGTTGAGCAATTCGGCGGTACGTCCACCCGGCCTCCCGCATGCCCACTATACGCCCTCGCTCAAAGTCCGTCAACTGCACATACGGTTCACGTCCACGCTGTCGCGGCATGCTACCAGTGTTAAAGACTGCGATGGAGCTCCGTATGCCACGGCAAACTGGCTGACACTGATGGCGGCGGTGCACAAATGCTGCGCATCTAGCGCCATTCGACGGCCAACACCGCGGTTCCTGGTGTGTCCGCTGTGCCGTGCGTTTGATCATTGCTTGTACAGCCCTCTCGCAGTGTCCGGAGCAAGTATGGTGGGTCTGACACACCGGTGTCAATGTGTTCTTTTTTCCATTTCCAGGAGTGTATATTTCCAAATTAATGTGCCTAATTAGGCTGGCGACCGTTCATTTCTACATTCACTTATAATTTTACCACTTCTGTTAGCACCAAAGGTTAAGGCCCGTTTGATTGTACTGTCAACTGCACAAAATTCGGAATTATAGACCGATACCATTTTCCATTAGACACATGCACGGTCGAACTTTAAAATCCCCTCCGAGGGTAACATTAGCGTGTTTCACGGCACGTTAGTTTTATACTTAGCTTTTCCCGTGACGGAACTAAAGCTTCAGTTATTAGGGAAAAGTGTTATAAGTGATCTGAACATATACGAAGCTACGTTAGCGTTCCATGTCTGCTTGATGGTTCACTTCGTCAGTGATTTCGTCGATCTGGTTGTGCATGCGGTGACCTTAGTTGCCTCACCATGTACACAATTTTATTTTACACCGAAGCGCCAAAGAAACTGGTATAGGCATGTGGAAACAGGCAGAATACGGCACTGCGGTCGGCAACGAATACATAACACAACAAGTGCCTGGCGCAGTTGAAGGATCGGTTACTGCTGCCACAATGGCAGGTTATCAAGAGGTAAGTGAGTTTGAACTTGGTAGTATAGTCGAAACACGAGCAATGAGACACAGTGTCAACGAGACAGCGACGAAATGGGGATTTTCGCGTACGACCATTTCACGAGTGTACCGTGAATATCAGGAATCCGGTAAAACATCAAATCTCCGATATCGCTGCGGCCGGAAAAAGATCCTGCAAGAACGAGACCGAAGACGTCTGAAGAGAATCGTTCAACGTGACAGAAGTGCCACCCTTCCGCAAATTGCGGCAGATTTCAATGCTGGGCCACCAACAAGTGTCAGCGTGCGAACCATTCAACGAAACACCATCGATATGGGCTTTCGGAGCTGAAGGCCCATCCATGTACACTCCATGACTGCACGACACAAAGTTTACGCCTCGCCTGGGCCCTTTAACACCGACACTGGACTGTTGATGAGTGGAAACATGTTACCTGGTCGAACGAGTCTCGTTTCAAATTGTATCGAGTGGATGGACGTGTACGGGTATGGAGACAACCTCATGAATCCATGGACTCTGCACATTAGCAGGGGACTGTTCTAGCTGGTGGCGGCTCTGTAATGGTGTGGGGCATGTGCAGTTGGAGTGATATGGAACCCCTGATACGTCTAGCTACGGCTCTGACTGGGGACACGTACGTAAGCATCCTGTCGCATCACCTGCATTCATTCATGTCCATTCATGTGCATTCCGATCGACATGGGCAATTCCAGCAGGACAGTGCGACATCCCGCACGTCCATAATTGTTACAGAGTGACACTAGGAACCCTCTTCTGAGTTTAAATACTTCCACCGGCCAGCAAACTCCCCAGACATGAACATCATTGAGCAGGCCTGAAATGGCTTGCAACGTGCTGTTCACGAGAGATCTCCACCCCGTCGTACTCTTACGGATTTATGGAGAGCCCTGTAGGATTCACGGCGTCAAAGCATTATTTCAGACATGAGATAAGTCTATGTCACATCGTTTTGGGGCACTTCTGCGTACTCGTGGAGACCGTACACGATCGTAGGCAGGTGTACCAGTTTCTTTGGCTCTTCGATGTATTTGCTGAGAGGAAAATTTCTGTTTACGCGTTCAGAGAATGCAACGTATTATACTGAGAGGCTGCTTAATGCTGTTTTAACATACCAAGAGAGATTCCATTCCATTATTGATACCGCTTCGTATTCAGCAGCCGTAAAGTTTCCGCCTTATATAAGCTTCTCAGTTCCTCCTACGGACCGGAAGCTGGGTTCGTCTCTAATTACTGGCATTGTTCTCAGTTTTTTTATCTGATCTCCGTTACAGTATTCATGTATTCTTAAATGTTGAAACTATTGTTCCGCATGTGAACCTTGAAAATCTTGAGACCATCACTCGACCACGAAACCGGTATGACATCATCCCCTCAAGGCCTCGACTACGACTTTTTTCTAGCGTTCTGTCAACATCTGCACTTTGCTTCTAGTAATCCGAAGACTGGTTTGATGCATCTCACGGCGATACTCTGTACTGGGCAAGCCTCTTAATCTCTGAATAAATAGTGCAACCGATATCCATTAGAAGTTGGTTACCATATTTACCCCTTGGTCTTCCTGTAAAATACTAATCCCCTTCCTCCCCCCCCCCCCCCCCCCACATACACAACCCTACTTTACCAAATTCACAATTCCTTGATGCCTCAGGGTGTGTCCCATCAACCGATCACTTCTATTAGTCTAGTTGTGCCACAAATTTCTTTTTTCCTCAATTCGATTCAGCACCTACTCATTAATTATTCGAACATCCTAATCTCCAGGTTGGAATATCAACAATTTAAGGAAAAGACAGGTTGCTACTCACGGCAAAGAGTTTCAGACAGGCACAATGAAAAGACACTTACACATTAGCTTTCGGCAAAAGCCTTCGTCAGAGAAGGAAACACACACACACATTCACTCGCACACGTAAGCACACCTCATACAAGTATGGCCGCCACCTCAGGCGGCTCAGATCGGAATTCTGACTAAGGCTTTGGCCGAGAGCTAATGTGTAACTGCCTTTTCGTTGTGCCTGTCTGCAACTCAACGTGCCATCATTGCGGTGAGTAGCAATCTGCCTTTTCCTTATATTGTTAGATAAATATTCAATCTACGAATCTAATTTTCAGCCTTTCCAACGCTTTAGTTCTCCTCTTCACTGAAATGCTTATCGTCAACTTTTCAATTCCAAACATGGTTACACACCAGACAAACATCCTCAGGAAACAAATTCCTACTTCCAGAGTTGCTATTCTTGCTACTGTGAGCATTTTGTGTGATACCCACTAGACATGATGGTTTCGTGTCCCGAGTCGGTGCCACTAAAGGAAGAGCGTCTCTACGGCGTCTTCATCCAGCACTGCCGGAGTCTCAAAAGATCGTCAGTTCAGCGCAGAACATCCTTGGGCCGGGCTGCTATTCGTGGCCACTGCACTATATGTGAGCACACAGCCTGCCGGGGGCACCTACCACATATCAGCAAAGCCGCGGCCTTCCGCTCACGCAACACCACTGCCCTGCGAGTTCACTCTGCCGCCAACAAAGCACGCCGCTGGTATTAGGCTGAGATAGTAACCGCTGCCTAGTAGACTTTGCTTACGGACGACATATACGGACGACTTGCAGAGTCAGGAATGTTGGTGCTTTTCCGATTCCGCACTCAATATGGTACTGGTACAACGCAATTCACCTCCTGCTCACGCCATACTGGAATAGGGGAATTTAAAGCTGTCCACACACCCCTTACGCCGGCTGCTGTGGTCCAGCTGCTCTAGGCGCTTCAGACTGGAACCGCGCGACCACTACGGTGGCAGGTTCGAATCCTGCCTCGGGAATGGATGTGTGTGATGTCCTTAGGTTAGTTAGGTTTAATTAGTTCTACGTTCGCCATTTGAACCATTTGAACACCCCTTACGCTTCCACACTGATGACAGAAGAAGGCTAAAGATGAACTCATGGAAACCGAGATTAAACGTCCAGAGCATATGTAGAATGGTACTTCTTACTCTATTGTGACGTCTTCTAATGCTCTATTGTGCTATGTCCTCTAGGACCTAACTTTTCACATTGGCAACTAGCTAAGTACCTGGCGTTGCCCTGGTATAAATTTATTCCAATCCTATTAATCCATCTCCTCCTTTCCCCTCTCTTTGTTTGTCTCATCCCTCGCTCTCTCTCTCTCTCTGTCCGTCTCCCCCTATTCCTTTTCTCTGTCCATCTCCCTCTCCCCCCTCTCGCTGTACATCACCTCTTTCCCTCACATCTCCTGAAAAATGTGTCATACAACAATATAATCTTGTAGGTACGTTCACCGGCATATGTGGATGCTGCCTGCTAAATGCGTTGCGAATAGAGTTGGTATCAAAGAAGGAATACATGTAAACAGCATGACATCATGCCTGGTGCAACAGTGAAAATGTAGTAAGCGATAAACTTTTTTTTCATTTCATCGTTTTGGGGAGGTTGTTAGCGAGAGGAAGTTTCGTAAAGGTTTTAAATTTTGCGTAAAGTTTGCTGCAACTGTCCAACTCTCGGTCTCAAATACTGTACGAATAAAATCTGGGTATTCGCTCTTCATAGTCTACACTTATTTTTCAACCCAACCCTTACCCGTCTGATAGGTAAGTGGACCTTTCCAGACAGTAAGTGATATCTTCAACATTTCGCGGCCCTGTCAGCAACTGTGTAAATATTAATTTTAATTTTAATAATTAACAACCTCAGTTGCACCGTTTGCCTAGAATTTACCTAGGTTTCAGTCGGGATAAAAAATGGTTCAAATGGCTCTGAGCACCATGCAACTTAACTTCTGAAGTCATCAGTCGCCTAGAACTTAGAACTAATTAAACCTACCTAACCTAAGGAGTTGTACCCGTGGTCTAGGGGACAGCCGGCACGGTAGCTCAGCGTGTTCGTACAGAGGGTTACTTACCCTCTGTAATAATAAAAAACTGAGTGAACGGATCAACGAAGAGCCTGAACAGGTGTCATCTGACGTCCGCCCCGAACAAATTCAACGAACAATATAGAACAAAATGAGATCAACTAAAAAAAAAGGGGGGGGGTAGCGTCTTTGATTCTCAAAACGTCTTCGGTCCCGGGTTCGATCCCCACCACTGTCTACATTTTGATAAATAATCAGCATTGGCGGCCGAAGACTTCTGGCATAAGAAATCAGCCTCATTCTGCCAACGGCCTTGTCAAAGAGGGCGGAGGAGCGGATAGAGGTTCAGGGCACTCTCTTGTCCTAGGGGTGGGTGCATTAAAGACACGTAACGTCTATCCACAGGACATGTGGCCTGTATTTGAAGAAGTGTCATGATGATCTCTCCATTGGCAAAAGATTCCGGAGTAGTCCCCCATTCGGATCTCCGGGAGGGGACTGCCAAGGGGGAGGTTACCATGAGAAAAAGATTGAATAATCAACGAAAGGATAACGTTCTACGAGTCGGGGCGTGGAATGTCAGAAGCTTGAACGTGGTAGGGAAACTAGAAAATCTGAAAAGGGAAATGCAAAGGCTCAATCTAGATATAGTAGGGGTCAGTGAAGTGAAGTGGAAGGAAGACAAGGATTTCTGGTCAGATGAGTATCGGGTAATATCAACAGCAGCAGAAAATGGTATAACAGGTGTAGGATTCGTTATAAATAGGAAGGTAGGGCAGAGGGTGTGTTACTGTGAACAGTTCAGTGACCGGGTTGTTCTAATCAGAATCGACAGCAGACCAACACCGACAACGATAGTTCAGGTATACATGCCGACGTCACAAGCTGAAGATGAACAGATAGAGAAAGTGTATGAGGATATTGAAAGGGTAATGCAGTATGTAAACGGGGACGAAAATCTAATAGTCATGGGCGACTGGAATGCAGTTGTAGGGGAAGGAGTAGAAGAAAAGGTTACAGGAGAATATGGGCTTGGGACGAGGAATGAAAGAGGAGAAAGACTAATTGAGTTCTGTAACAAGTTTCAGTTAGTAATAGCGAATACCCTGTTCAAGAATCACAAGAGGAGGAGGTATACTTGGAAAAGGCCGGGAGATACGGGAAGAGTTCAATTAGATTACATCATGGTCAGACAGAGATTCCGAAATCAGATACTGGATTGTAAGGCGTACCCAGGAGCAGATATAGACTCAGATCACAATATAGTAGTGATGAAGAGTAGGCTGAAGTTCAAGACATTAGTCAGGAAGAATCAATACGCAAAGAAGTGGGATACGGAAATACTAAGGAATGACGAGATACGTTTGAAGTTCTCTAACGCTATAGATACAGCAATAAGGAATAGCGCAGTAGGCTGTACAGTTGAAGAGGAATGGACATCTCTAAAAAGGGCCATTACAGAAGTTGGGAAGGAAAACATAGGTACAAAGAAGGTAGCTCCGAAGAAACCATGGGTAACAGAAGAAATACTTCAGTTGATTGATGAAAGGAGGAAGTGCAAACATGTTCCGGGAAAATCAGGAATACAGAAATACAAGTCGCTGAGGAATGAAATAAATAGGAAGTGCAGGGAAGCTAAGACGAAATGGCTGCAGGAAAAATGTGAAGACATCGAAAAAGACATGATTGTCGGAAGGACAGACTCAGCATATAGGAAAGTCAAAACAACCTTTGGTGACATTAAAAGCAACGGTGGTAACATTAAGAGTGCAACGGGAATTCCACTGTTAAATGCAGAGGAGAGAGCAGATAGGTGGAAAGAATACATTGAAAGCCTCTATGAGGGTGAAGATTTGTCTGATGTGATAGAAGAAGAAACATGAGTCGATTTAGAAGAGATAGGGGATCCAGTATTAGAATCGGAATTTAAAAGAGCTTTGGAGGACTTACGGTCAAATAAGGCCGAAGGGATGGACAACATTCCATCAGAATCTCTAAAATCATTGGGGGAAGTGGCAACAAAACGACTATTCACGTTGGTGTGTAGAATATATGAGTCTGGCGATATTCCATCTGACTTTCGGAAAAGCATCATCCACACAATTCCGAAGACGGCAAGAGCTGACAAGTGCGAGAATTATCGCACAATCAGCTTAACAGCTCATGCATCGAAGCTGCTTACAAGAATAATATACAGAAGAATGGAAAAGAAAATTGAGAATGCGCTAGGTGACGATCAGTTTGGCTTTAGGAAAAGTAAAGGGACGAGAGAGGCAATTCTGACGTTACGGATAGTAATGGAAGCAAGGCTAAAGAAAAATCAAGAAACTTTCATAGGATTTGTCTACCTGGAAAAAGCGTTCGACAATATAAAATGGTGCAAGCTGTTCGAGATTCTGAAAAAAGTAGGGGTAAGCTATAGGGAGAGACCGGTCTTATACAATATGTACAACAACCAAGAGGGAATAATAAGAGTGGACGATCAAGAACGAAGTGCTCGTATTAAGAAGGGTGTAAGACAAGGCTGTGGCCTTTCGCCCCTACTGTTCAATCTGTACATCGAGGAAGCAATGATGGGAATAAAAAAAAGGTTCAGGAGTGGAATTAAAATACAAGGTGAAAGGATATCAATGATACGATTCGCCGATGACATTGCTATCCTGAGTGAAAGTGAAGAAGAATTAAATGATCTGCTGAACGGAATGAACAGACTAATGAGTACACAGTATGGTTTGAGAGTAAATCGGAGAAAGACGAAGGTAATGAGAAGCAGTAGAAATGAAAACAGCGAGAAACTTAACATCAGGATTGATGGTCACGAAGTCAATGAAGATAAGGAATTCTGCTACCTAGGCAGTAAAATAACCAATGACGGACGGAGCAAGGAGGACGTCAAAAGCAGACTCGCTATGGCAAAAAAGGCAATTTCTGGCCAAGAGAAGTCTACTAATATCAAATACCGGCCTTAATTTGAAGAAGAAATTTCTGAGGATGTACGTCTGGAGTACACCATTGTATGGTAGTGAAACATGGACTGTGGGAAAACCGGAACAGAAGAGAATCGAAGCATTTGAGATGTGGTGCTATAGACGAATGTTGAAAATTAGGAGGCCTGATAAAGTAAGGAATGAGGAGGTTCTACGCAGAATCGAAGAGGAAAGGAATATGTGGAAAACACTGATAAGGAGAAGGGACAGGATGATAGGACATCTGCTAAGACATGAGGGAATGACTTCCATGGTACTAGAGGGAGCTGTAGAGGGCAAAAACTGTAGAGGAAGGCAGAGATTGGAATACGTCAAGCAACTAATTGAGGACGTAGGTTGCAAGTGCTACTCTGAGATGAAGAGGTTAGCACAGGAAAGGAATTCGTGGCGGGCCGCATCAAACCAGTCAGTAGACTGATGACCAAAAAAAAAACCTAAGGACATCACACACATCCATGCCCGAGGCAGGATTCGAACCTGCGACCGTAGCAGTCGCTCGGCTCCAGACTGTAGCGCCTAGAACCACAGGGCCACTCCGGCCGGCTCAGTCGGCATAACACACCCTTCTTCAGAATAACAGTAACTACAGTCTTTCCATAGTGGACATCGTCAAGCTAAAACTACAAATCCTTAAATCATCGCCAGACTATAAAAGTTATCTGGAACTGCCTCGGCCTCACTTCACGACCGCGATGCGGCAGCCGCGAGTGCTGTACTGGAACTGACCGAATCGCGGTCGTGAAGTGGGGCCGAGGCAGTTCCAGGTAAGTATTATAGTCTGACGATAATTTACGGATTTTTAGTTGTAGCTTGACGATGTACACTATGGAAAGACTGTAGTTACTGATATTCTGAAGAAGGTTGGGTTATTCCGATTGAAACCTAGGTAAATTCTAGGCAAACGGTGCAACTGAGGCTGTTAATTATTAAAATTAAAATTAGTAAGTGATATGTGTACCAAGTTTGGTTGATATTGGTCCAGTAGTTTCGGAGGAGATGTGAAACATACACACGTGCATGCAAACATTATTATAATACGTATGAAGATGTATGAACATCTTTTTTTCATGATCCGATTCTAATGAAATATAGCCTGTGCGGTGCCTGGAGCTACGCTGAAGCGACCAGTGAGAACTCCATAAAAATCGGTCTTGTAGTTATGGAGATCAGTGTGTTGAGACAAACAGACAAGAACATTTTTAAAACTTTAAATTACGGAATTTTTATGATTTTGATGAACGAAAGCCCGTGCAGTGCCCCAAACAATGGCCGTGTCTAGCGGTTTTGGGGATTAGCCAAACAGACGGACACGACGGACACGACTTGTATGAATGTGCGCTGACTTGTTTTTTTACTACGCAGTTGTTCTGAATCGCTTGTAATGTTACGTCACATGAGTTTAACTCTAAATTTGCTACCAAAAAGACTCAGATACGTAAGTTTACTATTGTATTAATATCAGAATCTTGAAGTGAGGTGACCCGCGTTGTGAAGTGAAATTATGTCTATTCAAACTGTACGTATCTGAAGGAAATCGGTTACCTTATCGTAGGAAAATATTGGCGGACAGTCTAGGGAACAAGAATCTATGTGAACTATTGTGTCTCCTCCTCTCTCTGGCCAGTTCCAGATGATAAAAGTCCGTTTCAGCAGCGGGTGTTGAAGCGGCGACCTCACCGTCCTAGGCAACTTCACCAGCGTGTCTTAAGGATCTAGGTGCGGAAGGAAAGAAGGAAAATTAGGGTTTAAAGTGTTGTCGATGACGATGTCCTTAGAGACGTAGTACAGTGTCGGTTGGCGGAAGAATGGCTAAGGAAAATAGTCGCGCCCTTACAAACGAACCATTCCGGAATTTGCCTTAAGGGATTTAAATAAATCGGAAAAAGCCGATAATGTGGATGATTGGGCGGAGATTTGAACCGCGGTGTTACCAAATACTCTTAGAACTGCCCCATCTGCCTCGGTTACAGTACGAAATATCAAGATTAGCAGATGGCGCTGCTGTCTCCCGTCAAAGTGAGAAAAATATACAGAAACTGTTGAGTCGACTGAACTGTTGACTAAACGTAGCATAAATAACGACAGTAAATAAGAGAAAGACGAAAGTATTGAGGACCAGCAGAAATGAGATTAGCGGCAAAAGTTGTAGGGGCAAAGAGGAGGGATTATGCTACTACAGAAGCAAACTAACACATTGCGGACCATGTAAGAAGGATATAGGAAGCAAAATAGCACAGACAGAGAGGTAATTCCTCGCAAAATAATTTAACTAATACGAAACATAAGCCTTTCTTTGGAATAAAAATTTATCAGAGCGTGCATAGCCCTTTTCCCTATACGTTCAATGTTCCCTGTTATTCCTACGTGGTACACGTCCCACAACACATGAGCAATAACCTAGGATCTGTTGCACGAGTGTTCATTAACCAATCTCCCTCGTAGATTTCATTTTCGCAGTATCTTACCAATGAATAGAAGTTTGCTACTTGCTTCACCTACGACTCAGCCTATGTGATCTTTACATTTAATATGCCTATACACAGTGACACCAACGTATTTTTAACAGCCGAGTGTTCTCAGTTACGATAAACTAATGTTTCACCGTTACGGTACGAGATTTTGTTTACCTGTGTGAAGTGCACAGTCTTAAATTTTTGAACCTATAAAGCAACTTGCAAGTCTTTGCACCACTTAGAAATGTTATCAAGATCTGACAGTGCTGTATCGTCCGAATAAGACACAGCCAGGGCAAAAGCACGACAGGCGCAAAGATGCGAGCTGGTGCCGGTGCCATAGAGACTCGCCACTTGCACGAGATCCACCAGGGCCACGGGCGGCGCTGAGGATGCAGATATCGATTTCGCCTCGGCCAATTGCCAGCGGAGTAGAATCCGCCAATGATCGGATGACAACGGACATAAGCCTACTCGGAAGATAGAAGAGTAGCTCTTGCCCACTTGGTTATAGACTATCCTTGAGGGCTGTCTTAGATAGGGAACGTCGTTTAGTGAAGTCTTAGATGTGAACAGACAGTTGTTGTAAATTACATTGTACTGTGAAGTTAGCCTACGATTATTTACCATTGAGGGCCTTTCTACAAGCAGTGTTGCAGACTTTATTATTCAACTCGTCACAGAGATAAGTAAACCTTTCAACTCATTTGTGTGACTTTATTACTAACTTATTGGGGTGTTGTAGAACCTTCGTTCTCCTGTCCTGTTACCTGACCTTGGGGCATAGCTGTGTAAAAGTGGGAGGGAGAAACAGTCTTAGAGGTGCACTGCACCAGAAGCCGTTTCACTAATTTACAAACTCGGCCTACCGTAACAACAGTGGCAACCCGGCCTCCAAGCAAAAGCGACCAGGCCTTTCAAAAATTGATGACGAGGGCTTACAAAAGACAGAATGTTTGTGAAGCTTTCTCTTTCTGGTTCGTTTTGAGCCCTTCGGATCAGAGTGGCTTCTTTCTTCGCAATACTTCTTCATTCTCTCGTTCCTCCTGATTGTCTCTGCTTCTGCGATCTTAATTTTTGTCTTGGTATCAGTCAACTGTTTTTCAGTTTCTAGACGTATTCGCTACTGCTGTGTATGGTTTTTTGGTCCTTTTTTCTGTGTCCAATAGGCCCCTGATCTATTTTATCCAGTTGATCAACGTTAAGCATTTTGCGTTCCCTGCACCATGCTGTCGGCCGTCCTTGTGCTGTGCCCGGAAAATCTAGATGTTTTCCGCCATATTATGCTTTTGATTCTGAGCTATGTCTCTCGCCATCATCTGTATAGCCATCCTTCATCTCATTTCTCACCGAGCGAGGAAAATAATAATAATAATAATAATAATAATAATAATAACAGTAATAAGAGAGCTTCACGTCCCCTCTCATCTCCCTATAGTGATGTGTAGAAATAGTCTGTTGCTGTTTGGTTACTTGAACATCAGAAGATGCTATTTTTCAGCATGGAAATACTTCATTTTAACAGGGCTAATATGTCAATGTGTCAGTTGCAGTGGAGCAACAAATTGGTCTCCACGATGTACTGACATAGCGTAATTATATATTTTTCTTCCAAGTATATCTGTCCTAGAAGATGTCCATAAACTTCCAGTATGAGTTGTTTAATCTCATAAACAGAGGGTATTCACAGTCACTGCGTGGAAATCCCTTTAACGTTTCATGACACGTCGTCAAAAATTTACTATCGACTGGATTTCCTACATGATAACAAGGGTACTCACGCGAAGACGTTTAAGTGTTTTTTGTTCTCCACATCATATACCTCGTTACACAACGATCTGACAACTCTGTCATGTTTACGATAAAGTAAATGGAGCCTGCAGTCACGGAAAGATTACATGGGCACGATACACACTCTTTGTTTCAGGTAGAAACAGCGTTAGCCGTTGAAGCCTCTCTTTCATGTGCCAGCGATCTTGTCTGTAGCATTAAGAGCTCAGTTGCATGTGTCCAACGTTAAAATCATCAGCGGCTCGGTGTGGGAAAGTCGTTCTCAAAGCAAAATGCGAAAACAGCAGTAAAGTACTATTGTAAGATTATTCTACCATGCAAACATTTGGGGCTACACTCGTCTGGTATGACACGTTCCCCCGGGGGGAGGGGGGCGGTCCACTGGAGGACCAACCGAGCCGCACAATAACCATGGCTTCGGTGTAGGGGACGGTGATGTGGGTGGACTGGCCGGCCGCGGTGGTCTCGCGGTTCCAGGCGCGCAGTCCGGAACCACGCGACTGCTACGGTTGCAGGTTCGAATCCTGCAACGGGCATGGATGTGTGTGATGTCCATAAGTTAGTTAGGTTTAAGTAGTTCTAAGTTCTGGGGGACTGATGACCTCAGCAGTTAAGTCCCATAGTGCTCAGAGCCATTTTTGGGTGGACTGTTGTGGCCTGTTGTGGGGTTGTGAACCACTGAGGGCTGCGGCAGGATGAAGCCTCTCCGTCGTTTCTAGGTCACCGGTTTCATACATATATACTATTGTAAGCGCAGTTATAATACTGGAAAAAAATTGTAATTTTGTGGTATCGTCTTATGGGACCAAACTACTGAGGTCATCGCTCCCTAAGCCTACAAACTACTTAATCTAACTTAAACTAACTTACACTATGGACAACAAACACGCCCATGCCCGAGAGAAGCCTCGAACCTCCGACGGGGGAAGCCGCATGGATCGTGCAAGGCGCCCTAACCGCACCGCTACCCCGCGCGGCAGTTATAATATTATGCAGTACATTCTAATACCATAATTGGTGTGGTAAGACAATATGGAGTATAACGTAATCCGAACAGGGTAGCTGACGATGAAGAAATGAGTGCACGATGAAGTCGCTTCCATTTTTATTTTGAAAGCTTCAACTGTTTTGATGCTACGTTCCGTTTTTCTATGTTGTTCTAATCTTGTTAGCGCTGCTTACCTACCACACCCAACAATTTCTTTAACATAATGTAATCTTTGTCTGATCCAGGTATTTTTCTCCTCTACTGCTCCTTCCAAAACAACTATTCTTAGACGCTATATCATATGTTTCACAGCGCTATCTTCCATCGTTTGCTCTCCTGATGTTCTGTTTTCAGTTCTTCATGACTTCATACTTCATCCTTCAATTTTGTACATTCTTCGGCAATGTCACATTTCACATGCTCGCTATTTCGACTTCTTTTCCTTAGGTAATTCATGAACAGGCAGAAAGTCGACCTGTCCGTTCTATGTTGACTAAGGTTCCTGCTTGCCTATTTTATAGGCTATATTTCAGCGAGGATTATTTTATAGCTTAGTCTTCTTTCTACAGTATTTAAACTCGACTGTAACAGATGCATCAACTTTCTGTCAAGAGCTGTATTCCTCTCGTATTAAATTGCATCATGTTCTTTTTATTATCTTTATTGACATTTAGCTTTTGTATGTCCATCCTTTTAGCAGGAGGTCTCTATGACGACGGCCGTTTACTATCGTGACAAATAAAAACACCTACAGCCGTCCTTATGATTTTATTTTGCCGCGCGGGATTAGCCGAGCGGTATAGGCGCTGCAGTCATGGACTGTGCGGCTGGTTCCGGAGGTGGTTCGAGTCCTCCCTCGGGCATGGGTGTGTGTGTTTGTCCTTAGGATAATTCAGGTTAAGTATTGTGTAAGCTTAGGGACTGATGACCTTAGCAGTTAAGTCCCACAAGATTTCACACACATCTGAACATGTTTTTGATTTTATTTTATTTTGTCGCTACCAGTTTCAATGCTTCAGTGCGTCATCTTCAGTCTGTTTTTGTTGCGATGGAGATTGATATGATCCCCATGCATAACACATCAGTTTCCAGCACTAATGGATATGCAGATCATGTGTCAGCACTCCAACCATCAACTGCCAACATTTGCTACAAGGATACGGAATAGCTACTCAGATTTGTCAGTGGATCGTAGACTAGTTCAGTAACAGAAAGCCAAGATCGCTTGATTTAAGACCTTTATTCCAATTACTAGTTTCGACAGAATGGTGCTTAATCTTTAAAGTGTAAATATAATAAAAACCCACTTTTTTTCTCAAAATGTCGACGAACGTATAGGCAAAGTGTAATGCCAATCTGAAGATGACAACACGATTCTGCCGAAATTAGTAAGTGGACTTAAGGTCTTAAATAAAGCGATCTTGGCTTTCACAAAAATTATATGACTGTCGGAGGATACAAGAAGACTTATACAAAATTTCTAGTTGCTCTGAGCCGGCCGCTGTGAGCGAGTGGTTCTAGGCACTTCAGTCCGGAACCCCGCATCTGCTACGGGCACAGGTTCGAATCCTGCCTCGGGCATGGATGTGTGCGATGTCCTTAGGTTAGTTCTAAGTCTAGGGGACTGATGACCTCAGATGTTATGTCCCATAGTGCTTAGACCCATTTGAACGATTTTAGTTGGTCTGACGAATGGTAGCTATCTCTACATGTAGAAAAAATGCAACTTAATGTGGATGGTTAGTTTTGTTCGAATACAGCATTAGTAGTATCCTGCTTGAAATAGTCACCTCGATTAAGTATCTAGACTTAACGTTGCAAAGGGATGTGAAATGGAACGAACACTTAAGGATTATAGTAGGGAAGACGAATTGTCAACTTTAGTTTATTGGAAGAGTTTTTGGAAAGTATGGTTCCTCTGTAGAGGCAGCGTATAGCCATTGTGAGACACATTCTAGAATACTGCTTGAGTGTCTGGGATCCGCTCCAGGTCGGAATGAAGAAAGACATCGAAGAAGTTTAAAGGTGGAATGCTAGATTTGCTACCGGTAGATTCGAACAACATGCAAATATTACGGAGGTGCTTTGGAAACTCAAATGGGAAGCTTTTAAGGGAAGACGACGTTCTTTCCGAGGAATTATACTGCGAAAATTTAGAGAACTGGGATTTTAAGCTAACTGCCAAACGATTCTAGTAGCGCCAATTTAGATTTCGCGTAAGGACCTCGAAGATAAAACAAGAGAAAGGAGGGCTCGTTCGGAGGTATACAGGCAGTCGTTGTTCCCTTGCTGTATTTGCGATTGGAGCAGATAAGGAAATATCAGTAGTGGGACAGGGTAGCCTCTGGTATGCACTATACGGTGGCTTGCGTAGTATGTAGGTAGATGTAGATAAACAACAAAAAACTACATTCTCAGTAATTCATAACTTAAAATAACACATATATTTTCTCTCTCTCTTTCTCTGACACACAGGTGCATACAAACATACACACACACACGCACACACACACACACACACACACACACACACACACACAATATCCTTTTAAGTAAATTAGAATATTATAGTGTAACAGGAAATGCTGCAAAATGGTTCAAATCTTATATCTGTGGCAGGAAACGAAGGGTGTTATTAGGAAAGAGACATATACCAAGCTATCAGGCATCATCCAACTGGGAACTAATTACATATGGAATCCCACAAGGTTCCATTTTAGGGCCCTTACTTTTTCTTGTGTATATCAATGACCTTTCATTAGTAACTTTACCAGATGCCAAATTCGTTTTGTTTGCTGATGATACAAACATTGCAAATAAATAGCATATCAAGTGTAGTCTTAAAAAGATCAGCTAATAAAATATTTGTGTACATTAATCACTGGTTCCTAGCCAATTCCTTGTCACTAAACTTTGAAAAAACACACTACATGCAGTTCAGAACTTGTAAGGGGTGTCCCACGAGTATATGCCTAACATATGATGACAAGCAGATAAAAGAAGTGGACAGTGTTAAATTCTTGGGATTACAGCTTGATAATAAATTCAACTGGGAAAACCACACCACAGAACTGCTGAAGCGTCTTAACAAATCTTTATTTGCAATGCGAATTGTGTCAGACACAGGGGATATAAAAATGAAAAAGCTGGCATACTATGCTTACTTTCATTGCATAATGTCATATGGGATTATTTTTTGGGGTAATTCATCAAGCCAAGCTAAAGTTTTCCGGGCACAAAAAGGTTCAGTAAGAGTTATATGTGGTGTGAACTCAAGAACATCTTGCAGAAGACTGTTTAGGGAACTAGGGATACTAACTACCGCTTCCCAATATATTTATTCTTTAATGAAATTGGTCATTAAAATACATCACTTTTTCAAACCAACAGCTCAATTTATGGAATAAATACTAGAAATAAGAATAATCTTCACAAGGATTTAAAGTCACTTAGTGTTGTTCAAAAAGGAGTGCATTATTCAGGAATACACATTTTCAATAACTTGCCAGTAGCCATAAAAAGCTTAACAACCAATGAAATTCAGTTTAAGAGAAGCCTAAAGGATTTACTGGTGGCAAACTCCTTCTACTCCATTGATGAATTTCTCAGTAGAACCAACTGATTTGTGTGTGTATATATGTAAGTACAATATAACTTCTGCACCATTTCAGTGCAGCAATGTGTTCATTGTAAATAAGTATTAAAGTAGTTGTATTAGACGTTTATTACCTTGTAAATAAATAAATAAACTTTTTTTATTTTAAATTCAGTGCATTAGTATTTGTAAAATGATTCATTCATATAGTGTTCATTAAAAAATGACGATCATTCCACTTGGGATTTGTGGAATGGTGCATTAGCTTATTTGTTTGAGTTGTAAATATTTGTCATGTATTGTAGTTTTTCTGACATATTCTACATCCTGGAGGACCTCCTCACTACGGATCAATTTGGAACGAAAGTAAATCTAATCTCATCTGAACACACACAGCGCTTATTACCCTTCCTGCCTCTATAAAAAATGAAAAACAAAGCACATGATGCTGTAGTGTGTTTGTTTACATGGTCAAACGGTTTTTGGCTCACGAGCTCTCCATCACACAATAACTGACTATTATAATCAAAGTGGAGGCTAGTGAACAATTTCCAAAAATATATAGTAAACAGAGTTAATTCCATCTCTGACAGAGCACTATTTTGTGGGTCAATATTGTTACGGAAATTAGGTATGGGTCGTTTAGACTTGCATCACACTCCCCATACGTAAGTCGTTTTGGAGGCTGCCAGGACGTGGCAACTTGAACATCTCGGCCAGCCAGGAGCGCCGGACCACTGTCTGTCTGTTTGGGTGACAGGCCGTCCACCAGACAGCGACCCTCACACAGGCGGCTGCTAGGTGAGCCACAGTGGGGTGTATACGCAGTGGCGACCTCAGGCAACGAGCAGCCGGCGCAGAGGCCGCCAGCGACCTTGCGGGCCGCCGGAAGTGTGGACGCGGACTACTTCCGGCGGCCGCCTGTCTCTGACGACACACCGTCGGGACGCCATTCAGCGCGCCAGATCGCCTCATTACTACCCGCCACCAGTGTTCGCTCGCTCAGCCAATCGAGTCGCGTGACTCATTTGGCTGTGTGGTAATGGTCAGGCCGTGCTCGTGAATGTGGACCCCTGCCCACTGCCCGCGTCATACGGGACACTGGCAACGAAAGTACACCTCTTTCATCAGTAACACTACTGGCCATTAAAATTGCTACACTTAAAATTGCTACACCAAGAAGAAATGCACATGATAAACGGGTATTCATTGGACGAATATATTATACTAGAACTGACATGTGATTTCATTTTCACGCAATTTGGGTGCATAGATCCTGAGAAATCAGTACCCAGAACAACCACCTGTGGCCATGATACGCCTGGGCTTTGAGTCAAACAGGGCTTGGATGCGTGTACAGGTACAGCTGCCCATGAGGCTTCAACACAATACTACAGTTCATCAAGAGTATTGCCTGGCGTATTGTGACGAGCCAGTTGCTCGGCCACCATCGACATGCTGTCGTGTATTATCCTGCTGAAATGTAGGGTTTCGCAAGGATCGAATGAAGGGTAGAGCCACGGGTCGTAACATATCTGAAATGTAACGTTCACTGTTCAAAGTGCTGCCAATGCGAACAAGAGGTGACCGAGACGTGAAACCAATGGCACTCCATACCATAAGGCCGGGTGATACGCCAGTATGGCGATGACGAATACACGCTTCCAATGTGCGTTCACCGCGATGTCGCTAAACACGGATGCGACCATCATGATGCTATAAACAAAACCTGGATTTATACGAAAAAATGACGTTTTGCCATTCGTGCACCCAGGTTCGTCTTTGAGTACACTATCGCAGGCGCTCCTGTCTGTGATGCAGCGTCAAGGGTAACCGCAGCCATGGTCTGCGAGCTCATAGTCCATGCTGCTGAAAACGTCGTCGAACTGTTCGTGCAGATGGTTGTTGTCTTGCAAATGTCCCCATCTGTTGAATCAAGGATCGAGACGTGGCTGCACGATCCGTTACAGTCATGCGGATAAGATGCCTGTCATCTCGACTGCTAGTGATACGAGGCCGTTGGTATCCAGCACGGCGTTCCGTGTTACCCTCCTGAATCCACCGATTCCATATTCTGCTAACAGTCATTGGATCTCGACCAATGCGAGCAGCAATGTCGCGATACGATAAACCGCAATCACGATAGGCTACCATCCGACCTTTATCAAAGTCGGAAACGTGATGGTACGCATTTCTCCTCCTTACACGAGGCATCACAACAACGTTTCACGAGGCAACGCCGTCAACTGCTGTTTGTGTCTGAGAAATCGGTTAGAAACTTTCCTCATGTCAACACATTGTAGATGTTGCCACCGGGGCCAAGCTTGTGTGAATGCTCTGAAAAGCTATCATTTGCATATCACAAGCATCTTCTTCCTGTCGGTTAAATTTCGCGTCTGTAGTACATCGTCTTTGTGGTGTAGCAATTTTAATAGCCAGTAGTGTATATACTATCCGTCATTTGGGGTAGAAGTACACTTACAAATACGAATGTAATTTTACCTTATAATGGTGCACTGATTAGCCAGAACATTATGACCACTGACCAAATATCGATATAAACCTGCCCAGACATTGGCAGCGTTATCTGACGAGGAATAACTGCTAGTCAGACAACGCACAGTGCATGTAGTACCAGTGAGTGTGCTGATCGTGTGTAGAATGGGGAAGGCGTGCAGCCTATCTGAGTTTGACCGAGGGCAGATTTTGATGGCCCAGAGGCTCGGCACGAGCATTTCGGAAACCTGCACGACTTGTTGGGTGTTCGAGGAATGCTGTGATGAGTGTCTTCAACACTTAGTGATACCAAAGTGAAACTACTTCCAGACGTCGTGAGGTTGGGCGGCAACCCCCCATCACAGATCTCGAACATCGTAGCCTGGTAAAACAGTACAGGTGGAGAACTGTGGTGGAACTAACATCATAATTATATACTGGGAAAAGTACAAGTGAGTCTGAACACACAGTGCATCAAACACTCCTAACGTTGGGACTTCACCGCCAGCGACCCAAGCGTGTGCCAATATTAACTAAATGACATCGTCCACTACCGCTCAAATGGGCACGTGACCATTGGCACTGGATGTTAGTCCAGTGGTAGAGTGTTGCATGGTCTGATTTTGTCATGTCGATGGGAGGGCGCGAATCCGTCGTCTTCTAGGGGAACAGCTCTTTGGTACCGGAGACAGGCTAGCAGTGGCTCCATTATGCTCTGGGGAACATTCACTTGGTGATCAATGGGATCCGTGGAGCTCGTGCAAGGTATCATGACGGTCGAGGAGTATCATACAGAGGTTGCAAACCCTATACTCCCCTTCACGACGATCATGTTACCCAACAGAAGTGGCATTTTTGAACAAGATAATGCGCCATGTAACAATGTCAGGACAGTGATGGAGTGGTTCGAGGCACACAGCGACGAGTTCCAATTGATGTGTTGGCCCCACAGCTCGCCAGATCTGAACCGATAGAACACATCTGGGATGGGATTGAACTTGACGTCAAAGCTCATCGGCCCCCTCTCCGGAATTTGCGGGAATTTAGTGATTATGTGTGAAGATGTGGTGCCAGCTTCCTCCAGCGACCTACCAAGGCTACAAAATACTCCCATGCAACGACGTGTCGCTACTGTTATCCATCCCAAGGTCGACCTACCGGCAATTAGGCAGCAGGTCATAATTTTATGGCTAGTCAATGAACACATTTGATAAACAAACAAACAAACAAAAAAAAATACAAATACGCCTACATCCATTCTCTGAGACACAGAGTGTTACGTCTGCCACAGACGGCCCTGTCAGGCAGACTACACTCAAGACACCCCTGTGTACCATGTAACATACACAAGCACTTGCAGGTGCAACCAAGAGGAAAACAATTCTTCAAAACAAACGGAACTTGATAGAGACTAACGCAAACCTTTGTCTGCAGAGGTCGCCTCACAGATACAGGGAAAGTTGGAGTACTCCGCCGGCCTCCGCCGGCTTTATAAGGCCAGCACAGCAGCAGCACAGCCGGTTCCTCGCCGAGCTAGGACCAGCTCCGATGGACCTCACCGACGCTCTTGATGAATGGTCGTCTACAGGTTACTTGTGTTTGTGTGTATATAGTAATTGTTCGAGAAGTGTAGTTAAGTTTCAATAAACGACATTATACTGAGTGTTCTACAATACTGAGTATTCTCCACAGAGGGTACATTTTATTGTATCCTATTTGAAGATTTTTTTTTTTTTTTTTTTTTTTTACTTTCCGTCTGAGAAGAATTCAAACAGTAATCATTATGCACATATGCATGTACGTTTTACCACACTGAAGAACAAACTACGTATTGGATTTAATACTTTCCACATTATCATAAATATTACAATCATGTTAGAAGGTGACTTCCTCTTACAGCGATATATTGTCAAGTCTTTCAAGCAGAACTGTGTGAGGATGTATGCCGGCAGACAACAATGGATGATGAGCAGGCGTTGTAGGAGGTGGCTTGTAGCGTTATACCCATTCATGCAGCCAAGAACGACGTGTTTCTTGTGACTCATACATTCCCGGTGATTGATTTTTGTTACTATTGACGATATATCCATATAACAATAAGTCCATCGGAATGACCACGTTTTAAGAATGGATGCGGAGCTATGTGAAAATATTTTCTACGTTCGGTTAGCACAGCTGAAACCACTTATTGACGGTCAGATCCCGTTGAGCTACCAAATTGCGGGGATGTTGAGTGCCACGTTTCCCCCACTATTTCAGATGGTCCCAGAAATGTTTCTGTGTGGTTACGACGTGGTGGTTTAGGCTTAGTAAGGTGACCGAGTACCTGTCAAGCCAGGAACGTACGAACGTTTTCATCTTGGAAGATATATATTAATCATGAAGATGTGCAAGAGCGGATAACACTTGGCGACTGAGAATGTTGAAATTAACTCCCTGTCGGTGAAATATCACAGAGCATCAGACCTGAACTACATCTCCCATTCGCTGAAAGGCTAAACTCGTCGTTGGGCCCTTGGTGCATTCGATGCTTTACCTCATTCCGAAAAACGAAACCTCTCCACTCTTTCCACCACATCATACGCCTCCAGTCAGCTATTGTCCAGTTTCTGTGTTGTTTGGTACACTTGAGAACTATAACTCTACCTGCCACTGTGACAGATGACGTTTATGGAATCAGCCGAATCCAAACCTCCATTGCACACAGCTACCTTTGCAATGTTCGCTCGAAAGCTGATTCAACGACATCAGCTATTCCTATCGGGTTTCAGACCGATTATTAGTCATCTAACGTTACGCATATGTAGGCGAGCTAATCGGCCGCCAAGAACTGGTACTGAGGTGAGGTGAATTTGCCGTACGTCTGGACACTACCAGGCATGGGGCTCAGCGTGGGTTGCAACAGGCGCTAGAGGCCATCCAGGGGCGAAGGCGAGCAGTGTTGCCGCATGTGGGAAAGTCCGAAAAGAGGGCAGCTGGGCAATGGACGCTCGCTTAGCATAATGCGGGCTGAACACCAATGGCGGACTCCCACACAATCTGAAAGGTGGCTTCTCACAGCCCTTTGAGAGTCTATAATAACTTACAGTCAAATATAAATGCAAATCTGAATACATTTGCGATCTCAGAAAAATGTCCAGTGACACAACAACATTGCGATATCTTTAAAACTACAGCAGGTAACATTTCACAGCAAATAAACATCTGCACAATGAACCTCTCAATTAATGACTTGTAATTGCTTCAGGTGATATCTTAGATGATAAAATTGCATTATATATATCATCTCTGAAAGCTACAGATCTATGTCTATTGTATTTCTTGATTTTTTATATCTTTTCACTTTATATCTTTTCATTCCGCAAATGTAAATGTGGAGACGACGATATTCTGACAAACATGAACACAGCTCGTGGTACAGTGGCTAGCGTTACTACCTCTGGATCATGAGGTCCTGGTTCGATTCTCAGCTGGTATGGGGATTTTCTCTGCCTGGGGACTAAGTGTTTGTCTAATCCTCATCGTTTTATCAACATTCGTGACAGTGGCTAGACTGGACTGTGTAAAAAAATTGGACTGTGTACAAATTGGGACTTTGTATGGGTGCTGGTGTCCGCGGAGTTGAGCACCCCACAAACCAAACATCATGATCATCCACAATTACACAGCAAATGAACACAGTATCAGTACCTCATATTCTGTCATACTCATATTTCTATTTAATAAACAGCTTACTGTTTTGCCGATAACTTCATTTAAATGTTGATTTGCAAGTGCTAATAAAACAATGTGCTAATTTAAAAGTGATCAGTCGTATGTACTAGCGGACACCACAGCTGAAAAGAAACCCAAAAAGACGCGGGTATAAATAATTGTTTGAATAAAATTTAACGACAATTCGTTGTCATTTACAATAAGTGGACTTGCGCAAGAATACTAGCTATTTATTTGTGGACCAACCTTTATTTGTAATCATTTTACATGCTCTTAGTGTGACCGAATTTTTATAAGTTTTCTTTTATTTAAATATTGTTGTAATAGTTTAAGCTTATTCATTAAGGATGTTTAAGAACCTGTGACTGTTTGTTCAATGTAAATACAGAAACCTGCAACCAGTCATTTTTTAAATAGTTATTTGTTCCACGAACCGGTTTTCGAACACTCTCAAGGTCATCTTCAGGTGGTGTACGTACGGTTACACAGCTATTTCCAAGCGTTATGCTCGGTTTCGAACACTCTCAAGGTCATCTTCAGGTGGTGTACGTACGGTTACACAGCTATTTCCAAGCGTTATGCTCGGTGCTGGCTCTGTGACAAGAAGATGGAACATGCTGTAATGCATCGCCATCAGTATTATTTCCATGCCGATTAGGATTCAAAATTTAATTTTTTTACTTACTGCGACTGTATGGGCGGATTTTGTTATTAATTTCCAGCCGTCTGATGGACAGTTGGTACCACATCACTCACTTTTACAGAATATGTATTCCTATACACTGTGATATCGAAACTTTGCCAACATTCAGTGTGTGCTTTACGATTGCTTCTTCGTACAGAGATCTTCACACAAAGATATGACATAGACCTACTTCGCTCAGAGATTTTTTTTTATCTTGTTTTAGTTCGCATATATTAAAGTGGATGTATTGTGAAAACACACTTGACCTCTTAGCAACAAATAATCCTGAGTTTATAATGAGCATCAAAACCGATCCAGGGATTAGTGAACACAGGGTTTTCGTAACGAGATTGAATATCGTAATTTTTGCTGGGGACCTCTTTCAGCCAATGGAAAAGCGGGAAGTAGTGGAACCCTACGGGAATCAAGAAGAGACTGGGACTTAACGACTGAAGAACACAAGGGAGCCATTTTGGACACCTTATGTCAAGTGATAGAAAGACGCAGACTTGCCAGTCTAACGAGGGATATTGGGTCGTGGAGGTGTTTGATTCTGGGCAGTGAATGGCCGCTACCATAACTTCTGAAGGTACTTTATGCTTCGTGAGATCTGAATGATCTCCATTATAGGACTAGCTTTTTTCCGCTTGATTTATGGAACCGACGATAGACTGAGTATGAGTTACTGTTTTTGTATCGCTTATGATAATTTGTAAATCATCACGTTGAACTCTGAACTGTTTTGAACTAGTAAATATTTCGGGTATTGTGACTGCAAAACTGACTTTTCACGTATCTTCGATGACTAGTTTGGGAATTTTGCAACTATTCTCATAACGCATTCAAAGTAACTTTACTGCATTTGATAAAGGCATTTTCTATCTGTATTTTAACCGAATATCGTAGGTCCACTTCCCGTTTATTTGAGAGATCCTTTCTTGAACAAAGTTATTCAACAAAATCCTCTGTCCTTCACATGAACTACAGCTGTTGCAATAGAAACCTCGTTATTAAATTATTCGTTTACTTTGATTTTGTTTTTCTTTGTATTTTATTAAGTCGAAATTCTAGCCAATGAATAGACTGTTTGACTGCAGGATCACAGCTACAGATTATTATTTACAGAGAACTACCGAGGTATGAAAGCAGACGTGCGCGGCGCGTCCCTTAGGCTGCAGCAAGCTATTATTCTTAAACAGAGCCGTGCATTGCGCAAGTACCTAAAGCACGAGCAACCGCTGGGAAAGACGCTCGTATGGACAGCTGTTTCGAAGAGCAACTACACGCAGTAGTAACCGTTATGTGCTGTCGCAATTACGCAAGCAACCTTTCCACATCCAGAATGACTCCCCATATTATGCACATGGAGTGCACACTGGCTTCCTTCCCCCACTTGGCAGCCACGTTCCTAAGGAACCCCATTACGTGCCTAACGTTGGAGCTCCCAACTACCAGCAAACCCACCCTCTGCGAATGCTCACACCTTGCGGGCTGAGAAGCTTCCTCTGGAGCAGGGTGGACCATTGTATCCAGCTTAGAGACATTGTCAACTACAGATAACACCCGAAACCTGTTCGTCAAACGAACCAGGAAGGCCCTATGATCGGCCCCTCGGAAAGTTTTTCGCTGCTTGCCAGACTTTGGAGGGGTCAACCTCAGTGGAGGATGGTCACAGCAGTGGACCCACTGTGGGACATGTGGGACGTGCTCGACGTCCCTCGCATCCCCGAGTCCGACCCTCCACAGTGATGCCCCTTGACAGCAGCCTCAAGCTATGCCATGGAAGACAATGCAGCCTGGAGCCATGAGCGAAGGGTCGTCAGCTCAACCGACATCTGTACACAGTAATCACACTTCCTATCCATTACTGCAGTCGCTTCTTTTTGAAGCTCGTACAAATATGTAACAAACAGTGTACTTGGCATATTAGCAGGAGAACATGAGGTGCTCTGTCTGACGGTCTATCCAAAGCTGGGCTATACTAAAATGAGTATGAGCCGCAATTTCTCGTACTTTATTATTATTGATCGCTACGTGAAATGTATGTTGGTGGCAGTAGAATCGTCCTGCAGTCAGCTTCAAATGCCGGTTCCCTAAACTTTCTCAGTAGCACTCATCGAAATGAACGTCTTCTTCCCTTCAGGGATTCCCGCTTGAGCTCCAGAAGCATATCTGTAACACTTGCATGCTGATTGAACCTACAGGTAATAAATCTAGCAGCTCGCCTTTGAGCTGCTTTGATGTCTTCTTTCAATCTGACCTGGTACGGATCCCAAACACTTGAGCAGTACTCAAGAACTGGTCGCACTAGAGTCCTATAAGCGGTCTCCTTTGTAGACGAACCACACTTTCCTAAAATTGTCCCAACAAACCGAAGCTGACCATTCTCCTTCCCGACTACAATACATCTTCACCTCATTTCACATCGGTCTGCAACGTTACGTACAGATATTTAAACGATGTGACTATGTCAAACATGACACTAATAATGCTGTATCCGAACATTACGTATTTGCTTTTCTTCTCATACGCTTTAACTTATATTTTTCTACATTTAGAGCCAGCTGCCATTGATAACACGAACTAGAAGTTTGTAAGAAAATTAAACGCCTACAGCTGTCCTTACGATGTCATTTATTGTATGGCTACCACTTTCGGCGCTTCAGTGTACCCTCTTCAGGCCTTACTTGATGCTGCGTTATCGCGAACCATATATACGACGCCTCAGTGGCCAACATAACTGATTTATGCAGACTACCTGTAGCTGTGATGTGGTCTCAGTTGACTTGACAGTTTTGTGTAGGTCATCTCGTGTCAACCTAGAGTCCCTTATCTTCGATACCTTCCTGTACACCACAGCATCTTCAGTGAACAACCATAGATTGCTACCCATCCTGCCTGCCAGATCATTTGTATATACAGAAAACAACAACGGTCCTATCTCACTTACATGGGGCACTCCTGACGTTATTCCATTCTCTGATGAACACTCGCCCTCGAGGACAACGTACTGAGTTCTATTAACTATGAAGTCTTCGAGCCAGTCCTTGCAGACACTGTGGACAGTGCGCGTCGATACAGCAACAAATCGACGAAGTTCATTCAAGGTGCGGTCACGGTTACGTTCAAAACACGATACCTCCCTTCTACCCTCCTGTCACGACGTATTGTAGTCCACCGTTTACACACAACCGACTGCCTACATTCCACTTAACTGCCACGCCTTACTTCAGCGGTGAAGAATAACGATCACTACACCATCTACAGACCCGCAAAGTGATTAGTACGCTCATTTAAGATAGCGACTACTATGTTTTATTCTGGTGAGATCATCAAAGGCTCTGTTTAGAAACCTCTGCCACTTTAATGAGACCCTCAAAGCTTGTAATAGCCCCTGTAATTCGAGTAGTGCATCCTCCTCTTCGTTCAATAAATTTCATTTCTGTCTCAGAACACAAGACGGCATAAAGTGTGCCGTTACCTGATTTCGAAAAGTCTGTTGCGTGCTCTGCTCATGTTCCGGACACGTGCTTTCGTTCACGTGACCTTGTGCTTGCCTTTTTGAGCGTGAGATCTGAGCGCAGCGGTCCGTTTAAGTGCCGCCGTTGTGGGAACGCCTGCGTGCCGGAACGCAAGACGTCTGTAGCCCAGCCGTGTCCCACAGCTTCAAACGCCAGCTAGTTTCACAGTGAGCGGAGATAACTGAGCACAACAGACTTGCCTCTGCTCGGGATACGCTATGCCACTTGTTACTGTTCTTATGTAGCCGCTGCTCTCTACGTGTGTCTTTCTCAGGTGGAACGTTCTTTGCTTCATTCGTTGCATGCTGGTAGGAGATGAACAAAATTCATCTGCTCGTTGTTTAGGGTCAACCCGAATGGAACCGATAAAATTTCGGAGCTTCCCCAGGAACACTTTTTACAATTTCAGTACGAGGATCCCTGGTTTCCGGTGGCCCTTTGGAGAGAAACAACGTAATTATCATTTATTCGGCTTGTTACCCCATTTACCATTGTTTCTGTTAGTGTACCTTGATCACGGTGAAGAGGCCTATAAAATCCAGAAACGAAAACGTTCGAGGGGCGTTCAGTAAGTAGTGCAGCACGTTTCTTATCTCTGCCCATTTCTGCTGAAAAAATGCGGCATTTGTTGTGGGACACCAAGGAATATTGACGCTTCAGCTCCTATAGTTTGATCAAGATCCAATAGGTGGCGATGCTATATTAACCTTCAAAATGGGGTCCGTAACGGAGGTGCGTTGCAAGAAAGGAGCCGTCGTTGAATTTTTTCTGTCGGGAAACGAGAGCACCACAGATAATCATAGGCGCTTGCAGAATGCCTACGGAGACCTGGCAGTGAACAAAAGCACGGCGATTCGTTGGGCGAGACGTCTGTCATCATAGCAATAAGGTCGCGCGAAACTGTCCGATCTCCTGCGTGCCGGCCGGCGGCACACACCTGTGACTCTTGCACTGCTGGAACGTGCGGACACTCTCATTCGAGGTGATCGACGGAACACAATCAAAACTCCTCGTTGCCCAGCTGGACGTCTCTGTTTGTGGTGCTGACACACTCGTCCACCACTTGGGGCAATCAAAGTTGGGTTCTTCGCCGTTTAACAGAAGGCCGAGAAGAGCAACGAAGGGCCGTCTGTGCAGAATTCATTGTACGTTTCGAGGCTGATCGTGAGTATTTTTTTGTTGAACAGCGTCACAGCCGATGAAACATAGGTTCATCTCTTCGAACTGCAAACAAGACAGAAATCTCTCGAGAAAAAGCGCAAACTCCACCGAAAAAGTCGTGGCGAGGGTATTCTGGGACTCCGTCATTCTGTGTGATGCCCTCTCTCATGGTCCAATGATCCAACTCTGATCTGTATTGTGATAGCCTCAGGAAACCATGTTATTTGCAAACGAGCTTCTCCTTCTCCGTGATATCGAAAGGCCTCACTCAAGTCTGTGCACCGGAGAGGGCCTCACGAAACTTATAGATCTTATAGTTAAATGTTTACCTGAGACATTTGTCTCTTTTTATTATCTACGATAATGATCGAAGCAGCAAGTCATTAGCTCCGACGTCGACAAGTAGAGTAGTACGACGCGGCCATACATGCCCTCCCAGTAAGGTGTCATAATGGCGTCGCAATGAAAAGATTATTAGAATCTTGAATACAGCCAATCTGCTTTCAGAAAAATAAGAAAATGTGTTGCATTACTTATTGTACGCCCCTCTGAGTAATGCTACAACACATAACCTCTATTCAAAATTTCTATGACGTGCGATATTTCAGGCACTTCTCGGCGTGATTGACCAATTCTATGCTTCCGAGTGTTCCACCGCGTTGTTGTTTCCGTTTCTTTGCACAGGATTTCTTAGACCGCCCCTGTTATCTTCTACAGGTGGTGCGAGTTGTCCTGTTATGTCTACTCACCACCTGGAACACAAACACTCTGCGAGTGCACATAACAGCATAATTCGCAGCACTTGAAGAACGTGACTGAAGTGGTCCTCTTTTTTGGCCTCCGGAATTTTTGCTCTGTTTAGCCATTTAAAATAGTTTCTGTACTGTACTTAACTGTACGAAAGGCACACAAATGCTTATTTACAGATATAAAAGCTCGTGCGGTCACAATCGTGTCAACAAGAATTTATTAACAGATAGCTTTAGAAGTAAACAGTGTTGAGAGTGTACAGCACTGTAGGGTAGTGAAACATGGACTGTGGGGAAACCGGAATAGAAGAGAATCGAAGCGTTTGAGATGTGGTGCTACAGACGAATGTTGAAAATTAGGTGGACCGATAACGTAAGGAATGAGGAGGTTTGCGCAGAACCGGATAGGAAAGGAATGTGTGGAAAACACTGACAAGAAGAAGGGACAGGATGATAGGACATACATTAAGACATGAGGGAATGACTTCCATGGTACTAGAGGGAGCTGCAGAGGGCAAAAACTGTAGAGGAAGACAGAGATTGGAATACGTGCAGCAACTAATTGGGGACGTAGATTGCAGGTGTTTCTCTCAGATGAAGTTTTTTACTGAATAATGAGTCCACACTGCTTCTTAACTTTGATCATAAGCAATACATAAAAATGGATGTTTGAATACTATTAAAACCTACAGACGTTTCCCAAGACTGTTAACGAAATTAACAAGAACTTCACCAGAATGAAAAACGCTCTCATAGTAGCACAAACAAGGCGAATACGTCCTGGACAGAGTTAGAGATGCAAAAGAAGATAACATTGTATGTATTTGTCTACCTTATTACAAAATTTGAACCGTTTCGGACAAGTTTGAAACGTCGAAATGGGGCGCGTAAAAAAACTCACTTAAAACGTGTTTTTAGCGCGTAAAGTGAGAACGAAGCTAGATGTTTGAAAGCGAATTTTAAATTTTATCGTAAGCTTTTTTTATTTATCTGATTCACTTTAAAGCATTTCCCTGCATTCAGTTCACGAAAGAATGAATTTTAAGTGCTAATTTAGTTCGAATTTAAACAAACGTATCTCGACAACTGATAAACATTATTGGATAAAAAAGTTCGTTTTGACTTAACCTACTCATCCACCTTCGTGCAAAGTTCAAATCGACTCCTACAAGTTTAAGGTACAAAAGTGGTGCACTTCAAAAACTTACCAGAAAAAGCTGCTTTTCGCACATAAAATCCAAACGGATAAAAGCTACTCGAATAAAAAGTACAGTCTCCACAACCGTTTTTACCTCCGTTATCTACGGCGCATAGTGCACCACAGTTTCTTCGGTGCCAATTTTGGATAGCGCTAATTTTTCATGCATGGTATACTTTAACCAATGCGCCAAGCGAACGTTGCGGAGATGCTTCCATCCTTGGTCCCAAAGTCATATCATGCCCTTTTGGACGTCACTCCGTTTCCGCAACTTGACAACGACTGCACTGTTTCCCGCCTCCTCCCCCCCCCTCCCCCTCAACACGCTTTGTATGCCATCCACCTGACGTCTGTCAGTGGTTATTGCACGTTGAGGTGGAACATACGCAGAGGTCGCATCAATGAGACTGCACTGTGTATAAGCGAATCATTTTAACTCTTAGGCACTTTGCCATTAAAAATCCTTGCTTCTTTTCTGTTTAATCAATGACATATGAATGATAAAGACAAGGTCATCATAATTTACTGGGACACCGCGAGGGGTAGGTTCAGTCACCTTATCGGAAAGGATAAGGTTTTTCTTCTTCTGTATACAACGGTCTCTTTCCTCCTCGTGTATAAGAGTTGTACGCAAAGTGAATGTGTTGAGTATAGGTGATTTTAGTGTGTGTGTGTCTGAGTGTAGTGAGTGTATCCTGCTCTCTTTGTGTGGTGTTGTGGTGTTGGGGGAGGGTGTGGGGTGGGAGGGGGAAGAGCGTTACACATGGTGCCGGCACATAGTCTACCCTTCTCGACTTGCAAGGTGCAGCGGCCATTTTCTGTTAGAGGCAGACTTGGCATATATATATCCGAACAGGCCATGAAGGCGCAACGGGTTCCTGACCGGCCGCCGTGTCATCCTCAGCCTACAGGCGTCACTGGATGCGGATATGGAAGGGCATGTGATCAGCACACCGCTCGCCCGGCCGTATGTCAGTTTACGAGACTGGAGCCGCTACTTCTCAATCAAGTAGCTCCCTAGTTTGCCTCACAAGGGCTGAGTGCACCCCACTCACCAACAGCGCTCCGGTGACCGGATGGTCGCCCATCCAAGTGCTAGCCCAGCTCGATAGCGCTTAACTTCGGTGTTCTGTCGGGAACCGCTGTAACCCCTGCGGCAAGGCCGTTGGCATATATATAGGTAACATTTCTCTAGGTAACAATATGATTCCATCCCGGATCTTCCAATTTTTGATTTCTCTAGTTATCATATTTAAGTGATCAACATTGCAGTATTAAAGGTTAATGTAAGAGTTAGATAAGTCATTACAAACGCGAAATGCTAGTATATTAATAATCAGTGAATACGCCAGAATGTGGAATGCAAACATGCAAATATGTATGCATTGTGTTCTACAGGTGCCGAAGGTCAACTTGTAGAATGGAGTTACATGCCTGTTGCACTTGGTCGGTCAATACAGGGACGGTTAATGCTGTTTGTGGATGACGCTGGAATTGTTGTCCGATGGTGTCCCATATGTGTTCTACTGGAGACAAATCTGGTGATCGAGCTGGCCAGGGCAACATGTCGACACTGTGTAGTGCAAGTTGCGTTACAACAACGGTATGTGGACGAGCGTTTCCTTGTCGAGAAACGCTCCCTGCAATGCTGTTCATGACTGGCAGGACAACAGGTCGAATCACCAGATTGACGTACAAATTTGCAGTCACGGTGCGTGGGATAACCAGATAACCACAAGGGTGCTCTTGCGGTCATATGAAATCGCATCCCAGACCAAGACTGCACGCCAGTGCGTCTAGCACGCAGACAGCTTAGTTACAGGCCCTCAACTGGTCTCCATCTAAAAAACACACCGCCATCGCCAGCACCGAGGCAAAACCAGCTTTCATCATAAAACACGACCTCAACTATACCCTCCAATGAAATCTCGCTGTACATCACTGAAGTCGCAAATGGCGGTGGTTTAGGGTCACTAGAATGCCCTCTGCACGGAGCTGTCGTTGAAGCAACCGATTTGTAACAGTTCGTTGCGTCACTGCGGTACCAACTGCTGCCCAAATTGCTGCTGCAGATGCAGCACGATAGTCAATAGTGCACAGAGGCTAAATTCCCGCCAAGTCTTTCTGTAATATCGTAGAAGGACCATTCAGCTTTTAGTAGACCTATTACACGACCTCGTTCAGAGTCAGGGGTCGATATTGACGTCTTCATCGCCTTAAAGGCGTTATTGACTAACATCAACTCGCCACTTCCGATCTCAAAGGTTACTAACGCTCACGGCCGCTACAGCGTGTATTTAGAGTAAACCTCATTTGCATCCCCCAAATCCATTGGCACAAATTCTGAATAGACATCATGTTTTAGATGCAGAAACATGCCTGCCAACTCGTTCTTGATGATGCGATTTTATTCCTTCAATTTAATGTATAGAAGTAGTATGTACACTACTGGCCATTAAAATTGCTGCACCACGAAGATAACATGATACATACGCAAAATTTAACCGACAGGAAGAAGATGCTGTGATATGCAAATGATTAGCTTTTCAGAGCATTCCCACAAGTTTGGCGCCGGTGGCGAAACCTACAACGTGCTGACATGAGGAAAGTTTCCAACCGATTTCTCATACACAAACATCAGTTGACCGGCGTTGCCTGGTGAAACGTTGTTGTAATGCCTTGTGTAAGGAGAAGAAATGCAGACCATCACGTTTCCGACTTTTATAAAGGTCGGATTGTAGCCCATCGCGATTGCAGTTTATCGTATCGCGACATTGCTGCTCGCGTTGGTCAAGATCCAATGACTGTTAGCAGAATATGGAATCCGTGGGTTCAGGAGGGTAATACGGAACGTCGTGCTGGATCCCAACGGCCTCGTATCACTAGCAGTCGAGATGACAGGCATCTTATCCGCATGGCTGTAACGGATCGTGCAGCCACGTCTCGATCCCTGAGTCAAAAGTTGGGGAAGTTTACAAGACAACAACCATCTGCACCAACAGTTCGACGACGTTTGCAGCAGCATGGGCTATCAGCTCGGAGACCATGGCTGCGGTTACCCTTGACGCTGCATCACAGACAGGAGCGCCTGCGATGGTGTATTCAACGACGAACCTGGGTGCACGAATGGCAAAATGTCATTTTTTCGTATAAATCCAGGTTCTGTTTATAGCATCATGATGGTCGCATCCGTGTTTAGCGACATCGCGGTGAACGCATATTGGAAGCGTGTATTCGTCATCGCCATACTGGCGTATCACCCGGCGTGATGGTATGGGGTGCCACCGGTTACACATCTCAGTCACCTCTAGTTCGCGTTGACGGCACTTTCAACAGTGGGCGTTACATTTCAGATGTGTTACGACCCGTGGATCTACCCTCCATTCGACCACTGCGAAACCGTACATTTCAGCAGGATAATACACGACCGCATGTTGCAGGTCTTGTACGGGTCATTCTGGATACAGAAAATGTTCGACTGCTGCCCTGGCCAGCACATTCTCCATGTCTCTCACCAATTGAAAACGTCTGGTCAATCCAATGGTGGCTGAGCAACTGGCTCGTCACAATATGCCAGTCACTACTCCTGATGAACTGTGGTATCGTTTTGAACCTGCATGGGCAGCTGTACCTGTACATACCATCGAAGTTCTGTTTGTTTCAATGCCCAGGCGTATCAAGGCCGTTATTACGGTCAGAAGTGGTTGTTCTGGGTACTAACTTCTCAGGATCTATGCACCCAAATTGCGTGAAAATGTAATCACATGTCAGTTAGCAGCGGGATATAACACACTTTAATGTTGGAGGTCTTCGGGGTAAGTGTTGTCGTTTATTAACAAATCGATTCATCTTCACGACTAAGTTGATATTTTAAATAATTACACTAAAGCAGTCTTCTTAGCTTAAATTTTATATAATTTTAAACGACTAGGTTGCGAGTTACGACATCAATTTACGGTATTAGTATTTCAAAGGTGTTCGCTATTTCTGGTGTGCTATGACACAAGAATCTACAACGACCAAAGAAATAAGTGGTAGTTCGGAGTATATCAACGTCTTAAAATATGTATACTGATCAGCCAGAAAATTATGGCAGGCGACCTATCTTTGACAGAGGGCAGTTTGTGACGGCCCGGAGGTTCAGTATGAGCATTTCGGAAACTGCTCGAGGTCTTCTGTGGTGACTGCCTTCAACACGTGGCGAAACCAAGGTGAAACCACGTGGAGACTTCGTTGGATTGGGTGGCCACCCGTCATTACAGATGTCGGACGTCGTAGGCTGGGCAGACTGGTAAAACAGGACAGGCGGCGAACTGTGGCGGAACCGACAACATGCTTTAACTCTGGGCACAGTAAAAGAGTGTCTGAACACAGAAGCACCGAA
This sequence comes from Schistocerca piceifrons, assembly GCF_021461385.2. NCBI lineage: Eukaryota > Metazoa > Arthropoda > Insecta > Orthoptera > Acrididae > Schistocerca > Schistocerca piceifrons. The sequence continues at coordinate 841,100,646 of NC_060140.1, read as the reverse complement.
CACTCCTAACAATGGGCCTCCGTACCCGAAGACCCAAGTGCCAGTGTTAACACCACGACATCGGCATCTACGACTGAAATCTGCACTGGATGTTGGCGCAGTGGCAGAGCGTTGCGTGGCCTGATCAGTCCCGGTACCCTCTTCGTCATACTGATGGAAGGGCGTGAATCCGCCATCTTCCAGTGGAACAGATCCTTGAGACCTGTACTGCAGGAGACAAGCTGATGACGGCTCCATTATGCGCTGGGGATCATTCACGTCGCCCTCGATGGGTGCAGTGAAGCTCGTGCAACGCCCTATGAGGTCCGAGGAATTTCATACACTGGTTGCAGACCACGCACACGCCTTCATGACTGACATGCTTCCCGACGACAGTGGCGTTTTTCAGCAAGATAATGCGTCGTGTCACAAGGTCAGGAGTGTGATGGAATGGTTCGAGGAACACAGCGGCATGTTTCAATTAATGTGCTGCCCCCTCCCCCCACCCTCAACGTACCAGATCCGAACCGGATCGAACACATTTGGGGTGTGATTGAACGCTACGTCATAGCCCATCGCCCCCTTCCCGGAATTTTGCAGGAATTAGATGACTTGCGTGTGCAGATGTGCTACCGACTCCCTCCAGCGACCAACCAAGGCCTCTTTGCTCCCAGGCCACGACGCGCCGCCTCTGTTATCCGTGCTAAAGGTGGATTTACCGGCTATTAGTTAGGTGATCATAATGTTCTGGTTGATCATTATATACATGTGGCCAAAGTGTAACGTCTCTAGCCAAAACTGTATTCGTATGCCAGGTTTCATGTTGGTAACACTGATGTGAGCAGTCGAATTTAATATTTAGTCCTCCATCATTGCCGGTCGCTGTGGTCCAGCGGTTCTAGGCACTTCATTCCGGAACTGCGCTGCTCCTACGATTCCAGGTTCGAATCCTGCCTCGGGCATGGATGTGTGTGATGTCCTTAGGTTAGTGAGGTTTAAGTAGTTCTAAGTCTAGGTGACTGATGGCCTCAGATGTTAAGTCCCACAGTGCTCAGAGCCATTCGAACCATTTGAACTCCATCAGTGTCATTGTTAGCATTTGATACTGTGAATAAACATTTTAAGCAGTTTCATTCAGTTTGTCCCATTGGCGATACGTCAACGAAATATTCCCAGAACATGAAATAAAGCGCGAATATGAAACGCTCGAGAAGAAAATTATCAAAATTCTCAAAAGTGAGTACATACACGAAACTTGTGGGTTTGGTGACCGGAGTGATTATACTGGAGCGCGTGGACACATGTTTTTTCCCAATAAACGTTTGGTAGATCACGTGCATTTGCTATAAATGTTGAAACAATCCCCAAGACTTACATCTCTTGCTTCATGTAGCATAGTTCTCTTTGTATATATAAATATACACAAACTCGGAAACATGTCGTAGAAAAATGACCTGAGTAACCAAATCTTTGGAACCTGTTTAAACGTTTAAGGATTGGCTCTCAGAAAAATCGTGTGGACATAGACTGTTTGGCTTCTACAGGCGATGGTGTCACAATGACAGATTTTCAGCCGGAAAGACAGTAAATTAAAGTATCGAAACAAGAAGCAGAACAAACTGTCTTGCGAATATCTTTCGAGTAAACCACAGTACTGTACAATACAAACGAATTAAACACCAAGTGTGGAACAATAAACCGTATAAGAAAGCTTTAATTAACTGGAAGAAAGGGCTACAATGAATGGCGTAGATTTAGAAGCCTCGAGAGCAAGAGCCAGAAATATAGGAATGGATACCCAAATCGTACGAAACTTTTACAAAAAATGCATCTTTCCATGTATATCAGAATTCATCATTACAACTCTGTCATAAAACAAGTCTGTCATATTACTCTTGAGTGTCTTATCCTCTCCGAGAAAGTTGTACAAGACAGATCTTATGGAACGTACTGTGCATTAATTGAAAAGCATAGTAACAGGAAATAGATTATAAATTAGAAAAATATGGATACAGCGCCCAAATGCCGAGTTCGGTTTTATGGCGACGTACAAAGAATCATTGATTCCAAATGAATGAAACGTGCCTTCAACATCTTTGACTCAAAACCGAAGAGAAGAATATCGTGGCACATGAACCTCCATAATGACAAGGGGGACATAGCCATACAACCAGGAGACACACAAATCTGAAATATTGTTTGAATAGCTAGCGTGACATACGGAATTTTCTGGGGTGAAAAATAGGGAAAATGGTTTCAAATAGGCGGATAAACGCCGTGATAGGGACAATAAATTAATGAAAAACATTTGGTTCAAACGGAAAAACAATAAGTGGAAATAGCTGTCTCATAAGCTTGTCGTGATTGTTGTATGGACGAATAACGAAATAAATGAATATAAATTACATGCAGTATGGAAATATTTCATTTATGACAATCCAATAAGACAACGGCAGTATTGGCTCAGAACGACTGAAACTTTACGCCGTTTCTTTTGTTGCTGAGGAGATGCCACATGTTCGAAACGTCTGGAGAGACTGGGTGTACGTACCGCAAGTCTGTCGTGAAACGTACGCTATACAGAGAAGGAGGCATATAGAGACGTTTCCTGTAATGAGAGACCTCTGAACTTAAACGTTAGCAGCAGTTAAGATAAGGTTAATACGCCTCGCCTGCTATTCTACATTGTGTAGGCGACAACGTGATGCAAGCTGAAAAGAGGCCACAGCCAACGCTCACCCACACATTCACCTGCTATGCTCTTTCTCGCTCCCTCCTTCCCGCCCCTCTCTCTTTCTCTTTTTCTCCTGTATGGCGCGCGCGTGACTCAGCTAAATCTTACGCCAGCTTCATACCTGACCACACACGGTAGCTGGATGCTTCATACTGTTCGTCAACTTACATCTTTCTTTGGGACTGTTAATTCTGAAGACACCCCATTTACTAAGAGAAATGTAGGAGAGAGACTAATGAAGTACTAATCGCCATTACTAACACCAAATTCTAAGAGAAACTTCGATCAAAGCCAGATAACTAATAACTGTTGTATAAAACTATCACAAACCGCACAGAAGACCCATTAGATTTTAATGAGCAAAGGAACAAACTGCCTTTGGAAGTGGATAGAGTACAATGGAGCATTTACAAATCCTGGACGAAATTGCCAGTTTGAATGGGACTTCCGGTAATAGCTTCTGAGAAAGCTTTTCCCTTGCTTTCAACGACAGTTTAGATAACAGCTCTTGAGCAACCTGGATTTGTTTCAACCTATTGTGAAATAATCCAGGAGCGAGTCAGCCACAATGAACAGATCAGTGAACGCATTACCGTAGTAACGATTCACGAAGAGGTTGAAAGAACTACTTACATAAGAAAAACGAAAATTTAATGATGACTGCGGACAGGAATTCTGGAGGAGGAAAGTGAAGTCGAGGGAAAGTAAAGAACAGGGAGTGGACGAGTGGAACAGATGGGCAAACGGCCTGGTAGAATTTTGGACAGAGTACAATTTAATCATATCCAATATTTAATTTTAAGATCATAGGATTAGACTGTACACACGGAAGAAACCTTCAGGCACCAGAAAGTTTGACACACGGTACGTGATGGCAAGAAAGAAATTTAGAAATGAAATTTTAGACTGCAAAACTTTTCCCTGGAGAGATGTGGGCTCTGAGCGTAATTCACTACTTATGAACTACAGATTGAAACTGAAAAATTGCAGTAAAAGAATTGGCTCTGAGCACTATGTGACTTAACTTCTGAGGTCATCAGTCCGCTAGAACTTAGAACTACTTAAACCTAACTAACGTAAGGACATCACACACATCCATGCCCGAGGCAGGATTTGAACCTAAGACCGTAGCGGTCGCGCGGTTCCAGACTGAAGCGCCTAGAACCGCTCGGACACTCCGGCCGGTAGTTGCAGTAAGACTGGAAATTAAAGAGACGGGACGTGTATAAACTGAAAGAACCAGACTTCCGGAATCTTCAGATTTAGTTCGACTACGTTCCATTACCGTTTTCTACTTTTGTTAATTTTCATGCCATAATCTCTTCTCAGGAGATTAATCATTCCGTACAAATGATCTCTCAAGTCATTTAATGTCTCTGAAAGAACTGCAATGTTTTCGGCAAGCATCAGATGTTTATTCTTCTGCATGAAATTTAACCCCTTTCCAAATTTCTCCTTGGCTTTCTTTACTGCTTGTTCAATGAGTGAATGTCAGGTGGATGTTGATATTCAGTAAACAAATCTGGTACGGTTGCTTCAGTTCAATATGGATGGCCGATTGACGGTATACACAGGGAGCACCAGAATAGAATATAATAAATTTCATTGAACCAGAAAAGTTTCTGGTCCACAAATTACTGTGGATCTAGAATGCATCGCCTGTGCAAGACTCACTTTGCCCTTTTTCCCTCACGATATCCTGCGAAATATGGACGAAAGGTAAAGGCAGGTTCCCTATGCTTAGATTTCCGGAAAAAGTTTGACACAGTGCCACTCTTCGGACTGTTAAAGGGAGTCCGAGCATTCTGAATAGGTTTCCAGATATGTGAGTCGCTAGAAGACTTCTTAAGTAACAGGACGCAGTACTTTGTCCTGGACAGGGTGTGTTCTTCAGAGACAAGGATATCGTTAGCAGTGCAACAGGAGACTATTATTCAATCAGTCATCTAATTTATTAAAAATTTTCGTAATATGTGATATGCAAAGTCTATTGAAAGTGTGATATATGTGATGTTAGAGTGCCCTGCTAATGTGTGTTTGTAACGTGTGGAAAGAAATATATGACATGTATAATTTACTAAATAATGTTTTTTCATGTATTAATGAAATTAAAATGTTCATGTATGTAAATTTATATATTTGTACAAGTTGTCATTTGTATAAAATGGTACGCGCTTAGAGACATTGTGTACGATATGTAAAAGGTGGACTGCTTTTCTACCCTATGGAAGTTACTGTGGGAAGCATAAAAGGTGGCTTGGATTTTTGGCGTGCCACCTGTAAAGCGAGCGGGAACGAGAGGACAGTCTGTAGGCAGCAGTGGAAGAGGCAACACACGGACGGAGCAGGCGATGCCTTGTCTGGAAACTGTTGCGCAGTGGTCTCGGATGACTACTGCTGAATTATTACGCCTTTGGTACAAGTTGTTGGGCTACTTTATGGACGTTAAAACGACGGCAAGAAGAATTAATTAGTCCATACGTCAAAAAACTTGGCCGCCGTACCATGGCTATCCGCCAAATCCAATGCTTACAGCCCACAGGTTACGAACTGTATAATTAGAATCGTAGAAGCCAGAATAATTATTGCGTTAAACATAATTGGTTTCACCTTGTTATTTTATTCCTAATCATTCACCTGAAAAGTAAACCTTTTATAAAAACATTTGAAGTGCTTTATTCAGTATCTACTATCACTAATTTTATATTGGAATAAATATCTGGAAATAATTGTTGTGTACTAACTTTTAAAGTGAAGGTAGAAGTACTGTATGATTTACGTAGTAGAAGTGCTGAAGTGAAATTTTGCGTAAGTACTGAAGTAGATGTTTTCAGACAAAATATAACGATTTTAATATTCTTACTCTCTTTGTGGCTCTAAGTAAAGTGGATGTGAGTAAATAAGTTTTGAGTGAAGTAAAAATAAATCTCTTCCAGTTAGGAATGAAATTCAGCAAAGTACAAATAGTTATAGAAAGAAAATTGCTTATGCGACTCAGTAACACTGAAGTAGGGTTGCATAAAAAAAACTGAGTGACGATATAGAGTGACCATATATTACCTTTGGCTGTTGGAAAATCATTTTTTGAGAGAGCGATACAAAAAAAGTGTCTTAATAGATTTAAGTATGTGTACTATGTTTCTTGTTTATACAAACATTGAAATCCCCCTTGGCCAAATTTTCAGCATCTAGTGATGATAAAAAATTCGTGGCATTTCTAGTTCAAAACAGTATATGTATATGGGTGTAGAAGCTAAAAGATTCCTGTACCTTTTGAAACTTCCCCTTAGAAAAATTCATGAATTACTGTGCTGATAAAGCTCTTACGTTATTTGATTTTCAAACAGCTGAGCAGAACTGAACGTACTCAGACATTTCTCGCTTTACTCATTCTGATCAACACTAAACTGACACACAATATTTTTAGCGCAACGCGATCTGACTTTCAATAATCCCTACAAAAGAATGGCCCTGACTGACAACATTCAAAAGTCAACATATATATATATATATATATATATATATATATATATATATATATATATATCAGTTCATTACATACAGAATTACAAATTTACTCTTTCTGATGGACACACGTCCAGATCGTCCGCTCTCAAAATTCTGCCATCTCTCTCCCCACATCCACCACTGCTGGCGGCTCACCTCCAACTGCGCAACGCTACGCGCTGTTCACATCCAACTGCCCAACACTACAGTAGCAAATATTCCAACAATGCAAACCAGCCACAGACTGCGCACAGCACAGTCAGTGATTTTCATATAGAGCGCTACGTGGCGTTATCAACATAAAAACCTAAACAGCCTACTTACACTTTCTCAGAACCATATCCTGAAAAGTTACATTTATTTGTAAAGTTATGTTACGGAACGGCATGAAAGTAGGGCAAATTTACTTCTTTTGATTTTCTGAATTTTAACCATTTCTCGCCTAGATTGGCTGGCGTCCGTAAATCCAATAGAGAAACCAATTAATGAACTTGATACAGAAAGCTCCCAGTATCGGTATTGTTCTATTTTACTGCATTTATTTCTAACAGCTAGAAAACACTAAGGAAGAGGAGTTAACAGTTTGATTTCCACATCGATTAATCATCCATGACGGTCAATTGCTGTAAAAGGAGGAACATTATACGACAGATGCGTACTATATTAACAGTTCCACAAATAATACTGTTATAAGTGCGACTTTTCCCGTAGCATGTCTACTCTCTATCTCTCTATAAAAATGAGATGATAGATAAGGTGAGCAGCAATCTGCGATTGTTTGCTGATGACGCTGTAGTGTACTGGAAATTGTTTCTTTTGGGTGAGTGTAGGACAATACAGGACGATTTGGATAGAATTTTTGTTTCGTGTGATAAATTGCGGCTTTCTCTAAACGCGGAAAAATGGAAGGTAATGAAGACAAGTAGGAAAAAGAAACCTGCAGTTCTAGAATTTGGTCTAGGAGTGTGTTGCTTGGCGCACTATCGTATATTGAGTATTTAGACGGAACGAGCACGTACGATCGGTCGTAGGGAAGGCGAATGATCGACTTCGTTTAACTGGGATAATTTTTGGAAAGTGTTGCATATCTACAAAGGAGAAGAGATATAGGACATTAGTGCAAACGAAACTGCAGTACTGCTCGAGTACACCTGGTCCAACTAAAGAAAGACCTCGAAGCAGTTCAGAGACACGCTCCAAGATATGTTCAAAAATGACTCTAAGCACTATGGGAATTAACATCTGAGGTCATCGGTCCCCTAGAACTTAGAACTACTTAAACCTAACTAACCTAAGGACATCACACACATCCATGCCAGTGGCAGGATTCGACCTGCGACCGTAGCAGCAGCGCGGTTCCGGACTGAAGCACCTGCAACCGCTCGGCCACAGCGGTCGGCCAAGATTTGTTGCCGGTAGGTTCGATCATCACGCAAGTATTACAGGGATGCTTCATGAACTTGACAGTGAGGTATGGCGATGTTACTTTCGCGAAACAAATTGAGAAAATTTAGAAAACCGGTTTTATGTGCCTTAGTGCTGCACGATTCTATTGCCGTCACCGAACGTTTCGCTAAGGACCGCGAAGACGGAATAACAGAAATTGAAGCTCGAAAGAAAGTGTAGACAGTTAGTTGTTCCCTCGCTGCATTTACGAATGGATCAGGGAGGATAGCGACTAGTAGTGGTAACTCCGCCATACACCATATTGCAGCTTGCGGGTTATGTACCTAGATGTAAATCTTCGTCGCTTTCCACTCCTGACCTTGCATAGCGGAGATGCCACCAGTGCCGTGTCGCGTTCGTGACATCGACGGTACAGCAACAGTAGACCACAGCATTGGCCTTTCCTAAATATTCCGCGAAGTGTAAAACTGTAGAAAAAGAGAGAAGCAGTCAACAGCCTGAAGGCTGCTGAGACCACCACCGCTCTTCACTACGTGTGGCCTTGTTGAAGGCTGAAACGACCATCGTGAACCACAGTGTTTCTCCTCTTCCTTCTCCTCCTCCTCTCCCTGTTCAACACAGTTTGATCAAAAGTATCCAGACATATATGCCAACTGCCTTGCCGCAGTGTCAACAACGGTTTCCGTCAGATCACCGAAGTTAAGCGCTGTCGGGCTGGGCTAGCACTTGATTGGGTGACCATTCGGTCTAGCGAGAGCTGTTGGCAAACGGGGTGCACTCAGCCCTAGCGAGTCAAACTAAGGAGCTACTTGATTGAGAAGTAGCGGCTCCGGTCTCATAAAATGACATACGGCCGGGAGAGCGGTGTGCTGACCATATGCCCCTCCATATCCGCATTCGGTGAAGTCCGTGGGCTGAGGATGACACGGGCTGGCCGGTGTGGCAGTGCGGTTCTTGGCGCTTCAGTCTGGAACCGCGTGACCGCTACGGTCGCAGGTTCGATTTGGGTTGTTTGAGGGAAGAGACCAAACAGCGAGGTCATCGGTCTCATCGGATTAGGGAAGGAAGTCGGCCGTGCCCTTTCAAAGGAACCATCCCAGCATTTGCCTGGAGCGATTTAGGTAAATCACGGAAAACCTAAATCAGGATGGCCGGACGCGGGATTGAACCGTCGTCCTCCCGAATACGAGTCCAGTGTGCTACCATTTCGCCACCTCGCTCGGTACCGCAGGTTCGAATCCTGCCTCGGGCATGGATGTGTGTGTTGTCCTTAGGTTAGTTAGGTTTAAGTAGTTCTAACTTGTAGGGGACTGATGACCACATATGTTAAGTCCCAGTTAAGTCGCGTAGTGCTCAGAACCATTTGAACCATTTGTTAAGTCCCATAGTGCTCAGAGCCATTTGAACCATTTTTGGATGACACGGCGTCCGGTCGGTACCGTTGGGCTTTCATTGTCTGTTCGGGAGGAATTTGCTTTTTTTATTGGGAGATCTACTAGTGGACTTCAGTATGTAGCTAGCCCACCTTCCACTTTTATGGCGACTTGAACTCGACTAGGAACAGGCGTCCGAATATCTGTGCAGGGATGGCAGCACATTGTTCCGTAGAAGCCGAAGTCAGAGAAGGTAATGTGAGCTGTTGCTCATATGTTCGGCTTCATTTTTTTTTAACTACACTTCTACGAAAGAAAATGAAATTACAGTTGAGTTTAGTTCTTCAGGACTGTGTTTTCTAAACTGTAACATATTTGTTACGTTGAGCCCTGCATCTACAGTCCATACAGCTATAAGTTACCCTTAACATTTTACTGTGTGGTTCCGAAATATTTTATTTTTTATGAAAGAGGAAAGATCACCATAAGCAGTCTAGAAACTGAGAGAGGAACATGGTGAAAGACAAGAAAAAAGTAAGAGAATGCAAAGTCAACACAACCACGGCCAGAGAGAAGATTCTAAGGAAAAAGGGACCAGACGCACTACGAAGGAATTATCCGGGACAGAAATGAGTAAATGTGATGTACACGTACAGATAAAAACAAGTGATCACAATTTCATAAAAAGTTGCTTATTTATTGAGAAGAAATAGCTTCAAAAATTTTGTAAGTCAGTAACGAGTTGGTCCACATCTGGCCCTTATGTAAGCAGTTAATCGGCTTAGCATTGATTGATTTGGGTACATAAATTTAGACAGCATGGTCTGCGGAGCGCAACGATCTAGTTCTAACTTTGATTAAAACAACAGTTGAGATCGCAATAACGTAATGATAAACAAATGTTACTGCGATCTCGACAGTTGTTTCAATCAAAGAGCGATTGGGTTCTTAGATGTGCTCTTGAGAGACAGCGTGCCAAATTCTGTCCAATTGGCGCGTCAAATCGTCAAAATCTCGAGCCCGTGGAACAGTCCTGTCTACAATCCTCCAGACATTCTCAATCGGAGAGAGGTTCGGCAGCCTTGCCGGATTTGGCAAGCACGAAGACAAGGTGTAGACACTCGTGTAGTGTGCGGGTGGGCATTATCTTGCTGAAATGTAAGCCCAGAATGGCTTGCCGTGAAGGCCGACGAAACGACAACAGAATACCGTCGACCCATCGTTGTGGTGCAGAGGTACCGCGGATGGCAACCAAAGGGCTCCTGCTACGCTTAAAATGGCAAATCAGATCATTATTCCTGGTTGTCGGGCCGTGACCGTCTTTCGCCAGTCAGGTTGGTATCGCACAATTGTCCGGGACGCCTCCAGCACAGTTCGCTGGTCTTCGGGGCTCAGTTCGATGCGGTACTCATCACTGAAGACGATCCTACTCTACGCGATGAGGTTTCAGACCGAATGTGCCCGAATCACTCCATACAGGCTTGTTTTGTGTACAGAGGTCAATGGTAGTCGACGCAAGGGGTACCGTGAGCACAACCCCGTCTCGGCGAGCCGCCCATTAATGGTCCCTGTGGTCACCGGAGCATCAGTTGCACGTCGGATCGATGATAACGACGAATCCGGTGCTCTGTGTGCCTCTCTGATGATTGCTGGTTCCTCAAGTATGTCGTCTTTCTAGGTCGACTGCTTCCTTCCTGACGCGTTTTCAGTCTTGGTTCACCCACTTCCTACCCAACTGTGTAACTATTCTCAGATTACTCCAATCGTCTTCTTTGAGCCCAACTACGACCTATTCTTGAGTACTGCTCGAGCGTTTGGTATCCCTATCAGGTCGGATTGAGGGAGGACATAGAAGCAGTTCAGAGGCGGGCTGCTAGATTTGTTACTGGTAGGTTTGATCATCACGCGAGTGTTACGGAAATGCTTCAGGAACTCGGGTGGGAGTCTCTAGAGGAAAGGAGGCGTTCTTTTCGTGAATCGGCACTGATAAAATTTAGAGAACCAGAATTTGAGGGTGACTGCAGTACAATTTTACTGCCGCCAACTTACATTTCGCGGAAAGACCACCAAGATAAGATAAGAGAAATTAGAACTCATATAGAGGCATACAAGCGGTCATTTTTCCCTCGTTCTGTTTGGGAGTGGAACAGGGAGAGATGATGCTAGTTGTGGTACGAGGTACCCTCCACCACGCACCGTATGGTGGATTGCGGAGTATCTATGTAGATGTAGATGTAGATGTAGAACTATATGTCCTTTCTCAAATTCTGAAATCTGCGTTTGGTGTTTACGCGCCTGTCTGCGAGACATAGTTACTGTCCAACTGAGTAAACGGAACGAAATTCGCAAAGATTTTATGCCCTGAAATCGACCTGTCCCCTGTGTATTCCTAGCCAGCTGCGCAGTGAGATGGCGCTGCAGAGTTAAAAATTCACCCATCGTCCACCAAGGTTTACGAACGGCTCTGAGCACTATGTGACTTAACATCTGAGGTCATTAGTCCCCTAGAACTTAGAACTACTTAAACCAACTAACCTAAGGATATCACACACATCCATGCCCGAGGCAGGATTCGAACCTCAGACCGTAGCGATCGCACGGTTCCAGACTGAAGCGCCTAGAACCGCTCGGCCACAGCAGCCAGCCGCGAAGGTTTACAGTTTTGAGTTGTCCTTCGATACCTGCTTGAATATCAATATGCGACCACTTTGCTTAACTCCTTCGTGGTGCGTCGCTTTTTTTTTCTGAGTGTGTAAAAGCGGTTTGTATGCGGCATAAGCAGCCACTGAGACAAAGAAAAGATGGAGGTGCTTGGCACTGGGTTGTTCAAACCGAATGCGAGATGTTTTAAGCTGAGAATGTTCGTTTGCGTTACTTTAGAGAGAAATTATTTCGAGTAGTTTTTGCTAGTGTATATAACATTGCAATCTCCAAATTTAAAAAAAAAATTATGAAATGTCAGATTTTTGCAATTTTTACATTTTAGACTGTTCGTTACCCTTTTTGTCTGTAAACGGCAGTAAGGAGACAAGATTAAACTATATTTTGCTTAATACAAGGTCTAAAAAAATTACACATATAAACTAAATAAAGTGATATTTATTTTTTCCCATATATCACTTTTTTCTCGTTAGTAAATTCATGCATGACGTATAATACGCAGCCTCCGAAAACGTGTACGGTCCGCACCTCGTGTTCTAGTGCTCAGAATCGCTGCCTCTAGGTCACGCGGTCCCGGGTTCGGTTCCTGAGCGTGTAGAACATTTTCCTTCGCACAGGGGCTATATGTCTGCGTTGCCCTAATCATCTCATCTCATCTTCAGCACAAACACGCTCAAGTCGCCGAAGTGGTGTCATGTAGAAATAACTGCGCCAGGCTGCTTCAGTTTACTGTACAGATTCGGTTTCGGGCCTCCGTAGCTTATGTTCGGCCAGTCTGCAGACCCTCGCCCGACTGACAGTGGTCGCATCGCAGCGCCTGCGCAGACGTACGCAACAACGCGAACTGCTTTCCTAACTGTGTGCACAGGCTGTGTCGTGCTGTGCGTTGTCCGCCGTCTACCGTACGACGCGCGGAGAATTCCCGAGCACGTAATTTGCGCCACGCGCTTCTGAGGAATTTCGTCAGCCTTTCCACTCTTACACAGTTCCCCGCCTCAGAACCTGGTACGATGCAAGAGAAAATGTAGCTTCTTTTTCAGAGTGTCTCCAAGTTTTTTGGACCTGTGTATTCCTTTACACCGGCCCCGTAGCCGAGATCGCTAACGCACACCTGAGCGGCGACGCTCGACTCCGCGGCACGCCGGTTCGAATCCCTGATGGTGGACGACTATTTTTCTCTCAGAAGGGGAGGCCACGACGTCTGGACCACGGATTTACTTCGAACTTTCTACGCATCTAGTAGTCCATTAAAACAACATAATATGCAAGTAGCAAGGTGCACTACTCTGGAAATTCCGATACCGGCACGGTAGCTCAGCGTAGTCGGTCAGAGGGGCAACTACCGTAATAATAGTAATAAAAAAAGAGAAAAAACTGAGTAAACGGGTCAACGATGAACTTCAACAGGTGTCATGGGACGTCCGCTCCGAACAAATGCAACAAACAACAACGAACAAAATTAGATCAGCAAAGGAAAAGAAAGAAAAAAAGTGGTTAGTGTTCGCTCGTCGCAAGCGGTTAATGGACGAGGTGATGCTTCGAATCCCGCAACCACTTCGTTTCCAACCATATTTTTGTCATCACTGGTCACATTATTTAATTTATATGGCATTTGAGAGGTAATGCAATGAAAAAACTACGTGCATTTTCATGAAGTTGTAGTTAATTTCATATGCTATGCGACTATTTACTATAGGTTGCAGTAAGTACTGGGAATTAAGAAGCTTGCACAGGATAGAGTAGCATGGAGAGCTGCATCAAACCAGTCTCAGGGCTGAAGACAACAACAACAACAACCATTAAAATTTCAAGGACGAGGGCAAGCTTGTAAAGCTCAAGTCAGGCCTCCATAAATAATGATGCAAATGACATTATTCACAGTCAGTAATATGGTGTGGATCCCAAACACTCGAGTAGTATCCAAGAACAGGTCGGACTAGTGTTCTATACGTGGTCTCCTTTAGAGATGAACCACACTTCCCTATAATTCTCCCAGTGAGCCTTCACAAGCTCGTTCCATTTCATATCGCTTTGCAACATTGAGCCTAGATATTTAATCGATGTGAATGTGTCAAGCATCTCACTACCAATGCTGCGTTCCAACAGAACGGCTTTGGTTTTCCTATTCATCCGCATTAACTTACATTTTCCTACATTTGGTGTTAGCAGCCGTTAGGGCCGTAAATTGAACTAAATACATAGGAATTACAATTACGAAGAACTTAAATGGGAAATAACACATAGAAAATGTTGTGGGGAAGACACAATGACTGCGTCTCATTGGCAGGAGACTTAGGGAATGTAACAGATCTGTTAAGGAGACTGCCTACACCACCCTTGTCTGTCCTCTTTTAGAATACTGCTGCGCAGTGTGGAATCCTTACCAGATAGGACTGACAGAGTACATGGAAAAAATTCAAACAAGCACAGCACGTTTTGTATTATCGGGAAATATTGAAGAGAGTGTCACTGACATTATACAGGATTTGGGCTGGATATCATTGAAAGAAAGGCGTTTTTCGTTGCGACGGAATCTTCTCACGAAATTCCTATCAACAACTTTCTCCTCCGAATGCGAAAATATTTTGTTGACACCGACCTCCATAGGGAGAAACGATCACCACGATAAAATAAGGGAAATCAGAGTGTGGTGTCGATAGTTCGGATGCCACAGCGTAGGTGCACGCTCACGTAAGTTGGCACTACGACAGAAGACTAACTACGCCGACCACAGCGCCCCCCGGCAGAGGCTGTGGAGCTCAGCGAGTGCCGTCTTGATTTCTGCCCATTTTATCAAGAGCTGACGGCCTGGAAACATTCTTTCGACTACCGAATGGACTAGCTTGCTGTTGAGACTTTGATCCGACATCGACTGCGGATTCAAACTTACGTGCTCATCCTAGCCAAAGTTATGTATGTCTTTGTCATTTACTTGTGGTTTTTGCCTCTAGCAAAAAAGTCTTACTTACATGCAGTACCGAAGTGCTTCATCACTCCTGCTCCTACTCGCTTCCTTCACTCTCGGCCTATATTACAGAAGCAGATCACAGAAGCAGACCCACGCACCGCCTATCCAGGCGCGATACAAAAAGCAGAGCTCGTACGGAAAGATATAGGTATCCGTTTGTGCCGCTCGCTATACGAGAGTGGAATAATAGAGAATTGTGAAGGTGGTTCGATGAACCCTCTGCCAGGCACTTTAATGTGATTTTCAGAGTCTCCATGAAGATGTAGATGTAGAAATTTTGCCTAAATCATCTTGTATCCTACTACAGTCATTCATCTCCGACACCTTCGTGTACGCCATTGCATCATCAGCAAACAGCAGCAAATTGCTGCTCACGCACATCATTTATGTGTTGTTGTTGCTGTTGTGGTCTTCAGTACTGAGACTAGTTTGATGCAGCTCTCCATGCTACTCTATCCTGTGCAAGCTTCTTCATCTCCCAGGAGCTACTGCAACCTACATCTTTCTGAATCTGCTTAGTGTATTCACTCATGGGCTCCCTCTACGATTTTTACCCTCCACGCTGCCCTCCAATACTAAACTGGTGATCCCTTGATGCCTCAGAACATGTCCTACCAACCGATCCCTTCTTCTAGTCAAGTTGTGCCACAAACTTCTCTCTCCCCAATCCTAATCAATACTTCCTCATTAGTTATGTGATATGCCCATCTAATCTTCAGCATTCTTCTGTAGCACCACATTTCGAAAGCTTCTATTCTCTTCTTGTCCAGACTATTTATCGTCCATGTTTCACTTCCATACATGGCTACACTCCATACAAATACTTTCAGAAACGACTTCCTGACACTTAAACCTATACTCGATGTTAACAAATTTCTCTTCATCAGAAATTCTTGCCTTACCATTGCCAGTCTACATTTTATATCCTCTCTCTAAATCGACCATCATCAGTTATTTTGCTCACAAAATATCAGAACTTCTTTACTACTTTAAGTGTCTCATTTCCTAATCTAATTCCCTCAGCATCACCCAACTTAATTCGACTACATTCCATTATCCTTGTTTTGCTTTTGTTGATGTTCATCTTATATCCTCCTTTCAAGACACTATCCATTCCGTTCAACTGCTCTTCCAAGTCCTTTGCTGTCTCTGACAGAATTACAATGTCATCGGCGAACATTAAAGTTTTTATTTCTTCTCTATGCATTTAAATACCTACTCAGAATTTTTCTTTTGTTGCTTTTACTGCTTGCTCAATATACAGATTGAACAACATCGGGGAGGGGCTACAACCCTGTCTCACTCCCTTCCCAACCACTGCTTCCCTTTCATGTCCCTCGACTCTTATAACTGCCATCTGGTTTCTGTACAAATTGTAAATAGCTTTTCGCTCCCTGTATTGTCCCTTCAGAATTTGAAAGAGAGTATTCCAGTCAACATTGTCAAAAGTTTTCTCTAAGTCTACAAGTGCTAGAACGTAGGTTTGCCGTTCCTTAATCTAGCTTCTAAGATAAGTCGTAGGGTCAGTATTGCCTCACGTGTTCCAATATTTCTACGGAATCCAAACTGATCTTCCCCGAGGTCGGCTTCTACTAGTTTTTCCATTCGTCTGTAAAGAATTCGTGTTAGTATTTTGCAGCCGTGGCTTATCAAACTGATAGTTCGGTAATTTTCACATCTGTCAACACCTGCTTTCTTTGGGATTGGAATTATTATATTCTTCTTGAAGTCTGAGGGTATTTCGCCTGTCTCATACATCTTGCTCACCAGATGATAGAGTTTTGTCAGGACTGGCTCTCCCAAGGCTGTCAGTAGTGTACTGAGAATAATAGCCCTTGTATTACACATTCCTCGTGCATCCCTGACGATACCCTTGTCTCGGATGAACACTCGTCATCGAGGATGACGTACTGGGTCATGTTACTTAAGGCCTCGGGCCACTCGCGCGTGTGAGAACCAAGTCCGCACTCTCGTACCTTCGTTAACAATCTGCAATGGGACACAGTGTCAAATGCTTTTCGGAAACATACGAATGTAGAATCTGCATCTTGCCCTACATGCATGATTCGCAGGGTACCATGTGAGTAAAGTTTTCCACTAGCGAAATTTTCTAAAACCGAGCTGATTCGTGTACAGAAGCTTTCCCGTCTCAAGGAAATTTATTACATTCGGACTGAGAATATGTGCAAGAGATCTACATCAAACCTATGTTACAAATATTGGTCCGTAATTTTGCGAGTCCGTTCGCTAACCTTTCTTATACGAAGGTTGGAACTTTAATACGTGTTTCAAAGTTTTACTGGCCATCAAAGTAGTCACTAGCATTGTGTAAACCCGTTTCCAGCGAAGTGGAAGTCGTAGGATACTCTTAGCATTGCCAGTTGTGTTGACAGTTCGAGCAGCTCGGTCTATTGCCCGATGAACTTGTAGCAGTTATTAAGCGAATGCTGCTTCCTTCAGTTTAGAAATCGAGTTGAACTCACGAGGGCTTACGTCAGGCGAGTGCAGTAGGTAGTACAGCACTTAGCAGCCCCATCAGTCAAACAAATCAGTAACAGCTTGCACTGTACGTGCTTGAGCGCTGTACTGCAAAATGGTGGTCAGGTCTTGCAGAAAGTGTCATCCCTTCTGTCTCTAAGCCGGTAGTAGGTTGTGTTCCAAAAATGAACAGCATAGAGGCAGAAATGATTGTACTGTACGGAAGGTGCTGCGAACCATTCTCAAATGGTATCCGTACAAGATCCATATCGTACAGCAGCTTGTGCACGCATAACGACGTGTTGACTTCGCCCTCCACTTTGAAGCTGACTACGGCTGGCCCTGGACGATCCTATGCACAGACGAAGCTCATTTTTCTCTGGCGGGCGAGGTGAAGACACAGAGTTGCAGGGTGTGGGCATCTCCACCTCCAGTCACTGTGCATGAAGTTCCTCTGTATGGTGAACGTGTCACCGTACGGTGTGGCTTCACGGCTACGTTCATCATTGGCACATCCTTTTTTTAAACAGGTTGGCGCTCAACGACCAAAGACGTGCAGTGTGACTGGCCAGAGTCAATGCCATATGCTTCGCCAGAATGTCACGCCCGCTCTACAGGAACTCAACAGTTTTCATGGGAAATGGGGTCCCAACGCACATAGCTAGTTAAGTTCACCTGCTCTCTCGAAACTCATCTGGAAACGATCAAATTATCAGCCGATCGTCTCCAAATTCTTGGCCGGCACGCCCACCTAATCTCACTGCCTGTGATTTCTGGTTGTGGGCCTATCTCAAGGACAGGGTTTACCAGGGGAAGATTCACACATGTTATGACCTGATCAAGGAAGGTAGGCAGAATATCTACGGACATGCTTTGTTCTGCTGTGTAGAACGCAATCCTGCGTTTTCAGGCTCTTTTGGACACTGATGGGCGACATATTGAGCCCCTTTTGTAGCTGTAACGGTACCGATATCTAGTAGCGTGAGATATCTTAGCAGAACATTAAAAGTGTTTCAGCTGAACTGATGAATGTGTGTGTTTGTCCTTAGGATAATTTAGGTTCAGTAGTGTGTAAGCTTAGGGACTGATGACCTTAGCAGTGAAGTCCCATACGATTTCACAAACATTTGAACATTTTTGAACAGTTGAACTGATTCTTTACTATTTCTCTTCCCGACGACCTTGACATTGATGCTACCAAGTTTGGTACTCGTACAGTAATTAGTTTCCGTGTTATAACGTGTTAAATAGGGAAAGATTAATTATAACCATCCGGTATTCGACATTTTCGTTTGCCACCCTACGTATGTCGCTTGATGAGTCAAGGAGAAGAGCTAAATGTAAGTGTTCTTAATGTCAGGTGGGACGAAAAATATGTGCAAGCGAGTGAGCCATAATTGTACTCTTAGCGGCAGGACACGCGTGGGGCGTCCTCTAGACAAATTCTGCATCACCTTCACGCTTGCACAAGCTTCAGATATTTATGCACTGAGGGCACTCTATAATTTCCTTTCGGTGGGGAACTCTCATAACTGCAGACGTCCGGCAAACGTCCGTGAACTTGGCTGTCCTCCACAACCGCCAGAAGAAGCTGAGACCTCTTGCGTCAAGGACAGACGCGAAGTTTCCGTGTAATAGATGGCCACTGATATCACCTACAACGGTGTGAGAAAAAGTCTCTATTAAGTATTCTACAAGGTATTCCAAGCCTTCAGGTTATGAATTATATAAAAGACTAAAAATGGAATATCTTGAGGCAGTAAGCCGAAGGTGGGACATGAATATTTCAATCTTCGAAAATATTTGGTATAACACACGCGTTTGTAAACTGGGTATGTTTGATAATCAACAACAGTCTCCCGCACTGACCAGGTTAGGCTACCCTGAGTGGCAATACATAGGTTCAAATGGTTCAAATGGCTCTGAGCACTATGAGACTTAACTGCTGTGGTCATCAGTCCCCTAGAACTTAGAACTACTTAAACCTAACTAACCTAAGGGCATCACACACGTCCATGCCCGAGGCAGGATTCGAACCTGTGACCGTAGCAGTCGCGCGGTTCCGGACTGAGCGCCTAGAACCGCGAGACCACCGCGGCCGGCGACAATACATAGTAGTATGTGATATGTGCACAGTACCATTTATGACTTATCACAACAGAGGTGCTGAGAGTACAACTGGTGCAAGTGACGTTTCACAAGAAATGGTCAAAATGCACATTTGATGAGCTAAAGCGTGGAACTCTCCTTAGTAAAAGAACCAAACGCGATTTCCTGCATAGTGACGCACTCTGTGATGATTCAGCTCCAAGTTCAAAATGGTTCAAATGGCTCTAAGCACTATGGGACTTAACATCTGAAGTCATCAGTCCCCTAGACTTACATACTACTTAACCCTAACTGACCTAAAGACATCATACACATCCATGCCAGAGGCAGGATTCGAACCTGCGACCGTTGCAGCAGCGCGGTTCCAGACTGAAGCGCGTAGAGCCGCTCGGCCACAGCAGCCGGCTCAGCTGTAAGCCAATGCGTGGACTGCATTTGGAATACAACTAGTACAAGTGAAATGGTGGACAGAAGGAGAACTTTGCTATCTTTAATTAAGGCTGAGATGTGTATTTTTTGAAATTACAGCAATAGCCCAATGTACATGATTTTAAGAGTACTTACAGTAATATTTAACTATGTTTCAGTGGGCCATATATGTTCAAATGTGTGTGAGTTCCTATGGGACCAAACCGCTGAGGTCATCTGTCCCTAGACTTACATAGTACTTAAACTAAGATCAACACACACACACACACACACACACACACACACACACACACCCATGCCCGAAGGAGGACTCGAACCTCTGGCGGGAGCGGCCGCACAGCTCGTGACACGGGGCCTCAAACTGCACGGCCACTCCGCGCGGCCCAGTAGGCCATATTTTCAAATACAGCTTGTACATCTTGAGGCAAGATCAGAATATTGACATAATAGGTCATACGTTCCTTGTAAGTAGTCATACATAAACTGACCAACCAGAACATTGTGACCACCTACCTAATGGCCGGTATGTCACACTTTGGCACAGGTAACAGCGGCGACGCGTCGTGGCATGGACGCAATGAGGCTGTGGTAGGTCGCTAGACGGAGTTGCCAGCACATACGCACACGCATGTTACCTAATTCCCATGAATTCCGGGGAGGAGGCGATGAGCTCTGACGCCACGTTCATTCACATCCCAGATGTTTTCGATCGGGTTCAGATCTGGTGGCATGGAGGCACAATCAACTAGCCGCTGTGTTTTTCGAACCGCCCAATCGCACTCCTGGCCTTGTGACATGACGCAATATCTTGTTGAAAAATGCCACTGCCGTCAGGAAACACGATCGTCATGAGGAGTTGCACGTGGTCTGCAACCGGTGTACGATACTCCTTGGACGTCGTGGAGCCTTACACAAGCTCCACTGGACCAATGGATGCCCAAGTGAATGTTATCCGGTGCATGATGGAGCAACCCCCAGCTTGTCTCCGTCTCAACAACGAACTGTTCCCCTGGGAGATGACAGATTCGTGCCCTCCCGTCGGCATGATGAAGAAGATATCGGGATTGTACAGATCATGCAACGCTCTGCCACTGCGACAACGTCCATTGCCGATGGTCGTGTGCCCATTTCAGTCGCAGTTGCCCAAGTCGCGGTGTTAACAGCGGCACATGGGTCGTCGGCTGCGGAGGCCCATCGTTAGGAGTGAGTCAGACGCACTTGTCCTCTGCCCAGCATTAAACTCTGATGTTAGTTCCGCCACAGTTAGCCGTCTGTCCTGTTTCACTAGTATCCCCAGCCGAAGATATGCGACATCAGTAATGAAGAGTGACCGCCCAACCCCACGACGTCTGGAAGTGGTTTCCTTTTGGTTTCGCCACGTGTTGAAGACACGCACCACAGCACTACTCGAACGCCCGACTAGTCGTGCAGCTTCCGAAATGCTGGCGCTGAGGCTCCGGGCCGTCACAGCCTGCCCTCGGTTAAACTCAGATAAGTCGCTCGCCTTCCCCATTCTACGCACGGACATCACACTCACTGATACTACATGCACACATCCGTGTGTCTGACTAGCACTCCTTCTTCGCCCGGTGACGCTGCTATCGCCTGGATGGGTTTATATCTATAGAAGGTCGGTGGTCGTAATGCTATGGTTGATCAGTGTATATGGAACGTGATACAAATTTTTCTCTCTCTGAAAAGGCAAAAAAAAAAAAATACACTTCGGACATATAATTGCTTCCCAACACAGGACAGATATAGTGAAGTTGGCGAGCAGAAAGTTTTCTGCAGTGGAAACGAGAAAACAAGACTTCATTTCAATTACAGCCATGGATGCCATAGCAGAGGATAAAGTTGTTAAAGACGCAGAAGGAAACAGATTACAACGGAAGAATACCAGGTGGATCAGATTCAGGAAAGAAAATCCTCTTTCAAGTATTCACTAAACCATGATCGTGAGTTTGTAGAAGCGAACTTTACGAGGCCCAATACTGATCCGCCATCAATACTTCTTCTGCAGCCTTTACGCAATCTGATTTTGAAATAAAGTTTGAGAAATAGAAAAATCTTCTGGAGATTAAGCACTACATCCCTCCATTTTACCATGAGTTCTGTAATAATACTGTATCCTTTCCCGGAATTGGGTGTAAGAAGAGGGAGTTGAGAAAGAAGAGGTCAAAGAAGGGGACTAGGGAGACTGAGAAAATGCACAACATAAAGTTACAGCTTGACGAGTGTTTCCCAGGGAGGACAGTCTTCAGGGGCTAACACAGAAGGAAATAACTATCATTTTATAGATGCTGAAGGTAGGGGATTATAGAAAGAGACTACGAATAATCTCTCGTACACTATGTGATCAAAAATATCCGGACACTCACAAATACGTACGTTTTTCATATTAGGTGCATCGTGCTGCCACCTACTGCCAAGTGCTCCACATGAGCGACCTCAGTAGTCAGTAGACATCGCGAGAGAGCAGAATGGGGCGGTCCGTGGAACTCACGGACTTCGAGCGTAGTCAGGAGATTGGGTGTCACTCTGTACGCGAGATTTCCGCGCTCCTAAACATCCCTAGGATCACTGTTTCCGATGTGAGAGTGAAGTAGAAACGTGAATGGACACGTACAGCACAAAAGCGTACAGTCCGACCTCGTCTGTTGACTGACAGAGACCGCCGACTGTTGAAGAGGGTCTTAATGTGTAATAGGTAGACATCTATCCAGACCATCACACAGGAACTCCAAACTGCATCATGATCCACTGCAATTACTATGGCAGTTAGGTGGGAGGTGACTAAACTTGGATTTCATGGTCGAGCGGCTGCTCGTAAGCCACACATCAAGCTGGTAAATGCCAAACGACGCCTCGCTTGGTGTAAGGAGCGTAAACATTGCACGTTTGAACAGTGGCAAAGTTTTGTGGAGTGATGAATCAACGGTTCACAATGTGGCGATCCGATGCCAGGGTTTGGGTATGACGAATGGCGGGTGAACGTCATGTGTCAGCGTGTGTGGTGCCAACAGTAAAATTTGGAGGCAGTGGTGTTACGGTGTGGTCGTGTTTTTCATGGAGGGGTCTTGCACCCCTTGTTGTTTTGCGTGGTACTATCACAGCACAGGCGTTCATTGATGTTTTAAGCACCTTCTTGCTTCCCCCTATTGAAGAGCAATTCGGGGATTGCGATTTCATCTTTCAACACCATCGAGCACCTGTTCAAAATGCAAAATCTCTGGCGGTCTGGTTACACGACAATAACATCCCTGTTATGGACTGACCTGAATTCTGTAGAGTGGTTACACGACAATAACATCTCTGTAACGGACTGGCTTGCACAGAGACCTTACCTGTATCCTACAGAACACCTTTGGGATGTTTTGGAACACCGACTTCGTGCCAGGCCTCACCGATCGAAATCGATACCCCTCCTCAGTGCAGCACTCCGGGAAGAATGGGCTGCCGTTCCCCAAGAAACCGTCCAGCACCTGATTGAATGTATGCCTGGGGGAGTGGAAGCTGTCAGCAAGGTTAACGTTGGGCCAACACCATATTGAATTCCAGCATTACCGATGGAGGGCACCACGAACTTGTAAGTCATTTTCAGCCAAGTATCCAGATACTTTTGGTCACATAGTGTATGAATTGGAACCACACTCATATATTTTCGTTGTTATTTTTAAGTTTATTTCCTGTTTACCTGTTTTTCATTTTATTTTATTAATTTCGCTTTAATTACTCACATATAATTGTCTTCTAGTGAACATCTATTGCATTACTTACGAGTATATCAAGGGTGTTGGACCGAAAAAGTTCTTCAAAGTGCGGCACATTAAATAAAGTGTTCTCATATTTGTACCCGTTTTACTCTAAGAAGTTTTAAGATGTAAGATCGCATAATTTAATACATAAAAAACAGATAAACCGACCATTAGGAAAAAATATCTGATGTTACGTTAGTAACTCAAATAATTTATAAATAGCTATTGACCTTGGCTGTTATTTACTGAGTTTGCTTCAGCATGCACCTACATCACTTTTACTCTCAGTCCCTCAATTCATATGTGGTTGTGAGGGAGCATTACTCGATATAGGAACCTTCAGATACGATTTTGATGTGTGTTTTAACGGGGTGTAGGACCGAAATTGGTATCGAATGTAAGAGAGAATAGTTTATAAACAGGCTTTATACAAACTGGAAGAACTTTGTCACCGTGCATAGAAACTTAACACAATTGGATCGTTCAAGCCAAGAGATTCATCAATCAGTTTCCGTCAACGTATCCGTGGAAGCAACACTTCCAAGAACACATCAGCTACTACACTCCTGTCATAATGTGTGAAAATAAACCTGTTCTTACGCTTCAGTGGTGAGTAGAGAATTAATTGCGACCGACGGTCCTCACTTTGCAGTTCATGTGAACTTTAGTTTTTGCGCTACAGTGTAAGCTGTTTATGTCAATAAAAGGCCAAATATTAGTTCTGTACATCAAAATGCACTGTTTGCTATCCACGAGGATCTGATTAACTTTGACCGTAAAGATTCGCGAGATGTTGAATTTCTAATTACTCCTTATATACAATGTAGATTATATTGATGATAATATGGACTTATATTTATACACGTAGACACCTCACTCTGCTGTTGATTGTCTCGCTTGAATCTTTAAGGATACATAAAGAACTGCTCATATGATGTGGTGGTCACTGATGATGCTGCAATCACGATACTGCCACATTAGTGACAAATGTGAGGTAGCTCATAACTATATGCCAAATATAGATAAAATAGGTGAATCGTCCAGTTCCCTAGGAGATCACAGTTCTGCTGTGCTGGAAATCACAAAGTTCCAATTCCTGTTGTCCTCTTCAGGCATTACTATGTGTTAGCGTGAGTGGTGTACAAACCATAATTTAAGTAGATATTAACATCCTCCACAGAGGGACTGAAGACACGCTGGGGAGATATGGCGCGTCCCGTTCTGTTTGCAAAGTGCGCTACAGTATTTTGTTCTACTGTGCGTTAGCTGCCACGTCCTGTTGCCTATAGAAAAAAATTGTCTTTAATTATGTGTTAGTGGATGACCTTGAACTACGCTACTTCGTACACTGGTCACCGTTTCAAAACAGTTCCGTCCTGGAGAGGGAGTTTACCTTCCACCACTAGCTACTTTTCTCAAGTGGCGGGCCACTTTCTATCATTTCAGCAGCTTGAAACGCAACAAATTTCGACAAACAGAGACTTGCAGTTGTCATGCAGTACACGCTTTACACTCTTGTTCCATATACATATATAGTACTTCATCACAGTCCACCTACAGAACATGAGCGTCATCACTCTCTGGGCTTACCAAGATTATAAGCAGGCTTTAAAATAGATGTCCAATACCATTTTAACTGAAGTCGATGACAAATGGACTTGTAATACGAAAACTATTCAAAAACTGAGGGATTTCCAGACAGCAGATTCGGCCAGTGTTGCCTGCTGTAGTATGCCACGTACCTCGCATTTAGCCACCCATACCAGCAATACGACCAGCGCCACACATTGTGACGGTATGGTAGGACTTATGGACAGGATTACAATGGACTAAGGTCCAAAACCGGTCACCATTTATATAGAAACAAACTTCTGTGCACCTTCGACGGTTTTGTAATTTCATTGAATCGTACGCTGAAGCGCCAAGGAAATAGACATGCATGTTCAAATACGGCGCAGCGGGTCGCCAACGGCTATGTAAGACAACAATTGTCTGGCGCAGTTGTTAGATCGGTTACTCCTGCTACAATGGCAGGTTATCAAGTAATAAGTGAGTTTCAACATGGTGTTATAGTCTGCGCACAAGCGATGGAACACAGCATCACCGGGATAGCGATGAAGAGGGGATTTTGCCAGACGACCATTTCACGAATATACCGTGAATATCAGGAATACCATAAAACATCAAATCTCCGACATCGCTGCTGCCGGAAAAAGATCCTACAAGAACGGGACCAGCGACGACTGAAGAGAATCGTTCAACGTCACAGACGTACAACTCTTCTGAAAATTGGTGCAGGTTTCAGTGCTGGACCATCAACAAGTGTCAGCGTGCGAACCATTCAACGAAACATCAGCGATATGGGCTTTCGGAGCCGAAGACCCACTCGTGTATCCTCGATGACTGCACTACATAAAGATTTACGCGTCGCCTAGGTCCGTGAAGACCGACATTGGACTGTTGATGACTGGAAACATGTTACCTGGTCGGACGAGTCTCGTTTCAAACTGTATCGAGCCGATGGACGTGTACGGATATGGAGACAACCTCATGAATCCATGGACACTACATGTTAGCTGGGAACTTTTCAAGCTGCTAGAGGCACTGTACTGGTTTGGGGCGTGTGCAGTTGGAGTGATATGGACCTCTGATACGTCTACATACGATCCTGATAGGTGACACGTACTTAAACATTCTGTGTGATTACCTGCGTCCTTTCATGTCCATCGTGCATTCCGATGGACTTGGGAAATTCCAGTAGGCCACTCCGACTCCCCACACGTCCAGAATTGCTACGGAGTGGCTTCAGAAACACTCTTCCGAGTTTAAACACTTCCACTGGCGAACCGATCGATGAATTCGCCATGCGGAAGGCTACGCACTTATAATTGAGGGAAAGACGTTTAACACGAACGTAGTTAACAGGAAAAATCGGTTAATACGGTATAATACGGCACTCCATACAAAATACTATGTAATTCAGCACTTTATTTTACCACAGAAAAAGGTTTAACATGAAACGATTTCGCTTCTTGGATGAAAATACACCTGCCTTCTGCGACTACAACATCAGCGGTATTTATGGATCGTTTTTCTTTGTTCAGCCAAACAAAGGAAGAAAAATGGTTCTAGTGTGGCAATGTTAGATCTTCTCTTTGGGTACTGCCACTGTCAAAACACATTCAGTCACAATGGTGGTCGTAAAATGAAAATTATGTGATCAGATTACATGAGTTCGATACTGATTATTAGAAGAAAAGTGTTGCACTACTTTATGTAAAAGACAAAGACCCCTGCCTTGTTATGTACGTTACATGGAATATGTAAACATGTTTGACGTGGGACAATGTTCTCTTGAAAAGAAGAATTATGCATTGGCGCTTGTTAGCGAGCTATCACTTGAGAATAGCGTAATGAGTCGAAATGGAGTTGTGGACTCGTGTAAACACAAAATAACACTTCAGTAAGTTTTCGAATACAGTGGTGGGGGTATGTCGAAGCCGATGCACTGTGTATCGAAAAAAGTGAATTTTATCTGAAAATTATTTTGCGTTTTTTGTTTCTGAATGGAGGCACTGCGTATTTTTTATGCGCAGTGTCAGAGAAATCGGGCTACTTTCTTAGTTATTACAACGTCCTAGAATCACCGGATTAACTTATTTGCAGTCGATAACTATATGTGCACAGTGTCGATTATGACAGACGAAGACGTTTTGGATATCATTTAAAGCTCGAAATATAGCATCACTGTAGGCGTAGACCACGGGTCTGAAAGTGAAAGCCGGCCGGGCTGGCTTAGCGGTTCTAGGCGCTCCAGTCTGGAACCGCGCGAACGCTACGGTCGCAGGCAGGTTCGAATCCTACCTCGGGCATGGATGTGTGTGATGTCCTTAGGTTAGTTAGGTTTAAGTAGTTCTAAGTTCTAGGGGACTGATGACCTCAGCTGTTAAGTCCCATAGTGCTCAGAGCTATTTGGGCCATTTGAAAGTGAAATGAACATTGTAGTTCCTGTCTACATTTCAACGGATACACAGAACATTATGCAAAGGAGTATGCAAAGCGCTTTCGAATGACTAATTCCATAAAAGAATTTACGGTAGCGAACAATTGTCGTTCATTTAATACTAATAAAGATGCTATAAAGACGACATTTTTCACACAAAACTACCAACAACATATTTTACATAGACTTTAAATTACGGTCTCTAAATATAAGGATGAATTTAGAACGAAACTGAATTCCTGTACTGCAATAAAGTTTTACCAGAGCGGAAATATATTTTTACTCACATGAATCGTTTGCAACGATATTCTTTTATGATGAGAGAATATTATTTTCAACCCCGTTTCGAGTTAAACGTTCTCCAAGATATCCGTTTGGGAATTACTCGTAAGCGTCACAAACAATACTAGTGTTGTTAGGTATGGTGCCGTCTTTGCCCAACAACTGCTGGATCTGGTCCTCATAAGCTCCACAGTCCTCATGTAACATATATAGGATGCAACTGGTGTAAGTGTAGATATTTTTAAATCTGGTACTTTAACACGTACACACAACATCGTGTTGTCTGTTTTTTCTCTGCATGAACCCGTCTTCTTGCTTTTCACAATATATATAAATGACTTAGTAGATAGTGTCGGAAGTTCCATGCGGCTTTTCGCGGATGATGCTGTAGTATACAGAGAAGTTGCAGCATTAGAAAATTGTAGCGAAATGCAGGAAGATCTGCAGCGGATAGGCACTTGGTGCAGGGAGTGGCAACTGACCCTTAACATAGACAAATGTAATGTATTGCGAATACATAGAAAGAAGGATCCTTTATTGTATGATTATATGATAGCGGAACAAACACTGGTAGCAGTTACCTCTGTAAAATATCTGGGGGTATGCGTGCGGAACGATTTGAAGTGGAATGATCATATAAAATTAACTGTTGGTAAGGCGGGTACCAGGTTGAGATTCATTGGGAGAGTGCTTAGAAAATGTAGTCCATCAACAAAGGAGGTGGCTTACAAAACACTCGTTCGACCTATACTTGAGTATTGCTCATCAGTGTGGGATCCGTACCAGATCGGTCTGACGGAGGAGATAGAGAAGATTCAAAGAAGAGCGGCGCGTTTCGTCACAGGGTTATTTGGTAACCGTGATAGCGTTACGGAGATGTTTAATAAACTCAAGTGGCAGACTCTGCAAGAGAGGCGCTCTGCATCGCGGTGTAGCTTGCTCGCCAGGTTTCGAGAGGGTGCGTTTCTGGATGAGGTATCGAATATATTGCTTCCCCCTACTTATACCTCCTGAGGAGATCACGAATGTAAAATTAGAGAGATTAGAGCGCGCACGGAGGCTTTCAGACAGTCGTTCTTCCCGCGAACCATACGCGACTGGAACAGGAAAGGGAGGTAATGATAGTGGCACGTAAAGTGCCCTCCGCCACACACCGTTGGGTGGCTTGCGGAGTATCAATGAAATGTAGATGTAGATGAAACATGTCACAAACGTTACGGCCTGATGTTTTGTGCACGGGCGTACTTCGCCACCAAGTGAACTATGCCTGTCAGTACATACTAAACGTTTTACATCCACGTGTCCCCACTTCAACACCTGACCTGCTGCCCCGGGGAAAACAAGCATTAATGGCTTGCTCTTGCCACATGTACTTGGAGGTGCTAACCAAACTAATTAATTTGCAAGTGACATAAATACCGATGCAATGTTGTTCAGTACACCGTCCTGAGTCACCAATAGAAATATCTTCGCTTATTCCCGTTAATGTTGTGTGCCACATCCAACTTTAATTATTTTTTAGCTCAGGCAATTAACTAAACTTGCTTTTTGTAACATGAAATTTACACCATGTGCTTTTCGTTCATCGTTTCTTTTCGTTTCTGCAAAAAACTCAGTAGGTTTCAGCATCTGATGCAAGGAAGCTGTTTATAGTGTCAGCTTGGCAACGAGAAATAAAGTTAATAACTACTTATTTTCATTATTTTGAACTAGAATGTGTTCGGACACCGACCTACATAGGGAGAAACAATCACCACTGCAAAACAAAGGAAATCAGTGCTCGCACCGAAAGATATAGATGTTTTTTTCCGCGCATTGTACGAGATTGGAATAATATAGAACTATTGTAAAGGTGGTTCGATGAACCCTCTACCGGGCACTTAAATGTGATTTTCAGCGTATCCAAAGAAATGTAGATGTAGAAAAGGTCCCGAGTTCGAGTCTCGGTCGGGCACACAGTTTTAATCTGCCAGGAAGTTTCAAACGTAGATGTAGAATATGCTGCAATACTCTAGTATAGCTACTGAATAAGTGAGTGTATATTTCCTCACAACAATATAGAGATACGTTTCTTAGATATAGCAGTGGTTCTACATTTGGCAAAGATTTTCACATTCACAAAAGAGAATGGAAGAATAAGAAGAGATTGAAGAAGAAATGAATGAATTATGGCACTACACAACAGAACCTCACTATTTTGCATCACTTCATTCTACAACTTTAAAACAATTTTTTGAAATTATATGTACTTATAAGACTTAATAGTAATTATTGTTTACGGAACTGTACGTTGCTAGAAGAGTATGTAAGAAATAATTGTTGCAATGCTTTGCGGTAAACACGCTGGCAATGTCAGGGAAATTCATACCGCACATAGCCCAAAGAATATCTTTTAATATACCCATAGGATCGCTGGCTCGAGCACGTGCAGCCGTAGTAGAAGAGAGTCGGTAATCATCTGTGTGAAGTATGCACGTAAAATGTTGACATACTAACGCCAAATAGTGACTGTTCTGGAGCTGGCTTGGTGATGTGTGGCAAGGCAAAATAT
Organism: Schistocerca piceifrons; assembly: GCF_021461385.2. NCBI lineage: Eukaryota > Metazoa > Arthropoda > Insecta > Orthoptera > Acrididae > Schistocerca > Schistocerca piceifrons. Next base: position 841,070,410 of record NC_060140.1, on the reverse strand, counting down.
ATAAGTATGCGAGTACGTGTATGGACACAGTGTATGCTCATAAGAAGATTTGGTCAGTAAAGAAAATTAGTGTGTGGCCGAGAGTCATCCAAGCCATGGATACCATAAAAAACGTTACGTCGCACCACAAACAATTCGTCGCAAAATAAGGTCTAGTCATTTGTTTTGTAATTATGTACAAGGCTTGCCAGCGTAATACCTAATTTTTAATAGTTTCTACAGTGTTGTTTAGTGAACTCATAAACACATTGAGTAAAGCTGACTGACGCAAGTCATTAACCATCAGCGGGCTCCCGACCTTTCACCAAAACTCCCTAGAAAGTCACAAATGAATGAAGTAATGAAAAGAAAATGAATGCGATTCATTTTACAGCTAACTTTCATACAAATAATTGTTTGAATCAGAGGCAGTAGTAATTACAATTCTTCAAACAATGTTACACTACTACAGCAGACAGTCAGTGAAACCAAAAGTTACTAAAAAGCAGTTTACATCTCAATGAAAATAGTATTTTGACACTTTTGCAGCTAAAGTAATCTTATGTTTCCATGTTATGTTTCACATTTCGTGTGATTATATCCTCGTAACATTGGTACTGCCAAATAGTTTTTGCTATAAATGAAACCTGCTACGTCCTTAATTTGAGAACCAACCGTTAAGAAACAGTAACTAATTTCGGTTATATTTCTGCAGATTTTCAAACAGGAATCATGAGTTACGTAATTCATTGAACTTTCTATAAAGTGTAGCTGGTCATCACCTTTCATTGGTGTTCGTAACTATAAATAATATCAATGTATTCGGAATTAGCATCATTTTGTTCACGTCACACTTGTCTTTAAGATCTATGCTCGAGCGAGTGCATCTTGTTCAGTTTCTATTTTATTATTCACTCCCAGTTATTACGTGATTTTAAAGTCACGTCAGTCATTAACAAAATTTAACTTCTGCTCGTTTTTGAGTGGCGACCGTAATTATTCTGTGATCTAAATGTATTCAACCATTCAACTATTCCAAATTATTGCTATCCACGGTGAACTGTTATCTTATCATCATTTTCATATTTAGATCATTGTAGTACTCGACAAAACCCGTTGCACCTATGGTCAGGATATAACACATTGTTCTTCGAATTGATGCCTTGTTTCCATTAATTGCAGAACATTAGATACACGTGTCACAAAATCTTTTGTACACCAGAGAGTATAGGTCCGTTATAGAATGGTGATGCAGTTGCAACGAGGATCTCTCTCCCCCCACCCCCAGAACAGAAAAGAGTGCACCATCACCAACAGCAAGGATATTTCATGCCATGCAGCTAACTGAGATGATGAGTAAAACCCAGAAAATACGTTTCAGATGCGGGTTGGCCTGATATATGAGTTTCACATTTATTGTTATTATTATTAGGCCTTATAGGACCACACAACGTACAATCAATCAATGTCACTTTTGATGGTTGGTCTTCTTTTGCGTTCAAATTTGTTTCATCCTTTCAGAATGAAGTATCTTTCATCGGATCACTGATTTCCAGTACGTTTTGTAATTTCCCTCTGACTAACTTTCCAATCCAATAACTTTAGTCTGAATGGTTATCTGTCTGTAACGTCTACCTGAGTTACACCGGCTACTTTAAGCTCCTCCTTAATGGCAGCGATCCATGAAATCGGCTCAGTTTTGGTCTTATTTCTGTTTTCGTGCTCATAAAATTTAAGTCTTAGTTTTCTCATGTCACCATGTACGTTTATTCTTCTATTTACTTATTACTTCTCAGCCTATATGTTTCTGCATCAGTAATTTTGGGGCCTAATATTTTCTTAATAATCTTTCTTTCTTTCTTTTGAATTTCTTCAGTATCCCTCTTTGTATTTAAAACTTAAGTTTCTGGTCCATAAAGACACTCATGTATGGTTACAGTGCTGTAATGCCTAAGTTTACTGAATTTAGAAAGTGATTTTTTATTACAAATATTTTGTGTTAATCTGAATGCAGTTACCGTTTTTGACAGCGAATTTCGTTTGTAGCTTTTTTCAAAACTTTTCTTGTATTGCTTCCCCCAAGTGTTTAAATTGAGAAAACCTTTTTTTCCGTATTTCGTGTCCAAAACTTTGTGCTGTGCACCAAAAGTAAAATACCTGTACATATCTTTTTTACAAAAAAAGGAACTATTTTTGGAAATCCAAAAAAATAGCAGAAATGTAAAAAGCTTCTGATTGTATTTTCAGATATAATAACAGAAAGTACTTTGTGTGGTGAAAACATATTTACGTAAGTCAGTTGTCAGTTCATAAATGAAATCCACCAAAGCAGTACCTGAAACATGTTATTAGAGGGATAAGAAACGTCCTCATGTTGCATATATTCTGCACCACAACAGTTTCTTTAAAAATATAGTGTTTCACTCGTGTATTCTTCCAGAGGAAGGTACTGATTACCAATATAAACTTCTTATTCGCAAAACCTAAGGTCAGGGCTAAGGAGAACAGAAAGCCGCGCTTCATTTTATGGACAGCGAGTGTGCCACGTGCTGAATCACGATCACCACCGGCCGGCATTACGCAACTGCGTCACGCACCGTGCAGAGTGCTGCGCGATCGTGCGCGGCAGCCAGAGAGGTAGGGGGTTCCCCGACCCACTTGGTCGCCGTGCGTGACGCCTGACAACCGGAGTCGCGGGCGCCATCTCGTCTCGTCCAGCCCGCTCCGTGTAACCAACGCCACGTGTGCTGTATAGGCTGACTTCCGGTAGCTGCGGCGTATATGGGGAGCAGTCGTGGAGTTCTGTGTATCACCTCGGAAAAATAAAGTTTCTAGGACGCTCCCTAGACTACCAATAACACTCGGCAATGACATTAAAGTGAAAACGATAATTCGTTCGTCGATCTTTATTTCTTGTGTGACAAAACAGCGTCAGATTTGGATCGCTAATGTAATGTAGTCGAACTAAATCAGGTGAGGCTAAGGGAATTAAATTAGGAACTTTTACACTTACAGTAGAATATGAATTTTGCTACGTGGGAAGCAAAACAACTGGTGATGATCGAAATAGGCAAGATATAAAATTATGATTTCGAATGGCAAGAAAGCGTATCTGAAGAAGAGAAGTTTGTTAACATCGAGTGTAGATTTAAGTGTCAGGAAGTCCCTTCTGAAAGTATTTGTACGGAGTGTAGCCATGTATGGCAGTGAAACATGGACGATAAACAGTTTAGTCAAGAAGAGAATAAAAGATTTTGAGAAGTGGTGCTACAGAAGAATGTTGAAGATTAGATAGGTAGATCACGTAACTAATAAGGAGGTACTGACTAGAATTGGGGAGAAGAGAAATTTATGGTACAATCTGACTAAAAGAAGGGCTCAGTTGGTAGGACATATTCTGAGACATCAAGGGATCATCAATTTAGTACTGGATGGAAGCTTGAGAGGTAAAAATCGTAGAGGGAGACCAAGAGATGAATATAGTAAGCACATTCAGAAGGATGTAGGTTGCAGTAGTTACTCGGAGATGAAGAGGCTTGCACAGGATAGAGTAGCATGGAGAACTGCATCAAACCAGTCTTTGGACTGAAGATCACAACAAGAACAACAACAATGGTGCGTCCACACGATGTCCTTTTTCTGAACAACTTTGTGCGTTCGCGTAAATTTCCAACAGCGCAACTACGCATGTGCTTTTGCGCATGCGTGATTTTCTGTAAATGGAGGCCGAGCGTTAAGCACATTGTTACCCACCTTCGGTGGGAATCATTGAGCTTTTTATGCAGACGACAGGCAGCTGGTGCCCATGTGTTTTTCACTGGGCAGTGTGTAGAGGATATGCTGTGAAGCGATTTATGTGCGATAACGTCTGTTGACTGCAAAGAAAGCACACTTAAAAATTTATAAATGATTACAGACAATGAAATTTCGTGTTGAATGACACTTCTAAAGATTATTTGAATAAAAATTTGATATGTGATGCCCGTAGCGTCAAATATTAGGTAAAAGTCTCCGATCGTATTACTGTAAAAAATTTATGAAAAATGTATCAACACAGCATTATACAGCCAACCGGTTGCTTATAACTGTTGGGTATATTGGCCTAGATTTCGACACCTACTGCTGTGGCCGAGCGGTTCTAGGCGCTTCAGTCCAAAACCGCGCGCCTGCTACGGTCGCAGGTTCGAATCCTGCATCGGGCATGGATGTGTTTGCTGTCCTTAGGTTAGTTAGGTTTAAGTTGTTTTAAGTCTACGGGACTGATGACCGCATATGTTAAGTCCCATAGTGATTAGAGCCACCTGAACCACTTTTTTTTCGACGCCTGCTAAGGGTGTCTTCATCAGAATTAAATTCTGATAAAAGTAAAATTACATTGCTGAAAAGCAATGGTCGTAATTTAGAGCAACTACGCTCAAGTGAGAAGTGCCACTTGTGCCCAGCTGCGAACAACACTGGTGATGTTCCCAGCTAGGCATACGTGGCTAAGGCTAGAACGTTTAACTTTTGATTTGAGCGTAGCTGCTCTTAATTATGACCACTGGTTTTTAACAATGTAATTTTACGATTTATCAAAACTTAAATCTGATGAAGACACCCTTAGTTGAAACTAGAATACGGTTGCTGAGTAACAGCCACGTTTAAAACTGAAAAATGTGTATTAAAGTGTGGACGAGTATTCATGCCATGGCGATTTAATAGCACAACAACTGTGGAGCCTGATATCTGAACAAACGAAATTGTAGGGTACGTGTACTTACTCAACAAATTGCTATAAATAGAAATGGAGAACACTGATGATGCAAAATTGGAAAACACAATCTCCGTTGCAGTGGATTTTGACGTATATGAAATTTCTAAATTTGTTCTATGATGTTAATATACATACAATATTTCATGATTAAAATTGTATAACCAACTATTTTTATAAAATAACATACGAATTATGCAGTGAAAGTTAATTAACAGTCACACAACCACTAAGAACCTCCTTCAATTGTTTTTGGTTTCAAAATGCGAAATAAATAGTTGAGACTTAGTTATTTAGATATCTCTTCACGCCGTCCGGAGTGGCCGAGCGGTTCTAGGCGCTACAGTCTGGGGCCGAGCGACCGCTACGGTCGTAGGTTCGAATCCTGCCTCGGGCATGGATGTGTGTGATGTACTAAGGTTGGTTAGGTTTAAGTAGTTCTAAGTTCTAGGGGACTGATGACCTCAGAGCCATTTTTGAACTTATCTCTTCACCTTCAGTTTCTTTTGCGTTTTCTTTTTCCTATCGACTTTTCGTCGTAATAAACGCAGCAGAAGCTCTCGAGCAAAGAAGGGGGTCCACAGCAGAATGCTTGCGCAATGACGCAACTTGTGGGCACTAGAACGGCAATAAGCACATGCGTTTTTTCCGCAAATTTTGTGCATGCCCTTTTCTCCCACGCGTCTGCGATTGCGCACGAGGAAAGAGGCATCCCGTGGATATACCTTAATAACTACGAGACTAATAAGGCGAAGACAGTGGACGAATGTATAACGGATAGGTCATGTCTGTTTTGCAACGAAAGCTTTCGTTTGCCTGTGCCAGTGTAGGCGCATGCACGCGATTGCTTCGAGTTACCTTAGTGTAAAATCCAACAAATGGAATTATAATTACTAGCAACTTAAATTGGGAAGAACAGATAGAAAATGTTGTGAGGAACGCAAACCAAAGCCTGCGTTTTAATGGCAGAACACTTAAAGTGTAACAGATCTACTAACGAGACTTCCTACACTACACTTGTCCGTCCTCTTTTGGAGTACTGCTGCGTGGTCTGGCATTCTTACCAGACAGGATTAACGGAGTAAATCGAGAAAGTTCAAAGAAGAGGGGCACGTTTTGTACTGTCGCGAAATATGGGAGAGAATGTCACTGACATGATACACGATTTGGGACGGTTTTCGTTGCGGTGAAATCTTCCCACGAAATTTCGATCACCAACTTTCTCCACCGACTACGAAATTATTTTGCTGATGCCGATCTACATAGGGGGAAATTATCATCATAAAATAAGTGAAATAAGAGCTCGCACGAGAAGATAGTGTTCGTTATTTCTGTGGGCTGTTCGAGATTGGAGCAATAGGGAATGACTGTGAAGGTGGATCGATTAACCCTTTGCCAGGCATTTAAGTGTGATTTCCAGAGCATCCATATAGATATAGATGCAAATCGGTGTAGCACGGAAATGCGTTTAGCTATGACTTTGATTCGGGTATTGTTGTGAAGAACCTGCGGAACTCTTCTAGGACCCAAAATGAGACAATAAAAATATTCCCCGGATTATGGGTAAAAATTGCTATTAAACTGTAAGTTACAGAATAATGAAAAATTTGATTTCACATGGCTCGTAAATATGCTATAAAGTATAGAAAACGCAAGAGGAACGCTCGCATCGAAAGGAGTCGAGAAAGCTTAAAAAGCGCAGCGCCGAGCGAATGTGTGAGAGCTACGTCAGCGTCGAAAAAGGAAATGAAAAGATGGGACAGGGAGATTCCGTAGCTGGTCCATCAGGCGTATCGCGGGGCAGTATTATATCGATCCCACTGAAGCTCGTCGCGTACAACTATGGTCTGCATCTAGCTACTTCTTCTGTTTCCACTGGCACTACATCCCAAGATAGGACTTGCCACGTCGATAATTTGTCTCCATTTCTCTCTGAACTTTGCTGTAGACCTCCAGTTACGGTATCCAACTCGGATAGCGTCTTCTCCAACCTCACCACTGCATCTAAACCTCGATCGTCCTCTTGCTCTTCTTCATCCAGGTTCACTGCGACAGGCACTCCTTGTAGGATCCGTCTCATCAAGTCGCCTTAGATGTCCAACACCTCTCAATCTACAAAACTTCATGAACTTCACCACATCATCCTCCTTATAGCAGTCATAGAGCTCGTCATTCTCTGGCCTCCTCCAAGTCCTATTTTCATCCACAGGGCCAAAGATTCCCCTCCCTATACTTCTTTCGTGTGATCTCAGTCTCCTTCACCCTGCTTTGCAATCGTTCATGTTTCTGGATCATACTTAAGTACTGGTCGTATCAGCGTTTTAAAGAGTCGGCACTTAGTCTCTCGTGATGGAAGTTTGAATTTAAAATGTCGCAGCGTTTCAAAATAACATCGACTAGAAACACACGCGCTTGCCATAATTTCTGTCGAAGTGCTGTCATTAGCTTCTTTCTTCGCGCCTAGGTAAGTAAAACATTTCGGCCTGCGGATCTAGGCGCTACAGTCTGGAACCGGGCGACCGCTACGATCGCAGGTTCGAATCCTGCCTCGGGCATGGATGTGTGTGATGCCTTAGGTAAGTTAGGTTTAATTAGTTCTACGTTCTAGGCGACGGATGACCTCAGAAGTTAAGTCGCGTAGTGCTCAAAGCCATTTGAACCATTTTTGAAGTAAAACATTTCATTTGCTCAGAAGTCATTCCATCAAGGGTTTGTAACGGTAACACCAAGCACCTTAAACGGCAACCGATCCTAACGTTAAACATCTGCGAGGAATTTTTGAGAAAATTGTGACCGAGAGGTAACCTAATGGGAACAGAACAATCAAATTGGGATTAGTTTCCGAAACGCACCAGCAGAGTATAACCAATAGCAAACAGGTAGGTCAGGAACAGACGTTCTTCCAGCAGGAAAGCAAGTTGTAATATTACGTATTAATATCAATCGCCAGCCTAATTAGGCATTCTTGTGTCAAGCAATATAACAAAGCAGGAGGCAGTGCTAAGGCTAACCTAAACTTCCTTGACACACACTCACTAAACACTTTCTTTGTATGTGTTTACACTATAACACAGTAATCAACCCTGCAGATAAATGTTCTACTAACTTGCAAGTCAGACAAACGAATGGCCAATGAGATAGCAAACAGTAACATACACCTCTCAACAACTTGTACCTTAAATGAACTAGATAAAGCAGTTAATAGAACCAATCACCAACACACACAAAACCGGAAGAAATACTAAACAGGGAAGAGCCTGAAATGACTGTGATATAAATCAGGGGGTCTGTTAATGAACATACTGTATAACATCAGTGCTTAGTACACTGTCTCGATGCCTGTGTATTACCCAGCTTGCAGTAAATAGCTAGCACAGAAAATATTTCTTTTTGAAACTCGGTTTGAAGCCATTAGAGAGAATGCAAATCTAACTACACTGTCTCTGAAGGAGCCTTTGCTTTGCTTCATTAACTAGATGGTACATGAGGGTCCTTAAACTTTCATGGTTTGAAGAACCATGCTCATTAACAACACCACAGAAGTATGTATGACAGATGGTAAGTATTCTTATCAATAATTATTAATTATGTATAGCACAACAAACGATAACTCTTTAAATAACAAGTGTGCCTTAATAAGCAGTCTTTTACTCGTAACCTACTCAAAATATATTTGGCTGTGCAAACTCACAATTCAACAAGAACCGATATTTTGATCGGACAGAATGGGCATATTATAAGCGAGACGGAACAGTTCAAGTTCCTAGGCGTTCGGATAGATAGTAAGCTGTTGTGGAATGCCCATGTCCAAGACCTTGTTCAGAAACTAAATGCTGCTTTATTTACCATTAGTACAGTATCTGAAATAAGTGACAGTTCAACACGAAAAGTAGTCTACTTCGCATATTTTCATACGCTTATGTCGTATGGTATTATTTTTTGGGGTAATTCTTCTGATTCAAAAAGGGTATTTTTGGCTCAAAAACGGGCTGTTCGAGCTATATTTGGTGTAAGTTCGAGAACCTCTTGTCGACCCCTGTTCAATAGTCTGGGAATTCTGACATTGCCCTCACAGTATATATTTTCTTTAATGTCGTTTGTTGTTAGCAATATTAGCCTATTCCCAAAAGTTAGCAGCTTTCACTCAGTTAATACTAGGCAGCAAACAAATCTGTATGTGGAATGCACTTCCTTGACTCTTGTGCAGAAAGGAGTGCAGTATTCTGCTGCATCCATTTTCAATAAGCTACCACAAGAGCTCAAAAATTTTGGCAGTAGCCCACAGTCTTTTAAGTCTAAACTGAAGAGTTTCCTCATGGCTCACTCCTTCTATTCTGTCGAGGAGCTCCTGGAAGAGCTAAAAAATTAAGTAAATTCCAGTGTTACATTGTTGATTTTCTTTATTTAAACTTACGACTTGTCGCCTGAATATGTTTTTTATATTTCATTGTATCTGTTTCTACTATCGTGTTATAATTTCATGTATTGACTCGTTCCATGACCATGGAGATTTCTCCGTAATTTGGTCACACGGAACAATAAATAAATAAATAAATAAATGACAACACAACATTAAATTCAAGTTCAAACATTTCCTCCTGAAATGGACACTGATAAAACTTGGTAATTCTGATCAAAGTGCATAAATGCGACAATTAATAATCTTTTTCAAATGGTTCAAAAGGCTCTGAGCATTATGGGACTTAACATCTGAGGTCATCAGTCCCCTAGACTTACATACTAGTTAAACCTAACTAACCTAAGGACACCACACACATCCATGCCCAAGGCAGGATTCGAACCTGCGACCAAAGTGGTCGCGCGGTTCCAGACTGAAGCGCCTAGAACTGCTCGGCCACACCGGCCGGCCTAATCTCTTTCACTTCAGATCAATTTTACTATTTTCAGACAGCTTTTGAAGTAAGGAAAATTATTTAAGAAAATGACTGCAGATAGCTTTAAAAATGCACTAGAAGTGAAGTATTTCTTAAACTAAAAAACTTGACTTTAAACACTGTAACTCCACACATTAGAAAACAATCACAAGTATTTTTACAGCTGCCGAATGAGTCTTTCCGTAATAAACTACGACACTCGGAATTAAATTCACTAGGATAGGATTTCTGTCCATGTTTGTGATTTGGGATAATCGCGGGTGTAAGGTAGAGTTTCTGGCAACACCACGATTATTATTAAAATCAACCAAATTTCACAGATACTAGGCCCATTTACAGAGTGCCAAATATAAGCAGTTTAGCTGAAGGCTGGCCGTACTGGTGGCGCAATTTGCAGTGGCTGTTAACATGGCGGCGATGCAGTCATGCCAGTACTGTTGACCTCGCCCTGTTGCAGATCTTCTTGCCGTCGGTATTATATTTTTATAGGACCAAAAACCATAACACGATAATGGTTTCACCAAATGCAGCATCCGAGACCAATAAATGCTGCTTTTGATCTCCTCTGGCCTCAAAACTCTAAGAATATGAGCCACAATGATCCGCTACTGCTAGATGTTAACCACAGTACTTCGCAGCCCAGACTCCTTACCCGTCACAAGGGACGAGTTGCTACTTGCGCGCCAACCACACCTTTCCCACTCCACCATGGTACTTCCGTAGCTGCGAGGCTTCCCCTCATCCTTTACATTCAGCCCCACGTTCCCTAACTATGGACCAAGCCATTTGCTGTTCATCATATAACAATCATTCCAGTATTTATTTAAATCCTCAAGCACAGTTTAAACATCGTCCAAAAGTTCACATAACTGAAATATGTATACATATCAAAGAATTTCCATGACATATACAACAGTCTACATAAGCAACGCAGCAAATTGACACAGAAGTATCGATACAGATACAAAATAGGTCGGAAATAGGTGTTACGGGTTACTGTGGGCTGTAAAGGTTGATTTGTACCATTATACGTATGCTGGGTCTTCCCTTCATTAATTTTCAGGCCCACCCTCTCTGTCCTCAGTTGTAGAGCTGAGAAGGCACTTTGTAGACCTCTAAATGTTCTACTTATTACGTCCACATCATCTGCATATCCCAATAGTTGTACAGACTCATAGTAGATAGTATCTCTTGTCTGGATACGCGATTCACGCACCACTTTTTCGAGTGCCAAAATGAAGAGTAAGCAGGAAAGCCCATCCCTTTGTCTTAGCCCAGTTCGTGTGGGAAACTGGGGTGATATCCTAGACTTCGTAATGCTTACGAATTTTCCGATTTACTTGACTACTAATGTTGGCAGCTCATTCTTATTACACAGCACACAAAACATACAAACCAACACCAAGAATTAGCAGCAGCAGCAAGCCGAGACACACGCAGCAACAGGGAAGTAGCCGAGTTTGTGGCTTTTACGAGTTCCTAACAAGGAGCGAATTTTATAATACCATCTCTGTGCTTTAATAGTTTAGTCTCTTGAGTTTCTACGTGTTAATCTAATGTTTAATGGCCACTGTTCGTTTGCGTCGGAAAGTAAACTGATTTCGTAACATACTACGCGTTCCTAATCAGGTGCGAATTTTTTAGTTTCACTTAACTGCTTCGGTAGTTAAGTTTTTGAATCACTGCGTGTTAATCTAATTTATTAGACACAAGTCTTGCGTTTTCGTCAGTGTCTACAGTAGAGTTGCTCAGTAAGGGCCGATAGTCCATTTATCTGCGGTCCTTAGGTCGGACAGGGACTGACATTGTTGTGTGCGGATGCGAGCCGAGTTGGTGCCACTTCGCTCTCAGCTCCAGTCTGTGATAGCCTTGGTTACACAGTTCGAGACTACAGTGGATGGGCACCACTGTTGTGGACCGGCTGTGGGGATCCAACGGACGTCCAGCATCTCCGAGGTTAACCCCTCGCCTGTGGTCGAGTGGGAGGTCGCCCCGGCGCGTAGCAGGCGGCGAAAGTTCCCTCACGTGAGGCCTCCCCGGTTTGTCTCACAAACAGATTCCAGGTGCTGTCTGTGGCTGACATAGTCGCTGAGCCAGATGCCGTCGCCTCACCTATTGATGAGGAAACCTCTCAGCCTGCAAGAGGGATTATTGATAGTTGGGAGCTCCAACGTTAGGCGCGTTATGCGGCCCCCTATGGGCATGGCTGCCAATAATGGGAAGAAAACCAATGTTCACTCCGTGAGCATATCCGGTGGAGTCATTCCAGACGTCGAACGTATCCTCCCGGATGCCATGAAGAGCACAGGGTACAGCCAACTGCAGGTGGTGGCCCACGTCGATACCAATTATGTGTGCCACTTTGGATCAGAGGAGATTCTCTCTGCTTTCGAGCTGCTAACAAAAGTGGTAAAGGCTGCCAGTCTTGCTTGCAAAACGAAAGCAGAGCTGACCATTTGCAGCATAGTCGACAGGACCGATTGCCGATCTCTGGTACAGAGCCGACTGGATGGTCTGAATCAGAAGCTCAGACGCTTCTGCGACCGTGTAGGCTGCAGATTCCTCGACTTGCGCCAAAGAGTTGTTGGGTTTCTGGTTCCGCTGAATAGGTTAGGTGTCCACTATACGCAGGCGGCGGCTACACGGGTAGCAGGAGCTGTGTGGCATGGACTGGACGGCTTTTTTAGGTTACAGGGTGTCAGGAAAACAGAAAAAGGCCTTCAGTTACAAAGGGTGCAGGCTGAACACAGGAAGAACGTAGATACAAAAAGTGGTTCAAATGGCTCTGAGCGCTATGGGACTTAACTTCTGAGGTTATCAGTCCCCTAGAAGCTTAGAACTACTTAAACCTAACTAACCTAAGGACATCACACACATCCATGCCCGAGGCAGGATTCGAACCTGCGACCGTAGCGGTCACGCGGTTCCAAACTGAAGCGCTTAGAACCGCACGGCCACACCGGCCGGCCAACGTAGATACAGGAACCATTGATATAACAGTTGTAAACTGTCGTAATTGTGTTGGGAAAATACCAGAGTTCCAAGGGCTAATAGGAAGCACTGATGCTCAAATCGTTATAGGCACTTAAAGCTGGCTATATCTGGAGATAAGCTCAACCGAAGTTTTGTGAAGAACCTAACGGTATTCCGAAAGGATAGGCTAAACGCCGGCCGGTGCGGCCGTGCGGTTCTAGGCGCTTCAGTCTGGAACCGCGTGACCGCTACGGTCACAGGTTCGAATCCTGCCTCGGGCGTGGATGTGTGTGATGTCCTTAGGTTAGTTAGGTTTAAGTAGTTCTAAGCTTCTAGGGGACTGATAACCTCAGAAGTTAAGTCCCATAGTGCTCAGAGCCATTTGAACCAATTTTTGATAGGCTAAACACGGTTGACGGTGGCGTGTTTGTTGCTGTTAGAAGTAGTTTATTTTGTTGCGAAATTGAAGTAGATAGTTCATGTGAGTTAGTATGGGAAGAAGTCATAGCTGGCAACTATAATAAAATAATAATTTGATCCTTTCACCGACCTCCCAATTCAGATGATACAGTTGCTCAAGGGTTCAAAGGAAACTTGAATTTGATTCCAAACATGTACCCGACTCACACGATTATAGTTGGTGGTGACTTTATTTTACCCTCGATATGTTAGCCAAAATACATGTTTAATTCCGGAGGTTCGCATAAAACATCATCCGAAATTGTGGTAAACGCATTCTCTGAAAATTATTTCGAGCAGTTAGTTCATGAGCGCACGCGAGTAGTAAACGGTTGTGAACACACACTTGACCTCTTAGCAACAAATAATCCAGAGCTAATAACGAGTATCAAAACGGACGAAAAATATACCTACCGTTCGCTCGACGAAATATCCGTACCCAAAGACTGGAAGGTTCCCGGGTCACACCAATATCCAAGAAAGGTAGTAGGAGTAATCCAGTAAATTACAGGCCCATATAATTAACGTCGATATGCAGGATTCTGGAACATATATTGTTTTCGACGATTATGAATCACCTCGAAGAAAACGGCCTATTGACCCACAGTCAACATGAGCCGGCCGAAGTGGCCGTGCGGTTAAAGGCGCTGCAGTCTGTAACCGCAAGACCGCTACGGTCGCAGGTTCGAATCCTGCCTCGGGCATGGATGTTTGTGATGTCCTTAGGTTAGTTAGGTTTAACTTGTTCTAAGTTCTAGGGGACTGATGACCTCAGCAGTTGAGTCCCATAGTGCTCAGAGCCATTTGAACCATTTTGAACCACAGTCAACATGGATGTAGAAAACATATTTCTTGTGAAACACAACTAGCTCTTTAGTTGCATGAAGTGTTTGGAACTATTGACCAGGGATTTCAGATTGATTCCGTATTTCTAGATTTCCGGAAGGTTTTTGACGCGGTACCACACAAGTGACTTTTAGTGAACTTGCGTGCTTATGGAATATCATCTGTTATGTGACTAGATTCGTGATTTACTGTCACAGAGGTCACAGTTGGTAGTAATCGACGGAAAGTGTTCGAGTAAAACAGAAGTGATTTCTGGCGTTCCCCAAGGTAGTGTTTTGAGACTTTTGCTGTTCCTTATCTACGGAAACGATTTGGGAGACAATCTGAGCAGCCGTCATAGGTTGCTTGCGGATGAAGCTGTCGTTTATCGACTAATAGTCATCAGAAGATCAAAACAAATTGCAGAACGATTTATAAAAGATATCTGTATGGTGCGGAAATTGGAAGTTGACCCTAAATAACGAAGATTATGAGGTCATCCACATGAGTGGTAAAAGGAATCCGTTAAACTTCGGTTACATGAAAAAACATTCAAATATAAAGTCCGTAAATTCAACTAATTACCTAGCTATTGCAATTACGAACAACTTAAATTGGAAGGAACACATAGAAAATTTTGCGGGGAAGGCTAACCAAAGAGTGCGTCTTATTGGCAGGACACTTAGAAAATGTGACAGATCTACTGAGGAGACTGCCTACACTACGGTTGTTTGTCCTCTCTTAGAATACTGATGCGCAATGTGGGATTCTTGCCAGATAGGATTGAAGCAGTACACTGAAAAAGTTCAAAGAAGGGCAGCATGTTTTGTATTATCGCGAAATATAGGAGAGAGTGTCACTGAAATGACAGAGAATTTGGGATGGACATCATTAAAACAAAGGCGGTTTTCGTTGCGACGGAATCTTCTCACGAAATTCCAATCACTAACTTTCTAAAAAAAATGGCTCTGAGAACTATAGGAGTTAACTGCTGTGGTCATCAGTCCCCTAGAAGCTTAGAACTACTTAAACCTAACTAACCTAAGAACATCACACACATCCATGCCCGAGGCAGGATTCGAACCTGCAGCCGTAGCGGTCGCGCGGTTCCAGACTGTAGCGCCTAGAACCGCGCGGCCACTCCGGCCGGCCCAAATTCCTCCTCGGAATGTAAAAATATTTTGTTGACGCCGACCTACGTAGGGAGATGCGATCACCACGATAAAATTAGAGAAATCTGAGGTCGTACAGAAAGATACAGTTGTTCGTTCTTTCCTCGCACTGTACGAGATTGGAATAATAGAGAATTGTGAAGGTTGTTCGATTAACTCTCTGCCAGGCTACCTCTCTCGTATAACAGAATGGGTGTGAGCAGTCAGTCGAATTCCGCGTGGAGATGATTTCGTCTGGAATCATCCCGGTTGCTCCACTCCCTATCACTATCGGGCAGTTCGAGAAAGCCAGAACTGAGGACTGAAAATGGTTCAAATGTCTCTGAGCACTATGCGACTTAACTTCTAAGGTCATCAGTCACCTAGAACTTAGAACTAATTAAACCTAACTAACCTAAAGACATCACACACATCCATGCCCGAGGCAGGAATCGAACCTGCGACCGTAGCATTCGCTCGGTTCCAGACTAAAACGCCTAGAACCACACGGCCACTCCGGCCGGCCTGAGGACTCAGTTGCTACGTGTACTCGGTGTTGTCAAGAACTGACGTTGAGTATTCGAATCCATATCTGAGTGCAAGTCCTCCTTCTCACGTTGGGGATCGGCTCTTGCCGCCAGCAGTGTAGACCAGAAATCCTGACGAGTCAGTTGTCGCGCCGCTCGCATTCGCTGAGTGCGAGTCCTGGGAGGCGATCAGCCCTGGCCGCGGCTCACTTCCTCAGTTGGAACGTTTCGACACGCCTGCGATTCATCATCGAAAGCACCGATGTGTACCTGACGTAAGCGCTCGCCGCTCTGCCCGTCGCTACACGACTGTTGCTTATGCAATTTATGCAACACGGAACCGCTAGTCTTCCTTCACCGCGAGGTTCTGGCGCCAGTTTCCCAGTACTTCCACGCACCAGTGTAGCAGAATGTACGAGGGGAACGGAACCTATATGGCGGTACTTTCTGTGTACCTCTTAATGCTGCAAGAGTGGCTTCTTTACATCTCTGCGTCACAACACACACTGCTCTACACTCGTCTCGCCATTGAGTGTCTCCACTACAAGTCAGTCAGACACGCATCCTCCATTCTGATAAACATTTTTCCACGTGTACGAATACATCCACATACATACTCCGCAAGAATCTGTACAGAGCATGGCAGAGGGTGCCTTATACTACTGATAATTATTCTCTTCCTGTTTCCCTCGCAAATAAATTGGTGGGGCGGTGTTAACACCTTGACGGACGCCTCTGGCCGCCTTGCCTTTCAGTTTTAGCAGACTTCTGGGACACTTCTGAAGACCGTTTAGTTACCAGCGTTAACGAGAGCGTGTCCGCGTTATGTATGTAACAATTTATGATGTTAGGAAGAACTCCGCTTACAGCTGGGAAAATTGTTGTTTATTATAAGACTTCCGGTTTCCTGCCTCTTTTTTAAAAAAAGATTTTAGCTCCCACTCACTATAAAATGTGTTTTTCTTTTTAGATGTAGGCAAATTTTAACGTGTGGGGCACGTCTTCTTTACCTTTCCTCGCCATAGTATTGACGATATACTCTGAGCCGCGCGGGATTAGCCGAGCGGTCTAGGGCGCTGCAGTCACGGACTGTGCGGCTGGTCCCGGCGGAGGTTCGAGTCCTCCCTCGGGCATGGGTGTGTGTGTTTGTCCTTAGGATAATTTAGGTTAAGTAGTGTGTATGCTTAGAGACTGATGACCTTAGCAGTTAAGTCCCATATGATTTCACACACATTTGAACTTCGATATACTCTGAATAGTAAATCTTGACTTGAAGCGATGGGTATGCCTATGATCTTTTAACGCTTTGAGTGTGTTTTAGACTTTACTTTACTAATTTTAATATCCACAAAATGTGGTGACACTGTACTTTGCTTTTTATCATGTAGGTTCACCTGATGATGCGGCTTTAAGCCGCGAAACCGCTCGTGTTTTAATAAACAATTGTACCACCTGTTAGCGGAGTTCTTCCTAACATCATGCCTTTCAGCAGCTGCTGTTGACCGGGATATAAAAAGCTTGTGATAATAATATAAAATATAATAACTGGAGAATTATTTGTTGACGGCATGTTTCTACGAATTTGATACCTCCAAATCTTTTTTTTTCTACGCATCTGATACACCTCCGCAGGCGCACAATTGGTGGCGCAACAGATATCTAATCTGCATCACACTTCTCTCAGAGTGTTTTGCAGCACTGAAGACGTAATATTTGCGATAGCACGAATGCGATGGCACAAATCTGGTAGATCACGAAGTGATGGCTGGTACGCTTGATTGTTGATAAACGCCCACAGAAATAAATCTAGTGACATAACGTCTGAGCTTCGCGGGGGCCAATCAGTCGATGAGCTACCTCTCCCAACCCCACGATCTGGGAACTCATGATCCAAGGAATCCCTCACAGCGCTCTCAAAATTGCAGGGAGCGCCATCTTTTTGAAAAGTCCCGGACGAGGAAGTTGTGAAACAGCATTCAGCTCCAACATATCTAAATACAGGGCAACAATTATTGAACTATGTGAAATAAAATCGTCGTAACTGCTGAACGGTTTGCGTTAGGACGTTCAAAGTGTACGGTTGGGCGTGGGGCACGATGGGAGTCAGTATGGTTTGGTTTGGCGACTAAGCCCACTTTGATTTGGATGGGTTCGTCAATAATCAGAATTGGCCCATTTGCCGGACGGAGAATCCGCAACTTGCGATCAAGAAGTCTTTTCAACCTCAGCGGGTGAGAGTGTGGCGTGCAACGTCCAGTCACGGAATAATCACTGTGATACTCCTTAATGGCACGGTGACTAAAGAACGGTACGTGGTTTCGGAAGATGATTTCATCCCCATTATCCGAAGTCATCTTGTTTCGACAAGATGTGGTTCATACAAGACCAGGCTCCACCCAGTCGAAATAGGAGACTGTTTGATGTCCTGGAGGAGCAGTTTGGGGACCGCATTCTGGCTCTGGGGTACCCAGAAGCCACTGACAAAGGTCTCGATTGGCCGCCATATTCTCCGGATCTGAACACATACGACTGCTATTTGTGAGGCTGTATTAAAGACAAGGTGTACAACAATAACCTCAAAACCATTGCTGAGCTGGAAACAGCCACTGAGGAGATCATCGACAGCATCGATATTCCGGCATTCCAGTGGGTCATGCAGAACTTCGCTGTTCGTGTGCGCCATATTATCGCCGAAGATGGGAGGCATATCTAACATATAATAACGTAAATTCGAATATCTGTAGAGACATTTACCTGTTGAATAAAGTGTGTTCACGCTGTAATTTGTAACTAATTTACGTTTCTTTATCTAGTTCAATAATTGTCACCCTGTATGTTGTTGCATTAACTGTAGGCTTCACGGAGATGAAAGGACCTATACCCCTTTTCGTTAAGAATCCATGTCCCACATTCACTTCCAAAAACCCACGTTCGTAATCGCTCACTACGTGGAGTGTTCATCTGTGGCAATTGTGCACGTTTACTGTGCCAGAAGTATGGAGAGTAGCCTCGTTCGAGAAACAGACGAAATCGAGAAACGCCTCGTTTTCATCCAACTTTGCTAGAACTGTCTCTGAAAATGCCTTACGCGGCCTGTCCTCAGCCTTGATTTTGTGATAGGCATCAGATTGTACGCCCAAAGGCGCGACATTTTATGGACGACATGGTATACTGTCTAAAGAGGTAATTGTAACTGCCTACATGCTTATCGGATTGACTCACGAGGTCTCCGCTGAAAGAACGTAAGGATTAATTCAACAACAGCCTTTCGAACTGCGTGCTTATCGTGGTAGCCTGACATCGAAAGCAAACTACCAGTTCGCCGAAGCAGCTTGTCCTATTTCTTAGCTGTTGCGAAAATTGGAACATCGTCAGTTGATCGCAGTCCATACTCATGCATTGCCTCCTACGAAGATGCGATGCTCTATTGTCTGGGTGGAAGACGATTTCGGAGATGGATTTCCATCTGCAGTTTATTATTCTCCCGTACACAGAAAAACATTGGATATTTTAGAGGATTATAGGAGAAAATAAACTACAGATCTAAACCGATGTCCGATACAGTCGTCCATCGAGACAACAGGGCATCATATTCACAGGAGACAAGGCCTTTCTACTCAGCAGGTAGCTCCATCTTCTCCATGGGTGATAGTGACTATCAGTGGCGATCACTGAATAACAAACAACTCTGCGAGACGTTCTACTTGCGGTCCGTCAGCGTACAGAGACACGTTGACTGCCGAAACGGTGACGTAATTAAAGGCGCCGGCACAACTTCGACGCGCTGTAGCCTTGTTGGATGACGTTTCCTCAATTTATTCATCAAGACAGGCTCAACAACCCTTCGAAGTTGGTCTCAGCGTTTCTGGCACACACTGTATGTGTCTTGAAGTAGCATAACTGACAATTCCCAGTAACGCCGACTGTAACATCCAATATTTGTGAATGAGAGCATTTACCAGCTTCCAAATAACTTTACACATTATTTCAAACGTTTTCAGAACTTTTTCTCGCCAATCGCCCCACAAGATAATGAAAGGAAAAAGGTTATTGTTTACTAATTTCCTCTGCTGATACAGTAAAACTTCAGCATTGGCTTTTTGGCTTTGTCATCAGTCAGCGGGTGAATAATCCGACACTATTAAAAACAACACAATTAGCGTACTGCGTCTTTAACCATAGGAGTCTCAGGTGCTAAACGTCAAACATTTAATACATTAACTCATTTGTAAAGGAATGTAGCGTTTAAAGCTGTTTTATACACTGGAGTTGGATTCTTTAAAGAATCAGGGGTTTTCTGGAATAATTCTACTCGCTGTTTCACGAATTGGTGAGGTTACATTGTTCTGACCTACTGAGGGCTGTGTCGGGTAATTTGGGTTGGTCGTAAGAGGTCTGTCGACGTGTTATTCGTAGACTGTGGCATGAATTGAGGGCGTTCATTCAAGGAGGTCAAGGTCTTGTGATTCGCACCGACGACAGGTATTTACTGCTGCGCGGTGTGAGGAATAGATTGGCGCACTCATCCCGACTCGGAGCTGCCCTTGTCGCAGCGATCGGAAGGTGATATCATCGAATACTGACCGCGCGAAGCTTAATGACGGTGATGTGTATGCGAGACGAACATCCACGTGCGAAACTCTCGCTGCCTGTGACAGCTGGGAGTATCTGAAGTTGGCACGCGCGTCTGCAAATCAATGAATGTCTGTTCTCCGCGAAAATCAGTCCTAGTTTAGCTTTAAAACTAACGATAAAGTATGCAGTTTTATATGGTGCAAAGTCGGAAAGTTTTGTTGTCAGTCAAATCTCCTGAGAACGTATGCATTATGAATAGTTCAACAGACGTTTTTAATTAACATCTCGCAGTGCAGATGCACAGCTAATATACATTCAGTAAATGATGTCATCTTCCGTATTTAGCTTTTTTCTTGTTGTGCTGTTACAGGATTATGTTTATGTGTCTCTGTCAAACATCTACAAAGATACGAAGGTAAGTCAATTATTATCCGTAATTTAGTTATATTTTTGTTTATTTTGGTAGTACTGTCGTTTTACGTTGATGACGCATGCTTTGTTTATTTGTTGTTATATCTTTGCAATTTTCAAGCTGCTGGGTTAGTTTCGTTACCGCTGCCGTGCAGTTAATCATGGCTGCTCCACTGTCTATTTGCACCAAAGAAGAGCAACGTTCAGTGATCCGTTTTTTGTGGTCAGAAGACGTATCAGGGGCCGAAATTCATCGAAGATTTTCGGTATAGTAAGGGAACAGCCTTTTGCCACAACGGAGTGTCTACGAATGGATTGAAAAATTCCGAAATGGTCGCACAAGTGTTACTCACGATGAAGGAGCCTGACGACCTTTTACCGCCACAAACGAAGAAACCATTGAGCGTTCTCGTGAAATGATTCTGTTAGACAGACGATTAACTGTAGACGAAGTGGCACATCGTCTGCAAATTAATCACGTTCTGCCTACGAAACCATCCAGAGCAGACTTGGGTTTCATAAAGTTTGTGCAAGATGGGTCCCAAAACAACTCACACAGTTGCATAAACAAACGCGCTTGCACATCTGCAAAAATCATTTGGATCGCTATGGTAACGAAGGTGACAACTTCTTAGACAGTACCATTACTGGTGACGAAACATGGATTCATCATTATGAGCCGGAGAAAAAACGGCAGGGTATGGAATGGAAACATCCAAATTCGACGTGCAAGAAAAAGTTCAAAACCCAACCGTCCGCAGGAAAATTGATGCTTACGGTTTTTTGGGACGCACAAGGTTCAGTAGTGGAACATTATGGGGACAGGGGCACAACACGTTACAGTGAGATCCTTACTGTGGCAGTGCGGTTCTAAGCGCGTCAGTTTGGAACCGCGTGACCGCTACCGTCGCAGGTTCGAATCCTGCCTCGGGCATGGATGTGTGTGATGTCCTTAGGTTAGTTAGGTTTAAGTAGTTCTAAGTTCTAGGGGACTGATGACCTCAGTAGTTAAGTCCCATAGTGCTCAGAGCCATTTGAACCATTTGAGCCTTACTGCCAGGCTAAAGCCTGAGATTCGAAGCAAACGCCGAGGATTGCTGTTAAAAGGCGTTGTGTTGTTGCACGACAATGCCCGTCCGCATACTGTTGCCCACACTGCTGAAACGCTCCAGAGACTCAAATTTGAAGTATTGGATCATCCTCCATATAGTCCCGATCTTGCCCTTTCTGACTATCACTTGTATCGTCAACTCAAACAGGCATTAAGTGGCAGTCGAGTTGCCTCGGACGAAGCAGTGAAAGAAGCGGCGCATTCCTGGCGCAGCTCAACCGAGAATCTTCTTTCACGAGGGCATCAGGAAGTTTGTACAACGATTGGCCAAGTGCGTAGAAACGCAAGGAGGCTATGTCGAAAAAAGGTTCTTTTAAGTTTCCTATTTTTTGGTCAGGTGATTACAGGGTTATAAATACAAGATCAAATAGGGGTAATGCAGGAGTAGGTTTAATAATGAATAAAAAAATAGGAGTGCGGGTTAGCTACTACAAACAGCATAGTGAACGCATTATTGTGGCCAAGATAGACACAAAGCCCATGCCTACTACAGTAGTACAAGTTTATATGCCAACTAGCTCTGCAGATGATGAAGAAATTGATGAAATGTATGACGAGATAATAGAAATTATTCAGGTAGTGAAAGGAGACGAAAATTTAATAGTCATGGGTGACTGGAATTCGTCAGTAGGAAAAGGGAGAGAAGGAAACATAGTAGGTGAATATGGATTGGGGGGAAGAAATGAAAGAGGACGCCGCCTTGTAGAATTTTGCACAGAGCATAACTTAATCATAGCTAACACTTTGTTCAAGAATCATGAAAGAAGGTTGTATACCTGGAAGAATCCTGGAGATACTAAAAGGTATCAGATAGATTACATAATGGTAAGACAGAGATTTAGGAACCAGGTTTTAAATTGTAAGACATTTCCAGGGGCAGATGTGGATTCTGACCACAATCTATTGGTTATGAACTGCATATTGAAACTGAAGAAACTGCAAAAAGGTGGGAATTTAAGGAGATGGGACCTGGATAAACTGAAAGAACCAGAGGTTGTAGAGAGTTTCAGGGAGAGCAAAAGGGAACAATTGACAGGAATTGGGGAAAGAAATACAGTAGAAGAAGAATTGGTAGCTCTGAGGGATGAAGTAGTGAAGGCAGCAGAGGACCAAGTAGGTAAAAAGACGAGGGCTAATAGAAATCCTTGGGTAACAGAAGAAATATTGAATTTAATTGATGAAAGTAGAAAATATAAGAATGCAGTAAATGAAGCAGGCAAAAAGGAATACAAACGTCTCAAAAATGAGATCGAGAGGAAGTGCAAAATGGCTAAGCAGGGATGGCTAGAGGACAAATGTAAGGATGTAGAGGCTTGTCTCACTAGGGGTAAGGTAGATACTGCCTACAGGAAAATTAAAGAGACCTTTGGAGATAAGAGAACCACTTGTATGAATATCAAGAGCACAGATGGCAACCCAGTTCTAAGCAAAGAAGGGAAGGCAGAAAGGTGGAAGGAGTATATAGAGGGTTTATACAAGGGCGATGTACTTGAGGACAATATTATGGAAATGGAAGAGGATGTAGATGAAGATGAAATGGGAGATAAGATACTGCGTGAAGAGTTTGACAGAGCGCTGAAAGACCTGAGTCGAAACAAGGTCCCGGGAGTAGACAACATTCCATTAGAACTACTGATTGCCTTGGGAGAGGCAGTCATGACAAAACTCTACCATCTGGTGAGCAAGATGTATGAGACAGGCGAAATACCCTCAGACTTCAAGAAGAATATAATAATTCCAATCCCAAAGAAAGCAGGTGTTGACAGATGTGAAAATCAGTTTAATAAGTCACAGCTGCAAAATACTAACGCGAATTCTTTACAGACGAATGGAGAAACTGGTAGAAGCGGACCTCGGGGAAGATCAGTTTGGATTCCGTAGAAATGTTGGAACACGTGAGGCAATACTAACCTTACGACTTATCTTAGAAGAAAGATTAAGAAAAGGCAAACCTACGTTTCTAGCATTTGTAGACTTAGAGAAAGCTTTTGACAACGTTAACTGGAATACTCTCTTTCAAATTCTGAAGTTGGCAGGGGTAAAATACAGGGAGCGAAAGGCTATTTACAATTTGTACAGAAACCAGATGGCAGTTATAAGAGTCGAGGGGCATGAAAGGGAAGCAGTGGTTGGGAAAGGAGTGAGACAGGGTTGTAGCCTCTCCCCGATATTATTCAATCTGTATATTGAGCAAGCAGTAAAGGAAACAAAAGAAAAATTCGGAGTAGGTATTAAAATTCATGGAGAAGAAGTAAAAACTTTGAGATTCGCCGATGACATTGTAATTCTGTCAGAGACAGCAAAGGACTTGGAAGAGCAGTTGAACGGAATGGACAGTGTCTTGAAAGGAGGATATAAGATGAACATCAACAAAAACAAAACGAGGATAATGGAATGTAGTCAAATTAAATCGGGTGATGCTGAGGGGATTAGATTAGGAAATGAGACACTTAAAGTAGTAAAGGAGTTTTGCTATTTGGGGAGTAAAATAACTGATGATGGTCGAAGTAGAGAGGATATAAAATGTAGACTGGCAATGGCAAGGAAATCGTTTCTGAAGAAGAGAAATTTGTTAACATTGAGTATAGATTTAAGTGTCAGGAAGTCGTTTCTGAAAGTATTTGTATGGAGTGTAGCCATGTATGGAAGTGAAACATGGACGATAAGCAGTTTGGACAAGAAGAGAATAGAAGCTTTCGAAATGTGGTGCTACAGAAGACTGCTGAAGATTAGATGGGTAGATCACGTAACTAATGAGGAGGTATTGAATAGGATTGGGGAGAAGAGAAGTTTGTGGCACAACTTGACTAGAAGAAGGGATCGGTTGGTAGGACATGTTTTGAGGCATCAAGGGATCACAAATTTAGCATTGGAGGGCAGCGTGGAGGGTAAAAATCGTAGAGAGAGACCAAGAGATCAATACACTAAGCAGATTCAGAAGGATGTAGGTTGCAGTAGGTACTGGGAGATGAAGAAGCTTGCACAGGATAGAGTAGCATGGAGGTCTGCATCAAACCAGTCTCAGGACTGAAGACCACAACAACATTTGATTACAATAAAATTTTATGACTAATTTGCGCATAATAACTAATTTACCCTCGCATAATACAACACATGTACTTAGAAAAACGTAATAGGAGAGCAACAGTACGTAGTCTGTTAACATTAACATACAACGTTCGATGTCCTTGTAGGACAGTGTCACCCTTGCTGCTAACAGAGCAACGGCTGTTATCAATGATACGAGTAAAAACTAATGTTAAAGATTAGATAGGTAGGTCGATTAACTGATAAGGAGGTACTAATACGAATCGGAAAAAAATAAGTTTATGGCACAACTCAAATAAAACAACGGACTGATTCACAGGACACATCCTTAGGTACGAAGGAATATTCAGTTTGGTCCTAGAAGGAAGTGAGGTGGGTAAAAGTTGTAGAGGGAGACCAAGGGATGAATACAGCAAGCAGATAGCGAATTCATGTAGATTTAGGTTCCGATAGCTATGCACAGATCGTCCCCCGCAGGATAGACTAACACGGAGTCTCCAGTCTTTGGACTGGAGACCACAACGAACAAGATTAATGACTTCGCATAATGTCAATAGCGCTATCAGATATATAACTGACGATGCTGTTGTCTATGGGGAAGTAACATTGTTGACTAATTGTGAGGAAAAGAAGAGAAACCTTACTCAGTATTTCAGCGGGGTCACTGAATGACATAGGTCATCCAGCTTGTACAGATGCAATACGAAAAGAAAAGAAAAAAAGTAACTGGCTGGACCTAACTACCAACCACCTCCAGATGTATGCTTGCGATCATGAAATCATCTCTGATACAAAGGAAATTACGTAACGTTCACCGTCTTCTTGGTTAAAATTGTACTAAAATATCATCCTACTAATGGGTTCTAAATTTATATGAAAAAGTACACAGAAAATCTCAAAAATCTGCTAAAAACACAGAAACAACAGTTAGCACAAACATTTCCAGCATTAAAAGCTCAATGAAGATACATGAAATACATAAAAACAATATTTCTATGAGACCAATTAAAAACTTCGAGTGTTGCTTTCATCATATTTTGAAGTGCACGCATCAACATTTAGCAGAACATAATCCTCTAGATTTTGGACAGGAAGCCGAAAAAAAGTTAAGATACACACGTTCAAACCGTATATCCCAAACAGAAGAATTGATACAAATTACAAAAATAATCACAAAGTGAACAATCATAGCTACACTTTTTTGAATTACTTTGACGCCAGGTCGTCTTTTACATCTTCATCCATATTCGTACTCTACAAATCACTGTGTAGCTCATGGGAGAGGGTAACTCTCATTGTACCCCATATTAAGAGCGAACATAGCTATTTTACGCACATAAAGTTTTATAAACAAACTCTGTGCACCTGATAGAGACGACAGCTGCTGCCGCAGAGCGTCATGTTGAGGTCCACGTTCCGTATGATCTACGTGTACACGTGTACTCTGCAGACCACTGCGTAGTGCATCGGCGAGGGCACTTCCCACTGTACCATTTGTTAAGGTTTACCCCTGTTCCTTTCAAGTATGGAGCACAGGAAGAATAACTGCTTAAACGCCTCTGTGAATACTGTGATTATTCTTTTTTTTTCTCGATCTCGCCGGTAGAACCACATAGAGGGCTGTAGTATATTTCTAGATTCCTCGTTTAATACAGATTCTTTCGTAAAGAAACATTTGAAAATGGAGTTTATGATTTCTGCTTTTACTTTACTACCATCAATATCAGTTCCTTTGTCATCCATAGTGTCTGGACACTAACTTTGCATGTCAATGAGAGCCTTTATATATGATAGGAATTTCTTCGTTTTTTGTGACTGGTGTTATCGTAAGATTTGCCGACGCTACTCACTGAAGACTTCGCCCACAGCCCATTTGACAGCTAAATGCGTATCACTTAGTATATTTTTATAGCTTCATGATGTGTTTTACACCTTTTGTGCAGTTTTATCTGTGCCTTTAGACGTCTGTATACAGACGGCCCCTCCCACCGCGTACCGTTCTACTAGGCACGTATGTATCCAGTGCATAGTCAGATATTAACGTTCAGCCACAGTTCTCTTACAGGCTCATGTCCAGAGGTGAATCTTTTGAGTTCGTCTTTGAGATATGACATAATTATCTTTTTATTTAATTTGCTAAATATATAAAACTTTCTTGTTGTTTCAGTTCCTCTTTGAGTTTTGGTAACCATTGTTACTACTATTGTTTCGTCGTGAACATCTTCATAGAAATCAGGTCTCCTTGTGCTGTTAGATCCAACACAAGGTGTCCCAAGAAAATACCGATAAACTTTAGGGACAGAATACTTAAACAGAAGTAAGTGAAACATATCCAGTAAACCTAGGCTCTAAAATGCATACTTTAAGGGGTATGACCGCTTGTTCATTTTCGATACCATGAAACATTATTACTGCAAGGTCCTCGCTTCCAGTGTTTTGAGAGAAGGAAGTATTGACCAAAACAAGGAAACAGAGACTGGTAAACATGGGGTCTAAAAAGCTTAGGTACTTTAAGAGCTGTGAGTGTTCATCTTCGCTAGTGTGAAACGCATCTCTTCTACTGAAGAAGTGCTCATGGCTCTTAAGATATATATTGTAGAGCCCATGTTTAGTAGCTATTTCGTTTCTTGTTTTGGTCCATAGTACCTCTTCCCAGAGTATGTAAAGCAAGGAGATTACAGTAGAAGAGTATCGAGATTGGGCAAGTGTCCATATCTCTCAAGCTATGCGCTTTAGAACCCTTGCTGACTAGACATTTTTTTCTTGTTTCGGTGTAAGGAACCCGTCCCTAAAATTTGTCGGTGTTTTTTAGGACACCCAGTATAATCATCACGATTGAGATTCGAAATAATTTGTTCTGGGTATTTTTCAGAGACAGTATTCAGTATTGTTTTGCACAACGTCTTGTCATGACCAGCACTGACAAAACGCTAATAATCTCATATTATTGTTGTATGACTAAATGTTCTACTGATGATGACAGTAGGGTTGATAAATATACGAACTAGCGAGTTGAGGATTTCTTTAAAGTATTCACTTACATCTGGGCTAAATCTGGTGGTAAGGATCAATTATACATTTATGCACACTTTTGATACTGGGTGTTGCCCAAACGACGTCGCATTCGGCTTCCATTTCCATCTAGATGGATTCTTGTGTACTGCATTAATGCCGCGCGAAATTCGCCGAGCGGTCTTAGGCGCTGCAGTCATGGACTGTGCGGCTGGTCCCGGCGGAGGTTCGAGTCCTCCCTCGGGCATGGGTGTGTGTGTTTGTCCTTAGGATAATTTAGGTTAAGTAGTGTGTTAGCTTAGGGACTGATGACCTTAGCAGTTAAGTCCCATAATATTTCACACACATTCGAACATTTTTTGAACTGCATTAATACATCATCTCCATTTCGCATTAGTCTATCTTTTCGATGTACACTGATCAACCAAAACATTATGACCACAGCCCACCGCGACGTTGGATGCCGCCTGGTGGCGTTACGGACACGTGACGCGGTAGCAAAAGTATGTAACCGGAGCAGACACGGACGGGGATTCACCCTGGAGAAGATATGGCTCCAAATGAAGAAATTCACTGAGATAAGTGACTTTGACATAGGGGAGATTATTATTGCGCAGAGCCCGTGAACGAGTATCTCGAAAACGGCGACGCTGGTCGAATTTTCACGTGCTACTATCGTGAGCATCTACAGAAAGAGGTAGAAGGACGGTGAAACTACCACTAGGCTCTGAATGGTTGGATTTCCACGACTCTTCACAGAAAGTGGCTTTCGGAGGCTAGTCTGCTGTGTAAAGTAGGACAGATGGTGATCTGTGGCATCTCTGCGAAAGATCACAATACTGGTTCACACACAAATGTTTCGGAACACACCGTTTGCGGTATCGATAGCCACGATGCCACGGCGTAGGTACAGGTTCTTAGGTTGCCATTACGACACCGACACCGACGACAGCGCCCTCTGGCCGGCGCTGTGCAGCTCTAAAAGCTCCGCTCCGGATTCAGTCCTTTTGATTCCGAGTAGACGACCAAGCAACATTGTTTCTATTTCATAGTGGGCGAGCCACTACAGATTTTGCCAGTGTAAATTGATTGATGTACAGCTTCGCACCTACGTGCTCACTTCAGTGCAGAGCTAAGTATTATCAGTTGTATATGTTCATACACTAGTAAAAGAGCTATCACCTATACGCAGTAACGAAGCATTTCAGCTTTTCCTGCTCCTTCTCACTTCCTACATTCGGCCTACCCTTCAGTTTACAGGAGCAGACCCACACGCCGCCTACCAGGCGGGGCACAAAACCGTTCATCATGCATTGTTGAACGTGGAGCTTCACAGCTGACCACCCTACTTGTTCACATGTTGACCCAACGACAGCGTCAATTACGATTGCAGAGGGCATGGGATCATCGGTATACGACCGTCGATCAATGGAAAGTTTTCCACTCTTCGGTTTAATCAAATTTTTGCTACGCTACGTGGAAGGTCGTCTCCACAAACGCCGTCATCGAGGTGAAGAGGGCGGCTCGAAACGTGCAGCGCGCCTCGGAAGCACGCTGGTGGGAACAGTACAATGCTATGGGAGGCATTCTCCTACGCTTGTATTTGACCTGTGGTAGTAATCGAAAGTACGCTGACGGCTGCGAACCACCTGCATCCATTCACGCTTGATGTCTTCCCCGACGACGACGTCATCTTTGAGCAGCATAATTATCTGTTTCAGAACTAGAATCGTGGTTTGCACTCACGTTGGTGTCGGCGACGAAATTCGCCTGACGTAAGTTCTATGGAACCCATCTGGCTCGCTTTCTGGCGCCATCACCGCGTACGCAAATAAGCGGCACGTTATTTACGCGAATTACATTAGCTGTGTGCAGACATTTATACCTCCACGAACCTACCAACAGACTGTCGGATACCTGATATGCAGAATCAGTGATGTATTTCGTTCCAAAGACGGAAGAAAGCTATTAAGCAGGTGGTCATACTGTTTTGTCTTATCAGTGTTCATCTAGAATTACCCCAATCATCTCACGGCTGTTATTTTCGTGTTTCAACCAGATTTCACAGCCTTGCATTATGTGAGCTTCACTGTATTTTAGTAGCGGTTCAGTGTCAGATAATTTATTGTGCATGCGGTAGCAGCTGGCTTCTGAGTGTGTGCCAATAACGTTTGGAAGAGCGTCTGGCGTTCTTCACATTTAGAAACAAGTCTAGTGTGAGAAAAGTGTAAGACGATTTTTTTTTGAGACTGCATTACAACTGCTACGGCCTGCTATCTTATTAACACAGGCGTCTTACCCAGTAGCCATGGCAACCACATCGCAGCAAAGTTGTGGTACGCAGTTGAGAAAAAAATGGTTCAAATGGCTCTGAGCACTATGGGACTTAACTTCTGAGCTCATCAGTCCCCTAGAACTTAGAACTGCTGAAACCTAACTAACATAAGGACATCACAGGCATCCATGACCAAGGCAGGATTCGAACCTGCGACCGTAGCAGTCGCGCGGTTCCGGACTGAAGCGCCTCGAACCGCTTCGCGACAACGGCCGGCTGCAGCTGAGACCACGGGGACTGCTGTGCACGCAGCAGCACGTGGAGGTGGGGCTGCGTGGAGTTGTTTTGTCCGCACTGTAGTGTTATCTTTTATTTATTTAGAGCAATTACATAAGAAAAATACAGGAATCTGGAAGATGGAAATTATAAATTTATGTGTAGTTTAAGGAGACAAGAAAAAATAGATACACCCTCACCGACACCACCTGGGGAAGTGGACCAAGTCCAGCGTCCCCAACTGGTGCTACCAATTTTAGTAAGTATCCACGCGAACTTTCCTCTTAGGGAAAATTCGATTTGGTCAGCCCAAAGTAATAGTGGGCGGATGCCGTCCACGGTCGTGCGTGGTTTAAATAGTTCTAAGTTCTATGGGACTGATGATGATGGTGATGACGATGGCGTGTGACGAGGGCCTCCAGCCGGGTAGACTGCTCGCCTGGTGCAAGTCTTTCGATTCGACGTCACTTCGGCGACTTGCGCGTCGATGATGAAATGATGATGATTAGGACAACACAACACCCAGTCCCTCAGCGAAGAAAATCTCCGACCCAGCCGGGAATCGAACCCGGGCCCTTGGGATTGACAGTCTGTCGCGCTGACCACTCAGCTGATGACCTTAGATGTTAAGTCCCACAGTGCTTAGAGCCATGTGAACCATTTTTTTCTCAACTGCGTAGCACAACTTTGCTGCTCTGTGGTTGTCATGACTACTGGCTAAGACGCCTGTGTTAATAAGATAGCAGGCCCTAGCAGTTGTAATGCAGTCTGAAAAAAAAGGTCGTCTCACGCTATTCTCACACTAGACTTGTTTCTTAACGCCACGGAAGCTCTTATGCCGAGGCGGAAAGAAAGTGCCGAAGCGGGAACACTGAACGACGTGCCATCAAGGCTGTGAAGAATTAAGGTTTACGGACGTTGTTTGTCCACCATCAGCGCTGTGGATCTAGAGAGCCATCCGGCGTGCCTTGAATGTCTTGCGTGGCCTCGAGAGCAAGCAACAGGTAGGGGAGGGGTGGGAGGCGCGCATCCCGCCACCCCTGACCCGGCCTCACTCGCTGGTGACGTAGCGCGGTGCGCGCTGCCCGCCCACCAAGGCCGGCGCTTTCTGCCACAGCGCGGGCCGGAGGAGCGGCGCCAGCTGCCTGACTGGCTGCCATTCAGCCGGATAGCACCGGTTACCTGCGGGCCGCTCACCGCCACAGCCATCCGACTCAGCAGCGGCAGAAGAGCGCACCCAGCAACTGCCATCACAACACAACGTGACCGCCAGTCCGGCAGTACAAGCTGTCACTGTGGATAGTGGGGGTACACTACCTGCTCAAAAGTATCCGGACACCCTATGTAACGCAGATTTGAACACTAAATGTCACGAGAGGCGTTCCTGCCAATACAGAAGTTGGGGGGGGGGGGGGTGTCGGTTTGTTAACAGAAATAGCAGAATGGGTCAGTCAAGAGAGAGTTCAGTGACTTCGATCTTGAATTAGTCGTTGGATGTCCCCAGAGTAGAAAATTCATCAGGGACATTACAACCCCTCTGAAGTTCCCGAAGTCGACGCTTGATCACTTGATTATGAAATGGAAATGCGAAAGAATAGTCAAACCTACACCAGTATCTGGCAGTCCTCGTGTAGAGAATGACAGGGACTGTTGAACACTGAACAAACTAGAATGAGATTTTCACTCTGCAGCGGAGTGTGCGCTGATATGAAACTCCCTGGCAGATTAAAACTGTGTGCTGGACCTAGACTCGAACTCGGAACCTTTGCCTTTCTCGGGCAAGTGCTCTACCAACTGAGCTACCCAAGCACGACTTACGCCCCGTCCTCACAGTTTTACTTACAGTTGGTAGAGCACTTGCCCGCAAAAGGCAAAGGTTCCAAGTTCGATTCTCGGTCCGGCACACAGTTTTAATCTGCCAGGAAGTTTCACTGAACAAATTGATTGTAAGAAATCGCACTCAGTCATCGGAATGAATCAGTCATAAGTTCCAACGTGCTACCAGCGGTCCATCTACCGCAACGACTTTTCGTAGGAAGTTAAAAAAAAAGGCTAACAATGGTCGAGGTTCACTTCACAAATCACAATTTTCTGCAATCAGTGCTAAGCAACACTTGAGGTGGTGCATACAGCGACGCTACTGGACAGTGGAAGACTCGAAACGTGTGACCTGGAATGATGAATCATGATATACTGTCGCAATCTCATAGAAGGACTTGAGTTTCGCGAACATCTGGTGAATGTTACCTGCCACGAGATATATGGTGTACACTCAAGTATGGAGGGTTTAATGATACGGTACAAGGAAGTTGTTCATGTTTAAAATGAGGTCTCCCTATTGCGCATAAGACAAAGGTAAATTCGGAAGGATATGAACGCACTATGTACTGCGTACAGTAGAGAAACAGTTCGGAGAAGAAGGCATGGCAACACACCTTGTCATAAGATGAGGGAAATAGTATGTGAACAGTAACATTCCTCAGATAGACTGCCCTGCCAATAATACAGATCTGAATCCAGTGGAACACCTTTAGCCTAAGTTAGAACGTCGATGTCGCTCCAGGTCCCAGCATCCATGTACACTACTACGTTCGCTGGATTCGTGTCTTGAGGAAGACTGGGCTGCTGTTTCGCCACAGACACTCAGATACCTCAATGGAAGTATCACCAGCAGAGACCAAGCCGTCATAAAGGTGAAGGGTCGGCACTGCTCATATCAATGTCCTGTGACAGGTGTGCAGATATTTTTGGATAGATAGTATAGGTTGTCGGCGACCACGAGCAACGCTTGATAAGTTGTGAGAGCCCTTGCTGAACAGCATACTTCGCAGATATTAGGTAGAAAGTTCTTTCTGAAGCTTTGTAAGTGTCTAAACAGAACTCCGAGGCTAGTCACCATGTTTAATTATCACCTCGATAGAAATAACTTACGTATCTTTTTTTTTTAGCTGTTTGTAGGCACATTCCAACGTCCCTCACATAACTTCTAAATCCCTGCGCTGCAGTACTGCAGCACGTTGCGGGAGGAACCAAAATTCTAATGGGGCTGCCCATTCATAAACTGGAGTATTGAATACATCTACATCTACATTTATACTCCACAAGCCACCCAACGGCGTGTGGCGGAGGGCACTTTACGTGCCACTGTCATTACCTCCCTTTCCTGTTCCAGTCGCGTATGGTTCGCGGGAAGAACGACTGCCGGAAAGCCTCCGTGTCCGTTCGAATCTCTCTAATTTTACATTCGTGATCTCCTCGGCAGGTATAAGTAGGGAAAGCAATATATTCAATACCTCATCCAGAAACGTACCCTCCCGAAACCTGGACAGCAAGCTACAGCGCGATGCAGAGCGCCTCTCTTGCAGAGTCTGCCACTTGAGTTTGATAAACATCTCCGTAACGCTATCACGCTTACCGAATAACCCTGTGACGAAAAGCGCCGCTCTTCTTTGGATCTTCTCTGTCATCCCGACCTGGTACGGATCCCACACTGATGTGCAATACTCAAGTATAGGTCGAACGAGTGTTTTGTAAGACACCTCCTTTGTTGATGGACTACATTTTCTAAGGACTCTCCCAATGAATCTCATCCTGGCACCCGCTTTACCAACTGTTTCGTTGTCTCCATTTGAATGTGAAAAAACATCGCAACAATCGAGGCTAAGTTAGTGGAAGTGTACGGCGATAAAGCATGATCATATGTTGATCTGTTGGTTGATATGGAGGGGGGACCAAACAGCGAGGTCACCGGTCCCATCGTATTAGAGAAGGATGGGGAAGGAAGTCAACCGTGCCCAGACGCGATTTAGGGAAATCACGGAAAACCTATATCAGGATGACTCGTTTGAACCGTAGTCCTCTCGAATGCGGGTCCAATGTCCTAATCACTGCGCGACCTCGCTCGGTTGATCATATGTACGTTAGTTAGGTGGGGCAGACGATTTCATTGTGATCAAACAAGACTAAATGACTAAGTAGGAAGTAGGAAGCGATAGTGCATCTCACAGTGGACAACCGTGATTGGAAGGAAACTGGAAGGCCCCAGTGTTCGAAGCCGGCATATCAACATCGAAGCGATAGTGGAAAAACGGAAAAACGATTCACGGATCAGTTTTCAGCGTCTTGCACGACATTCTGAACGTGACAAAGATAGCCATCCTTTGCGTTCCGTGATGTTCGCAGCCACTGAAGAAGTTCGCCTAACCAAAACAGCAGTGGAAATGTTGCAACCGTGTCTAGGTTACTTATCTGGTCGCATAATTATCGTAGACGGGTGCTGGGTGTGTAACTACACTGTCCAGTCAGATTAATGTGATCACGTGTCAAAAGCCTGAAAGGTGTAGGAGGAGATTCAGTGAGGTCCCGGAGGGTACCGATCATGATGTGTAACCGTGCCGCGAGTCCAGTGTGCTAACCACTGCGCCACCTCGCTCGGTGCCTATTAGACGGAGGGGTCCGACAGCCGATCAGTTCCAGTCATTCCACCAGGAAGGAGGTACACGCCTCGAGTTTTCTGTAGTTCAACCATGAACTAGACGGTCAATACCGCGGTTCGATCGCGTCCGCATTGTTACTCTGTGCCAGGAGGGCTCTCAACAAGGGAAGTGTCTACGCGTCTCGCTGTGAACCAAAGCGATGTTTTTCGGACATGGAGGAGATACAGAGAGCCAGGAACGGTCGATGACATGCCTCGCTCAGGCCGCCCAAGGGCTACTACTGCAGTGGATGACCGCTACCTACGGATTATGGCTAGGATTAACACTGACACCAACGCCATTATGTTGAATAATGCTTTTCGTGCAGCCACAGGACATTGTGTTACGACTCAAACTATGCGCAATAGACTGCATGATGCGCAACTTCACTCCCGACGTCCATTGCGTGGTCCATCTTTGCAACCACGACACCATGCAGCGCGGTACAGATGCGCCCAACAACATGCCGAATGGATCGTTCAGGACTGGCATCACGTTCTGCTCACCGATGAGTGTCACATATGCCTTCAACCAGAAAATCGTCGGAGACGTGTTTGGAGGCAACGTTAAAACTGTCCAGTGAGTGCAGCAAGGTGGAGGTTCCTTAGTGTTCTGGTGCGACATTATGTGGGGCCGACGTACGCCGCTGGTGGACATGGAAGGCGCTGTAACTGCTGTACGATACGTAAATGCCATCCTCCGACCGATAGTGCAACCATATCGCAGCATATTGGCGAGGCATTCATGGATGGCAATTCGCGTCCCCATCGTGCACATCTTGTGAATGACTTCCTTCAGGATAACGACATCGCTCGACTAGAGTAGCCAGCATGTTCTCGAGACATGAATCGTATCGAACATGACTGGGATTGATTGAAAAGGCTGTTTATGGACGACGTGACTCGCCAACCACTCTGAGGGATGTACCCCGAATCACCGTTCAGGTCTGCGACAATCTGGACCAACAGTGCCTTGATGAACTTGTGGACAGTATGCCACGACGAATAGAGGCATCCATCGATGCAAGAGGACGTGCTACGGGTATTAGAGGCACCGGTGTGTACAGCAGTCTGGAACAGAATCTCTGAAGGTCTCGCTGTATGGTGGTACCACATACAATGTGGGGTTTTCATGAGTAATAAAAGGGCGGAAATGATGCTTTTGTTGATCTCTGTTCCAAACTTCTACACAGGTTCCGTTACTCTCGGAGCCGAGATGATGCAAACCATTTTATGTGTGTATATAAGCAGACAGTTTCAATAATTTAGTTCTTTCTAACAGTTGTCTGAATACGAAGGCTTATTACCCTTAAATGCAGGTCACCGACACAGAAATGGCACTTAATTTACTGCAGTTCATAACTGTCACAGCAAGTCACAATATGTGTAAACTGATTACAGCATTTGCATGCGAATTACTTATCCTCACATCTTGCGCCTCTGCTCTGTTTTGCATTAGCGATCTCGAACTGGCTAGTGGGTCGAGAGCAGGTCTGATCGTGCACAGTAGCAGACAATCAGACCACCTGCAACCTCATATTGTGAAACCTTCCTGGTGAGTTGGCCTTTCTACTGAACAGGTCGTTCGCTGCTGCTAATCAACTTACACCACAAAGCGACTAAAATTAAAAGTATTTCCCAATACTCTTTAGTTGGCAACCAAGACGTGTTGCAACAGAAGCAGCTCCTGCTAAGGCAGCCGGACAGCTTTCACTGCGGGTGGCGCGTTCGGCTCACAACTATTCACCTCCCGGCACACA
Source organism: Schistocerca piceifrons (assembly GCF_021461385.2). NCBI lineage: Eukaryota > Metazoa > Arthropoda > Insecta > Orthoptera > Acrididae > Schistocerca > Schistocerca piceifrons. The sequence goes on along the minus strand of NC_060140.1, from coordinate 841,033,909 downwards.
AAGTTCAGAAGGCATTGCTGCACAACGGCAAGGCAGAAATTATTACCTGCAGAATTCACAGATTTACACATCGCTGAAGGTTTTAGACTTATAAGTAGAGTCAAGTACCGAAAAAATTCAAGGTTACTAGGTTGCTAATATGTATGGCAACAGCGTATCGCATTGGCAAGATTTCAGAAAAAGGAAAGAGCGGATGAGCAAGTAGAAGTCGCACGAGCATACAAAAAAGAAGGAAACAAGATTAGGGTTGAACATCCCGTCGACATCGAGGTCACTAGAGACGGTGAACAAGCTCGAGTTGTTTCAAGGATGGGGAAGAAAATCGGCCGTGAGCTTTCAAAGCGATCAACTTGGCATCTGCCTGGAGCGACTTACGGAAATCACGGGAAACTTAAATCACGATAGTCGGACGCTGATTTCACACGCGTGCGAAACGAACCCTCTTAATCCCTCGTAAACACACCTGTTTACTATGTCACACCCTGGGAGTTGGCTTCGGTGTTGATAACGAACATTCTGCCGTGCCGTCTGTAATGCCCAGTCTGGAACCGCGCGACCGCTACGGTCTTAGGTTCAAATCCTGCCTCGGGCATGGATGTGTGTGATGTCCTTAGGTTAGTTAGGTTTAAGTAGTTCTAAGTTCTAGGGGACTGATGACCTCAGATGTTAAGTCCCATAGTGCTCAAAGCCATTTTGTAATGCCTACTCGCTCACGTCCGTCTCTCTCCCTCGTGCACACACACACACACACACACACACACACACACACACACACACACACACACAAATGGTTCAAATGGCTCTGAGTACTATGGGACTTAACTTCTAAGGTCATCAGTCCCCTAGAACTTAGAACTACTTAAACCTAACTAACCTAAGGACATCACACTCATCCATGCCCGAGGCAGGAATCGAACCTGCTATCGTAGCGGTCGCGTGTCTGTTCATGAAACAATGAGTCACACTTTCGTGTAAGTTTCTACTCTTTTGAGAAAACGAATTCATCATTCTATTACTATTGCAATTTCACAGTTTCACTGTGTAAATAATGTTTCATTCTACCTGAAGATATGAAGCACCATACGCAGAGACATGGAAAAGGATTTCTTACAGAAACAAAAGCGTGGATGACAGCATCAAACCAATGATCGATGACTATTCACAATATTTCATAAATAATTGAAAATATAGAATTCGTCTTCGGTAAACGACAGCGCGTGAAGGGGAAAGTATTTTGAAGCTTCAGTGATAATTATCGAAAAGTTCTGTAAATGTAATAATATACCATCTTACGACACTCCAAAGTTCCTGAAAACAAGAGTACAGTGTTTACCTTCGCTGTAATACCTGTGCCAGCCGGGGTGGCCGAGTGGTTCTAGGCGCTACAGAGTGGAACCGCGCGACCACTACGGTCGCAGGTTCGAATCCTGCCTCGGGCATGGATGTGTGTGATGTCCTTAGGTTAGTTAGGCTTTAGTAGTTCGAAGTTCTAGGGGACTGATGACCTCAGAAGTTAAGTCCCATAGTGCTCAGAGCCATTCGATTTTTGTAATACCTGTCTTAGAAGCTTCCACTCAATATTTTCAGTGATTTAGATTGACTGCCGTTAAAGCATGAGTAAACAGGGCTCAGATAGATACCATAAATTGTGGATGTATTTGCGTTTACGAAGAGCAAGTGAGTGAATATCACAACAACAAACTTTCATGCTTTTAGTAGTGGAAATCATTAGAATTCAATATTTCGGTATATTGAGAAGTAACAACCACACGACAACCAAGCCATGTTAGAAAAGCGCTACGTAAACAAGGAGCACTTCATCTCAGATTCAAGAGAAGTAAAAGCCCAGCTGACGCATAGAAACTGAACGAAGTGAAAACTACCGTAAGGAGAACAAGGAAAGAAGCGTTGAGTGATTTTGACAGTGATACGTTGTCAACCGACCTAAGTAAAAACCCTAAGAGATTTGGTCGTGTGTAACATAAGTAAGTGGGTCAAAATCATCTATTCATTCTCTCAGCGACCACGTCTGTGCCGAAACGGAACATAACAGAGAGAAGGCCGAAATACTGAATTCGGTCTTCCGAAGTTGTTTCAACGCGGAACATCATAACACTGTCACTCCTTTCAATCTTCGTACGAACGTCGAAATGGCAGATATTGAGATAACCGATTGCGGAATTGAAAAGCAGCTACAGTCGCTTCGTAATGGAAAGGCGTCAGGACTAGATGAGATACCTATAAGTTTCTTTAAAGATTATGAGAAAGAACTTGGTCCCCTTCCAGCAGTAATTTATTGTAGATCGCTTCAGCAACAAAAGGTACCTAACGACTGGAAAAAGCGCAGGTCATTCCCGTTTTTAAGAAATGCCGTAGGACATATCCACACAATTACAGACCTGTATCGTTGACGTCAACCTGTTCTAGACTTATGGAACATGTTTTATGCTCGAGAATTATGACGTTTTCAGAAAATGAACATCTCCTCTAAAAGAATCAACATGGTTTCCGCAGACAGAGATTCTGCAAAACTCAGCTTGCTCTGCTCTTCCATGAGGTTCACAGCGCAGTGGACAAGGCACTCAAGTTGATGCAGTGTTTCTTGATTTTAGTAAGGCATTTGACACCGACCCGGATTGCCGTTGAATGAAAAAAATACGAGCTTACGATGTATCGGTCGGAGCAGACCTGCGATTGTATTCAAGACTTTCTTGCACGTAGAACTCAACACGTCGCTCTTTACGGGACTAAATCGACATATGTAAAAGTAATATCCGGAGTACCACAGGGAAGTGTGATAGGACCGTTGCTATTTACGATATGTATAAATGATCCAGTAGAACGGGGAAATAGGGAAAGCACACTGAATAGGAGGCTGTCGAGGTCCATATACATGACACTGATTAGACCTCCGATGACGCACGCAGCTCTCGTCTGGGGATATGCAGCTCCTACACAACTGCGCAGCCTGCAGATCATACAGAACGAAGTGCTACGAATCAAAAGCAACGCTCCACTCTTCACACCCATCCTGGATCTTCACCAAGAATACCGCCTTGAAATCCTCAAAGAAGTATTCAAAAAACACGACTGTAAAGGAACTCGAGACATTCGAACAATCCTTTCATCCTCACTCTGGAAAACTACTATCACAACCATAAGTGGAAGCACAAGCGGCCAAAGGAACTACTAGCTAGGGCGTAACCACCTATGGTAAACTAACATACACAAACAAGCGACAAACGTCGACAAGCCCCTGCATATCAGCAACACTGACTGGTAATTACCAGCTGCTATTAGAGCCGACCAACAGGCCACAGCAGGGAAACCGACGAGCTCGCCCACAGACGCACAAACAATCTGCCAACATTCCCTCACACTGTGCTTCCGGTATATGACCTATCGGACACAAGATCGATAACAAACCTAACTGTTGCAGGTTGCTGACGCTGAACGAGGACGCATGATACCCACTACTATCAAAGCCTATCCTTGCATGACCTGTCGCAGGCAGCAAGACATCCGCTACTGTTCTTACCACCCGACCTAACTATCGCAGAGGTTTTTTTCCCTTGGCTCTTGCCTTGGCACTTTTTTTCCTGTGCCCTTCGTTCGACTTCGACCCAATCTATTTCCAGATGAGCGCGTATTAATGTTTAACCTTAACCAGACGTACGCAAACATCGCAGTACCGACATCCTGCGACACCTCACTTTAGTGAAAACTAACCCTTATGCAGACATGGCAGTAGACCTTTTGAGTTGGCCATCATGCCGGTGTGGGCGTGGAGGGGCTCCACCTCTATTTAAAAAAAGAAGAAAAAGAAACTCGCATATGATGCTGATATCTATACCAAAGTAGCAACGCCAGAAGACAGAATTTGCAGAAAGACCTGCAGAGAATTGATGAATGGTGCAGGCTCTGGTAGTTGACTCTGAACGTAAATAAATGTAACATATTGTGCACACATAGGAAAAGAAAGCCACCACTGTACAGCTACACTATGGATGAAAAACAGCTGGAGACAGCGTCTGCCGTAAAATATCTAGGCGTATCTATCCAGAGCGACCTTAAGTGGAATGACCATATAAAATAGATAGTAGCAAATTAAGACAACAGACTGAGATTCATAGGGAGAATCTTGAGGAAATGTAGCTCATCCACGAAATAAGTGGTTTATAAGGCACTTGTTCGCCAGAATCTTGAATATTGTTCATCTATCTGGAATTCCTATCAAGTAGGACTAGTAGAGAGATAGAGAAGATCTAACGAAGAGTGGCGCGTTTCGTCCCGGTATAGTTTAGCTGGCGAGAGAGCGTTACGGAGATGCTAAACAAACTCCGCTGGCAGACGTTACAAGAGAGGCGATGTGCATCACGGAGAGATTTACTATTGAAATTTTGTGACAGTACTTTTCAGGAGGATTCGGACAACATATTACATCCCCCCATATACATCTCGTGTATGGACCACGAGGAGAGAATTCGAGAAATTAGAGCCAATACAGAGGCTTACCGACAGTCATTCTTCCCACGCACTATTCGCGAGTGGAACAGAGCTGGAGGGATCAGATAATGGTACCGGAAGTACCCTCCGCCACACACCATTAGGTATCTTGCGGAGTATGATGTGCTCGTAGATGTAGTTGAAGAAAAATACTAGTATGTCTGTAGTAATGTTTCAACATGTTGAGCTGTTTGTGAAATAAATGTGATAACGCTGCGTCGCTCATCATGTATGCAGAATGTTACAATACGATACGGAAAACTAGAGTGTTGTAAATAGTGCGTGGAGGAATGGTGAACCCCACATCCGGAAGCCTCACACAACTACACTGAGTGATATGGGAAGCACACGAAGCAGCCCGAGTGACAGATACCAAAATTGTTGCCACTATGGATACATGGCGCAAATTGTGACCAAGTGACGATGCAAGTTTGTGTATCTTCATAATTTTCTTCAATGTAAAGGAAACATTGCTGGAAGGTCAGTTGAACGGAATGGATAGTGTCTTAAAAAGAGGTTGAAAAATGAACGTCAACAAAACTAAAACGAGCGAAATGAATGTAATTCAATCAAATCAGACGATTCTGAAGTCGAAAAATGGACGTCAACAAAAGTAAAGCGAGCGAAATCAACGTAATCGAATCAAATCAGACGATTCTGAGGGAATAAGATTTGGTCGTGACAAACTGTGAGAGTCGGTATCGGCAACTAAATAACTGACGATGGCCGATGTAGAGGGATAAAACGCGCATTGGAAATAACAAGAAAAGTGTTTCGGAAAAAGGGAAACATCGGATATAGATTTCAGTGTTACGAAGCCTTTTCTGTAGGTTTCCGAGTGGAACGTAGCCATGTATAAAAGTGAAACGTAGACGATAATCAAGACAGAGAAGACAGAATATAGAATTTGGAAATGTGGTGTTGTAGCAGACTGCTGAAGATTAGTTTGCTAGAGCGTATAACAGACGAAAAGGTACTACATTTGGCTGGAGAGAAAACAAATTTATTACACAATATGACTAAAAGAAGGGATCGGTTGGTCGAGTACATCCAAAGGCATCAAAGAATACTTAGTTCGGTAATGGAGACAAGGGAAATATGAGGGTAAAACTGGTAGAGGGATATCAAGGCTTGACTACAGTAAGTACGTTCAAATGGATGTACACTGCCTAAAAGAAAAAGTGAAGCAATCAGAGCTTACGGACGAATGTCAATGAAACTTTGTGCAAGTACACTCATTCGGAGGTTATGGAAATGATTAGAGTTTTAATCCTGTATGATAGGTAGAACAGACACCAGAGTGCGTTAGTGTTATTCGTGTTACTAGGTCTGGTTGGGATTATAAGGGGCGTGAACAGTGCAGACGTTCATTGATCACTGAGAGGGACACCGTGTTGCCGCGTACCGTAGAACAGCATTTTTGAGCCAGTGGCGTGTGGACATTGACGTTCCTGAAATGGGGTGACCTGGCCAAAGTTCTAAATTTAACTCAACGGAAACCTTTTAGGAGCAAGGCTGACTTAGTTCGACGTAATTCCAGACCAGAGCGTCCAACATAACCACCTTCTGTGGTTTCGGCTCTTGAGGAAGAATGGGCTGCCATTCCTCCACGGAGATCCACACACCTTAGTGAAAGACTCTCCAGCAGAGTTCAGGCGCAAGGAATTCCACTGTTAAGTGCAAAGGAGAGAGCGGATATGTGTAAAGTGTACACTGAAGGCATCTATAAGGGTGAAGATTTGTCTGATGCGACATAAGAAGAAACAGGAGTCGATATAGAAGAGATAGGGGATCCAGTATTAGAATCAGAATTTGATGGATGTGTTAGATGACGATCAGTTTGGCTTTAGGAAAGGTAAAGGCATCAGAGAGGCAATTCCGCCGTTGCGGTTGATAATGAAAACAAGACTAAAGAAAAATCAAGCCACTTTCAGAGGATTTGTCTACCTGGTAAAAGCGTTCGACAATGTAAAATGGTGTAAGATGATCGAAAAAATAGGGCTAAGCTATAGGGAGAGAGGGGTAATATACAATATGTAAAGGAGCCAAGGCCGGCCGGTGTGGCCGCGCGGTTCTAGGCACTTCAGTTTGGAGCCGTGTGACCGCTACGGTCGCAGGTTCGAATCCTGCATCGGGCATGGGTGTGTGTGATGTCCTTAGATGAGTTAGGTTTAAGTAGTTCTAAGTTCTCGGGGACTGATGACCACAGATGTTAATTCCCATAGTGCTCAGAGCCATTTTTTTAAAGGAGCCAAGAGGAAATAATAAGAGTGGATGACCAAGAACGATGTGCTCGGATTAGAAAGGGTGTAAGAGAGAGATGTAGGTAGCCTTTTGCCCCTATTGTTCAATCTGTACATCGAAGAAACAATAATGGAAATAAAAGGAAGGTTGAGGAGTAGAATTAAAATTACAGGTTAAAGGATATCAATGATACGATTCGCTGATGACATTGCTATCCTGAGTGAAAGTGGAGAAGAATTTCATCACGTGTTGAATGGAAAGCGCAGTCTTATGAGTACAAAATATGGATTGAGAGCAAACTGAAGAAAGATGAAAGTAGTGAGATATAGCAGAAATAGGATCAGCGAGAAAGCTAATATCAGGACTAATGCTCAAGAAGTAGGTGAAGTCAATTAATTCTGCTACCTAGGCAGCAAAATAACCAATAACGGACGGAGCAAGGAGGACATCAAAACCAGAGTAGCGCCGGCAAAATGGGCATTCCTGGCCAAGTGTGGTGTACTAGTATCAAACATAGGCCTTAATTTGAGGAAGAAATTTCTGAAAGTGCACGTTTGGAGCACAGCATTGTATGGCAGTGAAACATCGACTGTGCGAAAATTAGAATAGAAGGGAATCAATGCATTTGAGATGTGTTGCTACACACGAGTGTTGAAAATTAGGTGAACTGATAAGGTAAGGGATGAGGAGGTTCTGCGGAAAATCGGAGAGGAGAGGAATATGTGGAAAACACTGACAAGGAGAAGGGACAGGATGATAGGACATCTGTTAAGACGTTAGGGAATGACTTCCATGGTACTAAATGGAATTGTAGAGGGAAAAAACTGTAGAGGAAGACAGAGATTGGAATACATCCATCAAATAATTGAGGACGTAGGTTGCAAGTGCTACTCGGAGACGAAGAGGATGGCACAGGAGAGCAGTTCGTGGCGGGAGGTGTCCAGATACTTTTGATCAGTGACAACCAATAAGAAGACATCACATCACGTTTGAGAGGAAAATTTCGTACCTCACCCCGTGGAGACTGTAACTCATAGTTCTTATGTAAACCTATACTGTCCTCAGATAGCATGGCAATCATGGCCAGCGCGCTGATACTTTTGTTTTGCGTTGACATACCGCCTCAACACTGTAAGTCAGTAATCGTCCACCTTCCGGGTGTAAGAATTCTCATAAGCAGCGACGCAGTAGCTGTAACGGTTAGTAGGGAAACGGCTTTAGTGCGACTGTGTAATATAAGTGACATCACCAAGGTAATTTTGTTACGGTGGCCCCCGTGGTTTGTTCTACCTGTCCGTTTGCGGCGCATCTTATGTAACACAGCCGTGTTGCATCGTTCGCCACGTCCCACAGAGTGCAGTTACGTGGTGACGATGCTCTTCATCGCCCATGAAAGAGGAAGCTGTGCCACTAACAGGAAAGTACATCTTCACGTTTCCAAGTTTTTGTTTTTTCGGGGCTTCTACAGCCACATGTTAGGCGTAGGGCATTAGGACCAACACGTGATAAAATAAACTGCTACTGTTCTTGTTCTACATTACAGTGACTCAGCAGGGAGTGTAAGCTGCGTTCTTATGATTTCCATTCATGAGAAAATTTTGTCCATTATAAACTGCAATAATTCGTCTTGGAATCAACTTGGTGCAGTGACTGACATGATGTTCTCAATGAAGTGATACCAGTTCTATGTTTCATGAAGTATCATAGCGTCGTCACTTTGACTATAGTATTAATGAATCCCAACTACATTCATATTGCACAAATACGTGACGGTAGCAATGTGCAGAGTTATGAAGATATACAATGACTCAGTAATAGATAAACCAAATGGATGGTGAATATAATTCTTCAGGGCTGTTGACCGCATTGTCAGTATATAAAATTTTCCGACGTTTCGGCCACTACTGTAAACGGTCTTCCTCAGGGCTTTGTGCTGAGTTAGACTCTAGTATAGCGCAACATGGAGACCCTAGGAAGGTCGTTTGCAATAGTGGCCGAAACGTCGGAGAACTTCGTATGTTGGCCATGTAGTCAACAGCCCAGAAGAGTTATATTAACAGTGACAACGGCCGCGGAAGCCTGCTCTTACAAGTGGCCGGTCTCAGTTTATTGCTACCATACTCCGAACCTGGGAAGCTTCCCATGTCTCCGGGTATTTTCCACGTATACCTCCTCCTCTTGTGATTCTTGAACATATTATTCGCCGTTACTAACGGAAATTTCTGGCCGAACTCAACTATCCTTTGTCCATCCTCATTCCTGCCATCCTATCCATCGTCCCCCGTAACTCTTTCCTCTACTATTTCCCCTACAACCGCATTCCAATCAGCCATGATTAATACATTTTCATCTCCATATAAGTGCTGACTTACCTCTTCAATATCGTCATATACTTTGTCTTTCTCTACATCTTCTGCTTGCGACGTCGGCGTGATCTAGGTTTGGTTGAAAGGTTGAGTGTTTCAAGGATAACGATGTGCAAGTGAAAACGGTGGAAAGTGTTGATTTTCCTGTTAAACCGCATTACTCAAAAATATACACACATATTTAGCCTTCTTGTGTATTATAGAGTTGAAAAAAATAACACGTCTTGTGAATACACTGTTGTTAAACATTTGGTAAAATTTACATACCGAACCCCTGATTGCATTTTTAATAGTTTATTATATGTGTATAACGCGCATGAAAATACTCATCGGAGCCTTGCCCATTACCCCAACATATGTTTTCTGAAATCAACTTGCAGTTTTAGTTTTTATGACGAAATTTCCGTTAAATATGTTTAAATGTGACACGAATGTAAATATTAGGATACGCTACAGATCTGTTTATTAACACATTCGTGAGCGTCAATAATTCTCAAACGAATTGTCACCTTTCAGTCTAACTTTGATCTCGGGTGTTGGTGGAAAGGGGTGGGGAGGTGGTGTCCAATGGCACACAGTAGTCAAACATATGAGAGCTGCTGCCAGGTAGGACATCAAGCACAAAATTTTTCTTGCTGCAAACTAGCTTCTTGATTCATGCCTTCGACCATAAGTAACTTATACATTCAACATGTAAGACAAAAGGTTCTTACAAGGGAATCTCTCCATCGCACCCCACTCAGATTTAGTTATAAGTTGGCACAGTAGATAGGCCTTGAAAAACTGAACACAGATCAATCGAGAAAACAGGAAGAAGTTGTGTGGAACTATGAAAAAAATAAGCAAAATATACAAACTAAGTAGACTATGCGTAAGATAAGCAACATTAAGAACAGCGTAAGCTGAGGAGCGCCGTGGTCCCGTGGTTAGCGTGAGCAGCTGCGGAATTAGAGGTCCTTGGTTCAAGTCTTCCCTCTAGTGAAAAGTTTATTTTCGCAAAGTTATGATCTGTCCGTTCGTTGATTGACGTCTCTGTAATAAGTTTAGTCTCTGTGTTTTGCGACCGCACCGCAAAACCTTGCGATTAGTAGACAAAAGGACGTGCCTCTCCAATATTCATTGACCTTGTTATTGAAGTCGCGAGCTATATTTGCTGGATTCATATTGCCCACGGAATACATCTCACGTATTTAATGCACTCTCGTCCAAAGTAGCGAACAGTCAACTGCCACCCAGTTAGCCTCGTTAGCAGGAATACTCTCTTCCGTGCGCTGTAGCCGACTGACGTCGTGTGTTTAAATATTTGTGTAAGTGTAGCGTCCCTATACTACGGCGCAGCTACCTCGCATAGGACGCACGGACGGACAGATAATAATTATCTGAAAATAAAAAATTGAACTTTCTACTCGAGGTTAGACTTGAACCAAGGACCCCACCATCCGCAGCTGCTCACGCTAACCATGGGGCCACGGCTCCTGAGCTCACATTATCCTTAATGTTGGACTACTCAGTTTGTATATTTTGCTTATTTTTTTTTCATAGTTCCACACAACTTCTTCCTGTTTTCTCGATTGATCTGTGTTCGCTTTTTCAAGGCCTATCCACTGTGCCAACTTATAACTAAATCTGACGGGGGTGCAATGGGGAGGTTCCCTTGTTAGAAAGAAGAACGAACTTCGGCTGAGAGATGGCACACAGCGTTGAAAGTTAATTGCTAATCTCAGTTGCTACGTACAACTTTTAATTGCGACTTCTTCTCACTGAAATCAAAGCCAGACTACTTAGCAGCATCCAAGGTTCACAGAAAAAAAGGACGAAATTCGGCCAAGATATGACACGTGGAATTAAATGTTAAATACTGGTTGAGACTTATAGTTTTGACTGCAATCGTAGTCATTACTGTGATATCTGCGGCATCTCATTCACCGTGATTAGTAACAGCTACAGGTTTTATTGCCCACCCACACTTTATAACGGAGGCGAAGAGGAAGGTATGAACTAACTTACGTAAACTAAATAACTTTTTGTAGTCTCAGTACGTTATTTCAGTTTCCTTTTGTTTTTGTTTTATGTCTTTATAATTACTGTTCGTTTTTATCAATTTTCTACTGTATCTGAATCAGTTTTATGTCATTACTTACGTGCGTGTCTGTACGGGGAATGCTCAAATGCTAATAAAATAAAAAGACGTACATGCTTTTAGGTGCTGATTAGTTATGTAAAATTTACTGTGAAGACACCCGCCTAGTTCTAAACACCAACTGCTTGTTAATTTTTTCCCCAGAATAGAAGTGACGAATAGAAACCAGAATCCAATCTCGCCCACTGGCAGTGGTTCTTTTTTCCACCGTCGCAGATCTCTTTACCGCCAGACCGCATTGTTTCGCTACGTCGGCGGTAAATACCTGACTATCGCCTGCACGGACTTGGCGTGCTTTAACGATGTCCCATTATCGCTCTCGAGTTTCCAAAACACAGGAGGAAGTCGCCGACTGATAACTGCCGCGAAACTGTCCTTGAATCTTCTCTGCCCACAAACTGCACCTCAGAGGCATGGAAAGGTTACCCACGCTAGGCCGATAAACGGAGTCAAATGTTAAACGCGTTTTCGCTTTGCTATGCAGGGTGATTTAGTGATGACGTCACAAGGATACAGAGGTGATGGAAGAGTGAATGTATCAGTTTGACGTAAGAGACCGTGGTCCAGAAACGATCGAACCGGAAGTTATATTACAAAATCGTTCTGATATGTACCTCTGACAGTGGACTACATGCGCCAGTAGTGTTCAAATGGTTCAAATGGCTCTGAGCACTATGGGACTTAACATCTGTTGTCATCAGTTCCCTAGAACTTAGAACTACTTAAACCTAACTAACCTAAGGACATCACACACATCCATGCCCGTGGGAGGATTCGAACCTGCGACCGTAGCAGTCGCGCGGTTCCCGACTGAGCGCCTGAACCGCTAGACCACCGCGGCCGGCCCCAGTAGTGTTGTTGCTAAGATTGTAGGAAATGCAAATACCGACGAGCACTTACGTGCAGAGGTTGGGATAATAACTTATCTGATCCAATGCAGATGGCGTACTTTGTCCTGATGTGAACAAGCCTGGCGCACAGTATCTCTGCTGTAGTAGACTGCAGCCTGTGTTTACTCGTACTTTGATCAGCCCTAACCAGATGGAGTTGAACCAGGTGACCCAGCATGGAGACATGATTTTTGTGTATGGGCGAGCAAATGGAAGCATCAGAAAAGCAAAAGAGTTGCACAGGACCAAATTCACGTGAAAAAGACATCCAGCTCACATCCTGATTAAGTGATATACGACAATTGGTACCACAGTACAACGATTGAGGAGGTCGACGAACTACCGGGTGGTTATAATTAAACTTTCCCTATTTAACATGAAATAAGACGGATACTAATTACCCGTACGAGTACCAAACTTGGTAGCACCAATGTCCTCTGTATGGGGTGCACGATTTCTATGCATCACAGCCCACCGTTCGGTTCCAACTATGGCCACCAGGTGCGGTGATCAGTCATCGTGATTCATAGCCTTACGCACCTGACCAGTCGCAGTGCACTTGCTGACGTGTCAACATGAGCTTGGACAAAATGAGCAGGGCATTATTAGTGAAGCTCTATTATCAAAACAACAGTAATACTGCAGCTGCACTTCGAGTATATCGCCGGCTGAAAGAATTACGGTACGGTCCTCTTTCTCCAGCTGCTGTACGGAGAATAATTAAGTTCAAATGAACTGGAGAACTGGGCGTCGCTCAGGGAACAGGCCGACGACCGGTTGCGCCACAGGTGATTGATGAAATCGCTGTTGCTACGGCAACGCTGCGCGCAGTTCCCGATCATCGGGCAGTGCGCGTGTTGTGTATCGACAGTTGAACATCCCGTGGTCCACTATATGGAAGGTATTTCGAACCCTTCTCAAATAGTAGCCGCCGGCCGCTGTGGCCCGGCGGTTCTAGGCGCTTCAGTCCGGAACCGCGCTGCTGCTACGATCGCAGGTTCGAATCCTACCTCGGGCATGGATGTGTGTGATGTCCTTAGGTTAGTTAGGTTTAAGTAGTTCTAATTCTAGGGGACCTCAGATGTTAAGTCCCATAGTTCTTAGAGCCATTTCCAATTGTAGCCGTACAAGATCCACATTGCACAACAGCTTGACCACAGGACGCACAACGACGTGTTAACCTCGCTCTCCACTTTGTCGTAACGACTGAAGTTGACGAGGGCTGACCCTGGACCATCCTGTAGACAGACGAAGCTCATTTTTCTCTGACGGGTGAGGTGAACAAACAGAACTGCCCAGCGTGGGGATCTTCATCTCCAGTCACTGTGCATGACGTTCCTCTGTATCGCGAACGTGTCACCGTATGGTGTGGCTATACGGCTACGTTCATCATCGTCCCGTTCTTTTTTTGAACAGGTTGGCGCTCAAGAACCAAAGACGTGCAGTGTGACTGGCCAGCGTTACTGCGATATGCTTCGCCAGCATGTCATATCCGCTCTACAGGAGAGAGACGCTTTGAACAGTTTTCACGCAAGATGGGGTCCCATCGCACACCGCTCGTGAAGTTCACCTGCTTCTGCGAAACTCATTTGGAAACTATCGAATTATCAGCCTGTCGTTTCCAAACGCTTGGCCGGCACAATCACCTGATCTCACTCCCTGTAATTTCTGGTTGTGGGGCTACCGGAAGGACAGGGTTTACCAGAGGAACATTCACACATGTGCTGATCTGAAGCGCAACATATCAACAGAAGTAGCCAACATACCTACGGACACGCTTCGTTCTGCTGTGCAGGATGCAATCCTGCGGTTTCAGATTCTTCTGAACACTAATGGGCGCCATATTGAGGCCCTCTTGTAGCAATAATGATATCGGTATGTAATGGTGTGCTGTGCCGTAGCAGCTGAATTGATTCTGCATTATTTCTCTTCCCCACGCCCTTGGCATTAATGTTACTCGTTTGGTAAACTCATTGCCAACGCATTGCCAATATGTAACATTTTACATAGTGACAATGCGAGGAGAGCTGCATTAAACCAGCCGTAACCCTGAAGTCCAAGTCACATGAGGACCTGAAGATAAAACAAAGTCTGCCGGCCGCGGTGGTCTAGCGGTTCTAGGCGCTCAGTCCGGAACCGCGCGACTGCTACGGTCGCAGGTTCGAATCCTGCCTCGGGCATGGATGTGTGTGATGTCCGTAGGTTAGTTAGGTTTGAGTAGTTCTAAGTTCTAGGGCACTCAGAGCCATTTGAACCATTTTTTTAAAACAAAGTCTGTCGAATCTAGGCATTGTAAATAAAAAATATTTATGGTATCTTGGCTTTAGAAAGTTTCCTCCAGGTGAATAAGATTGCTCCTTCTGATTTCTCAACATGAAAAAAAGGTAAATTTTTTGGGCTGCCAGTTCAGTGATGTGAGAAAATTCCTCGGTGAGGAAGCTGCTGGCCTTCAAATTAAGCAACGTCACGCTGTTGGGAGATGTAGATGTGCACGGCCTGGCTACCCACCAGTCGATGCAGTGAAGTGAATTCGTTCCAAAGAATGGGCATAAATAAGACAAAAAGGAAAAGGTGATAGTTCACAGAATAGCATAACACGTACAAAAACTGGTCGCGGACAGTAAACAGCACTTGCAGCAGAGTGGCGTTTTTCTTGGCCACGTGACACAGCCTTGATTCGAGATTGTGGTCTCTCCATGTGATACGTCCCTGACCTTCCACTCCACAAGCTGTCGGGAGGCCATTTGTTCTACAGCTGTGAATAAGCATCAGGCACAGGTGAGGTAGACACACGCTTCCACTGATCATCCGGGAGCATGCCTTCAGTATTTCCCTGAATGAGAAAACTGTTTTATCCTGACTTGAAGTATACTCAGAAACAACACTCCATTACTAGAGTTGATTTACAGTGCATCGACCAGTGCCAAGGAAAACGTTTTTCTGTCATGACGTTTTGCACACTGCGTACAGGAGAATATCACGCGATAATACACATCAGGCACACCCTGTATAAATCTATGGCTATTGACAGTGTAAAATACAGTGAAGTGATAAAAGTTATTGGATACCTCCTAATATTGCGTCGGACCTCATTTTGTCTCGCATAGGCCAGCAACTCGACGTGGCATGGACTCAACAAGTCATTGGAAGTCTCCTACAAAACTACTGAACCAAGCTGACTCTATAGTCGTCCATGCGCATGTGTTGCCTGTGGTAGATTTTGTGCACGAACTGACATCTCGGTTATGTCCCATAAATGTTCAATCGGATTCATATCCAGTGATCTGAGTGGCCAAGTCATTCAATCTAATCGTCCACGATGTCCTTTAAACCAATCGAGAACAATGTGGTCCAGTGACATAGCGCATTGTCATCCTTAAAAATTTCATTGTCGTTTGGGAACATGAGGTAAAAGAAGGGCTGCAAGTGGTCTGAAAGTAGCCGAACATAACCATTTCCTGTCAATGATCGGTGCAGTTGCACCAAACGATGTTAACACAGCCCACACCATTATGCAGCTACTACCAGCTTACACAGTGTCTTGTTGACAACTTGGGTCGATGGCTTCGTGGGGTATGTGCCATACTGCAACCCTACCATCAGTTTGGTCAAGAGTCCAGGAGAGGCGCTGCAAGTGATGTTGTGCTATTAGCTTCCGCTGCCTATTAACGCCAAATTTTGCCGCACTGTCCTAAAGGATACGTTCGTTGTACGCCCCACATTGATTTCTGCGGTTATTTCTCGCAGTGTTTTTTGTCTGCTAACACTGACAGTTATACGCAAACGCCGCTGCACTCGGTCGTTAAGTGAATGCCGTGGGCCACTGCGTCGTCCGCGGTGATATGTAGTGCCTTAAATTTTGTATTATCGACAGGCTCTTCACACCTTGGATCTCGGAATGTTGAATTTTCTGACAATTTTCGAAATACAATGTCCAATGCCTGCAACTACTATTCCGCGTTCAAAGTCTGTTCATTCCCGTAGTGCAGCCATAATCAAGCCGGAAAGCTTTTCACATGAAGCTCCTGAGTACAAATGACAGCTACGCCAATGCACTGCCGTTTTATACGTTGTTTACGCAATACTACCGCAATCTCTATACAGGGTGTTACAAAAAGGTACGGCCAAACTTTCAGGAAACATTCCTCAAACACAAAGAAAGAAAATATGTTATGTGGATACGTGTCCGGAAACGCTTACTTTCCATGTTAGAGCTCATTTTATTACTTCTCTTCAAATCACATTAATCATGGAATGGAAACACACAGAAACAGAACGTACCAGCGTGACTTCAAACACTTTGTTACAGGAAATGTTCAAAATGTCCTCCGTTAGCGAGGATACGTGCATCCACCCTCCGTCGCATGGAATCCCTGATGCGCTGACGCAGCCCTGGAGAATGGCGTATTGTATCACAGCCGTCCACAATACGAGCACGAAGAATCTGTCTGTACATTTGGTACCGGGGTTGCGTAGACAAGAGCTTTCAAATGCCCCCATAAATGAAAGTCGAGAGGGTTGAGGTCAGGAGAGCGTGGAGGCCATGGAATTGGTCCGCCTCTACCAATCCATCGGTCACCGAATCTGTTGTTAAGAAGCGTACGAACACTTCGACTGAAATGTGCAGGAGCTCCATCGTGCATGAACCACATGTTGTGTCGTACTTGTAAAGGCACATGTTCTAGGAGCACAGGTAGAGTATCCGTATGAAATCATGGCGGTGAATCTAGGAAGTACAGTACATACTGACGAAACTAAAATGAGCTCTAACATGGAAATTAAGCGTTTCAGGACAAATGTCCACATAACATCTTTTCTTTATTTGTGTGTGAGGAATGTTTCCTGAAAGTTTGGCCGTACCTTTTTGTATACAAGGTGAAGCGAAATTCGGGCACTCGGGCTTCGCGGCGCTACTCCTCAAATGCCAGCGATAAAAAAATGTCTGTCGCAAAATTTCGTCCGGCGGGTGCATCCGGCAGAAAACGGATGTTAAAGAGTGGCAGTCTGGCAACACTGTAATCACGAAATAAATCTCGGGTGAACAGCCTGGTATGAGTGTGCACACCTACACACACTGTTCACCAGAGACTCATTTCGTTATAAAATACGGCTGGACAAATTGAAGAATCACACCACTGTAACCACATCTATCTCTGTCAGCACGTGCTAACAGTGTGCACAGTTGGTGCAGTGGATAGGGTTTTCGGTTAGCATGTAGGAGGGCGCGGGTTCGATCCTGGGTTGAGGTGCATTTGTTTAATTTGCTAATTTCATTCTGACATTTCATACTGTAATATACGCCGTTTTTTAGATCACATGTATCCTAAATTTACAACATTTTGCAACTCTGAGGGTAACAAATACATGGTTAGACAAATAAGACAGTTTTGAAGGAAATGACATCTCAAAGGACAGAATAACTACAAAAACAATATCAATTTCAAGATGCTACAGATGTGCCTATTCCATGTAATACACATTACCCCTCTGACAGGTATTGTTCTGCATGATTCATACCGACATCGCTAATTGTGAAATGTACTGCTTCGAATTACACTGTGTCCCTAACTGTAATAGATGTGATGTTTCCACAATCCCATCGATAGAATAATAATAATTATAATAATGCATTGAAATACATACTAAACAGCACGCGGTTACTAGACTCAGTGTTGAAAGGCATGGGACCATGCTGATAACACATACAACCAAGTTTGGACATTATTTGCATTGGTAGTCCTACTGGTAACGTAAGGCACTAACGAAATGTATGGACCTGAATGAGGCAAGAATAATGGTTTCTACTAATCTCTGGGACCATTGGAGGAGGATACAAAGAAAACAAGTTTCGCACCTAGTGGATGAGATAATTGTGAAATTCCATGACATGAAAAGTGCTTCTTTCAAAGCTGACCAATCTTCGATTTCTACGATTGTAGTATGTAAGTGCAAGTGTTTTCTAAGGGACCCTCTGAAATCGCTGTTGACGATTAAGATGCCAGATACCGTACAACCTCCACTACATTTACCAAATAAAAAACCTAGGCTTCAACCCAGGATCGAACCATCGACCTGCTGCATGCTAACCCAAAACTCTGGCCACTGCACCAACTGTACAGCACAAGCGTTGCGGCCTGACAGAGATAGTTACCATACATGTGGTTACAGTGTTGCCAGATTGCCACTCTTTAACGTCCATTTTCTGCCGGATGTATTCGCCGGACGAAATTTTGGGACAGACATTTTTTTATCACTGGCATGTGAGGAGTTGCGTTGCGAAGCCCGAGTGCGCGAATTTCGCTTCACCCTGTATGTGCATGTTGCTGTCCCATGACTTTTGTCGCCCTAGTGTATTCGCCAAATCGATAGTTTTAATTTTAACCCTTATGTGTGATAAGACCCTTCATAAGTACTTGAAAATGGTTGTAGGTCAAACTCGAGAGTGCAGTAAACTGTCTTACCTTAGTAGTCCAACAAAAAAGTCTTCCCACAAGTACAAACCGTTTGTGGTGCCGACCGACGTGAAGGTAATGGCTCATCTGTTGTCTGCACCGGAAAGCAGGCCTAGGCAGGTACTGTATATGATCAATCGCGTCCTGGAGGCGCTGGACATTGCTGTAGGATGAAGACTACTGAAGACTGCTGTGAAGCGTTCATGCAGTGCGAGTTGCATGTAGTCTCTCGAATGACTCGTTCACTGGAAAATATCGCAGAAGATCGCGCCAAGTACAGACCTTTGCCGCGCAACAGCATTGATGTTGCGGCCGATGAGAGCCTTACGCTAGACGTGCACGTGGAATATTGCTACTTGGACGTGCGTCCAGACGAAACAGACGTGTGCCTAAGATATGTAGGTCGTGGCACAAACCGTTGAAGGGACGAGAGACGTCGAAGAAGACTTCTCCGACGAATTATGGTGCACCAAGAGAGGCCTCAATAAGGGTGAAGATTTCACTGATGCGATAGAAGAAGAAATAGGAGTCGCTTTAGAAGAGATGATCCATTACTAAAATCAGAATTTAAAAGAGCTTTAGAGGATTTAAGATCAAATAAGGCAGAATGGATAGTTAGCATTCCATTAAAATTTCTAAAATCATAGGAGGAATTGGGAACAATACGACTATTCACGTTGGTATGACTCTGGCCACATACCATCTGGCTTTCGGAAAAATATCATCCACACGATTCCGGAGATTGCAAGACCTGACAAGTGCGAGAATTATCTCACAATCAACTTAACAAATCATGCATCCAAGTTTCTGACAAGAATAATATACACAAGAATGGAAAAGGAAATTCAGCATGTGTTAGATGACGATCCGTT
Organism: Schistocerca piceifrons; assembly: GCF_021461385.2. NCBI lineage: Eukaryota > Metazoa > Arthropoda > Insecta > Orthoptera > Acrididae > Schistocerca > Schistocerca piceifrons. The sequence goes on along the minus strand of NC_060140.1, from coordinate 841,014,439 downwards.
TGGATTTAGGAAAGGTAATGGCACCGGAGAGACAATTCTGACGTTGCATTTGATAATGGAAGGAAGACTAAAGAAAAATCAAGACACGTTAATAGGATTTGTCGACCTGGAAAAAGCGTTCGACAATGTAAAGCGGTGCAAGGTGCAGATACGGATAATATACAATATGCACAAGAGCCAAAAGGGAATAATAAGAGTGGACGACCAAGAACAGTGCTATTGGATTATGAAGTGTGTAAGACAGTTACGTAGTCTTTCGCCCCTATTGTACAATCCGTACATCGAAGAAGCAATGATAGACATAAGAGAAAAGTTCGCTACTGGCATTAAAATTCCAAGTGAAATGATATCAGAGACGATTCGCTGATGACGTTGCTATCCTGGCTGAAAGTGAAGAATAATTACACAATCTGCTGAATTGAATGGTCTAATAAGTAAAGGATGTTGATTGGGAGCAAATCGAAGAAAGACGAAGTAGCAGAAATGTGAACAAGCGAGAAACTTAACATCAGGCTGATGGTCATGAAGAAGATGAAGTTAAGGACTTGTACTACCTAGGCAGCAAATTAACCAATGACGGATGGAGCAAGAAGAACATCGAAAGCAAACTAGCACTAGCAAAAAAGGGCATCCCTGGCCACGTGAAGTGTACTATTATCAAACATAGGCCTTAATCTGAGGAAGAAATTTCTGAGAATCTGCGTTGGGAGCGCAGAATTGTATGGTAGTGAAACATGGGCTGTGGGAAAACCGGAACAGGGTGAATCCAAGCATTTGAGGTGTGGTGCTACAGACCAACGTTGGAAATTCGGTAGACTGATAAGGTAAGGAAAGAGGAGGTTCTGCGCAGAATCGGAGAGGAAAGGAATATGTGAACAGTGACAAGGAGAAGAAACAGGATTATAGAGCATCTGTTAAGGCATCAGGGAATGACTTCCATGGTACTAGAGGGAGCTGTAGAGCGAAAGAACTGTAGAGGAAGACCGAGATTGGAATACATCCAGCAAATAATTGAGGAGGTAGTTGGCAAGTGCTACTCTGAGATGAAGAGTTTGGCACAGGAGTGGAATTCGTGGCGAACCGCATCAAACTGGCCAGTAAAAAAAAAAAAAAAAAAAAAAACAAAAAAAAGGCCACTCTGTGATAAAGACAACGGATTAATATCCAAGAGCAGCGGTGTTCAAATTCCCATTCAGCCGTGTTCGACATTTGGTGTGGGAGCTTTGTCCAATTGGACCGATTTATCAAAGCAATATTTTATACCCTGACTACCGCAAATCCAAACTAATCTGAAACATCTGGGACGTGTATTTGCGCAGAGATCCTGAGATGGGGGACGTACAGCCTACCACAGAATTTAAAACTGTTCTTTCACAGCTTCCTGAATTGGAGGAACGGCAGTACTGATCCACATAGAGGTCATTTGCTTAAGATGTGATATACAATAAGGCGAGTGTATCAGTCCAACTCTTTACACGGGCTTCCTTTGAAAAATATCTATGAACTTGTTCAGTAGCACCTACCGACAGTTTTCTTATTGAAATATGCTGCACATAACATAATGTTTAATCCCTGTCTCACCATCTCGCACTGATAACGGCGGCAGTGAACAATCGGAATGAGAACATAAGACTGGCGCGGGAGAGTAATTGTGGCTAGTTTACCCAGCTCTGAAGTTTTCTACTGGGGTAAAACTGCATTCTCAGGCCTCGAATAGATCGAGAAAAGGTAGAGTGTGCGTGCGTCTGAATGCTGAAGTGTATCACATAGTCCCAGCGCTATGCCTCGCAATGCGTGATATCATAATAAATTCAGAATTGCGTCATATCATTTCCTACAGTTTTTCAGTGAATAAGCTCGCTTACAGTCAAAGTCTTGAGTTTCTACGCCTGGCTTTTTTCATTTATTAAACATTCATATTCCCCAGTTTTTATCCCATGTAATATGGCGTCTACTTTGACAGGATTTGTCAAATTTCACTTGTTATTAAAAGTTTTGGTGCGATATCGTTACCGAGTGAGGTGGCGCAGTGGTTAGCACACTGGAACGGTCATTCGGGAGGACGACGGTTCCAACCCGCATCCGGCAATCCTAATATAGGTTTTCCGTGACTTCCCTAAATCGCTTCAGGAAAATGCCGAGGTGGTTCCTTTGAAAGGACAAGGCCGAATTCCTTCCCCATCCTTCCCTAATCCAATGGGACCGCTGACCTCGCAGTTTGGTCCCTTTCCACAAATCAGCCGGTCTCTGTGGCCGAGCGGTTCTAGGTGCTTCGGTCCGGAACCGCGCGACTGCTACGGTCGCAGTTTCGAATCCTGCCTCGGGCATGAATGTGTGTGATGTCCTTAGGTTAGTTAAGTTTAAGTAGTTGTAAGTCTAGGGGACTCAGGACCTCAGACGTTAAGTCCCATAGTGCTCAGAGCCATTTTTGAACCAGCCCACAAACCAACCGACCAATACCCTTCCTGAAACCAGAGTCGTCAGAGTAAACTGAGAGTAGAAGCTCGTGTGCGCCACTTGTGTGAGAATCGTACAAACCATTTACTGTTTCTTAATGTACACTCCTGGAAATTGAAATAAGAACACCGTGAATTCATTGTCCCAGGAAGGGGAAACTTTATTGACACATTCCTGGGGTCAGATACATCACATGATCACACTGACAGAACCACAGGCACATAGACACAGGCAACAGAGCATGCACAATGTCGGCACTAGTACAGTGTATATCCACCTTTCGCAGCAATGCAGGCTGCTATTCTCCCATGGAGACGATCGTAGAGATGCTGGATGTAGTCCTGTGGAACGGCTTGCCATGCCATTTCCACCTGGCGCCTCAGTTGGACCAGCGTTCGTGCTGGACGTGCAGACCGCGTGAGACGACGCTTCATCCAGTCCCAAACATGCTCAATGGGGGACAGATCCGGAGATCTTGCTGGCCAGGGTAGTTGACTTACACCTTCTAGAGCATGTTGGGTGGCACGGGATACATGCGGACGTGCATTGTCCTGTTGGAACAGCAAGTTCCCTTGCCGGTCTAGGAATGGTAGAACGATGGGTTCGATGACGGTTTGGATGTACCGTGCACTATTCAGTGTCCCCTCGACGATCACCAGTGGTGTACGGCCAGTGTAGGAGATCGCTCCCCACACCACGATGCCGGGTGTTGGCCCTGTGTGCCTCGGTCATATGCAGTCCTGATTGTGGCGCTCACCTGCACGGCGCCAAACACGCATACGACCATCATTGGCACCAAGGCAGAAGCGACTCTCATCGCTGAAGACGACACGTCTCCATTCGTCCCTCCATTCACGCCTGTCGCGACACCACTGGAGGCGGGCTGCACGATGTTGGGGCGTGAGCGGAAGGCGGCCTAACGGTGTGCGGGACCGTAGCCCAGCTTCATGGAGACGGTTGCGAATGGTCCTCGCCGATACCCCAGGAGCAACAGTGTCCCTAATTTGCTGGGAAGTGGCGGTGCGGTCCCCTACGGCACTGCGTAGGATCCTACGGTCTTGGCGTGCATCCGTGCGTCGCTGCGGTCCGGTCCCAGGTCGACGGGCACGTGCACCTTCCGCCGACCACTGGCGATAACATCGATGTACTGTGGAGACCTCACGCCCCACGTGTTGAGCAATTCGGCGGTACGTCCACCCGGCCTCCCGCATGCCCACTATACGCCCTCGCTCAAAGTCCGTCAACTGCACATACGGTTCACGTCCACGCTGTCGCGGCATGCTACCAGTGTTAAAGACTGCGATGGAGCTCCGTATGCCACGGCAAACTGGCTGACACTGACGGCGGCGGTGCACAAATGCTGCGCAGCTAGCGCCATTCGACGGCCAACACCGCGGTTCCTGGTGTGTCCGCTGTGCCGTGCGTGTGATCATTGTTTGTACAGCCCTCTCGCAGTGTCCGGAGCAAGTATGGTGGGTCTGACACACCGGTATCAATGTGTTCTTTTTTCCATTTCCAGGAGTGTATTTTAACTCGTGGTCTGTTTGCTTATCGTATTCCCTGAGGCGGAATTAGCGGACCAGCCCAGCATTTACCTAAACGAGCGTGGGCAACAGCCTAAAACCGTACTCAGGCCGCCCGATGTACCAGACCACTGTCACTAATAAGACGCGCGGGGCCGATGCGGGGTAGAGCGCATATCTCTGTCTCACGAAATAGCCCGTTGCGCGTTACGCTGTACGAGCAAGTACATTAATGTTCATACGGTGATGCACATTAAAAGTCGTTTAACTGTCGACCCCCTCAATAAATCTTCATTTCGCACTGTTAAAAATGAAACAAATTAGAGTTGATTTTTCTGTGTAAATGAGTCTATATCAACGTAATGAATTAATCACGCAAGTTTATTTTCAAAGCGAGTAGCATCTTACTCATAAACCGTTAACTCGTTCGACTGTTAAAATATAACTACACTGGCTGCAGTATCCGGCGTTGCCCAGGATGTTTAATGTCTACCACTGGCCCTTTGCTTGGTTGCTAGTTAAAGTAAATGCAAGACGCTTGGGAGACTGCAGTCGCTTTAAATCGAAAGGCATACTTGAATCACTGGGTGTTAATGTGACACATTTGAATTACTAAGTGTCAATGCGACGAATGAATACGTCCTCACCTGCAGCATTCATAAAAATCCGGTTCTAGACTTCTGGTTCTGATTTTTGCAAACATACAGCAATTTCAAACCCTAAAGTTTAGAAATAACAAATTATATATACGCGTCTGTGGTCGGCAACGTCTGTCTGGCGCAGTTGTTAGATTGGTTACTGCTGCTACAATGGCAGGTTATTAAGATTTATGTGAGTTTGAACATGGCGTTATAGTCGGCTCACGAGCGATGGGACACAGAATCTCCGAGGTAGCGATGAAGTGGGGATTTTCCCGTACCACCATTTCACGAGTGTACCGTGAATATCAGGAATCCGGTAAAGCATCAAATGTCCGACATCGGTGCGGCAAGAAAAAGATCCTGCAAGAACGGGATCAACGACGACTGAGGAGAATCGCTCAACGTCACAGAAGTGCAACCCTTCCGCAAATTGCTGGGCTATCAACAAGTGTTAGCGTGCGGCCATTCAAAAAAACGTCGTCGATATGGGCTTTCGGAGCCGAAGTCTCATTCGTGTACCCCTTATAGCTGCACGACACAAAGATTTTCGCCTCGCCTGGGCCCGTCAGCACCCACACTGGGGTGTTAATGACTGGAAACATGTTACCTGGTCGGACGAGTCTCGTTTCAAATTGCATCGAGCCGATTGAAGTGTACGGATACGGAGACAACCTCATGAATCCATGGACCCTGGATCTCAGCAAGGGACTGTTCAAGCTGTTGGAGGCTCCGTAATAGTGTGGGGCATGTGCAGTTGGAGTTATATGGGACCCCTAATACGTCTAGATACGATTCTCACAGGTGACACGTACGTAAGACTCCTGTCTGATCACCTGCATCCATTCATGTCCATTGTGAATTCCGAAGGACTTGGGCAGTTCCAGCAAGACAATGCGACACCCCACGCGTCAAGAATTGCTACAGAGTGGCTCCAGAAACACTTCTCATAGTTTAAACACTTCCCCTGGCCACCAAACTCCTCACAAATTAACATTATTTATCGTACCTGGGATGCCTTGCAAAGAGCTGTTCAGAAGAGATGTCCACCCACTTGTACTCTTATGGATTTATGGACAGCCCTGCAGGATTCATGGTATCAGTTCCCTCCAGCACTACTTCAGACATTGGTCGAGTCCATGGCACGTCGTGTTGCGGCACTTCTCCGTGCTCACGGGTCCCCTACACGATATTAGGCAGGTGTACCAATTCCTTTGGCTCTTCAGTGTATATATGTCTGTGTTGGAAAAGCGCTTGTTGTTCGTTACCCTGCAGGTCTCCTGTGACAAGATGCTTACAGTATGTGTAGCATTTATAGACACAATAAAATTTGTTAATGATCGGAGTTGCCTGGTCCTGGTTTTTATTAAAAATTAAATTATTCTACAGATAAGAAGAATATTCCGATCTAAAAATCACACCTAGCTAACTTAAAATATAAGCCAACCCTCATTATGTGCTGAGTTTGTTGCTAAAAGTCTTACAACAGTGAAGACAGATCAGCGGGGGAAGTAATGAGTATTGGGGCTGTGTGTGAATGCGAATGTGTACACGGACGTTCAGACCCCCACAGTAGGTGGCACGTAACCGCGCAGACAGCACCAGCACCCGTATAGGACAGACAGGCGTTCCGTTAGACAGGTGCTGCGCCTCTGGTTCTGCAGAGGCCGTCAGAATTCGGGCAGTAAAAACGCCGACAGCAGCTGCCGCCGCCTCTGGGCCCGCGCGACCCGAATCCCCCCCCCCCCCCTACCCCTACTCTGCAGTTCGCGTGACGCCACGAGGCAGTGGGCGCCCCCACGCGAAAGCTACTGCAGTCCGCTACAGTCGCGCGACGCCCGTGCCCACGCGTCAAAACACGGCGCCACGAACCGGCGACAAAACAACAGCTGCCTCCTAAAGGCGAACAGCTGCGCTATAAGTGGCGACTGTCACCTGTACAAGGCAGCCCCAAACAGCGGCCAGTCCGAGGGCGGCAGTCGCATTTTTAGCAGGCTGCGGTCGTGATGCTCATATACGTACCGTCGCAAGGTGAAATACGCTCGCCTACCGGCTACGACTAGATATGTGACAACCGACAGCAAAGCATAGCTTCTAATCTACTGGAAACTTGAAGCAGATCTATCCGATTTCGCAGCACTGTCTCTTCTTCATGTTTGCGGACATTGTCCATGTTGGAGGTAGTGATCTGTTGTAGCTTTCATATTAAAGATCGAAAATTCTGGAAGCAAATATCGTAAATATTCTATTTTATTTTTATTTTTTTATTTGTTTTTATTTTTATATTTTGACTATTAGTTTCAGCCACACATGAGCCATCTTCAGGTCATAAACATTCTTGACTAGCCAAACCACCATAACAGCTCAACACATCGTTAAAATCTTTTAAAAAATACAATATCCATACAGCTGTACATCGTTCTTAACCAGTCAAGCAGAAAGAGAAGTGGTAAAACTAATCCGTTATGCCGTTAAATTTAATGACTGACATAATATGATCCTTGACCGTGGTAATGGTCATCGGTTGCAAAGCTATTCTGTTATACCACGATGTAATAATGCACTCATGATGATTTCTCTTATGAGATAATACACTGAAGAGCCAAAGAACACTCGTACACCTACCTAATATCCTGTAGCGCCCCCGCGAGAACGCAGAACTGGCGCAACACGACGTGGCATGGACTCTACTGATGTCTGAAGTAGTGCTGAAGGGAACTGACGACACCAATCCTGCAGGGCTGTCCATAAATCCGCAAAAGTATGAGCGGGTGGAGATCTCTTCTGAACAGCACGTTGCGAGGCATGCCAGATATGCTCAATAATGTTCATGTCTGGGGCGTTTGGTGGCCAGTGGAAGCGTTTAAACTCGGAAGACTGTTTCTGGAGCCATTCTGTTGCAATTCTGGATACGTGGGGTGTCGCATTGTTTTGCTGGAATTGCACAATTCCTTCGGAATGCAAATTGGACATGAATGGATGCAGTCGATCAGACAGGATGCTTTCGTACGTGTCACCTGTCACAGTCGTATCTAGGCGTATGAGAGGTCCCATATCATTCCAACTGCACACACCCCACACCGTTATATAGCCTCCACCAGCCTTAACAGTCCCCTGTTGATATGAAGGGCCCATGGATTCATGAGGTTGTCTCCATACCCGTACACATCCATCTGTTCGATACAAGTTGAAACTAGACTCGTCCGACCAGCATCAGACTGTTCAATGTCGGTGTTGAAGGGCCCAGGTGAGGCGAAAAGCTTTGTGCTGTGCAGTCACCAAGGGTTCACGAGTGGGACTTTGGCTCCGAAAGCCCATATCGATAATGTTTGGTTCAAATGGTTCAAATAGCTCTGAGCACTATGGGACTTAACATCTGAGGTCATCAGTCCCCTAGAACTTAAAACTACTTAGACCTAACTAACCTAAGGACATCACACACATCCATGCCCGAGGCAGGATTCGAACCTGCAACCGTAGCACGAGCGCGGTTCCAGACTGACGCGCCTAGAACCGCTCGGCACACCGGCCGGCCGATAATGTTTCGTTGAATCGTTCGCACGCTGACACTTGTCAATGGCCCAGGACTGAAATCTGCTGCAATTAACTGTCGTTGGTCCCGTTCTTGCAGGATCTTTTTCCGGCCGCACCGATGTCAGAGATTTGATGTTTTACCGGATTCCTGATATTCACGGTACATTCGTGAAATGGTCCTACGGGAAAATCCCCACTTCATCGCTACCTCGGAGATGCTCTGTCACATCGCTCGTATGCCGACTATAACACCACATTCAACGTCACTTAAATCTTGATAACCTGCCATTGTGGCAGCAGTAACCGATCTAAAAACTGCACCAGACATTTGACGTCTTACACAGGCGTTGCCGACCTTATCTCCGTATTCTGCCTGTTTACATATCTCTGCATTTGAATATGCGTGCCTATACTTGTTTCATTGGCGCTTCAGTGTACACGAGCGCTCTCTGTCGCAATGTGCTCTCGTGAGTTAAAATACGGATGTGAAATAAATAAAATTAACTGCCGCTAGAGGTGTTACTAGTATAAAATATTTCCATTCCGTACATGTCAAAGAAAACACCGTGTCCCACGCCTTATCCAGTTGATGGCCGCAATCACGATTAATAAGATCTTTCGTCATTTCCACCGATTCCTTAATAAAGGATAAGTCATAGGACCCGGTGATTTCTTTAGTACTACAGAATGGAAACATTTTAAGGCTAGAGACACCTCTAGCGACAACTAGTTTTATTTACTTGACATCTGAATATTAATTCCGCGAGCCAGTACTCCGACAAAGATAGAGCGTGTAGTACCACCATTACGCTGGCCCCTACGCGCCATGGATGGAGTAATATTCGAACAGTGCTCGAAACTCGACAGAGATCGCCCACGAAGCTGCTGCCTTTGCGGATGCGTCTCCCTGCCAATCTCTCCGTATAAAGCTAGCGAAGTCAACTAGCAGGCTCCAGTGATAAACACGCACGTGAAGACGCCTGAATGGTTTATAACCGAAATATCGGGGCAAGAAATCGACGCCATCCGCATGCAAGCCTGGAATTTCATGTAGTACATATACTGATTGTATTATGTTAGCTACTAAATTTAACTGCATAACGCCTTAGTTTCATGAGCTTCGTTCTAGTTGACTGGTTATGAACGATGTAAAGTTGTTTTACCTACACATTCTGTAATGGACGCCGTTATTATAAAAACGATTTTGACGATGTGTTGAGCCAAAATGTTCAAATGTGTATGAATTCCTAGGGGACCAAACTGCTGAGGTCATCGGTCCCTAGACTAACACACTAGTTAAACTAACTTATGCTAAGGACAACACACACACCCATGCCCGAGGGAGGACTCGAACCTCAGGCGGGAGGTGAGTTGAGCCGTTATGATCTGAAGACCGCATACGTAGAGCTGAAACATTTAAGCTAAATAACAAAAAATATTTGCGATCCTTACTTCGATGATTTTCAATCCTTAACATAAAATACTGGATGGTACCAGAATGAGTGTTCCATACTCAAGATACAAGTGTAGGGGAAACAGATACAGTTATACTACTGGAGGTGGTTCGCCGTTAACATCCTCCGAGCCATTAAGGTGTGTACCTGTATCGTATAGAAAGGAAGACTGTTACGGGTGTTCGTGCAGTGTAGTGTTCGGTTTGCACTGTTATCTGTGAAGGGAGAGAGAGGCTAAAACCCGGTGCCTACTCGTCTGGATTTTTTTTTCCTTTATTGAATTTCGATTCCCCCGAGAGGGGGGGGGGCGCTGGCTGCAGCTTAGTACGCTGCTCTTCAGCCTACAGAATTTTTAAAATATATGAAGATAAGAAACAATAAAAGCAGGCGATAAAACGGTGACTTAAACTGTAAAACGGCAGAAAATTGTGGAAAGTTGAAACATAAAACAAAGGGTAAGCAATGCTACTTGATCGTCTGGAATAGCACAAAGCGATCCACCGACCTCAGCACCCCTACAATGAGGGGAGAAGAAACTTTGGATGAATTTAAAACTTACGCTTAGTTCTACAATGTTCTTGTTCTCAAAAGGAACACCTGATTTGAGAAAGCTCTATCTTTTACATGCCCATGTAGTTATATGTAAGTCAGCTGCGAAGTAGTGTATACCAGCTGTAGAAGTATGAAACCGTAACTTCCCTATAGATGGTGCTAGCCGTCAGTGTAGGGTTCGTGAGATTGCATCTGCTGCGCCATCTGTTTCCTGTATCGGCTGATGACGAATGTCAGCACACAGAAACCCTCGTTCCATACATCGGTGTCTGTTTGAAAACGATAAACATGTCGAGTTTTGTACCTCCGAACCACGATTTGCGAATAGCATTGGTTTTCTGTTATCATTTGAAGAAAACTGCTGCAGAATGGCATCGAATGCTTGTCGAAGCTTTCGGCGAATATGCTCGTGGGAAAACACAGCGTTTCGAGTCGTTCAAAAAATTCAAAAGTTGTGATTTTGATGTGAGAAACGACGAGCGCGGGAAACCACCGAAAAAGTTCGAAGACCGTGAACGTAGGCCTTATTGGATGAAGATGATAAAAACAACAGGAACTCGTGGAATAGCTGAATGTGACGCAGAAAGCCGTTTCTGTTCAGTTTTTAATGGTACAGTACCCTTACGTAGTATCGATTATGCACTATGCAGAGATCATACTTGGTTTAAGCAAAGACTGCCGTGCAGTCAACAATGTGCGAGTGGGTAAGCAGTAGTCGAGTGTTGGAGTCCGTGGGTGGAAGTCGGGTGTGAGAGGCTAGAGAGAGAGGTTGCTCGATAGCGAGGCCGGAGATAAGTGGCAGAATGGCACACAGTGTTTGGTGTTCATAAATGCTTATAAATTGAATGGTATAATTAATAAATTCCAGCACTTAAGAGAGGAGATGTTATCATTTAGTAGTTTTCACAATAACGGAAGTGGACAGCAATGAGTCTCATGACAAGGAGGAAAGATATATATTATGCTAAAATAATTAAAAAATAACTTCAACTACAGCGTATTCGAATAATAGAGTTCGGTGCTAAACTGATGGGAGGTTACAGGTTGAAAGCTGTGGGAAATGTGCAGAAAGTGGAAAAAATAGATTCCACATGAACTGAATGAAAGCAAGCAAATCGAAAGACCACTTGTGGAATGCTGCTCGCCAGATACAAAAGAAACTCGTTCCTCCACCGAATAGAGACAGGTGGTGAAAAATGGATATATTTTGAGAAACCTAATCGTCGTAAATCCTGGGAGAATCCAGGCGAACCATCGACATCCACTGCAAGACCACATCTCTTTGGAAAGAAGACAATGCTTTGTGTTTGGTGGGACCAGAATGATGTATTCTATTATGAGCTGCTAAAACCTAGTGAAACCGTTAACACTGATCAGTACCAACCGCAAATGATCGATTTAAATCGAGCATTACGTGAAAAATAACAGGAATATGGGAAAAGGCAACACAAAGTCACATTGCTCCATGATAACGCCCCATCACACACAGCAAACCGGGTTAGGGAAACGATCGAGGCGTTCAGTTGGGTAATACTAGGGCATGTGGCTTATTCTCCAGACTTGATTCCGTCCGATTATCATCTGTTTGCATCATTGGGACACGCTTTTGCTGAAAAACGCTTCAATTTGTATGAAAATGTACCAAAATGACTCGCAGACTGTGTTGCTTCAAAAGAAGAACTCTTTTTGGCGTGGCATTCATAGCCTGCCGGAAAGGAGGGAGAAATGTGTAAATTGCAACGGAGATTATTTTGAATAAAACATTGTATATCAGTCTCAAAGAACAGATGTTTAATTATTGAAACCAAATTCCGGTTTCATGTTTCTACACTTGGTATGGTAGACAAGTGTCAGAGTTAGTGAAAGATCACTCACATAATTTGATGTTCTTGAAACAACGAAATCCGACCAGAAAATAGGAGTTACTTTTCACAGAAAGGCCTCTTAAACGAGTAACGCACTTTAACCGATGCTTAAAAAATGTTTATTTCTCCTAAATTTTATTTATTTATCCGAGTCAAAAAAAAACACTAAAACACTATATAATTCTAAAACTACAACTAACATTATTGGCCGGGAGAATTTCACGTTTTTTGTTACTACAACGCTCAGCAGTAAGAACGGCACGGTTATTCCCTACAAACAAGTCTTCCGTATCACAGGGGGATTCTCACGTCAACAACATTTCAACATTCCTGCCTTACCCCACAGTTCACAAATTTCTCTGTTGGTTCATAGTGGCCAGGGGACATTGGCTGGTAACTAACGGCCAATGTCGATAAAATTCACCAACAGCGATATACTTTAAGATATTATTTTATTCTGAAAGCAACCAGTTTTGGCATTTCATTACGGAGCCTGAAGATGGCATAATGAAATGACGAAACTGGCTGCTTTCAGAATAAAATAATATCTTAAAGTATATGACTGTTGGTGAATTTTATTGACATTGACAATTTTCACAAAATCCATTGTCATTGATCCCCCCGCCCCTCCCCCCCCCCCCCCCAATTCTTTAAACGACTTTTGCACATTGTCACTCCAGTTATACGTTGAGGATCTTACAAGAGCCGTATTGGAGATGGCAGCTTGTTGGTTGCTTCTCTTTTGCTGCCACTAATCCTCCGGGACACTTTGTCTCCACAGCTCATTTCGACGCGCTTCTGCTGGTGTTGGAATTGGTGCTGTTTTAAGAAGGAAACTGTTTCCAGAACATGCAGGAAACTAGAGCGAACGAAGCTAAAAAAAAAACGATCGAATGGTGCCGTGATGTATCGTCTATCGTGTCTAGAAGTCATAAATGCCTGTACGTGTCACACCAAAGAATTCTTCGAAACGCATTATTTCAGAAGGGTTGTTGTTTCACTCGACACGTGCGAACTTCGCGGGGAAGCACCTGCAGTGGACGTGCTAATGCGTTCCAGCAACCGGCGCCGCTGACGCAACAAACGTTCCAGAAACCCGTTTCGCCAGACGAGGTCTCGGCCAGCCTCACACTGCCGTTTCTGCGGAGTGCCGCGGTTACCGCCGCTTACCTGTTAGCACTGTTGATGTTTTGAAAAATATCGGGAGTCCGATTTATAAATATTTAAAGAGACATCATTATCGCCTATCGAATACAGAAAAGTATCGATATATCGGTGGAAAAGAAATCGACGTAACTGGCTCTAAAAATATCGGCTGCATATTGTAAGCATACTGCCGGTTTTAGAGCTGTACATTTAAGTACTGATTTATTACTAGATATTCCGTATAGCAACAAGCTAGCAGTCCCATATCCCCCTTAGAGCAATAACTGAAAGGAAAACGATGCAGCCGGCCGCGGTGGTCTCGCGGTTCTAGGCGCTCAGTCCGGAACCGTGCGACTGCTACGGTCGCAGGTTCGAATCCTGTCTCGGGCATGGATGTGTGTGATGTCCTTAGGTTAGTTAGGTTTAAGTAGTTCTAAGTTCTAGGGGACTGATGACCACAGATGTTAAGTCCCATAGTGCTCTGAGCCATTTGAACCATTTTGAAACGATGCATGTCCACACTAGGCGATATCCACTTTGCTAACAATGATAACTGCGTGGCACAATAGAATGTGTCCGATGGGTCCGTCGTTCGGTTTAGCCACATATCGGATCTGTCCGGAACACTTCATGTCGACTTCTCTGTTTCTTCATTTCCGCCAACGCCAGTGACCTAGCAGTCGTAGTGTCAAAATTGCCCGGTCAAGTCAAACGTTACAGTTTCTGTTGGCGCGCCGAGCACCGATTACGTTAGCATTCCTCCTCACACGTCTCCGCGCACCGCAGAGACCAGTCTTGTCATTTAGAGTTTTGCTCATCATTTTCAGCAACTGTCTTTGAAGAATTCCGATATGAAGAAACAGCACGCCAGTTGCATTAAAAATTCTTTTTTAACACATCTGGTTTGCTATTCTTCACATCGGAAATCTTGTTGTTCCATTCTCACCAGCATCCCCCCCCCCCATCCTCCACCCCCAACCCCCAGTGCAATCGGACTACTTCTTTGTGCCATCTGTACTTGGCACTTGCTTCAAATAGTCAAAGAGAAAGACTGGACGTGATGAAAGCTCAAAAAGTTCAAATGGTTCAAATGGCTCTGAGCACTATGGGACTTAACATCTCAGTCCCCTAGAACGTAGAACTACGTAAACCTAACTAACCGAAAGTCATCACCCACATCCATGCCCGAGGCAGGATTCGAACCTGCGACCGTAGCAGTCGCGCGGTTCCGAACTGAAGCGCCTAGAACCACTCGGCCACAGTGACCGGCGCTCGAAAAGTAGTAAGTTTCCTTCACACAGTGAAAGTAAAATTACGTTCTACTATAATTTCAAAAGAACAGTTTCAAATATTTACCCAAAATTGCGAATAAATACATTGGCATTCGAGGCTTCATTCCGACATCGATATGTCGCCTAGAAAATTATCGCCGATGTATACGACTACGTTTTGGAAAAAAATATCGACATAGTGATATTTTATCAACTCACCTATTATTAAAATTAAAGAACTGTGAGGATTCTTGAAACCTGAAAATTAATCCTTACACACGAAAATCAAGTAAGCTAATTACTTTATAAAGGCGATGACACAAAGGACTCATTAAGAGTATGGGTATTGTATTGTACTGTATGTTAACCGGGGGTCTAGAAACGACGCAGAGGCTCCGTCCCCGCCGCACCCGCAGTGGTCCACAACCCCACGACGACTACCGCAGTCCACTTCACCCCTCCGCCGCTCCACACCGAACCACTCTTTCAGGGTTATTGTTCGGTTCGGTCCCTGGTGGATCCCCCTGGAACGTCTCACATCAGACGAGTGTAACCCCTATCTTTGTGTGGTTGAGTAATGGTGGTGTACGCGTACGTGGAGAACTTGTTTGCGCAGCAATCGCCTACATAGTGTAGCTGAGGCGGAACAAAGCGAACCAGCCCGCATTTGCCAAGACAGATGGAAAACCGCATAAAAACCATCCACAGACTGACCGGCTCCCCGGAGCTCGACACAAGTCCGCCGGGCGGATTCGTGCCGGGGACCAGGCGCTCCTTCCCATTCCGGAAAGCCGTGCGTTAGACCGCACGGCTAACCGGGCGGGCAAGAATATAGGTGATTCTTCCTACTATTCCTTTTCTTTTGGTTTAGAAATCCCGTATCATACACTGTTGATCAACAGGAATATCGTATACCTCGACGCCCTCGTGAACTGAGATGTCACGTCAGCCACAAGGATAGGTAGGTGTGTGGGTCGTCGATTGGTTAGGGCCTGGGCGTTGCCGACCAGGGCTGAAGTTAAATGAGAACAGGAAATTTGGACAAATACAGAGCATACACATCTCAGTAGTCGGAATAATGGGGCGCACCTAGGGTAGGAAGTTACCAGGAGCAGTCGAGTCTAGGAGGTCGAACAAACTAAAGTTGGCAACGGGAGAGGTGACGGATGATGTTGAGTTCTTCTGGTGGTAGGTCTTTGAGCCAGAAGCTCTGCCTCCCAAAAAAGACGTCTACCGTAGTCGAAGTCTGGATCACAAGAGAGAGAAGCGAGTGCGATCTCCTCCGCAGAACCCTCCAGCGTCCACACACGTGACTCGCGCGTCCCACGATCGCTATTGGCTAAACCCATGGCGTGAACTTGCCAACAAACTTCAACAGAGGACTGAAGGAGTCTCTTGCCAGCAGCTTCAGCTGGACAAGACTGCCTCGGTCCTGAAAGGCAGGCAACTTGGGTCACGTGGGCACATTCAAAGTTACTTTGGGAGAAAACTTGTACAGATTTGAGCACTGCCTTTGAGATAAAATTCTTTAGATCAATTCCCTAAAATATTCCTTGACTGGCTGCCACCCGTACGTAGCTTATAAGAAACGTAATTCATATGTTTACAATTTGGGTTGGCACGAGCTGTCATCAAATTTAGGATTTATGCAATGTTTGCATGAAGTGGTTGGACCTCGAATTTCCCAAGAAAAAAAATGGTTCAAATGGCTCTGAGCACTATGGGACTCAACGTCTGAGGTCATCAGTCCCCTAGAACTTAGAACTACTTAGACTTAACTAAACTAAGGATATCACACACATCCATGCCCGAGGCAGGATTCGAGCCTGCGACCGTAGCGGTCGCGCGGTTTCAGACTGTAGCGCCTAGAACCGCTCGGCCACCCCGGCCGGCTTTCCCAAGAAATTGGTGCTCGTTTGGTCAACCAAGAGCACCTTCCACAAAACATGTTGTAATGTACAGGGCGTT
Source organism: Schistocerca piceifrons (assembly GCF_021461385.2). Taxonomy (NCBI): domain Eukaryota; kingdom Metazoa; phylum Arthropoda; class Insecta; order Orthoptera; family Acrididae; genus Schistocerca; species Schistocerca piceifrons. The sequence goes on along the minus strand of NC_060140.1, from coordinate 840,998,031 downwards.
ACAAAAAGGACTTTACAACTTTGAAAATTCGGAGTACCAACAGAGGCGATTTTAGTGTCAATTTGTAGGGAAATATATCAAGTTTTGTCTCACGTAATTCGTTAGCGCCGAATCGCACCGTAAGGAGAGTTCGCGGCAGTTGCGTTAAAGATGGTTGCCTTCACTGGACCTGAGCGTGCTAGCTCTGTGTTTTGGTTTGAAGAATCGAAGTCGGCGACAACAGTTCTGCGCAATTTCCGTACTAAGTACGCTAAAGAAATGTTTTGTAGAAAGAGGGTTCTCGGTAAGACAAGGGAAATCATCAGGTCGTACAAGAACATGTGACGATGTCGTTGAGCGAGTGAGACAACGTTTTGTCAACAGCCCAACGAAATCGACCCAGTGGGCATCTCGCGAGATGCAAATCCCACGTACGACTGTTTGGCGTGTGTTGAGAAACCGTTTTCATTTGAAACCATACAGATTGACGATCCTAAAAGCAGTAAAAGACACTGATAAATTTGCTCTCAAGAACTTCTGTGCGGATATGTTAAATCGATTACATGAGGATGAACATTTCTTGGACAAAATCATGTTTTCTGACAAGTCAACTATTCACTTAAGTGGCAAGGTTAACATACATAACTGTAAGATTTGGGACGGTTAAAATCCACATCAAACATTGCAACATGTCCGCGATAGCCCTAAGCTGAACGACTTTTGTGCATTTAAGAAGAACAAAGGATACGGCTCCTTTTTTCCATGAGAAAACCATCAAAGGGACGGTATACCAGGATATGTTACAACAATTTTTGGTACCACAGATCGATAAGGATGACCAAGAACGAAATGTTTACTTTATGCAAGATGGTGCACCATCCCATTGCCTGCTTGACGTCCGGGATTTTCTCAGCGACCGCTTACCAGGTTAAGGGACTGGCCGTGATGCGCCAATTGCATGGCACCCACATTTCCCAGACCTGACATCACTCGATTTTTTTATGGGAATCCATCAAGGATATTGTGTTTGTACCTCCTGAGCCGGCTTCTCTACCTGAACGTAGAGCAAGAATTTACGCCGCCACTGAGCAAGTCACACCCGCAATGCTATAGTGAGTTTGTGAAGAAATTGTCTTCCGATGGGATGTGTGCAGGATACCCAACGGAAGCTACTTACACCATCTTTAGTTTAAGGTGAGAAACCTTGATGTGTTTCCCTACAACATAACACTAAACCCAGCTCTACATCTTATCGCAATAAATTTACATGAATTTTGAAAGTCGTAAAGTTCTTTTTGAAACGCCCTGTACAGTGATATTTCTACAGGACAGAGTAGGAATTGGAAAATAGCCGTTACGTTAGAAAAACTACTTTTAAGTGAAAAGAAATACACTAGAATCATATACCAAAAGTTCATAATACGTGGCCTGGCCTATCTACCCAGTGACGGCGATTTTGCCTCTGTAGAAAACTGCAGCAACGTAACATATACACTCCTGGAAATGGAAAAAAGAACACATTGACACCGGTGTGTCTTACCCACCATACTTCCTCCGGACACTGCGAGAGGGCTGTACAAGCAATGATCACACGCACGGCACAGCGGACACACCAGGAACCGCGGTGTTGGCCGTCGAATGGCGCTAGCTGCGCAGCATTTGTGCACCGCTGCCGTCAGTGTCAGCCAGTTTGCCGTGGCATACGGAGCTCCATCGCAGTCTTTAACACTGGTAGCATGCCGCGACAGCGTGGACGTGAACCGTATGTGCAGTTGACGGACTTTGAGCGAGGGCGTATAGTGGGCATGCGGGAGGCCGGGTGGACGTACCACCGAATTGCTCAACACGTGGGGCGTGAGGTCTCCACAGTACATCGATGTTGTCGCCAGTGGTCGGCGGAAGGTGCACGTGCCCGTCGACCTGGGACCGGACTGCAGCGACGCACGGATGCACGCCAAGACCGTAGGATCCTACGCAGTGCCGTAGGGGACCGCACCGCCACTTCTCAGGAAATTAGGGACACTGTTGCTCCTGGGGTATCGGCGAGGACCATTCGCAACCGTCTCCATGAAGCTGGGCTACGGTCCCGCACACCGTTAGGCCTTCTTCCGCTCACGCCCCAACATCGTGCAGCCCGCCTCCAGTGGTCTCGCGACAGGCGTGAATGGAGGGACGAATGGAGACGTGTCGTCTTCAGCGATGAGAGTCGCTTCTGCCTTGGTGCCAATGATGGTCGTATGCGTGTTTGGCGCCGTGCAGGTGAGCGCCACAATCAGGACTGCATACGACCGAGGCACACAGGGCCAACACCCGGCATCATGGTGTGGGGAGCGATCTCCTACACTGGCCGTACACCACTGGTGATCGTCGAGGGGACACTGAATAGTGCACGGTACATCCAAACCGTCATCGAACCCATCGTTCTACCATTCCTAGACCGGCAAGAGAACTTGCTGTTCCAACAGGACAATGCACGTCCGCATGTATCCCGTGCCACCCAACGTGCTCTAGAAGGTGTAAGTCAACTACCCTGGCCAGTAAGATCTCCGGATCTGTCCCCCATTGAGCATGTTTGGGACTGGATGAAGCGTCGTCTCACGCGGTCTGCACGTCCAGCACGAACGCTGGTCCAACTGAGGCGCCAGGTGGAAATGGCATGGCAAACCGCTCCACAGGACTACATCCAGCATCTCTACGATCGTCTCCATGGGAGAATAGCAGCCTGCATTGCTGCGAAAGGTGGATATACACTGTACTAGTGCCGACATTGTGCATGCTCTGTTGCCTGTGTCTATGTGCCTGTGGTTCTGTCAGTGTGATCATGTGATGTATCTGACCCCAGGAATGTGTCAATAAAGTTTCCCCTTCCTGGGATAATGAATTCACGGTGTTCTTATTTCAATTTCCAGGAGTGTATTATGCCCTAATGACTTGTACAATATTATTTCCAAATCATCCAAAAATTCTGTGAAAAACGTGTACAAATCACTCACCAAACGTCAGAGTGACAAACACGATGTGTTGGTTAAAAATGTCGTGCGTTCGGTACCAAAAGGGTGAGTCATTCACACTCTTTTTCAAGGAATCTCATTCAATGGACAAGGAATTTGACAAGTTGGCTTGAAACCTACATCTGAACAAGAACGCATAGTGTTACAGATGAGAAGATGAAGGAAATTGGGAAATACTTCCCTTCATGGCACGTGTTCGTCACCACAAGTTTCAAATGGTTCAAATGGCTCTGAGCACTATGGGACTTAACATCTGAGGTCATCAGTCCTCTAGAACTTAGAGCTACGGAAACCTAACCAACCTATGGACATCACACACATCCATGCCCGAGGCAGGATTCGAACCTGCTACCGTAGCAGTCGCGCGGTTCCGGACTGAACCGCCTAGAACTGCTCGGCCACCGCAACCGGCTCACCTTAGGTTTCAAAGTCTAGCAATGCCGAAGACATTTATCACTGAGTTTAAATTATTAAATGAGAGTATTGACATTTAGTGACAAACATTATCTAACATAACGTAAATACAGTGACGCTGAGTGCCAAGTATATTTTCAAAGTAAATAAAGTAGTTAAGTGTTTATATCACAGGAGGTATAGCCCTATATCAGTTCCGTAACTGGATAAAATGTATTGAAATTGTTAGTCTGAGTCAGAAAAAAAACTACTCTCATAGCATACCTGGTAAAGAAGTAATATAAAAAGTACTACTGAATTCTGCATAACATTACTAGTAAATAGTTAATTATTTCAAGAGAGGAAATATGTGAGTTGCATCACGTGGTCTCTAATGGTCTCATGGAATAGTCGTTTTCGTAAAATGAAATAAGAAAAAATTGTGCAATGGTTAACGTGCTTGGTTTAATTACATTCCTTACGTTCCAAGTGGTTGTGGTTATGTGCTGTATGCCTGAAAGTACAAAGGATAAGAACTAAAATATATGTAAAAGAAAGGTAAGTGTGATGAGGAGGTGGTTGTCCAAAGCGACGTCTGCAGTCGTCTTACGACTCGTCAGCACGCAGCGGCAGCAGTCGCAGAAGGAACGGGCAATGCAGCGAGCAGAGCTAGGCATCGGCCATAGTTAAGGCTAACCGGCTCCTTCTTCTGTGCTGGATCCACACGCATTGCCCGAAATCTTACGGGACTCGGTAAGATTGTCTGCCGCGAGTAATGATTGTAGTGGGCAGGGGCGCTACGAATGTAGTGTGTGGACATTAAGCTGGGAATGTGGGTATCACGGGGAGCGTGCGAGGGACAAATCCCTGCAGTCGCACTATCCTCTGTACCCTCGGTTGCTCAGATGAATAGAGAGGGTCTGCCATGTAATCAGGAGATCCCGGGTTCGCGTACCGGTCGGGGCACACATTTTCAACTGTCCCCGTTGATGTATATCAACGCCTGTCGACAGCTTAGGGTCTAGATTTAATTGTCATTTCATAGTTCATTAGGGTTTACCTGCTGGCGGTACATCGATTCGTGTTGATATCGCTAGGCGGTGGGTATGTGACGTTGTAGCCTGCAAGCTGCTCATCGTACGAACAGGGTAGGTTGTCATAGTAAGCCAACTGCGCTTGTGTATTAGCCTCTCACAGCTTTATGAAACAGGTCACTTGCAATAATATTATCACTCGTGTGTTTACGCACCAATGGCTTCGCTAACATAGGTTTTCAGGTCACAGGCAGGCTTGAAAATAAACTGAAACACATTATTCCATGTTACGAAAATAACGTATATTCAACTTACGGAGTCTATAACTTAAAGCGTGATAGTAGTGAAAAGTGTTCATCGACCAGGCATGCAGGAAGCTTATCACGCTAAGCAAGGAACGTACTTACCACCTCAGTAATAGGACCGCATAAGGGGAACACATCGACGGCACTTCTCGTCATGCCAAGAGTAGTTGTTTTTGTAGTGGCCTACAGTCGGAAGACTGGTTTAGAGAGCTCTCTGTGCTAATCTAGCCTTTTCATCACTGTATAACTAATGTACCCTACATTCACTTGTACCTGCTCATTGTGGGCCAGGTCCTGCTCCCCCTCTACAGCCTCCGCCCGCACACATCCGTCCATAACAAACTGATGATTCCTTACAGCCTGAGAGCGTGTCCTATCAACCGATCCCTTCTTCTAGTCGAGTTGAGACCTAATTCTGTTTCCTTCCGAACTCAGGTCAGGATCTCAATGTACGCATCTAATTTTCATCATTCACATTTCAAAGGCTTCTCTTCCTCTTTTACTATCTTCCACGTTTCACTTTCATATATGGCTACACTCCAGTCAAATACACTACTTGCCATTAAAATTGCTACATCAAGAAGAAATGCAGATGATAAATGGGTATTGGACAGATATATTATACTAGAACTGACATGTGATTACATTTTCACGCAATTTGCCTGCATAGATCCTGAGAAATCAGTACCCAGAACAACCATCTCTGGCCGTAATAACGGCCGTGATACGCCTGGTAATTGAGTCAAAAAGAGTTTGGATGGCGTGTACAGGTACAGCTGCCCATGCAGCTTCAACACGATACCACAGTTCATCAAGATTAGTGACTGGCGTATTGTGACGAGCCAGTTGCTCGGCCACCACCGAGTAGACGTTTTCAGTTGGTGAGAGATCTGGAAAATGTGTTGGCCAGGGCAGCAGTCGAACGTTTTCTGTATCCAGAAAGGCCCGTAAAGGACCTGCAACATGCGATCGTGCATTATCATGCTGAAATGTAGGGATCGCAGGGATCGAATAAAGGGTAGAGCCACGGGTCGTAACACACCTGAAATGTAAGTCCACTGTTCAAAGGGCCGTCAGTGCAAACAAGAGGTGACCGATACGTGAAACCAATGGCACCCCATACCATCACACCGGGTGATACGCCAGTATGGCGATGACGAATACACGCTTCCAATGTGCGTTCACCGCGATGTCGACAAACACGGATGCTACCATCATGATACTGTAAACAGAACATGGATTCACCAGAAAAAAAGACGTTTTGCCATTCGTGCACCCAGGTTCGTCGTTGAGTACACCATCGCAGGCGCTCCTGTCTGTGATGCAGCGTCAAGGGTAACCGCAGCGATGGTCTCCGAGCTGATAGTCCATGCTGCTGCAAACTTCGTCGATCTGTTCGTGCAGATGGTTGTTGTCTTGCAAACGTCCCCATCTGTTGATTCAGGGTTCAAATGGTTCAAATGGCTCTGAGCACTATGGGACTTAACATCTATGGTTCAAATGGCTCTGAGCACTATGGGACTTAACTGCTGTGGTCATCAGTCCCCTAGAACTTAGAACTACTTAAACCTAACTAACCCTAAGGACATCACACACATCCATGCCCGAGGCAGGATTCGAACCTGCGACCGTAGCGGTCGCGCGGTTCCAGACTGTAGCGCCTAGAACCGCTCGGCCACTCCGGCCGGCTTAACATCTATGGTCATTAGTCCCCTAGAACTTAGAACTACTTAAACCTAACTAACCTAAGGACATCACACAACACCCATTCATCACGAGGCAGAGAAAATCCCTGACCCTGCCGGGAATCGAAGCAGGGAACCCGGGTGTGGGAAGCGAGCGCTACCGCACGACCACGAGCTGCGGACTGTTGATTCAGGGATCGAGACGTGGCTGCACGATCCGTTACAGCCATGCGGATAAGATGCCTATCATCTCGACTGCTAGTGATACGAGGCCGTTGGGATCCAGCACGACGTTCCGTATTACCCTCCTGAACCCACCGATTCCATATTCTGCTAACAGTCATTGGATCTCGTCCAACGCGAGCAGTAATGTCGCGATACGATAAACCGCAGTCGCGATAGGCTACAATCCGACCTTTATCAAAGTCGGAAACGTGATGGTACGCATTTCTCCTCCTTACACGAGGCATCACAGCAACGTTTCACCAGGCAGCGCCGATCGACTGCTGTTTGTGTATGAGAAATCGGTTGGAAGCTTTCCTCATGTCAGCACGTTGCAGGTGTCGTCACCGGCGCCAACCTTGTGTGAATGCTCTGAAAAGCTAAACGTTTGCATATCACAGCATCTTCTTCCTGTCGGTTAAATTTTGGGTCTGTAACACGTCATCTTCGTGGTGTGACAATTTTAATGGCCAGTAGTGTACTCTCAGGAACGACTTACTAACACTTAAATTTATATTAGATGTTGAAATATATCTCTTTTTTTAGAAACACTTCTATTGCTAATGTCGGTCAGCATGTTATACCCTTTCGTCTTAGGCCATCATCAGTTATTATGCTGCCTAAGTAGCAAACCGTGTGCACTACTTTCAGAGCCTCATTCTGTAGATTCGTTTCCCTCACCGTTGACTGGCATTACTTTAATGCACCCCTACACCCTTCACTGCCCTTCTTTTACTTTTGGTGTCCTTCATCTTGTAACCTCTTTTGAACACCGTTATTCAATATGATTCAAATATTTACGTCGCTAACAGGAAGGTAGATTACTTAACGTACTGATACGAAATGAAATTCTTGCTAACCCAAAAACAACCGCGGGAACTCCCTCAATGAGAAATTTGCGTCTTGCTGCAGTGTCTGCTTTGACATTCTTAAAGACCTGCTATAACAGGCTACATTGTAGTATTATCAGGTAGTGTAAACATGAGCCGGTGGTTCCCTCTAAGCTGACGGAGTGGCTAGCATTGCGCCATTGCTCGTTCTACGGCTACTGCGTGCTGATGCATTGTCCGTGCAGAAGGACAGCTGCCGATGTCGCCTTTAAGACACGTACATGTATATTTTAGTTCACATGTTCAGTACTTTCAGGAAAATTTATAACACTTCTACTCCTTTTGGTATATCAGTTTGCTTATTTGTAGTTAAGTAGTACCCTTTTGTCTTGTATCACTTCGCTAAAGCCGGCCATTGTGGCCGAGCGGTTCTAGGCGCTTCAGTCCGGAACCGCGCTGCTGCTACGGTCGCAGGTTCGAATCGTGCCTTGGGTATGGATGTGTGTAATGTCTTTAGGTTAGTTAGGTTTCAGTAGTTCTAAGTCTAGGGGACTGAAGACCTCAGATGTAAAGTCCCATAGTGCTTAGAGCCATTTCAACCATTTCTGAACTTCGCTAAAATATTAACTCGCTTTCGCTGTGCTTTATGATGTTTAATTACTACTGGTAAATATTTACTTATTAAAGATCTATCATCCTGTCTTTCACCGGCGCCCATTATTTAAGTGCCACGTATAGTGTCAGTAAGTTCAGTTAAGGGACTACGCAGTACGCGTCCTCCGCATCGCAGCCGTGTTTTTCGTGTGTACGTACTCGCCTACCGTACATGTTTTACAGGTTCTGAAATACTTTTATTTTTCTTTACATCTTACAGGTCTGATGGCGTCTTTGAAGCAGTAGCTGTTTATTTGCTGAAATTAATTAGAAAGTTTCAAAGACTGCGAATTCTACAGTTTCACAGGTTAGTAGAGTTCAATCCGTCAAATGGACTTTTTAGGGTTACAGACAGGACGTTCGTTCAGTTACACATCGTTAAAATGCAGTGGTTTGGCTGGACCTTAAATTAAACTATAAGACACAAAGTGCTTCCTGAACAACTAGGGCGTGACGCAACACTTGTAAGATCAGGACTGTACCGGCCGTTCTTACCAACAGCCACAGCGGCCGGCTGCTGTCATTCCAGAGGGAGACAGCTCCAACTAAAATGCACTGAAGCGCGAGAGAAACTCGTATAAGCATGCGTATTCAAATACAGAGACATGTAAACGGGCAGAATACGCCACTGCGGTCGGCATTGTCTATATAAGACTACAAGTGTCTGGCGCAGTTGTTACATCGCTTACTGCTGCTACAGTGGCGGGTTATCAACATTTAAGTGAGTTTTAACGTGGCGTTACAGTCGGTACAGAGCGATGGGACCCAGCTTCTCCGAGGTAGCGATGAAGTGGTGATTTTTCTGTACGACCATTTCACGAATGTACAGTGAATATCAGGAATCCGGCAAAACATCAAATCCTGCACGAGCGAGACCAACGACGACTGAAGAGAACCGTTCAACGTGACTGAAGTGCAATCCTTCCGCAAATTGCTGCAGAGTTCAGTGCTGAGGAATGAACAAGTGTCAGCGTGCGAACCATTCATCAAAACATCATCGGTATGGGCTGTCGGAGCCGAAGACCCACTCATGTACCCTTCATGACTGCACGGCACAGCCTCGCCTGATCCCGTCTACACCTACAGTGGACTGTTGATGACTGGAAACATGTTGCCTGGTCGGACGAGTCTCGTTTCAAATTATATCGAGCGGATAGACGTGTACAGGGATGGAGACAACCTCATGAATCCGTGGACACTGCATGTCAGCAGGTGACTGTTCAAGCTGGTCGAGCCTTCGTAATGGTGTGGGGCGTGTGCAGTTGGAGTGATATGGGACCCATGATACGTCTAGATACGACTGTGGCGGGTGACACTGACACGTACGTAAGCATCCTGACGACCTGCATCCATTCACGTCCTTTGTGCATTTTGACAGAATTGGGCATTCCAGCAGGACAATGCGGGACCCTGCACGTTCAGAATTTCCGCAGAGTGGCTTCTGAGTTTAACCCTTCCGCTGGCCACCAAATTCTCCAGACATGGACATTATTGAGCACATCTGCGGTGCCTTGCAACGTGCTGTTCAGAAGAGTTATCCACCCCCTCTTACTCTTATGGATTTGTGGACAGCCCTACAGGATACAAGGTATCAATTCCCTCCAGCACTACTTCAGACAAGCCACGTCGTGTTGCGTCTCTTCTGCGTGCTCGCGGGGGTTCCTACACGATATTAGGCAGGTGTACCAGTTTCTTTGACTGTTCAGTGTGTTGATAAGATCATCCATCCGATAAGTGCACTGTCAGATTTTTAAATTCGAACAACCTCATACCTCCTGGTGATCGATACTCATTAATTATGGACAGTTACGTTCCCGAAAATGACACTTTCTCCCCGAATCAGACTGTGGCCGCCTCATCGCTTTGTGTGCCTTTCTTCTGTCACCTTAGTGTGCATCCATAGCGCAGTGTGAGAGGCCGCAGTTTCCGCACGCGGCCTGCAGTGGCGGTCCGAGTCAAAGTCCGCAGACCTTCCTGTGACGTCACGACCGGCTGAGCAACGGGTCCGGCCGCTCTGCTGAGAACCCCCCCCCACCTCTCCCACCCACAGGTTCGCAGGTGCAACCCGGGCCTCGGTCAATGTCCGTTTCGCCAGCTCTAGAGGCCGGTGCGGATAAAACGAATGATATCCGCATCCGCACCGCATCTGTAACTCCTTTCACGCAGGCTATTGGCATTTTCTTTGACCTGTCAAAAGCCTTTGTCTGTGTGAACACCAGAATTCTCTTTAGTAACTTAGAATATTATAGTGTCACTGGCAATGGTGCGAAATGGTTTCAGTCTTATCTATCTAAAAGGAAACAAAAGGTGTCGTTGCAAAATACCTGTGCAGTAAGTAGTTAGTTTTCATCTGATTGGGAATTAATTACATGTAGTGTTCTTCACGGTTCCATCTTCGGTCCTTTGTTTTTTCTTCTGTACATTAATGACCTCTTGTCTGTTACACTGCCAGTGGCTAAGTTCGTTTTGTTTGCAGATGATGACAAACATTGCAATACATAGCAAGTCAAGTACAGATAAATGGCTGCTAATCAAATTTTCACTGACATTAATAAATTGTTTAAAGCTAATTCGCAGTCATTAAACTTTGAAAAGACCCACTATATGCAGTTCAGAACCTGTAAGACATTTCCTTCCAGCATGTGTATAACATATGAAGACATGCAGATCGAAGAGGTTGACAGTGTTAAATTTCTGGGATTACAACTCGATAATAAATTCAGTTGGGAAGGGCATAGCCGGCCGAAGTGGCCGTGCGGTTAAAGTTGCTGCAGTCTGGAACCGCAAGACCGCTACGGTCGCAGGTTCGAATCCTGCCTCGGGCATGGATGTGTGTGATGTCCTTAGGTTAGTTAGGTTTAACTAGTTCTAAGTGCTAGGGGACTAATGACCTCAGCAGTTGAGTCCCATAGTGCTCAGAGCCATTTGAACCATTTGGAAGGGCATACCACAGAACTGCTTAAGCGCCGAAGCAAGTCTGTGGTTGCAGTAAGAATGATGTCAGATGCAGAAGATATAAATATAAAAAACTGGCATACTTTACTTACACTCATCCTATTATGTCACATGGTATCATAATCTGGGGTAACTCTTCAAACCGAGCAAAAGTATTTGGGGTGCAATAGCATATGATAAGAATCATTTATGGTGTAACTTCAAGAACATCATGTAGAAACCTGCTGAAGGAAGATTGTATTCTAACCAATACTTCTATATATATTTATTACTTAATGAAATTTGTTGCAAGTAATATACCCTATTTCCAATCAATGGTTCAATGCATAGTATCAATATTAGGGATAAGAACAGTCGACATAAAGATCTAAAATAACTACCTCGGTCCAAAAAGGAGTGCAATATTCAGGAACACACATTTTCAATAAGTTGCCAGCTACCATTAAAATCTTGGTTTCAGATAAAGCACGGTTTAAACAGAGTCTGAAAGACTTTTTGATAGGCAAATCCTTCTGCTCAATAGATGAATATGTTAACACAGACTCTTAAGCCAGCTTAAGTAAAAATATCTGTTACATTTCAGTTTTGATGGCACCTGATCATAACAGTCAAGATTAGGTATTTTGTGTACTATAAATTTATTAATAATACATAACAATGTTTTTTTCTGACAATGTGTTAATTCTGTAAATATTAGCTGTTTCACTTTACTGCATTGTATTCACCTATTTCGACAATCTCTTGACAGATTTTCAGCGTAGTAAGCATTATATTCAAATGTTTTTTGTGCTATACTTTCGGACATGTTCTACACCCACGAAAATCATCTTATTTTTTGGGTTTATGGAACGACACTGAATCTAATCTAATGTAATTCGAATGCACATCGGCAGCTATTAAAATTTGGTTACTGATTTTAAGCCATTCGGTATGCTGCAGATGACGGCAGGATTACGCCTAGCCTGCATTTTCGTCTGCCGAAGACGGAGCATGTAATTTACATTCCATAGGCTGACAACGCTTACATCTTTCTAATTTTTGGAAACATAATAGTAAAATACAGCCGTACAAATCTAGTTTTAATAAAATAATCAGTCTTGATCGCAAAAAAAAATGTCTTATTTGTAGTGACCGATTTCAGTCTTGAAAGACCATTTCACACCGTAGACAACGACTGAAATTCAACATAATTTTCTATGAAGGAAGTCATGAACTATATAGCTGTTAACTACACTGCCAGAAAAAAATTATACGTTTTTAGAGGTTTCCAGTTCACTCAAGGTTTATGGTTGCAGCAGTGCTAATGGATTACATGAACTGTTTGCATTTGAGATACCAGGTATCGACCCATGCTGAAACACACATATTGGTATGCAGCGTAGCTTCCACGGACGGCAATGCAAGCGATGACTCTGGCACCTAGTCTATCTTACAGAAAGGAAATACTGTCCTGGGATACGTGGTGTCACACCTGCTCGCCTGTTCACGTAGCTCTGCAAGAGTTGTTGGCTGACGAGTCGCACGAGTCACTTCTCATTCCATCATATCCCACACGTGACCAATTGGTCCAGAGATCATGCTGGTAAGAGAAATTGGACATCTAGCAAAGGACGTTGAGTTTCAAAGGCAGTGTGTGGTCGAGCGCTATCCTGTTGGAGTAACACATCACCTTCCTGTTGCAAAAACGGCGAAAGAACGGGCCTAACAACATCCTGCACATACCGAGTGCTGGTTAGCGTCCCCTCCAGAAACACCAAAGGTGAACGAGAGTTGTAGCTTATTGCAACTCAGGCCTTAACGCCTGGGTTGTGGCCAGTTTGTCGTCGACGAATGCACTCTACGAGACGGTACTCACGAAGTCTATATTGTATGCACAAACGACTATCACTTGTGTGCAGGAAGAATCTGCTTTCACGCTAAGGACCAAGGCGCGCCATTCCAAATGATACTCTGATGGCACCAATCGAACCGTATACGTTGATGCTGTGGTGTGAGTGGAAGACGGGCTAGAAGTGTGCGTGCCCGTAACCCCACTGCTAATAACAGGCTCGCAACAGCCTCACTGGCCCTCTTATGTGTGCTGTGGTACGATCTGCCACTGCTGCCCTTACACTACGACGATCCTGGCGGGCGTCTGTGCTGCGTGGACGTCCAGAACCTCGCCTACATCTGCAAGATTGTTTTCGTGACCACTGACACAAGCATCAGTGCACAGATGACGCAGCACGTCCAACCTGTGTGGAATTTATCAGAAACGACCAGGAGCCGACCGCTGGTGGCCGAGCGGTTCTGGCGCTACAGTCTGGAACCGCGCGACCGCTACGGTCGCAGGTTCGAATCCTGCCTTGGGCATGGATGTGTGTGTTGTCCTTAGGTTAGTTAGGTTTAAGTAGTTCTAAGTTCTAGGGGACTTATGACCTCAGCAGTTGCGTCCCATAGTGCTCAGAGCCATTTGAACCAAACGACCAGGACACGGAAGGCCACAATTTGACGTTCTTCAAACGTCCTCAGTTCGCTCTAGGAAGCACGATTGCCTCCTCGTGGCATGGATGCCTGCCTGCTTCACACGTTTGCATCACACTGAGACTTCTGGCAGTGAGCATTGCCGATTACAGGGTAGACACGGGTGGCGCTCTAGTAGGTACGCCACTATACTATCGCTTGGCGGACAACGTTGAACCCATTATCAGTACATTTACTACGCCATCTGGAGCACCAGTTCGAAATCGACGTCGTCCTTCCAGGTGCACTAATCATTTTCTGGCAGCGTATATACAGAAATGTTATAAGATTATAGATTGCAGCTTCACCTTTATACACTACTGGCCATTAAAATTGCTACACCACGAAGATGACGTGATACAGACGCGAAATTTAACCGACACGAAGAAGATGCTGTGATATGCAAATGATTAGCTCTGTAGCACGTCTGTAGCACGTCTCGGTCACCTCTTGTTCGCATTGACGGCACTTTGAACAGTGGACTTACATTTCAGATGTGTTACGACCCATGGCTCTACTCTTCATTCGATACCTGAAAAACCCTACATTTCAGCAGGATAATGCACGACCGCATGTTCCAGGTCCTGCACGAGCCTTTCTGGATACGGAAAACATTCGACTGCTGTACTGGCCAGCACATTCTCCAGATCTCTCACCGATTGAAAAGTCTGGTCAAAGGTGGCCGAGCAACTGGCTCGTCACAATACGCCGGTCACTACTCTTGATGAACTGTGGTATCGTGTTGAAGCTGCATGGGCAGCTGTACCTGTACACGCCATCCAAGTTCTGTTTGACTCAATGCCCAGGCGTATCAAGGCCGTTATTACGGCCAGAGGTGGTTGTTCTAGGTACTGATTTCTAAGGATCTATGCACCCAAATTGATGAAAATATAATCACATGTCAGTTCTAGTATAATGTATGTGTCCAATGAATACCCGTTTATCATCTGCATTTCTTCTTGGTGCAGCAATTTTAATGGCCAATAGTGTAGCTTGTAGTACGCACTCGCTATTCATCAACTGATTACTGTGCCTTCCGGCATATACTACAATTCCACTCACACAAGGTTGGCGCCGGTGGCGACACCTACAACGTGCTCACATGAGGAAAGTTTCCAACCGATTTCTCATACACAGACAGCAATTGACCGGCGTTGCCTGGTGAAACGTTGTTGCGATGCCTCGTGTAAGGAGGAGAAATGCGTACCATCACGTTTCCGACTTTGGTAAAGGTCGGATTATAGCCTATCGCGATTGCGGTTTATCGTATCGCGACATTGTTGCTCGCAGTGGTCGAGATCCAATGACTGTTAGCAGAATATGGAATCGGTGCGTTCAGGAGAGGAATACGGAACGCCGTGCTGGATCCCAACGGCCTCGTATCACTAGCAGTCGAGATGACAGGCTGCTTATCCGCATGACTGTAACGGATCGTGCATCCACGTCTCGATCCCTGAGTCAACAAGTGGGGGCGTTTAAAGACAACAACCACCTGCATGAACAGTTCGACGACGTTTGCAGCACCATGGACTACAAGCTCGGAGACCCTTGACGCTACATCATAGACAGGAGCGCCTGCGATGGTGTACTCAACGACGAACCTGGGTGCACCAATGGCAAAAATGTCATTTTTTTCGGATGAATCCAGGTTCTGTTTACAGCATCACGATGGTCGCATCCGTGATTGGCGATATCGCGGTGAACGCACATTGGAAGCGTGTATTCGTCATCGCCATACTGGCGTATCACCCGGCGTGATGGTATGGGGTGCCATTGGTTACACGTCTCGGTCACCTCTTGTTCGCATTGACGGCACTTTGAACAGTGGACTTACATTTCAGATGTGTTACGACCCATGGTTCTACCCTTCATTCGATGTTTTTCATTGCTTTAAAACAAGCGTTCAGTGCATAGTGCTGCGGAATGTGGAAAAAAACCGCAAATTAGCGTGCATAAGAAGAAGAAAAACACCAAAAACGCAACAGGAGCGTAATATGTAAGAAATTGTCCACGCAACCTGCCACTGATGATGCCTTGCAGAAAATAAAGGCGAAACGCGTATGGCACTAAAATTGTGTTTTATTCAGTTGCTATCAGACGGTCCATAAGTAAAAATTATCAATATACCGTAATTTCTGTACAATGTTAACGTGTTGTATAATTCCTGATTTTCCTCATAGAAACTTACGAGAAATTTCAAGATTTTGTATGGTCTCAAGATAGTCTTTCAAGCCTGAAGCCAGTTAGTATAGATAAAACATCTGTTTTGCGATCAAGACTGATTATTTTATTAATATTACTAGTTTCTGTCTAAGTTAACTGAACTAATCATATGAAATTGTCTGCGGTACGTTTCCATGATACTCGGGAGTGAAATGAAATTATGGAATAATTTCTCATTACGTATTGCATACTGCTTAAAGTTAGTCGAATAGTTCACTTACAAAATTTACGTTAATTCCCCGCCACTATATATCATGCTTACTTTCTGCACAACTCAATCTAAGAAGTGTAGCACTGTAAACTAGTAAATACGTTTTATAGAAACTTTGACAGATTTGCCAATTTTATTCTGAACATTATTTGTGACACATGTGCTATTAAATGACTGAGACGTAACAGCTGCTGGCATGACATAAATACGATGCAAGAGTAATTGTTCCGAAATCCAGAAAGAAGTGCCTTGCATATGTCAACAGCTCATCAATCCTATCCAGATCACTAAACACAGAAGCCAATATAGTGGCACTCCATACTATATAACGAATATTAGTATTTTTATATTATAATGTATTTTATATAATAACTAGCTGTTCCCAGACACGCGTTTCTCTGGCTCAGTCTACTTAAATGGAAAAGAAAGAAAAGAGAAAGAACACGTTTCCAGTACTTATGGATACTGGCTATATATCCTTTCTCCTTATCTGCCCTGTCTCTATCTGTCTACGTCCCCCTCCTCCCCCTCTTTCTGTCCACCTCCTCCTCCTGCCTATCTCTGTCCATCTTCTCTATCTTCTCTTCCAATATCTCTCAAATTTCTTTTTCCGCAATTCTATTCAGTAGCTCCTCATTAGATACACGATCTACCCATCTAAACTTCTGCATTCTTTTGTTACTCCACAAGTCAAAAGCTTCTACTCTCTTCTTGTCTAAACTGTTTATCACCCGTATTTCACTCTCATATTTGATTACACTCCATACAGATACCTCCAGAAAAGAATTACTAATACTTCAATTTTTAGTCGATGTTAACAAACTTCTCTTCTTCAGAAACGCTTTTCTTGCCATTGCCGGTCTACATTTTACACCCTATCTACTTCGGTTGTCATCAGTCTATCTTACCAAATTATATTACTGACAGAGGTGACTGTTCGTAGTTACTACGTCTGTGGACTTCTAAGTCTTCCTTTTGGCCAAATGTTTGAGTAGAGTGAAAACAAGCCTCCGTATAAATTAGACAATTGGTTCTTGTCCTAATTTTCATAGCCAAACGAGGAGTGGTATATGGACAAACGTGGTATCAAATTGACCACCGTGAAGTCTAGTTTTGCAAAGAAAGATTCAGTTACTTGAGAGTAATCAGCATAATTAAGAAACTGATAGAATACGGATCGATATTTGAATATGTTACATTTCACTCTTTCTGGACAAAACATGAAAATTTAAAAAAATTTTTAGAAAGGTGTCAAATGTTTTGTGAAGTGCTTTCTCCGAAGGTAATAAATAAAACAGATTAGAGGAACAATTGAGTCGTCCTTGAATGATACTGGAAATCATGTATAGCTAATATGCTATAGAACTCTTTAAAATGCTGAAATGTTAAGTTACATATTGAACTTTAAATTCACAGTCGGCAACTCATTTGCTGTTTCATTCAAAGGCACGTAAAATGTTTTTCTAATCTATTTCATTTTTAATTTTCGATAAATCGTTTCACAAAAAATATGTTCCTTTTCCTTCAAGGGGACTTTTTTCCTTAGATATGTGTAACGTACGCTCTGGAATAATGACTGAAAGCAGATGTCGCATGAAGGAGTCTTCGGGAAATTAGATTTTTCACGTGCCATTTATGTAATAATGTCTAGGCAAGATGCTGGATGCCAAAAATAGCTATTAAGTCTCCAACGCTAACATATTTCATTTGACATTGTAATACTTATCATTGGGTATCACTAGAGCAGTGATTTGAATATCGCACGTCACGTCCCGGAAATTGTACCTCCAAAACCATGCTATCTGTATTCCAGGAAAGACCAGACATGGTCGTCACCTGTAGACCAAGGTCTGATAGGCAGCAACCAAGTGAACCAAGGTAACCAGTGACACCACGTGATACGTAAGTCTCACGAGGAGACCTGCAGGGGGAACTCCTCCGCGAAACAGGTTGCATGTACGCAAAATAAAAAAAAAAAAAAAAAAATGACTGTTCCAGTTACATGTGTTGCAGAATGCGACCTCACAGACTCGCTTGGGTGACAGAATCTACTTCTACAAACGCAATGAATACTGCGCAAATCACTGTACAGTACCTGGAGGGAGAGTATTCCCGATTTTAAGAGTGAATCTTTGTGTGTTGCAGAGTTTCATACTTTTGCAGTTTAACATTGGAGACTATTCAGCACTTCTTTGACCTTCCGTACCTGACTAAACTAACCTGTGGCAAACTACGCTAAACTTGTTTGAGCTTATTTTAGCTAAAATTATTTCCATTTGTTGCACTCATTTATGTATTTCCACACATCCTTTGCAGAAGTATAAGAGCTATTAGTCGCTGGTACAGGTCCTCCTTGGCGGCTTAAATCTTGAATAACAAGAGCCTGTAGTACATTCTTTTTTTTGACGAATCCATAATGCACGACACAGAAAGATATGCACTTTATGAATAAAGTCCGTTGACTGCTTGTATTTCGTTCTTTTTTTCTCCATACTTACTTCCGAACGTACGCATCTTCATCAGAGTTTCTGTAAATTAAAGGATTCGGCAAAACATCAGAATGTGGAAGGTGCGGACAAGGAAGAAAAAGTGGTTAACAGAATTACAAAGAGCCTTGGAACAAGAAATCAAGATTACAGGTAGGAGATACAAATCAAATTTGATGCGCAGCTTCGTAAGGCATTTGAAACAAAACTGGAAAATAAACAATTATTCAAAGTTTCGAAGTACGCATCTGCAAGCAAGAAAAATGTGTTTGTGCTGTATAATTTGGGTCAAGGTACCTCAGTCATACGGAAAACATGGCACTGTGTTAAAGATTTTGAATCTGAGTTTGTTGATGTGCTAAATTAACAGTGCTGTAGGTTCTTCTTACACAAGAATTGACTTGCTAAAGTGGAGCTGTTGCATTTATTGAAATTCAATGTAACCGATCGTAATGTTACACGCATGGGGAGGGGGTCGGGGGGGGGGGCGGGGGAGGCAGACCTCAGAGTTTATGTAATAATCATAAAAAAGTATTCAGCTATTCGTCCCTCAAACAATGTTCTCAAGTTGTTTGCACATCTTACACTGATAGCTGATGTCTATATCGTTTACAGATTTCCATACATCCTTCTATGAAACATACGGCCTCGTATGTTTCATCGAAGGGTGTAAGGAAATCTGTAAACTATCTAGATATCAGTGTAAGATGCGCAGATAGTTTCAGATACTTTGTTTCATAGCGTAAAAGCTGAATATTTTCTTAGGATTATTCCATAAACTGTGGGGCCTGCTTTCCCCACATGTGCATAATATTACGTTTGGTTGTGTTGAATGTTAGTTGCCAGTCTTTTAACCAATCACTGGTTAACCAACATCTTCCTGCAGTTCACAACAATTTTGTAATGATGTGATCTCCCTGTATAATGAGTCCCTTAAATGCACTCTAACATGAAATACTGAAGTCCATGCAACTCTGTCGACCTTTTCCATGGTACATTGGCAGTATTCTATGCCAATGCTAATCTTTGTGCCTTACTACGCGCAATTAGCAGCTGCGTTTATATACGGCAGTGGTTTCAGTTCGTCACGGCTTGGATGTGTTACGACTGTTCTCGTGATGCTGATCTACACTGAACTGGTGAGGCATTTGGGCCTCTTCGATCCACTGCCAATACTTACTGTAGGACCTAGTTAGGTGTGGTCACTATCAGATCCTGCCTGACTGTGGAAAACAGTGGGCGAGAAAAGGCGTTTTACAGTAAATGAACTTGTTTTGTGACATTGTAGTTGTGGTCCTTTTCTTCATAGTTTACCAGTAGGGCCCTAAAACATGTTCACTCTGGTAATATTTATTTCCCTTACTGTTCAACCAGCGCTACGAGTTATCACATGTGCTTAGCCATTTATAACAGCTACTATTACTCCTATTTCTCCACAAATAAATGTCTAGGTTTTAAGACGATTTCGGTGAATGAAGCAGTATTTTCATATAGCGAGCGTAGAGCGAAAATAATATAACTTGGTTTCTGCGAGCACACTAGGCTATAAATAAGTACTGATGAAGCGGAACCGCAATATTTTTGCGAAAAGACAGTGGTTAGTGCGCACTGTTATCTTAAAAAACGATGCCGACTCTTTTCCTTGCAATTTCCAGGTGTGAAAATGGATCTTCACAATGGTAGTGCTGAAAACAAAATCGAGAAACTGAATGAACTTGCAACATGAGTTGCGATGTCCGTTGTCTCAGATCAACACAAACATAAAAAGTTAGTACAACCAACTTCCTAATTGACGTAGAGTTACCACGTTGTTGTCGTTGTAGTGTTCAGTCCTGAGACTGGTCTGATGCAGCTCTCTACGCTACTCTATCCTGCACGAGCCTCTTGGTCTCCACTGCAACGTACATCCCTCTGAAAATGCATACTTTATTCATCTCTTGCTCTCCCTCTACGATTTTTACCCCTCCCCCTTCCCAATTCCCTCCAGCACTAAATTGGTGATACCTTGATGCCTCAGAACGTGTCCTACCAACCGACCATTTCTTTGTAGCACAAATTTCTCTTCTCCCCAATTCCATTCAGTAATTCCTCATTAGTAACGTAATTTACCCACCTAATCTTCAGCATTCTTCTGCAACACCACATCTCAAAAGCTTCTGTTTTCTTCTTGTCTAAACTATCTATCGTCCATGCTTCACATCCATTCAGGGCCACACTACGTCCAAATACTTTCAGAAAGGACTTCCTGACGCTTTAATCCATACTCGATATTAACAAATTTCTCTTCTTCAGAAATGTTTTTCTTGCCATTGTCAGTTTGTATTCTATATCGCCCCTAATTCGCCCATCATCAGTTATCTTGTTTACTATACAAAAAAACTCATCTACTACTTTAAGTGTCTCATTTTCTAATCTAATTCCCTCAGCATCACCTAATTTAATTCGACTATTACCTCCTTTCAAGACATTGTCCATTTCATTCAGCTGCTCTTCCAAGTCCTTTGCTGTTTCTGACAGAATTACAATGTCATCGACAAACCTCAAACTTTTTATTTCTTCTCCATGGATTATAATTTCTACTTAAAAATTTTCTTTTGTTTCCTTTACTGATTACTCAATATACAGGTTGAATAACATTAGGGATTTGCTACAACACTGTCTCACTCCCTTCTCAACCACTGCTTCCCTTTCGTGCCCGTCGACTCTTATAACTGCCATCTGGTTGCTGCACAAATTGTAAACAGCCTTTAGCTTCCTATAACGCCCGCATTCTCGACGTTACATCCGCATCTACATGAACATCTACATGACAACTCAGCAATTCGCGCTTAAGCGCCTGAGAGAGGGTCCACCGAATTACTTTCGAAATATTTGTCTACTGTTGCACTCTCGACCAGCGCGCGGGGAAAACCCACACTTAAATCTTTTCATGTGAGCTCTGATTTTTCTTATTTTATTACAATGATCATGTCGTCCTAAGCCGACGGGAGTTAACAAAATACTTTCATATCCATAGGAGAAACTTAGTAAATGCAATTTCGAACATTCTTTCCATTCGAAGGAGAAAGATGGTGACTGAAATTTTTTGAAAAGGTCTAGTCGCAACGAATAACGCCATTGTGCCATTGTGTTAATGATTGCCACTCCAACAATTTGGGGTGTCACAATATGGAAACATTAAATGTGCATAATTTCTTGCTTTAGAAAGAAAACTACCAGATAACGGCAGCCTCTTTTTTCTTTTTTTCTTTTGAGTAAACGTTAAATATTAATCATTCTTCGCATTGAAAAAGACCCCTTTTTTCGATCATATAAATGCTTAAATCTGTAGGGGATAATAACTCCAGTTACTGAGTTTTTACAAACTACCGATAGGTGGCGCGATGTGGTATGTCATTGCTACATTATTCTTAGAATAATGGAAACTCTGAAACTGTCCGATTAGTTTGCTTCCAGGGAGGGTTTAGAGAAGGAGTGTCGTAAAAATGGAAAGAGTTCTGTTGCGTTAGTTTTTGCAATTTTCGTAAACTCCTAGTCCAACAATGCATCGAACTGCTTCGTTCCACTTCTGATATTGAATCACTTTCAGGGGAGACTGTTTAAACTTGTTTGCAGTATCTCTTCATGGTAGTGCTCCCGACACCGCTAAATTTCGTGAAGGTCGCCCAAAACGTGTTGTTCCGAAAACCCATCGATACCGGAAAATAATTTGCATGTGACGTATCGTAAAACAGGATTACCTTCAGGCACATCCTAGATTGCAATGTTTTGCGTGAACCTTTAGTTCTGCTACAGATGGATTCCGCACAATTTAACCAAAATGAAAATAACATGCTCGTTCCGGTTCATGTAAGAAACTACTCAAAAAATTCGGTGGAGGGTACGTATAGAACATCATCACACCACCGGAGAAAACGTGGATACATTATTACGAGCTGGAAAGTTAGCAACAGTCACTTGTTTGTCGTGATAGGAACTGAATCTAATGAAAGCTGTTCATCTATGAAGCACTTCCCAGAAGGCGATCGTTTGTTTCTTTGGTATATTTCGAGATCGAACATTTTTTTCAAGTACTGTCCAAAAGCAGTAAAATCCATGACATAGGGCTGTACTAATCCTTCTTTATTACTACTAGCGTTTTCGGTAATGCATCAGTTTCTCGGCATGAATGAAAGTAATATTACTTACATGCCATAATAATGTAAGAAATGGAAAACTAGTTATTACAAATAAAACATTCACAGTTGTGAGAGGCAATAAGTGCTTTACCACAGGTAGGCCATTATGTGCTACCATAATGGGTCATTACGTGTAACTCTAATGGATCGTACCCTTTTCTGTCGTACGGCATACATTGCCTTCCTATATCTGCACAACTATGAAAATTTTATACGTAATATGCGGTCTTCCACACCCAAAATTGTTGTGAGATGTGAGTAATATTAATCTTGCTGAGAACATAGCACCTTATCGAAACTGGTACAGTAATAAGGAATTAATAATGCTCCTTTCATGCTTTTTATACAAGTTCGCTATCATTGCTTAAGGGAATTGAAGAAGAGTTAATAGATAATGCCATAAAAATTCATTTGCCACAAGCAGTTGATGTAACCAGGGAAAATGTCGCATCATTTTCCATCATGAGGATGCCAGCTGTATCATAACGTGTAAAATACGCGAAAAACATTAACTAATGCCTCTCTGTCTGTACCCACTTGAATTGTCACCTAACGAATACTTTTTGCTCCTTTATGTCAAATTAGAAGTGAGTGGACAGAAATTTTCATCATGTAAAGAAGCTGTTGAATCTCCAGCAAGCAAGCTTTCGGGGTGCCAGTATCAGAGTGAAAAGGAAAAGACTCTACAATTGGTTCGACGTTGTATGGTGCAAAAAGTGACAGCTGTCTGTAAACAATGAAAAGTGTGAAATCATCCACATGAGAATCTGCTGTTTCAGTTATACGCTAGATCACACAAATCTAAAGGCTGGAAACTCAACTAAATACTTAAGGTTTACAATTACGAATAAATTAAATGGAACAATCACATAGACAATGTTGTGGGGGAAGCAAAACAAAGACTGTGATTTATTGGCAGAAGAGTTAGAAAATGTAACAGGCTTATTTAAGGAAATGCTTACACCACGCTTGTCCGCCCTCTTCTTGAATGTTGTTGTGCGGTATGCGTTCTGCCTCAGATACAATTGACGGAGACAACCGAAAAGCCGGCCGGGGTAGCCGATCGGTTCTAGGCACTACAGTCTGGAACCGCGCCACCGTAACGGTCGCAGGTTCGTATCCTGCCTCGGGCATGGATGTGTGTGATTTCCTTAGGTTAGTTAGGTTTAAGTAGTTCTAAGTTCTAGGGGACTGATGACCTCAGACGTTAAGTCCCATAGTGCTCAGAGCCATTTGAACCATTTGAACAACCGAAAAAGTTGACAGAAGACATCGTGAAATAGGGGAGAGAGTGCCACGAATAAGATACAAGAAGTGGGGTGGCAGCCTTTAAAATGCACACCTTTTTCCCTGCGGCAGGATATTATCATGAAATTTCAGTCGCCAACTTTCTCCTCATAGTGTGAAAATATTTTGTTTCCGCCCTCCTGCCAGGGAGGAATGATCAACATAAAAAATAAAAGAAATCTGACCACGCACGTAAAGATTTAAGTGTTTCTTCTTCTCACGCGCTGTTCGTGAGTGGAACGGTAGAAAAGTAGCTTGACGGTGGTAGGACTTAATTTTAAATTGGAGAGAATAATAATCTAGATGTAGATGCAGATTTCTTTAGGTGATAGACGAAGGGCAGTTGCTGATTAAATCAGGAAGAACGTCGCATAATAGTCATATCATAACAATGCCAGCTGTATCACAGCACAAGACAAATCGCTTATTGTGAGAAACATCGAACTAATGAATTTTTGCATGTTTTGACTTAATTCATTTTTTTTTTTTTTTTGTTCACTTATGTCAAACTAGATTTTGATCACCTAAAGGTGGTGTTAAGTCTCCTGAAAGCATGTTTTCGAGGTGCCAGTATTACAGGAATAAAAAAAGGAAAGAATAACTTATGTTTCTAGAATTGGCGCGACCGCATGCAAACGTCTATAAATTTTAACGGTCAATATTTTGAGAAACAATAAGACAATTTGTACCAAAAAGTTTTTCTTTCATTGTTATTGCAAAAATTATAATGATGGCCCTCGTGAAGGGTGATACCCGAACTAGTTTCGGAATAAGAAACTCAGATATGGTCGCAACCATTGCAACAGAGTCATATTACTAGGGTATTCGGAAAGTAAGGTCCGATGGGGTGCGAAATGGAAACCACAGTGAAAATCCGATGAAGCTTTGCACAGATGCGATGGGCAGTGCCTGTAGTATGCCCTCGATCGCGTCACGTTGCTCTTTTCAATTCTGAGCACACATGCTTTGAACAATAGTGTTTCCCGCCGAGTATGAGGGCCTGATGAGCGATTTTGACTAATGTCATGCAGCCCACATACCATAGCTGTCGTGCGTTTCCTTCTGCATGACATTTCTCGGCTACACACTGCAGGGGCAATGAAGATGCTCCTGCAGCGTTTTCGTTTAGACTCTCTCTGAGTTTCATCTCTGCTCACATGGACCGCTGGCTATGGAGACAATGTTGTGGCACAGAAGACTAGCTGTAGACTGGCGTAGAAAAGTGGCAGGAAGCATAGGCGGCTGCCTTCTGTGTCGAGGGTATTGTAAAGTTGGTGCAACACCACGAAAAATGTCTAAATCGGAGCGGCGACTATGTAGAGAAGTAGCTGGAAGGTGTAGCTAACTGATGCAAGTAAACCATTTTTGATTTTCACAGGGATTTCCATTTTGGGACAGATTGGACCTTACTTTCCCAACAGGCCTCATACCTTCCAATGTGTAAAACACCGAAGGAACCAGTGATTTTTGTTTGACGATATTAAGTAAATAAGCGGATGAATGGAGGCGTGTGTTTGGCCAGTGGCGGCAGTGCTGACTGGTATGCGTCTCACCTGAGTTGTAGCCTGGTGAGGCGGCCCTGCACACAGTTGGTGGTAGCGACGTGTGTCGATGGCCCACTCTCAGCTGTCGGGAGGCGTCTGTCTTCCGCGAGTTGCGCAGGTCGGAGAGCGGACGAACACTGTGCGTGCTTTGTGTAGCGCGGGTCAGGCGCCTCAGCGGTTCCCACTCCACACCACCCCACCCACCCCCCACCTGTAGCTGGCTGGCCGCTGCTAGCCCCACCACCTGTAGCTGGCCGGGTACCCGCAACAGCTAAAGCTGTTAGCGGCTACGCTACCCGGCCACTAGCAGAAGAACAGCGAGCGAAGCAAAACACACGTGGCGTCCTGCTCCCGCTGGTACTGACGTAGACTGAACAGTCAAATCCAGCGAATTACTAGCTGGATTATAACCCCACCGCAAAATGAGTATGACTGACGTATTTTACTGGGTGTCACACACCATTAATGCCAAATCAGCTAAAAAAATGTTTAATGCTTTTTTTATGTCATTGACCTGGCAGGGAATATTATTAACTTCCACAGACTTTCCACAGTTGAGATAAGCTACAATACGAAAAGTTTTTCTACCACTCACAAAATTCGTCTATTTACACTACTGGCCATTAAAATTGCTACACCACGAAGATGAAGTGATACAGACGCGAAATATGACCGACAGGAAGGAGATGCTGTGATATGCAAATGATTAGCTTTTCAGAGCATTCACACAAGGTTGGCGCCGGTGGCGACACCTACAACGTGCTGACATAAGCTAAGTTTCCAATCGATTTCTCATACACAAACAGCAGTTGACCGGCGATGCCTGGTGAATCGTTGTTGTGATGCCTCGTGTAAGGAGGAGAAATGCGTACCATCACGTTTCCGACATTGATAAAGATCGGATTGTAGCCTATGGCGATTGCGGTTTATCGTATCGCGACATTGCTGCTCGCGTTGGTCGAGATCCAATGACTGTTAGCAGAATATGGAATCGGTGGGTTCAGGAGGGTAATACGGAACGCCGTGCTGGATCCCAACGGCCTCATATCACTAACAGTCGAGATGACAGGCATCTTATCCGCCTGCCTGTAACGGATCGTGCAGCCACGCGTCGAACCCTGAGTCAACAGATGGGGACGTTTGCAAGCCAACAACCGTCTGCACGAACAGTTCGACGACGTTTGCAGCAGCATGGACTGTCAGTTCGGAGACCGTGGCTGCGGTTACCCTTGACGCTGCACCACAGACAGGAGCGCCTGCGATGGTGTACTCAACGACGAACCTGCGTGCAGGAATGGCAAAACGTCATTTTTTCGGTTGAATCCAGGTTCCGTTTACAGCATCATGATGGTCGCATCCGTGTCTGGCGACATCGCGGTGAACGCACATTGCAAGCGTGTATTCGTCATCGCCATACTGGCGTATCACCCGGCGTCATGGTATGGGGTGCCATTGGTTACACGTGTCGGTCACCTCTTGTTCGCATTGACGGCACTTTGCACAGTGGGCGTTACATTTCAGATGTGTTACGACCTGTGGCTCTAACCTTTATTCGATCCCTGCGAAACCCTCCATTTCAGCAGGATAATGCACGACCGCATGTTGCAGGTCCTGTACGGACCTTCCTGGATACAGAAAATGTTCTACTGCTGCACTGGTCAGCACTTTCTCCAGATCTCTCACCAACTGAAAACGTCTGGTCAAAGGTGGCCGAGCAATTCGCTCGTCACAATACGCCAGTCACTACTCTTGATGAAGTGTTGTATCGCGTTGAAGCTGCATGGGCAGCTGTATCTGTACACGCCATCCGAGCTCTGTTTGACTCAATTCGCAGGCGTATCAAGGCCGTTATTACGGCCAGAGGTGGTTGTTCTGGGTACTGATTTCTCAGGATCTATGCACCAAAATTGCGTGAAAATGTAATAACATGTCAGTTCTAGTATAATATATTTGTCCAATTAATACCCGTTTATCATCTGCATTTCTTCTTGGTGTAGCAATTTTAATGGCCAGTAGTGTCGAGCATGGAGGCACTGTAACAGATATATCTGAAGTGGCACAGAATTGCGGTTTGGGGAGTCCTGGTGCTCGATTGCTATTTGAACTACAAGCAAGGGGTAAAATGTTTTTGGTTTAACCTGCATCAGCGGCCCTCTTAATAATATTTCGAATATCCTACAGTATCTACGTTACGTTTGAACGATGAACGGCAGCTGCGTCCAGACAAATTGGGCGATCTGACTAATTCCTTTTGGCAAAGATGTTAATTGTGCTGAAATTAATACTTAGCTAATGGCACCATTTGCATGTTCTCCGTTCGGACTTTACGTGTGAATACGTGCAGAAAACACGGTTTTGGATGTTTTAGAAGCGCGCCACTTCCGTGTTTTAAACTTGTACGAATCGGTTCAAACTTTGCACTAAGGTAAATAAATGGGTAAAGCCGAAACGCAATTTTTTCACTCAATAATCTTTACCCGTAGTGGAGATACGATAGCTCAAAATCAATCTAAATGTAGCACGTAAAATTCATTCTTATGTGAATGAAACGGCTCCAAATGATTCAGATAAATAAAAGCAGTGCCTCCGTCTATAAAACTGAAAACTTGCATTCAAAAAGCTAGCTTCCATTCGATTTTTCGTGAAAAAAACACGTATTTTTTTTTAGTTTTTTATGCGCGCCACTTATATTTTCAGACTTGTGCGAATCGATTCAAATTTTTTAAGGAGGTGGATAAATATGTGTAATTAACGATCGTCCTCTTGTTTTCTGAAACCTTTATCCATTGTCATGATATAAACATGATTCGAAAGATAATAAAAGAAACCTACATCGCATCACATGTCTGCTCGAGTGAACAAAAATCTACACCGGTTACCAACCTATGGCGGTATAAAGCCAAAATTTTGGTAAAGTAAAAGTCTGGAACCTGAATGAAAAATGCTGCTATCATGGCACAAAAAAAGTCGAATATGTCCAGGCCAGAGTTAGGGATGTAAAACAAGGGAACTGGTCTTAACGACTTATCTGGCAGACATTTAAATCAAAATATATTCGCGCTTTTCCATGAGTTAACACTACTCCCCCGAAGCAGTGAGCTCTCTCAGGTGCAAAGTGTTGGCACACCTGCATCTTGCAATTTATAGGCTAAATTCCCTGATTCCTCGTCCAAAATCCAGAAGATTAACCAGCCATAGTAAACAATATATACTATCATATGGCAGAAGAACATACATCTAATAGCTACAAAAGTTACCATGGTGGTGGGGGGGGGGGGGGTGTAGGGGAGGAGCGATAAAATTTTTGGGGTTGACTTGTTCCAGGTGCAATAACATCATGTATCATGTTACTTTACTTGACATGATGCGTTTTACCACATCACATGGGTACTAATACTAACAACTAAAAGGAGCGAATGTATCAAGATGTTTTGACCTGAATGTGTTTGAAGCTGTTAGATAAGTCAAAAAGCTAGTTCTCTTCTTTTACATCCCTAACTCTGTCCTGGATACATTCGTCTTTTTTGTGGTATCATATAAGCATTTTAAATTCTGATTATTTAATGAGGCATCATTTATCGAAGTACAAACCTCATCTTCAGGTGGCAATGGCAATATAAAACATTCAACAAAAGTACACATAGATACTTCAGTTGTTTAGTGCATTAGAGTTGACTGTGATGTTGTGTTTTAAGTGTCCCCTTGAAGTCTATGAATAGTGGTTAATACGATGCATTAAGCGATACCAATGGGGGAACTGAACACAGCAAAATAATACATCTGTTTCACATGAATGAAGATGACCGAAGCACATGTCAACACTTTACAGAAGAACCTTAATATTTATGTATATTTTGTCAATTATCTTTCTACACCAATACTGAAGAAAGGAAATAATCCGATGAATCACTGACGTGTTTTTGGTACGTGTACTGCGTTCGAGTATTATGAATTACCTCGAGGAAAATGATCAGTTGATACATACTCAGCACGTATTCTGCACACATCGTTCTTGTGAAACACGATTAGCTCTTTATTCTCACGAAGTAATGTCTGCATAGACAGGGGACCTCAAATTGATGCCATATTTCTAGATTTCCAAAACTCGTTTGATACTGTTCCTCATAGGAGGCTTCTAATCAGATGATGTGCCTATGGCGTACCGTTTCAGTTGTGCGACTGACTTCGTGATTTCCTGTCAGGAATGTCACAGTTCGTAGTACCTGACGGAAAGTCATCGACTAAAACAGAATTGATATCTGGCGTTCCCAAAGGAAGTCTTATATATCCTCTGCTGTTACTAATCCACATAAACGGAGTAGGAGATAATCTGAACAACCCTCTTACATTGTTTGCAGATGGTGGTGTCAATTACCGTTTATTAAAGACCTGCCGTTTATTAAAGTCAACAATAACTAAAATAGAATTGCAATATAATTTAGACAAGATGTCTGTATTGTGCCAAAAGTGGCAGTTGACCGTAAATAATGAAAAATGTGAGATCCTCCACAAGGATACTAAAAGAAATCCGTTAAATTTCAATACACGATAATTGAGACAAATTTAAATAGCGCAAATTAAACTAAATAGCTAGTAATTACAATTACGAGCAAATTAAACTGGAATGAGCACACAGAAAAAGTTACGGGGAAGGCAAGAGAAAAATTGCGATTTGTTGCCAAAACACTTAGAAGATATCTTGTGTCTATTAAAGAGATTGACTAAACTACGCTAGTCCGTCCCGAGCTAGAATATTGCTGGGCGGTATGGAATCCTTACCAGGTAGGATTGACGGACGACATCGAAATCGTTCAATGAAGGGCAGCTAGTTTTGTATTATCACAGAGTAGGGGAGAGAGTGTCAAGGATATGATACGCGAGTTGGGGTGGTAGTCATTGAAACAAGGACGTCTAACGGAGCGGCGAAATCTTTTCACGAAATTTCAATCTCCAACTTTATCTTCAGAATATGAAAAGATTTTTTTGACCCCACAAATGATCATTGTAATAAAATAAGATAAATCAGAGCTCGCATGGAAGACTTAAGATTTCCGTTTCCTGTGCACTGTTAGTGATTGGAACGGTAGCGAAGTAGCTTGAACGTTGTTCTGTGAGAGCCGGCCGCAGTGGCCGAGCGGTTCTAGGCGCTTCGTCCAGAACCGCGCGACTGCTATGGTCGCAGGTGCCAATACTTTCTCGGGCGTGGACGTGTGTGAAGTCCTTACGTTAGTTAGGTTTAAGTAGTTCTAAGCTCTAGGGGGCTGATGACCTCAGATGTTAAGTCCCTTAGTGCTCAGAGCCATTTGAACCACTTTGTTCTGTGAGTCCTGTGACAGGCACTTAAGTGTGGAGTTCAAATAGTTCTGAGCACTATGGGACTTAACATCTGAGGTCATCAGTCCCCTGGAACTTAGAACTACTTAAACCTAACTAACCTAAGGGCATCACACACACCCACGCCCGAGGCAGGATTCGAACCTGCGACCGTAGCGGTCGCACGGTTCCAGACTGTAGCGCCTAGAACCGCTCGGCCACTCCGGCTGGCCACTTAAGTGTGGATTATGGAGCAATCATGTAGATGTAGATGTCATTGTTATCTGTAGGTGACACTGATACATCGAAACATGTCGCTTTATTAAATGATGTCAACAAATTTTGTAACTGGCAGTAGTCTCTGAAAAACCTTTTTCACATTTTTGAAAGACTCACGGTCTATTAACAGTCGATATGGCTTTAAATTGCGATACGAAATACAGAGTATTAAACTGCACTACTACGAAGGACAAAATTGTACTTATTGTGTATGTACAATGTAGCAGGAAGAATACATGGTTAAATTTGTAGATGATTTTGGATATTCTGGGTACAAAATAAAGTTCACATAACTCTAACTCTGCCAGCGATAATGGCTCTAATCCGCCTACGCGATCTAATGTTGAAATGAACTTGTGTGACGTCAATCCATGTCGCTTAAACTCTTTTACAGACTTCAGCAACCGTAGTGGATTGCGCGTCAGTGTCTTAACAACCCATAACGAAATGCTTTCACTGGGTGACAGTATATGGCGAACACGCTGCCTAGGACACCAGTTGAATACTGTCTGTATCGAGGTAGGTCAGGACAGCACGGGCAACATGCGGTCTTGCGTAATTTTGTTGAATGGTGATGTCAGAAGAACTCGATGATACGCATAGCTGCTCACCAAATGTTCGGCTATGCAAACCTGTGGTGATCGTTTTGTGTACCAGTGCTATCTCATACCTCCAAGTACCAAGTGCTGGGATAGAATAACGATGACTAATGCAGTCGAGAAAATTTCTCCTCGGAGCTTTCAAACTATACTGTGTGATACTGTACACAGAAGCTGGACACCTCATATACAGATTGTAGATAGCGTTACTGCTAGCTTCTTGGTGCGAGTTTTCGCTAATGATACTCATTTGCATATCAAACCACGGGTAGTTCACTTCACGCAAATCTGAAATTTGTTGCATGCCACCGGGATAGAGTAGCAGTTTTAAAGACGGATAGAGTAAAATGATTTATTATATTGAGTCTGTAGCATACAGCGGCGGTATACTTCTGACGGGGTTAATTCGCCTGAAATAAGAAATTTTGCAACACAGCGCTAGTTCCTCAACGAGTCAACGTCGTTTTGCGTTCAGTGCGTGCCAGCATCTCCGTGTCGCCGCATGAGGTTGCAGTAAGGGTGTTTCCTGTTACATTATTGACAGGACAGAACAGACTCTAGATGTAAGAGACTTGTGAAGGATTGTTTTCGTAGTTAAAGAATCTAGGGTTTCATTTGGCACGTGGTACTGGTAACTGAAAATGGCCAAAAGCCGAAATTATGATTGTGCAGTAGAATGAACGATATATACAGTCAAATGGCGTAACTTTAATTACCTGGCTGTGATCCCAAACGATGCTAAATTATCGTATTAGAGTACCATTTCTTAGACTAATTCATTCTGCATTCCCCCATATTTGATTTGACTACATTGCATTATCTTATACAATTCTCGAATAACGTCTTACAATAGTTGCTCGTAAATCGTCTTACTTAATTTTCTGTAGACGTAACTAAAGTGTCTGGTTGTATTTGCCGTACCACATCATGGAACACCAGGTTCCTTTATATCGCGTCAGAGACACCCACACTGACTTATATCCTGGGATCACTGACGTGGTGACAACCACTTCGCTGTGCTCACTCAGCCCTTTGTCCATTCCCTGGCTTGAAATAGTACATCCTGCAGTTTTGCTTATTACCGATAAAAGAAAAAAGGAACACTGCAACAAGAAACGTTACAACGAGAGTTCACTTGTAGACTGGTAGCGGTGTTGGGCAACTTCCGGACGGAGCGGCTCCTTGACCAAGGTCGGTACGTGTCCTGAAACGCTACCTGCTGTAGCATGAGCCGGCCAGGCGTGAAGGAGGCCAATGACAGCGTGGTGTACAGGGCGGGCAGACAGACTAGCCTTGCTCAGGAACCGCCGGCTGAGCTCTTGCCGCTTTGGGAGCGACCACGGCACTACGACGGCGTCTACAGCTCAAGTCGCGGCCTTGCCCGCATCGACAATGGGTCAAGGCAGCGCGAGTCGCGGCACTGCTAGCCCCCGCGCCGTAGGCAACCCACGTAACTCGCCTGCACTCCTCAGTGGCTGCCAGTGCCCAAACCAATCTACGTACGACTGCTCTCTGCGTATTTACTGTACAATAAAACAGACAGACACCGTCCGAACAGGTCTTTAAGACCCAACGGTACCGACCGGTCACCATTTCATCCTCAGACCTTAGGTGTCACCGGACCGATGACCGTCGCAGTCTGGTCCCTTTAATCCCACAAACCAACAACCTTAGGTGTCACCGGATGCTTATACGGAGGGCCATGTGCGCAGCACACCGCTTTCCTGGACGTTGTCAGTTTTCGTAACCGGTGCTTCTCAATCTGCCTCACGAGGGATGAGTGCACACGGCAGACCCGGATGGTAACCCATCCAAGTTCTAGCCGACAGCTGTGACATTATTGTTCATACTTTTTTTTATTTTTAAAAAATATTTTATTGAAACTGTTAAAGCAGAAATAGAGACATCTTGTTTGAAGCGAAATCGATACTGAAACTCTTTGATAAGATTAAAGTGAATGTACATATTAAGAAAAAGTGTGTAAAATTTACTTTTAAATATTGTAAAGATATCTATTTGTTATAATTATTAAATGCAAAAGGTGCTATAATGTAATTATGTATGTAATAGTTACTGGCACTCACTTAGGGCTGATGGAGTAGTTCCGTCAGGAACGGAAAGCTGTGTAAGCGTAGGAAAAGGTGGGAGCGGAAACGTTTGGCGCGCTTTGGCGGGCGCGAACAAAGTCAGTCGGTGGCCAGTGATTTTAGAGGCAGCACGTACAGCGCCAGCATAGTGTGGATTGCGCCATATTGTTGCATCTTGCCTCGGTTGGAAACTGCAGTCTACCACGGCCTGGTATGGGGAGAAAAACGGGCTATTGATTGTAACATGGATCATCGCTATGAAGAGGATAAGTCCGACATGGATAACTGCTCATGGCCGTTCTGATATTAATGCAGTTGTTGCCACCAACGCCACCATCGCTGATCACAGCTTACAGGGTACGACAGTTTAGCTATGTATTATAGTGTGTGCCAGGAAGTTGAAATGCGCTTTGAGAATAATAACCATCATCCAAATTAACAATTGTGTCCACCTGGTAATTTATCCCGCTCATAAACCAAGCAGGATCCTAACCTGGTAAATGAAAATTCCGAGTGACCTGTATTCAGCCAAGACTGTGAAATCTTTAATATATTGTCGGCAAATCAGTGATTAATCAGTGAAATAATTGATGTAGAGAATGACTGAGAATTTCATAATTAACATTGCTATTATTTTCTGTGTTAAAATGATTACGTAAGGTAATGCCAGATTCAGAGACCACATTAGATAAATTGTTTGCTGCTTTTACATTACGTATTAATGAAAGGAAATACTAAGTTGATGATTAATGGTGATAAATAGTAACGTTAAACAGCTTATAGTGAATCAATGAAATGTTGAGTACCAAATATGTTCATGTAGAAACCCCCCCCCCCCCCCCCCTCTGTCGAAATTTACTTTTGTTTTAATGAAATCAGTCTGTCTGATTAAGCAATTGGGTGCTCTAGTTTTGTTTCAAGCGGCTAAACTTTTTTTGTATTGCTAAACCATCTTTTATCTAAATCTAAAGTGAAGTCTGTTAGGAAAGTAGGGAGTTGCAATCTTTTCTGCTGTCCTACTCAGCTTCATTTCGTGTGCCTAATTAGGATGGCGAATAATAGTGTACCACCAACCACATATATTGTTATCGATGCAGAATAGTAGTCTAACTACTGTTATTTGCCATACCTCTGAACTAATGACTTATTTGAAGAAACGAGTTAAAGTCTGATGCTTATTCCTTAGGTTAACACACACGGTTATTACACTTGTTCTTGTGGTTTTGCTGTGCGGGTAGGTAACTGTATTTCTGTTTGTTACATTGCCTATTATTAACAGTATAGTATAAGAATATTACACTTAGCTTTGCATGACAGTATGTTTTGTAAACCAATTCAGAGAATACAAGATACACGCAAGTATTACATCTGGTTTTACGTATCAGGATGGTAAATAACACACACAAGTCAACAAGAGGAATATTACACAGCGCTTAACTTCGGCTATCTGAAGGGAACCGGTGTTACCACTACGGGAAGGCAGACAGCCATTCACTGTACGATGGAAGAGGAAAATCTCTCTACTCCATCATTTACTAAGACTCCTTCCCGTTCGGTACATGGATGGAGAGTTGGAAAAATGAATGCACGTACGATCGTGTTATTATCCTGCTTTTATCTTCCTGATACTTAAGGACCTCAAGAACATACGTAGTTTCGACCCTGATAAATTTTTCTTCACTTTCTCTAAGCAGATTCTCTCGAGATGTGCAGTGTCGTTCTTGTAATGTTAGCCAGCCAGTATTTCGCAACATTTCCGTTGTATGTAAGTCTGCATGCCGTTGGCATAGAAGGTAAAATATTGTAGAATGTCTGGCCGCGTCATTTTCCTCTTCAGTTTCTTCTGCTTGAGCGACGTTTCCACCCATCTGGTGGGATCTTCTTCAGGATGTTGTGATGTTCACGCTTAGCTCACCACTGCCCACAGAAGACCTTCCCCTTTCTCTTGTTTTCCCGCTGTTTTTTCCGTTCTATTGGTCTACCTTAATTTTTTCTCCAAAACAGTTGTGAAGTTACAATCGCGATCTTCGACGAATATTCAGCTGGGAACGTTGTTCAGAACTCTAAAAATGTAGTGCACCTTTAACGCCACGCTTTTCCCATACCTACTCACCGACATACTAATGTTGTCCACAATTTTATCTGGCGCATTAGAAATCCGCAAACACGAAACCTTAATTATTCCGTTGAAAATAAAATTTTCGATCATGACGTTGAAGTAGTAGTTGTCACTGTAGGTTTCTTGACTAACCACCCATTATTCTCTTGTATCAAACTTCGCTCAAAGTCAGTGTTCCAACTACGTCTGGCTTTGACAAACTGATCTAGCTCATTAACATTAATTTTTAGATCAAAGAATGTCGTCAACAACACAAATCAGCATGACATCAGAATTCATTTAGTCACGTGACTGGTGCATCTGAACAACGGCATTGTGCATCATTGTACTTCGGTTCAGTAATCTGATGAACGTCTTGTTGCTGTAACATTGAGCGGTACTCTACTTCAACCACCTCGGATTCTTTTTCTTCATCGTGTTGTTTACTGACCTGATCGTAATCAGAATGTTCGATATTCGTTGGTCCTATAATGTTTTCCAAATCTGTGAGTCGTTATGCATACTTTCACCATGAGGATGAAACATTTTGTCCAAGTCACGTAAAATGGTTAATTATTTGCTCTCAGCTGTCGTAAAAGTTTTGATTATCATCTGTTATTTCGTCCAAATCTTCTCCCAGCTCTTGAGCTTTTGCAAACATCATAGTATCACAATCATCCCTACCTACGGTATCAACACGACTGTTGTCTGTTCCTGCCTTTCGCGATTCAGTGATTGTGTTCAGTCTGGAACTTTCACTTTCCGCTGCCTCTAAGGTTGCACTTCATCTAACTAGCCTTGATTTATTATTAACTATTTCCGTATGTATTTCATTTTTGAACTGTGTCATGAACTTATGCCCAGATACCCTATTCCACTATTATCCCTTCCAGCTCGTATAGTTAATTAGTTGAAGGGTTGTTGACTTTGCCTTTTCCTCTCTTGTTCTTGCACAGTTACATTTATTTTAAGAGCCAGGGATTTTGCCAAACTGACATTGTATGTTAGACATTAATTTCATAGGTATGTCAGCCACTGTTGTAAATGACCTTCTCCAGAGTGTATTGCCGCCTAATGAACAAGAAAAAGCTTTAGTTTTTATATATTGACGGAAGACGCTATCATTGTAATCTGATAGGGTACTGAGGATGAGAAGGACGGGTGTTAGACATCCTTTATTGCTGCTTGCTTTATTTCTTGTCATTGGTGGAAGTAGGAATTCTTGATTAGCGTTTTCTTTATTTCTTGCCAATGGTGGAAATAGGCGAATGAGAAAGTGGCGGCATTTGTGACGTAGCGCTGTTTACTTGCTGCATGCTGCCGGCCCTCCTGCGCGCCTGTGTGTTTTGCTTTGCGAGAGCTGCCATTCCATAGCGCTATTATCGCTGGCAGCCAAGACGCTGGGATGCCTGTACCCGCCTTCTCCATTCATGTCTGTGGGTCGCTTAGCTATTTCCATCGCCTGTCTAATCCACCTATGGTTTGCCAGTACGCGAGCTTCTCGAAATATTACCCGTTTGGACCACTCATCCACATGTTCTGCCACCGCTTACTCGGTGTGTTGTCCTAGACGAATAAATCTTTCACGTTTAGATATCAGTGTGGTAATCTGTCACCCCCTCTCGCCTACATTCACAAGTCCACACTCGCAGCCAATCTAGTAGACTACAGCAGTATGTAATTTGACGGAAGAGCACAGAACATGCTTTATGTTGTTCCTGCTCGGCGGAGGATATAAGAAGTAACTGAAAATCCACCAACACAGACCGACATGTTTCCTCCCACCATGACCCTACACAGAAATCCGCCCTGGTCACTTTAACCGAGAGTGCCCACAGGTTTAGCGATTGGCAATATCTAAAAGTTGAGCTACTAAACGTCAGCTCCAACTTTCGGGACAATGGTCATGGGATGGATTAAATTACATCGACAAAGAATGAAAGTAATAGGAAAGAACAGAAAGAAACAAAAACAGCGCCCTATTGCCGTAAATACAACGGATTAGTGAATGTGTGGGCAAAAATTGTCGCATAGTGGGTATCAAGCCAGTTTTCCGAGGCAGCTGACTCGGTGTGTTGTCCTAGGCGAATAAATCTTTCATGTTCAGGTATTAGTGTCGTAATCTGTCGCCCCATATCGCCTACATTCACAAGTCCACACTCGCAGCCAATCTAGTAGACTACAGCAGTATGTACTTTGACAGAAGACCAAAGAACATGCTTTCTGTTGTTCCTGCTCGGCGGAGGATATAAGAAGTAACTGAAAATCCACCAACACAGACCGATATGTTTCCTTCCATCATGACCCTACACAGAAATCCGTCCTGCTCACTTTAACCAGGATTGCCCACAGGTTTAGCGATGGGCAACATCTGAACGTTGAGCTACTAAACATCAGCTCCAACTTTAGGGCCAATGGCATGAATAAAATTACGTCGACAAAGAATGAAGGTAATAGGGAAGAACAGAAAGAAGCAAAATCAGCGCTTTATTGCCGTTAAGTACAACGGATCACTGAAAGTGTGGGCAAAAATCTCCGCATAGCAGGCATCTAGCCAATTTTTCGAGACAGCTAGTAAATAAAAGATGTCCTTGACTTGATGAAAGTTGCTGTGGACAAACTACATACTGCTGGAGTTTAGGAAATCTGCTGCGAGTGAGAACTATTGTAATTAGACGAGACGGAGCGACCGATTAGCACACGAGTGTTGAAATATGAATGATGTATTCATCTGAGACAATACACCAATTCACCGTTGGCGGAACACTAGAACGAGTGCGCCAGACAGATAGTATTTCGAGAAGCCAGCCTACTGGCAAAACAGTCACTTACGTTGAGGAGGAAGATTAGAGAGGTGATAGAAACAGCCAAGCGATCCGCCAATATGAACAAAGAAGACGGATACAGCATGCCTCAGTTGGCACCAGACAGCAAGTAGTCAGCGCTAAATCACAATTGCCGCCCGTTTCTCATTTGCAGGTTTTCACCAATGGCAAGCATTAAACAAATGCCTGTCAAGGACGTCAATTTCGACCAATGACAAGAAATAAAGCAAATACCAACAAAGGACGTCTAACACCCTTCATCCTCAATACTTTATCAGATTACGATGGTAGCCTCTTTTAGCAGTATGTAAGAACTAAAGACTTTGTCATTATTTTGGTCGGTTTGCGTAATACGTGGAAACTTCAAGTACAACTACAAAAAAGCCAAGCCACAATCTTTGGTCGCACCGCTCGGTGTTTCCATCGTCCAGAGTTCCATTTCTCCAACCACAGCCAACCCATCCTTCTGACTAACCCAATAAAATACTTAGGACTAACTCTCAACAGTAAACTAACGTGGAACGCATATCTCCAAAGCCCTAAACCAGCTAAGACTACTAAAACTACCTGGGGTCCACATCCTTCCACTATCACCCTCACCTATAAATCCCTCATCTTCCCCATCTTAACCTCAGATAGCCTTGACTGGATACCTGCCTGGCCTAAATTCTGTAAGTCACTTGAAATCCTGGGAACACATGCACTCCATCTCCCGCATCCCCCTATCTTCCCCAAATCACATCTTGTACCAATTCATCCTCTTCCCACAATGCTTCTCTTCCTACAGCACCTTCAGATTCCATACGTTAATCGCAAAGCCCAGTAGCAGCACCCAATTTCGCACCCAGTAACAACCAATCCAGGTATCCCACTGCACTGCTACATACATTTTCTGCCTTCCATGCACCTTCATGCCTTATCTGATTTAACCAGCTGCCAATCTCCAACGATGAAATCTGGCCCGAGATGTACTCCTCTCAGCTCTACAGGGCCCCATGGTCATACCTATTATAGCAGCCTAGTCCTGACAATTATCTTCGTGTATCACTTAACATTATCATCACATCATGGCGTGGTTCACATTCAACAGTGACTACATTTGACTATAACATGAAGTCATCAAAAGAGCTCCAAAAACTATGAGTACTTTTTATCTATGTGTATTTTACAGAAACCTCGATTACTACAATTTGTTTTTATGTTCAAGAAATGGTACAAATGTCTCTAAGCACTATGGGACTTAACATTTGAGGTCATCAGTCCCCTAGAACTTAGAACTTCTTAAACATAACTAACCTAAGGACATTACACACATCCAGCCCAAGGCAGGATTCGAACCAGCGACAGTAGCAGCCGCGTGGTTCCGGACTGAAGCACCTAGAACCACTCGTCCACAGCGGCCGGCTGTTTTTATGCAAAAATCGTAAATGTCGTCCAGCGACGTGCTTTTACAAAATCATCCGTCATTACCATTTTTTATATATTTTAATCATCTTGTAAACAGTGTTTAGGTAGTCTTTGTCTAAAGAGTGGTTTTATCCGCTCCTTTGTTGGGAATTGAAATAACAATAAATAAAAAAATCATTCAGCAGCCCGAAAAACACACTGTGAAAGGTTATTTGCAACAGCGTCTGAAATGTTGGGTATTTAACATATTTATAATGCTGTCATATACCCTGAAGAATTTCATTGCTGGTGTCAACGGGCGCGGAAACCTACGCTTACAAATATTTCCTTATGTTCTTTTTGTTATGCTCAGCTACTCTAATTTGTTGGATTGTGTTAATAAATGTTTTCAAACTTGATAAATATTTATGCTCCAAACAACCCTCAGCCACTCACCACTCCCACCGTTTCTTGCAACATAGGCTGCAGGTTGTCTATCTAAAGGCCTCCTGGGGCAACAAAAATTTGTTTTTCAGTACTTCATAAAACACTGATCGAATTTAAAAATTTAAAATGCTTCGATAATCAACTCATTAAAGGTATAATATAACATTAATGTTTTAATGCAGTAAGAGAAGCATTAAACTTAGAAACTGTGTACGTGTCTTGAGGCAATGTAAATCACTGAGTACAAATTACCCAGCTTATATGTATCCAGTATTTGAGGAATAGAGCACTTTGAGACTTGCAACATTGTGTAAAAGACTACCAGTGATCTTCATACTTTCATCCACCACTTTCCGCTAACGTCACCAATCAGATCCTTCACGAACGCGTAAAGACTTAAGCATTGTGTAGATCAGCAGAAGCGACTTGAGTCGATGTTTCTGAAAGTGCGCTCCTTCCGATTATCTTCGGTACTACCGAAGGAAGTGAAGAGCAAATCGAAGGTAGGGCGGAAAAAACGGAGCAGGCGGTCATTTGGTCGGAGAAGGGTGTTTTCGGTACTGTCGTCGGAGGTTATGACACATGGAGGAGGGATTCATTTGACGAAAAAGAGCGAAAGGACTGTCACACATTACGTTGTGTTACGGTTTATACGCCTCCCACGGCAATTTTTTTTCTAAGAACAGCTGTGCGCTTGCAATCAAGTAATGTATTACACACTGCCGGAAACTGGAACCCCCTCAAGGAGAACATCAGTGATGTGACGGCCAGTTCATCATTGGAGGAGTATATGATAACAAATTCCGGCCCAGTAAAACACACGGGTGACAAAACGTCGTGCCAAAACTATCTCGTCAGTGCCATCCTCTGGCGGCAGTACAGCTGTGTGGTATAGCAGGCAGACGATCATAAATACAATATTGCCGTGACTGTGTTGTTCCGAATTACGATGCAAAGTTGCTTTGGAAATGCCTGCATGTCAGAAGGAACAGAGATTACGGCGACTTCGGCCGTTATGAAATACATGAAATGCGTTCGTAGTTGCGAATATAGACAAACATCAGCGGTGTAATGGAATGGCGAGACTGAAAAGTTATGTAAATGATCTAGGTGATAATCTGAGCGGCCCCCTTAGATTATTTGCAGATGACGCTGTAATTTACTGTCTAGTATAATCATCAGACGATCAATTCCAATTACAAAATGATCTAGAGAGAATTTCTGTATGGTGTGAAAAGTGGCAATTAATACTAAAAAAAGAAAAGTGCGAGGTCATACACGTGGGTACTAAAAGAAATCCGATAAATTTTGGGTATACGATAAATCGCACAAATCTAAGGGCTGTCAATTCGACTAAATACCTAGGAATTACAATTACGAGCAGCTTAATTTGGAAAGACCACATAGACAATATTGTGGGGAAGGCGAAAAAAGACTGCGCTTTGTTGACAGAACCTTAGAAGATGCGACAAACCCACTAAAGAGACAGCCTAACATTACACTTGTCTGTCCTCTGCTGGAATATTGCTGCGCGGTATGGGATCCTTACCAGGTAGGGTTGACGGAGGACATCGAAAAAGTGCAAAGAAGGGCGGCTCGTTTCATGTTATCGCGCAATAGGGGTGAGAGTGTAACCCATATGATGCGCGAGTTGGGGTGGCAGTCACTGAAACAAAGGCGGTTTTCTTTGCGGCGAGATGCCCGTGCGGTTCTAGGTGCTCCAGTCCGGAACCGCGGGACTGCTGCGGACTTAGGTTAGAATCCTGCCTCGGGCATGGATGTGTGTGATGTCCTTAGGTTAGTTAGGTTTAAGTAGTTCTAAGTTCTAGGGGAGTGATGACCTAAGATGTAAAGTCCCATAGTGCTCAGAGCCATTTGAACAACCATTTGCGGCGAAATCTATTTACGAAATTTCAATCACCAACTTTCTCTTCCGAATGCGCAAATATTTTGTTGACACCCGCCTACGTAGGGAAAAATGATCATCATAATAAAACAAGAGAAATCAGTGCTCGAATGGAAAGATTTAGGTGTTCCTATTTTCCTAAGCGCCATTCGGGAGTGGAATGGTGGAGAAGTAGTATGAAAATGGTTCGATGAACGCTCTGCCAGGCACTTAAGTGTGAATTGCAGAGTAACCATGCAGATGTAGACGTAGAAAATTTGTGCCGGACCGGGACTTAAACCCGGATATCCCGCTTATCGCGAGCGGTCGCCACACCATTTGGCTATCTGTGCACAACTCATGGCCAGACACAAATTTCCATATGCCGTTATCCGTGTGTCTACAACCTGTACTCGTATACTCATCATGTATTTTCCCCTTAGAGGAGAGACATTTTAGTTGAAATTCGCTTGCCAGGTCTCGGAGGATAAGCACGATATTGCAGTGCGTATGTTGTTAAGAAGTAAGAGTACAGGTTATGGACACATGGTTGACGAGAGATGGAGGTTTTGTCAGGCTGTGAGTCGTATTCGGATAGCCAAATGGTAAGGCGACCGCTTACCATAAGCGGGAAATCAGGGTTCGAGCTGCGGTTCGGCATAAATTTTCATTGTCCTCACTCCATGATAAGCTGACGGTTGCCCATATTCGCAACTAGGAATATATTTCATGACGATATATCCTGCGATAGAGTGTCCCAAGCATCTTACATCTTTTGTAGCACTTCGGCAGTGGTTCTTGTAATGCCATTTCCTCGGACGAGAAATGAAAATCAAAAATTAACTATAGAATTCCCAAAGATTTCCCCAAAACAAGTTCCAAATTCCATGAAAAATGAACAAGCAAACAAACTTTCAGTTAACATTATTATCTGGATATTAACCAGTAATTGAATCAGGAATCTAATACTTAGTAATTTATTAACATACGAAAGAAAGATAGGATTCCAGTAAAATGAAAATTAAAATTTCAAAATCATAGTAAATCGCAAAATCATTATAATTAAAATTCGCAAAGTAGAACCAACGTTCCAAAAGAATACTCCGTGTGAGTACTCTTTGAGATTCGTGAGTAATTGCTAAGGATAATGCAATCCATTGTCACTACGTTACGAGAGTTAGCCGAAGCAGGTCATACTTTTGAATGCTCGTATACGTAGGCGCAATTAGATTGTTTTTTCAGAATTGATTATTGCGATCTGCTATGACGCAGTGAAACGATACTTTGAATTCAAATATTACGTTATTTAGAATTCAGATAGAGGACTTGCACATATTAGACAGAAGTGACTTTTAATTAGATTACCTGAAGTTAACACTATTTAGGAAGTGAACACAGGTAGACAATTTTATTCGTAATAACTAATGGACTATGGAACTTGGCGATAGTTACGAAGCGTATAACTTATAATTCCCTCCAACACCTGGGAAAGCTTCTTCCTCACGGCTCTGTTAGGAAGTGACTAATATTGTATAATAAACCAGCCTGTCGTGTCAATTCACGCATTTATCATTCAAATTTTACAATATTATTTATA
Source organism: Schistocerca piceifrons (assembly GCF_021461385.2). Classification (NCBI taxonomy): domain Eukaryota; kingdom Metazoa; phylum Arthropoda; class Insecta; order Orthoptera; family Acrididae; genus Schistocerca; species Schistocerca piceifrons. The sequence goes on along the minus strand of NC_060140.1, from coordinate 840,954,016 downwards.
GAGATAACGTGCTGCGATATTATTTGACTGAAGCGCACGGCGCTTATATAGAACCTCTTTGACGTTAGGAATTAATAACACTGTTACGACTGCTATAGATTTGAGATTACAACCTGTCTATAGGAAATTTGGTGTCGCTGGAACTAATTTGAACTTATCATTAGTATTTAAATAGCAACTGATAAACTATCGATTATAAACGATTTAATTACAACATGTGGTGAAGTAAATATTTCGCACAAGTCGCGAGTTCAGTTCATCAAAGTTCTGTTTGTAACGTCGATACCGATAAATAAAAAATAACAATCTCATTGCTCTACCGCTGAGTGTTAGCCAAGACCGAAGATCCGAAGGACGTTACATTCTTCCAGGTTCTGGAAAACGAGTAAGCTCTCGATTCACGAAGTTCTATACGCGTTCGATTGGCGAGAAATGCGATGATCTTCCTGGACAGGACAGCTGTACTCCATGAAGAGCACGTCCCGTCACAACAGCCGCATGTGAACATGAACTTTAGTGCTGAGAAAACTGATTATTTACCTGTAGAAGGAACTGCATTAGCACGGGCGTGACAACATGTGCAGTCTAGCGGACACTGGTTGCTTCACCTTGCACAAACACCAAATGTGACCGTGAATTTCAACGTTGACCCCAATACTATGAAGCCTAGGGTGCGATCTGCGTGTCATGGATGAATGCACTACAGAACAGGTTGCTCACCAAGTCTACACTGTACCCGTGTATGTCCATCACTCGCACGCAGACTGCACTTGGCTTCATTGGTGAAGGCGACAGAGCACAATTCCACTCTCGAGTCTACCTTTTCACGACAGCAGACTAGCCGTGTTTGTCGGTGTCGTGGTGTGAATGGTAGCCTGGCCAGAGACACATGTCATCTTCATCCTGCTGCTAGCAAACGGTTGCTGATGGTCCTCCGTGATACAGTAGGTCCAACATGTAGCGGGATTTCTTCCTGGTTGATGTTCCTTCGGCCAGCGCTGCTCACACAAAGGGTCGCTCTTGACTCTCGTCTGTTCTATGAGAACGTACAGAACCCGGTCTTCGTGTATTGGAATAGTCCATACACGACTGCCGAAATCACCGACACACCATCGATACATTGTGCAGCAGCAGGTTGACACATTCATTCAGCTTCTCGCTGGCCCAAAATGTGATCCCGTTCAAAGCTCTGAGGTTATTTTGCTGGCGTGCGTACTCGTACGTGAGGTATTATTGTACCTGACAATGAATATTGCAAACACTGTTCGCCTCTAAACTCAGCACAATTACTGCCCGGAGAGTGAAAACATAGGGCGCACAGACGCAGCACCATCATGTTTTGAAGAGGTGATAGGCATGAAAAGTTGTTCGAAATCGCACTAAATGCTTTCTCCGAAAATTGTTTTGCATCATTAGTTCAGGAGCCCACTCGATGCGTAGATGGTTGCGCAAACAAATATGACCGCTTAGCAACAAATAAAAGCAAATAGGAAGCATCATGACGGATACAGGGATCAGTGACCACAAGATCATTTTAGTGAGACTGACAACCATAACGTCCAATCCCCCAGAAGTAAACGGAAAATATATCTTTTTTAAAAAAGCAGATAAAAATTCACTTGGCTCCTTCCTAAGAGATAAGTCAGTACTCCTTCCAAACCAACTTTGTAAGTGTTCACCAGCTGAGACTTAAATTCAATGAACAGTATTGACGGCAACTGGAAGACGTATACCATATAAATTAATAAAGTTTAGTACTAATTCCCCATGGTACACAAAACAGATCACAACGCTGTTGCAGGAGAAACGAAAGAAGCAAGCCAAATTTAGATGATCGCAAAATCCCCATCATTGGCGAAGTTTCAAGGAAGCTCGAAATTTAGGGCGAACTTCAATGTGACATGATTTTAATAGGTTCCACAATGAAACTCTCACGAAATCTGGAAGAAAACGTAAACAATCAGTTCCTTCACTGTGCAATACCAACTGTAGTATTACCGATGAAAGCGTCACTAAAGCGTAGTTGCTAAACACAATTTTCCGAAAGCCCTTCACCCAACAAGACGAAGTAAATATTCCAGAATTCGAACAATCAAGAACAGCTGCCCACACAAATAACTTAGAATACACGTACATACTCAGGGTAGCGAAGCATCTTAAATAACTTAATGAAGGCAAGTCTTTCGGTCCAGACTGTAAACCAGTTAGGTTATTTTGAGATAATGCTGATCAGTAGAAAATATTTAGCAATCAAATACAACCGCTCTCTCGACGAATTATCCGTACTGACTGGAAAGTTGCACAGGTCACCGAATACTCAATAAAAGAAACACGAGAAATCCGATGAATGACAGACCCATATCATTCACGTCGATTTGCAGTAGAATTTTGGAGCATGTACCGTGCCCGAGTAATACCTCAAAAAAGACTGTCCATTGATACATAGTCAGCACGCATTCAGAAAATATCGTTCTTCTCAAACACAACTAGCTCTTTATTCGCAAGAAGTAATGAGTGCTGTCGACAGAGGATCTGAAATAAATTGATTCCATATTTCTTAATTTCCAGACGTCTTTTGACACCGCTCCTCACAAGAAATTTCTTTTCAGACTGCGTGGCTATGATGAATCGCCTGAGTTGTGTGACTGGATTCTTGATTTCTTGTAATTTCTTTTCGTATAACGAACGGAAAACATAACTGGTATCTGGCGTTCCTCAACGAAGTGTTAGAAGCTCTCTGCTGCTGTTAATCTATATAAACGATCTGCGAGACTCTCTGAGCGGCCCTCTTAGACTGTTTTCAGATGATGCTGTTATTTGCGTCTAGTAAAGCCATCAGGTGATCAAGACCAATTGCAACATTTCTTAGATGCGATATCTGTATGGTGCGTAAAGTGTCAATTGGCCCTAAATAAGGAAAAGTATGAGGTAATCTACATGAGCACTAAAAGAACTCCGTCAAATTTCGATTACACGATATATCACACAAATATAAATGGTCAATTCAACTAAATACATACAGAAATAACCATTACGAATAATTTAAAGTGGAAAGGTCACGTAGCCAACGTTCTGAGGAAGGCAATCCAATGACTGTGCTTTATTGACAGAACCAAGGAGGTATAATAAAAAAAGATGGCACTACAGACTTAAGCTGTACGTTGATTTCAAGCCGGCATCGCCATATTGAATGCCCCTAAACATTAGTGGGCCATTGTTTACGACTGCTTCTTGTTCTTGATTTACGTCATGTCCGCGCTGTAGTTGCTTTAAA